>NW_024609951.1:0-1200000 GCF_016920785.2 Ixodes scapularis | reverse complement strand
CAGCAAGCGTAATTACATTGAAACACGTACCTTCAAGTACAACCTAAGTAACACAGGTTTAGTTGCGTATTGGCATAGATTTCCTTACAGCCTTTCACAGGCTTTCGGAAATATAATTGTATACAAATTTCATTCAATAGTAAATATTCCACGCTCTCTTGATGTCGCGGGATAATCTGCTTCTAGGTTTTATTTGTTCGCGTATGAATGGAATTTATACATGTGTGTGACACTTTCCTTCCGGATATTTCTTCTCATGTAAAGGCATGTATCATCACATTTTTTTTATCATAATCACATACTTCATCTCCAACCTCCTGTATTAAGCAAACAACCTTAGAGATTACGGAGAAAAACTAAGTTTTTTTACAAGGTTTTACAAGGCTTTAGAAAATTCAATTGCATTGTAATTACAGTTTGGAGTACAATCCAATAATATCTTAAAGATACAAGTTTACCGAACTCTATGTTATATTAGAATAAGTTTTTTTTTATGTTTTTTATTGCGAATACTAGTGCGAAGCAACGCAAACCAATACATGTTTAGCGTAGAGCTTGCACTTTCCCACCACGTCTCAAAAAACCTAATGCGGTTTCTATCTATTTTTTTTTTGTAAAAGTGGGCTCTATTTGCCATGCGTATAGTTTTCTACCGCCGTCTCCTTTCCTTACGCAGCAGTAATCAACTCTACGCCATGTAGATTCATGACCTTGTGACAGTCCTTTCTCTGGCTTTGAACATATCAAATTTTCGATCAGATAGATCTTCCAACTTTTACTGCCTGTGGCGAAGCTTGTTCATTTTTTTTCTTTATTTTAATTTCTATTTCTTGGGTGATGGACTGCTTCGTGTTTTTTGTGTGTTTTTTTTAATGTGTTTTTGCCATTCTTGAGTAACATTCCCGAGTTTTGTTATCAGCTTCCTACGCTCCGTGACACGAATTCAATGCATTCTGGGGTTGTTTCACCAAGCATACTGCTCCATGTTGTAATCTTGCATTAATTATAATGCAATTCAATGCAAAGGTGCAAGCGAGCTGGACAAGAATGACGAAAATAATCCCTGGAGAAGGAGAACAAGCGGGACAAAGGACAAACACAAATCTCTAAACACAGTTAGGGGACTGGTGCGCGACCGAAAAACTCCGCCTGGTGCGGGTATCGAACCCGGAACCTCTCCATTACAGGTGGAGCGCTCTACCAACTGAGCTAACCAGGGGTTAGACGTTATTAGAGCAAACGGGTTTTATCAGCTGCCACTAGTCTAACACCAACAGGGGTGAAGCTTGCAATTTAAGGTTATAAATATAACCTTAACTAAAAGAAGAACATTATGTTTATAACCTAAAATCTTCGGTGCAACAATTTTCAGACTTTGGCCATTTAACTGCAGATAACAAAGGGGCACTGACACATCAAAATCATATTTTTTTATTATTATCCGAAACGATTGAAAAGAATGCCGGAACATTACCCTCAAAATTCGAAACTTGGGAATTCAGTATTTCTGAATTAAAAAAAAAACAACTTTTACGAATACCGAAATCGAAGTTCCCGCGTGATCCGCGCCAGTGCAGTGAGTCAAATTTTGCGGTCTCCTGTGAGTCGACTTTCTTTGAGACCTCCGTTGCCACCGCGACCCGAAGCGAGGAGGAGGTGACCAGGCGGGATAGAAGGGCGCCGGCACGGGAAAAAAACCGGTTTCCTCCACGACTCGCCGATTAGCCTCTGCTCGAGCGCCGCCAAGCTTTCCGAGGGAGGATACAAATCCAGGAAGCGACATCACACCAAAATCTGATTTTTGGTATTTCAAAAAAGGGGTCGTAGTTCGTAGCCTTTGAAAACCTCATACACCAGACCAACGGAAAGGTCAGCTTCAAATCCACCATTCACGAATTGCGAAGCAAAGATCTTAAGTCATGCGTCTCAGACAAAGAGGAAGGTTTTGTTGTTCTTGGTTCAGATGCATATGGAGAAAAGGCCTATCAAGCTATCATCAAGAATTTTATAAATGTTGACGAACAACGGACCAAAGCAGCAAAAAGACACATCTTAGACCTCTTTGAAAAAAATCATAAAACCAGCCTTTGCACCAAGATCAAAGCCGCAAAAAATGGCAAGCTTATGGCGTTTTTCTCCGCCAAGACTCACAAAGAAGGGGAACCTTTCCGGGCCATAGTGTTGGAAAAAAACAACATGGCAAGCATGTGTTTCAAGGTATTTGGCCCAACATCTTTCCACAATACACCATGCGGACCCATTCCACATACCAAACTCTGAGCGAGTGATATCATATCTATAGGGACAAGGAAACAACATCGTCCCAGGGTTTTACTTGGACGTACAGGACATGTCTTACTCCATCCCTCAAGCAAGGCTTCTACAGGCCCTCCGAAGTTCCATCGAAAACCAAGGGCTCGCGCAATTCCAAAATGCAGCAGGTGTTAGCCTAGACACCTTCTTGGAGGTTTTAAGATATTATTTGTCCGCAACGGTAGTAACCCATCAAAATCGACCTTATGTCCAGAAGAGTGGTGTGTGCATTGGTTCAAAAGCGGCCCCATACTTGTGCGACATCTTTCTAGCCACATGTAGGTTAGCAATACAGCAAGTTTTAAAAGACCCCCGAGTTGCCGCTATTTTCAGCTATGTTGACGATTTTCTTATTTTATGTACAACTGGAGTTGATGAATCAGCAGACGAATGCCCCCACACCACCACACGGGTCCAGTCCTCGATGGACCCAGCGCACTGCTGTGATCTTTGTGAGGACTTGTGCGACCGTTTGTGCGTGAGATTGCTACAGTGCGTGGGACTGTAGCAATTCCACACCACCACACGGGTCCAGTCCTCGATGGACCCAGCGCACTGCTGTGATCTTTGTGAGGACCTGTGCGACCGTTTGTGCGTGAGATTGCTACAGTGCGTGGGATTGACTTCAGACGAAGAACAGGATGTCTTCTTGTCGTCTGGGTGTGAAGTGGTAAATCCTCCGAGACGAAAGCAGTGAGTGTAAAAATCTGGTGGTGTAATCCGATCGCGCACGGTTCTTCCAAAGGACAGGACGCAAGATGCCCTGATGAACTACTTCGGCCGTTTCGACGGAGCGGTGGACACCTTGGTGACGTGCAGCGAGCTTTAGACACAAGCTGTGGGCATATAAAAGAATAAAGATCGTCCTGGGGGCGCGGGGCCAGCCGGTGCTCGGGGGCGAGCGCGTGCGCGGAGCGAGCCTGGACGCCATCGAAGGCAGTTGTCGCTTCTTGGATAAGCCGCAATACATATATATTATATTTTGTATATAAGCCTAAGGTATATCAGGCTCCTAGCGGGTCATTCGTTCAAGACGCTAGTTATTACGCTGGAGCATGATAATCCGCTCATAAAAACGACCCGCAAACAACATTTTGCATAAAAAAACTACAACTGATCCCTAACCCCTTTTCAATAGAATAAAATCGTGCGTGACAATATCATTCCGTTTATTTTCCTACAAAGTTTGGCTTAGAATTTTATCTCTGATCAGTACAAGGAGCAGTGATTTGGCTGGATTAAATAAAAGTGTCCTACGTATTATGTCAAGGCGGTTATTGATCAAGATTTATTCAAAGGTCCTTATGGAGAGAATAAAATTTGCCTTCCGCCTACGTAGTTGGCAGGATCACACGATCGTGATATTTTTTTTTTATTTGACTAGCGCAATGGTAAGGTTTTTCTGCAATTGTGCCTTATTCGACTTCCAGGTAAAGTATATGACCTAATGTATTTTAGGCCAAAACTGTGTGTGTACCTTACAGCCTTTACATAACCGCATACGCATGCTGCGCTTTACAGCAACTGCTGTTTCGTTTAATTTGGGCCTGTTGCTATAGTGGTGTGGCCTAAAAGACACAGGCAAGGGAAACAAAATTTAACAGCTTGTTTATTAAAAAAAAAGTCATAAAATGATCTTACAACCAAAAAGAAAATTTGTTAGAGCTATATTCACGGCGCAATACAAATTTATAGCTGGCGCGCGCGGGCGCAGCGGAAACGTGGCCGGTATATATCACGTGACTGGCCGCTGTTTATCCCATGGTGCTTCCGCTCTTTCAGAAATTTCACATTGTCTCTAAAAGTTACTTATTCATCTTCGTTTTAAGTGAAACAAAAAATGAAGGTTAGTAAGTAACTTTTGGAGCCCAAAAGAAGCTCCTCAATAAACGCAAGCAGACGTCATAGACCTGTCCGCCGGTGCCCCAAAGCAGTCGAACTTGCGCGGCGACGGCGGCGGCGGCGTGGAGAAATGCGTTGAACAGGCGACGCACAAGGCTCAGGGTGCGGCGGCAGCGTGACTTTGAGGCGGAGGCGGCGGCGCGCGACGCCGCAGAGGCCTAACAAGGTGACCCGCGCGGGTCCCGCGGGCGCCAACTACAGATTCCTTTTCCGTCGTAAATATAGCTCTAAAATTGGAAAAACAAACATTTAAAATAGAAAAAAAACAAACAAAGGAAAACAAACATTTAAAAAACTGTTTGTTTTTCCTTTGCATATGTCCTTTAAGGCTGTCACTGCAAGAAAAAGCAGCCGTGCTCGCGAATGGCTAGAAAAAAATGTCTGCTGTATCAGCTAAAATTTCTAAAGCTAATACTTTTCTTTCGCCGTTTAAGACTCCGAAAATTATGTCTACGGTCGATTTTTCGACACTTGAATGAAAGGCAGCCGAGGGCCTGCGATGAAACCGTTCACGCTAATTAATTCTAATTTGTTGGCATTAACGCCAAAAATAGAATAAACATAGAGGGATATTATGACAGCATGGGGTTCTTTTGAGGCCAAGTAAAAGGAGTCCACCAGAGATAACAGCGCACTACCGGGACAAAAGTTTTTTTTTTTTTTTATGGTGGAATACTTGGTTTTCGACTCAGAGTTCCCTGTGCAGTGCTTATGTCGGCACTTTAAAATTCAATGGAGATTGATTGTGGAAGCTCTACTTATGCTGCCACAGTGCATCGAATTCTTGAGAAGATGGAAACTAACTACCCTGTCAAATTCTTATAAACACACCAACTCGAACCACTAGACCTGCAGCCTGGTTGAGTAGTAAAGAAGTATCAATTCCACCATTGCGCAGTCTTGAAGACAGACACAGAGACGACTACTCAGGCTGACACGCTTTACGCCGAACAAACAACGACGCAACGGAAGTAGAGAAACGTTTGCGGTTGTCTGACGTGCACGGAATATTGCCACACTCTAAGAAAAAAGGGAGCGCGACTTAGTCCCTCGGGGGACCAAATGCGCTGCCACCACCATTAGTCCCCTAGGGCAGCTACTGTAACGGGAGCAACTGTTGCGCCCCGTCAGTTAGTCCCTCGCACTAGCACCGTTGGGACGAACTGTTACACCGTTTCAAATGCACCTCGAGGACTAACTGTTAGGCCTTGCACTTGGTCCCCAGGGACCAACTGTTACACCGTTTCAATTGAACCCCGAGGACGAACTGTTAGGCCCTTGCACTTGGACCACTGGGACTAACTGTTACAACGTTTCAAATGAAACCGAGGACCAAATGTTAGGCCCTTGCACTTGGACCACTGGGTCTAAACGTTGCGCCCTTGGATCTAGACCTCTGGGACTAAAGGTTTATCCTTTACATTTGGTCCCGAGCCACAAATCTCCGAAACGAAATTGTGGAGTTCAGGTTAAACGTAGCTTTATTGCCTCGCAGATACACATCGCATTCAAGGATGACTGAAGTCGAAGTTCCTGGGTGGTAGAATCCACGATAAGGCCAAATTCCGAAGAGTGCACTTGCGTCGACAATGGCTTGGACACTGGGACGGTGGCTTGGACACAGTGTCGAAGCCGATCGTGGTCCCAGCACCGTTTATTGGGGCACCGGCAGCTTCTTGCCTGTTTGCGAGGAATTTGGATTATTAGTAACAGGGCAGCGTAAATACCCAATCGCTTGACAAATATATGATATATAAGTTATAACACATGGATAATAAATTAACAAATGGGCTGCATAAGTTATGCAATGGTTCACATCCAACATGCGATCTGTTGACAACAGACCAGCGCAATATTAGATTTTAGTAGACCGTTCGCTGCGAATTACAGACCCAGCGCGTGCGTGCTCGAACTATGCTTCAAAGTGGCGGCACGATCTCCCGCCATCAACGCGAAAGTCTAGTGTACAATCGAATAAATATCTCCATTAATGCCGGTTCTCACAAACTGCGAAGCGCTGATGTAGCGCTGCTTACGTGGCATGAGCTACTTTTCGTCTGCCATGAGCAAGAGTTTTGTCGGTGCGATACAAAGCTGGTGACCGATCCCGTCAGCACGCGCTTAGAGCAAGGTCAGCGCTATGCCTGTAGCGCTCCGCTGCATGTGTGGACAGGCGTTTATGGTCAAGCGATCCTGCCAGGGTCTGCGAAACACACACAGAAAAAAAATAAGCCATAGGTAGAACTGGCGTTTCGCTCGATACGATTCAATATGAGGTCTCTGTGCTGCGTAACAAAATCAGCAACCATGGTGCCAAAAAGAATAGAGCATGGCCCGCGCTTCGCCAGCTAGAGAACGCGCTCAAAATAAAACACTTTCTGAAGCCGCAGTTAATAAATACACCATAAACAGAAGCACTTCGACATACCCTAATCGAGTTCCCTTGACTTGTGACTTCAGAACAGATCAAGTGCAGTGCTTCAGTACCACGAATCCAAACCGGATCCCGCCATGATCGGAGACGACACAAGGCGACCAGCCTCCGACGAAGGCTGTATTTCGACTTTCAACTTGCTAAAAACAGGTTCTTTTCAAACAAAGGCACTTTCCATTTTCCCGACGGACCCCATCTGCCACACCAACGCCCAACCTCCCCCCCCCCCCCCCCCCCCCCCGTGTACAAGGAGCAAAGAATGCGGGGTAGGGGATTGGGGGGAGGGGGCAGTGCGCGCTGAAGATAATCTCCTTTTCCCCCTTTCACTACACACGGACACCGAAGAGCTCCAAGGACGGGAGAAGGTCGCCACTTTCAACAGGCCGGTCGAGTGACGTACAACTAAAAATTTTTTTTCTTTCTTTTTTCTCTCTCTCTCTCTCTCTTAAGCATTTTCAGCTTTCTCGAGTGGCTTTTTTTTTTTAGTTTGCATTTGTTTTGTATTAGTAGGGTGCTGCCAGGTGTGAGGTTCCGGGCGTGGTTCGTTCTTCGTTGTTCATCTGGATTGTTTTGGAAACCGCGACGACGATGGCATGAAAGCGTCTGGATACTGCCCCTGAATGTGCTCTTTAAGTGGAACATGCCGTGCATCAAGTGTGTCGTTGCGGATTTTGAGTTCGACATTGGACTACCCAGAAAGGTTTGTCACGCAGGGACGGAGGCGCGTTCCCACCGGCGATGTGATCTAGTCGCGCGATAACTTTCATCACAAAAGCGACCATCGCGGGCAGAAAGCGACGCGATTATAGCAGTCGCTTCTCGACCCGACTTTTTTTGCGATGCGATCTAGTTGCGGAGCGGCTGAGCGAATAAACGGCGTTCGGAGCGAGAGTTTTCGAGAAACGACTCGCCAACGAAGGTGTTGGACTCGCTTATCGCACACGCCGGTGTGACCATCTAATTTTTTTTTGCGGTGCGATCTAGTCGCATCGCGCGACTGCTTATATCGCCGGTGGAAATGCTCAGTTTTAGCGATTGAAGTGACCATTTATTTTGACTGCGAGACTCCGGTGTTAAAAGCGTGGCTTCTACAAACTGTTAAGTTTAATTTTAAAAAGAAAAAGTGTGTTAGTATTTGGAGGTGTTGCGTTTGGATAAATGCACATTTTTTGCGCGAAGGCAATTTACGTAAATGGGACTTGTGGAATGTCAACATATCCTTTTTGACGAGATAGTTGATGAAGTCGAGTCAACACATTCGTTCACTCGCATTCACACAACGCGTGAAGCTCCACCATGTAAGGTCTTAACGTTCGTGGCACATTAAACAAATTCGCCAGTTTCGTCCAAGTTTTGTCAACACTTTCAGCCGTGCTGGGCTGAGTCTCGCCGATC
Source organism: Ixodes scapularis (assembly GCF_016920785.2). Lineage (NCBI taxonomy): Eukaryota > Metazoa > Arthropoda > Arachnida > Ixodida > Ixodidae > Ixodes > Ixodes scapularis. The sequence goes on along the minus strand of NW_024609951.1, from coordinate 1,191,956 downwards.
ACCAAGACAAGCGGAATAGCATCCGTCCTCCTGGCGAACGTTCCGTTTGCCTTCGGGGACTAAATCATACAGATGCACCCTGTCTGAGGGGGACTAATGTATGCTTTTGCTCGCGCACGCCTCTCGGTTGGTCCCAGTAGAGCGCAGTTAGTCCCCAGCTTTTGCGCACGGTACCTAACTTGAGCCAGATGGTCCTTTCGGGGAGCAACTGGGAGTTCAGAGGACCAAATGCTGCCGTTAGTCCCTTGCGGCCAACTTTTTTCTTAGGGTGCATAACACGCAAGACAGACATAAATGAAAAAATAGACAATATACAATAATTTAAGGAAGTTTCACTTTTTTCTTTAACATCTAAATACACAGTTAGCGGGGTGTACAGTCATGCTTTCTGGTTTGCTCACCCAAGAGTGCGGATTTTTTACCTTTCTAAAAGTAGGAGAGTAAACATAAATATGGTAAGTGCACGGATGGTTAATAGACTATTTGAACGTACCTTCACAAGTGGTCCCTCGCAAGGCTATTTTGCATGTCAAATACCGCATCGAAACGCTTTTTATACAGAAAGTCCTGCCTTAAGGCGTGGTAGGCTTGTTATTTCTTTTAATATTGTTAATGCTGACAGGTGTAGCTTTCTTGAAACATTGTTGAATGTTACTTCACTCGGGTTACTTAACCTTTGTTTGAAGAACGATGAAAGTTGCGAGGGCGCAGTGTCCTAAGATATAAGCCACGCCTACTGCTCTTCAGGATTATCCTGAACCTCGCTTATAGTGGGCGGCAATTTTTTTTATTGCCGGGAAATATGAAAACTGAACGTTAGTAAAACAAGATTGGCGGAGAGAACAACGCATCAGATTCGGCAAATGCGTCCAGATATGATTTATTTACCTGATTTGTAGCAGTCTACGGCGCTGTATTTGGCTTTGGCTTTGTAGAAGTGTAAAAAAAGGCATATCAGAGATATTTTATTTTTTATAACAAAATGCAGGCAGATCGTTTGCGCTTTAGTATACATTAGGTTATACAATTTTGCAACCATACAAAGTTTTTCTACATTTAGGGGAAGGAATACTTAAGAAATTGAAATAGAACGAATTTCTTACAACTGTTTATGTTTTGAATTACTGAAACCTAATGTTTTAGGGAGGACAACAGATCCTTGACAACTGCTTTTAGAGTGTGTATGAGACGTCAATGAGCTTGCCACGGTTGTGCAAGCCTTAAATATAACGCGGGTTGTTAACGCTGTGACGTTACTAAGAGAAACAAGAAGACTCCGTTTTGAACAGTCGCGCTTTCGTGTCCTCCAACCGAAATCAATAATTGTCCGAGGCGGGCAAAACCTTTATACGTCTGGTTCTTAAACCGGTAACCAAAACAAGAGAATGTACTCGGCGAACGCTCCAGTGGCACCCGAGGCGTTTATGCGCCGAATGAAGTAAACACCAGACTATTTTTCTATCTCATGCTACATTATTTACTTTGTGATAGAGTAGCAGTTCTTAGATATTTTAAATGTGTTTCTAACGCAGCAGATAGCAGCAGATAGCGCCATATGAACAGCAAATGAACGAAAGTAAGCGACAACCGCAGGACGCAGTGGACAGTCTTATCTTTTCAATGTTGCCTCATTGAAGCTAAGTAAAAATACTTACCGTATATATATAATCAATACACATCGTACGTAAGATATAACAGAATGTAGTTTTCTATAGAACGTATTCATATTTAAATGGTTAGGCAGTAGACACAAGCATTCTTCACAGACAAATGCATGATATCAATACCGATGGGAAGAAAAAGGGAAAAAAAACATAGCATAAACTGGAAAGTATGGAAACACTTAACAATTAGCTGCTAAAAGATTAACATTTTGTCGCCACTGCAACTGATTCTTTTGAGCAAATATGGAGAAGAACTGAACATATATTTATTAAGCGGAATATTTTAAGCAAGAACTGAAACTGATTGCAATTAAGAAAGCCTGCATAATAAAATTTGCAAAATCGGAGATAGAAAGGCATTGATTAGTAATTTGGGTGACTTAGTTGGACGTGAATGTCAAAACTATGGAGGTGGTTAAGAATATATTATCTGGATGAAAGCGGAGCTTCATATATTTCATCATGAGCGTTTCCAAGGCGCGGTCATACGTTCTCCTGCTGAATAATATTTCTCGGGTAAACAGCCAACCATGAATGTTATGGAAGAGGAGAGAAGGTCTGCGATGGTCGCAAGAAATTCGAGAGATTGGGTAAAACAAACAAATCATTACAATTAATAGCGAAGCTGTATTTGAAGTTGTTTTTTATCTCAGAAAATTACGAATATTTTGCTATAAGGTCGCCGTTATACCTAAAAAACGGTATACGGACTAATTGTAGGAATTAATCAATTCAGTTGAGGTAGAATTCGCTGTCATGCCCTTTCAACAAACAAGACCCCAGGACCGCATGCTGTTACTGATTAATTTTATTTATTTCGAAGGAAACACTTTATGTCCGAGTTTGCACGATATTTTCAAGAACCTACAGAAACAAGTCGGCCGCCCTCCTTCCTGCGTACAATACTATGCTTGTTCCAACTAGAGATGAAAACAAATATTTACAAATTACTGACTATCGACCAGTCACAATATTTTCCAAAAGTCTGACAAACAGATTACAGCGGATAACTCGCAAGTTGTAAGGCAGACGTGTAGGATTCGGGGAAGGTTTATTCAGACAAATATTTATGTTGCGAGACGTGTGTTGGTGTGTGTAGACAACAGAAGCTCTCAGGGTGGGGTGCTGAAACTTAACCTCCCAATGTATTCAACAGCGTGAGTGATAATGTTGTTTTAAGTTTTTTTCGGGCACTGGTGTTGATGATAACCTTCATGGCGTTAAAACGTCGCACACCCCATGTTGTATAAACTGAAATATAAATAGAAGAGTTCCGAAGAGCATTCCGATTTTGTTGTGTAGTTCGAAAGGGCGATGTCTTATTCTCATTTATTTTTACTTTACATCTGAAGCCCATGTGCAAAAACATAGTTAGAAGTAGAGAAATAAAAGGCTTTCCGTTCTACAATATTGAAATTAGGATTTGGGCAAATGAGGACTGTTTCGCATACTTTTATACAAACAATAAATGAGCGACAAATACAATAAAGTTCACTCGCGGATTTCGTTAGGCCACTGGAACTTCAGACAATCTAAATAAGCGTCGAAGATTCGGGCAAGGAGTCCTGGCGAAGACTCCCAAGCAATACGAAAGCATAGAGTGTAGTTTCAGTTCATAAGATTATGTACGAGTACCCTCGAATCACTACCTGAACAGCACATCTTAATGGCCCGGAGTTGCGACTGACTTGGAACGACGAACCAATACCTGGTCTCACAGAAATTTGCTCGTGCTTGCCCGTTCGACAATGTGCTACGTAATTTTGAAGGCAAAGTTGTGGAAGGTCTTGTAGGTACTGCACTGCAAGCGAACAATTATTCAAAATGGCGCAAATCGTTTGCCGTGATAATTCTGTTTGACCATAAACAGGGGGACGGAAGAGACCGAGGAACGCCAGCGAGATCGGTCACGCATGCACGCCCAACCGGCCGCCCCCTCTCGGGGTTTTACTAAAACACATCAATGTGAATTTTACCGCACTCACAACTTGTTTTGTGGGTACTAGATGGTGAACCCCGACTTCCGCATTTATTTTATGCCAGCTGGTTTCACGCTTTCTTCTCCTAAAAGACCAATATTATCCTCTTCTGTGTGAAGTAATTCAGAATAGACTGGCATGCTCTCCAACTGGTTTAATAGTATCCTCCGCAGGCTACCAACCTTGTGAGTTAATAGGATATCGAAAAAAATACTCAATGTATTTCATTTCTTAAAATGAAGGTTTTCAAAATAATATTTTATGTTTGTTCCGCATAAAACGTTGACACGTGATCTCTAACGTATCGTTTTACCAGTATGAATTTTTGCACTCAGAGTTCAGCGAAATTTCCTCTTACGATACACTCTACCGATTAATCAATATTTAAATTTCACAGCAGCGAAAGCCTTCTTTTTCGAAATTACATTGTCCAGTTTTTTCCCACCAACGTTGGACTACAATTTAAAAGAGTATTCCTCACTTTGTGCACAAGCTGTATGTTATATAAGACACCTGAAAATATCGAGCATACGTTTATTCACTGTGAAGATGCCAGTTTCTTTGATGTTTTTCAGCGCACTCTAAAAAGAAATAGGGATGTTACAGCTTATTCACTTGTTCCTGAAAGCATCATCTGGCGATAACTTCCGGTACGTCATGGCAATGCTTCTAGCAATAAATACCGCATGGAATTCCCGTTTTGATATAAAAAAACTAGAATTTGCGCCAAGAAATGTACGATTTGCCCAGTCGTGTGACATTCAAACAATAGTTCATGTCTGGCTGCATTTGTTTAACAGCCTCAAAAATATCAAACAGTTTTAGAAAAGCAAATTAGATTGTATCGAGTGAAGGTTGAATGACCACGTTGTGAACCAAACGTATCATATTTGATGTAACAAATGTACACAAGAAAAGCTGTGGCGTATGTCTGTGGTACAGCCATCGCTTCCCACGCAACGGATCGAGGTACGAAGCCCGAGGGTGGGGCGTGATCTTTTCGAAGATTTTGAACGTCGACAACTGACACCCTATGGCTTATTTCGTCAAATGCAACACAAACAAGATAGCTCTTTTTAGATTTTTTTTTGTGAGGACGCAGTAGGCGAAGGCAGTCTTCGTAATTGAAAAAAAAAAGAAATGTCGCGAGTTTGTGATGTTTAGTATTCATAAATCCACGCATATAATTTGTTGTTATGACCATCACAAACGCACTACGCCGTAATTCGTGTTGTATGTATGCTTTCAGATGAGAAAGTTGGCCAGCATTAGGTGTTGTCTTGACCCTTGCGTGGCTTCTTAAAAAAAACACAGTGTCGTGCTTTAGAAAGGCTGTTGTTAGGCTATTTTCGGAACTATTCCACTAGGAAGTTGTGCCACGTTTGTTCCTAGGGATCGTTACCTAGCGGGGTTTGTGGTTAGGTGAACATACGACGACGTAATGTGACACGATTCCATCTTTGAGCTTAGTTTCAGTAACTTGCGTACCACAGCTCATATCAAGCCTTTTCGAACTTACGAAATGGTAACCCTTGCCAGAAGTCAGCTTTTGGTTACTTCTTGATTATCAAGGAAAACCAAGCCATGTGGTTTGCCCAGGCTTCGCAGTTACCTGCTTACGGAACTTTCCACGCGGTCTTTGTCGCAGCCAAACTGAACGTTTAATACTCCTCGCTAAGCCAAGACAGTCCTTTACAGCCCTGGGGGTCCGTGTCTCTATCGTAGCATTAAGCTGGTAAAATAAAATCGTGTTGGAAGCAGGAAACATATTACAAATGCGTGTTCATTAACGATCAGCAAAAGCGCTCGGTACTATTTTTAGGGTTTTGTGTTTGCGCTCGCGGCGTTCGTTTCCATATTTCTTCTGGCGTACACGACGACAGTCATTATGGTAATTCCTGTTCATCGCTTTATATAAACCGAATGTTTCTGAAGTTGGGCCTACGTTATTACAGAATATGTTTGCTTCCAAGACACGAAGATGAAAGGGTGTCACGCAAGCGGACTGTTAAAAAATAACGTTCGAAATTCGAGCGGGTTGCAAACAGCTCGGCGCGTTCAGGCCAGATTGCAATATAGAATATGCGTAGCCGTTTGATACAGCTACCCCTTTGGTTGGGCACCCGTTTGATACAGGTTCCTGTTTAATAGGAGAAATGGTTCAAAAAGGGTACCCTTTTGATATGGCATACATTTGTACAGGCGACCTGCCAACTTAGGTAAATTCTTCGTGAGACCCAATTGGATACGTTTGAAATGTGTTGACAAAGCAGTTGCAAATAGGGAATCTCTGACGCTGTTCGGCTGAAACATTTACGCGATTTGTTAGCTTAGGACAGGGGTCTCCAAACTTTTTGAGGACCTGTCGCACTCTCAAGGGCCGGAAAACAAATAAATATTACAAATAAGTAAAAGCTATATTAATAATCCCAGATGAGCATTTAAATAGAGGAGCTCAAGTTAGAGTAAAAACGAGAAGTAATCAAAGGTGTAATAATCCATATACTTTATTTAGAAATTCAGCATATAGGTAATTGTGACATGCGATAAGTGTGACTCAGAAAACTGACCAGGCATAAATGAAAGTGCATAGGAACTATGGAATATTCGCACAGATAAAAAAAAAACTACTGAGAACGGTAAACTGTTATGAGAATATGCAATAGTTTTCACACATGACTCATATCACAATATGCACGAGAACGCAAAGGAAATTTAACGTAGTTAACGATTTGAAAAATGAGACTAAGCACGGTGAACCTGATGATGACAACATACGACTATATGCCACAAAACACTAAGCAGGATTTGAGCCGGAATGCATCAGAATTTTGACACATTCACCCGGGCATGAGGTGCAGGACTAATGTGAGCGGTGTAGCTGACACTTCGACTTCAATATTTCGCAGATCTGCGGCTGCACGCTTGATGAGCCAATAATAAGGAGGGACTTCAAGTGTTCATCAGACAGGTTAGCCTTCGACATACAGTCAAGGCCGGAGTTGTTCCGAAACGCGGTTTCTGAGAGTCACGAGCTGTGGTAACGAACCGCGCGTGAAGAACCGAGCCGCATTGAACAGAGAGTGGCTTCTGAAAGAGCGAAATTGCGACTATTTGGAATTTAATAATGCCACAGTGTCCCTCTTATAATCATTCGACCATAATGAACCTGTGAGAACTTACTCATTTAAAAGATCAAGCCTTCGAGCTCCGTATTTGTGTCCAGAGTGGTAAATTAAACTCGATTACGAATATGGAAGCAGCAACAAATAATTATCACTGTGCAGTTTCTAATATAACTCCGCCATAGGGTCTCAAACGTACTTCACACTCCACAAAACCTGTGCGTAATGCGGTAGGGTCAATAGAAGCGTGTTCCTTCGATTTCTAAATTATTCAAATTCTGCATTCGAAACGCCAAGCACTCGTCGCGCTGTTTCATTTGTGAATAATCACGTCGGTCAACGCAAATTGCCCCTATGCCGAACAGCCCTTACTAACTAGCCATCGATCCTTCGCCGCACAGTCAGGAGGTAGGAACCGACCCAGTTGGTGACTCGAATTCATTGCTCATGTGGCCTTTTTCACGCTAAGAGAAGTTACCAAATGCCATGCGCATATTCACGCTAAGAGAAGTTACCGAATGCCAAGATAGCTCCCCTCCGATAGGGTTTACTACATCTATTCTCGACGTTTGTTACAAAAAGGTTTTTGCATTCCCGCGACAACTTTCTCGCCATAAATGTTGACAACTCTCGCTTGATGGGTTTCCGAGCCAGCACATCGCGGAGATCTTAACCAGCATCGTTGCCTACCTCCACAAACACGTACCCACGGAAGCAAGCAAACACACGCAGAGACAACCACGCACACACACAACACTCGCACGCACGCACGCGCACACACACACACACACACAAACACACACTCCAACACACCACACTAACACACACACACACCCATAAACACACACACGCACATGAACACACACACAGACAGGCACACACACACACGCGCGCCCGCGCACACATCTATGATTCATATTTTATCTAGATACTGATGGAAATAGGATATAAAAAAAAAACTGTTATCGCAACTCTAGAAAAAAGATATTGTTTTTACTTTTATTACCTCGAAAGGCTTGCACCATTATTTTTTTGTCAAACGAACATGCATTCCTGCACTTAGCAGAATGTTTATTTATTCAACCCACAGTTTTGATATTCCTGTGACCTGCTCGCCTCTCAAACTATTGGCATTATGTAAAAGAAAGCGGTAGACGTAACAGATGTTTCAGCACATTTTTATATTCCTTCGTATTCATAACTAACCAGAAAACACTGACACGTGCTGCAATCCATCGAAAACGCCCTTTTGCAAACTCTGACGTTCTAGGCTGTATCAAAACTGAGGAACAATTTGTATTGTTGAGTGTAAAGATACTGGCGTTTGCATTGCATTTTATTAGAACCTGCAGAGTTTTACGCTTCTGGAAAAGGCGCCTATAGAAGGCAATATGCGCAATATAGGGAAATTTATGTTGTTGTAAACAACCGACTATTCACCACGTCTTTGTTGCCTTGCAGTATTGACGTTTGAAAAGCAACGGACACAAATACAAACACAAGCGAATGCATTTGAGAGCGACGACAAGCAATATATAAAGGTCAGCATTAAGAAAAAAAATATATCAGTTTGAAAACCGATTATTCGGTAAACAATCATCGTCCTTTCCTAGAAGGTCACATAAGGCGATGGGATGCAACAATGTAAACATTATGGCTCAAACATGTGGCTGATCTCTCAACAAATTGCGTGATATTTTGACAACACCTTTTCGCAGTTTTCAGACAGAGCATAGAAACTGCCTTGGTGAACTCTCCTATAGGGAAAGATTTTTAAATCTACGTGTTTCAAAAAACCATAATTTATCTAAGTAAACTTTCACAAACAAATGTGGTGTGAAAGTTTCTACGGCACATAATGTTCGATATTTACAAATATGCTCAACCGAAATTTTGATTTCGCAAAATAAGGCCTCAGAACCGTTGAAGTGAACGATACGATTTCCAAAGCATCGCGCACACATCGTAAGCTCGAAGAAATGGACGTGTATTTAGAAAAAAAGTTCATGATCAAGCAAGGAATCTGACGTCACGATACTCTTGGAAGAGTTGAGAATGATGGGAAGATACCTCGCATCTGTCCTCATCGCTTCGGTTCATTAGCTCGACGGGACGAAGCGAAGAATAGACTGAACGAGAATCGTGTCGTGACATTTCTCGTACGCCACGTTGGGATATTGAAACAATCACTTTTCCAAAACTAGAGCCATTCGTTAAAAATACCGCGGCATGAGTGATGTTTTCCGGTTTTGCAGGGACCCACATATATCTTCAGCATTGTTTTGTTAGCTCCATATTTCAATTCAGCATTCCTTTACGGCGAAAACGACAGGCATAGTTCAAGAACCTGTCCGCGAATCTAAAGGATCATGTGGATTACGCTGATACGTGAGATACAATTGAGTTTAAACCAGCTCAGGAGGGCCGAAATCGAGAACTCAATGCAAAAATTCTGCATATAAAAATGTCTGCATCTCCAAAGCACTTTTTTATTTCGCAGTGCTGTATGAAGAAGTTTCATAGCTGGCTTTAGCTATATACTAAGATGTATCTAATGACAAAGCGTGTGTGGATCACTTTCTGGTACATAGAGTTGACGGAATAAAACTTATGAAACGATGAATTTCAAAGCCTCATGAGAAGTGCCCCATTTTATACAGATGTCAGAACAGAGTGTCGTTACCAGTCAGGAAGAATGGTGGGTTAGGTATTGGTTTCCACGGGATACCCATCGCTACAAAGCGGACAGCAATGAACATTATTCTATCTGCAAGTTTTAAACTAAAAAAATATAAGTGTTTTTAATTATAATTTCAAATCAATCTGGTCAATGAATTATAGTATGGTGCTCAGTAAATTATACATTTGGAAAATATTCGTCCCGGCCATTTCCATGAGCGTCGCCTGCATACAGTATCAAAGAGCGCATCAGCTCTAAAGGCCAACGAGGTAGATGCTTCACAGTGATAAACCAAGGCTCCGGTCCATACACGCTAGGGACCCGCCCCTTAGGCCGCCATGTTCGTGAACAATTGTCGCTACACGTCCAGTTGCTTAAACAAATACATGACGTCACAGGAAAGATAGCATTGCTCAGGGAGTGGCTGTCAGTAGTAAAGCCGGAGCTTGTCGTACGCACTGCTCGTTGTCGTTTTTCTAAACTAGTACATCTGAGATGCGGAAGCCCCAGTGTGAAGCCGGTCAAATATGACCTCGGATCTTTGCTGGGTACTTTATGTAGCTATAATGTGTAAATACGGAGGAATTTCGATAACACATTTCGATACCGATCGTCTCTGATATTGCCACGAAAGACAGATTACCCTTGCGTTGCTCGGGCTTCGGATCGATGCGGGTATCTGAAGAATACAGTTTTACCCAGTGTATTTCCAATCTCGTTGACCATGTGGACCTCCCTGACTTGCAGTGATCTGTGTGCTATGTATTCGGATACCCTCTCTTACTACTGAAACTGCGTAAGTGGTGCCTTGCAGTGTGCAGTCGTGCCGCTTTGCACGAATGACTGGAGGCTCACTTTGTGCGGCGTACCGAAGATCCGCCTTGAAGCCGATAGTTCTGGTGCCGTGCTAGATCCATGGTGTGCAACATTCTAAATCTTTCTCGCATAGACTTGCAGTGTCAACAACTACAGTCCTTGTAGTTCAAGGCCATAAACATGGTCGAGCATTCGTTGAAGTTCACTTTGTCCTCGACAGTAGTCGAAACACCGAAGGAGATGGTTTATTCGGACAGCTAGAGGGTAAAGCAATTCCTCTTCGTTTTTGGTCATGCTAAACGTTCCTCAGTCTGTGTTGTATTATTGACGCGGATGCCTGGTCTAGTCGTTAGTCACTTATTTAATCAGTCTTTTGCTATTCTGGAAATTTACAGCCCATGCTCGGCTGTCGTCGTGTGTTGTGGTAGAAGTGCTGGGTACATTATGCCATGCTATCATCCTATTACACATTCGAGGAGACTTGAACGCAGCTTTTTTCTCCGGGGCACGGCAGAGCAAGTAAAAGTCGAGAGAATCCATAGACCCAACCCCGCAAGTAGACCGCGAATAGCCTGAACCCCGAGCCAGATGTCGCTACTAGAAGACGCACCAAAGAGCAGTGTCCTTCCAGAAAAATCGAAGCGGACTATCCCGCATAAACCTTTCGCTAAATTATCCAACTACCAACGACAACGCCGGGAAGCTTGATACACGCACGCTACGCTCTCGACCTCATGGAATACAATATTTCGAGAAAAAAGTGAAAATAAATCGCATTAAAATGCACGTGCAAAAAGGACTTTGTTTGATATATTTGCCTTAGAACAGTTATTGGCGCAGACGCCAGGGATTCAAAGTGTGCACCTACGTTTCCTGATTTTCTTCTTTTACTTTATGCTTCGCTAATTAGAGAAAAGGTCAATATAAAAACATTTGAAGTTACAGCAATGTACGGAAATAAAGTTGAACCTACGCCTCCTTATGTTTCGCGGTGTTTATCGCCTTGACGTTAAAATGAAGATTATGTTCTTGAGTTGAGAAGTGATGGATGTGAAATATATTGAAACAAAATTGTGGTTCTCAAGAATAGATAAGCAGCCAAAAAAAACACATCAAAGTTGAGGAAGGTACCCTAAAATGCCAACAAGGCTATCAGGGATGGTAAACAATCTATGAGTCTCCACATTTTGAAAACGTTGCAAATATGGCGAGTGTTTTTTTGTTTTTTTTCTTACAGATTTGTTTAAAAAAACGTGAAAGCTACGATTTGCGATTTTTGCGATTGAGTTATACGCCCGGGGGGACATTATGTGGGTGGCTAATCTTTCGGATTAGTCGGCTAATTGATAAAAATTCGTTAAGTAACTTATTACTTAACGAAAATAGGCATGTGGTTTCAATTAGAAGCTTGTTGAGCGATATCGAAAACCACTAAATCAGTCATTTTCAGAAAGACTCAGCGCGTGAGAAGCGTAGTATTGCACTAAACTCACCACTCATGCAGCAGGTACAAGGCTAGCGGTTGCGTTAAGGCGCCCTCGCATTTGTTTCGTCTCTTATGTAGCCCCAGGCTTGTACCTGCTCCACGAGTCGTAATCTTGGCGCCCTACTGCACTTCTCACGCGCTAAAAGTCTTTCTAGAAATTACTGATTTAGGGGTTTTGGACGACGCTCAGGAAATTTCTGCATGGAAGCATATGACTATTTCCACTAATTAAAACAGATTTCCAAGACGCTTTGCGGGACGTGGTTGACAGCCAGGATATCATCGGAATCGGCCAATTTCAGATTAGTCACGTCTGGATGGTGGGCTCCGAAAACGCATTGGCCAAGGCTGAGCTTGGGACGAAGGACCGATGCCTAACCATTGACCCAGACACAACGGACGTCAAACAGAAGCTTCTTTGGCTACAAGTTTACTGTGAGCACAAGCGTATTGAAGGAGCACTGTCGTTTTTTTGGCATGGTGCGTTCGTTTGTTAGAAAAAAATGGCGCTGTGCGGGAGTGAAAGAGATGGAGACGCTCAACAGAGAATTGGCGTTGACCCTTCAAGAGGGAATGAACGCGAGCGACATACTGCACCAGCTCCTGGTGTTCGACTGTCGAAGCTCGGTGCTCCGTACCTGGCCGCCCTCCACTATTTCTACGATGTTACCGAATTGGTCACATTCGTCGCGAGTGCAGGACCACACGATGCGGTGAATACCGATAATATGGTCATGCAAAAAACTAAGTGCGTCACCGCCTGTGTGGACAAGCGCCGACAAGCGAGAAGCAGACCTGAAAATGTTGTTCTGGAACACCTAATCGACATAAGCGAAGTGTTCGATGCACCAAAATAAGTCATCCCTTCCAGCACCACTCAAAGGATACAGCTCGTAGCCCGACTGCACCGCCCCCCCTCCCCCCCCCCCCCTCCCCTGACGTCACCCCTGAGTTGGCGACGATCACCGCTGAATATGAAGGATCTGAATTGTTTGTGCAAGACTACTCTCGCACATCTCCCATGGAGTATTTGTCAGAGAGCGACTTCCCCCTTTAAGTACAAAGTCAGCGGTTGCTTTACAGGAATCGTTACCTCGGCGAAAGCGCTCGACCACTTCCAGTGGAACATCTGTCAAAAGACCCGCCAAGCACCTGAAAAATAGTTTGAGTCGTTTACCAAGGATACCGCAATCGGTCACAACAGCGACGAGAGAGTCGACGTAAAACGCAGACAAGGGGAGGTTTGTGAGTACCCTTAAAAAACTGACCACACCGCCTGCTGGCGCAGAGAAGGACGGTGATGAACTACCCTCTTGACAAAACCCTCCTTAGCATTTCCTCCCCTGAGCTTCGCTACCATTTACGTCAGAGGGCTGTGTTCACGTGCACGTCAAACCCAACAGTATAGGGTCGTCTCAAAGGCACAGCTGGACTTTATTGCCTCGGAGAGACAAATATACCGTCCGACGAGGGCACCGGTCCTGCTTTGGAGCCTTTCTTCTCAAGTTATAAGGTATGTGTGGGCTACGCGGATAGCTTGTCGGAAGGGTGCCTTTCGTTCTTGAGGAAGAGATTAGTATACTCATCATTTTTAAACTCTGTGGATCATAAGGGCAGGTTCATATGATGTGAAAATTTGTTTTTAAATGGCATTTCCTGGCAATTAATTCGCCTATATGCCCACAACAATGTTTTACAAAAATGGTTTATTTTTTTTTAATATTGTCCTTTTTCTTGACATTAAAGGGCAAGTTGTTCTGTTAGATAATTTAAATTGTGTCTGTAATATCACTGATAGATCATTGCCTCGATCCTAAAAAATCTGACAGCAGTGGTGACATACTAAACAACCTCACATATGACTTCCACCTATCTCATGTCGGTGATTTTCAAGTTACTGCTAGCCGATTCACTCACATTGATGCATTAAGTTTACGTTTCAAACAAACTTTGTTTTGCATGTGGCTACTTATGAAGTAAAATCTATGACCCCTTCTGATCATTGTCCTGTAAAGGTTCGTATTGAAGCAGACGTACGTAATAAGTCACGTCCAGAATGGGAATTATGGAAATTGAACACAAGGCTTCTTGGCTCTGATGATTTTCAGAATTTTGTTCCGGACTGTTTAAGCAATATGTCAACGAACGAAACATTTAGCATTTTCGCCCAATGGGACTCATTCAAACAAGAGGTCAGAAATGAAGTGATTACGTTTACTTGTACTACGTCCTTTTCCGCAAGAAAAACGAAACTGCCCCTTTGCGAAACTCAATAGTCTTTAAGAACTACAATGTGAAAAACCTGTTGAGTTTCAGGAAGAAATCATTCTTTCTAACAGTCAGCTGCAGCGCTATGAGCAAAATCGCTACAATGGTGCACTGGTACGCTCTAGATGTAGGCGTTTCTTGTCGTCTGAAACACCCTCGCAGCGTGCCATTGACGTTAAAAGGCGCAATGGGCTTTCCAAGAAAATCAAACATTTTGAATACAATGGAATCTTCTCAACCAACGATTTTGATATTATGCCCACATTCAAACCCCAACTACAAAATTTACACCGGGAAGCGCAATCTTCTGACAGACAAAAGGCAGAGACTTTAGTTTCTATGTTGCTTAAAGTAAGTGAAATTCAACGCGAACTACTTAGTGGACCAGTAACTCTGGTGGAAATTTGAGGTGCGATTGATCAGTTGTCTAACTCTAAAACGCCAGGACCGGATGGACTCCCAGCCGAGTTTTACGAAGAGTATAAGGAATTACCGTGCCCATTCTTCCACAAAGTATTTCTGGAAGCTTAAGATTCCAAACGCTTACCACCAACATTTTGCAGCAGCCATACAGTATTAATCCCCAAAAGTAAGGATACAGATAAACTTACGCAAACTTATGCACGTAGAATGATACCCCCCTATTAGTCTCTGCATTATGGACTATAAGATATTAACGGCGTTACACGTATCCCTTGAGGCCCAGACTGTAAGCTCGTCTAGAAGACATATATCCGATACCTGGTGACCCGTGTTTTGTAGTGGAAAGCGGTATATGTTCGGGCTTGTCCAGTACGACTATACTGGTGGCAGACATTATCCTGCATCTAGCAGAATATAATATGGTAGTACATATATTCAATAGGTACATGCACTATATTGCTAATTATGGAGGAAGCTAGGACACGAAGTTACACTACACATATACAGAAAGCGTGAGTTAGTCTGAAAAAGAAGATATCAATCTGAACAACAATTTTTTACGATGTTAAAAAGAAGGTTATTTTGTTTGGTCTGACTGCTAGTCTGGACTACCTTCACTACATAACATTAGGGAGTTTTCGCAGATCGTTTCCGCCGTCCCGCAACGTTCTCCGCAACCGGCTGCGATACCCGGAACTCTATGGTCAACGCCATCGGCCCGCAGGTGCAGCAGCGGCTTCTTCGTTGTAGAGGAATTAGCGGAGCAGCAAACGCGCTCTCAGAAAAGTCCCTATTATGCGACGTACTGAACTAACTCCTAGATAACAAAACCCTTGTGCTGATAGAGATGTCGTCATCAGTGAAGACCAACGCTGGTCACAGTTTGGACACGACGATTGCGTGAAGGTGCGGCTCAATCTTGACTGACAGCCGCCCGCACCGTTGCACTGGTTTCCATTCTGTGTCCAGCGGTGGCCTCCTCTGATGACGCAAAAAATGTTAGCATTGCGGTATTGTCTTCTGGGCTGTGGTAAGTAGCGACAAGCCCTCCTTCAAGGCACTCCTCTCCTCGCTGTTGTCGTCTGCTAGCCCGTAATCCACCATGTCCTTCCTAACACGCCTAGCATGGCTGTGTTCGAAACCTTCTTAGTTACTACGGCAAGGCATGAAGTTTGGGGAGGTTGGTGGTACATACTGTTTGGAGGGAACAGCGCAAAAAAGACGTGGGACGAGGTCGAAGAAACACACAGACAGGGCGCTGACTTACTACTGAAAGTTTATTGCTCTGAAGAAAGAGAAATAAACACAAAAAGGAGGAAGGGGAGAGAACAAACAAATCAAACCAATAACATGCGGCATCACCCACGCCCACGCTCCGTCACACGAACCTGCCACACTTTCTTACAAAATCAACCTCGTCATTTGCAAGGGCAACCGAAGGAGCGCTCACACACCTGTCAGCTCCGATAGACGCGATAAAAAACGCTTCGTCTATCTCCCTCGCAGTTTCGCTTTTGTGACGTAAAAAAATCTTTATGTCACGAAATGACGGCGTGCAACCACACCTGTCACAATGAACCGCTAGGTTTCCTGAGGGCGAGGAGCGCAGAGAAATAGAATGTTCCCTTGCCCTCACGTTTACACAACGCCCGGTTTGATCAATATACACCCTGCCGCAGGGCAGGGGGATCTGGTACACGACCCCGCTTACAGAGGCGACGTACGCTGTGCGATGTTTGACTTCGCACACAACGGAAGGGCGTCCCTCTCTACTAACAGCAGCACAAAGGTGTGAAAGCTTAGATGGCGCCAAGAAGACGACAGGCTGTTTTTGCCTCTCCAAATTCTTATCATCCCATAGTCATACATGCCCGTTCGTGTTTGCGTTTGTCATGCCCTCTTTGATGACACAAAAATCCTGAGGGGGCATGCCAGCAGATTCGGCAGGGAAATCATAGAATCGTTCACCATGACCAGAGCGAAAACAACGTGTCAAATCCTTCCCTCCTGCTGACGAAAACGGAGGTTGAATTTTTAAACTCCGAGATAACCCTACCACCCTGACTTGCACTTCGCGTGTCTTATCTTTCCTTTTCTCCCCCTTCTCTCCCCTACTCCTACAGGGTATAGAGTCGGCTGCTCGCTGTTGAACGTTTACTCGTCTGTTGCAAGTTGAAAGATGTGGTTGTGTTGTCCCTGTTTTAATTGTTTTATTCTTTCTTCATCCATGACTTAAACCAACACGCTCTTCTCCCAAGCATATTTATTTGATTTTCGCCTGTGCCATGGCGTAACAAATGGGAATAGAATAAAATTATGGACTTGAAAATTATAAACCCAACGAAAAAAAAAAAGCGTTTTGGAGGATGGTATTACAAACACTGAACAAAGTTACTAGGAGTGGTGGGAGTCTGCGAGATCTTCGCATCTTGCAAGCACAGAAAATTAATATGTAAATCTAAAGTACCTAGTTTAAACTCTACTTGGTGTTGGGGCCAGTATTTGTAGTACCATATCAATGTGTTTGTGTTTTCCGTTGACACGGAAAACACAAACACATTGCAGAAAAGGCATTGTCGTCCTGCAAGTCTCGTCTCAGATCTTGGGCGGAAAATGCTTGTTTGCGCGCGCGAGAGCTAAAAATAAGCATTCCCGCGGGAATTCGCCTATGCCCAACAGAATAAGTGCGACGCGCAAACATTAAAGTGCCTTATGAGGATGAAATTTCAAGTATTCCAATAATACAATTTCGTGTACAAGTAAAATGTACTAGTGACCCAATATAATCTACAGATTTCTCAACCATTTTTTTTTGTGTCTACCGGCAATAAACATGCCTCAATTTCCTTCTTGTGAAGCATTGAATATGCCATATATGGGACGCCCATATATTACTGACATGCGTAAAATACCCAGGGTGTGTATTTAAGGGCTTATATGTTTTTAAATTAAAACCTTGACAGCCTCACTAATGCGGCTTGTGGAGTTAAGTAATAGGACCATAGGGACACAATATGAGAGGTGTTCACCGCGTTTATCAGCAGATTTTCTTCTACGGTGTGACTTATATTGAAAATTTTAGCGTTCGTAATGCAGTGTTGGTACGCTACTGTACATAGGCAAAATAATATTATAACTTTAATTAGCCAGGATATATATTATTCTAGATTATAAATTGCAAAGAAACATTTCCTGGAAACATATACTGGCATACGCTCTTGTCATTAAATTGAATTCGGAGTAGGAAAATTGTGATTCATGGTTCCAATGGAATCGTTGAGATTTCTCACATGTTATGGTCAAAGCAGGTGCCAGATAATTTTTGATTCGGTAAAAAATACATTCATGCAGTAATTAAAAAAAAAACTTTCATGGTACTTCACTTTTATATTTCGTCGGGTCAACCCACCAAACGAATTGAACTTGTTTGTGTCTAAATAGAGTGGCATAGGTTATGCAGTTTTTTTTTTCGCGAGGTTTTCTTACTAAATTACGCACATATCCGCAGTCAGCAAGAAAACGCATGCGTGTGCCGTAGTCTGTTCAGAGACCTTTGGACTTTCGTCAAGCCTAGGTTGTTTCAAAGTCATGAACAATAGGTATTGTTTAGCTTGAAGAGCTGCCGAAACGGCAGTGAATTTTGCGTCGATGCTACATAACTCTAATCTTAAAGTAAACACGTTGTTAAGAGCAACTGGTATCTGAGGGACGGGACCGGGGAAATTGCTTTCCCGTAATTAATCATAAACAATTTGCATTTTTAAGAATGTCGAAACTGAGGAAATGGCAGTGAATCTTGTTTGGAGGTTGAATAATTCTCACTTCCCTGTAAAGATGCGGTTCCGGAACAATAATATAGTAGGAATGTGGTCCGTTGCTTTTCTTTAGCGTCATCAACCGACGATCATTCGTGGTTTCAAAAGTGACAAATGAACTTGGACATTAATACATAGGCGCAAATGATAATCCGCTGAAGAAGGTACTGCTTTTTTACACGAGACTATAACAGCCAATGCTTTAAAAATAATAAATGAATGCCAGTATCTCTGTGTACCTATCTGTTAGTTATATTTACCTGCAATTTAATCTGGAGTTCACACATTAGGCAGGTTATTGCCAAAGAGTTTAGAGGGATGTGGTCGGTGCGAAGGACTATGGTGAACTGTACACCTGTATCGAAGCTAAGGTCGTATAAACTTCTAATCCACCCTTTACTATAATGTGATAACATCCTATGGGCCCCCAGTCACAGTTGTATGTAGATATGTTGGAAGGGGTTCACAACATTTCGTAGGTTAAAAGTCAAAGTCAAATTTGGGGGTTTTACGTGCGAAAGCAACGACGGACATCTGGCACGCCCCAGCGGAGGACTGAGGATTAATTTAGACCACCTGGGCATCTTTTGACGTGCAACCGAAAGCTCGGTTACACGGCGCCTCCTCCGCAATAAGCCTCCGTCAGATTCCGGGCACCTCAGCCGGGATTCCAAACCGCCACATGGGGATTCGTAGGCCAGCGCTCTCGCCTCGGAGCAACCGAGGCAGCTATTTCACAGGTTAATATATAATTCATATGACACAGAATCACGTGTTTTACCGTTTTATTCTTCGTCGCGACCGCCTGAGTTGTCATGTCTATTTGAAGTTAAAGCTCCTTAAGTTTTAACAGTGTTTTATACATAACAAAACTTGCCTAACGTTTATATCTATTTTCAGTATGACATGAGCCGTGGCCGAAGACGGCAACAGAGGAAACCGATTAGTGAGACACATTGCATGAAAGACGATTTAATATATTATTTTCCTCCGCGCACATTGTTTTGATTTAAACGATTTTACCCGTAGCGTCACGGGTTTTGTCTCATTTCCTGCATTTTCTGGTGCCATTGAGGAACATTTCATCGTTAGAATCGGCTTCATGAACTTAACAGCTGATTCTGATCCTGACTTGTTTCTGAAAGTTATTTTCCATATAGAATAATATTCTGGCTATACCAAGCCTTGGCCTCGAAGAGTTCGCCTTGCAGAATCTACAAAAGAATTAAATAAATTCATGAAAATATTTTTGAATTGTCTCTTATAGGGCTGCAAAAAATATAAATGGCGCAGAATAAAAAATAGACTAGCAAAAGCAGTCCTTAAGGAAACCGATTATATCTTTTGATTGACATTTGCATATTTAGTGTTCCATTTTGCAATCGTCAGTCAGAAATCAATTCTCCCACATTGCTACATTTTGTCTCCTTAGAAAAGCAAATTGTATGTGTAGGGCATCTTCAACACACAAACTGTCGTTACACATAACTCCTCGAGCAGTATGTTAACTTGCAGTCGAAAATGTAGGCTAGGCTAATTACACCAGGTTCTGTTTACTAAAATTGCTCACGATCTCGCAGTTTTTAATTGCGGTCGAGCATAAACCTTTTATGTCAAAATGTGGATCAAGGTTCTTTCCATTTCCTCTTGCAACTTGGAAGTGCTAGCATAGTTACAAATTTACCGGGTGATCAGGTCTTTCAGAAGTAATAAAACACTGATATGAGCGAAAGGAGCAATAAGTGTAAATTATTTATTCGCGAGTCTAATTTTGTTTTCAATAACAAAACAAGCGCCGCTCCCAAAAGCGAATACTGGAGCAAAGCTTGGCCAATAGCTCAGTACTCTAATTTTGAGAGTCTGCATTCGATTTATGGAAGCAGTCGCTTTTTTCGTCCCTTTATAGGCCGACATACACTTCGCGCTGATCACTTTTGCCCGCCTCCTCCTTTCCACGCCCTCTGCATGTTTCCCAGTGTTCCAACTTGGCTGTCCTCGCATTAGGAGACCTGAGTACCAAGAGAATCACCTTCCCTGCAGAAAACCAAGTTCGCGCGTCGGCATTTATAGTACGCTTTATACTCTTTTTCTTGCTTTTAAATTTTTCTGTAATTCAAAAGTTATGTTTGCTGAGGCTCACAAACTGAAGCATAATGACTGCTATCTGCTTGCGCTCTCCACTCCGCCGTCATAGGGTATATGATTATTATTTTATTTGCAAGTACTATTTTGCGTATAAAGTCAACATATAGTTTCTTTTTATCACAAGGAGCCGGTGTCATATCTGAGCATGAATAGAACCATTTTAATCCGAATCCTCACGATCATAAAATCTTGCATTAAATACAAGAAAAAAAATAAAAGAATCGTAATCAGTACGTTTTCGAGTTTAAACTGTAGAAACGGCCTCAAGAATTGACCCCCTCATGTTCAGCAGTGTTTACCGGCATTATATTAAAATAAATATTTCATTCCCGACATTGTCGTGGCCAAATGAGTTGACGAAACAAATTGTGTGTATGAAGTGCACATTACTTCCCAAAAATGAAACTATAGGTTGAAGGGAAGGCACTTCAAAAAGCGTACGCATTTACTGAGAGTTTTGTGCAATACGCAACTGCTCTGCATTTTGTTATAATAAGCATTGTAAATGAATATGAATAGCTTGTGAACCAAATTCATATTCTACATGGATTTCGGATACTCTTTGAAGTATTTGATATGGCTGCGGGAGGTCACATGGAAAACACTCAACAATGGGAGAAATCGATTACAGTCTGTGCAAAGGTAAAATCGTAGATCTTGAGCGCAAGGTGCTCGTTCACGCAATCGCAAGTAAAAACTAGGCGTCTCCCCTGGAAATGACGTTTGACCAAAATCCTAAGGGCAATGCGCACATATTAAAGTAAGTCATGAGTAACAAATCTTTAAAAACTCCAACGACACGCCTGATGTAAGTACCAGATTTCACAACCATACGTTTCTCAATTTGCATTGCCATAAACCAAACTCTATAATAATGTGCATTTTTATTCCTCACTTACGCTGTTCTGTCATATATACGTCATCCAATTACCGATGAGCAAATGAACAATAGCACAGTATGAAAATAAAAAAAGTCGTATTATGTTTTTTTATGTTTTTTATTGTTTTTCTTGAAAGCGTCGTCGACTTCCTGGGAGAGTTGATGTACACATGCTGTCAAGCCGGCTTCCACGTGGTACGCCACCAAAGAAAGAAACCAGGAACCACACGTTTACGATGCGTTCAAAAGACAAAATAATATATATATATATCTATATATATATATATATATGCACGTAACAATTCGAAGCGAGACTTCCGCTCCTGTTTATTGAACATTCCACAAACGCAAGGCCAGCTGTAACTTCAAAAAACGCATTGGCCATCTGCGGCAGCAAAACAATTGTCAGGAGCCAGGCTTATCACAAAACGCAATGTCTGAAGCACGAGTATACATGTATCTAACTCTTTTCGATTTCCACTAAAGCACCACACCTCCGGGACCTTGCATTTGCCAAAGTCAAACGCTCAGGTCCAGTAGAATGAGGGGAGCCGCACTGCCAATGTGTCGTCTATTAATACCAATGGTGAAGAAGGATTCTCCCAGCCACCACCACAGGGCGCCGAAGCGCCATCTTGTAGGCAGAAGTGCTAACAAAGTTAAGGTGGCAACATTTATCTCCCTAGTCGTCCCGAGAGCACGAAGTCGCGTGGTGCCCCACTGCCCCCTCGTGAATATTCGAGTTACACTAGAAACGTGGCAGACAACACTTTTTCAAACAACGCCAACATGAACATTCAATGCTTCCAGTACGAACCCCGAGGCCCTTTCTACTCTTTGTGCTTCGCATAAGTCTACGGTCTCGGAGGCCCCAGTCAATGATGCTCCGGAGCGTCAAAATCACAACAGATTCCCCCAGGTCCAGGGTGGAATGGTATTTTAACTGGCCGCTTGGTTCTGGCAATGACCAGGAGCCTTCGGCATCCAGTCAAGTCTGGAGTTGTTCAGAAACGCGGCCTCTTAGGGTCAGGAGCTGTAGTGAAGGATCGTGCTTGAAAAACCGAGTCATAGTTAAAAAAAATTGCCGTCTGTGAGCAAAGTTGTGACTATTTGGCATATATTATTGCCACAGTGACCCTCTTGAAGTCATTCGACTTTAATAAACATGTGAGAACTTAACTATTTAGAAGTTCTAGCCTTCGAGCTTTTCATGTGTGTCCACAGTGCTCAATTAAACTCGGTTACGAATATGCGAGCAGCAACAAATTAGTTCTCACTGTACAGTTTTTAATGTAACTCCGTCACAGTGTCTCAGACGTACTTCGAACTCCATAAAGCAGTGCGTACTGCGGTAGGGTCAAGACACGCGCGTTCCTTCAATTTCTAAATTCTTCAAATTCTGCATTCGAGACAGAAATCACTCGTCGCGCAGTTGCATTTGTCAATAATCGCATCGGTCAACGCACAGTGTCCCTATGCCGAACGCCCGTATTAAAAACCACTTGATCCTTCGTTGCACACCGTCAGGAGTTCGGAATTTCACCAGCGCTGAAGCGGGCACGTGTTCCAAGAAGCTAGCGGGTGACCGCACACAGAAGCTTGAAAAACGCGACCGCTGTGAGTGAAACTCTAAAACACTTTTTTTTTTTGTTTTTTAAGCGAAGGCCGTATTTTATAACTCAGCGTCTGCCACATTCACACATTTTTAATAAGCAAAATCGGTTGTGTGTAACATGTTACTTTTTTTTCATCTGTTTCAGTTACGTTTACTAACATAAGAAGTGTTATGAATAAACGAGATCAACAATTAACTCTGTTGTCAGCTCAACGAACGCAGACCTAATCTTTCTTACGGAAACATGGCTTAGTAAACATGTCTGCAGCTCTGAAATTTTCCAAGGAGATAAAACATATAATGAATATCGTTTTGACAGAGACGGTAGACATGGGGGTGGCACACTCATAGCCGTATCACAGAGCATACCTTCAATTTGCGTAGATGTTGCTTCCGATCTCGAAATGGTTTGGGCTTGTGTCACTTTAGATAACACAAGGATTTAATTGGGTGTCTGCTACCGCCCCCCAAACAGCGCATTGACATTTATTGATGATTTACATGACGTTATGAATTCGAGTGTTTGTCAGTATCCCAGTTCTCCTATTTTTTTATTAGGAGATATTAAATTTCTTGATATCATGTGGTTTGATCCACCTTCTTTTCAACGTGTTTCAACTGAGAGTCAACTTTTGTTTGGATCTGTGTGCGTGTTTCAATTTGACACAGCTGGTAAAGAAACCAACAAGGTATGCCAATAATACAGGTAACACACTTGATTTAATTCTGTCGACACACCCTGACCTTCTATCTGCCCTTACGTATCTTCCAGGCTTAAGTGATCGCTCGTTGTTAAATTTTGATCTTAAAGTTGCTCCCCCAATCAATACGAAAAAAGTAAAGCTTATTACTGACCACAATAAAGCCAATTTTGATCTTATTAACCAAAAACTGTGCAGCTATCTGGACATATATCTGCCAGAATTTGATCCGCGAAGCGTGCAGGAAATTGGAGATTATTTTGTTTAAAAGTAAACGAACTGACTGATGCTCATGTACCCGTCAGGCGTATTCAATCTGATGATAAAGCACCTTGGTATACTAACACCCTAAGACGTCTTTCCAGTAAAAAACAGCGACTTTCTCGTTCAGCTAAATTACGTAACACGATAGATCGGTGGGAAGCATACTTTGCTGCTGAGGTCGAATATTCCCAAGCTGTACCTGACGTCAAAGAAAATGTTTTTAAGAATACTTTACCGAGTCTATTGTTAATTTCTCTTAGCCATGAGTCCGGGGCGTTAATCCTTCCGGCAGAATATCCATCAGTGTTTAATAACGCTTTTTCAAATAGTTTTATTGTAGGTGATGGAAATGTATCTTATGACGTTCCACGTTGTGAGTTTAGCCCTATGTTTCCATTTTTCATAGAGCCTACTGGAATTGTAAAGTTAATTGATTTTTTGAAAGTTCATCGTCCTGTGGAAGCGATAATATTAACTCAGTATTTCTAAGACCAACTGAAATGTACTCATCCTTTATTTCGGCCAATATTTTCCAGCAATCTCTTGAGTGTGGAACGCTCCCAATAGAATGGAAAATTGCGAAGATGGTTCCACTGCATAAGTCTGGTAACAAGCATACTCCATTAAATTATTGACCCATTTCGCTAGCAAGTATTTCCTGTAAAATAATGGAGCACATTCTGTACTCTCATATGTTTAATTCCCTGGAATCCAATTCATTTTTCGCCCCTGCTCAACATGGTTTCCGTCTTTCATTTTCTTGTGAAACGCAGCTGCTTCATTTCACCAATTGTTTGCATGCTATACTGGACAAAAACCATCAGGCTGAGTGTATTTTTCTCGATTTTTCTAAAGCATTCGACAAGGTTAATTATAAGTTACTAATGCTTAAACTTCATTCATTAAACCTAGATCCTAACTTGTTAATCTGGCTTGAATGCTTTCTTACCAACCGCTCACAATATGTAACTCTAAATGGCATTAATTCATCCCTGACTGATGTTGTATCGGGCGTGCCCCAAGGTTCAGTTTTAGGCCCGCTTCTTTTTCTAATATTCATTAATGATTTGCCAAGTTGTGTGTTTTCCTCCATGCATTTATACGCAGATGACTGTGTAATTTAGTGGAAAGTTTATGATGATAATGATGTACGCATTTGGCAATCTGATTGAAATAATATTACTATTTGGTGCAAAAAGTGGCGTATGGAACTAAACCCTAACAAATGCAAACTAATGCGCGTTTCCCGGCAAGGCGCACGCCCTTCAGAATATACACTAACCGACATTCAACTTGAATCTGTAAACTCATACCGTTATCAGGGTGTTGCTATATCGTCGACATTAACCTGGAAGCCTCATATTGATATAATAATCGCCAAAGCTAACCGTATGTTAGGATACCTACGACGAAACTTCAGAACTGCCGCAGTTAACTTAAAACTTTTTCTTTATAACACTCTTGTACGGTCAAAATTGGAATACGCAGACTCTATCTGGGATCCTAACCACGCCTTTCTGCATAAAGCTTCGAACTAGTTCATAATAACGCCGTTCGTTTCATTCTGTCTAATTATAATCGAGCAGCTAGCATATCATCAATGAAGTCCAGTTTGTTGTTACCCTCTTTTTCATTGCGCAGAAAGTTTTTTTCGACTTTGCCTGTTTCATAAAGTGTACCATTACCAGTCGCTGCGAGACCATTTCTTTACATTGCCTAACTATTACTCTTCCCCCCTCGACCATCCGAATAAAGTTGGATTAACACGTTACCAAACTGACACTCTCTTTATTTATTTATCCCGCATACACCAAACGACTGGAACCACCTTCAAGCAGATATCGCAACTATGCCTGATTATTTTCATTTTTCGCCAATCTTTGTCTATATTTCTGTTTGGTGAGCCAACATGACTCATATTATTTTGTTTATTGTGTCCGTAACAGATATTGCATACTGCTTTTGCCAAAGGCAGTGTGTTTTTGATATTTGAATTTCTCGCCGATTGTTTTTTTTTGTTTTGTTTTGCCAGTTTGTTTTATTTTTGTTTGCTTTGCCCCTCCCCTCTACAATGCTTCGGCGCTTGAGGGTATGCACAATAAATAAAAAAAAGCTATTAAGAAATTAAAAGAGCGTTTTAAAACACCACAAACAAAAGGCCACACGTGCAACGGATTCGAGCCACCAAACGGGCCTCTTTTCCTCCCAGATTCACGCTAAGTGAACTTATCGAATGCAAGATAGCTCCCCTCCGATAGGGCTTACTACATCTATTCTCGATTTTTGATGGCAAAAGATTTGTGCATCTACGGGCGGCAAACTCCCCGCACTAAATAGTGAATATACTCGCTTGGGGAATTTCCGAGCCAGCACATCGAGGACGGCTTAATGAGCATCGTTGCCTACCTCCGCAATACGTACCCACGCAATCAAACACACACACACACACAACCACATACACACTGAAAATGTATATTTGCAAGACATATTTCAAGGTATTAACTTTTGGTTCAAAGAGACTTTGTGGTTTTGCACCGCGGGACTTGCATTCTCATCACCCGCATTGGCCACAGAATGCACCGGAGAATGAGTCCCTATGCGTCCTAAAGCTTGAGGAAGACACGGTTGAAAGGGACCGATTTGAAAACGAAAAGAACTAACATGGACATGAATGTCTCAAGGGACTCACTTTTCTCCGTGATTCCGTAAAACGAGGATGTCTTCAAATATCAAAGGGACGCCTTTACTCGCCTGCCACTACCGTCCTCCTGGAGGTAACAGATCGCACACGCAAATCGTCCTAAACCGTCACGATCCATGGGGTCACTCGACCCAAATCACTAGAGCCATGCACAAACATCAGACCCAGTGTTTTCCAAATGCAGGGGCGTCTATTAGGCCAATATGACCATCCGGGCGAGCTCCCCCAATTTGCTCTCAACAACTTCCTACCACAAACGCATGTCCTTAATAGAAACACCTTGGATTCACAAAATTTCCCACGTCTTCTAGGGGACTAGCTTTGTGCCTGCATTACCTAGGCACTTGCGACGGCCCCAGCTGACCAACGTGCGCTGGTTGCAAAAGATCAATCGTTTAAAAATGGTTGTGCTGATTACAATTGGCTGACGCTAAACCAAATCTAAAAAAAAGGAAAGAAACATTGAAGGAAACGAAAACGTAGTGGTATCTTTTATGCTGAAATGTCAACTGGACGAGAACTGCAATTATGGAAGCTAAGGGCGCTACGTTGTTGCGCGGGGCGTGCCATCCAGGTAACTACAATAACGTCCACTACCAAGCAGAACGGAACTGTCTCTCGTTCGTGCTGCGCGAAAGAATTACATATATTAACGGAACAAGCGACGAGCGGAGTTCCGCACCTTTGTATTGAACGTTGAAGAAATCGAAACCCAGCTAAGTCTACCGATAACGCAAGGGCCTAACTCGCATAACATTTTTATTTAGGCGACTGAAACAAACAAATGTACTTACAGTTGGCTGTGCCGGTCGAAAGAGTAAATGAAATGCCTGACAAGGCCGGAGCCCCCTTTCCCTCATGTCTTCCTTCGCGTCACCCAGCGGGCAAAAACAAAAATAAAACATGCATGGTTAAATCGCTTTCCTCAAAATTGAGGATTATAGGGAAGCATATATATTGAACACACTTGTGCGTTAAAATATCTCCTGATTATACAAAATGTGCAGTAATTAACCCATGTGCTGATACTGTATCTACGATTGAAGCCATCAAGTCCGGATGGACATTTAAAAGTACACCTATTTTGGTGGCAAGCTTAAGCATGCCGTGGTTAGTACGTATTGTTTCTGTCCTGCACCTGGTGGCTATAAGATTACATGTGTGTTCCTTCGAGAGATTCTGTTCGAAAAAGGCAGTTGGATTACTTCTGACTTCATGATACATCGGTAAAGCTTTAGTTTACATTTTTGTAAGGTTAATATTTTATGCTTCCTGAGAAATGGAGCCTAATGGCTTTGTTATAGCGCGCATTTTATATTAAAGGTTTGAATCTGTTCTCCAGCAAGTACAGGCTGTCTATAATTTTTGCTGTAAAAAAGAGGTAGTATGAGCATTAGTGGATTATTATGTCATAGAATTGTTGGCTTATTCAACTGTGCTATACTACTTTATATATAATACTTGAGATGACGATTCTTGGTCTGGGTATATAAAAAAATAACTTACCCTTTTGTGTAACAAATTGCCGAGGAAATTGAACGAAACTACAGTTTAAATTATGTCGCCATGATATTGTATTGGGATGTGCTCTTGAATACAATTATTCCGTGGCCTAAAATAAAATACGAAAACGTTGTATTCGTTGCACATATTTTGGGCCTATTTGTTGTGAGCCAAAATAAGAAATTTGTGAGATGTGTATTGTTTGGCGCTCAGTCATTTTTTGGAGTATTTCCGGAAAACATATATACATCTTAGCGCGGCCAGCGTCTAACATTCTACCATCTCCAAGGGGTGCATTGATAACGTCATTGCCGTATAGTAGGAATAAACGCGTGTCGAGAATAAAACCCTGTCCGACACCGTACTTAGTTTTGCCCCTATTTGATCTTGCT
This sequence comes from Ixodes scapularis, assembly GCF_016920785.2. Lineage (NCBI taxonomy): Eukaryota > Metazoa > Arthropoda > Arachnida > Ixodida > Ixodidae > Ixodes > Ixodes scapularis. Next base: position 1,163,499 of record NW_024609951.1, on the reverse strand, counting down.
TTAGTAATATCTATATATTGCATCCGATTTACAAAATAATTATTAATTAAGTTGACTCCATTCCTTCTAATGCCATAATTAAAAATTTCCCAGCAAATTAAATTTTATCTTTTCTTATGTTTTTTTTTTATTATTCAATAAATACTTTATAAGCTGCTGCTCAAAGTTATCAAATATTTTAGATTTCGTAGCTAATAATGCAATTTTCGTAGATTTTGCTTTTGAAACTCGCGCTGTTGCTGCGCAATATTTTTTTAAAAATAATTGAGAGAAATGCTTATTGATTATCCACTTTATCATTATATTAAAATAGACATAACCGAAATGGGTCTATTACTGTTTGAATACTTTGGATCTTTCCCTTGCGTATTGCTCTTATTCTTGGATTTTTTAATCTATCTGGGACCGTCGACTAGGTGGTACGCGCGAGAATTGTTTGGTAATAAATTCGGCAACTCATTTCATAGCTTGAGCTCTCATTCCATAGCAACCCAATGCACGATTCTTCTCTAGCTTTAGTAGCTGGCTGTAAATATCAGTTTGTGTGTTGGATGAAATAGAATTTTCTAATTAGCACTATTTGCAGTGTGCGCAGAGTAGGCGCTAGACTCCAAGGAATGCTCAGTACACTTGTCAGCAAGCGTAATTACATTGAAACACGTACCTTCAAGTACAACCTAAGTAACACAGGTTTAGTTGCGTATTGGCATAGATTTCCTTACAGCCTTTCAGAGGCTTTCGTAAATATAATTGTATACAAATTTCATTCAATAGTAAATATTCCACGCTCTCTTGATGTCGCGGGATAATCTGCTTCTAGGTTTTATTTGTTCGCGTATAAATGGAATTTATACATGTGTGTGACACTTTCCTTCCGGATATTTCTTCTCATGTAAAGGCATGTATCATCACATTTTTTTTATCATAATCACATACTTCATCTCCAACCTCCTGTATTAAGCAAACAACCTTAGAGATTACGGAGAAAAACTAAGTTTTTTTACAAGGTTTTACAAGGCTTTAGAAAATTCAATTGCATTGTAATTACAGTTTGGAGAACAATCCAATAATATCTTAAATATACAAGTTTACCGAACTCTATGTTATATTAGAATAAGTTTTTTTTGTTGTTTTTTATTGCGAATACTAGTGCGAAGCAACGCAAACCAATACATGTTTAGCGTAGAGCTTGCACTTTCCCACCACGTCTCAAAAAACCTAATGCGGTTTCTATCTATTTTTTTTTGTAAAAGTGGGCTCTATTTGCCAGAGGTCGGCATTTTAGGTCGCCCTCACTCACCCTCACCCTCACAGCCACACTCACCTAAGCCCCTCACTCACCCTCACCCTCACAGCTACACTCACTTTCAGCCCCTCACTCACCCTCACCCTCACAGTCACACTCACCTTCAGCCCTTCACTCACCCTCACTGAACCTCACGGCCCTCACGCACTCACCACCCTCACGGCCCTCACGCCCCTCACGGCCCTCACGGCCCTCACGCCCCTCACGGCCCTCACCGCCCTCACGCCCCTCACGCCCCTCACTCACTCATGGCCCTCACGCCACTCACCGCCCTCACGGCCCTCACCGCCCTCACGGCCCTCACCGCCCTCACCGCCCTCACGGCCCTCACCGCCCTCACGGCCCTCACGCACTCATAGCCCTCACGCCACTCACCGCCCTCACCGCCCTCACGGCCCTCACCGCCCTCACGGCCCTCACCGCCCTCACGGCCCTCACGCCACTCACCGCCCTCACGCCACTCACCGCCCTCACGCCACTCACCGCCCTCACGCGCCTCACCGCCCTTGCGGCCCTCACACCCCTCACGCCCCTCACGCACTGATGGCCCTCACGCCACTCAGGCCAACTTCAGATGGGGCAATTTCGCCCAGAAACTTTACGTCGCAACACCAGCAACACGGGCCGCCCGCGATCACACGCAGCAAAGAATTGCTGCAATTTGCCATCGTCATCATAAATTTTTTTTTTCTTGCACTATTTAGACACAATTACGCGTTATAAACGTGTTTTTATGCATTTAAATCTCGTTAAGAATACTAATGCACCTTTCTGAAACAGTTTATTTCCAAAAAAACGATTGATTTCAAACCAGAACCAAGTCTTTCGGTGTCATCATCACCGGCACGAGGTATCACATGAAAATTTTGCGTCCCTGATTGGATGCAGCCGCTTCAAACGCATTCGAATTGCTCCGAGTTGCATGGCCCTCATGGCCCTCACCACCCTCACGGCCCTCACGGCCCTCACCGCCCTCACGGCCCTCACGGCCCTCACCGCCCTCACGGCCCTCACCACCCTCACGGCCCTCACGGCCCTCACCACCCTCACGGCCCTCACGGCCGTCACTGCCCTCACGGCCCTCACCGCCCTCACGGCCCTCACGGCCCTCACGGCCCTCACGGCCCTCACCGCCCTCACAGCCCTCACGGCCCTCACTCACCCTCACACTCATGAATTTTCCTGGTTCAGAAACTCACTCACCCTCACCTCACCTGTGAAGATGAGGGTGAGTGAGGGTGAGTGAGGGCCCTCATGAGTGAGGTTTGCCGAGGTATGCTATTTGCTATGCGTATAGTTTTCTACCGCCGTCTCCTTTCCTTACGCAGCAGTAATCAACTCTACGCCATGTAGATTTATGACCTTGTGACAGTCCTTTCTCTGGCTTTGAACATATCAAATTTTCGATCAGATAGATCTTCCAACTTTTACTGCCTGTGGCGAAGCTTGTTCATTTTTTTTCTTTATTTTAATTTCTATTTCTTGGGTGATGGACTGCTTCGTGTTTTTTGTGTGTTTTTTTAAATGTGTTTTTGCCATTCTTGAGTAACATTCCCGAGTTTTGTTATCAGCTTCCTACGCTCCGTGACACGAATTCAATGCATTCTGAGGTTGTTTCACCAAGCATACTGCTCCATGTTGTTGTAATCTTGCATTAATTATAATGCAATTCAATGCAAAGGTGCAAGCGAGCTGGACAAGAATGACGAAAATAATCCCTGGAGAAGGAGAACAAGCGGGACAAAGGACAAACACAAATCTCTAAACACAGTTAGGGGACTGGTGCGCGACCGAAAAACTCCGCCTGGTGCGGGTATCGAACCCGGAACCTCTCCATTACAGGTGGAGCGCTCTACCAACTGAGCTAACCAGGGGTTAGACGTTATTAGAGCAAACGGGTTTTATCAGCTGCCACTAGTCTAACACCAACAGGGGTGAAGCTTGCAATTTAAGGTTATAAATATAACCTTAACTAAAAGAAGAACATTATGCTATAACCTAAAAGCTTCGGTGCAACAATTTTCAGACTTTGGCCATTTAACTGCAGATAACAAAGGGGCACTGACACATCAAAATCATATTTTTTTTTATTATTATCCGAAACGATTGAAAACAATGCCGGAACATTACCCTCAAAATTCGAAACTTGGGAATTCAGTATTTCTGAATTAAAAAAAAAACAACTTTTACGAATACCGAAATCGAAGTTCCCGCGTGATCCGCGCCAGTGCAGTGAGTCAAATTTTGCGGTCTCCTGTGAGTCGACTTTCTTTGAGACCTCCGTTGCCACCGCGACCCGAAGCGAGGAGGAGGTGACCAGGCGGGATAGAAGGGCGCCGGCACGGGAAAAAAACCGGTTTCCTCCACGACTCGCCGATTAGCCTCTGCTCGAGCGCCGCCAAGCTTTCCGAGGGAGGATACAAATCCAGGAAGCGACATCACACCGAAATCTGATTTTTGGTATTTCAAAAAAGGGGTCGTAGTTCGTTTGCGATTGCGTTAAAAACACGTTTTACAATTGCCGTTATTAAATGTTATAGAAATGTCGCCTACAAAGCTTTCAAATTTCCTTATTTTTGACGTCATCGAGCAAGGAGGTGAGCGCGGGAAATATAAACGGATAAAATAAAAAGGCGCGCGCGCTAAGGAAAATTTTTTTTCGCGATGCGTTTCTTTTTTTGCGTGTCCATGACAATAACTTGCATCGTTTAGAAAATACAAAATAATACGACCTTTGCGGTGTCAGCGCCTCTTTAATCTGCGTCAACTAGAAACCAAAAGCATAAAACCGTATTTTCTTGCGAGCACTAGCTCTTATTAAAAAAATGAAACAAATAGCAGGTCAAAGTGCCCCTCAAGTCTCCACGTCGACTTTCGAGTGACGTACTCTGGGGGTTCACGTAGTTTCCCCTTGGGTCCTCTCTTGATAGACCCCAGCCGCTTTCCCCGCGATTATCGACATTGAAAGGATTAGCCTCGTCGAAGATCGCGTCGAGCGATTGACACAAAGGACGGTTTGCCACGGGGCTGACGACGAGTGTAGCAGCGGAGGGGGACTGGTTTTGTTGACTTACGCGAATCCCCCAGAGACGCTGTCATTTTCTTTCCCGTAACCCCGACAAGCGGTTGCAGATAGGCAAATAATTTGTTTTTTGCTTTGCGATTACCCAGCAGAATACCCGTTTTTGAGAGAAGGTGACGCGGCTTTGATCACTTGAGCTTGCATAAACAATATAAAAAAGGCACACTGCCAATTCTTTCAACATTAGATTTGTTGCACAGCCCGTTCAAATTGCAATCTTGGCCATTGTTGGTGTTAGACTGGTGCCAGCTGATAAAACCCGTTTGCTCTACTTACGTCTAACCCCTCGTTAGCTGAGTTAGTAGAGCGCTTCACCTGTACTGGAGAGGTCCCGGGTTCGATACCCGGACCAGGCGGATTTTTTAGGTCGTTCACCAGTAACCTAGCTGTGTTTGGAGGATTGTGTTCGTCCTTTGTCCCTCTTGTTCCCCTTCTCCAGGGAATATTTTCGTCGTTGTTGTTTTGATTCCAACATTTTCTTTTCATTTTTTTCGTTTCTTAAAGCTCATTAACATCCGTCTAAATTCTTGAGCAGTAAGCTTTTCCACAACGGCGTAGTACTAGTGTTACATTCGTTGCACATTCTTCTCGACATTTGCACGCATGGAGATTCATCGGAATTTTTTTCTAAGAGCGGAAGGACGTTTAGCAGTTTCGTTCTGTTGAGTGGTTTCTCGTGAATTTCGTATTTATTATCCGGCAATGTCCTTACAGAAAAGTTACATTTCGAGTGATTTTGATATCACCGACATTTTCCGCACAACCAGGGATCTCCTAAGGCAGTTCCATTGTTGTTGTTTTTTTCCGTGACGTACCCTTAAGCCACACACAAGCACAATCCTAGATCCTAGCTGTAAGCACAATGGACACATCTTATACAGTAATGTTAATCTTTATTTCCATTCAAGGAAAAAAATGTTAGCGAGGAACCTGAACTTGTCTGTAGGTACCGTGACGCCAGGTTACGTGATATCAACTTTCGCACCAAAATTAGCGGGGAAACTGAAAATGTGCATAAGGCGCGTACAGCGAATGTTCGCGGGCAAACTGAATTAGTCCATAGGGAATGTGACGTCAATTTTTCCTTGAAGTTTAGAGGGGAAATTGACGGGCTTTACGCTCGCACCGTCGGAAAACCGGCGAGAGGGGCCACTAACAGCTCTCGCTGTAGAAAGGCTTCGTCACTCACTTGTTGACACCAATTCCTTAAGCTCAATAATAGAAATTACATCGCCGAAGTAAACCACAAATTAACTTGCCCTAGAATTAGAATACAAGGTTATCGCTTCTTCATACAAGCAGATTGAGATATTTCTCTGCTGGGTCCGACGCCATGCCGGCATCCCAGGTAAAGAAAGGGCAGATTGTGCTGCGATTTTCGCAGATGAGATACACTTTGACTTACATAAAATACCCTACAAAGACTACCACACCGCCTTGAAGTGTTGAATTCGAACCAAGTGTCAATGGGACTACAATAATGAAGCACATAACAAAGTGCATGCTGTAAAACCTTTTTAATGTGAACGGGAGTGCGCCCGACATCGGGAACGCTCTTATGAGGTGGTTTTGTGTCGTAGCTGGCCCAGCTACGGATTGGTTATACGGCGTCTCACCCATGGGCGTCCCTTACGCCCATAGGTGAGAGCCCCTTACGTACATGCACATCGGCTTCTGGAGCAATCGGCGTGGAAGTTTCGGTGCGTAGTACATTTGGACAGAGTTGGGAAGCAATCCGTCACAAGGAACGGATTACTTGTAACTCATTACTTTTCCAAGTAATTTTGTAATTGCCACTATACTTTTTTTTTCGGAGGTAATTTGTAATGTAATTTCGGTACAAAATATTGCTAACGGATTACTTTAGTTCTCGTTACTTTTTTTTAATATGAGCATAGTACAATAACTGGAGAAATACTAGCAGAACATTGAGCAGCATAAAAAGAGCAAGTTCAACAAAATAGAGAACACAAAGAAGGAGAAGATGGCCGTAAAGAAAACATGATTTTTTGTATGACTGGTCTCTAGAACCACTAGAAAAGCGCGCAAGGGATGTACATATGTACAGAAGACAAAGACCAAGTATGACCACGCCGAGTAGGCTTTCCGTCGCCTTCCAGCGTGTTTTTATTCTTCTCCTGGCAGGAGAAAGCTCTTCGTGTTTATTCGGTGGCAGCTATCGGTGCCTTGTCAGCTTACAAGTGAACGGAGTGCACCTGCGCTCTTTCTCTTAAATACAACATTTTATTTTTCCAAGGACTACCATAATACGGGCGTACGAGAAATGAAAAGCTGTGTTGCAGAAGATTTTCAAAAAATATCAAAAAGGTTTTCTATTGTTTTATGGATAAGTGTCCGCAAAAAGTAACGTGAAAGTAATTTGTAACGTAACGAGCAGAGTAATCCGTTCCTTTTTAGAGCAAGTAATTTCTAACGGTAATCTAATACATTCGAGGCTCGATAATTTGTAATTCTATTCCATTACGTTTTTCAAGTAACAAGCAAAAGTATGCATTTGGACCTCGAACAAGCAAGAAGGTTCTCGCATTGATTAGAACACTACATTTAAGGAAGTAAAGATACGTCGGTCACCGGAATTAAACCTCGGCCCTTTGCGTGTGAGCCCAGCACTATAACCATTCGACCACGGACGCTTTTTTTTTTAATTGCATGGTAGTTACAGCAACATTCATGTCATTCTAAGGGCGACGCACAGCCTTTTGGCACAGCGTATTAAAAACACGCATATCGAGGAGTAATTTTAGAATACTAGTCCACCGCGGTTCAGGTTCACAGTTCAATACACGCTCTGAACTTGTTTTACAAGGTTGAAAAATATTTCCGCACTTCTTTTGCACCGAGGTCAGCCTGTCGAACAGCCACACGTGATCTCCAAATGCCGCACAAAACTTACAACATAATCATGTCATTAGGAACTTCAGTATGATTATCCACACTACGGAAACGTATCTCTCTTGGGGTTACAAATAATTCTTTCTTTAGAATGCGCTGGAGGACATTAAAAAAAAAATACCGCGTCCCAACAAAAAGTACAGATGTTCAGTAGTCTCAGGTTTCTTACCTAGAGAGCAATTTACCGACCATGGCACATAAATCTCTCATTCTTTAAGCCAAACCTTAACTGGCAAGGTATTCATTCCTGTGTAATTTAAAAAAGAAAGTCTTAACAGCCGCGGGAACACGCATTCTTTTTACACGTCTAAGCACATCGTGAGCACGTTGGGACACACCTCGATACAAGGGTATCGGGAAAACACGCACCACTAAATCGCGATAGAGCGTTTTCTTACTGACATCACAAAGGTAATTCAAAGCAAAACGTGTTTTCAAAGACCCCAACGTGTCAACAACCTCTTTTAGAAAGCCAAAGATTCTTGTTGCCTCGCCGCCATGAGAAGAAACAAGAAGATATGGCAAATGTGGTGATGCTTTTGTTTGAATCAGTGTGCGAATGAACGCGTGCTCTTGGTCTCTCTAAAAAACAAAAAGAAGCGTGACACAAGCTTCTTGACAAAGAAGTGGGAAAGCCCTACACCACCGTTACAAACTCAATGTAAAGATTGCTTCTTCTAATGGGCTCATATTTCAAGTTCTAAATAAACGTGGCGACAATTCGATGAAACTTTTCATCATTAGTTCGCGCTCAATGAATGACTTGAACTACATACCAGAGCTTCGCAATAAGAAAAACGTTGCAGACAATAGATCGAGCAAAAAATGAACAGCTCACGTTGCTTCCAACGAGAAGCACGCCTGTCCAGATTGTTAGCGACAGCCGACCAGTACGTTTGGCTATTCCAGAAACTTTGCAATGGCACCCCGAGGTACTGGCACGGCACTGTGTCCCAGCATACACCCTCAAATTCTGAGGGTGTAGTGGCCCAAGCGCCATGCCAGAAACCACGGCACTTATCCCAGTTTATAGCAGCACCAATAGCGTGGCAAAACCTTTAGCCAAAGTTGACTTCGGTGACGCTTTTTTTTTGACCCTACAAAAACAGCAATATCATCAGCGCAACTTATTATTTTTACTTTTGCATTATAAAATTGAAAACCTTGAACACCTTGAATATATTTTACACTTAAACAAAAAAACTTTAAATACAAACCAAACGAAAGTGGAGACATAAGGCAACCTTGTCGTAGCGACTCTCGTACGTTAATAACAGAACTGAGCTCTTTGTTCCCAATAAGCTTTGTGGTACAGTCCTTATAGACCACCATTACGCCTCCAAGGTTGGCGTGACCAACGTTAACATGACTCAAGACATCAAAGAGAACATCATGGCTTACACGATCGAATGCCTTATCTAGATCTACCTGCAGCACTGCAATTTGCCCAGTGCTCCACTACCCACATACAAAAATGTCCTATGGTCGGCTATAGAAAATATTTGTATGGTCGACTTTAACCATTTGGCCCAATTAGCTAAAGGAATTTCTATGGCTCTCTTTAGCATTCTTTATGATCGTCTTCATAGGCCTCTTTAGGTTTTTCTATGTTCCTATCACTGTCCAGCCATAGCGTTCCTTAGCTTTTCTAATGGCTGGCTCTCGATAGCTAGCATGCTAGAGCTGCCAATGGCTTTTCCTTTGGTGTCTTTAGCCATTTGTACGGTCTGCTAAAGAAGGCTGAAGGGTTTTCCTATGGATTTCTTTAGCCAGCACACTCTAAAAAAATATTTTAATGTTCTCTTTTCTTTTCAACGCTACATGATAGTTACACCTACATAACTGAACACATAAAGTACGGAGCACACAAGCAGAACTACCCCCCACGCAACATTAACAACGGAACCTTGACTTTTTTTTTAACAAGAACATTTACCTTTACGTACCCCAAGTTCGCACTAACTCTATATATGGCAGTCTCATTTTTTATTCCGACTTCGCCGGTGGCTGCCGTCATTTGTCGCATAAACATGGAGAGGCGGAGCAAATATTACTCGTACTTAATATATTATTTGAATTGTCTCTCGGAATAGCCCCCATCTCTTAATTCACAATCCTGAACAGAGCAAATGTAGATCATTAGGATAATTAACTAAAATTTAATAATTATATTTTTAATAAGTTTGATGAATCACGTTGAAAATACAGTAATGACATGCAGTACACTGTTGCTGAAGATTGCAATCAAGCTGTTGTTTGAATGCAGTGTTCAGCGCCAGTGTAATCTATTTTCACTTTTGGGGGTAATAATGTAATAATTGATTTTAATTGTTGCACAAGTATTTCAATGCATTTTTCAAAGAAACAATATTGCTCGTTTTCACGACTCGTGGCAACAGCAGACAACATATCTTGGGTAATGATTTGTCACCGGTATATCAGAAATATTAGACTGCTTTAATTATCTAACCTGGAGCGTTTTTACTAAAAAATTAAGTGCCGGTAGTTATTTTCTATAGGCGTGGAAAGAAAATTCATAGTATCATAATCTTTAAACTCGAGGCCATACATTTTTCTATAGACGGGTAAAGACAATTTATTGGTTTCCGGTCTTTAGACTCTGGGCCATAAAATTTTATAAAGGCGGGTAAAGTACATTTAATGGTTTGCAGTCTTTAGACACGGGGCCATATAATTTTCTACACGCAGCTAAAAAATGTATTAGTTCCCATTCCTTAGACTTGGGGCCATAAAATTTTCTATAGACGGTAAAAGACAAATTATTGGTTCCCAGTCTTTAGACACGGGGCCATAGATTTTTCTATAGCTGGCTGTAGCTGTCTATGGATTTCTATGGCCGACCTAGAGGGCCATGCGGGGTGCCTGCCATAAAATTTTACATAGACGACCATAGACCCTTTTTTGTATGGGCAGGTATCCAAGACACTACGGGTCACATGCACATTTGTCAATATAGTCCTCCCTTGTATCCCACACGTTATGCTCACTTGTTGTCTCGCATGCGAACCCTTGAAGGCGGCGCGCCAGAATTTTTGCGGAGATCTTGTAATCGGTATTGCATAACGTTATCGGGCGAAAACCGGTGACGCTGCGCAGTTTCACGATGTCATCAGATTTCGGTATCAGGACAGTGCAGGCGCGGGAGAACGAAAAATACAAACATTGTCTCTCATAAGCACTATAAATGACGTTAAAAAAAACACTAGCTATTAGGCTCTTAACGTTCTTGTAAAATTCTGCGCCCAATCCATCCGGTCCCAGCGTCTTCAAGTTCGGCACGTCGTCGAGTGCGCGCTCCACTTCTTGGATCGTAATTTCTTCCTCAAGCTTATTGCGTTCATCATTCGATAGCGTTGGCAGTTTTTCTAAAAGCTGGGCATAAATGTTCTGACACCTTTAGGCTTTGTTAGCAGAAATCTGTGTGTATTGCTTGAGGAAGGCCTGAGCTATTTTCTCGGGATCCGTAGTAATCATTTGCTTGAATTCAATTTCGGCTATTTCGTTCCAAAGTGCGTAACGCTTCTCGTCTGTCAAGGCAGCCTTAGTCGGCTACTCGCCCATCGTGTATTTTTCTGCGCGGGCGCGCACTACTGCATCATGGTAGCCGTCGCGGTGTAGCTGATCTAATTTTTCTCTGATACACTCTTCGTTGTTTCTTCCATTACCGGGTCTTTTGCACTCTGCTTTACACAGCTCTATCAAGTCCTTATTTAAACTGCGCTTCTTACACCGGGCGTTGTACAAAAGTATTGAGGACCTCTCAATGGCAATTGCCTTGATTTCTTGTTTAACCATTTCCCATTTCACGAAAATGTCCCCTCCTGGTTCTTTAAAAACATCTTTCAAAAAACTGTTCTACACGTTTCAGAGAGACGTTGTCTTTGAGGAGCTTTATATTCAGTTTCCATAGGTTCCAATTCAACTTTTTTTTTTCAGATGCTCGGCCACCTATCGTCGCCATAACCAGACTGTGGTCTGAGAAAAAGACTGGAGTTACACGGTACTTTCCTAAATGTTCTGTTGGAAGGGCAGAAACATACACCCTGTCCAAACGCGCACTGGACGACGCTTGAAAACGGGTAATGCACATTTCTTGTTTTTGCTTTCCTTAAAGTGCCCACATCGACCAAGTCGAAATCCTCCAACGTTTCGTCCAAAAGTAGTTCACTCTTATCAGCGTTCGTCTTATTGGCGATCTATCCAACTGTCGTACAACACAATTAAAGTCATCCACAAGGACTAGAGCTCTATCGCAATCAAGATACCGACGTCAACCGCCAAAATATAAAACGCGGTCAGTGGTCAAATTTGGGGCATAAATGCAATAAGCCTAAATTGATGAGACGCTATCAGAAAGTCACACATAATGAAACGTCCTTCAGTGTCCGTAGTAACGCATAACTGCGACAACGAAACCGACCTCTTCAGAAGAAGGAAACACCCTGCCAAATAACCAACTGCGTGCGTCACACAGATTTCGTAGTTACACATGAAGGGCTTAACTTCTTCCACCACCTGCTCCGCCTCAGCCAATTCAGTTTCTTGCAACCCCAAGAAATCGGATTGCTCTTTCAACAATAGTCGCTGTATTTTGTACTGCTTTTTCCTAGAGCATAAACCACGAACATTCAGCGTTGCAACTGTAATGGCTGATTGGGACTCGCAAACCATGAGCTGTGCTTGGGTGCAGGCACTGAAAACCTATGCAGTCAGGGTCGAACATCCCTTGGTGGAGAAATCTTAAATCCAGGAAACCAGGCAAAGGACGTCTTACTTGCTTTCCATGCGACTTCGTTCATGAGTAAGGTCGTTGGGCGCAGGCTCGCAACGCCCTTTCTTCGTGCGTTCCATCCAGGGGTGTAGCTGGCGTGCTCCGTTTCCTGCTGCCGTACCATCGTCGAAGGCTCGCTTAGTCGACTCGCTGGTGTCGTCCATATCTGAAGGTTCATTGGGGTTCGCATAGCTCGATTGCTTGTCTGCTCCGGCATCAGAGGGCTTCACGTCGGCACCGCTGGAAGCTGCGCCTTCCCGTCGACCTCCCTTCTCTCTGGCTGCCTCCAAGGAGCTGTTTCCATCACTCTTGCGGTATTTGGCAGGAGTTGAAGCTTCTGGCGCGAAACCCTAAATAGAACACTCGGCTTCCTCGGCATCCATGGCGTGTTCAGTTGTTTGCTCCACCCTGAGGCCGCTGGCCACCCTGGCGTACGACCTGACACACTCGGTGCCGTCATGCCCGAAGCAAAAACACTCCGAGCACTTCGGCGCCCTGCATTCTTGTCGAATATAATCTGTGCGCTTACAGCGTAAGCACAAGGGCGGTCGTCCAGGGATCGCAAGAAGCACGTTACCACCTTGGATCCGAGGCTGGTGTGGCATGGTATCGGCCGTGCCACCTTCCTTCAGTGTAGTCCGCGCATACCTGGTCGTTATTTCGATTCCTTGGAAGCCTTCAGCCCTCCAATTCTTCTGCCTCACTTCCTGGACCTTGCCATACGGCTCCAGCCCCTTACGAACAACGTCGTCCGGCATATCATAAGGGGTCCAGTGAAGACGAAACCGTACCTCCGTGATGCTGGGATCCACGACGAGGCACCGAAGACCCTTCACCTGCAGTTATTTGGAGTCCACGAGTCGTCTCTTTGCTTCTGCCGTTCGCAGGGTAGCCATCCAAACATGATTCATTTCGTACGCTTCAAGTGCTGCGATGTCGCCGAGTATGCCGCACCTTCTCCATCTCTTGTCTAAAATCCTGCACACGGTAGGGGCGTCCTTTCAAATCGCAATACAGAAGACTCGATGTTTCGCGCGTAATTCCTGTAGGCGTCTGTGGCAAAACAACTTTATATTCATCGTTCGTCGATTCGCCGGAGTGATTAGAACCGCGGACAGCAAGGGCCGTTGTATCGATGACCGCCACTCCGGAGCTCGTTTTTCTGCGACCGTCCCGGTCGAGCGCTGGCAGCAGAAAATCTCCACCACAGATGCGCTTGCTTGGAGACGCGCTTGGCAATAATTTGTATAAATTCATAATAAAGTATACATATACCAAAATAAGCGCTGCAAATTCGGTGATTTTAGACATTACTTATGCTTTAGCATTAGTACCTACATGACAGGGAAAAGCTAATAGCGTCCGACTGTGAACAACAGAGTGAAAGTGAAGCGGGCCGCGTAGGAAGGAGGAGAGTAGTGAAGGACAAAGGCGATAGGAGGTGATGTCACTGGGCGGAAGCCAATGCACGGCCGGATGCTGGGGCGAGTATAGACTTGCAGATGTGTGGAGCGCGTATGCTTTGGTTTGGGGTGCAAAACAGAATGTGAACCAAGTTCTAGTACTGGGTCGATTAGGCTGCGAATAAATTGAGGGAAGATCAATCGATGAATCCTTGAAGGCTGCGTTAGCATGATCCTTGGAAAACGCCCTACACGCAACCTTTTGGGAAACGCTAAAACTAACCACGTAGCAAGGCCTAAAATGGGATGTAAAAAAAAAAAAGCAAACGAGAAAGCCGAACAAGAAGTCTAAAGCAGAAAAGTAAATTGATGAGCAATAGCGTTTGCGAAAGGGGGTCGTGTGTGGCTTTTCCCAAGGTTCATTCCGTAAGGATCCGCCAAAGAATTTTACTTCACTGTTGATATTTTTGATATGCCTATAAAGCAACACCGAAACAAGCCTGAGTAAGGTGATTCAAAGCTTGCATTGATGCTAATTTATATTGACACTATTTTGCAAAAGGTTGTCTTGGTTGTGGGACATACATTAAGAAAACTCTCAAACTATATCAACTTTATTTCATAGACTTTGAAGCGAAGACGTTAGAAAACGTGACATGATCGAAGGAAGGCTATCACACCAGCAGCTTCTGCTGTTTGACGCTTTCAGTCATATTTGTATATCTCTTAAATGTCTCGTATAGGTAAACGTACAAAGAAATTAAAGTGAGGCCTCAGCTACTCTAAAATATTGTGGTTATTACTTGAGGTACGTGTCCAACGTTGTTTTGTTCCACACAAGTACTCCAACAGCAGTTTGTTCGTTTTTCTGGGTATCCTTTTAAAATAGCGCCTTGCCGTCGGGGACAAAATTGTCAAAAGGTGCGGTACTTAAAATCGCCATAAGGAATGCGGTAAGTAACACTTTTTTTGTGACAAACAGTTACTGCGGTACATATGTTTCTACCGAGGGGATGTGAATGCTATTCCCAACATTTGGGTCTCATACCTGCATCATTCCTTTTGCTGTTCCGCATTGAGGAAAATTTCCTCAAACCCGTAAAAGACTTCGCATACTCTAAAAGTGTGTCACATTCAAAGGCCTTATCACAGACGGGAATGCACAGTGGGCTTGCCATAAGCAAACAAAAATATCAGCCTCTATCAACTGCGTCAGCGAAATATCAATGCGGAGACAAACCTGCGCATGTGCAGCTTACAGCCATTACTCTCTCTGGACGGCTGTACGGATGGTCTGTAGGTTCTTGACCAGCCTTTCAAGTTTTTGCCTATATTACCATTATTAGGTGATAGAAGTATTGCTGCTAGTTTTTTTTTTTTTTGCTTCTCAGGCAATCAAAATGCCCATAAAAATGCGAAATCTCGCCCTCTGCTCAAGACAAATAATTGCTAGTAATGTTGTTCCAACTGCTCAACTTGCTCCACGTGGTTTTAAATATAGCTTTATTTGACTAGCTGGTATAGAAAATAAATCATGTTTCTTCTGTAGTATGAACCTATAATTAGTACCGACCTTAGTGGGACACATCTTCCTAAAGACCGGAGTGAACTCTGCCACCAGCTGCCTGCAATATTCGCAATAAAAATGCGAGGAAATAGGTTTAACATACGTTTCCTCAATTTGAACTAACTTCTGAAACCCACACCGGACAATGAGGCAGTTTCTTGTAAAGTAAATTTGATCTTAAATATGGAAGTCACACCGGGCTGTGAGGCAGTTTCTTGATGGAACATAAAAGTTGCCCAGTGTACAACAGCTATAACATGTCCTTTCAGCATTCTCCCGCACCTTGGCTTTGACAAAAAAAATGCGAATAATATCTTAAGCAGCTCAGTGAAGAGGGCACCTGGACCAAGTGAATGCTTTTATTCAAAAGAAAACGCGCTTTACAGGTTAAGGGATGGCGATGCTGCTTTACTCATCGCAATATTATACCCCCAATTGTAACTTTAATTACGCATACTAAGGAACAGCTCTGCTGGAGAGGTCTTGGACGGACAGAAACTGGCATAGTGAATTTCAAGCTTTGAAACTAACGTGCTACAAACAGTGTTGGCGGTAACTCATTACGAGTAACATGGTTAGCGGGAACGCGTTACTTTTTCCTGCAACATGTAACGTATTCATTACATTATAAAAACTAACAGGTAACGAACTTACGTTACTTTTTATTTATTCATTTATACTACCGATCTTTGTTCAAACCATTGTACGAATGGTTATATTCATGACATTGCAAAATAACAAACAAACAGACATCTAAATGACACTAATATGGCAAGGAAGTAAAAACGTGCAATTACAAACAGAATTTTCACTGAACACTGATATGTGTTCCTACAGTATGAAGAAATCAATTAAGGAACTAGAGCTCGTTATTTCAGCGGGTAGGTAATTCCATTCTTTGAAAGTACGAGGCAAATATAAGTACTGGAAAACATTATATCACGCATGGGTTCGATGATATAATACGGATGTTGGCTACGTGTATTGGAACGTGCAGAAAATTGCATGTACATGTCCAGGCTGATGTTCATAACGACGTGAATGATCTGGAAAAGCAGTTTCAATCATGTTAATAGTATTTTTCTTGCTAAGGGTTGATAAGTGTGTTTTATTTAGTGACTCGCTAAATGACGCATGGCTGTTATATACCCCGTAAATGAATCTAATGACTCAGCTACTCGCGAAACAAAAGTGTTGATGACGTGTTCGTGCTAAGAGTGTCATTTACTGTATAGTTCGCATGACGGAACAACCATTTAAGGCAATAAACAGCTTTTGAGGAAATTAGACGCCTTGGGAATTCAGCGGCAGTTGGCGTCAGGAGCCCTGCCGGAGCGTAAGAGGCAATGATTTTGTATGGCCCGCTAGATGTGACATCGCTTCAGCGGCGTAGATAATACGAACACCATTTCTTCAGCGTGAATGAACAAGAAAGCGACGCGACTCTATTTTCACAGGACCTGCGAACAACCTTGTTGCTAATCGGGATGAAAAACGACCACCGCAATGCCATCGCAGTCAGCGGCAGGACCCATGCCGAGACGTAATACGCTATTTTTGTAACTTTGTAGCAGACATTAAAACAGAAGCTAGAAAAACCTGCCGCTAAACGCTTGGCGAAGGAATTCTTTTAATTGCATCGAATTGTGAGCATGAACGTGAATATTTGAACTGGAATAAAATCTCCCGCTAGAAATAGGAAGGATTGATTGGGGTTTTGCCAGTGAAAATGGGCCATGCATCAACACTGAAAAGACATAGGCCATTTGTTTTCGTCCGAAAAATAGACCTTTTTTTTTCGTCGAAACTTGTGGCCTTTGAGATAAGCGTGATATACATTGTGGATAATTTTGTAACACTCGGTGTCTTTAAAAAAAAAATATGTCTTGGAATATTCATGTAGATTATGTGGTTTTCAAATTGTAGCATGTTTTGGTTTATCAAACCGCCACAGCCAAATTATACCAGTTAGCGTAAAAATAACTATTGAGAAAGCTTATGTAACTCGCTCTCGTGTTTTGGAACCTTTTCTTAGGCTAATCCACGGCATCCGACCTAAGCAAAATTTGTCTGATTTTGTTTGTTGACAGCCATTTCCAGAGCACCTTATAATTTTCACGGTAAGATCATGTTCAGTAACCTGCGAATGGTAAAAAATGTATTGCCTTTTAGATTATAAACTTTTAATCACCATCAAGACTATAATCAGAAGAGTGTCTTTTTTTAAACAAGATAGCTGCATTAGAAAATCAGAAAATCAAATTACGGCTTACATAACACGCCATACTGAATATTGGAATATTGCCACATCCAGGTTACGTAATGGGCAGCAAGTTCTTAGGTATTTATTTCCTAACCTTTTAAAGAGTTTTGGAAAAAAAGAATAGAAATCTAGAAACAATATCTAATAAGTTGTTCCCCGCAAATTTATACATGTATAAACCAATTGTCTTTTGGTTCTGCTATTTCGTTTGCTACTCTGTAATTTTTATGTACATTTTTTTTTTCTAGGAAAGATGTTTGTTCAATGGCTGCCGATGAGGCTGAGCTGAGGACAAGTCAAGTGCTCGGTGAAGCATTTCCGCTTTTGCTCCAAAATTTCTTTCCTTGAATGGAAATAAAGAAAAACTTTACTGTATAAGATGTGTCGATTGTGTTTACAGCTAGGATCTAGGAATGTGCTCGGGTGTGGCTTAAGCGAACGTCACGGAAAAAAAGCAACAACAATGGACTGCCGTAGGAGATCCCTGGTTGCGCGGAAAACGTCGGCGATATCAAAAGCACTCGAAATGTAACTTTGCTGTAAGAACATTGCCGGATGATAAATAGGAAAATCACGAGAAACCTCTCGAAACAGCGAAACTGATAAACGTCGTTCTGCTCTCAGAAAAAAATTCCGATGAGTCTCCAAGCGTGCAAATCTCTATTAGAATGTGCAACGAATGTGATACTAGTACTACGCCGTTTTGGAAAAGCTTACTGCGCAAGAATTTGGACGGGTGTTAATGAGCTTTAAGAAACGCAAAAAATGAAATGAAAATGTCAGAATTAAAACAACGACGACGCAAATATTCCCTGGAGGAGGGGAACAAGAGGGACAAAGGACAAACACAATCCTCCAAACCCAGTTAGGTGACTCGCCTTGTCCGGTTATCGGGCCTGTGACCTCTTTATTACAGGTGGAGCGCTCTTTTAACTGAGCTAAACAGCGGATAGACGTCGGAGGAGCAAGCGGGTTTTATCAGCTGCCACCAGCTTAACAGCTACAAGGGTGAAGCTTGCAATTTAAGGTGATAATTATAATGCAAATAAATGCTAAGGTGCTAGTGAGGTGGACAAGAATGACCAAAATAATCTCTGTAGAAGGGGGACAAGAGAGACAAAGGGCAAACACAAATCTCCAAACACAGCTAGGTGACTGGTGAGCGACCTAAAAAATCCGCCTGTTCCGGGTATCGAACCCGGGACCTCTCCAGTACAGGTGGAGCGCTCTACCAACTCAGCTAACCGCGGGTTAGACGTAAGTAGAGCAAACGGGTTTTATCAGCTGCCACCAGTCAGACACCAACAAGGGTCAAGCTTGCAATTTAAAGGAGCAGTGCAACAAATTTAATGTTAAAAAAATGTGCAGTTTGCATTTTTTATATTGTTTATGCAAGCTCAAGTGACCGAAAACGCGTCATCTTTCCCCGAAAAAAACGGCTATTGTGCTGCGTAACCGCAAAGCAAAAAACGAATTATTTGCCGATCTGCAGCCATCTGTCGGGGTTACGGGAAAGAAAATGACAGCGTCTCTGGGGGACTCGCGGAAGTCAACAAAATCAGTCCCCCTCCGCTGCTACACTCGCCGTCAGCCCCGTGCCGAACCGTCCTTTGTGTCAATCGCTCGACCCGGCCTTCGACGAGGCTAATCCTTTAAAAGTCTATTATCGCGCAGGAAGCTGCTGGGGTCTATGAAGAGAGGACACAAGGGGAAACAACGTGAACCCCCAGAGTACATCACTCGAAAGTAGACGTGGAGAATTGAGAGGCACTTTGACCTTCTATTTGTTTCATTATTTTAATAAGAACTAGTGCTCGCAAGAAAATACGGTTTTATGCTTTTCCTTTCATAAGTGGCGTAGATTAATATCCACAGCTAAATGGCCAAAGTCTGAAAATCGTTGCACCGCCCCTTTAAGGTTATAAATATAATGTTATTTTTTTATTGAAGGTTATAATTATAACCTTAAATTGCAAGCTTCACCCTTGTCGGTGTTAGAAGGGTGGCAGCTGATAAAACCCGTTTGCTCTAATGACGTCCAACCCCTG
This sequence comes from Ixodes scapularis, assembly GCF_016920785.2. Classification (NCBI taxonomy): domain Eukaryota; kingdom Metazoa; phylum Arthropoda; class Arachnida; order Ixodida; family Ixodidae; genus Ixodes; species Ixodes scapularis. The sequence goes on along the minus strand of NW_024609951.1, from coordinate 1,144,125 downwards.
GTTAGCGCAGTTGGAAGAGCGCTCCACCTTTACTGGAGAGATCCCGGGTTCGATACCCGGACCAAGTGGAGTTTTTCGGTCGCTCACCAGTCACCTAGCTGTGTTCGAAGATATGTGTTTGTCGTCTGCCCCTCTTGTTCCCTTTTTCGAGGGATTATTTACGCCATTCTTGTCCAGCTCGCTTGCACCTTTGCAGTATCAGGACATGCGTTAATTACTGCACATTTTGTATAATTAGGAGATATTTTAATGTACAAGTGTGTTCAATATACAATCTTCCTCATAATCCTCTATTTTGAGGAAAGCGATTTAACGATGCATGTTCTATTTTTGGTTTTGCCATGCTGGGTGACGCGGAAGAAAACATGAGGGGAAGGGGGCTGCGACCTTGTAAGGTATTTCATTTTCTCTCTCGACAGGCCCAGCCAACTGTAAGTACAGGGTGTCACAAAAGAAAATTTACACGGTCTTTTTTACAGCAAAAATAAACTAGGCATCGCCCAACGCTCATTCTCCGCCCAAAGTAGAGCGAGAGGTCGCAACCAGATGCCAAAGTTTCAGCCCGATCCGATAAATTAATCAAAAGTTATAAGCGATTTTCTGAAAGTTTCAATGGGAAAATGGCGGCCGACGGAGTTTTCAAACACATGGGACTCTATTGCACCAGAAACCGAAAACGGGCGAAAATGGGCTCCATTTTCCCATTGAAATTTTCAGAAAATAACTTATAACTTTTGATTAATTTATCGGATCGGGCTGAAACTTTGGCATCTGGTTGTGACCTCTAGCGCTACCTTTGAGCGGAGAATGAGAGTTCGGCGATGCCTAGTTTATTTTTGCGGCAAAAACGACCGGGTAAATTTTCTTTTGTGACACCCTGTGCGATTGTTTGTGTCAGTCGCCTAAATAAAAAGGTTATGCGAGTTAGCCCATGGCGTTATCGATAGCTGGCTTTGGGTTCCTTGAACGTTCAATACACAGGTGCGAAACTCCGGTCGTCGGTTGTTCCGATAATGTATGTATTTCTTTCGCACAGAACGAAGGAGACACGTCCGTTCTGCTTGGTAGTGGACCTTATTGTAGTCGGCTGGCAGGTATTTACCACACTCCCCGCGCAACAACGTAGCGCCCTTAGCTTCCGCATTTGCGATTCTAGTCCAGATGACTTTTCAGCATAAAGGATACCACTACGTTTTCGTTTCCTTCTATGTTTCTTTTTTTTTAGATTTGGTTTAGCATCAGCCATTCGTAATGAACACAACCATTTTTAATCGCTTGATATTTTGTAACCAGCGCACGTTGGCCAGCTCGTGGCAAGTGCCGTGGTAATGAATGCACAAAGCTTCCCCTGGAAGACGTGGGAAATGTTGTGAATCCAACGTGTTCCTATTAAGGACAAGCGTTTGTGGTACCAAGCTGTTGGTAGCAAACTGAGGAAGCTCTCTGGTATAGTCATGTTGGCCTAATAGACGCCCCTGTAATTGAGAAACTCTGGGTGGGATGTTTGAGCATGGCTCTAGTAATTTGGATCGCGTGAGCCCATGAATCGTGATGGTTTATGACGATGTGCGTCTGCGATCTGTTACCTCCGGGAGGACGGCAGTAGCAGGCTAGTAAAGGCGTCCCTTTGATATTTGAAGACATCCTCGTTTTACGGAATCGGGGGGAAAAGTGAGTCACTTGAGACATTCATGTTCGTGTTAGCTCTTTTATTTTTCAAATCGGTCCCTTTCAACCGTGCCTTCCTCAAGCTTTAGGACGCAGAGGGACACATTTGCCGGTGCATTCTGTTGCGTTTGCGGGTGATAACAATGCAAGTCCTGCGGTGCAAAACGACAAAGTGTCTTTGAACCCAAAGTTAATACCTTGAAATATGTATTGTAAATAAGCATTTTCTGTGGGTGTGTGCATGTGTGTAAGTGTGTGTGTGTAAGCGCGTGCGCGCGTGTGTGCGTGCGTGCGTGCGTGCGTGCGTGAGTGCGTGCGTGCGTGCGTGCGTGCGTGCGTGCGTGCGTGCCTGCGTGCGTGCGTGCGTGCGTGCGCGCGCGCGTGTGTGTGTGTGTGTGTGTGTGTGTGTGTGTGCGCGTGTGTGTGTGTGTGTGTTTGCTTGCGTGGGCGTGGGTGCGTGTTTCTGGAGGTAGGCAACGATGCTGTTTAATCTGTTCTCGATGTGCTGGCTCGGAAATTCGCCACGCGAGTGTTCACTATTTATGGCGGGGAGGTTGTCACGCGAATGCACAAAGCTTTTGGCAACAAAAATCGAGACTAGATGTAGTAAGCCCTATCGGAGGGGAGCTATCTTGGCATTCGGTAACTTCACTTAGCGTGAATGTGGGAAGCAAGAAAACCCGTTTGGTGGCTCGAATATATTGCTCGTGTGGCCTTTTATTTTTGGACATTTTTTAGAGTTTCTGTTAATTTCTAAATAGCTTTACACAGAACCGATGTTGCTTATTACAAATGTGTGAATGCCTCAAACGCTGAGTTATAAAATACGCCCTTCGCGTAAAACAAAAGAAAATAAATACGGTTTTAGAGTTTCACTCACAGCGGTCGCGTTTTTCAAGCTGCTGTGTACGGTCCACCCGATAACCTCTTGGAACACGTGCCCGCTTCGGAGCTGGTGAAATTCCGACCTCCTGACTGCGTGCAACGAAGGATCAAGTGATTTTTAATACGGGCGTTCGGCATAGGGACACTGTGCGTTGCGATTATTGAGAAATGTAACAGCGCGACGAGTGATTTCTGTTTCGAATGGAGAATTTCAAGAATCTAGAAATCGAAGGAACGCGCGTGTTTTTACCCTACCACAGTACTCACTACTTTATGGAGTACTAAGTACGTCTGAAACCCTGTGGCGGAGTTGTATTAAAAACCGCACAGTGATAATAAGTTTGTTGCTATTTCCATATTCGTAATCGAGTTTAACTGACCACTGTGGACACACATACAAAGCTTAAAGGCTAGATATTTTAAATAAGGAAGTTCTCACATGTTTATTAAGGTCGAATGACTTCAAGAGGGTTACTGTGGCATTATTAAATGCCAAATAGTCGCAACTTTGCTCTTACAGACGGCAACCTTTCTTGACTATGGCTCGGTTTTTTCAAGCACGGTTCTTCACTACAGCTCCTGACTCTCAGTGGCCGTGTTTCTGAACAACTCGAGTCTTGACTGGATGCCAAAGGCTCCTGGTCATTGCCAGAATTAAGCGGCCAGTTAAAATACTCTTCCACCCTGGAGCTGGCGGAATCTGTTGTGATTTTGACGCTCCTGAGCATCATTGACTGGGGCCTCCGAGACCGTAGACTTATGCGAAGCACTAAGAGTAGAAAGGGCCTCGGGATTCGTTTTGGAAGCATTGAAGGTCCATGTTGGCTTTGTTTGAAAAAGTGCTGTCTGCCACATTTCTAGTGCAACCCGAATATTCAAGAGGGGGCAGTGGGGCACCACGCGATTTCGTGCTCTCGGACGACTAGGGAGAGAAATGTTGCATCCTTAAATTTGTCAGCACTTCTGCCCCCAAGATGGCGCTTCGGCTCCCTGTGGCGGTGGCTGGGAGAATCCTTCTTGACGATCGGATTTAATAGACGACACATAGGTAGTGCGGCTCCCCTCTTTCTACTGGACCTGAGCGTTTGACTTTGGCAAATGCAAGGTCCCGGAGGTGTGGTGCTTTAATGGAAATCGAAAAGAGTTGGATACATGTATACTCGTGCGTCAGACCTAGCTTGAGAATTGTTTCGCTGCCGCAGATGGCCAATGCGTTATTTGAAGTTACAGCTGGCCTTGCGTTTGTGGAATGTTCAATAAACAGGAGCGGATCTCTCGCTTCGATTGTTCCGTGCATTTATATATATATATATTTTTATTTTATCTTTTGAACGCATCGTCAACGTGTGGTTCCGGTTTTCTTTCTTGGTGGCTTACCACGTGGAATCCGGCTTGACAGCATGTGTACATCAGCAACGAGCCTTTAAAAAAACAGCACTCTCTCTACGACTTTATACTTTATTCGATATAGTGCATTTGTTCATTTGCCCACGCACATTATGCACATTATTATAGAGATTAGTATATGGCAATGCAAATTGAAAAAAGTATGGTTGTGAAACCTGGTACTTACATCAGGCGTGTCGCTGGAGTCTTTAAACGTTTGTTCCTCATGGGTTACTTTAATATGGGCGCATTGCCCTTAGGATGTTGGTCAAACATGATTTCCTGTGGCGACGCCTAATTTTTACTTGCGATTGCGTGAACGATCACCTTGCGCTCAAGATCTTAGATTTGTCCTGTGCAGAGAGTGAAATCATTTTTTGCAGTTGCTGAGTGTTTTCCATGTGACCTCCCGTAGCCATATTGGATACCTCAAAGAGGCAGCCGAAATCCAAGAAGATTATGGATTCGGTTGATCAGTTCTTCATATTTATATACAATGTTTATTATAAGAAAATGCAGAGCAGCTACGTATTGCACAAAACTCCCAGTTAATGTGTACGCTTTTTGAAGTACCTTCCCTTCAACTCATAGTATCATTTTCGAATGCAAGTGCACTCCATACACACAATTTGTTTCATCAACTCATTTGGCCACAGCAATGCCAGGAATGAAAGATTTATTTCAATATAGTGGCGGTAAACACTGCTGAAGTAGAGAAGGTCAATTCTCGAGGCCGTTGCTACAATTTGAGCTCGGAAAATATTTCTGATTACGATTTTTTTATTTTTTGTTTACTTGTATTTAATGCAACATTTTATGACTGTGAGGGTTCGGGTTGAAATGCTTCAATTCATGCTCAGATATGAAACCGACTCCTTGTTATAATAAGAATTTTCATGTTAACTTTATACACAAAATTGTACTTGCAAATAAAATTAATCATCAAATACCCTGTGACGGCAGAGTGGAGAGCCCAAGCAGACAACAGTAATCCCGCTTCAGTTTGTGAGCCCCAGAAAACATAAATATTGAATTACAGAAAAATTTTGAAGCAAGACAAAGGGCATGAATCGTTCCCTAAAGGCTGACGCACGAACTTTGTTTTCTGCAGGGAACGTGATTCTCTTGGTACTCAGGTCTCCTAATGCGAGGACAGCCAAGTTGGAACACCGGAAAACATGGAGAGGATGTAGGATATGAGGAGGCGGGCAAAAGTGAACAGCGCGAAGTTTACGTCGCCATGCAAAGGGAAGAAAAAAGCGACAGCTGGGGGCCATAAATCGAATGCTGACTCTCAAACTTAGAGTCCAGTGCTACTGGCCAAGCTTTGCTCCTGTATTCGCTTTTGATAGCGGCGCTTGTTTTGTTATTGAGAGCTAAATTAGACTCGCGAATAATTATTTTCTCTTATTGCTCTTTTCACTCAAATCAGTGTTTTATTATCTCTGAAAGACCTGACCGTCAGGTAAATTTGTAACTATGCTAGCACTTCCAAGTTGCAAGAGAAAATGGAAAGAACCCTGATTCACATTTTTACATGACGTTTATGCCTGACCGCAATTAAAAAGTGCGAGATTGTGAGCAATTTTAGTAAACGGAACCTGGTTTATTTATTATTTAGTCTAGCCTATATTTTGAACTGTTCAGATACTGCTCGAGGAGTTATGTGTAACGACAGTTTATTTCTTGTAGATGTCCTACATATACAATTTGCTTTTCTAAACAGACAAAACGTAACAATGTGGGAGAGTTGATTTCTGACTGACGATTATAATAGAGCACTAAATATGCAAAAGTCAATCGAAAGATATCGGTTTCCCTCAGGACTGTCTTTACCAGTCTATTTTTCATTCTGCGCCTTTTATGTTTTTGGAGCCCTATAAGAAACAGTTTAAAAATATTTATGCATATATTTTATTTTTTGTAGATACTGCAGGCCAACTCTTCGAGGCCAAGGCTTGCTGTAGGCAGAATATTGTTCTATAAAGGAAATAACGTTCACAAAAAAGTCAGGAACAGAATAAGCAGTTTAGTTCTTGAAGCCCATTCTAACGATAAAATGTTCCTCAATGACACCAGAAAATGCAGGAAATGAGACAAAACCCGTGACGCTACCGGGAAAATAGTTTAACTCAAAACAATGTGCGCGGAGGAAAATCATTAATTAAATCGTCTTCCATGGAACGTATCTCACTAATCAGTTTCTTATGTTCCCTTATTGGGTCACGACTCATATTATACTGAAGATAGACATGAAACGTTAGGCAAGTTTTGTTATGTATAAAACACTGTTAAAGCTTAAGGAGCATTACTTACAAATCGACATGACAACTCAGGCGGGCCCAACGAAGAATAAAACGGTAAAACATGTGATTTTGTGTCATATGAATTATAAATTAACCTATGAGATATTGTGGACCCCCTCCAACATATCTACATACAACTGTGAGAGGGTCCCACAGGATGTGATCATATTCTAGTAAAGGGCGGATTCGAGACTTATACTACCTTAGCTTTAATACAAGTGTATAGTTCACCATAGTGCTTCGCAGCGATCACAGCCCTCTAGACTCTTGGCAATAAACTGCCGAATGGGAAAAATCCAGATTAAATTGTAGGTAAATATAAAAAAAACAGAGAGATACAGATAGATACTGGCATTCATTTATTATTGCTAAAGCATTGGCGGTTATAGTGTCGTGTAAAAAAGCAGTACCTTCTTCAGCGGATTGTCATTTGCACATATGTCTTAATGTCCAAGTTAATCTTCTAATCTTGAAACCACAAATGATCGTCAGTTGATGACGCTAAGGGAAAGTAACCGACCACATTCCTGCGATATCATAGTTCTTTAACCGCAGCTTTGCAGGGAGTTGAGAATTATACAGCCTCCAAACAAAAGTCGCTGCCATTTGCTCAGTTTCGTCACTCCTAACAATGTAAATTGTTTTTTATTGATTGCGGAAAAGCAATTCCCCCGGGCCCATCCCTCAGATACCAGTTGCTCTAAACGACGTGTTTACTTTAAGATTAGAGTTATGTAGCATCGAAGCAAAATTCACTGCCGTTTCGGCAGCTCTTCAAGCTAAACAATACCTATTGTTCATGACTTTGAAACAACCTAGGCTTGACGAAAGTCCAAAGGTCTCTGAACAGATTGCGGCACACGCATGCGTGTTCTTGCTGACTGCGGATATGTGCGTACTTTACCAAGAAAACCTCGCAAAAAAAACTGCATAACCTATGCCACTTTATTTAGACACAAACGTGTTCAATTCGTTGGGTGGGTAGACCCAACGGAATGTAAAAGTGACGTATCATGAAAGTTTTTTTTTTTTTTTAATTACTGCATGAATGTATTTTCCCACCGAATCAAAAAATCTCTGACACCTGCTTTGACCATAACATGCGAGAAATCTCAACGATTCTATTGGAACCGTGAATCATAATTTTCCTGCTCCAAATTAAATTTAATGACAAGAGTGTATGCCAGTATATGTTTCCAAATTATTACCTTGTATAAAATATATCCTGGCTAATTAAAGTTATATTATTATTCTGCCTATGTATGGTAGCGTACCAACATTGCGTTACAAACGCTAAAATGTTCAATATAAGTTGCGCCGTTGAAGATAATCTGCTCATAAACGGCGTGAAAATCCCCCATATTGTGTCCTATATGGTCCTATTACTTAACTGCACAAGCCGCATTAGTGAGGCTGTCAAGGTTTTAAATAAAGTATAAGCCCTTAAATACACTCCCTGTGTATTTTCATCATGTCAATAATATATGGGCGTCAGACATATGGCGTACTCAATGCTTCACAACAACGAAATCGCAACAAGTTTGTTGCCGGTACACATGAAAAAAATGGTTGTGAAATCTTTTGTTTATATTGGGTTAGTAATACATTTTATTTGTAAACGAAATTGTATTTTTGGAGTACCTGAAATGTTATCCTCATAATGCACTTTAATGCTTGCACGTCGCCCTTATTATGTAGGGTATAGTCCAATGCCTGCGGGAATGCTTATTTTTAGTTCTCGCGCGCGCAAACAAGCAATTTCGGCCCAAGATCTGCGATAAGACTTGGAGGGCGACAACACCCTTTTATGCAATCAATTTTTTTGTGTTTTCCGTGCCAACGCAAGTTGCGGCTTTGTGTACTACAGATACTGGCCCCAACACCAAGTAGAGTTTAAACTAGGCACTTTAGATTTACGTATTAATTTCCAGTGCTTGCAAGATGCAAAGACCTCACATACTCTCACCACTTCTAGTAACTTTTTTCACCATTTGGAATACCATCCCCCACAACGCGTTTCTTTTTTGTTGTTGTTTGGGTATATATTTTTCAAGTACATAATTTTATTCTATTGCCATTTGTTACGCCATGGCAGAGGCGAAAATCAAATAAATATTGTTTGATATTTATTGTAATAAACACTGGAAAACGAGATATATAGGTTCAACGGTATTTCTTTAATTGACAGCCACTTCATGTTTTTCTTTATTGCAGTTCTCTTTGGGGTTTTCGAATCAGAGCCGACGCGCTCTCCAAACGATTTTTGCCAGCGTACCGTTTCCGGTAAGGAGGAACATGGCGGATTGGACTCGAGCTCAATTTAGAGCAACGCTTTAGTACCTTGACGTCCGGAAAGCTAAAAGCGTGCAGCGCTGTACCGTCTGTATTGTCACCTGACATGACCGGCCGTAGTACCTAGGAAGGTTTCGAACACAGCCATGCTAGGCGTTTTAGGAAAGACATGGTCGACCGTGCGGAAGCAGACGAGAAGAGCGCGGGGACGAGAGCGGGGGAGGAGGGCTTGTCACTACCAAACACAGCCTAGAATATAAGGCCGTAGTGCTGACATTCTTTGCGTCAACAGAGTAGGCCACCACTGGAAACAGATTGGAAACGAGTGCAATGTCCGCGTTCGGCTGCGAGTCAAGATTGAGGCTAACATTGACGCAATCGTAGTGTCCATTCTGTGCTCAGGGTTGGCCTTAGCTGATGACGACATCTCTAATAGCACAGCGGTTTTGTTATGTAGGAGGTTTTACGGTGCCTCGCTTAATGGAGAGTTTTCTGAGAGCGCGTTTGCCCCTTTGCTAATTCCTCTTCAACGAAGAAGCAACTGGTGCGCCTGCAGGCCGATGGCTTTGGCCGTAGAGTTCCGGGTATAGTAGCGGGTTGCGAAGAGCTTTCCGGGACAACGGAAGCAATCTACGAAAACTCCCTTATGTTATCTAGTGAAGGCATTCCAGACTAGCGGTTAGACCAAACAAAATAATCTTTTTCCGATATCGTAAAAAAATTGTTCAGATTGATAATTTATTTTTCAGAATAACTCACGCTTTCTGAATGTGCTTTATGGAACTTGGTATCTTCGCTTCCTTCGTAATTAGCAATATAGTGCGAGTACCTCTTGAAAAACGTGTACTATACCGTATTCTGCTAGATGCAGGATCATGTCAGCCACCGCTATAAACGTATTGGACAACCCCAAACATTCCGATTGTCAGTACAAAGACACGGGTCACCAGGTATTGGATATAGGCCTGCTAGACGAGTTTACAGTCTGGCCGTCCAGGGATACGTGTAGCGCTGTTAATATCTTATAGTCCACATTGCTGAGAGTAATAGGGAGGTATCCTTCTACGTGCACATATTTTTCTGTATCCTTAGTTTTGGGGATTAATACTCTATGGCTGCTGCAGATTATTGGTGGTAATCGTTCACAATCGTAAGCTTCCAGAATACTTTGTCGAAGAAAGGGCTCGGTAATTCCTTATACTCTTCGTAAAACTCGGGTGGGAGTCCATCCGGTCCTGGTGTTTTAGTGTTTGGCAACTGATCAATCGCATACCGAGTATCCACCAGAGTTACTGGTCCACTAAATAGTTCGCGTTGAATTTTACTTACTTTAGTCAAGATGGAAACCAAAGACTCTGCTATTTGACTCTTAGAAGATTGCGTTTTCCGAAGTAGGTTTTGTGGTTGGGATTTGAATATTCGCATAATATTAAAATTGTTGGTTAAGCGGGTTTTATTTCAGTTCAAAGGTTACATTTTCTCGGAAAGCCCATGGCGCCTTTCATCGTCAATGGCACGCCGTGAGGGTGTTTCAGACGACAAGAAACGCCTACATCTAGAGCGGTCCAGTGCACCATTGTAGCGATTTTGTTCATAGCGCTGTAGCTGACGTTTGAATACTTTCTTCCTGAAACTCACCGGTTTTTTAACATTGTATTTCCTAAAGACTATTGAGTTTCGCAAGAGACAGTTTCTTCTTTCTGCGTGAAAGAACGTAAAACAAGTAAAGTTAATAACATTAGTTTTGAGCTCTTGTTTAAATGAGTACCATTTGGCGAAAATACCAATTGTTTCATTCGTTGACGTATTGTTAAAACATTCCCGGACACGTTTTTTTGAAAATCATTACTACCAAGAAGCCTTGTGTTCAGGCTTGAAGTGAGGCGCCAAAACAACGAGGACACAAGGAGAGAAGCAGACAGGACGAGGCGCACTTTCAAGTGAAGTTAATTTTAGAAAAACACAGAAACGCAAGCTATGCCCAATGTGCACGTCCGCATGGGTAAGAAAAAAGATAGAACGAAGCCTAGCGCGTTATTCCTACGTGACACGTTCATTTTGAAGGAACGTATACTCCCTATCAGATAGAGATAAAGATGGGGCGCTGACACAGACATCGGTGCCACGAGATCTTATGGTGAAGGCCTCCAATATTTCGCGAGCGATTTTTGTTGCGCCGCTTCCAACAATTCTTGTTTCGTCAAACTTTGGGTCACACTCGCATCGATCACAGTGTACTGCCAAGTGTTGTGTTTGCCAAGTGTCCTCGTTGTTTCGGCGCCTCACTTCAAGCATGTACAACCAACTAGCCCAACTCGCCGTTCTAATCCTTGTGTTCAATTTCCGTAATTCCCATTCTGGAATTGATTTATTACGCACGTCTGCTCCGATAAGAACGTTTACAAGACAATGATCTGAAAAGGACATAAATTTTACTTAATAAAGAGCCACGTTAAAAAAAAAAAAGAAAGTTCGCTTGAAAAGTAAATGGGTCAAGCCTCGCGATACTTAATGCATCAGTGTGTGAATCGGCCAGAAGTAACCTGAGAATCACAGACATGGAATAGGTTGAAGTCATATGTGAGGTTGTTCATTATGTCACCACTGCTGTCAGATTTTGTAGGAGGCACTGATCTATCATTGATATTACAGACACAATTGAAATGACCAAACAGAACAACTTGCCTTTCGGTGTAAAAGAAGGGGGCTATATTAAAAAAAAACGTTTTGTCGAACAACGCTGTAGCCATAAAAGCAAATGAATGGCCAGGAGATACCAATTAAGGAAATAATTACCGCATATGAACCTGCCCTTATTATCCACAGCATGTGCTGTGGATACATACACAGCATGTATCCACAGCACGTAGAAAGACCGAATTAGGGCTTTAAGTACCTGTCGGTAGACGGCGAAGTACGGTCCGGTACTCTTTAGTAGTCATTACGGTCGTACTGGCTGAAGCCTCAGCAGCTCCCAGGCCTGTGGCCAGTTCGATTTCATCCAGGTTAAATTCAAAAAGACTCTAGTAATAAGCTTTTCAACACTCCCAACCAAACAAAGAAGAAGATTTGAATCGAAAAAAAACACACTCGCGTAGATATTTATGCGAATGGCTCTGTACACCCTTGCCGTGCCGATGACTTCTTCAGGGGTTGAATATATATATGCCGAGAAGATATGATTACAGTGCGAAAGCGTCATAGCATCAAAAATTTAAGAACGAAATCACCTACAAAGCCCTCGACTTACACGCTCTGGGAGGATGTAGTCTGTGTTAGAAGTGTCGCACTGTTTGAAAGGTTCGCGAGGTGTTGATGGATGGTTTTGATGTATTACAGCAAACTCAAAATGAGAAAAAAGATATGGATCTATTTCCAGGCTTCACGACTTGATAAACATATAAAATATTAGATCTATATTAAATTTGGCCTGACGATCCTGTATGACGCATTGCTTGTAAAAAAAAAACTCCAATATATTTTATTTTTATTTTACATAATATTGTTGACGGCTCCTGACGAGCCCGTTTGCATGTAGTCTTCTGCGTCTACACGTGAAATCCTGATGCATACAGGTCATGTCTGCACACAGGAGTGGCATGCATACGGGTAAACCAGCTTGAAAACGTGTACTGTACGCCATATTATCGTATAAATTGAACTGTTCAAACTGTATGCATATTTATACAGGTTATTTTCGTGGTGCTAGCAAACATTCGTTTTGCTAAATTATACTGAACCACATTGTCTAAAGTTCACTGTTTTTTGCGCAGAGGGTTGCATATGTCTTGCACTGTGGCTTCCCCCCGGAATGCTGAACAAACCGAATCAGGAAGGCGGCCTTCATGCTACAGTACGTCGGCCAAAGTAAAGCCACCCCCCCCCCCCAAACCAGATTCAACTCCAACCAGGGCGGCACCCATTGCGCGATTTTTGCTCACGCGGTGCATGATATTTCTGAATGAAATATTGTAATGGTCCAATCAATAAAAAAATATGTAATTAAAAGTGTGACACAAATCTAGAGTCACTCACAAGAGGTTGAAGTCGATGACGGCAGTTATTACAGTGTGCTTGAGAAGCATAGAAAACTGAACCGTGATAGTATGCGTCATAGTCATGAGAAGCTCTGCAACTCTTAACTTCAAGTAAGCAGGATAAAGGTTAGGAAGCTTAGGAATCGCACAAATCCTTGCTAGAGAATGTGCAAGGTTTGGAACATTAGAGAGGTGGTTCGATTTCTACAGATTTTATGTGTATTGCTGTATCAGCCGTTTAAGAGGCAGTATTGATTTTGAATGATTTTAGGCAGTGTTGATTTTTAAACGACGTTTGAAGTTTCATGAGCTATGTTTAAATCAAAGCACCTAGTCTAAACCTCTGAGCTATCCAGTCTTAAGAAGTCAGAAGTGTGTGACCATGAGACTGTCTCAGTCGAGGAGCAGTCCATGTGAGATGCGATACTTTCTCGAAACAAAATATGATTGTTTCTAAGGCCGAAACTAAGAATTTGTTTGAATAACAGCCTCAAATCTTGAGACGCCTGCGAAAATGACTAACTGGAACTCTCAGAGGAAACAAAACTGTAAAAAGTAGTCCTATACGCACCTAGTCTAGCCTGTCTATGCTTTTGGGTTGCTCTCGTGTTTCCGATTTCACATTCATTTTCCTCCCTTGACGACTCCAACATATTCAAATACTGAGAAAAAAAAAGAAAACCACAAAATGAGAATACGGTCCTTGTCTTGTATTCTCCTTCCATTAGACAGAGCCCTTTGCTGTCCGTGTCTTTTAATATCTGTAACAATGTACCTTCCACGTTGGTTTTAATCGTTTTTGACAGTCTTGACCTTGATTTGGCCTCGATTGCAATATGTTTATATCCGCCATGCGGTAGTAACCATAGGAGACCTTCATTTTTTACTCATTTGTGTATATAGAAAATGTGTTTATATTGAACCGCTCAAAGTAGAACATGTCAATTTCCAGTTTTACTCAAAAGCCAGAAAACGAGAGGACACAATTGTTTGCGGGGAAACCTTTCTTCTTCAGGGAATTCGCGTGCCTTCAGTGACCAGTGTAGGAGATGATATCATGACCTCGAACGGAAGAACTACTAATTGAACAACGACTATCACCTAATTACGATTTGCATTATAGGCTAATTACGATTGCATTTGCATTATTAAATTTATTTATATATATATATATATATATATATATATATATATATAGGTATATATATATATATACAATCACCTGAGGAGTCCGAGCTTCTCGGCGACGCTGTAATAATACATACAATATACTCTTAGCATAACAACTCCGAAAGTACGAATCTTTGGCTTATTAAAATTTCCCGGTCCATTGTTCTCAAACTACTCTGCCTCACCTATATATATATATATATATATATTGTTTTTTAATTTAATAAACTTAGCATTGTTTTGGTTGCGTCCTGAACCTAGTCGGCTACGGAGAAGTGTAACATATGATTTTGTTCTCGATCACGTCTGTGAGGAGGACCTTGTGGCGAGGCGAGATTATGCGTAAAGCGAAGCATAAAGATTTTGATTTTGGTTAATGCGCACTCTTGGGCGTCCTGTATGTATGACATTTTGTTTTTCCCACAAGGTTTTTGGAAGATCAGTGCCAGCGTAAGCCGCGCACATGAGTGTTTATCTCAGTGCGTGGGGAGATTGTATACAAGAGCGTTCGGTTTCGTCTTCTCGTATCTCCGGTAAGAGTATATCTATATCTTTTGACTGATTATATCAAAATATGATTCCATGAGGGTTCAACGTACGCTGTGATAGGTCACCATTTACGGACGCCGCACTCGCTTCTTTCCACCAGTCTGAGTGATCATCGGGTTTATAGTGGGTATTTTGCATTAACTAAGGTTATTTAATAGTTCTCTTTTGATGTTTTAAGTGCCATGTGAGCAATCAAGTTAGCTAGAAGGCTGGCGCAATATTGAAAGTCTAGAAGTAAATTCATAGTTACAGTATGGCACCCGTATAAAAATATGTAAATACGCTCATCCATTAAAAAAACAAAAAAAAAAACAATAAATATTCGAAGAGGTACAACCCGGCATTTGTTCAACCATATCGGTAAGCGAATCCAACATTCAATCGCTTAGATGTAAAAGAAAATTGCTTACCGGTTTGGTCAAAAGGCTCAAAGGTTCGATCAAGCCGCTCTACTTTTTCAGCTTAACGGTATACGGACCTGTTCACACCGCACAGCGTCGTCACGACGCGGCTTAAACTGCGCATTGGTTTTGTCAGACCGGTTAACACTTCGGTCAGAACGTTGGGCAGTTTGATCAAACCGCTTAGCAGTTCGATTCTACTCCTGCTTCGCCACCAGGGAAGAGAGAGAGAAAGCGGGCTCGGTCTTGGGGTCTCTTTCTTTGGACTTGGATCCGTTCATACGTGGTTCGGATGCGCGTTGCCGACCACCACCGACTACGCTCTCCGAAGAGTGCCATAAGGTCATTCATATCCACCTTGTCACTATACTCCGTTATACTCCGTAAGCTACAATGGCTGCGAGCCATTGTAGCTTACGGAGATCATGCGCGAAACTGGCACGGTATCTCAGATTGCCTCCGATGCTTAGTAGCGTTCGATGCGCGCCTTCGGAACAAGAATCGTTGTACAGTGTTTTAGTTATTGAATGTTATCGGAGCAATATAAGCACCTCTGGTGTACCTCCACCTGTTGGTGCCATGGTGTTAAGTCCTGAGAGTGGCGTACAACGGGTGCAGTAACCATTCGAACCCCCCCTAGCAGTTAGCGTGACCTGCTGCGGTGTGGCACTTCCTGTGTCAGTCTCCACGCCCGGCTCCCCCTATCCCATTCAGACCTCAACAATTCGAAGTGGAACAACGCCAGTCTCGAAATCGCGTAATGGATTCTAAATTGGAACTTGAGCAATGTAGCTCATAGAAAGATTAATTGCTTTTTATTTTGACTTTCTGTATGATCGTGCTCATCCAAGGGTGTCAAGTTAAAAGAAAAAGTTGATCACTTGCCGTACCCGTTAGAGGAAACGTTTCGATAGCTGAAATGTTACGTGGGAGCCGTTAAAGTGCCACTTCCAAGGAAATGGACTGAATTAGCGGTATATTTGCGAGCGCGCTATGGAGCCCGCATACGCGTTTCCTATTAAACGGAGGAAGAGACGATTCAAATTCCATGGCATTTTGGAATAAAAGAGGATGTATGAAAGCAGAGAGCATTTTATGAATCTGCTCAACAACGTTTATACGACAGGAACTAGCACAGCAATGTGGTAATTGAAGAACACGTCGAAAATCGCGCGCCCTCGTTTGAATTCCAAGGAATGACGAAACTTCATATGTATGCATGAACCGTCCCCTGTCATTGGTGTGGAACACAGAGGAGCACCTCCAAATCGTGCACTCAAGTTTCAAGCGTCTAGCTCCACCTATATTCACGCCCGTGGTTTCGCCGGCTTAACGCTCACCTTGCTTTACTGGTTTTGTTGCAGGAGAATATTCCTGCCATACTTAGCGAAGACGCATTGTTTTTATAAAATTTTTATTGATTCCATTATCGGCATCTTATGTTCATGTTTATAAGTAACGACGCGTTGTCACCGGACGTCTCAATAACAAGTGAATTCGGATTGTCACGTGGCTTCATGACATCACCCTACCCACGGTGTCATCTGACGTCATTAAGTCGAGTGGCATCACTGTGCAACGTGATTGTCATGAGAATGTAACGTCATGGTGTCAGCTGACGCCAGGTAACATGTCACGTAATTCGCGTCGTGACGTCAAATTCGTGCCGAGTGGCGTGACGTCATTGTGGAAGATTTTCGCGGAGAGCCGTAAATAGCCCATTTCCTAATGGAGTGCGGTCGACATCATAAAACCCGCGAAATGTCCCCCTAACTGCTATCACATTAAAATAAACTCCTGCAATGCATCTTCCTAAGTTAACGAATCGCATAAATGTTTCAGCCGCAAAGCGTCAGAGATTCCCTATTTGAAAGTGCTTTGTCAACAGCATTCAGACGTTTCCATTGGGGTCTCACAAATAATTTACCTAACTTGCCAGGTCGCCACTATAACTGTGTGCCATATGAAACGGGTACCCGTTTTGAGTCAGCTCTCTTATTAAACAATAAACAATACGGGCGCCTAACCAAAGGGGTAGCGGTATCAAACGGGTACGCGTATTTTATATATTGCAAACTGACCTGAACGGGCCGAGCTGCTTGCAACCTGCTCGAATTTCGAACGTTATTTTTCAATACGTCCGCTTGCACGGCACTCCTTCATCTGCGTGTGTTGGAAGTACACATATTCTGTAAGAACGTAGGCACAACTTCAGTAACGATCGGTTTTGATAAAGCGATAATCAGGAATTAGCATTATGACTGTCGTCGTGTACCCCAGAAGAAATATGGAGACGAACGCCGCGTGCGCAAACACACAACCCTAAAAATAGTACCGAGCGCTTTTGCTGATTGTTAATGAATGCTCATATGTAATATGCTTGCTGCTTCCAACACGATTTTATTTTACCAGCTTAATGCTACCATAGAGACACGGACCACCAGCGCTGTAAAGGACTTCCTAGGCTTAGCGAGGAGTATTAAACGTTCAGTTTGGCTGCGCCAAAGACCGCGTCGGAAGTTCCGTAAGCAGATAACTGCGTTCCCCTATGCTCTGCGAAGCCCGGCCAAACCACATGACTTGGTTTTCCTTGATAATCAAAAAGTAACCAAAAGCTGACTTCTGTCAAGAAAACAATTTCGTAAGTTCGAAAAGGTTTGATATGAACTGTGGTACCCAAGTTACTGAAACTAAGCTCAAAGATGGAATCGTGTCACACTACGTCGATCTTCACCTGACCACACACCCCGCTAAGAAAGGATCCCTAGGAAGAAACGTGGCACATCTTCCTAGTGGCATAGGTCGGAAAATAGCCTAACAATAGCCTTTCTAAAACACGACACCGTGTTTTTTTTAGGAAGCCACGCAAGGGTCAAGACAACACCTAATGCTGGCTAACTTTCCCATGTGAAAGCATACATTCAACACGAATGACGGCGTAGTGCGTTTGTGATGGTCATAACAACAAATTACATGCGTGGAAGACTGCCTTCGCCTACTGCGTCATGCCAAGAAAAAAAAAAGCTAAAAGGAGCTGGCTTGTTTATGTTGCACTTGACGAAGTAAGCCATAGGGTGTCAGTTGTCGCCGTTCAAAAATCTTCGAAAAGATCACGCGCCGCCCACGGGCTTCGAACCTGGATCCGCGGCGTGAGAAGCAGTGGCTGTACCACAGACATACGCCACAGCTGTTCTTGTGCATATTTATTATATGGAATATGATACGTTTTGTTGCTAACGTGGTCATTCAAGCTTCACTCGACACAATCTAATTTGTTTTTTTTCTAAAACTGTTTGATATTTTCAAGTCTGTTAAACAAATGCAGCCAGATATGAACTATTGTTTGAATGTCATACAACTGGGCAAATCGTACATTTCTTGGTCGAAATTCTTGTTTTTATATCAAAACGGGAATTACATATGCTATTTAACGCTAGAAGCATTGCCATGACGTACCGGAAGTTATCGCCAGATGATACATGCTGGAACAAATGAATGAGCTTTAACATCCCTATTTTTGAGTGCGCGCTGCAAAACATCAAAGAAAATAGCATCTCCACAGTGAATAAACGTATGCTCGATAGTTTCATGTGTTTTAAATAACATACAGCTTGTCCGCAACGTCACGAATACTCTTTTAAATTGTAGTCAAGCATTGGAGGGAAAAACTGAAAAATGCAATTTCGAAAAAGAAGGTTTTCGCTGCTGTGAAATTTAAATATTGTTTAACCGGTAGAGTATATCGTAACAGGAAATTTCGCTGAACTCTGAGTGGTAAATTCATACTGGAAAAAGGATACGTTCAAGATCACGTGTCAACGTTTTACGTGGAACAAACACAAAATATTATTTTGAAAACCTTAATGCGAAAAAATAGAATTCATTGAGTATTTTTTTTATATATCCTACTAACTCAGGAGGTTGGTACCATGCGGAGGATACTATTAAACCGGTTGGAGAGAATGCCACTCTATTTTGAATGACTTCACGCAGTAAATGATAATATTGGTCTCTTAGGAGACAAAAGCGTGAAACCAACTTGAATAAAATAAATGGGAAGTCACAGTTCACCATCTAGTACGCTACAAAACAAGTTGTGATTGTCGTAATATTCACGTTTATGTGTTTCAGTAAAACCCCGAAAGGGGGCAGCCGGTTGGGCGCGCATACTTGACCGAGCTCGCTGGCGTTGTTTGGTCTCTTCCCTCCCCCTGTGTATGGTCAAACATAATTATCACCGTTATTACAACAGTCACAGTTTATTGGTTCGCAAGTGGACTTCCATGATAAAACGGCGAACGCTTTCGCCATTTTGAATAATTGTTCGCTTGCAGTGCAGTACCTCCAATACCGGCCACATTTTTGCCTTTCAAAATTACGTTGCACACTGTCGAACGTGCAAGCACGAGCAAATATCTGTGAGACCAGCTATTGGTTCCTTGTTCCAAGTCAGTCGCAACTCCGGGCCACTAGGATGTGCTGTTCCGGTAGTGATTAAAGGGAACTCTTACATAATCTTATGGACTGAAAGTACACTCTATGCTTTCGTACTGCCCGGGGGTCTTCGCCAGGGCTCCTTGCCCGAATCCTCGTCGCTTATTTAGATTGTCTGAAGTTCCAGTGACCTAACGAAATCCGCGAGTGAACTTCATTTTATTTGTCGCTCATTTATTGTTTGTACAAAAGTATGTGAAACAGTCCTCATTTGCACAAATCTTAATTTCAATGTTGTACAACGAAATCGTTTTAGTTTTCTACTTCTAACTATGATTTTGCACATGGGCTTGAGATACAAAGAAAAAAAAATTTAGAATAAGAAATCGCCCTTTCGAACTGCACAACAAATCGGAATTCACTCCGGAACTCTGCTATTTATATTTAAGTTTATACATGTGGTGTACGACGTTTTAGCGCCATGAAGGTTATAGTCAAGACCAGTGTTGAAAAAAGCTAAAAACAGCATTATCACTAGCGCTGTTGAATACATTGGGAGGTCAACTTGCAGCATCGCAACCCGAGAGCTTCTGTTGTCTACACACACTAACACACGTCTCGCAACATAAATTTTTCTCTGAATAAACCTTCCACGAATCTCACATGTCTTTTGATCCCCTTACAACTTGCGAATTATGCGCTGTAATCTGTTAGTCAGACTTCTTGAAAATATTGTAACAGGTCGATAGTCAGTAACTCTTAAATATTTGTGTCATCCGTAGTTGGAACAAGCATGGTATTTTACGCAGGAGGGAGGGCGGGCGACTTGTTTCTGTGGGTTTTTGAAACTATTGTCCAAACTCGGACATAAAGTGTTTCCTTCGAAATTTATAAACTTAATCAGTAAACAAATTCGGTCATGGGGTCATGTTTCTGGAAATGGAATCACAGCGTATTCTACCTGAACTAAATTGATTAATTCCTACAATTAGTTTGCGTACTCTTTCTTTAGATATAAGGCGATCTTGTAGCAAGTAATAGTAATTTTGCAACAAAAAAAACTTCAAATACAGGTTCGGTGTTATTTCTAATGATTCGTTTGTTTTATCCAATCACTTGAATTTCTTGCGACCATCGCAGACCTTCTCTCCTCTTCCATAACATTTATTGTTGGCTGTTCACTCAAAAAAATCATTCAGCAGAAGAACGTATGACCACGCTTTAGAAAAGCTCATGATGAAATATATGAAGCTCCGCTTTCTTCCAGGTAATATATTCCAAACCATCTCCATAGTTTTCACATTAAAGTCCAACTAAGTCACGCAAATTACTAATCAACGCCTTTCTCTCTCCGAATTTTAAAATTGTATTATGCATTCTTTCTCAATTGCAATCTGTTTCAGTTCTTGCTTAAAATATTCCGCTTAATAATTATATGCAGAGTTCTTCCTCATATCTGCTCAAAAAGATCAGTCGCAGCGGCGACAAAATGTTCATCTTTTAGCAGCTAATTATTAGGTGTCTCCATACTTTCCAGTTTATGCTCTGTTTCTTTTTTTCCCTTTTCCTCCCAATCGGTATTTATATCATGCATTTGTCTAGGAAAAATACTGGTTTCTACTGCATGGCCATTTAAAATGTGAATACGTTCTATAGAAAACTAAATTATGCTATGTCTTGCGTGCGATATGTTTCGAAGATATCTATATGGTAAGTATTTTACTTAGCTTAAATGAGGCAACATTGAAAAGATTAGAGTGGTCCAGTACGTCCTGCAGTTGTCGCTTACTTTTGTTAATTTGCTGTTCATATGGCGCTATCTGGTGCGTCAGGAACACATTTAAAATATCTTAGAACTGCTATCCTATCACAAAGTAAATAAGGAAGCATGTGATAGAAAAATAGTCTGGTGTTTTCTTCATTCGGCGCATAAACTCCTCGAGCGCCGCGGGAGCGTTCGCCCAGTAAATTCTCTTGTCTTGGCTACCGGTTAAGAACCAGATGTATAAAGGTGTTGTCCGCCATGGACAGTTATTGATTTTGGTCGAATAACACGAAAGCCCTACCGTTCGAAAGGGAGTCTTCTTATTTATCTTAGTAACGCCACAACGTTAACAACCCACTTTATCTTCAAGGTTTGCACAACCGCGGAAAGCCCACTGACGTCTTATATACACTCTAACTGCAGTTGTCAAGGCTCTGTTGTCCTCCCTAGAACATTAAGTTTCAGTAATTTGAAACATAACCAGCTGTAAGAAATTTTTTCCATTTCGATTTCTTAAATATTCCTTCGCCTAATTATTGGAAAACTTTGTATGGTTTCAGGGTTGTATACCTTAATTATACAAAAGCGCAAACGATCTGCGTGAATTTCGTTATAAAAAATAAAATATCTCTAATCTGCATTTTTCACACTGCTACTAAAACAAAGCCAAATAAATTAAATCTACAGCTCTAACTAAACACGTCATGACTGATACTTTACATATATTTTATGGCCGACCAAAACAAATAAACTCAACCTGTAGGCAGCTTGCCTCGATCCCAAAACACGGCAGACTCTTTGTGTAGAGCGCCGGTGACTGCTATAAATCAGGTAAATAAACTATATCTGGACGCCCTTGCCGACACGCATGTGTTGTTCTCTCTGCCAGTCTTCTTTTACTAACGTTCAGTTTTCATATTTACCGGCGATAGGAAAATTCGCCGCGCACAATAAGCGAGGTTTCAGGATAATCGTGAAGAGCAGTAGGCGTGGCTTGTATCTTACGACACTCCGCCCTCGCAACTTTCATCGTTCTACGAACAAAGGTTACCGAGCCCGAGTGAAGTAGCATTCAACAATATTTCAAGAAAGCTGCACCTGTCAGCATTAATATATAACAAGAAATACCAAGCCTACCACGCCTAAGGCAGGACTTTCTGTATAAAAAGCGTTTCGATGCGGTACTTCAAATGTAATATAGCCTTGCGACGGAGCACTAGTGAAGGTAAGTTCAAATACTCTATCAGCCATCCGTGCACTTATCATCTTCATGTTTACTCTCCTATTTTAGACAGGTAAGAAATCCACACTCTTCGGTGAGCAAACCAGAAAGCATGACTGTACACCCCGCTAACTGTGTATTTAGATATTACAGCTTTCCTTAAATTATTGTATATTGTCTATTTTTTCATTTATGTCTGTCTTACGTGTTATGGCAATATTCCGTGCACGTCAGACAACCGCAAACGTTTCTCTACTTCCGTTGCGTCGTTGTTTGTTCGGTGTAAAGCGTGTCAGCCTGAGTAGTCGTCTCGGTGTCTGTCTTCAAGACTGCACAATCGTGGGATTGATACTTCTTTGCTACCCTTCCAGGCTGCAGGTCTAGTGGTTCGAGCTGGAGTGTATATAAGAATTTGACAGGGTAGTTAGTTTCCACCTTCTCGAGAATTCCACGCACTGTGGCAGCATAAGTGGAACTTCCGCAATCAATGTTCATTGAATTTGAAAGTGCCGTCATAAGCACTGCATAGGGAACTCTGAGTCAAAAGCCAGGTAATCCAGCATAAAAAAAAACCATATTTCGTCCCTGTGGTGCGTTGTTACCTCTGGTGAAGTCTTTGTATTTTGCCGCAAGTCTTTGTATTTTGCTAAGTGATAATATCCCTCGTTGTGTAATATATTTTTGGCGTTTATACCAATAAATTAGAATTTATTAGCGCGAATGGTTTCATTGCAGGCCCCCGGTTTCGTTTCTATCATGTGTCGAAAAATCGACCGTATTTTTAATTTTCGGAGTGTTAAACGGGGGAAAAAAATATTAGCTCTAGAAAGTTCAGTGGATACAGCAGACGTTCCTTTTTCGCAATTAGCGAGCACGTCTGCTTTTTCTTGCAGCGACAGCCTTAAAGGACATATGCAAACAAAAAACAAAAATTTTGTTTAAGCAGCCTAGATGAAAAAACGAATGTTATTAAACGAAAATTACAACAGATAAAAAAGAAATCAGAGCTATATTTACGGCGGAAGAGGAACCTGTAGTTGGCGCCCGCCGGACCCGCCGCGGGTCACGTGTTAGACCTGTGCGCCGTCGCACGGCGACGCCGACGCCTCAAAGTCACGCTGCCGCCGCACGCTGAGCCTTGTGCGTCGCCTGTTCAACGCATTTCTCCACGCGGCCGCCGCCGTCGCCGCGCAGGTTCGTCTGCCTTGGGGCACCGCCGCCGTCATATGACCGGCGGACAGGTCTATGACGTCTGCTTGCGTTTTTTCAGGAGCGTCCTTTCGGCTGTAAAAGTTACTTACTAATCTTCATTTTTTTTTGTTTCAGTTACAACGAAGATGAATAAGTAACTTTTAGAGGCAATGTAAAATTTCTGAAAGAGCGGAAGCACCACGTGACAAACAGCGGCCAGTCACGTAATATGTAGCGGCGACGTTTCCGCGGCGCCCGCGCGCGCCAGCTACAAATGTGTATTCCGCCGTAGATATAGCTGTAATTTTTTTTAAAATTCATTTTATGACTTTATTTTACCAAACTTGCTGTAAAATGAACATATAAAGCACAGTGAAAATGGGAACGTGTTCAACAAATATATAATGTTACATAAGAAGTCACAAACGTATCTACAGGGACTTTCGTTTAGTGTTGGAGTGGTTTTTCATGGCCTAAGCTCTCCAAGTACCCTATGTTCCCAAATCATAAATTTAAGAATATATAGCATACGTTTTACATAATTGCCTAAACAATTATATTTCGTGTTTTAGTGGTTGCGGAGCGAAACATTTTCTACGTAGGTTACATTCTTTGGACA
The DNA here is from genome assembly GCF_016920785.2 of Ixodes scapularis. NCBI lineage: Eukaryota > Metazoa > Arthropoda > Arachnida > Ixodida > Ixodidae > Ixodes > Ixodes scapularis. The sequence continues at coordinate 1,120,200 of NW_024609951.1, read as the reverse complement.
TTGTTCTTGACCGAGTACAAAACCACGATGCATCCGACCTACATAACTTGTGTAAATTGTGTTTCTTGGACAACAATTTTGTTCAATAAAATTGTTGTGCTTTCCAAGGTTTATGATTTGTGGGGAAGAATACTTAAAATTCTTCTTAGACTACGTTAAACACAAGCCCGTTGCGAAAGGGTTACTATTTTAAAGCTGGAATATAAACAGAACTCTGATTACCGCTCTGCACTTTAAAATTATCTTGTCGTAAAATTGCCCTGTTGGGTTGGTTCTTCAGCTTGCCCCTAATTTTCACCCTAAAATTTTATTCAAAGCATTCCCAAAAATATTTTTCGGGAATAACATATAAGTAGTTTCTAAGCTCCCTTCCGATGCAGCATTTATTTGTAAATACAAAATCTTAAAGGTACTATGATACCTTTTTGAGGAACTCTTTTTCACAAAGAGCTGTTAAATGGTTATTTGAAGCCTGTTTTCGGGTGAAACGGTTCTTGAACAACTTTGAGTAATTCTTATTAGCTATTCTTTCAATAAAACAGTTCATCATAAATAAATCTTATTGAATTGTTGAGCGATCTTAGAAAAAAAAGTTCGATATAAAAAACCTAAAGTATTATTTGCGCAAAGCTATTTTTAATCAGTCAGTTTTACCTGAGGGGCATGTGACGAAATATTTGAAATTTGAGACAATAAAAAAAGGGGGCGAAACACACTTCTCAATTTGAGGCATGTTACGTGCTGCCCTTCTCTTCTGTTGCCCTGTGTTCAAAATATATTTGCAAAAATGCCTCAGAAAAAAAACTGACAACAGAAAAAGAGCTTAAAAATAACTATTTCGAAAACTGCACTTTATAAACTTAGTTCGACAACACAACCACGATTGAACACTCCATACTCCGACGCAAAGTTTTACCAATAACGCTTATATTAGGCGACCTAGCACACTTAGTGAGAGCCACTCGGTTCAGGTAAAATATATGTGACTGAGACCAAATGGAAGGTGAGTTGTATAAGCACGACGTCAAGTATTTTAATCTAGATGTTCCTTTACTGCTTCGTCGACAATAAATTACCTAATCCTTTATTCTTAGCACATAAAAATAAAAGTTGATTGCACGATTGATAAAAAAATATTGAGCATTGTTACTCAGTTTACGAAGGACATAGTGTCTATTGCCGAAACAACACGCAAAATAGAATATTAATTTAGTGATTCAAACAGGTTCCATCCGTTCCTTTAGCTCCGGAAACAACCGAAAGCCGTAAACGCCAACCCCAACCGAACCGACGGCTGGACACTTTGTTTGTGGACTTATTATCTTAATCTTGTGTGTCTTTGTCTTAGATTATGGCGCAGCCAACTCTAGGGGCTGATGAAGTCAGTCAAGCACCTCCGAAATTGTACGGTGACGCAGTGTGTTATTTTTTGTGTTTGTGCAATCATCGGAAATGAGTGAATGAAGTGAGAGGTAAAATTAAAGCTCAGCCTTCAATTTGCCTAGAAGAATACCACGTTTTGGGGGTGTTAATTTTGATACAAACATTTTTTTTGTGGTTAGTAGTTTCATTCAATACGAAATAAATGATAACAAAATTAATGTTTCATATAGCAAACAATATGGCAAATAAAATTGTATGTCTGTGATTTGATTTTTTTTTTTAAAGTAGGATTTAATTATTAGGGAAGCTGAAGCAGTTTTAAGTTTGATTAAAAAATGTGATTAGTTTAAATCAGACTCCAAGCTCCACCAATATTACAAAAAGAGGGCGTTTTAATTTTCGAAACATCTACGTTCCGGTCAGATGTAAGCTAATACTAGAAGGTCTGCTTTTAACGCGAGTTTTCTGTCCTTGCAAACATAAATTTGAACGCGCAGGCACGCGCAACCAAAGCACTGCGGAAGCCATTGTGCTCGTGCTGAAGGCGGAGCTTTTAGTCTCAGCTTAAAGTTGAACGGCGTATAAAAAGACGTATTTCAAGTTGCATTGAAACCACGCCTTTGCGACGGCAGCGGGATAGGGCAGTAAAAATAGCAGAGAAAACATGACGTCACGAAAAGTTCCACGCACGTGCTCCTCGACTCGCAAAGCCAGCGTCGTGAATGGTCGATACTGAGCTTGTTGGTTACTCATGCTTCTGAAAGATTCCAGCTGAACATAGAAAGATACACGAAGAGAGACAGAAAAAAAGAGCAAATACACTGCTGAACTTGCAGTCATTTACTGAAGAACTTCTTCCACGCCCATTAGTTTCATAACAAGCACAATTAGGTTTTTAAACATAAGAGGTTTATCTTCAGTAAATGGCTGCTGGTCCAGCAGTTCTGAGCACGTTTCTACGAAAAATGCAGGCACCTGAGCGATTTCGAGGAGCTTACGCGAAGCAGAGGCGAAACGAGGTAAGGATCTCCAGTTGATAGCTGAGCGACAGATGCAATCATGCCCGAGTCTCACTAGGGCGACGAACAAAAACAATCGAGAGCGACAATCCTCAAACACATGCAGCATGCTTGCGTACCTTTGGCAGACGTTTAGTCTTTCCTTGCTCGTGAAGTAAGCACGAGTGATTGCAAGCTTGCCAAGATGCTCTCGTGTGTCGTGTTTTAATGTTGCCTCCAATATTCTACAATGCCTGTCAAATCGACCTATTGTTAAATTACCCAAGCATCAAGGAGATTGCAGGGATTGGGGTTCTGCGCGCTGCACGTGCTGGCCTCAGCATCGTAACTTTTCTGTCGCAAATGCCTAAAACAAATTGCACCTTGCGCGTGCGTTCCTCAACGCTTTACTTTGGATATTTATTTCAAATATTTTATACGAGGAAGGCGTGAGCGTGTGGGACGTGGAACACCAATCCTTGCATTATCTTTGGTGCAAAAGGTATATTCGCGAAAGGCTGGTTTGAGGGTTGTCACTGTATAGTGTTTCTGTTTTTCGCTCTATACCCGTGTTCACCTCAAGAAGAAAGGACATTTTTCTCCATGCTCATACGCCGCGCGAATTAGTTCTGACAAGGTTTGATTGTCTGGAAAAGAAACGATGCTTTTGGTGTTAGAAACGTGTACGTCTTCATAAAGTAACATAACCAAATCTAAAATGCACAAGCATATATGTTAATTCTAAGCATAGAAGGAAAATTAAAAATGCTCCGCGAGAAACCGTACATTTGTTACTACTGTTTTTGAGGTGAAAACAAGTATAGTTGGAATCGGGCTTTATAATCGCGCCAGCTTATTTTATGGCATGACGGCTCGACCATGGAAAAACGTTCGGTGGAGGCGAGGGGCTGCATAATATTTCTAATCATTTTACGTTTATTTTTGTTTTGAAAACGAATGATGGTGATAATTAGGCTCTTTAGGAAAAACTATGCCGAAAAGAACTATTAACTTTTTCTTTAAACAACAAAAGATTCTCTCTAATTTATCACATAAAAACTGGAGTGCTTTAAGTCACGATTTAAATTATGCTGAAAACCACGATCTAGACTATTATGATTTCTATTATCTACCACGCTTTGCACGACCCTGCGCGAAATGTTTGAAGAAACCGTATAAGCAGAGGTTGAAAAAAACAGAAAAAGACCCTTTCTTTTCTTACTTTTCCTTCGACATTAAAGTTTCTTTTTTTTTTTTGTCTTCACACTCTCCGATTTTAAAAATCATAGGATAAATGCGCCGAAGGACAGGGACAAAGTCGCCCAGTAAATTCTCTTGTCTTGGCTACCGGTTAAGAACCAGATGTATAAAGGTGTTGTCCGCCATGGACAGTTATTGATTTTGGTCGAACAACACGAAAGCCCGACCGTTCGAAAGGGAGTCTTCTTATTTATCTTAGTAACGTTAACAACCCACTTTATCTTCAAGGTTTGCACAACCGCGGAAAGCCCACTGACGTCTTATATACACTCTAACTGCAGTTGTCAAGGCTCTGTTGTCCTCCCTAGAATATTAAGTTTCAGTAATTTAAAACATAAACAGCTGTAAGAAATTTTTTTCCATTTCGATTTCTTAAATATTCCTTCGCCTAATTATTGGAAAACTTTGTATGGTTTCAGGGTTGTACACCTTAATTATACGAAAGCGCAAACGATCTGCCTGAATTTCGTTATAAAAAATAAAATATCTCTAATCTGCATTTTTTACACTGCTACTAAAACAAAGCCAAATAAATTACATCTACAGCTCCAACTAAACACGTCATGACTGATACTTTACATATATTTTATGGCCGACCAAAACAAATAAACTCAACCAGTAGGCAGCTTGCCTCGATCCCAAAACACGGCAGACTCTTTGTGTAGAGCGCCGGTGACTGCTATAAATCAAGTAAATAAACTATATCTGGACGCCCTTGCCGACACGCCTGTGTTGTTCTCTCTGCCAATCTTCTTTTACTAACGTTCAGTTTTCATATTTACCGGCGATAGGAAAATTCGCCGCGCACAATAAGCGAGGTTTCAGGATAATCGTGAAGAGCAGTAGGCGTGGCTTGTATCTTAGGACACTCCGTCCTCGCAACTTTCATCGTTCTACGAACAAAGGTTACCGAGCCCGAGTGAAGTAGCATTCAAAAATATTTCAAGAAAGCTGCACCTGTCAGCATTAATATATAACAAGAAATACCAAGCCTACCACGCCTAAGGCAGGACTTTCTGTATAAAAAGCGTTTCGATGCGGTACTTCAAATGTAATATAGCCTTGCGACGGAGCACTTGTGAAGGTAAGTTCAAATACTCTATCAGCCATCCGTGCACTTATCATCTTCATGTTTACTCTCCTATTTTAGAAAGGTAAGAAATCCACACTCTTCGGTGAGCAAACCAGAAAGCATGACTGTACACCCCGCTAACTGTGTATTTAGATATTAAAGAAAAAAGTGAAACTTTCCTTAAATTATTGTATATTGTCTATTTTTTCATTTATGTCTGTCTTACGTGTCATGGCAATATTCCGTGCACGTCAGACAACCGCAAACGTTTCTCTACTTCCGTTGCGTCGTTGTTTGTTCGGCGTAAAGCGTGTCAGCCTGAGTAGTCGTTTCGGTGCCTGTCTTCAAGACTGCACAATCGTGGGATTGATACTTCTTTGCTACCCTTCCAGGCTGCAGGTCTAGTGGTTCGAGCTGGAGTGTATATAAGAATTTGACAGGGTAGTTAGTTTCCACCTTCTCGAGAATTCCACGCACTGTGGCAGCATAAGTGGAACTTCCGCAATCAATGTTCATTGAATTTGAAAGTGCCGTCATAAGCACTGCATAGGGAACTCTGAGTGAAAAGCCAGGTATTCCAGCATAAAAAAAAAAAAACATATTTCGTCCCTGTGGTGCGTTGTTACCTCTGGTGAAGTCTTTGTATTTTGCCGCAAGTCTTTGTATTTTGCTAAGTGATAGTATCCCTCGTTGTGTAATATATTTTTGGCGTTTATACCAATAATATAGAATTTATTAGCGCGAACGGTTTCATCGCAGGCCCCCGGTTTCATTTCTATCATGTGTCGAAAAATCTACCGTATTTTTAATTTTCGGAGTGTTAAACGGAGGAAAAAAAATATTAGCTCTAGAAATTTCAGTGGATACAGCAGACGTTCCTTTCTCGCAATTAGCGAGCACGTCTGCTTTTTCTTGCAGGGATAGCCTTAAAGGACATATGCAAACAGAAAACAAAAATTTTGTTTAAGCAGCCTAGATGAAAAAACGAATGTTATTAAACGAAAATTACAACAGATAAAAAAGAAATCAGAGCTATATTTACGGCGGAAGAGGAACCTGTAGTTGGCGCCCGCGGGACCCGCCGCGGGTCACGTGTTAGACCTGTGCGCCGTCGCACGGCGACGCCGACGCCTCAAAGTCACGCTGCCGCCGCACGCTGAGCCTTGTGCGTCGCCTGTTCAACGCATTTCTCCACGCGGCCGCCGCCGTCGCCGCGCAGGTTCGTCTGCCTTGGGGCACCGCCGCCGTCATATGACCGGCGGACAGGTCTATGACGTCTGCTTGCGTTTTTTCAGGAGCGTCCTTTCGGCTGTAAAAGTTACTTACTAATCTTCATTTTTTTTTTGTTTCAGTTACAACGAAGATGAATAAGTAACTTTTAGAGGCAATGTAAAATTTCTGAAAGAGCGGGAGCACCACGTGACAAACAGCGGCCAGTCACGTAATATGCAGCGGCCACGTTTCCGCGGCGCCCGCGCGCGCCAGCTACAAATGTGTATTCCGCCGTAGATATAGCTGTAATTTTTTTTTTAACTCATATTATGACTTTATTTTACCAAACAGACTGCAAATTGTTTTTCCTGTTCCTGTGTTTTTTCGGCCACACCACTAGAGCAACAGGCCCAAATTAAACGAAAGAGCAGTTGCTGTAAAGCCCAGCATGCGTATGCGGTTATGTAAAGGTTGTAAGGTACACGCACAGTTATGGCCTAAAATACCTTCGGTCATATACTTTACCCTGAAGTAGAATAAGCCACAATTCCAGAAAAACTTTACCACCGCGCTAGTCAAATAAAAAAAAAAAAAAACACGATTGTTTGATGCTGCCAACTGTGTAGGCGGACTGCAATTTTTTATTCTCCCCATAAGGACACTTCAATAAATCTTGATCAAATACCGCCTTAATATAGTACATAGCATCAACTTTTATTCGATCCCGCCAAATCACTGCTCCATGTACTGATCAGTGACGAAATGCAAAGCCAAGCTTTGCAGGAAAATAAACGGAATGAGATTGTCAGGCACGATTTTATCCTATTGAAAAGGGGTTAGGGCTCAGCTGTAGTTTTTTTTTTTATAAAAAATGTTGTTTGCGGGTCTTTTTTTATGAGCAAAGTGTCAAGCACCAGCGTAATAGCTAGCATCATGAGCGAATGACCCGCTAGGAGCCTGACGTACCTTAGGGTTACATGTAAACTATAATATATATGTATTGCCGGTATCGAAGAAGCGACAACTGCCTTCGATGGCGTCCAGGCTCGTTCCACGCACGCGCTCATATCCGAGCACCGGCTAGCCCCCCGCGCCCTACGACGAACTTTATTCTTTTATATTCCTACATCACCCCCTCCCCCCTTGGGGGGGCGGGGGGGGGGGGAGCGTGTGTCTAAAGCTCGTTGCACATCACCAAGGTGTCCACCGCTCGGTCGAAACGGCTGAGGTAGTTCATCAGAGCATCTTGCGTCCTCTCCTTTGGAAGAACCGTGCGCGATCGCCTTACACATCCAGAGTTTTACACTAACTACTTTCGAGCACTTGAAGAAGGGAAGTCTCTTCCCGAACCGTCGTGTATTAAAGCCTCTACTGCTGTTCAAACATTTTTCTACGTTTACGACTTTCTTGCTGAAGACTTGTTCATTAATACAGTTAATACTTTCGTCTCGGAAGATCCACTACTTCCAACCCAAACGACAAGAAGACCAACTGTTCATCGTCTGAAGTCAATCCCACGCGCTAATGATCGCAAAAGTCCCCATAGAGATCACAGCAGTGCGCTAGGTCCATCGAGGACTGGTCCCGCTCCAGTGTTCAGCTTTGCATAGGACGTGTCCGGTCGTGAAAAGAAACAGACGACCGACGCACTACTTGTTGTCTTCGGATGACCCCGGGCTTACGTCTCGGCACACCTGGCTAAGGGACCCGAGTTCACACGGCAAAGAAGTCCAAAGTACAAAGGAAAGGTTTGAAGGCGTGACTGCGGCTCAGGTAGTGGGAAGACCACCGCCCCTGGCTTTTGCTCGTGGCTACAAGGTCGAGGCGTGGGTGGAGAAAGACCCGGGGAGGCGGGTGTGACTAGTCGTCGATGGTAGCACTGTCGGAAGGAGGGGTGCGCAGTCTTTCGGGGCAGGATCGGAAAGCAGGCATCAATGCGGCCACCACATCGGCCGAAATCAAAAACCGGGTACATGCCGTCAGGTTGTCATCATGGGTTGATGACCCCCGATGTGTAGGTCCCCTCGTGAGTGCCGGTGCTCAGATGTAGGGTTACTCTGCACAGGACGCATTGCGTCGCTTTCTCCTCGTCCGTGCAGACGCAGGGCGTATCTTGGGCGCGCCGCTCTTGTAGACTGCGGCCCTGTAACGGCGACGCGACGCCGGCCGAATCAGGTCCATGATGCACCTGGGGCTGATGATTTTAGTTCGCCCGGGAGGAAAACCCCACAAGTCTACTCTGATTCATTATACACCATATTGCCACCTCAGTGGTTCGGGTGCGTCGCCGAGGGTGTCCGGTGGAACGCCGGCCTTCGGGAGTCCGGGGGTGCTTTGGTGTTGATGCAGCCATGAGGGGATTCGGACCGATGTGGAGTGGGGGCTGTGGGCGAGGGGGTCGGCGAGACAGTCTCCAATGTTGGGCTTCGGTCATATCTGCGGGTGAGTGGAGGCGTAAACCACAGTTAAGTAGAAGAGCTATGACTGTTATTAAGAAGCCGTCACGCGCATCGCGTTCAATAAAGGGTCACAAGTGGTTTATATTGATAGGCCCGATAATAGAACCTGCATCTCGGCATCGCAGTCGGTATGCTAAACGCTAAACGTGTGCTCCGACCGCGAGAGGTCCTTCCCATCGCTCTGCTAGGGAAGCGAGTTGGCGGGTTCGGTGAAGGACTAGATCTCCGATAGAGAATCGTACGTCCCTTTGGCTCTTGATACGTTGTAGCTGCTCTTGCGATGGAAAGTTTTTGATATTCTCTCGTGCCATTTGCACTAGATTAGTGCAAATGGCACGAACTATAAGCAGCCTGATGTTTTGCGCCTGTCTGAAAATGCGGAAAAGAACTTGAGGCAGTTCAAAGAAAAGTTAGAATTGTACCTCCGTGCTACGGCTCCAGCGAAAGCAGGAGAGGAAACCGTCGAAGTTGCCATACTCCTGACCATTGGCGGGGACGACGCTTTAAAAATATTCAACAGCTTTACGCTTGCAGATGGTGAACATAACGACGACTAACAGCTGCGAGTAGCAAAACTCGAAGAATGCTGCGCTCGATAACAAAACAAGGTTTTTAAATGCTAAATTTTTCGAACAAGAACGCAGCAAAAAGCTTAACCAATGGAGCAGTTCATCCGGGATATGATTCGCCACCAAGTAGCGTTCGAGACCACATGCAATAAGTCTCCTAAAATGCTGAGGGAGAAGGACCTGACGTTCCAGAAAGCAAAAGATCTCTGCAAAGCAACGCAGACCACCGTTAAACAAAATAAAACATGGCACGCAGCCGAAGATACGGTACACTACCACAAGAAGCCACCAGCGCCGTTCGCAGAAAACAAGCCCCACGTACCAATGCTTGAAGTGCAACCGGGTGCACAAATTAAGGAGATGTTCCTGCGTTTAGGAAACTTTGTCATGCCTGTCATGGGCGAAATCACTTTGCAATGTGCTGCCAACAAAACAAAGGAACTAGGGTATCAGCACGGTGCAGCATATCGACGAGAATTTTGATATGCTGGATGTTAGTGTTTCATAAACTTAGGAATGGCGGGATTGGATTGTAAATTTACAGCTGGAGGAGAACGTCATGCCGCTGAAGGTGGATACGGGGCCGCCCGCCAATCTCTTGCCATTATTTCTCGACAACAGGGTGCTGACCAAGTCCCTTCAAAGTCCGAGCAACTCCGTTGTATGACCATACAGCGACAAGTTATCAAACAAATCGGCGTCACACAACTAAATATCACAGCCAACTGGCAATCGAATTACGGCTGAAACTTGGAATGATTAGTTTTGCAGTGTTTCTACGACCGCTCCGGTAGTTCTTGGATATTCATATATTTTGCACGAAAAACAAAGGGAACTGTATTGTACCATGTCATGCTATCCGGACTATCAAATTCAGTCATGCGGTCAGTGCCGCCCCATCCCTTATGTTATATAAGCTACGCCAATAAAACTTAACGCGTCTTTGTCTTCAACATGCCGGCCGCGTCGATCTGACGTTCTTTATGTCAACTCAAAACCGGCTGTTACAGTATTTAGCATCGCCGAATAAATCAAGCCTAACTTGTATTAACCAGAAGAGCTGTGACGTAGTAGTGTTCACCAGATACATTCCCCACGACACCCTCACACTAACGAGCAGCTTTCAATATTGGATTTCACTTTACGATGGACTGGAGCGGACGCTTTAAGGATTTCAGATTTCAACTAATCCAATGATGTAATTGTATTAAGTAGATTTATTATATAATGATTTTGGTTTATATAATGCTTTAATATAATAAAACACTCAACTTGATAGCACAGTCATTTCAAAGAATATACAATCTGTGGTCAAATTGATAGCATATAATTTTTGACAGCTTTGCACTTTTACGTACCGATGCCAAGTAGTAGATGATAATACAATTTCATCCTAATACCCCATTCATGTCTTGCCCATTTCTTGAATTAAGTTTTTGCATCATAAACTTTATGATTCCGGTGTGGACATATTTCCCTACAACTACTTATCATTGCTGAAATTACTAGTCTTTTGTATATATATCTATTGTTTGTTTTTAGCCGTTCGCGTTTAGAATGCCGTCTATTCATTGTAAAATGTGAGTTGGCTGCATGTTAACGTGAAAGTGATTTTTTTTCGTAGTGTACCATTAAGATATCCTTTATGACTGTCTAAGACACTAAAATAAAGTTAAGTATTATTATCATTATTATATATAATATTATTTCTTATCTGGGATATAAGTTATGAATTATGGTATTATTATATACATTCGCACGAACTGGCTCAACTATCATTTCTTCTAGGTAATGCGCGTCTACGCTGCTTCCGCGTGGCGACGATAGTACCGAAGGTTAATTGGTACTCAGACGGCATAAAAGCCCCCAAAACCTCGAGCATTCGATGGCTCGTAGCATATGCGAAAAAACTGTATAGGACTCAACGTTACTAAAACAGTCTGTTGGGAAAGTCACCCTTGAAACCTGAACCGGGAAGGTTCACGGAGGCAAAGCTAAATACGATAACAGCACCACCCTTTAGCGACGAGTTGAAAGTTGAAACAATGAAGTTCTCTGAAGGGCTACTGCTAGAGCAAATGAATGTTCCCAGAGTACCCAAACTGCGAGGTTCGAAAAGCCAAGATGGGGGCTCAATTATTTTTTACTGTGGTCTTTTTGGGCTTTCATAAAACGTGTTTTTGCCTTAAAAACACTACAAAAAAAGCCTTTTCGTTGGAAGTTTTACTGGAGATTAGTTCAAGAAAAACAGAAGCGTGATGTTTGCATAACATTTTGTCTACAGGGTATTACGGTACAATTAATATTGTTTTTATACAGTCATGTTTCACCGGTGACGTCAGGTAGTGCACCCCAACCTTGGCGCATCCTAACATCGGTGATTGATTGAGGCTCATCCGCTTGGGAGACGGAGGTTGGCCTCCCTGAAACCCCTTCTGCCGTATAGGTGCCGGCGCCAATATGGCCGATTAAAGCCATAATAGAACAGCCACAGCGGGTGCTATCGAATGCGGTACTCCAGAACCAATAAAATCCGCCGTGCAGCTCTACGAGTGGCCGCTGCGGGTGAAATGGCGCCGTTGCGATCGCCATTAGTTCGGTTCTTGAGTACGCATCGGTGCCACGTTTTCAGAGTAGGCTCTATGGCAGTTTCCCAACTGAGTTGTTCTAGTAACCTTGATAGGACTTGATCTGAAGTATTCAGTAGGCCGCATTATTACACTCAAGGATACACCAGAAAACCATAGTCAAAGAGATTTTCAGTTTTAGTGACACTCTCATTTTTGTTTAGGGCGCGATAGATATAGTCTATATCATTGGTCGGAAGAACATTTTTTGAAGTGAACAAAAATTCGTGCGCATTACTAATTTTACTAATTCAGCATAGTATATGAAAAAATTTATAGCACTCGCAATATGGATATTATATTACGACAATCACAAAATTGCTATACAATTTCGCTATCGCAATATTTAATCAGGTAACGCAACTTAATTCCAAATGATATAAATAACCCACTAATCTCTGATGAAATATTCGCAAAACTGACCCCACCCCTCCTAAAATGCCTCATGACCATGCAGGCTTCCTCGTAAAAATTATGATGGCTCAAAAATTGTTGGTATCAATATGATGCAGATAACGGCTGCACTAAATAAATCAGTATATTCGGGAAAAAAACGAAGTGGAAGTTATTTTAAGGGTAACCGCAATGTGGCTGTGAATAGCATTTTTTGCGTTTTTACGCGCCTCACTCAGAGGGGCACTTGTAGCATCACGTAGAAGAGCTTAAGGCCTCTCCCCGTCTTCTTGACGTAGTCACACTCCGACCGGCCTTTCATTTCGGCTTCCTCCGGCGTATAAACTTTAAAAATCCCCATTTGTAGATTTTAATATTTAGCTAAGGGGCTTTGTTTGTTCATGGATTTTGACACATTTGTTTTCACAATTTATTTTCCGCGGCAAGTTGTAAGTTGACAACAGCTTATCCTATCTAGTCAGCCGGTACTACTGTTGAAAAGTTTGAGGCAACAAACACTCGCCCTCCCTTTACAATGCGTACACTGCAGTGATTCAACCCCACCACGACCCAAAAAATTATATTTCGCCTTCCTTAGAATCTTTATAAATTAAAAGTGTATTTTTCCTGGTATGTGCTCATATTGAAAGCAACCACTGAATTTCCTTGCGAAAACGATGCGGCATCCGAATCATTAGGAACTTCGACCTCATCTGCTATATGTGCATGCATATATGTGACATAACAGCAGCATATAAATACCTTCTCGAAATGGTGCATCTTGCGGAACTAAACTTACAAACCTGTCCAGTGATACAGCGTGTCCCACATGTAAAGGATAGTTGTTGTTTTTTTACTGCAAAAATAAGATATAAATTGCCAACTGCTGTCTCCGCCCAAATGTATAGCGCTAGCAGTGCGGATCAGATGCCAATGTCTCATAACGAGCCTTATTATTCGAAAGTCTTAAGTGATTCTTCAAAAGTTTCAATAGGGAAGTATCGCCCGTTCAAGTACGCTCATGGCTTTCATCTGTATATATACGTGGGCATCAATTTCCTTATATAGACATTTCCGGAAGCCATATACAACGCTTGAATCGAATCACGAGAATCTTGCCGTAGCATTCATAACGTTGATAACATCCTTTGGTTACGAAAATAAAAATTGTAAAAACTGGCGTTCGCTTGTTCGGGCTAACGGTGTCACGATTTGTACATGTTTCGTAATTCAGTGATATGGGACATGTGGCAACAATGTTACCAAAGATATGTCCCGTCCTTTAACGGTATTTTTTATACCAGTGTTGAGGAGGCAGGAGGACACATCACTACTGAAACGCTACGACATAATTTCCTTTTCTACTAAGATCCCCCTATAATGAATTGCTTGTGACCCTCGATGAGTTTCGTCTCCGAAGATCAAACCTAACTCTCGTTTCTATCGGCACTTGTATTGATGAGCTTTGTGGCCTCTAACTGTATGCGCTTCTTTTGTGTCTTGACATTTGTTTCGCTCGTTTAATTGTGTAGTGTTTAGGAGTATTAGTGCACCTCATTTTCAAAAATATGTTTTGTTCAACTGAATTTGTGATTAACAAATAAATGTGGTACATTTCATACTTCTGTTTATTTCCATAAATTCCATTACATTAAAATTGTTTATATTACTTTTGATACATGCGTCTTTTTTACTGGCCTCGACCCGTAAATGTTGTCAGGCCTAAAACTTGCGGCCGTGTCGCATACTTAGCCCACACGTTCCTTATTTTAGCCCATAACTAACATCATTCATTTTTCACTAACTGACCTTTTATTTTCTAGAGAACAACCTCCGAGTTCTCAGTGAAGTGTGCACGAAGAAGCCAATTTTCATCCATTCGAATACCAGAATCTCAACTCTGATAATGGCTGGTCAAGCTTCCGTCGCAGCATCAGTTTTTATCATTATGGTCCTTCTTTCGGGGTAAGAGTGCCACTTGCTCCTATCATGCGCTTTGTAATGTAATCAAGGGAGTTAAAGCTAAATTTATTTAAACAAGTTAAATTCGAAAGAGAGATTCGTCTTCTCGAATTTAACATCAGTTTTCAGTTACTAATAATAAAATTTTAACTTATTGGTTTGTTTCGTTCACGCCTGCTCTTCACGTTGTGAAGTATCACGCCTGTAAATATTCTAAAAGCATAAAGAGCAAGGCTCAGACGCGGACATGAAGTAGACAGGACAGCGCTATACGCTTTCCTTCTACGTCATGTCTGTGTCTTTCCTTTGCTCCTCATAATTTCAGTATGTTGAACGAACTAGCCCACCTTGATACTTCAGTGGCAATATCCGAATTTAGAGTTTAAAATTAATGGTCATTGCGCGAATAATTCTATTCAATTTTCTCATTCTTGTATGTGTATTTTTTTAATATATCGACACATCTTATAATATTGCACGCATACCCTGAATTTATAAATGTCTCACTTGTGATCGTGCCCATGCATATCTGGGTTGAATACAAATCAACCTTGCAGCGAGCAGTGTGACTCACTAACCACTTGAATAATGATGTTGTTCGGAAAAAACTTTTGAGTAACGTGGAAGCTCCTCCACCTCTCTACACTTTGACAGAGCAACCGCTGGTAAGGAGCCGACCTCCTGTCTAGCATTTGATGTGCTTGAGTGGAAAGAATTGGGAGGGGCTGCACTTGACTCTAAACCTGTCTACGACTATACTTTCTTGTATTCCTCAAAGGAACGAGGCGCACTAGAACGTCTCGGTCACGGTGAATTGAAGCATCTTGCGTCACCTACCTCCAGCTTTTCTCACAACAAACAATTCATTGCGCCCAATTCAATAGCCCGGTGTGTTCGTTCTCTAAAGCGTCGCTACCCATGGTGCCCAGCGAGAGCCACCAGCTGGGTGACGCACAGGGGCGGCTTCAGAGGGGGGGTCCGGATGTCCTGACCCCCCTTTTGATTTCTGCATGCGTAAAATTTAGGGCGTGAAACAAGGGTGGGGAGGAGGGGGTTCCTAATCATATGGTACGCTGACCAACACCTGACCCCCCCCCCCCCCCCCCCTCAGGAAATTCCTGCATTCGCCCCTGGGGACGCAAGAGGTCAATTGCTATAAAAAGACCAGCCTTATGTAATCGCAAAGCACACTGCATTCCCGCGTACATAGCCAAAGTGATTCATCATCTCCGTCTCAATTGTGTCCTTGGCAAGCTAAGCAAATGATCAATAGGGAGACGTTTCGTAGACAATTTCTGCCAGGGCGCAATGTTCTTCGTAACAGGCTACGAGATCCGGAACGCCGCTGAGAACCCTGGCGGAGTCTGTTGCGAAGAGAGTAGCGAGGGAATGTGGAAGAGTTCACACAAACCCTCTCATTTCGCCGCTTGGTGTGCATGCTAGCTGCCCCTCGGCTATCGTGCTTGGGTTGAATATGCACATATGCGTTTTAGAGCGCAGCTCTTAGGGGCCCGTTCCCCACTTGAGCGGCGTCGGCGTCGCCGTCGCCGTCGGCGTCGGCGTCGGCATCGCCGTCGGCGTCGGCGTAACCAAGGACGTAACCAAGGGCATCCCAAGGTCACGCGACCTCCCAAGGTCATCCCAACGTCACATGACCCCCAAGGTCACCCCAAGGTCACGTACGTGACCTCCCCCGAGGTCACGTGACCCCCCCAAAGTCACATGACACCCCCGAGGTCCCGTGACCCCCCCCCCGAAGTCACGTGACACCCCTCCCCCCCCCGAGGTCACGTGACCACCCCCGAGGTCACGTGACCCCCCCCGAAGTCACGTGACACCCCCCCCCCCGAGGTCACGTGACCTCCCCGATGATGTCATCGTCACCGATGACCTCACCGGCATCCGCATTGTCATCATCATCAACACGCATGACGTCATCAGTGACGTCACTGATGACGTCAGCGACATCCGCATCGTCATCGTCATCATCGCTGATGACGTCATCGGAGTCCGCATCGTCATCGTCACTGATGACGTCATCATGACGTCGCTGATGACATCATCGGCATCGTCACATGACCCCCAAGGTCACGTGACCCCCCCAGGTTACTTCACCCCCCCAATACCCTTTCCTCCTCCTCCTCAAGAGCTGCGCTCTAATTCGGTGTTACAGGGAGTTGTAAACGGCTTTCACTTTTTAAAGCAGAAAATATTTATCAGCCGATTTTCATAGAGTTAGTTGACGTTTGGTACTAACGGCCGGCTGTAACAAAAACGAATAGCGTTACATCAGGAAGAACCCACATAAAAATACTTGAGTCACCCGGCGGTCATTGAACTCAAAATCTTGAGGTCGCTAGCCGAATTCTTTGCCGACTGAGCTATCCAGGGCCCAGCGTCCGATCATTCGGAGGCAGTCATTCGTACCGGGCGTGCGAGCGTGCGGTGCCGAGCTTCGCACGCCAGGTGCCCTTCTCTTCTTCCCTGCAAGGGCTATCACACATTATGTGTTTGCAAGGTTTGTCAGCATGATGTAGCTTGCAGACTCTTTTTTAAATATGTGCTTTCGGTATAGTTCCTCCGTATTGCAAATAAACGATTTCGTTTACAATACTCGATTCGCCCTTCCACCTTTTAGCAACTGAGTGGCACAATACTATTCAAGTGGTACTCAAGCTTAAATTTCAATATTGGCACAACCCTATTGAATGTGCGTGCTTTTGTATACTATATGCCATGTACCTGGTAAAGCGTTTCCAACAAACGACAGTATACTCTCACTTTCCTCTTGAGCGTCGTAAACAAATACATGTACTACTCGTGCAGGGTGTTTTTGTTCGAGAACGTCGGAGCGAACAGGTGCACTCGTACAAAGCTGGTAAGCGACTATACTGAATGTAATATTTTCTAGCTGTAAATTGACAATTAAATAAGCATAATCGAAGCTGTAGATCAATATTCTGTTTCATCCTTCTTTTTTAGGAACATAAATGTAAACACATGAAGCATACAAATAAAATAATAATTCCTATACGCATGAAATTTGAGGTCGAACTGTTTATATCAGGAGTGGCAAGTGGCCGTGGTGTGCATTCTTCTGTTGAATATATTCCTTGATACAAATATTTTCGGCCACAGTTCTATAGACAGAAAGTCTGGTATCACATAACTATTAGTCTTCTCGTCGCCTTTTGTTTTTAATAACGCAAAATTTAAAAATAGGTGACACGAAAACACTGCTTTAAACTACAAAAGTTTTATCTTTTATATTGTATAACTTGTCGATGAAAACTATATTCAGGGTGATGTGACTCAGCCAAGGACTGCTACTAATCATTGCACATGCGAACGTTTTATAAGCGTTAAGTAGCGCCATGAGTGGGTGATATTCTTAATTTGCACTATCTTTGATGTGATTTCGCCTGGTTTCTCTCCTTTCAAGCTGTCTAAGAGAACGTTCGCCATAACGCGCTTAAAAAAACATTGACAATGAAAGACATGAATTGTTTTTTTTTTGCGTAAGAGCTTGAACGCGGTATGCCAGAACAGTGAACGCTAAGCCTATAGATCGCTCACAAGCTAGATTTAGTCGTAAATAAACGTATGAATCATTCAATAAAAGGAGTGCAACGAAACTTTCAAAAAAATTTCACTTGAGGTGTCGAAATTAACATTACACAAATTTCTTCAGTACAAATTTTGGAAAAGAAAGCAAAGCAAAATGGTAGCGCCCTCTATCTCAAGAGTCTAGAATACATAAAACGTGATATATCAGGTGAGATTTTTTTTTTATTTGCGCACATACATTCATGAATGCATGCATGCATTCATAAGTGTATCGCATATTATACATCTATATACATTACCCAGGCCCGCGAAAGCACGTGTGTGCTTGTGGCAGGGACACTGTCGCAATGGATAGGATGTTATTACTTTTTGAGAAAAGAACGTACTGTCATGCTTCTGGCCTAGAAAGAAAACTCTTTAAGCTACATGTTAGAAGACCCAACAAATAAAGATCTCTCTGAATTTAAAACGTTTAAAATCACAAGATTAAAACATTTACGCAGACCGACACTCAAACTTACATTCAACTTTAAAAAAAACGCGCAAAAGGTTAGAGTTTCGCTATTCATCAAGGTTATTGCACCGCTCCCTGACCTCTCTTTTAAGAATTCGAAGTGACTGGAAATATATAAGTTCATCTGGTAACGTGTTATAACAAAGCCGTTTAGCGTACTTTGTAAAAATGCTTGGCAGAACGAAAGGTTCTATTTTACTCAGGATCCTTTACTCTTTTAGTGGCTGCCTAAAATGCGTTTGTTGTAACTGTGTTCAAATATGGTATAGATATACAATTCGTTAACTGGTAAGACCCGTAGTAACCGCATCTTTCGGTCACTTTCGTGTTAGCAAATTTTGTTCAACACGCTGTTATTAATGCTATGTTTCGCAGAATACTATTTATACTTTTTGAAACACGAGCAGGCCCCATAACACGTTATAACGTATCATATTATGGCCTCGCCAATTGCCTGATGTTTTATATCTAGTACGCGCATCGGCCGTAAAACGAAGGTGGAATATATAAACAGACACCGCTTGTAGGCGTCTCGTCAGGAAATCGACTTGCTGTTAGCTGGTAAAACCTGCAGGTTCACGCCACCAGAATACGTGTCATCTACAAGTTAGCTGGGCGTCAGGAAATCGACAAGACGCCCAGCTAACTTGTAGATGACACGTATTCTGGTGGCGTGAACCTGCAGGTTTTACAAGCGAATAAGTGAAGGACTAAGGGGCCGAGCGTTTTTTATGATATTGTGTCAGTTATAAACAAATGCTTGTTTTGCTTTATCGACGATTACGAAAATAGGTTGCTAATGAACCCCATCATTAAGGGGAATACGAAATTTTGAAAAGCTGATGTAGCTTTGAATTTGTCATTTCCAAACAAAACTAAAGCGGTATCGTCGGCTTGCGAGGAGAAGTAAACCTTCCCAATTTCATTAAATTAGGTGTTGAAAAGGAGATGTCCTAAAATAGATTTCTGGGGGACACCTTACCTAAGTGTCACTGAATTACCCTTAGCATCAGCAATCTGCACTAGCTACTGACGGCCTGAAAGATAGTCAGTCACGAAGTCATGGAATGGGCCTCTTAAATCGAAGTGCCATATTGCTTTGAAGGAAACCGTGCTCAATTGTATCAATTGCTTTTTTGAGGTCTAGAAAACGAGTTAGCACAAAATGGTTACGTTCAATATTTTCGTGGATATGATCGGACAGTTCTTCGAGCAATGGTTGTGTGCCTGTGTTTTGACGAAAGCCGCACTGGGAGCTACACTGTGAAGTACAGTTCTTACAGAATGACGTCATTGTTTTTAAAAAGACAATTTCAGGTTTGCCGTCACCACGGATGAAATAGAAATGAGACTCTATTTTAACATGTCCTTTTTTAATTTATTTTTTTAAGATAGGCCTTAGAGCTGCAACTTTTAGGCAGCTGGGGATTAGCAGGGAGACTAAATTAATGTATTTGTAACGTAAAGTTAACTTCGCGGCTAAATTGATCAAGATAATTGAATTCGTGCATAGGTTCCGTGATTTTTTAATGTATAGCATTTCTTTATATAAAAAAAGACGACGTCGGGATTTTTGTTTCTGTCAATCTTTGTGGAACCATGTATAATGACTGCATTAAGGTTATATTTTACAATTTACCCGAGGACATGGAAATAAGTGGTATTTGTCTTTGTAATTTTCAGTGCAGGTCGAACGATGACTGCCCAGCAGAGTGCCCGGCATGTTACATGGATTATGGCAATTTTGGAGATTGCAGAGAAAAATAAGCAAATGCAGCCTAAAAAATAAAAGCTGAAATAAAACATTTATCCGTATTAAAGCTGTGTCAACAAAAAAGTGTTCCTTTCGTAGTGCATGACTCAAATTATTTGAAACAAAAATACTTTTCGATAAATTATTTTCAACGTTGAATTCTTTGCTGTCCGAAATCACAAAAAAATAGGTTATAGATATAAGTTTTCTCTTTTTTTTTCAAATATATCCGAATGTTTGGGCACATTTATTTGCGAACGAAACAGCAAAGCATGTTGGTCCTACACAAATCAGGACACTAATGGTATGCTAAGCATAAATTTTGGTCTTTAAGGCGGAAGTACATGCTGCTCTTTAAGGGCTTAGATCATGATCATCAAATCATGATCTAAGTAAGACTGGTTTTGCAAAGTTAATTTAAATAAAAAAGTTTCACGCAAAATAACTTCGAGTGATATTTTAATAACCGTTTATATCTCATTTTATTAGTGGTTTGTTCATTTATATATTTATTTCTATTACCAAAATACAAGAATCACGAAGAAACAATTGACATCCGACTGAAGACTAACAAAAGAAGTGCTCTTAGCAGAACGAAGTGTTGGTCCATGCTACCTTATACTACAAGCCAAAGAAGATACGTAATTGCCAGTGCGCACGCACACACGACCGCGGAAAGAAATATGCTCTCAGAGGGGTAGGCTCTGAGAAACAAACCGAGGGATATGTCTAATGTGTCTGGCATTGGCTAGTATAGCTGTTTCGCTCTCTACCTCCTTGCTACCACCCGTCAGACAATGCAACAGCGTTGTGCAGTTTAACACAAAAATAGTGATTGCTGAACGACGACTTGCAAACTGGGCTCCGCTTCATTGCACATTATTTAACGCTGCTGAAAACTTCTTTCTCGTTACTTTGCGCGCTTGGTGAAGTAACAAAAAGCAACTCAACCGCTTGTTGTGAAGAAAGAAAAATGTCGCACCTGCCTTTATAGCTTTTTCCTACATTAAAAATTTACCAAAGCTTAAGTTTTTGTTTTCAGAGTGTAATACCGATTAAAACATTTCACTGACTACATAAGGCAAGCTGCTTCCGATTGAAAATAAAACTGATGTCTGATCAGCGGTTTAGATATTTCTTTTATTTTTATATATCTACCAACATTCAAACTAAAGCGTTATCTAGTGAACTTTACTCTCTCAAATAAATTTAGTTCATATTCAAATTTTTCATTTCACAGATTTAGCCACTAAAGCATTGCAAAATCTATCTAACACGTTATTTTTACAAATGCATTTGGAAATGAATAGATTTTAAATGAATCGGAGTAAATATGATGTAAAGCAAGTATATTTGATATAAATTAAATTAATCTGGTTACAATTATTTTTTTCTAAATCACATTTTTTCCACCTTACTGAAATCATACATTATGTTTTATAAATGTACGTACACTTAAAGAAAGCATTTTAAATATGACTATAGTTTAATTCTAATTCGTATTAGTTACTCTCTTTTGTGAATGCCCGTAAAAACAAGGTATGTGGTACGTTACACAAAAATAGACGGCGCGTTTAGTTCCCAAATTATTGCGCATGTGAAGTGCGCATATTAAATGACGATATCGAAAAGGATATCAATTGGAAACTCTAACTGCTCGAAGAAAGCGAGGGAAAAAATATCACTGTCCTCGTATGTGCGATGATGTAATTTTTTGTCATCGACACTTGCTGTAAAATGAACATATAAAGCACAGTGAAAATGGGAACATGTTCAACAAATATATAATGTTACATAAGAAGTCACAAACGTATCTACAGGGACTTTCGTTTAGTGTTGGAGTGGTTTTTCATGGCCTAAGCTCTCCAAGTACCCTATGTTCCCAAATCATAAATTTAAGAATATATAGCATACGTTTTATATAATTGCCTAAAAATTATATTTCGTGTTTTAGTGGCTGCGGAGCGAAACATTTTCTACGTAAGTTACATTCTTTGGACATTGTTCTTGACCGAGTACAAAACCACGATGCATCCGACCTACATAACTTGTGTAAATTGTGTTTCTTGGACAACAATTTTGTTCAATAAAATTGTTGTGCTTTCCAAGGTTTATGATTTGTGGGGAAGAATACTTAAAATTCTTCTTAGACTATGTTAAACACAAGCCTGTTGCGAAAGGGTTACTATTTTAAAGCTGGAATATAAACAGAACTCTGATTACCGCTCTGCACTTTAAAATTATCTTGTCGTAAAATTGCCCTTATGGGTTGGTTCTTCAGCTTGCCCCTAATTTTCACCCTAAAATTTTATTCAAAGCATTCCCAAAATTTTTTTTCGGGAATAACATATAAGTAGTTTCTAAGCTCCCTTCCGATGCAGCATTTATTTGTCAATACAAAATCTTAAAGGTACTATGATACCTTTTTGAGGAACTCTTTTTCACAAAGAGCTGTTAAATGGTTATTTGAAGCTTGTTTTCGGGTGAAACGGTTCTTGAACAACTTTGAGTAATTCTTATTAGCTATTCTTTCAATAAAACAGTTCATCATAAATAAATCTTATTGAATTGTTGAGCGATGTTAGAAAAAAAAAGTTCTTTATAAAGAACCTTAAAGTCTTATTTGCGCAAAGCTATTTTTAATCAGTCAGTTTTACCTGAGGGGCATGTGACGAAATATTTGAAATTTGAGACAATAAAAAAAGGGGGCGAAACACACTTCTCGATTTGAGGCATGTTACGTGCTGCCCTTCTCTTCTGTTGCCCTGTGTTCAAAATATATTTGCAAAAATGCCTCAGAAAGAAAACTGACAACAGAAAAAGAGCTTAAAAATAACTATTTTGAAAACTGCACTTTATAAACTTAGTTCGACAACACAACCACGATTGAACACTCCATACTCCGACGCAAAGTTTTACCAATAACGCTTATATTAGGCGACCTAGCACACTTAGTGAGAGCCACTCGGTTCAGGTAAAATATATGTGACTGAGACCAAATGGAAGGTGAGTAGTATACGCACGACGTCTTGTATTTTAATCTAGATGTTCCTTTACTGCTTCGTCGACACTAAATTACCTAATCCTTTATTCTTAGCACATAAAAATAAAAGTTGATTGCACGATTGATAAAAAAATATTGAGCATTGTTACTCAGTTTACGAAGGACATAGTGTCTATTGCCGAAACAACACGCAAAATAGAATATTAATTTAGTGATTCAAACAGGTTCCATCCGTTCCTTTAGCCCCGGAAACAACCGAAAGCCGTAAACGCCAACCCCAACCGAACCGACGGCTGGACACTTTGTGGACTTATTATCTTAATCTTGTGTGTCTTTGTCTTAGATTATGGCGCAGCCAACTCTACGGGCTGATGAAGTCAGTCAAGCACCTCCGAAATTGTACGCTGACGCAGTGTGTTATTTTTTGTGTTTGTGCAATCATCGGAAATGAGCGAATGAAGTGGGAGGTAAAATTAAAGCTCAGCCTTCAATTTGCCTATATAGAAGAATACCACATTTTGGGGGTGTTAATTTTGATACAAACATTTTTTTTTGTGGTTAGTAGTTTAATTCAATACGAAATAAATGATAACAAAATTAATGTTTTATATAGCAAACGATATGGCAAATAAAATTGTATGTCTGTGATTTGATTTTTTTTTTTTAAAGTAGGATTTCATTATTAGAGAAACTGAAGCAGTTTTAAGTTTGATTAAAAAATGTGATTAGTTTAAATCAGACTCCAAGCTCCACCAATATTACAAAAAGAGGGCGTTTTAATTTTCGAAACATCTACGTTCCGGTCAGATGTAAGCTAATACTAGAAGGTCTGCTTTTAACGCGAGTTTTCTGTCCTTACGCGCAGGCACGCGCAACCAAAGCACTGCGGAAGCCATTGTGCTCGTGCTGAAGGCGGAGCTTTTAGTCTCAGCTTAAAGTTGAACGGCGTATAAAAAGACGCCTTTCAAGTTGTATTGAAACCACGCCCCTTCGACGGCAGCGGGATAGGGCAGTAAAAATAGCAGAGAAAAAACATGACGTCACGAAAAGTTCCTCGCACGTGCTCCTCGACTCGCAAAGCCAGCGTCGTGAATGGTCGATACTGAGCTTGTTGGTTACTCATGCTTCTGAAAGATTCCAGCTGAACATAGAAAGATACACGAAGAGAGACAGAAAAAAAGAGCAAATACACTGCTGAACTTGCAGTCATTTACTGAAGAACTTCTTCCACGCCCATTAGTTTCATAACAAGCACAAATAGGTTTTTAAACATAAGAGGTTTATCTTCAGTAAATGGCTGCTGGTGCAGCAGTTCTGAGCACGTTTCTACGAAAAATGCAGGCACCTGAGCGATTTCGAGGAGCTTACGCGAAGCAGAGGCGAAGCGAGGTAAGGATCTCCAGTTGATAGCTGAGCGACAGATGCAATCATGCCCGAGTCTCACTAGGGCGACGAACAAAAACAATCGAGAGCGACAATCCTCAAACACATGCAGCATGCTTGCGTACCTTTGGCAGACGTTTAGTCTTTCCTTGCTCGTGAAGTAAGCACGAGTAATTGCAAGCTAGCCAAGATGCTCTCGCGTGTCGTGTTTTAATGTTGCCTCCAATATTCTACAATGCCTGTCAAATCGACCTATTGTTAAATTACCCGAGCATCAAGGAGATTGCAGGGATTGGGGTTCTGCGCGCTGCACGTGCTGGCCTCAGCATCGTAACTTTTCTGTCGCAAATGCCTAAAACAAATTGCACCTTGCGCGTGCGTTCCTCAACGCTTTACTTTGGATATTTATTTCAAATATTTTATACGAGGAAGGCGTGAGCGTGTGGGACGTGGAACACCAATCCTTGCATTATCTTTGGTGCAAAAGGTCTACTCGCGAAAGGCTGGTTTGAGGCTTGTCACTGTATAGTGTTTCTGTTTTTCGCTCTATACCCGTGTTCACCTCAAGAAGAAAGGACATTTTTCTCCATGCTCATACGCCGCGCGAATTAGTTCTTACAAGGTTTGATTGTCTGGAAAAGAAACGATGCTTTTGGTGTTGGAAACGTGTACGTCTTGATAAAGTAACATAACCAAATCTAAAATGCACCAGCATATATGTCAATTCTAAGCATAGAAGGAAAATTAAAAATGCTCCGCGAGAAACCGTAAATTTTTACTACTGTTTTTTAGGTGAAAACAAGTATAGTTGGAATCGGGCTTTATAATCGCGCCAGCTTATTTTATGGCATGACGGCTCGACCATGGAAAAACGTTCGGTGGAGGCGAGGGGCTGCATATTTTTTCTATTCATTTTACGTTTAGTTTTGTTTTGAAAACAAATGATGGTGATATTTAGGCTCTTTAGGAATAATTATGCCGAAAAGAATTATTAACTTTTTCTTTAAACACCAAAAGATTCTCTCTAATTTATCACATAAAAACTGGAGTGCTTTAAGTCACGATTTAAATTATGCTGAAAACCACAATCTAGACTATTATAATTTCTATTATCTACCACGCTTTGCACGACCCTGCGCGAAATGTTTGAAGAAACCGTATAAGCAGAGGTTGAAAAAAAAAAAAAAAACCCTTTCTTTTTTTACTTTTTCTTCGACATTAAAGTTTCTTTTTTTTTTTGTCTTCACACTCTCCGATTTTAAAAATCATAGGATAAATGCGCCGAAGGACAGGGACAAAGTGAACGAGGTAATGAAAACATGGAGTGCACTCAAAACTACAATTTACTAAAAAAACACGAAGTTAAGTACTTTATTAAAGCCGTGCCGCTTTCAGCCACTTCACTATCCCTCTAAAAATAGCATTTCCTCACCCAACAGTGACAGAGACGGTTCACTGATAAACTTATCGGCGCCACTTGTTTTGATGACAAACACGTCGAGAATTTCCCTGCGTGCCATTCTCACCGTGGCCTGTTTGCCCTACGTAGGTGCACCAGCAGGATAGTCGAATGTCGTAGACGACAGAGGTTGTACACCCGAAAAACCTATTTTGGTGTTTCCTTTCGAATTCGTCACTATTCCTGTCAGGAGCATTTATTTGTTGCATAATGACGAAAGCTTATTCGGGGCCCAAAAAAACAACAACAACGGAACGTTGTAACGCCCGACACTTTTCTTCAAATTCTGGAAGATATAGCTTGAAGGTAAGGAATGGTGGCCGGTCTTATTTTTTGCCGTTCATAAGCTTTTTGTGGAACATCTTCATACTTCCTTCTCAGACCATCCGCCGAATTAGTCAAAGATGTCTGCGAGAAACCCGCCCTTAATAGTTGATCAACTTGCAACGGAAGCTCCTGTCCATTTCATGCTGACATGATTCCTTCCACTCAGCTCCGAGGCAGGATATAGCATTAGCTTTTTTACTAGTTTTGAATGGGCAGAGTCGTACAACGGCACACATTTTTCGAAGCGGAGCTCACAAGCCCAACAGGTGTGATCGTCTAGAAACGTAAGTTTTGATTCTAGAAACTTCGAACACCCACCAGAGGTTCTATCATGCGTAAACCTTAAACCGCGGGAGTAGGCCGCAAAAAAATCCCATCAATTCAAATACATCGTTATCACAAAGCTCGTTAGGTTCAAGGACAATGACCCGATAATCGTCCACATGTCGAAAAAGTTTTAAAGCGCCACAATGGGCAAGTTTTTCAAGTACAGATAGAACACAACGTGCAAAAAAAGGAAGATGAAGGTCGCAGATCAGAAACGGGAACTAAAAGCAAGAGGTTGATCTACCGTCGGTTCGAAAAGCGAACTGCTCGATCGCTTCCAAGCCGCTACGGCATTTCATGACGACATCCTGATTGAGGTGGACTGGGATGAAACATCGCCGGCCAGCACCGGGGAGCTGAATGCAGACCCCTTTCTCACCCTGACGATCTGCAAGGCTGGTACCGGGTCGCTCACTGATCGTGAGGAGGACTTTCTGTCAATCTCACGCACAACAATTAGTTCTGACGGGATCCAGGATATACCTCTTCAGAGACCGCCAGAAGGCAAGATCACCAAGCAGGCTTCACACCATTCAATTGAGCCGGTCACTGGTGAACAACTCAAGACCAAGACGGCCTGCCCCAGGTATCATGCAAAGACTGTCCAGCAGTCGCTGAATTACACCGCATACACAAGCAGAAAATTGAGCAGCTCGAAAAGCGAATAGGCGGATTGGTCGAACGGCTGCAACGGGCGGAGACGGATGGAAACACACTACGCCAAATAGAGCAGAGGCTGACGTCAACGGAGATTCAGTTGAAAGAACTTACAGAATGGAGGGCGGTTCTACAGGACACGCTAACCAGGCCACTAGGTTCAATGTGCTCAGCCAATCAAAAACTGCCGACAGTGAAATCCGAGAAGCAGTTGAGTACCACGATCGTGGACTTAGAGAGAAACAACTCCACTGATCGGCGGAGCAGTTAATCGTTCGATTCATTATATGAAACACAGCTGGGTATATTGTTACCTTACTGCGACATACTCTCGACGTAGAGTCAGATAGTTTTAATCTGTGGTAGGGAAGATCAAGCTCACGCAGCCGGAAAGAACGCAACTGGATCTCAGAAATCGAAGGTGACAACTTTGAGTACAACGAATCGAATAACGCAGACTTCGAAAGACACTACTCAACTAAGCAGAACAGAGAAACAGATCCGACCGCCATCCAGTGTTCACCGTGAAGTTATTGTGGCTGGAGACAGCAATGTGTCCCTGTTTGCTCGAGCGCTTTCTGAAGAAGACGGCGATTAAAGGAGTATGGAAATAATACTGAACAGAGATGGAACGCTCGAGCAGATTCATGAGCTGATTGAAACATACGAAGAGCGAGCAAGACAAGCTCCTCGTATGTACATTCTCCATGTGGGTATTGTGGGTTTCTTTACGGAAGTCCCTCTAGTAATAATCGCCGCCCGATCGGTACGCGCTCCGCCCGTCACCTAGGGAGTGACATACAGCAACGAGAAGACATTGAATGGGTTAACCGTACCCCTCGGTTGCCCGTCGTCGAGAGCCGGTAGTCCAGGCCCGCCGACCCTTGTTGTCGCCCGTCGATCAGAGCACACACAGTTGGGGTCCGTGTCCAGGCCTGCGGATCGCCTTTCCCACGCCAGCGCTGCGTAGGCTGGCTGTCCCGGGCTATCAATGCCCGAGTCTCGCTGCGGAACCACCCCGGGATCGTCATAGCCCAGGTCATACGGCCCGGGCTCGCCGTTTTCACCGGTATTGCTCCAGACCTCGCTGGTGGACCGCTCCGGGGTTCATTATGGGCCAGGCTAGGCAGCTTGGCTTCAACGTTCCTTGTCCAGCTACCAGCCTCACTCAGCACGCACTGTCTCGCGCCAGCTCGTGTCTTCTCCGCCGACCGCCTGTCACGTGCTCTCTGTCTCGTCCTTCACCTCCGGCTCCCACACTCTCCCCCCCTCAAGGCCCGGACTTCGGGGAACTTCATGGGCCTCAGGGAGCCGCTGGGCTTCATGGGCGGCCGCTGTTGCTGTTGCCGGAGTGGCCACGTTGCAGGGTCCGAAAGCGGCGTAGGTGCTGGTGGCTAGTGAAGCCGGCAGACAATGCTGACCTGTCTGTCGCTCGCTGTCCCACTCACCGCGATGCAGCAGGGGGCTTGCTCTAAGCTGGTCCGGCCGACGCAGACGGACTTGCCCCGTTCCGCTTAGAGGTCGCAGCGGGCTCAGAACTGCCCGCCTGAACCGTTCGTCAGGCCGAACAACTGTCAGCCACCCTGAGCACTTTGGAAAACGAATGGTCCCATCTTCCCTCCCGGTGGGCATCCTGTGTTACGCCGTCTGTATACGGTCGTCTTTCCAAGAAGCTATTCTGCGCAGAACAAACTGTAAAAACAACACAACAGCGAACAAATACTCTGCCGCAGATTGTGGCAGTGGCCATAACCTCTACCGCCACATAGCTTGCCGACGGGTTCGTCTACCATGCGGCCAACTGAGCAAGTCTGCATCCTAGAGCTCGCTCGTGGGTCGCCAAGAACAGGGGATTTCTTGTGTCCTACCGCAACCTCATGCTATACGTCTTCCCCATCGCGACGACGGTGGTATCCTTTCAAGTCAGCGATGTGAACCGGGCAAGCCTCCTCGTTTGTATCTCGCCGAGTAAGCCTAGACGTAAGACACGACGCTCGCGTCTTTATACATCGGGTGCCCTTCTCACCTTGGAGCAAGCGATGCTGCAAAACCACTAGCTGCGTTGCTCAAAGCGTGAGTTTCCTTCAGAACAGGTAACGATGGCGTAAACCTAGTCCGTCTTTTGCACAAGCGAAGGGATCCAAACCCTGTGGCGGAACGGCCATATTCCATACCCGCCCTCCAAAACGGCTACATATACCATGTGGTACTCGATGTAAGCGTCAGCGTCCCGTTCCGTCCGCGTGTATACGAGCTCTAGGGACTGCTCGGTCCTCGGAGAGGGCGGCAGCTCAGCGAGCATGCCCGCTTTAACCGTTCATGACTCAAGGCAAGCTAGACAGCTACAAGCCACTCGAATGTCTACCGCCTCATCCCCTGGCCAGGTCGTGACGCGACATAACTTATTAAAAGTCTTGCTGTCACTACCACCACCGGCCAGAGTGAAGCCGAAAAAGTATCCTATAAAACATTTCGTAGCTTTCGCGGAACAACCCCCCTCAAGAGAGGGTCGTCCCTCTGCCCTTCGTCGGTTGTTGGAGTGACGCGAAGCAACTAGCCGTCGTGGCCCCGCGGTTACAAATCATACTACTCCTTAACTTGCCTGCCAGCGTTCCCGGTGTCAACTGCAATTTACGCCAGTTTTCCCAACACCCGCTGACAATCTCGTCCGCCAGTGTTCCCGGTATCGACTGCAATTCCCGCAATCTTTCCGACACCCACTGACAAAAACCCATCTGCACCCGGGCCTCGACAAGCGATTACTGGCTCACCGCATCACTCCAAGCCTAAATCCTAAATATGCAATAAGTCCTGGCTGTTTTCCCTCCTGCCAGTCGCTATCCTGCCTTCCAGCGAACCTGCCGTTGCTCTCCTCTGCCTCTGAAGACGACTTTCTTACGTTTTAACCGCGCTCCTCGTGTTCCCCCGGTTGCGTCACCTTCTGCCAACCACTATTCTGGGGTACCCGAGAAACCGCGTCCTCAACCTCGTCCTCCGAGACCTTTAAGTACTCGATTCGAGGAGACACCTGCTGAGCTCTGCTGTGAGACAAGTCACCAAAATTCCCACATACTTTGTCTCGACGGGCATCGTCAGCGCTAGTGAACAACCCGCTTAACGAATCCATGGGACTCTCTGGGGACGACTAGAAGCAGAGGCATACCGAACAGGCCCCACGTTGGATGCGCCATTTTAATGTGGGTTTCTTTACGGAATCCCTCTACTAATAATCGCCACCCGATCGGTACGCGCTCCGCCCGTCACCCAGGGAGTGACACAGCAACGAGAAGACAGCGAATGGGTTAACTGTACCTCTCGGTTGCCCGTCGTCGAGAGCCGGTAGTCCAGGCCCGCCGACCCTTGTTGTCGCCCGTCGATCAGAGCACACACAGTCGGAGTCCGTGTCCAGGCCCGCGAATCGCCTTTCCCACGCCAGCGCTGCGTAGGCTGGCTGTCCCGGGCTATCAATGCCCGAGTCTCGCTGCGCAACCACCCCGGGATCGTCATAGCGCAGGTCATATGGCCCGGATTCGCCGTTTCCACCGGTCTTGCTCCAGACCTCGCTGGTGGACCGCTCCGGGGTTCGTTATGGGCCAGGCGAGGCAGCTTGGCTTCAACGTTCCTTGTCCAGCTACCAGCCTCGCTCAGCACGCACTGTCTCGCGCCAGCTCGTGTCTTCTCCGCCGACCGCCTGTCACGTGCTCTGTGTCTCGTCCTTCACCTCCGGCTCCCACAGTATGAACGATATATTCCAACGTGGTCAATCAGATGCTATAATAGAAGGCTTGAGACTGAAGTGGACGAAGCGTAAAAACGCACTTGTCATCTGCTCAGTTCCGGAGATTCGCAGCAGAGGCAAGCAACTGCAAGCTGAGATAATGCTGCTTAATGTTAAATTAAAGCAGCTGTTCAAAAACATCAAAGCACGGTTTATAGACTTTACCCTAGACTTTGAAAATACAAATGTAATCCAGAAAGATGGGATTCATTATCAGCAATTAGCAGTACAAACAGTGACAAACCGGCTGGGGGCCGTGGCAAGCCGTTTTTTAGGGCTCCAGTCACGATGTAGCAAGCGGAAAAGCTGGTCAATGAACAACAGGCACAGGAAGAACCAGGCACCAGTACATCGCGTGCCAGCTGCGAGACGCGACTACACAGAACTGGTTCCGGGAGCATCCGGTTCTCGTTCTAACATGAGACCACACGTGATGACCAGCGACTCTGGATACAATCAAACGCCGATTACGATCGGCCTGGGGTATTCCTCAGAGTACCTGAAGGAATACCCATAAGTGGCGGGACTCGAGATGCGGCCTCAAACTACAAGTGCGACGTGGCCTGTACACCCACAAAGACAATGCTCCGCAGGGAAACGGATCATAGGGACATCCTTCTTTCTGGTTGCGACAAGATGCTGAACAACTGATTCCCAGCAGGCTACAACTGTCACCCTGCGAACCATATTTTACCACCCACGAGGGAAGCCAAACTGACCGAGAGTTTTCCTCCAGTGCCGGACGTCCGGCTTCACCATTGGATCACAGAGGACATCCCACGGCACCCTGCTTCTCTTCCGTCGATGGAGGTGATGCACTTCGTGCGCCAAGTGGTGCGACAACAGTTGAAGGACATATACCGACAGAGGAGATAGAAAGTCGGGGCTTCGGAACGGAAGACGAAGTCGATCACGTCTACGTTCTGAATCGGACGAGGCTAACAACACGCCGTCGAAAAAAGCGAAGTGTGGTGGTAGGTTTCTTGAATGTGAATGGTGCAAGGCGGCTGCGAAAGTGGCATGAACTGTACGCGGTTCTTTGCAATAGGGATGTTTCTCTATTTGGGGGAGCGGAAACCCACTTGCGAGATATGGAGAACCCCCCTATAGACCCAGCCTGGTGCTGGACTGGCTGCAATAGAGTTGACGGAGAGCGGCGAGGTGGAGGCATTGGACTCCTTTGGTCCTGTAATAGAAAAACATGGCTTCGAACATCCGAAGATTGCCGGGAACACCTATGGGTGCATGAAACAATTGGCAACGTATTGGCAGCTGTGTGCATCATTTACATTCCTGTGGGTAGCAACCAGTCTTGTACACATTACTAAAAAAAAGTAATCGATCACAATTACTATTACTCTTGGCTAAAATGTGTTCGATTAGATTACTTAATTACTCGACGGAAAAAGCAATTGCACATTACTTAAAGAAGCAATCGTTACTTTTCCGATTACTTTATTGTGTGAAGACACATCTTTAGCGCTCATAACAATGAACTACTTCCAACCTATATTTCACATTTGCACAAGTATTGAAGAAGAAAAACTGGCTCCCTCTTCGTGGTCGTTGCAAGTTCACAATGCGGACAAAAGCATAGAATTTGTTTGAAGACGTTTAATGATTTGGGCGTTCGCCAGTGTGTGTGTGTGGGGGGGGGGGGGGAGCGGAGGGGGTTTTAGATCTTGTTAAAGTCCGACCTACAGAATCATCTTCTACCGGGGGAAAAAACCGGTTCTCAGGTTCCTTCTCTCCATTCCCTCTCGCCCACTTTTCCCCTCCTCTCGACACAGGAGCACATCTCTAAACTTTTCCCGGTAGAGAGGAGGAGGGTCTCCCTCTTTCTCAAATAGAGCGGAGGAATTGAGGGAGAGGTTCCTTCTTTCTGCTTGTTGGTCGGCCTTTAAGCTTGAGCAAAGGTTGTCGCTCAAAGTTTGCGTCGCTCATTTTATTATTCACATGTGGATGAGCTCGCATGTTATACAAAAGAGCAGCAGCTCCAGGATTTCAAACGGATCATGTGTAGTATCCATTAGCGGAAGAGATCGCCCCGACCACTTCTCAACTCGAAACATTGCTTGTCACAACGACCACGTAGGGGAAATGGGGAAATATTTTTACTGCCTCTGTTATATTTTGCATCTGCTTTAGGAATTCTTCGGTTTTGGTTCTCCTACGGGCTGCGAGTAGATACCCTAAGCAGTATTTTTTTATTTTTTTTTTATTTCTGTGTGTGTGTGCGTAAGGAGGCTAGTTTGAACGAAGGACTCGCAAAGCTATACTCTGCTTCCTCAAACTTCACCCTGAATGGCCTCTGTCACGCACTGTGGCTTCCTTGAGGCTTCCCACTCCCAGTCCCAGCTCGAAAAAAAAAAAAAAAAAAAGAAAAACGGACATTCCAAAAAAACTGTACATAGAAAGAGATTTACCTCGTTTCCTACAGCTCCGCAAAAAATTTCTTTTTACTATTCAAAAAAAAAAACAAAAAAACTTAATTTTTGTCATTTCATTTAAAAAAAAGGCGTGTGCGGGGGGGGGGGGGGGGGTGTCCCGTGGACAAATTGTAACGGTTACAAGTAATTTTATTACTTGAAAATTTAATCGGATTACTCTTGTGATTACTGCCTAATAAAAGTAATCAACTGATTACAAAATTACTCCAAAAAGTAATCGATTATATGTAATTTTATTACTTGTAAAGCGTACGGTACAAGTCTGGTAGCAACCACCATGAAGAAAATAGGAACGTCCTTGAGTGTGTTCGTCGAGATATCCACAAATTGGATCGAGGCATCTCCGTTCTTATATTGGGGGATTTTAACGGACATCTGGTTGAATTAGACATGCGGGAAGATTGCAACGGCAG
The DNA here is from genome assembly GCF_016920785.2 of Ixodes scapularis. Taxonomy (NCBI): domain Eukaryota; kingdom Metazoa; phylum Arthropoda; class Arachnida; order Ixodida; family Ixodidae; genus Ixodes; species Ixodes scapularis. Next base: position 1,086,633 of record NW_024609951.1, on the reverse strand, counting down.
GAGGATGAGACAATTCTTAGAGGATCTCGAACTGGAAATATTGAACCTAAGGGAAGAGTGTGAGGGACAATGTACATGGACAGTGCGAGACCATCGGACCTGCATAGATTATGCACCAGCGTCAACAGACTTAACGGGTATCTTCAAAAAATGGTTGTGGATGAAGTGGGCGAGTGCACTGTCAGCCGCGACCACAACAGCACCTTCCTCCACTTTGGTACTGTTGGAAAAACTCGGAATTGCACGCCGCGCGAGGTTACAACCCTACTCCGCGAAGAAGACATAGATACTGTTGTCCAAAATTTTGAATAGAGTACTCGACGTGCTCAAACCCGCGGCTATGATCATTTTGCAACCGAGCGTACGATAGCCATTGCTAAACACTTTATCGTAAACAACACGGGAGGAAAACGAAACCTTGTTCCATGGTGGGATGTTGAAATTAAACAAGCAATTCAAATGCGACAGGAATCTAACCGACGACACAGAGAAGCGGTAAAGACCTTTGGGAAAAATCATTTTACCTTACGACTACGTGAGGAGTACCGAAAGAACAAGGCAATCACGCAAGACATTGTGGAAGCAAAAAAACGAACACACGAATGCAAGGTCATGGCGGAGATTAGAGATGGCGGGAAAGGAGCTGTAGAAACATTTTGGAGATAAATGAGATGTCTAGATGGCAAAAACAGTGCTCCTAAACTCCTTGATTATGACAGTGGATGCCCAGTTCAAAATGTTGGAGAACTGCTTGAGCAAAAACTCTACCTTCTGTTTGGCTCTGATGTGGAAATTCGTGAAGAAGACCGACATGACCAAGTCTGGCTTAAAGAAGACTCCCCATCGATGGTCTCTACAGATGAATATGTAACCCTTGTGGGGCGGGTGCATATAAATCTTGCACTCACGAGATTACACGCGAATACATCGCAGGGCTTGGACGGAATCTCGGCTAAGGTGTTGAAACGCCTGAAATCAGATTCACAAGATCAAATGGAGCACCTATTTAGTCGCATACTTCGCGGAGAGGATCCAGTTCCCAGTGATTGGAGACGTTTTCGAGTCACGTTCATTCCCAAGAATGGAGGCAACAAACGACGATTGAGTGACTATCGCCCTCTCACTGTCACAGCTGCAGCATATAGGGTGTTTGCAACCATTCTCAATTTGCGCATATCCTATTGGGACGAGAGTACTGGTGCTCTCACAAAACTACAAAACGGTTTTCGAAAGGATCGTCCGCTTGATGAAAACGTAGTCATCCTGACGCAGTGCATAAAGATCTCGCGGGCGGAAAAGCGGAATCTGAACTGTTGCTTTCTAGACGTTGCTAAGGCATATGACAATGTCCCCCATTCTTTGATGCTAAAACAACTTCAACAGCTCAACATGCCTGAACTCTAGGTAGGCCTAATACAACGACTATATGATGGCAATCACGTGATGGCAACGTTCAACGAGGTCGCCTCAAATGACGTTCTGGTGTGCAGAGGACTACGTCAGGGCCTGCCCACTGCCACCTGTTCTTTACTTACTCCACACATCCGATATAGAGAGAGCACTAGAACGCACGGGCGTAGGTTTTTCCCTGCAACACACTCTGCATGGAGACGTCGTCAGTTGGCGGCTTCCTGGACTCCCTTCTGCAGATGACATTGTCCTTATGGCCGATAGCGTGTCAGACATGAATGTGCTGCTCATCGCTTGTGAAACATAAGCAGCTCGACTTCGACTACGGTTCAATGCCAAAAAGTCGGCAATTGAACTTTTCTCCGGAGACATGGAGGGCCTTGAATTCCGTACCATTCAAAACGCTGTACTTCCTGTTAGTACCAAGTACAGATACCTTAGAGTGACACTAACTACATCAGCAGATTATCTGGCAGAACACCACCAAAACCTCAAGACATCGGCACTGAGAAAGCACAATGTGCTTCGTCGAAAGGGCCTGTGGAGCTGCGACCAACCCGAGAACTGTGGAAAGCTGTCGCTGTACCAGGCCTCACTTTCGTCAATGCTGTTACATCTGCCCCCAGCGAAATTAGGGAATACCTTGAGCGGCAGCAAAGAGAGATCGGACGCCAGGCGCTGGGATGTCACGGGAGAGTGCCTAATCAACTTGTACAAGGTGACCTTGGCCGGTCCTCGTTTGAGGCACGGGAGGCCAGCAGCAAGCTGGAGTATTACGCCCGACTGCGACATATGGACGAAGATCGCTGGGCACGAAGGGTTTTTTATACATTAATTTAAAGAACCTACACACGACATGGAGGCGGCGTACCAATCGACTCGGGACAAAGTAGGGCGCCTTCTCAATGAGCGACGAGCCCTCTACAAAAAAAGATTGGGTTGCGAAGGTGAGAGGACGGATTAACACCGCCGAGACAAATCGGTGGAGAGCCGACATGGAAGAACATTCAGCATGCACCTATACGTGGCTTTCAAGACCAACATCGCTGCCGTCCGCTGTTGTGGAAACACACTGTGCAGCCGACTCCTTGCCGAGGCGCGCGGTGGTGCCTTACGCACCCGCATCTACAGGCATCGGTACGATGTGAACGTGACCGAAACCGTGTGCAGTGCATGTGGTGAGGTAGAAGAAACTATCCAACATCTGCTCCTTGAGTGTCCGGCAATCGTACCTGCGACAGACGTCGGCACCCGCATTGAGCAGGCCCTCGGTTTTCCGGAGGAGAGCAAACATGTGATGTGCTCAAAGAGAAGGCTCGAGGCATCGTAGAAAGTCCACTCGTGATACTTCAGAGTGCCTACGAACCATTTCTCTGACTTTCTAGTTCCTTTTCTTTTCATTATCTTTCTCTTTATCTTCTTTTCTTTAAAGGCATGTCTATTTTATAGACGCTCGTTAAAAAGAGCAATTTCCGCCAGAAATACATACATACATACCATTACAGGTATGTATGTATACATACCTGTAATGGTATGTAGACATAAGTGTAATGGTATGTATACATACACAAGAGTAGCTCCTGTAACGGTACAGGAGCTACTCTGAAATTTATGCAAAGACCCTGCCTTTGTAAGCATACATTGTAATCGAAATACACAAATGTATGTTCAAGATATTAAGACAAGAGTTTAATGAAGCGTTCGACACTTATACCGAAGCTCTCCGGAAGGCCGTTTCTCCGTTGCTCTCGATACAATTGGCTACAGCGCTAAAATGACAGATGTAAAACAGAATAAAAAAGGTTTTCAATACCAATTTAGAAGGCATCACAGTTTCCCTAGCCCCATTCTTCAAAATACCTATCATCTCCTCCAAGCTACCGACCAAAAACGCATCATGCGATTTCAGTGATGACCGGTGGGTTCTGAAAAAGGTAAAAATCTGGAACTGCCAACTATCCCTTTCAGACACTATCGCCCTAGAAGAAAAAAATATATGTTTAGGGACGATATTCATATTCATACAAACAGATTCGACAGATCTGTGTCGAATATGTTTACATTGATATTTATATTTATAAACATTTTCATATTTCAAAAACATATCCGACAGACCTCTGTTGAATAGGTTGATATTCTGAGCCAATATTTTGCTTTTCTTCACATTCTTGGCCAGAACAGGGCGGTCTAAATAACAGCACGTGTAATTTGGCCCTCATCTTCGTCTTGTTAAAAAATCGGGGCTTTTCCAGCTTGAAGTTCTCGAGGATCGCTTCTCTGGCTTTGACGGTGTACAAGTCATGAGTCAGGACGATAGATCCCCTTTCCTTGTCGGACGCTAGTAGCTTGAGGTAGTCGCGTTTGAAGTTGTCAACAGCAGCTATCCTCTTCAGGATTTTTGGACGTTGATCGGCAGTACGGCAGAGCACATCGACTCCATCCGAGATGCAACTTTCTCTGTATTAAAGCAGCGCCCCATCTGCCATGCCTCTGATCATCGAAAGGTTTTCCGGGGGAGGAAGTTTTGGCTCGACGGCGAATATGGTCCCTTTTCCAATGTCACCATGATGTCTTCAGGCAACGTCGCTCCACCGAGGAAGGCAACTCCTCCTTGATGTATCTTGCTGGTTGGTCGCTTTTTCGGCAGTGTGCAACACGGTCGTCGTTTGGAAAGAGCAGGTACGTTCGAAGGCTTTCACAAGAGCGTCCACACCCGCTTTTAGTTTGTACAAGACAGTCCAATATTGTTCCGAGGCAGCGATTGAGGTCAGGACAACTTACTTCACACTAAAGATAGTGGCGAAATATGTGAACAACTAGCTATACGACCTCGTACTCGGAAACGTGTCAGTGGTGCGGTGTGCCAACGACCAGAACCCGAGATGGAATTAGCACGAAGAGATGAACAAAACTTCAGTGACAAAATTCCGGACACAAATCAAACAAAACCAGGAAGCAAAGCGAGAAGTCTCTCCTGAACAAGTCAGGGTGAGCCTCTCAGAACGGGTGCCACACGTCGCCCTAAAGTATGAGCCAGAAACAGAAAAGCGCATGTCCACAGAAAATGCGGTAGAGATGAAAAGTAACAAAGACCTTCTAATGCAACCGCTTTAGAAACTGAGAGTACCGCAGGTGTCACCACTTGAGGCAAGAACTAAAGAGTTGTTGAAGGAGCAAAAGATGGAGGAGAGCCTAAGAGATTCGTTCCTAACAGTGGCAAGGTCATTTCTAAGCACGAAGGAAGAAATAATTACAAGTTTGTTTAAGTAAAATGCTGTATTGGAAATGTCTACAGCTCTGCGGAGGGCGACTCATCAGCTGGTTCTGTCGCAAAAGCACAGACAAACAGAATAGTGTCCGAGGCACATGATGGCATAATATATGGCTAGCAAGGGGTCAACAACACAATAATCCTGGCCGGAGAATATCGTTCTGGCCATGGATGCAAAAGTGGTATTCAAAAACCGTACGAACATGATGCACCTGTTAACGCATTGTGCATAACGAAAGGAAGGTAAAAAAACTTGTACAACATGCCTACCAAAGCAAAACATTTCCAAAGGGTAGCCATTGATGGTATTGACCCCATTTGCCCCAAATAAAATCTGGAAATAAGTACATATTGACCGATGTGGATTTAGCAACACGAATACCGGGCTTTTTAACCCTTTGGTACTCCAAAAGTGGCGGAAGAACTGATCGACATGTTCATGCCGTACGGTGAAACGTAAGAAATCCTCAGTGACCGTGAGACAAAATTCACATTGAGCCTGATGAAAGAGGTAAGCCGGTTGTGATCGATGAAAAAACCCCTAACGACTCCTTACCATCCGATGTCCAACGGCCTGGTTGAGAGGTCCAAATGGCACTCTAAAACAAATGCTCAGAAGAATGTGCGAAAACGACCAAGGGACTCGGACAGGTGCTTACCCGCTTACTCGTTTGCCGGGAGGTGCCACAGTCAAGCTTGCGATTTTCTCCATTCGAGCTCTTCTACGCGAGGAGAGTGCGGCGAACATTGACCACCCTAAGGAACAGTGACCTAACAAAACAATGAACAAGGAAACAAGCACTTCATATTGATACGTTCTTAAATTAAAGGGGCCCTGCAATCATATTTAGGCGTCTACCTTATTTGCGGTTTCCATGACTCTTGGGGTCCGGGCAAGGCAGCGGGCACGGAGACAGTAACTAAATATCAGTGCGTCATATCTTAGCCGGACGACGCGGAAACCTCCTCCAACTACGGTGGCGACCCGCGATACGGAAAGCGCGCAAAACGTGACGTCTTTGGTCCGCTCCTAACTACTTGTCAGAGCCTCTCAAAGCTTCTTTTTAGTCGAAATACGAAATATAAGTGGCGCCGAACCGTTTCAATTTTTTATAAAAGTCATTTTTGTTCATTATTTTAGATCAGACAAGAAACAAATGCAGTTTATAAAGTACGGAAGCAAGAAATGACCCGTCGACATACCCGCCACCAAGCGGTGGAAGAGGCGGGGCATACTAGAAAGTATTAGTGGGATCAGGCGCTGACACGGAAAGGTCCCGGATGTACGCGGCGGTACTGCGGCCGTGTGGGCTGGAGGATCCGACCGGCTCCGAGCGTTCCGAAGGCCTTCGGCGAGCAGCTTTGTCTTGCGGTTTGGCCGTTTTGTGGTATGGCAGCGCGAAATGGCTGCCATTCTGCACTCTAAAAAAAAGGTAGTCATAGGTGACTACCTTTGGGGTGGTAAAAAGTTGTCCCAAATATAACGACCCCTAGGGTAAAAATGACGACTCCACATGTAGTAAAAAAGCAGGTAGTGAAATTTGACCACCCCCAAAAGCAACATGGCGGACGGTTAGCGAGGCTCGGATTCCCCGGTAAGGCCTAAAGAACAGCACGGCTTTTTGGCCGAGTTAGAGAATAGGGCGCATACGCCTATTCGTCGTCTTCCAGGCGCCACCAGACACTCTAAACATCCGTCCTTAGACGCCGGTACCTACCTATTAGAGGGGAGGACGGCAGCGTGTTTGCCGGAATCGTCGCGATTGCACCCGACGGCATCTCGCTTGATTGACTGTATTCTTACCGCCGGCGGAGAACGCTCAAAAAAGAAATCGTAACGCGAGGAATGGGTATGCTGACTTTATTGAGGACAACGTATGCTTGTCGTTTGCGGCGATGAATCGCTGGGCACCTTCGTCGACACGACGGGAGGCGTTCAACTCGCACCAACGCCCCGCTTCTTTCTTTTTTTTCCCCCTATCTCTTCTTGTTTGGGCCTACCTCAACCGACGTGGTTATCCGTTGCTGCCTGCACTTCGCAGCTCTTCAACACAGAACAATAATTTAGGCGGCCGAGTGAAACAATTATTACGATTGTTTTCAATCCGAGAGGCACTCAGGGAGCCCAGTGGACCGCAGAGCCTGGACGGCTGGACCGTAGGCAGCTGTTTGTAATCAATAGCTACAGGACTTCACAACACTTAGCTTATTGAAACAGGCGGCAGCTTGCGCCACCTAGGAGGTGTAGTAGTAACCGCTAGATGCACTAAAAAATATGCTCATTCACTAACTCTCCTGAGGCTCTTGAGCTACGTACGTACTGCACCTATGACAACTCATGCGCCCACACACACCAACCACGCTACCGAACACTGTTACGGGCACATACATATGAACAGTACAACATGGCACAAGCCACTGCAACACAACACCACCGCGACTCTCTACTCTGACCACCCTACCGACCCGATTCGTATATATGCCCTACCCGGTACTGACAAGGATTAGGCAAGTGACTGCCGCTGTTTAGTTCATGAATACAAAAAGTATCTGCAAGTATTATTAGTATATAGTTGTTCTGAGTATTTAGATTGGCCAGCTAGACCCATCTCTTAATCTAACGCTTTGAAAGGCAGCATGGTATGAAAGTAATCGGCTAAAGTAATACCACATGGCATGCTCCCGATCAGTTTTGGTTTCAGATTCACGCAGTGATAAGCTTACTAATGCCATGTTGCCCCATGCTCGTTCCGCGCGTGTAATAGCAGCAAAGGTTACAATAATATCTGCATTCCTAGTCAGTAATCGGCTAAAGGTAACATAATTCTTGGTCTTGTGTTGTTAAATGCCCCACAAAGCCCAGCGTATCATATTTGCTACGTGGAGTTTGATAACTCAAAAAGTGACAATAAATTGCGTGAAGCTAAGACCATGGCGTTATTATTGTAATAACTCTATGGCTAAGACCAAAGCCCGCAGTATCGGTTTTGATAGGCTGAGAAAGTTTTCCGATTCGGGTAATTCAGCAAGGCCCCGCCAGGCTGCCGCTGGCAGCTAGAGCAAGATTGCCGCACGCAGCAGCTCGCTCGAAGGCATACCGTCGGCGTCATTTTACTCGAAAAACAGTAAGCCGTCCTATATTCGGTACTTTTTTTTTTTTTTTTTTGCTCAGAAAGTGTTTCGCAACCACATTGTTCCGTTCGCTGTTGTTTTTGAGTCCCGTCCGCTTAGTAACATTGCTTCAAATTTCTGCGTATCATTTTCAATACAGTGGGTCGTAATTGATTGCACAATTTTTGTACCAATTCTGATACGTTTTCTTGGTAAAGCTTTGAATGGTACACGTTTTAACTGTTTCTATTTTTATTGATTTTTTTCCTTTTTTTAGGTTTGTAAGTTAGGAACATACTGAACATCGTCGCCGGCGAAGATGTCAGCGATTTTAGTGATCTGTCGGAAAGTGACGAAAATTAGTCCCCCCGCCGTGGCTGAGCCCTCTGAGACAAGTGATGATGAAGAAACCGTAGAAAATTCCTTAGGATTATCTGTAGCTTCGTCTTCTCGTCCATACAACAAATGGCGAAAGGAATTGCTCCAAAACAGTCATGCTGAATTTTTCAAAGTATTCTTTGAGCCGGATGCCATAGATTCACCATTGTTCCTTTTCCTCCAGTTTCTAAGTACTGATATGCTCACTATGCTAGTGGAGCAAACAAATGTGTACAGTATGCAGAAATACGGCAGCTCCGTGACACAACTCTGCATGAGCTGGAGCAGTATATTAGAATATACCTGAAAATGGGGCTTACAAAATGCTGAACGTCATGTGCTACTGCGAGAAAGGGACAAGGTATTCTCCTATCGCTGACAAGAGGTCGAAAAATCGTTTCTTGAAGCTGATCCAATGCATGCATGTTGTAAACAACATGGAAACCCCCAAAGAAGCGAAGTGGACAAGTTGTGGAAGATTCGTCCTTGGATTTTATTATTCCAGCACAACCTCTAGAGGATTTAACAAGAAGAGTTCAATGCGGCGGATGAGATAATGGTGTCATTTACAGGAAGGAGCTCGCTAAAACAGTACACCCCAAACAAACCGACGCCGTGGAGTTTCACGCCTTGGGAAAGGGCAGGCACAACCGGTGTCCTTTACCAGTTCGAGGTATACCAAGGCCACTCCAAAGAAAACTACATTTTTGGACGTGGGGTGTTACTGTCCTGAGCATCTGCTCTGAAATACGTTCAAATGAAGACTTCAAGGTTGCAGCTGACAATTGTTTTTAGCTCTTTGAACCTTGTTGAAGGGCTAACGAGAGGAATACAGTGCGTTGGACCTCTGAGGCAAAATCGGCTGAGAGGCTGCAAACTCCAGGATGAGAAGACTCTGAGAAAAGTTGGCCAAGGCTCACATGATTACAGAGTTGACAATGACAAAGGAATTGTGGTAGTTCGCTGGTTTGACAGAAAAGCGGTCACCCTAGTGTCAAACTTTTTCTCTGTTGAGTCAATTCAGCAAGTCAAACGGTATGACCAGAAGAGCAAACTCCACATTGACATCACACGCCCGGCAATTGTTGGTATGTACAACAGTTTTTTTTTTTGGGGGGGGGATCTATCAGCATAATTATCAGGTGTCGCTGTACAAATACACCATTCGGTCGAGGCACTGGTACACGTACCTCATATATCATGCTATCTTCATCTATGTCGTGAATGCGTGGAATATTCACAGGCGCCAAAGCCATCAGCTGAAGGAGCGGCCACTCAAGCTGAGAACCTTCATTGCCAGTTTACCAGAAAGCCCAATCTCTACTGGAGATGCGCCAAAAGGACGGCCGGTCAGTTTGCCTTCGCCTCCGATGAAGAAGAAGAATTTCACGCCAAGTCATCCCCAAGATGACGTTCGAAAAGACGGGGCTGGGCATCCTCCAACTATGGCGAGCAACCGACTTCGATGCAGGAACTGTGTGCCCAGTGTGAACACATTTAGCACAGTTGTGTGCGCGAAATGCAATGTAACTCCGAGTCTGAGCAAGCGACGCAACTGTTTCTTTGAATACCACAAGCCACGAGATTGCAGCTGGCAAGGACGTAGCAGAAAAGCCCAGTGTATCATATTTGATACGTTCAATAATTTTTTACTGGTTTGAAATTTCATTGTTCTTTTTGTATGAATGTACTTACCTTAGCCATAAATAAAGGCACACAAGTTTCTACAATTTTAATTTGCCAAGAAATACGTTTGGGCTTAAATTTCTCAAGCACTTAAATTTAGTGCTTGAGAATAGGTGACAATTGTAGCGGGCAAACGCTGGCGGCACGTTTTCCCCTGTTGAACGTGTGACCGATGAGTCGTTCTACTCGCTCCACTTTAGAATCCGTTAAAAATTATAGTCATGTGAAAAAAAGAGGATTGGGGTACCTGTAAAATAAACAAAAACAACTAGCATAGAAAAAGGTTTCTTCTTTTTTTTTGTGCTGCTTTTGGGGAACATGTACACCGATATCAAATTATTTTAAATATTTCAGTTTTCTGTTGACAACAAAAGGTTGGCACTTTTCAAGTATGGGGACACTTGATATAAACAGTGTATTAAGCTCAAAACATTAGGGCATTAAAACCAAAACTATACTGTGTATATATATAAAGTGGCTATAATGAAGACAAAGTGCTCAGGTGGCAATTGTTTGTATTGTTTTATTTTCCAAACCTGATTATACAATTTTATATTCAATATATCTTCCTCTAAAAAATAAATAAAACTCATAAAACAACCTTGTAGGTACTTTTGACACATTGTGGAAATGGAAATCTGAAAAGGAGTCTTTTTCCAGCATTGGACTATCGAACTATAATAGTTATAGTAATGATACTTTCAAAAGCCAGAAACAACCCTTTGAATATGAAACAAACCAGAAAACTTACATGGAAACAGGGAACGTTTAACCAAAAAACAATGTTATGTATGCATTACAAACATATTAAGTGATCAAAATATGCAACATCACAGTCACTTCACCATTCTAAAAAAAATGCCTGAAAATATGTATAACACAAAAAGGGATATGATTTACACCAAGCAAGATACTGGGCCATAGAACCAAAGTTTCAACAATAAAAGAAAGTATGAGTGGGTACCCAAAAATAACCGGAATGAATTTCAGGAGGCCGGGCATTCGTAGTACCAGCATCCACCTCTTGCTGCACCCTTCCCAAGTTAGTTTGCGGACCGGCGTTGTCTGCTAAGGATGTAGCGGCATGTTGTGAATTTTTTCCCCAAGCGTTTCAAAATCATTCCTTGTTTTCTGCAATGTCTGACTTGAAGGACCTTCCACATTCATGAAATGATTTCCTTTCAAGACTTTTCATACGGGTGAACAGAAAAAAGTCACACGGGGCGAGGTCCTGAGAATATGGGAGGTTGAGAAGCGGTGTCATGCCAGGACAGTGTCTGCTGAGGCATTGTTGTGATGGAACTATCATTCACCCTTTCCCTCATATCGGGGCATTTCTGCCTTACTGAGTTTCGCAAGTGTCGCAAAATTCCCCGGGAAAACACCTGGTTAACAGATTCACCAAGAGGAACAAACTCTGTGTGATCAATGCCCAAATATTTTTGTGTTCCTTCTTCAGTTGAGGAGGTTAAAGGTCGCCCAGAACGCGGTGGCTCATCGATCAAAAAATCACCAGTCTTAAAGCGAAAAAACCACTTGCAATTTTTATTAGCATCTTCCTTGTAAGTTCTCTGAAGCATTACAAGAGTTTTCGGCACAGTTTTACCTAAAGCAATAATTCACAGCCCCATGTTGTTCTTTCATACCAGACATTGAAAAAAAAAAAGATTTTGAAGTGCTTAGAAAAAAATATTTGCAGCAGACAATGCCAGTCGGCAAACTCGCTCGGAAGGGGTGCTGCAAAGCGCTGCTAGCGGCGGAAGCTGGTACTACAAACAGCCCGCCTTTCAGAAATTCATTCCGGTTACTTTTGCATCCAACCTGGAACGAATCACTGCACCAAAAGCTTTCGATATATGCCATGTTTAAAAAAAAAGATGGCAACAAGTCAAAGAGGCTCAATAGACCTTATGAAAAATTGTTTGGTGATCTGACAACACTGAGAGCATCGCCATTTTAATGTTGGCAAGCGCCGTCGGTACCAAAGCACGGTGGAGGCATTGGAGAGAGCCGTACGGGCAGTGTACGATAGCGCAGCAGCTGTTTTCCGCCTTCTGACCATGAAATGTGGACAAACAGTTTAAACAACCTACCACAACTGTCTGATGAAGCTCTAGGAGGCCTGTGCACGCTGGCAACAACCTTGTCGAAGCAGCGGAGCAAGTCCTTCGCCTTTTCTGTACAAGCTTACACACTGCGGGTTGTCGACAGCGTGTGCACAGGCCTCCGAAAGTTTCATCAGACAGTTGCGGTAGGTTGTTTAAACTCTTCGTCCCCGTTCCATGGTCAGAAGGCGGAAAACACAGCTTCCGCGCCATCACACACTGCCCTCCACCGTGCTTCAGTACCGACAACGCTTGCTAACATTAAAACAGTGACGCTCTCAGTGTTGTCAGACTACCAAGCGATTTCGCATAAGCTTAATTGAGATGAGGCCATTTTCTCTGTAACATCAAGCAACATCAGCCACAGTGTGTGCCCAAATAATGGCAGACTTCGATAATTGGTGCTGCAGCTACCATACTCCATTCCCCTCTAAGCTGAGACTGTGGTGGAAGCTACGTCCTCGTTAGATTAGTCATGCGCCTCTCTTTGGCCACATCATCCCGCTCCTGGCCATACACACGCACAAAGAGTTGGGTCAGGTGATAAAAGCAGTGATGTGATTGGTCATAGCCATTTTGGAGCAGCTGTTTGAGCAGCCAAAAGTTCATTTTGGAGAAGCAAAAAGAGCTCTTGGAGCACAACCGCACACTTCATTTTCATTTATATCACTGCAAATGTGAGGAGAGATGGCAAATATTAGGAGAGCAAACACCAGCTGTTTAGTTGCTTGTGGAAGCACCAGACACGGCAACAAGACGACGACGGATGAAGAACAGCGCAAACTGCTGTGGATGATTATTTTAGGTACGAAATCCCACTGAAAAAAATGTTAAATACGATCATTTTGAGCACCTAGATTTGTGTGTCCTTCAAGTTCTAAGGGGGGTTGTAACAAAAGTGCAACTCTTTATTCAGACAAAAGAGAACGTTAAAAATAAACCTACAAGAAGGTATTTCTTGCACCCCGTCTCGCTCTGGAGGTGTACCTTTCCCCTTAGTACGCGGGTGTGCTGCGGCGAAGCAAGACACGCAACATAGCGACGCCTAATTTGCAATTATTGCCTCACTGCATTACACCACGCGGTGAGAAGCGCACTCAACAAAGCTAACTAACCCACCAGAACAGACCACGAACACGAGACTTGTTGTGAAACTTCTGAGCAGTGTCAGTGCTTGGTGCGAAATCAAATCGAATAGTATGTTATTTGAGACGATTATCCAAAGTCCTGAAAACCCGCACGAGCCTACACTAACGATTCGCCCCGGCTGCAAGGCCTGCAGCTGTTAACTTTTCAGTATTATTTAATTGAACTTAAGTTCTGGTGCAATGTTGGTGCAAATTCCTAACAGTTTGATCAAATGTAGCAAGTGTAGCAGAATAAGCACTTAGGCACAGTTTGGCACAATTGGCGCAGCAATCACATCACTGGGTGATAAGAGGGAGGCGGCTGATTGGTCCGGCAGGGTGAACATAGTATAGCTGGTGCCCACTTTTGAAGAGGGTCTATTCAAGGGTAGCTGACAAGCTGTTGTTGGCTGCAATACAAATAGCAGAAGCGCATACTGCAATGTTCACTCGTCTCCTATGATTTTGATATAGCCTTTGTTCTTCTCATGGGCAACACTGGATCTCACCGCTGCCAGCACGTCGTGGTCGAGACAGGTTAACGACGACAACCGATTCATTGCATACAATAAGTGGTCCTGTGGGTTGTCGGGCTGGTGGCATCTATTACATGGTGGGCCTTATCTGCCAACCCTCTTTTGCATCTTTTGTCTGAGACTTGCCACATGAGGTGCTGTGCTCAGCGGTGGGCACTGGTGTTTCCCACAACAGTTCTAAATCACCATAAAAAAACAAAACAAAAAAAACAGGGTGACAAACCTGTAACAATGTAGCAAACATATTTGTTTTAGGCTGTCTTCACACGAAAAATCTTTTTCAACATTTTGACGTTGCAAGGCGAACAGAATTCTGAAAGTTTCAAGATCTAAAGCAACAAGCACGCCCCCAAAGGATTGAGGATCCATTCCACCGCCTGGCCATGGTCTGACGAGCAGCTGAAATCTCGTTACATCTTGAAATAGCAATAGCTGCAATTCCAGTCTCCTGAGTTCACGAGCAGCAACCGCTGAAATAGCAACGTGCTATTTCTGGTATGATCACTATCCAAAAATACAATTGGTTCATGCTGTATAGACCCAAACTTTCGGAGTGATCACTTGCAACTATGCCTATGTCTTTTGCTGATGCACCTAGAACCATAAATTACAAAACTAGAAAAAAATAAAGCAATCAAATTTTGTTGTCAATCAACCTTCTGACCCTGCAGTGATAATGAAGTTAAACTACAAGCATATACAGGTTCATTAAAAAAATATGTTTAATATCTATCTTGAGTGAATTGCTATATTTTTATTGTGAATGTCCCATTCTTGCAAGCACATCTAATGCAGTCACTGAAATGTGACAGAGACATCTTGGGACATTTGGGATACGAATCACCTTACCACGGCCTTTGCTAGCCTGGCTGCAATCATGCCAGTTGACAGTGTCGCCAAATACTTTACCAGGAAAAATACATTTGTCTCTATTCATTTACGCCAGTGCACCCACACTGCCAAATGTTGCTCTACTAACGGTGTAGACACCACGCATCTGAGAGAATGCATGATAATCACACCGTCCACACTGTACAGCAGTCATGCCGCACCAACAAAGAGGGCTACCATGGCCACGCCGAGATACCGGGTTTGCCGAGACAGCAGAGGCAGCTGTCTCAACTAGTGCTCCAGGTGTCCACAACCATAGACGGGAACAGTCATCAATTGTGGCCATCAACTGTCCCAATAGGCAGATCTCACTAAACATTCCACGCATGCGTGATGCCGCCATAACTTTAGTTCACAGGAGGCAGTGCACGAGACGGCTCGTGTCGTCTCGTCACGTGCAAAGCTCCAGTGCGGTTCTCCCACATGCAGATTAAGTTTCGTTCATGCATTGTGGCAGCGACGGCTTAATGAAACTGGCTGGTGAGATTGGACTATTCAAAGGCAAAAACCCTGAGGCTGCTACACATCCAGTCGTTCCAACCATGCAAAGCCTCTTTGTGGCCAGGCCATTAGATTCTCATGGGGTGAGGTATTTTCATAGTAAAGTATCTGGTGTCGTCATGTCACACCCTGGTGGTTTTCAACACCCATGGGCTATATAATTCCTCTTCACTTTCAAAGAATTATGTTACATCAGAAAGATGAGAGGTTGAAAACAGGGATGAAGAAGAACGTCAGAGGAAAGGAGTGGTGAAGCAAAGCGACTGACCGAATCGTCCTAGGCGAGCCAACGCAGGACACCTGTTTGTGCAGGGCGTGGGCTGGGGTGGTGTGTTGCCTAACCTGGGTGGCCTTTGAAGGAAACCTAGCCCGGACTTGGCTCAACTGCCAAGACCCCAGTTTCATCAGACACGGGGACACCTAGCACAGCCAGACTTGCAGGGGGTCTGAACCCATGCTGGGCTCGGGGCACATGGTGATTGGTGACACCACTCACCAAACACCCACAAGCGCACAAGTCTCCTGTGGCAACGCAACCCTGTAAAAAGGCATTCAGTACATGAAGTAGATACTGATTAAGCCAAGCGAGAGATACACTTCAGCTGAAAAAAAATGAAGGCTCAGCTCAGACATATGATAGATGCCCAAGTGCGGTTGTCTGTCAAAACCAAAATATTTTACATGCTCCAAGTGAACTAATAGTTATCATAGATAAACTCAAAGCTACAAAGCAAAATGTACCTAAAATACTGAAAGCTGAGCTAAAGTATGCACAGCTTTCTTAACCAAAATACCTAAGGATGCTTTTCTTTCACTTGTCTTTCTAATTAAGTGACACCTTTTTTTCAGCTACAAATGGAATGTGCTCATGTGAAACCTATAACTTCATGCTAAATCTGGGTCATTCCTCCTCTGCAGTGTGCTGGGTTGCTCAAAATAAAATAAGGTGGCCTTATCTTGGTCTACACAAAACAAAATTGTCAAGGCTAGTGCTGCCTTAGCAAAGCTTTTTCTTGAGGCTTCCTTAGATAGGCCGACTGAGTTACTTTCGAACAAACCAGCCAATAAATAGATTATGGACAAACAGAATCAAGATTACACATTCCGCTGAAACGAGTAGCCAAATGAAATCACCAATTAGCTCAATGCTCAGGCGGTTATAACCTGCCAACTCAGTAGCCTTCAACAAAAAATCTTTTCATTGCATCAGTTGGCAAAGTAGATGTCAAACACGTGCACGACAAAGACAGGCATTGTATGATGGTTCTCACATCAATCGTAGCTGGCGTCCTATGACACTGTGACATGGCACGTCCCGATGTCGCATTGTGGGGAGCTGGCCGACGCAAGCAGAAATTGCAACCGCATATTTTGGTCATTTCACTGCAGTGTCAGGTGTAAGCAGTTTGAATGTGTTCGTGTTTTGCGAAGCTACTGCAAGCACCATGAGTGACAAGGAAGGTGTTGTGATATTACCATCTCAACTACAAACAAAACAAAGCATTGCAACAACGACAATGATGCCGAGAAGCGGTGCTAAAATGCTGAAAGGTAGTGCATGCTTTGGTTTTGCTGCATAATTGGTTTTGTTTTAAAGTTCAGAAGGCGAAGAGGAATAGCAACAGCCAGGGTCCTCTAGGGTAACAACCGCTACGAAGTCACATAAGCGCTGTGGAAGGTGTTAGCTGTGCCAGGGATCACGTTTCGTAATGACGCACTGTGCCTGTTGTCAGGCGCCCGTCACTATATACCTCGAGCAGTACGAGAAAGATGTGCGTAGGTAAACTGTAACAGCCAGTCAAGCAGCACCAAAACAGGACCTGGAAGGGTACATGGGCTCATCCAGCTTTGACAACAGAGAGGCCTGGGTCAAGCTGGGCTTTGAGTGGAACCTTAGCAGAATCCATTAAGGAGGACCAGACAAGCCTTCCTTCACGTATGTCACAAAAAGGTGCCTACCACACACTATTAAGTATATAGGAGGTCAAATTTGGGACGCAGTCTTCTCTCAAAATCGGCTTTGGTCACTTTCCATGATCCCGAGTGTCGCTTGGGGTCTCGTGAAATGACAGCCCCGGCAAGTTCTTGCCCACAGGTACCACGACAAATGCCAAAAACAGCACAAAGAATACAAGAACGCACGAGAGGCTTATTTTCATTCACATTTTCTGCCTTGTATAGGAAGGCGACACACCCTTGTACTAATAGCTGGCAACTGGCAATTGAGCAGGCATTATCAGTATACAGGAGGCTATGCTCCATTGCGCCTATCCTGGGGCCCTATGTTGGGCTTTTTGAACTCCCACGGCGACTAGGGAGAAGGAACTGACGTCAAACACGCAGCAAACGCAGATTGGATGTTGATTGGTGAGAGTTGCTGATGACGAATTTCCGCAGAAGAAAACAAAGAAAAAGTGAGCTTTGTTTTGTTCTGCGGAAATTCGTCATCAGCGACTTTCACCAATCAACACTTAATCTGTGCTTGCTGCGTTGTTTACGTCACTTCCTTGTTCCTAGCCGCCGTGGGAGTCCACAAAGCGCGACATAGGGCCCCAGGCAGGTCAGTCATGAAGAGCTTGTTACAAACCATTTTCTGGTACCCCGGTGTTGAAACAGACATTTAAGACCATGTAAGAAAATGCGAAACATGTGCCCGGTCCTGTGTAAATGCCCCTGGTGCAGATTCGGGTCAGCAGATTGGATACCAAGCAACGCTGAACATGGCTTATATTATGCCGTACAGCTGGAGAGTTACGTGATACTGATCGACACAAAGCAGGTAAAGCATCGGCCGAGACCACAGTGGAAGCCCAGTGCGACATCTTTGATCGATTTGCACAGCCAAGGACACTTGTGTTTGACGACAACAAATCCAGATTAATAGTACTGTTTTCAAACAGTTTTTACAACAGTCATGTACATCACCCCACCACCCCTTTGTATCACCCACATTTCATCAGGTTATCCGAGCATGCAATATGTGGAGAAAAGGGGGAATTTATGAGGTTCAACCTCACAGTCTTGGAACCAGGCGTGCAAGCACTTCCCCGCTGTTGCTGAAGTTCCACCGCTGCAGAACCTCAGCAAAAGATAGGAAGTATTCTTCTTAACTGCTATTTGGCTACCACATCAGATCCCCGATTGATTTTTGTCTATATGCATTTGGACTCGTCTCCGCACCTGGGAGGCAACCATCCTTTTGGTGTGGGAAAGACTGTTTGGGCGCACAGTTTAGGCCTATGGTGGATTCCTGAAATTGTCTGCTCACTTGATGGTATACGAATGACAACAGTAGGCACCTCAAGAGGACAGCACCAACACCAATCAGATCACCTCTGGACACAGATTCCCCACAAGTGGGCCAGCCTATCTGTAGTAGTTTCAGGACGGAGAGGCAACAATATTGGAGGTTCGGTGGTTCAATCATCAGGCTGCTCCTTGGCAGCAGGAGACATCCAAAAAGCGCTGGTAGAGCGGCCAGGTGATGGGGTACCCTGATGGGAGACGAGTAGTGGCGGGGTTCACAGTCAGCGCGAACCCTGCCAACGACAAAGCAGAGGTGATTGACTTTTAGGTTTAGATATCATTAATTATAGAGCAGAATATCAGAACTGAAGAACAAGAATAGCAAAGAGGTGCAAGCTCGGACTGGAACTTGCACTCATAATAGTGCAAATAGTGTCTGTGACGATGTAACAAACTAGTAAAAGTCAATTATTAGATTCTCCTTTCCTTAATTTTTTTTAAACAAAACCCCAAGAAAGACATTAAGGGGGTACAGAATCAAAACTTGGAATATTTCCAGAACACTTCGAAATAAGTGAAATATGATCCACGATATCCGTAAATGATAATGGCACGCTTGTATTTTTAGCTGATGGCTATATTTTTTGTTCCAACCAACAGATTCTGGCGAGCGCTTCAAAAACAGCCATCGAGTCGGCACGCAAATCTCGGAATATTTACCCGTGACGTCACGCTCGCAACGTCACGGGCCAATACGAGGCCAAGGGTATAGTAATTACGATCGCCGTCACTAGGTGGCGCCAGCTTTATCGTCAGCGCGTTACAATTCTGACGAGTCGGAATGCCCGAAGTACGGTGTACTAGACCTGAGACATGCGCCAAGCGTCGCTTGCTCCCGCACGCCTCCATCGCACACGCCACACCGTGGTCTAGCTCCTGATGGGCCCGTGACGTGAGACGTTTTAACAAAGCTCAGACCTCAACTACCAGGTGGTATTAGGATATTTTTTTATTTGTTTTAAAATTGGTTTTTTTGCATTTATAGACGAAAGACTGCTGTTTGTGAGCTGCTGTCATCAAGCAGACCATGTCTACACAAAGAAGTAGGCGCTAAAACATTGCTTCCGTACCCCATTAAAGCAGAAGGAAAAACTACTGCTCTCCCATTCTTAATATTTTTTTAACAGTAGCTATAAGAAGACTACAATAATAAAAAAATACCAGAACACAACACTTATCTTCTAATACAAACAAGTGATCAATGAGAAATGATATTGGAAAAACTTCATATCCGAGGAAAGTTTGTCATAATTGAGATAGTCGCAATCAGAGAAAAATATTGACTTAATGGCGGCTGTTGTGGTCACAGGCCTTTATGATAAAAACGTTTTCTTAGAAGAAAAACTAAAAGAGAAACAATCAATTTCACAGAACTGCGATTCACCGAAAGCGCCCGTCTAGAACGGAGGAGATGCTAGCTCGTCCGCGTACGGGCAGCCATCGGTAAAGCTTCGTGTCGCATGCTGGTGCACGCTCGTTCTTCAGCATACGGTTTCGAGCGAAGAGGCCAATGAAGACAGCAGCCGTATTGTAAACACCAACTTCTTGGGAGGCCAAAGCTGGGTGGCCATCCTGCGCGCTGACTATATTCCATTCATCCCTAAGCTGAAACTGTGGTGAAAGCTACGTCTTCAATGGACCAGTCATACATCCCTCTTTCGCCACGTGATCACGCTCCCGCTCATATCCACAGACCGAGGACTGGGTCAGGTGATGAAAGGGAGGCGGCTGATTAGTTCGGCGGGCAAGCAGTTCCCACTGCAGTCTCAGCTCAGAGCCGTGTTTAGGGAGTGTTTGGTCAGTGCTAGGCGCAGGCAGAGCCTGGGCATGCACCAAAAGCAGACAGTGGGCTTGACATTCTCTCTTGGGCAACCAGAAGCCTAAAAGAATCCCTAGCGGTAGTTGCGAGAAACTGTTTTAACCATTGGTATATGTTGGTGTGTGGTTTAATAAGCACGTAAGTGTGAAGTGTAGTGACCCTTCATGGTTTAAAATAGGGAGCACAGGATGTTACAATCATGATCATTGAGAAACATGTAAGAAACAAATGTGCCGCTCAACTCTGTTTTGCTCGGGGAGAGTGTGACCGCTCAGACGGTAGATTCTTGGCCTTCGGCGCACGGATTATGTCGATAGTTCCGCCAGTCGCACTCTTTCATCATAATTTCGGATGACGGTGATTGAAGCATCGCATGCACCACATTTTAAGTCACCGAGAGTTACTCCGACGCACTTATGAATTTTGTTTCTCGCAACCACCGCCAGGGTATTATTTCCGGCTTCTGATTGGCTACATTCGAATTTGTTCAAGACGCCCTGGAACACGCCCAGCCTGCTTTCGACCAATGACACTTCCTCATTTGACTCCTATACTTCCCAACGAATCGCCAAACTTTCTACATATATGGCTCTGTCTCAGCTTAAGGGTGAACGGAGTATAGGGCGGCATGTCTCAATGCAATTAAACTTCATAAAGTCCAAAACCGGGTACAGCGGAGCGACCGGCCAAGGGGAAAAGATCAGAAGGTTTGAAAGGCCCCGTCTTGCAAGGCAGACTGGTAAACTGAACAATCACGGTCGTTGGAACACTGTGAAGAACATCAGGGGCTTATTTACTGTCCTAAAAGAACTAAAGGAACACAAATGTTGGAACCTGCAAAAAACCTCGAAAGCTTATATACTGCCTTAAAAAAAAAAAAAAAAATGAACGAGCACGACCGCAAGAGCGTTGTGAAAAACCGCGGGGGCTCTTTTTGTGCCCAGAAAAGTGTTAAACAGTCGAAAAAACGGGACGTGCCGACAGGCTCGGCCAACGCACCAAAATATAGCGGTAGCTGACGCGCCGAACTATAGTGGTAGCTGACGCACCAAAATGTAGTGATTATCTGGTGGAAAGGCGACGATGATGGAGGTTGGACGATCCGGCTGCTACTTGGCAGCAGGAGACATCCAGGAAGGGCCGGTAGAGCGGCAGCGCTATGGGGTGTCCTGATGGGTGACGAGGCAGAGGCGATTGACCTTTAGATTTAGGTTTAATAAATCATAGAGCAGAACATCAAACCAGAAGAACGCAAACGGTGAAAGAGGCGCAAGTTCGGGCTCGCGCTGGCGCTTGTAAAAGCACAAATAGCGCTCGTGACGACACAACAATCTAGTAAAAGCCAATTACTACGCTGCAACTGAATCTCAACCTGCTACTGAATTGGAAAGTTCGCGCACTACCTACGTACAGCCAGAAGATCACAACCACGACGGTTGCAGCTCAGGAATTCAACCAGTCCGAGATTGATGAAAACAGTACGGGCGACACAGTCACATACCTCTGAGCATGTTCACCCTGCCGATCCTCGGTCCCATTGTTCAATGGTTCAACACGATCAGATATACAACTAATCATTTTTTTTTAAATATTATTTGCAATAAAATAGGGCAGAAAGATATCCTCACCTCAGTTCGGCAAACACCCACGCCGTTTGTTGTTGTTATGATGCCACCGCTACACCCCACCACGGTCCACGGCTATCCAGTCCAGTGTTGCTGCTCGCGCTGACAAAATGTTTATTCCACCAATTTACGCGATTTGCACACCAGATGTGATCTTGGCGGATCTTAAAAGATCACGAAAGCATATCATTTATAGTCTTCCAGTAGTTATCCAAGTTACTAATATAATTTACGACTGCCTGCACGTGAATATCGGATTTGAAAGTGACCACACTCAAGTCGTCACCTGCAGAAAGGCGGTCATTCCACAGCGGTTTGGGGTCGTCACTTTGCCCAAAGGCTAGTAACTCGTCTTTTGGGGTAGTCAAAGCCTCCAAAGCGCCATTTGACTACATAGGGTAGTCATTTTTTCTTAGAGTGTGAACTCATCTTTACCCTGTGTTTGCTGTCGTTTGTGGCCAATGAAGTGTCATGCCGAGTTAGTGTTTAATCGCGCAGCAGATGCGGTGAGAGCCGCTCTGGCTGCCAGCTGCATACAGCCTATTGAGAACATGCCTTAGTAAGCCCCTCGGTGGCTCCGAGGCGAGAGCGCTGGCGTATGGAACCCCATGTGGTGGGTTCGAATCCCGGCCGAGGTGCCCCCAATGTGACGGATGCTTATTGCGGAGAAGGCGCCATGTAACCGAGCGTTCGGTTGCACGTCAAAAGGTACCCAGGTGGTCCAAATTAATCCTCAGTCCTCCGCTGGGGCGTGCCAGATGCCCGTCGTAGGTTTGGCACGTAAAACCCACAGATTTGAGTTTTTTGACATGCTTTAGTGGCGCCCTCTTGCGCTGTTGACACGGAGTGTGGCAGCCGTGAGCGCACGCTGAGCTCACTACCCCTCCCTTAGTTCACGGCCACTCATGCAACCAAGGACGTCATGAAGGAGGTTATTTTCTGCGTGATTTTGTAATTTTAATTTGCCTGTAACTTTTAAAATAAAGCAAAATTCGAGAAAAGAAAAGTTTCGTTAAGTTACTACGTTCAGTGAGCTCAGGTTCGGTGCAAATTATAAACCAGTAAAAAAGTTCCTGCAGGAGCCCCTTTAAGCGAGAAAGTCGAGTAGATGCGAGAACTAGCACACCGGTGTATGGATAGAGAAAAAAAAAGTACAGGGGATATTATGACTTGAAGAGTGTCAAGCGAGAATTGAAGACATAAGAACAAAGCGTTAATTTCCCCTCCAAACAATAAAAATAAAATAATCATGCAGTGGAGGGGTACCTTCAATGCCACCGCAAGATGAAATGGGCTAGATCATAAGCTGTAGGTCGAAGGAGAGGTGAAAGTTTTCCTGGAGACATAATTAAAAATTAACTGTAGCTACGGCTAATTGGTTATTTTTTACAAAATTATAGCACAAAACACGAGAAAATGAAAAAGCAATGGAACAGGATAGCGCGCCACTGACAAATGATTTTTTACAGCTTTTATCAAGGAAAAGGTGAACGAAGTGGACAAGGTGAATCGTGGATGAATCACAAAAAAAAAAAAAAAAATCGAAACAAAAACGCTAAGAAATGAACGAAAGAAAGGAAAGTGAAGAATCAAATAAAAAAAAAACAGTGCCTGTTACTTTTTGAAAACAATAATGATGTTATTTTTGACACAGTACTACAGAAGGTGCGTTTATGAGCATATCCACTTAATCCTTGATAGACTTGGTCTGATGAACCTATCTGATCCTCTTTGCTGTGGCAGCGCTTGAGGATTACACCTTTTTCCTATCGCTTCAATCTTCTCCATCCGAGCACCATGCCATCCACGTCAGAGGCTGAACAACATCTGGGTATCTGATGCAGAACCGATGCGGAGGGCGGACATCATATTTAAAAAGCTGGGCCAGAAGATATGCCCTAATCCTAATTCGAACAAAGGGGTTTTGCAAATTACAATAGAAAAGCGTCAAATAAAAAAAAAAACTGCATTTTAATCTTCAATTGCACTTTACCAATTTAAGTTTATGCCATTGGTTTGAAGGCTGTGGCGACAACTTTCATGAAGCTGATGCGGAAGTTCCATTTGGTGTGCCTCCCGCGCATCATTGCATCGACGATGTGCTAGTGGCGACTGACACCTGGGAGCAACACATCGACACTCTGAAAGCATTTTTGAATAGGTTATGCACCGCCGGCATAGCAATTAAGCCAAAGAAGTGCGAAATTTGATTTTATAAGATTAGTTTCTTAGGATGGCCGATGAGGTTTTACACAAATTGCTCCCAAGCAGGAGATGCTGACAAGAATGCAAGAAGCAGCGAGACCGGCGACGAGGCGACTGGTTAGATTTCTTTAGGCCTGACCGGATTTTACCTGGAATTTATTCCAGAATATGCGAGGTTGGCGGACCTCTTGACAAACCTGACGAAAAAGGGCGCCCGGTGCGAAGTCGACTGGTATTAGGAACGCCAAACGGCTTTCCCATGATTAAAGGCAGCAGTTGCCAAACCGCTTATCTTGATGGCGTCAGATTTGAGGAAATAATATACGCTAAGCACTGACGCTTCAGATACAAGCGATGGAGCAGTTATTCTGCAGTAGGTGGACGAGATGCTCCATCCTGCAGAATACGCAAGACGCAAGCTTAATTAGCAAGGCATAGAATATCTTCATGACGATTGAACGGGAATGCTTAGCACTAGTTTGCACCATAAAAAGGTAATTATTTATTTGTACGAGAAACATTTTCACGTTCAGACTAACCACCAAACTCTACAGTTTATCAACAAGGCGAAGCACACAAACAGCATAATGATGAGGTAGAGCATGACGTTACAAGACAACACTTACCTGTAGGATTCATAAAAAAAAAAGAAACAAAATAGGTGCATCCTTTTTCAGCCAGATCAAAGTGGAGAACGAAGACGTTGAATTTTTAAAACAAATTAGTATGCAATGTGTTTGAATTTCTTTGACTCTCTTTGTGCACGAATAGACTCAGCTTCCAACGCTTCGGGTGTGAATTGTGGTGTGAACATACGCCCGTATTTTTACAGTGCTGTACGAGCATCAGATTTTTTTGTGTGTTTTTGCACATACACGTGTTATGGTGAAAAACAGTGCGCGTGTTGCTAGTTTTTTTTTAAAGAGTAGATATGTTCGGTGCCCGTGCGTGGTATCGGACACAACAGTGTGCAATTCGGTGCTGTGTCAAACGATTTTTATGTGTGTGCTGGAAACGCGGCGATGGCTGAACAAGTACACTCAGTTATGCCATCGAGGTTGAAAAAGACTAATCATGATATGAAATTCTTGAAGTATAGGGGTATGGTCACGGTTTCAATATGAAGAGAGATTTCGGGAAAGGAAAGGAAAAGAAAACGAAAAGGAAAAAGAATGTTATATTTTAATTTCTTTTTTTTTTCCTTCTTCTGGGGGGGGGGGGGG
The DNA here is from genome assembly GCF_016920785.2 of Ixodes scapularis. NCBI lineage: Eukaryota > Metazoa > Arthropoda > Arachnida > Ixodida > Ixodidae > Ixodes > Ixodes scapularis. The sequence continues at coordinate 1,061,439 of NW_024609951.1, read as the reverse complement.
GGGGGGGGGTGACGGTTAAAGGGTAACTGCAAAGAAAAAAAAGTTTTTTTTTTCAAATAGCCTAATTGGGACTTGCATGTCCAAAAACAATTTTTCCCCGAGAAAAAAATTTTTTTACAGCAATATTTATTGCGTGAAACTCATTTTAGTTTGCGGCTATTTCGTCCGTTTTAAATCGCGCGCCACGAAGTTGTGATTACGTGACGTCAATCCCAATAGGTTCTCATTGGCTAAGAGTTTGATTGACAGCTTAGATCTTGGTTGTTAAACCTTTGTTATATGTTGCAATTTCATTTTGAGCGGCATATTTTTACGTTTAAAGAATAACCCATGTGATGAGAGTTATTATTCTTTACAAAAGGTTTACAAGAAGGGCTCTTCCGTTTGGATTCATACAAACAAAAACTTCGCCATTCTTTCATGGCCGCCGAAGTCTCTGCTCCCGCCTGTCTCGCCTACCTCGACTAATCGTTTCGCCGAAGTGATCAGTGTTTCGTGCTGACCCAGGTGCTTGAGTGAGACTTCTTGAAGTAAAGTAGTGTGTGTTTAGCAGCTGTCGCAGGTGTTAGTGATAGGAAGCGACGCGGGGTTTTGGATTTCATAGCGCGGTTTTTTCGTTTTCCTCTTTGCTTGCTTAGCTTGCTTTTTTGTGTTTGTTTTGCTTGTTTGCGCGTGCAGATGCTGACTTTTCGGAGATGTCAGATGCGTGATCCCGACAGTGAGCCTTCCAGCAGCCATGTCGCTCCGCAAGGAATGCTATTTGGCTGGAGGCAATCGGGCGTTCGCGTAGCGACAAACGTGTCCAGTTACGTTCTCGTCATATCGCTCCGAAGGCCATCGAGATTCGCACCGGGTGCACCTAACGTCCACAACTAGACCCACAAAATTAAAAAAAAACACCATGTTCACTACGTATAAAGTGGTCTCAGTTCATGCATCTGTAGACAGGTACGAAATCTTGCCCAAATTTACCCACACCGCACGACGAGCGCAACACGTCGCTGTGCAAACGCAGTCTTACAACACGAAGCATAAAAACGGCAGATTTAGGAGAACAATTCAGCGTCCATTGTTCAATTAAAACGACGTAACTTATTTGAAAACGCCCGCAGCTTTTTACTCATGGTATGCGTCCGGAATCTTCCACATTTTAAAACAGAACGAAGGAAGATTTACTTTTAAAAACGCTCGCTGCGTCCTCCCGGGCCAGTTTTACTGGATCACCTGACGACGACGGGACTGGACCCGTTGTACCGCCGCATAACACACATAGCACCGCATTACACACACCACGAACGTTTCAGCTCTGTCGCATCGCCGTGTTGCACCAAGCAGAACGAGATTGCCGAAACCAACGCAGCGCTGTCGTGAACCTTGGCTTGTGGTTGCGCACTCGTGGATTCTGAGACTCCCTTCGCTTTCAAAGCACGCACGACGATTACGAACGATACTTTCCGTCTTCCGGGAACATCACAGGGGCACTTCTCCGGTCACGTCTTCGCTACATGTGCTCGCAAACCGCGTCAAACCAAAACAATACCGCGGCCTGGCGTAGTTGCCAGATTTGCCGGAAGTCGAGACGCTGCGTCGTTCAACTCCGCGACGCAAGGAGAGTGAGGGGCGGGGCGTACTCCTCTTCCTCGGGGGACGGAAGAGCGGGAGTTTCAAATGTGGAGAGGTTCTGAGTCTACCAAATTACGTCCTGTGGCGTAAATATTGATAAAAAAAAAATCATTTTTTTCGAGGAACATTTGTTTTGTGACATGCTTGTCCCAATTAGGCTGTTTAAAAAAAAAACGTTTTTCTTTGTAGTTACCCTTTAAGAGGTAAAAAAAGGGGAGTCAGAAGAGAACGAGAGCGGTGTCGACCGGTGCACCATTCAGAGGAAGGTTTTGGCTTCGGCGTCGTCCCGTCGCGAGCATCCCAGCGACCCTACCTGCTACAGTACCGCTGGGACACTCATCCACCTCCAGGACGTCAGCCGGTGCCACTCTCCCGCGGGACGTGTGAGTGGCGAAGGGTTGGTTTCACGTAGGGTTAAACTTTCGGGAAGCGTGACGCTTGATTCTTACTTTTCGTCTTTCCTTTGTTTTTTTCTCTTCAAATCGGATTTTTTTTTTTCTGCTTGTGCACGTTGTAAACAGAAACGATTTCTCTCTTTTTATATTTCGGCTCGCCTACACTAATTTCGTGCGCTATTTCCGGTGAGCATTGACACCGCTGTACTTTCAAGTCCACGAGACTATGATGTAGGCTTTTCGCCTTTTACACTCGTGTAGTAGTTTTATTTTAACCAAATAGACGATATCTTGCATGTTCGTAGCTGCGCATGGAGATCGAGGGCTTCGGGAAACATCAGGCCACGCACTGTTCGCCGCCGCTCTAGACGAGCTAGATTTTGCTCGCCCGGCGTCTGACTCCGAGATTGGAACCGCGCTCGAACATTCGAACGTATTTTGTAGACATTTTATTTGCTGGCGCAGTTGTGTGTTGGTAGTGCACTCAGGTTTTCAGTGTGTGCAAGTGCGTCATTTATGTGCAGATCAAGTAGCTCATGCAAATGACGACTTGGCATCTTACATTGGCTTTGACGGCGTTCATCGCATCTTCGTCGCATAGAATTAGGTTCCCAACGAATACTCGGCCAGATGTTGTAATAAATTTTTGCAGGCCGAATTTCGCTGTTAAAATTTTGCTCCACTGAGTTCAGCCTTTAGATGCGAGCTTGTAATGAGTAGTGTCAGATTTTGCACGATTCACAATCTTTGGTAGAACAGCTTTTGACCGTGGTACCATTTTCAGCGCTTTTGCGTATGGGGCGTGCTTTGCTCGCTTTCGGAATCGAAGAACAGATGCGTTTTGAGTTCTGAACATCGCATGCTGAGCAGTGCGATATTCATTAATGCCACTGGTCATGGAAAATAGCGCCAAGCTCCCCATGCGGTCACCATAGTGATTTATGAAATACGCAGTTTCCCCTTGACCTCTTCATTCATTGTAATCCAATCTAAATTTGCTGTTGATAGGTACCTTTACATTATGCGCTTCACATGCAGCGATTTTGCTCCTAGAGCGGCGCAATTGCCGCCGGCGTGTGGCTCAGGTTTGCAGCTGCGGCAAAGCTGCGCAATTCAAGCAGTTTTAATATTTTTCGCCACGGCAGAGCGGCTGCATCTCTGCTCGCCATACGAAGCGCGGTGGAGAACCACGTGATTGGAGGAGAGGATGGCGGGAAAGTTTGCGCATATGTTGGCGTCTTTACGTTTTTTAAGCAGACGACATGCAGAGAAAATATTCAAACGCTGATTTGCGGAGTCCTTTTTTTACAGCAAATCTGTTAAGGGTTAGTTCCCCCACTATTGTGTCGGCGGACAAATGGCGTATCGACACAAACCTCAAGCGAGTTCACTCTCGTCCTCACTCGCGTACGATGAGGAGGGTCGCCCATTGTGTTCCGTGCCGTTTTTCCCCCAACGCTGTCGGCAACGGAGGCTAGCCGAATCATTGGGACTTCACGCAGCTTCACTTCCTTTCCCGGTGTACGCGTCAGCGGCCACCTGGGTTCGTGCCATCGAGCACACCCCATGATTGGCGTGGCCCTACTAGAATAAAACGTTATCGCTTCACGTACCAATCGTGTGTGTCCTGTGTTCCGTAACGTCGAGATCGCGCTAGCGCTCTTATCCGTTGCCCTTTGGACACCGGATGGGCGGCCGCGTACCGTTAGTTCGGATGAAGAAGAGCGGAAGCGCAAGGAAGGCGGCGACGTGCGCAGCAGCGCGAATGCCCGTACAAACGCCGTGAAGCCGCTGTCGCATCGAGTTTTAGTGCGTCTAGTGGTTCCAAATCTCTTCCGAAAGAAGAGCATAGCACTCGCCTGGAATGGCGCCGAGAACAGAAGCAGCGACGCGACCGGCGCCGGCGGGCTAACGCCACGGACGAGGATTGCGCCACGGAAGCAGAGCGCCAGCGCGAGGCCCGGCGACGACAGGACGCCACTCCGGTTGAACAGTTTCTGTAAACACTCCAATCCCGCCATAGCACAGATTCGTTGGTCGTCACAAAAAAAAAAAAAAAAAAAAAAAAAAAAAAAAAAAAAGTTGCGTCCCCGTCTCCTCTTCCCTTTTTTTTCTGAGAACTTCTCCATCTTGGTGTGGTGTCTGGAAGGCCAGAATGAAGAGACCATATGCAAACGCGGCTTACACGAGAGCGATCGTTTTAATCTTAAAGACGAGGAAAGAAATTAGAAGGACAGCAAAATACGAAGTGACTGAACAGTGATTGCTAAAAGCATACAACTGTTGGGTGCTTGAGATAGAGACAAAATATCTCACGGCCAATTTAACGAACTGCTTACTAGTGAAGTGGCGAGGTGCTTGCTTCTTTGGATCATGAAGCTGGAGGATTTTAGAAGGATCGTCACTAAAGAGACCCTCTGAAACTAGGCGACCGATGCCGAAAAAACATTGAAAAAGGCCGTTGTATACCTCCACCTTCACGGTTTCGGTGTAAATACTCGAATAATTTAAAAATTATGTGAAGTCGTGCATTTTAAAATAAATATTGCAACGTGACAAATGAGTGTGTTAGCAAACGCCCAAAACCTTCCCTACAGTTGCAATAAAAAACGAAATTGAGGTGTGTGTACGTTCATAGAGCCTAGAACATAATCTGCCTGAACGGACGACTTGTCTCCCAGCTGTAGATGAGAAATTTACCCAGTGCGGTATACACCGCTAGCCTGGGGTCTTTGACGTGCACCACGCAGTAGCCATATACGAAAGAGCGCGCCGGTATTATGCTCATTCAGATCGAAACGGGCAAGGGTGGGTATTAAACCTAGCAGTTATGGTCAGCGAAACAATTTTCGCCCGTTGTCCTTGGCGCCATTCATGTTTCACATTTTTTGCTAAGCTTGGGGAGAATAATTTGAAACCATAAAGTTAAACGTGTGGTCACGCAAGGATTCGTGAACGTAGGGCGCCAGTGAAAGATATTCGAGCGCGTTCTTTAAGATACCCCTAAAAAGCTGTTCACAAAGTAAAAGAGGAATTTTCGTTTGTGTTTTTCTCGTGTGAAGTGCTATAATGGGTAACCGCCTCCAGCGCCCTCTCGTCCATTTCCGCCGGGCTCTGATGCGGGTACGACGAACGGTTATCACAGGCGGAAATCTGACATGATTCAAAACCCCCGAAAGTTCCCCGCTAAATTTAACGGGAAAATTTTTCCGCTACATTGGGCGGGGGCACGTCCCATAATGCAAGACGCGCGGTTATACCGACGCCGATGCCGCTCAACCCGGCAATGAGCGCATAATCGCCGAGCTGTAAAACATCGTGCATCACATTTAGCGTTTTATCAAACGCCAGCAATGGTTTCTTTTCGACGTTTTTGTAATTATTTTCGTTTTTTCTTTGCCATTTATTGTAGGTGTGCAACGTGAGCGAGCATGCTGAGGAGCGGGACATTTCTGAAGTCAATATCCACTTTTAGAATAGGGGGCCCGACAGCTTTCGGTGCCGCAAACAGCTTGGGGCGCCCCACTGCGCATCCGTTGAACTTGCATGCCCACTGTAATGCCCCGAGCTGTTTCGGGCACCAAAATTTGGGGCCCCCTTTTCTAAAACTTGCTATTAGCGCGAGTGTACAAATTGAGCGGCGCTCAAAGCTACACGATTGCACGGCCGCCTGTAGTGTTGGCTTCCAATTCCTATGCAAGGAAAGTAGTGCTTATGTTTGTGCTATATTTGTGCCAAGGAAATGGCGCATAGAACGCGCCGTAGCTTGACACCGGATGCGTGCGAGATAAGTGTGTGCCAAATATCAACAAGAGTTTTTTTTTTTTTTTTCGTCGAGAGCATGTTTTTTAATAACCACCACAAAATACCCAAAGGCTGCCACTTCAAATTTTGATGTCATAACAATGAAATCAAGCGGAGATTTAAATTGGACACGAGCGCAGCGTCAACGTTTGCCAGCAAGTCGTATGGATCAAGTCAACGTGTCCGAAGACACTCAGCGACGGGCTCGACTCCCAATTAGTGATTTGGCGCTATACGAGTGCGATGACGTACCGTTGAAGAAGACGAAGTTATTCACAAGCTTGTATGAGCTTGCATGAGACTATGAGAGGACGTAGTGGTGTTTAGACAACGCGGAATTCCTAAGCGCAGCGCGCTTTCCATTCGCACTCAAAACAGACGCAGCAAGCAACCGCTGTGAGCTATCCGAGCAGTGAACCAGTGCTCTAATAGACTACTTGCAGAAATTTGCGTGAATAAAAACCTAGGATCATCGATATCCTCGTCCCTCTCAGTTTGAAAGCTTTCAAAAGAACTGATTATTTTTCTTGGAATGTCGGAAGCGCGCCACGATAGGTGCTTTTGTTGCTGTTTGAAAATTGTACAACATCTGCCTTCGATCTACAGTTTGGGACTACCAAGCTTGTCCCAAGTTTGGAATTTCAGTGGTGTGCTACATGCGCAGACATTTGTGTGACAAAGTTATGGTATAAGCATATCACGTATGTCATTCTAATATGGCATACATCAAAATCATTAGAATTCCGGAAAAATTTTCTCAAGAGGGACTTTCGAGCCTTCTTGGAGATAAATAGAAATCCTGGATTTAACCATAATTATAAATGCTTGTATTCCTGCATTATTACTGAAATTTATTAGACGTTTTCTAATAATGTCAGTTTAATTTAGAGTGTTTTAAGGTCAGATCGTTAAATGGTAGAGCGGATAATATTTTTTTTACATTTATGCAAAAAAATATATGTTAAAGCCATGTCCTTGGAAGGAGCATCAGCTACTTGCGAAAGCCGAATGAAATTTTCTTTTGCAAATATTCATTTTCGTAGATCGAAGCGTGGAGGCTGGCAAGGTTTTGCTATGGTACTTTGCGGAGCTATGCGTTTTTTACGGGAATGTTTTGGTACACGTTTTGTGAAACACCTTGTAGGTATAGCTGAGTGCTTTTCGCAAAAAAATGTTTCATGAAGTATATATTTCATAAACATAAGCGGAATACGACCCTGACCTTCATATCAACTGGCATAAAAACACCCCCCCCCCCCAAACAAAAAAAAAAAAAGAAAAGAAAAAAAGTGACTGATGATTCAGATCTTTCTGCATTCTATTGGGACCGCATGGGCACTTAGGAAGGTTAAGCTGGTTGGTATATTGCCACGTTGCGTTGAACACCAAGGAACCGACTCTCAAGATATTACTTCCCCCTCTTTGTTTACGTGGCGATAGTCCTTACTCAATCGAGGGTTTTTGTCTTCAGGGTAATGGGCATTGCACAGGCCTCAAATGCCGGCATCAGTGGCGACTGGCGACAATCCTTCCGCAGCTAATAGTGCATGGAACGGGATGAGTTGGAGGGGGGGGGGGGGGGGGGGGAGTTAGGAAGTTACGCAAGAAAACATAAAATTAAATAAACTAATCTAAGGACATTTCTTTCTATTCCCTATGACAGAGCAGCGCCGTTGTACAGCCTCTGTCGTTTGTAAAAATGTCTCCTTGCATCTGAAGTCGTGCGGCGAAGACCCTATTGGAATGGAGATCAACTTAAAGGTAGCGCTACTTTCGCGCTATCATCATAATCGAAGCTGGAATAGAAGCGTGGACGCCCCTCAGGCTCTCAACGTTCGCACCAGAAACGTTGTTGGTTTTGTTGTTATCTTGTCGCGTAACATCGGTGGGAAAACCATTTTAGTCGAAAATGGTGCGGTACTGTTCGTTCCTTTAGTGAATATCGAATTGTGTTGCCAACGTACGGCCTCAATGAAAAAAAAAATCACTTGCCTAGATCCGTCGTCTGCTCTAGGCAGACGTTGGGATGAATGGATCACCACGACGGATGCCTGTCTCCGGGGGAACTGCACTTTTCATGGTAAATATTTGTTTCTTTTAAAAGAGATGTATCGTTTCACCAGCGTGGGAATTCTACAAAACAATGATATCCAAACCGAACAAATAATACTGGTACTGTGGGTTGTAAAATTGAAGGTTCTGTGCATATGTCGTAAATTTATTATTTGCATTAATATAAATATTTCGCATGAATATTAGTGGGTGCTCTATACCAAATTACAGTGCTATTAAGTTCCGCTGCAGCCAATGTTTTCGCTTGCTGTGCCATGATGTAGGTACGCTTTTTGGACTCTGAAAATTTCAACCACGTTTCGATGAGGAGAGAGTGTCTCTTCTAGTTACGGTCCGGAAACTATTCGTTGGCAGGACAACCGAAACAAGGGAAACAAACTGTTCTAATATATCTGCAGCGAGTGAACTAAAAGAGTTTAACCAAATACCATGTAAGGCAATATTGGCAACTCCCGCGGATCGCGGGCGAAAAGTGATCGCAGCGCCCCTGGCGAGCTCGGAGTTTCCGCTAGCAGACGAATTTTCCACAATGCATTGGTGTTGCCTATCTCCGTGCGAGGTGAGCAATGCAAAAGAATTGTCACGGCTAATCGCTGCTTTGACTGTTAAAAAAAAGGTTCCACCTCATGAGTCAAGGACATTTTTTTTCGCGAGGGGAAGATGTTACAGTTTGTAGGGTGCAATTTTCGGGCTCTCCCGAAGAAAACATTCCGTCAGAAAACTCAGAACTTATGTCTGCCAGGCAAGACACGACTGTACCTTCGCCCTCTTTCTTTGAAAAGGGCAATGTAAAAAATGTTTTAGAACATTGCTACGTTTCAACTTTACTTTCCATATCGATCAGTTATTTTTGCTGTTGCAATTGCAATTTCTCATGATTGTATTGCTTAAAATCCGTTTCGTAGAATAAGCGAGCTGGCTATATCCCGATCGTCTCTGGATAAAGAAGCAAAAAGCGATTTCGAACCCCGTGCCTTCCTGCGATGTCAGTATGCTCTGGAAAAAGAAGACCGTGCACATGCAAATCTGACGCTATCACTGAAACTAATAAAAGCGGAGTTACCAAAAAGAACACCCGATGGACGGTCGTGCACCTCCTTCCATTTTTCAAAGTCTACTCTATTTTATGTTTGAGGCGACGCTACGTTGCCGCGGTCTTTCTTCCTCCCTCGTTTATGTTTTTTGTTAGCTTTTTTCTTTCTTGTGCTTACTTGACGTTCGAACCATCGCGTATTTTGTTTTGCCTTCTTTGGCTTAGTTTTTACTTTCTTTCCTTCGCTTCGTCGCTTACTACCACCCGTTCGTCTGCTACGCTATGCCTGGACATTTGGAAGGCCGTCTGCAACTTTGTTGTTGTGGTTGTTGTTTTTCCACTCTTGTCTATGATAACCTCCTATGTTCGCCTGATTGAGTTTCTGATCCGAAATCTTCATTCTTACTTTTTGATACTTAACAAATATATTTAGAAGTGTAAGCTCGTTATACATTTGTATTTTGATTTTATTTGAGTACGCGGTCACGTCTGCTATGAGTCATCGTTGGTTGATCAACCGGGCACCTTCCGGCATACACCAGCGCATACTTGGAGATGGCAGTGATGCCATGTGCTTGCCATCTCCACTGCGAAAACAAGTTTTTCTGATGCGGTGGAAAATCCTTCTTCCGCTTCCCGAAGACCAAACAAACGTGAGTAATTAAGTTACTTCAAACTAAACTGGAACAGCTATCCAAGTCTGTTCTCAAAATCACCACTGACGCCTCAACAGACGAATAATTCACCAAACAAAAGTTCAGCTGAAAACGCACTTGAGGCCGCTGATCGACGCTCAAAACAAAGGCACTGTGTGCAAGGATTGCCAGGACATGTACGCCAACAAGTACTGGAATGTACTTTTGAACTGCTGCGCCAAGCGAGCAAACAAACAACCTCCCAAAGTCACTGAGAAAAGAAAAGCGAAAGCAAAAAAGGTCACAAAAAAACACGGAGCAGATTGGAGCTCTTTTGTTCTTAGTTCCTACCAACGCCGCGAATGCAAATAAACAAACGTGTAACGTGCAGCTGAAAAAAAAAAAAAGTGAAGCTCTCTTTTTTAATAGTTTCGTCGTGTTGCTTCCGCTTTGTTTGTTGTGGACTCAATACCGAGGGCGAGCACCTCCTGCTAATTTTCAACCGACGCCCCGTGCGATCGTCGTCGTTGAAGGAGGTCTTTCCTGGGTGAATTGTATTTTTGTATCGTCTGCCAACTTTGTTGCAATCGCCGGCCGTTGTTCCCTACTGTTCTCCATTTCTTTTTATTTTCGTCTGGAGTGGAGACCCCATCTTTTCTGCAAAGTTCGGAAAGTGTTTGAACGGCCATTTTTCTCGTTACTTTTTGTTTTTGCAATGCTGCAGAGGCTGGTGCGCTTGCTCTGGTAATTTTAACATATTGTTTGCGCACGTTTTAATAATCACATATTCAGGTAAGAAATTGTGACAACGCAGTTTGTAACGGATAAACAGTAACTTCTTCCGACGTGGTTTGAGTGGCTAAACGCCTTTTTTCCGCTTCCCAGATGCGCTTCAAACGCGTGGGATCCTCCTGAGTGGCGTTTGAGACCTCTAAATAAACTGCTCTATCTTCGTTTATGCCCGCGTTGTTATTTGTTTGTCGTTGCAGTTGCAATCAGTGGATTCTGCTTTGCAAACGGGTTGGCCGTAATGAATTGTTTCAGCTGTTGGGGTGAAGAAACGGGGCTCGCAAAGCTCGAGGACGTCGCGGAGCCTATACTTTTCCATTGCGTCGTCTGCTTCCGTAAACTCCGAGCCCGCTAGAGGCGCCACTGTCACATTCGCCGCCGCTCCCATGGGTTTTCGGAGGAGTTTCCAGTATTGGCGAAGCTATATCGTATTTGGTTTAACCGAGCAACGCAGCAGTGTGCGTGTAATTAGGTGCTCTTCTTGGTAGTTTATGTTCACCCGCTTTAATTTTCTCGGTGATGGCCTCGGATGTGAACAGGCTAATAATATAAATTTTGTCTAAAAATATTCTATTCAAAACATAGTAGACTCTGAAAAACCAGCAAACGACGGCACCACGACACGCACGGCGTCGGCCACAGCCACACTCTTTTACTGATTAGGGCTAGCGACTCTCTCTCGAGATTTTCTGATAACACTCCGTCTTCACCTAACGCATATCGGGACTAGGCAGTTCATCGTTTCAACATCAGATTATTCAAGTGATGTCATGCTTCAGTTGCTGTGTATTATTTTTTTGCCGTATAATCGAAATCTTGTACGGAAGAAATACAGGGAAGAGTAAAAAGTGTGCCTGCTTTAATATTTGTGACGTATTTATTCCTTTTAGGACACATGCTTGCACGTTAAACCTCTTCAGCATGCTTGTGTTGGCCGTCGAGGGTTATCAAGCGGTTTAAATAATAACTTAAACATTAAGTCTCTTTAAAATGCCTCCCATGTTTATATTTCAGTCGGCGCCATAAGGTAAAGCTTAAAGTGAAGATGCAATCTGCAATTTATGGCATAATAAAAAAAGTAAAAAATATATAGTCTTAATGGCTTTCACGCAATATCATCGGTGAATTATCAGCTAACGGATTGATGAATTGATTTGTCTCTTAAATATAAGCGATCACTCGGATTAATTTTTTTAACACACCGTAGCTGCAAACAACATTCAATGTTTTATGAAAACTACGGTTTGTGCAAGATAACAAAATTATCCAGAACCATCGGTTGTATACAAACCACAGTACCCAGATTATGGAAGCAACCGACATAATAGTAGTCGTTTTGCTGAATTTTCACGTAGGTGAAATGATACAACACAACCCTTAGAAGGAAGAAGCGACAACAAAAACAACAGGCCTCTAGTGATTAGGGCTCAAGTCAGCCGTAAACAGGCTTGCGTCATCAAGATCCATGCTTCTGAATGTGCTCCCGTAGCAGACGACAGACGGGGGTATCCCCGAATTCTCATATTTCCAATTTCGGTCGCACTCTGGTGACACGTTTCGATCTCGAGGAGAATAACAAAGTCAAGCAAGCTAGCAGGCCGTGGGAAATAGGAAATACAACGCCGTGGGAGATTATTAAATGCCGTTAATTAAATGCTTTGATAAAATGTCCTGCCGTCGTGGCGCTGTACGTTTGGCAAAGGGGCTGTTAAGCAATACCAAACACGCATGCCGTAAAGCGACCGTCATCTCCGCAGGCGAGTTCCATCTGAGGGGAATTTGTCGTATTGTCTTCTAGCAAACGACATACCTAGCTCTTCATCCGAACAGGTGTGCACAACGTCTTCGACGTAACGCCATATCTTGCGCCTCTTCGCTGGCAAGGCGAATGTGTCGGCAAAGACTTCGCCGAGAACGGCTGCCTCGTCGTCACTCGAGCTGGAGCTAAGCTGGTATCTTCGTCGCTGTCGCTGATTTCGCTGCTACTGCGTTTTATTAGACGATGTCAGTGCCGCAGTATGCTCGGGCCAGTCGGTCATGACAAGAGGAGCGAAAGCAAGCACAGCAAGAGAGCCCACCCAGCAATCGAAACAAAAAAACAGCGAAACTCCTTCATTTCCCCGCGGCAACGTTGATAACGCAACTGAAATGTTGCGAGTGACTATAGATCGTGCTCCCCCGAAAAAGGCTGCGCGGAGAACTACTCCGGGTCCGAGCCGTCTGTCCGAGGAAGACACAGTTTGTTCGGCACATTCGTTTTTTACATCATTCTGCATGATCGTAATCGAAACATCACGTGCACCCTATATTCAACCAGAAAGGGTCACTACTTCCATAAACCCCTGCGTGCAACACGGCGCGCGTTGCTCTTTGGGAACTAGTTGGCTGCAGGGAGGAGAGTGGCATGGTTTCGGTTTCGATCGGCAGCGTGGACTGTTAACGGCCGTGATCTCACGTTTTTTGGTCTCGAGAGCATCATTTTTGGTCTCTAAACTAACCTAAATGGCGAGACCTCGAATCTATAGCACAAGCCCGAGACGTATAGCTTGCCTTCACACATGCTTGTTGTATTTTTATACTCTATCGAGCCTTTCTGTTTGCGTTTCGAGATATACGTGAACGAGCCAGTGCTGGGAATCTCGACGCTGCGTAGCTCGGGTATCTTGCTTGTGTACGAGTCAACAAGCTGTAACGACCGATAAGTTTGCATACATCGAGCTCGCACCTTTACAGCTGGTCAGGAAGTTTGTTTGTTTTATGCGTCCATAGACGAAATAATATTTTTTGCACCTACTGTTTTTCTTAATACGCCTGAGTACGTGAGGTAAAACTTGGAGGCACCATTGAAAAGCTCAATTTGAACACACATCTTATCTCTTATCTGTACTGACTGCACGAAGCTAAGTCCCCACCCGCTTGCATTCCGCTAATATTCAACATCGCGTATGCACATAAATTTTTTCTGCAATCATATAGGCACATTCCCCCACACAAACCGTTTTAAGAAAGCAAAAGTCGAGCAATTGTGTGAAGAACGTCGCACCGTTCGCCGGAAGTGCGTCGGACGGGCGTGAACCTCTATGCGGTGTGCCAAAGGAACGAAATTATTCAAAGCGCATTTGACGGTTGGTAATGGCCGTAATATTTATGTGTTTGCTTTCTTCCTGACTGAGTATGCCGAGATAATTTCAGACACACTGTTTAGACACAAATCTGGGCGTCAGTAAAAGCTCGTCCAAAAAGGCTTAGCGAAGAGTAGGAGACGCTTGTTAGAGCCTCCGTCGTAGCTAGCCGACCTCAGCGTTTGCGAAGACCTAATCTCCTATCAGCGTAAAATTTGAGTGGGCGATATATGATGACACGAGGAAGACACCATAGTAATTTGTGTGCAGGGAAATTGCCCCAGTTTTCGTTTTGTCAACCATTTCGTCGTTTACCCTGAGACTGGGTTTTTTTTTTGAAGAGCAGAAGTTACAGAAAAAAACAGACAGGTCTCAGGGTAAACGACGAAATGGTTGACAAAACGAAAACTTCCACCAGCTAGCCTGTACTTTGACTCTTTTCTCGTTTCGTTTTGTATCGTTCGAGAATGAATGTATTGTACGTTCGTGAAAAGTCAGATCATCGAAAACTCAAGGGGCGCATTCGGTCACGGCGTGATAGCATGAAAGGAAGCTGCTCAATCGAAACCGAAACTGAGTGGCCAACTAGTTCCCAGAGGGCACTTCGTCGAAGCGTCGTGTACTTCTTTGTGCCCCCGTTTTTTTTTGTTTCTTTTTATAGAGTAGCACAGTAGCACAATTATATATTTCCGACTTCGTGTTGAGACTAGAACAGACCTCATCCAGCATCGAGCCAGCTGTTGATAGAGTTTGCTAGAAAGCCGATCCAGCATCCAATCCAAAGCCGGACAAGGTGAGCAAACACAAATGGCGAGCGGGACGTTGGCGTGGTTCGCGGCATGGTTCAGGTACGGTGGCTCCAGGGTTGAAAAATTGTATGTGACCGTGGTGGCGAGTAAAAGCGCTGCATGTAAATCTATGCGGGGCAAAAGTCGCTCGAAGTTACCGCCTGTGCTTTGATTTTGATGTTCGTGTTCTGTCTGTTTCGTCGTATGTAGGCCTAGTGAACCAACTTCCGCTCAACAACGCTTGCTGGTGGTTGACTCGACGGTGTTGACGGCCTTTCGCCGTATCCCGACGATCGTTTCGTCGTGATATCCCGCAAGACGGAGTAGCCGTCAAGTAAGAGAAAGTACGAGCAGCAGGAAAGGGATGCGACCGCGTATTATTTCGTAGTGGCGAGCGGCGGCACTTTTCTGTTTACGTTCGCGCACGTTTTTGCATCGGCTTCTGCCCGTTCGTAGTGTAGATGCCCTTTGCCTTTCGTTGCATCGCGCTGTTTCCACGCTTCGAGCGCACCTTCGGTACTCCCGGCCGAGTATGGACGAATGTCGCGAGACGGCGATCGTTCGGCGGCGGCCTCCGTGTGTTGTAAGCGTTGAAGTGAAATTAAGAGGGGGGGGGGGGGGGAATAGAGTCAATCGTGTACGCGCGCTAGGCGCATTTGTCACTGACTTGGGGTGGGGTGAGGGGAGAAAAGTGGGGGAGAAGATAGAAGTAAGAGTCGGGCGTCAGGAGCGTCGTCTCACCGTCCCGCTCGCTCGTCATCCCATCGTCGCGCTTAATCCGTGAGTGAGTGTGTGTGTTGGGGGGGGGGGGGGGGGGAGGATTTAGCACTGGTGGCTGGCACCGCGCGGTGTCCGGTGATCAAGGCGGTCTCCGGGGGCGACCCCGCCGTGTTGTTGGAGGCATGCTAGCTCGCCGAGACGCTGCTGGCGGGGCATCGGGTTGTGCCGTCCGCGAGACGCTTGTCCGTTATTTTATTTATCCTTGCATCAGGTTTTAGATTATGACGGTAAATTTGCATTGTTTGCCATACTTCGCATAGTCGTAACAATTTTTCTACAGGTGACTCCTAGAGCCGCTCGTCAAATTTTGCGGCACGCAATACAACTTTTTTTTTCTTTTTTCGACACTTTTTTTTTTATTATAACTTAGCGATATATCGAAATTTTCTGCTCGTAGCGCAATCGCACCAATGCTGAAAAATTCCGCACGTACTGGCTAACCGTCATCATCGTAAGCTCGACTCGTTTTTCCGAGTTCACATCAAACAAAACTAGGTTCCTTCTATGAAAATACGGTGTACCGTTAAATACCGGGCAAGCGCGCGCTTAAAATTTGGAAATAATCGCAAAAAAATGGGGGATAGGTGCTTGTCTGGTCGTCAATTTTGCATATAAATGTACTGTGCGTATTTTCTCAGATCTCACAAATTTGGGAATGGGCGCTTAATGTGAAATGGGCGGATGCACGGTATTCTACGGTATGTCCAGGCAGTTAGCGGCATCCTACGCCTTGGTAAGCACAACCGCGCGTTGTGAAGTCCACCACCGGCGTGGCACAGGGCCCCGTCCTTACCTAGCATGTCGTCATATGTAAGGAATGTATACTCCGTTCGCCCCTAAGCTGAGACTAGAATCTCCGCCTTCAGTGCGAGCTCGCTGGCTTCTGCAGTGCTTTGGTTGCGCGTGCCTGCGTGATCGCACTTGTGTTAGCAAGGGCAGAAAGCTTGCGTTGAAGGCGGAGCTTCTAGTCTCAGCTTAAAAATGAATGGAGTATAGCCGAAACGCCATTGCCATTGCTTGAAAAACTGGATGTAAACAAGCTAATTGCACGAAACCGCGGTATCACGAAACCGTTGCAAGTAAAAAGCTACAAAGCATGGTGTAAACAGACCTTTACGCGAAATGAGCACCGTTTTTCTCTTTTACTGCTACTTTTATTACTTGGCGTATACCGGAATGCGACGCCGTCGTGTTTCAATGTGGCCGTGCATGGGGATATAGCAATGGAGTTATTATAATATATGCTAAAGGTTGCGAAGACCTGACTGTGTGAAGTTACTTGAATGAACATCATGTCTGACCACGCCTTTTATTCTAGTGAGGAGGAGTACAGTTCATCGAAGAGAATGACGAAATAACGGTGGCGTCCGTCCCTCTGTTGTGGTTCGACTTGAGTATGAAACAACGGCAGGTGGCCAAGCAAAATGCCTGGGGCGGACATCTTGTCTTGTGTGCGACCGGGCCAAGCACCAGACTCTGACTGGCCTTCGTTCAGAGCATCAAGTTTGCAGAAATACAGTAAGTATTATTTTGTACTGTTCCTTTTCATCTAAAGTCCTGATACTGTGCTAGCACACGTTTTTCATCTGCCCTCTGTTTGCATGCTTGACCAGATTAGCTTGCGGCAGTTGCTCAATTTAGTTAGCTCCATAATCTTCGTAGTGACACATGCACAATTACAGTAGTGACCGAGTTCTTCAGTACACTACTGGTCACAAAACTTTCTCGTAATGCTGTGGGAAAGCATTGCATGCTGCCAAGAACGGCCGTGGTGCTGTCCTACTCTGGAGAGGTTCGACGGACAGCTTAGAGTGTTGTTTTTAGGTGCAGCAAGTTCGCTTCGGCGCCGTGCTGTGCAGCTTCTGTTTGTACCTTGAAATGTTGTACCAATGGCCCGATTTTGGTGTTTTGTGAGATTGAGATCTCGGCGGGCTTGTACTGAGGGAGCTGACCTTTCTTTAACAGACACGTCGCCTGCTAACGTGAGTAAAGAGGGAGGGTTTGTCTGCCCTAGAGTGTCATTTGCTGCCGGAAACAAGACGCCGCTGCGTCGTCTGCTACCAGAACCGAAGAAAGGTGGATCATCTGTTACACACTGTATGCTGCAAGTGAAACGATAGAAAACAAAGTTGCTTTGGGAACTTCTGCTATTTAACAAGGGGTGCAATTGATGACCTGTGCTTTACTTGGAAGTGCCAATTCATTCTAAAGCGTCATATGCCTAGGCGCGAGGTATCATGTGACCACAGAGCAGCCGCTTGCAGCCAATTTCGTTTTCTATACCAGGGCAAGTGTTCTTAACGGGATTCTCTCCCATTCTTAGACGGTTGATAGTTGAAAAAAAGGCCGTCCTGAAAGCCCAGAAAATGGCAGTTCCAACAAGGGTACAGGCACCAAGCTAGGCCTAATAGGCACGGACCTATATATCAGATTTTTAAACTGGTGCTTATCGCAGCCAAGCGCAGCGCGTCTCTCCTGCATCGCCGACGAATCAGTATTTTTATTTCCTTTGATTGTCAAAAAACATCATAAAACTTTGTGGGAGCATTCACTTTGACCATACAAGCCAAAACTGTGACGTTCTGAAAATTGGGGCCGTGTCTCCTTTTCAGAAAGTTTATTTGATTAACACATTTTTTTTATTACATTTATGAATATTGCATACAAATTATAATGTCTCTTAAATTTTTACAAAAATTTGAAACACTCACTGTGTCTGGCAACCGTTCCAAAGCTACCCAAACCATCCGAAACACCTGAAGGTTCAAGCGTTCTTCTGAAACTTCCCGAAACCCAAGTTTCTGAAAAAGTTTCTTCGCATCATCAGTGCATAATGTTGATCAGCAAAATGGATAATGCTTTCTTATGCCTTGGTTATCTTGCAGCCTTCGACGCTCAGCTGCTTAGGCCGTGATAGACCTGCACATCCAGAATGGGCACCTACAGCAGCAGAACAGGGAACTGCAAGTCTGTTGGGCAGGTGCTCGGGCACGTGGTGTCTTTCAAGCACCAGGGAGAGCAGGCGAGGCCTGGGGAACAGGTGACGCCCCAGGAACTGGCCAGGCCTGAACCACCCGAGCTGTTCCTGACGCCTCTCCGCAACATGGAACAGCTTAGTGCTGCAGAAGCGCAGCTGAAGAACTTCACCAACAGGACACTGCCTGTATTTATGTGTCCTCTTTTTCACAATATTGACGGGTATAAGGCTGCGATTCTTACTTTGTGGTTTAACTTGGGTTATCTGAAGATTTATGCAAATGGGGTTGGAATGTGGACTGAAGCCTTTTACCGTAATATTTCAAATGGATGCCCACCCAAACTATGTTTTAAACACAGTCAGTGGCAAATTAAAAATGAGTAAGTTGCCGTCCCTTCATTACGGGCCTTCTGTTATTTATAACAGCAGAGTGCATGCACAGCCAATGCACATCGGAAGGCTATTTATTGTAAGGGGTACCCTTAAGCTGAACCCGGCGATAGAATTGTGTCAAGGTGACGCAACGCCAGTTGCACGTTTTGCAAGTCAGCTTTAGTAGCCTGCGTAAAGTTTTTGCAATTGTTAAACTGTGTTTCATAGAGGCTACTGAAGGGAGAAATGATGGACGGTGGCCACCAAAAATTAAATATTTGTGCATCTTTACATTTTTGAACAGTTCTTTCCACCCGAAGGTCGTGTAGACAAGAGGCCTTCATGTGCATCCTCATTGAACGGCATTTTAAGTCTTTTTCAACTGCCGCTTCTTGAAATATTTTTAAGTAAAACATTTCACAACGAGGGAAGTAAAATCGCCCAACACATTTGCCTTTGGGTGCTTACAATATGTCGGCCTGCAAATAATCATAAATCATGCTGATTTGCTACGACACTTCTGCCCGTTTTATCCTTAGAAGTTAAATTCCGCATCTGCAACAACTCTCGCCGTGAGTATGTGTGTGGAGCACGCACAAACCTGCCTGCGTGCTTTTTGTGTTTAATGCTTGCTTGACAGAAGGATCGAGATGCTGTAGTATATTATGGGCTTCTTTTGGTTTTGTTCCTGTTCTCACTTGAGGCTATAGTCAAGAGATCTAAATATTTAGGGCGATAAATTAATTTGCGCTTTCGGCATCTGCTACAGAAGTAAAGGTACATGCTTGAAAATAACTTTTAGCCTGGTCTAAAATCGCTTTTGAGCGTGCCCACCACATGCGTATGCCCAAACAAATTTGTAAGGGGTTGCCAGATAAATCCTATTCCATCTTTACATTAGTAGTGCATTTCCAAAATGAGATGTTAACCAGTCCTAACCGAAGGTCACCCTATGAGAGGAAATCAAATTTTCCAAGGTGAAAGAGTAACTGTCATTGCATCCGCCACTTTATTCAGGGGGTGTGAGTGCATGCGTAGCTGTGTCTCCAGGCATAGCATACGGTAGTCGCACAAGCGATTATTACACGAGGCGAGCTTGAGCTGAGTAAGTTGGTTCATTGGCCTACAGGGCCACCACTGAGTCAGCACTAAACAAAAATATGGAAAGGTAACTACTCATACTGTGCTGCTGTTGCTATTTTTTGCAACTATGATGACGGTTTTGGTCAATTCCTGCCTTTTTATGCCTTTTTCAATTCCAGTCTTCGTAAAGTCGTAAAATAGGTGATAAATTTGCAGGGTGACTAACCGGCAGCTAGACTAAGCTTTAACAAAGTCAAGATGCGCAGGGTCTTGAATGCACTGTTTTGAGAACCACATACATTATTAAAATTACTGAGTGGATGCTGATGGGCAAAGAGGATCCATCAAAACGTTTGCACAATTTGAACGTTGCAACGAATTTGACTGACTATTGAGATTTAGCAGAGTAGGGAGGGAAATATTTTAATCTTTCTGGTTTCGTCTAAGACAAGTAGAGTTGCCATATATTCTAATATTTTTTATTCTCTCTCTAGTAAATATGGTAAAATTTTGATGCATGTATAGTGTGGCTTGCTGCATTTACCTGGGCATTCACATTCTCTTATTTGAGACATGTTATGCATATAAATAACTTTATTGACATATTGAGAACACATTTTGTCTTTCTAGGAGGGGCAGCTCGTGTCTCTAGGAGACAGCAAGAACCTGCAGAAGGTGGTGCGAGAGATGGTGGGACGCCTGTTCTCAAAGCAAGTCCAGGAGCAGTTCTCCGGCCCTTCTGGGCTACCAAGGAAAGTCAAGGTTCAAGGACGCCATGATGTGTAAGGTGGTCATCGGTAATGCATATTTTTTACTAGCTATTAAATTGATGGTATCTCTATTGGAGCTCAATAGACAAGCACAATCTTTGAAATATGTTGACAATTAAAGGGAAACTGAATCACTTCTGGACAAGAAAACGAGTTATAGGTGACTTCTGGCGTATTGTTGTCCTGTGAATCTGAATATCGCTTTCGTTTTCCCAGAAGGTGTAACTAGACGCGAGAAAACATGAAAAACCTCAGAGCAGCCGTGACGTCGTACTAGGATCTTTGGGGCGCCAAGCACCTGTCGCTCGTGTGGGTGGTGCGTGCAATTGCAAGCTTGCCAGTTGTATTTTTCCACACTGACGCCAGTTGTGGCGTCTAATTCTGACCTTTTTTCAAATTCAAGAAAAAGGTCAGAAATAAATTTTACAAATTTATTTCTGACCTTTTTACAAATTCAATTTTCCGAAAACTCCCAGCATGACGTCACGCCCCGGGAAGGAGGGGCTTCAGCTGCACTTTAGAAATTAATTTCTGCTTCTCCATGCACCAGATTGAAAAAATAAACTCGATATTCGTGATTCTGGAGGCCATATCAAGACGATTTTGGTGTTCTTCCTCAAATACAGAACAGCTTCAGTTTCCCGTTAAGTCTTGCAATATGCAAAATTTAAGTCGTCAGTTCCTGTCGTTTTTTTTTTTTTAATTTGATTTGCATTCTCTATTATGAATATCTCCTGTGTTAGCATTCTCGGACCTTCATACTAAAAAGCAGCGTTTTGAAGGAACTGTGAAAAAAGGTTTTTGTTGGTCTTGTTTTGTTAACCTGTTAGTTTCCAGGTTGAAAATCTAATGACGACCATTTAGAGGCCTTGGTCTGCAGAGTGTCAGTTGGGGAAGTTTTGCTCTTTTTTTAGCCACTCATCTCTGCACCCCACCCCGTCTCGCCCCCCCATTTTAGATTAATAGGATGTTGCGTGAAATAGCCATATGCCTCCGTAGAATCTGCACCTTAGCGTGGTAGCCAAACCCACAATCTCCACCTCTGTGGTGCTCTCTTTCTGTCACCTTTGAATTGCAGGCTGGTGAGGGACCCATATTTACACAAAGGAAACGCTCGCAAACTGCAGTGTGTGAACAGCGCCTTGTGTGTAGCTAATATGCAAGATATTGGCTTCCCCTATTTCTCAACTAATCTGTGTGATCTGACAATTCTCTTTACAGGTGCCATACAAAGTCGCACTCGTGCAGCGTGGACGCGGTGCAGAAGTGGCTGACGGTCAGGGAGGCGGGCAAGGGCAATAGAGTTAAAAAGACGGACACTCCACTGGTGGTTCCAACCGCCTTTGACGATGGGGGACACTCTGGCTGAGGAGCTAGCTGTTATGGATGCACGAGTCACAATAAAGAATGTCACGGTAAAAAACATTTTGTATGTTCCCTTCTTGTACTACCCACAATATGCATCTGGGCGACAGATGAATGGGACATGTCGTCTCAACGAGTATACAGTAATTGCCGTGAGTATACTGTATACATGGAGAAAGTCAATTGTTCACACAGAATTGTTTCTTAAAATTGCACAAATACTAAACTGGCTTTTTTCAGTTCAAGTCCGAAAAACATGTTAAAAACGGTCAGCACCTATAAAAGATATGAAAACCAATAAAATGGTTTGGACTGAGAAATTTAGCATTTCCACGTTTAAGTCAATTTGATCTACTGAGAAGTTGGCTGTTCAAAAATGCAGTAGGATGTCATTCCTGGGCTTTAAAGCCTGACACAGCTAGCATTCTGCTGGTTCAATGCTGGATACACTGAATGACGCATACGCTGGTGCTGATCCGCAATTTTCGCAGGCACTGACCCGCAATTACGCTGGCACTGATCTGTTTTTACGCTGGGACTAATCCGCAATTGGACTGGCTCTGACCCGGAATCACGCTGGCACACTGATGGTTTCCTACCGTACCACCGGTTCCATGCCGGGGATCTGTGTCGGGAGCTCGCTGGGAACATCCCGTATTCCCGGCATCCCGGTTTCCCAATAAGGTCCCGGTACCGGCCGGATTCCGGCATTGGGCCCGGCCGATGTCGCCCCTTGGGGCGTTTCCGGTACTGGCCGGTATCGCTATCCCGGCAGGCCAATACCGCCCCATCCCCAACCCGGCGTGTTGTGCTACTTGGGATTTAGAGGAAAGCTTCTCCGCTATATTTAGCACAAAAACTCTCCCCACTAAAATCAGCTAAATATTTCCCGCTACGTTTGGCGGAATAATTTTCCCGCTATATTTAGAGGGACTTCTTTCGATAGATTTAGCGAGATATTTATCGTACCTTTCGCGCTAAACGGCAGGAGCAGGAGAAGAGTGTGCAGATGAAGAGGAGGGGTATACCCTCCTCTCCTTACCTTCCCCTCCCCCACCTCACCAGGTGCGCTCTAATTCGCCGCTACAGGGGATTGTAAACGTCTTTCATGTTTTGTGTCCACAAACAACTTTTTCTTCTTCACAGTGATGCGAGTAATACAGTAAGAACGACCAGAAATTGCTTAAACAACACAACACAAATCGTCTAGCCATATTTAGGCGGTATACTTGTTCCATTCGCGAACAAGCGAGGGAAATTTGATCTGGATATTTTCATATCCCTAAGAAACATGAAAATATTGCAGCGCGCAGGGCCGAGAAAGCAGCGCTCGGTCACGGACCTCTAGAAAGTTATCGTTTATTCTTGTTCTCTATGTAATTTCTGTCATTTATTTCTGCTTTTGTTCTAGAAAGTGTGTGTTCATTTTCTCCCCGAGCGCGCGATGCTCCAGCCGCGTTTGCCAAATCTTCGAGATAGTGACGCACTCCAGATAAGAGGCCGTCCGCGACCTTGTCGAGTCAGTTTCGCCTCAGCGTTCGGACCTGCTGCTTCTCCGCCTCCGACGCCCGCGACGCTCTGTTGTTATCTTTCTATTTCCTCTTATTTTTGGGCACAAGTTCGCCCCATTAAACGTTCAGCTTACTCAGTCATTCGCCGCCTCATCACTTGTCATTCGGGACATTTTGGTGGAGGTGCTGGGTATGAAACCCTTGCAGCGTACCCATACAAAAACTCGTACTGCGAGCCCCATTCCCCGACGACCTTCCGTTGAAGACTCGGAGCCTCGTGCCAACCGGTGACTTCAGGGCCAAGCTCGTGAACTGAGACCACTCCCGGCGAGAACAAGGCAAACGATACCGACCATGGCTTCATCGACGAGGGGGGCCACAGCAGCACCCGGCGTTGTTTGCCTGCCCGTCATTCCACGAAGTCCGACTCCCTTCCACGGCGAGGTCTCCGAGGACGTGGAAGACTGGATCCAGGACTACCAACGTGCCGCCCGACATAGCGGATGGACTACGGAACAGTACCTACAGAACCTCTACTGTTCGCAGGAGGGCACAGCGAGGGACTAGTATGAGAACCACGAGGCTTCCCTTAGATCGTGGGATACCTTCATTGCTGAATTTAAGCGAACATTCGCAAGCCAGCATCGACGACATCGGGCGGAGGACGTTGTGCACACAAGGACCCAAGACTACAACGAAAGCGTACCGGCTTCGTTGAGGACGTGCTACGCCTCAGTGCCCGCGCCGACCCTATGGCCAGCGAGGAAAAGAAGCTGCGCGTCCTGATGAGGGGTGTGAAGAGCGAAATCTTCGGCGGCCTTGTTCGTCATCCCCCGACGACAATAGCTGAATTCGTCGCCGAAGCCACCACCATGGAGGGTGCTATGCAAGCACGGTCGAGCCACTAGATTCGACTCGCCGGCTCCCATGCTGCTTCGGCCATTGCATCCTCACCACTTGACCTGGGCAGCCTTGGTGTGGGCAACCTTTGCCAGATAATCCGCGTTGTCGTTCGGGAGGAGATCAGGAAAGTTCTGTCCACTGCCGATCGCCTTGCCCCGCTTTTTATGGCGGAAGTAGTGCGAGAGGAGGTGCAGCGAGCCTTCCAGCAGGAGGCTCCCGTCGACCTGCTACAACCGGAACAGCCGACGGTGAGCTACGCCGACATGGTCCGACGACCGCCACCCGCTGCCCGCCAACCTCCTCCGCCGCAACGACGAGACGCACCAGAACCACCGTACCCCCGACGTCTGGACGACCGACCTCAGTACGTCCAGCAAGAACAACCAGCGCCTAGGAAGACCGACGTGTGGCGGACGGCCGATCGACGCCCCCTGTGCTACCACTGTGGTGAAGCGGACCACATCTGACGATGCCAATACAGCCAGCTGGGCCTAAGAGGTTTCACGCCCAACGACGCTCGACCACGTCTTGGAGAGTGACCTCGGAACATCGAGGACTACCTTGCCGCTCTTCATCTCTTGAGTCGCCTCCCGCCGAGAATTCCGTTCACTATCTCCCCTACGCTCGCCATCGCCCTTCCGCCGGTCTCGCCGAGACAGCCTGTCACCCATCGCGTCCCGCCGGGAAAACTAGGCGCGGCGATGCAGGGAGGTGGTGTTGCCAAAGACGAACGATGCCAAGATCCTCCAAGATCGTCGGAGCTCTGCCAATCTAACACCACAACGCCCCGAAACGACGTTTCTGTAAGAGTGTCGAATAACCTCAACGTTATCATCGGCGGCCACGATGCGACGGCACTCGCTGACACCGATGCAGATTACTCCGTTTTGAGTGGTAGACTCTCTCGTCGCCTTCGGAAAGTTACGACGTCGTGGGTGGACTGCAGAAACTAACTGCCGGCGAACATCTTATCACGCCTGTCGGCAGGTGCTCTGCTCGCGTTGAGATCGACGGTGAAACCTGCCCTGTCAAGTTCGTCGTTCTGCAAGACTGTTCGAGGGACGTCATTCTCGGAATGGACTTCTTGTGTGAATACGGACCCATCATCGACCTTGGGGAGAACAAGCTGACGCTTCGGAAACCTGTTCCCTCGGCGGAAGATCCCAAAGCGACGTCAGCTGCAGTGCGAGTCCTTACCAGCCACGTAAACCTGCCGCCGCTGTCCAGTGAAGCCTACTGCAGGATAGCACTGTTGGAAGGAAGCATTCAACTTCTCTTTGGACGAGAAATATGCATTCCAAGGGGCCTAACCAAGCTCCAGGACGGGTGTACCGTAGCCCTTGTCACCAACTTCCAGCAAGAGTTGCAGCACCTTACAAAGGGTACAGCTATGGTCTACGTCGAAGAAAGTTAGGGCTCGGTCGTGATCGCCGTGATCTCAGAAGACGCCTTTACGACGCAGCACAAGGGAAACACGCCGTCTGAACTCGACATCGACCCATCCCTCCCAACCCCACAACGACGACTGCTGACTGACGTTCTCGCTGAGTTCAGGGAGTGCTTCGCCACACCGTCAAGGCTACGCTAAACAGCGGTTGCGATGCATCGAATTGTTACTGACAATGACGTGCCCCCTATTCATCAGTCGCCGTACCGAGCTTCGGTGAAGGAGAGGAAAACCATCCAGAAACAAGTTCAAGTAATGCTTGGCGACGATATTATCCAGCCTTCAAGCCGTTCGTGGGCCTCTCCAGTCATGCTGGTGAAAAATAAGGACGGAACTCTTAGGTTCTGCGTGGACTACAGGCGGCTCAACGCTGTTACAAAGAAAGATGTCTCTCCACTTACCCGCAAAGATGACACCCTTGACTATTTACGCCACACCTGATACTTTTTGTCGATGGACTTGAAGAGTGGCTACTGGCAGATTGATGTCGATGAACGGACCGCGAGAAGACTGCCTTTGTTACGCCCGATAGACTCTACGAGTTCAAGGTGATGCCCTTCGGGCTCTGTACGGCGCCGGCGACTTTCCAGCCGGTCATGGGTACCGTACTAAAGGGACTGAAGTGGCAGAGCTACCTCGTTTACCTGGATGACATCGTCGTTTTTTCTCACGACTTCGACGAGCCCTTGTAACGGCTTAGGGCCGTGCTCCATGCCATCAAGACCGCACAGGCAAACTCAAGCCAACGAAGTGCCGCTTCGCCTACGGCGAACTTAAATTCCTTGGTCATGTCGTCAGTAGCGAAGGAGTACGCCTTTACCCCGCGAAGACATCCGTCGTAGCCGAATTTTCTCGACCATCGGACAACAAGGACTTCTGCAGATTCCTGGGTCTGTGCGTGTACTACAGGCGCTTCATTCAAGATTTCGCCAAACTTTTGGCGCCCATCACACATCTTACGAAAGACGCCGCGAAGTTTCGCTGGGCAGAGGAACAAAAACGGGCGTTCGACGAACTGAAACGAAGACTTCAGACATCTCCGATCCTGGGACATTTCGACCAGCACGCCGAAACCGAAAGTCACATCGACTCAAGTAACTCCGGACATGGTGCGGTATTGGTACAGCTACAAGAAGGCGCGGAGCGAGTCATTGCCTACACAAGTCGGCCACCGTCAAAGGCGGAGAGAAATTACTCCACGACGGAAAAAGAATGTCTCGCGGTTGTATGGGCGATCACAAAGTTTCGTTCGTACAAATACGGGAACCCGTTCCGGGTGGTCACAGACCACCATTCGCTCTGTTGGCTTGCAAACCTCGAAGACCCTTCATGACGCCTGGCTCGATGGAGTCTTCGACTGCAAGAATTCGATATGACCGTGGTCTACAAGTCAGAACGGAAACATAGTGACGCAGACTGCTTTACCAGAGCCCCCGTCGAAACATCAGGCTGTACCGACGTGGATGACGACGAGTGCTTCCTAGGTGACGTGGACACCAATGACATGGCAGGACTTCAACGAGGCGATCCGGAGCTCCGCGCCCTGATATAGCATCGAAAAGGAGAAAGGAAGTAGCGTTCCTCGTGTCTTTTCACAAGCCCAGCCGACCTTCGCTCTTCGAAGAGGTGTACTTTATAAGAAAAATTTTGGAACCAGTAATTCGCTTTGGGTTTTGATAGTCCCTGCCAGCCTTCGAAAAAAGATTTTTCAAGCGTTCCACGACGACCCGACTTCAGGACACCTCGGTTACAGCCGGTCACTAGCCCGAATACGTGAAAAATACTACTGGCCCAAGCTTCCGAAAACCGTCCATCTCTACAAGCGATAGTGCCATGAGAGCCAGCGACGCAAAAAACGCCGTCAAAGCCAGCAGGTCACCTTCAACCGATTACCCCTCCAGCCATACGTTCCAGCAATTGGAATGGATTTGCTGGGTCCTTTTCCACCGTCGACGCTGGGAAACCGCTGGATAATCGTCGCCACAGATTATCTTACACGTTACGCCGAGACGAAAACCCTTCCGTCGGGGACTGCTGTCAAAGTCGCCAAGTTCTTCATCGAGTCCATCGTCCTCTGGCATGGCGCCCCCGAAGACCTGGTCACAGACCGAGGGTCATCGTTCATGGCGCAGTTGACCCAAGATATCCTTTGTCTAAGCAAGACGGACCACCGTCGGACAACTGCATACCATTTTCAGACCAACGGGTTGACGGAGCGGCTTAACACGACCATCGCCGACACAATCTCCATCTACGTCGACGTGGAACACAAGACATGGGACGAGATATTGCCGTACGTCATATTTGCCTACAATACGGCCGTACAAGAGACCGCAAGAGTGACGCCCTTCCAGCTGGTGTATGGCCGGAAGGTGACGAATATGCTAGACTCTATGATGCCGCACAAGCCAGTCGACGACGGAAGCGATGACGCCCAGGTGTGGTTTCTAAACGAGCAGAAAAGGTCCGCCAGTTAGCCAGACTACGAATTCAAGACAAGCAACATGTCGACGCCGGCCGATACAATCGTCGCCGGCGTGGCATCGACTTTCATCCCGGGAACAGAGTATGGGTCTGGACACCAATTCGGCGACACGGGCTAAGCGAGAAGCTTCTGAGCGCTACTTTGGACACTACAAGGCTCTTTGGCGTCTCGGGGACTTAAACTACGAGGTGCTTCCCGACTGAACTAGACCATCAAGACGAAGCCAAGGACTACCCGAGATAGTCCACGCCGTGCGCCTCAAGCCGTATTCCGAACGACAGAACTTTAAACTCTCGTCAAACCGTGAACTGTGACTCGCGAGTCTGGTATCATTTTGTTGTTGCTTTGTGTTTATGTTGCATCGGGGCGATGCACTTTTAAAGGAAAGGGGGGGGGGGGGGGGGGGGGGTAATTCCGCGCGCAGTGCCGAGAAAGCAACACTCGGTCACGAACTTCTAGAAAGTTCTCGTTTGTTCTTGTTCTGGATGTGACTTCTATCATTTATTCCTGCCTTTGTTGTAAAAAGTGCGTGTTCATTCTCGCCCCGAGCGCGCGACGCTCGAGCCGCTTTCGCTGAATCTTCGAGATAGTGACGCACTCTCGAAAAGAGGCCGTCCGCGACCTTGTCGAGTTAGTTTCGCCTCAGCGTTCGATCTTGCTGCTTCGCCGCCTTCAACGCCCGCGACGCTCTCTTGTTATCTTTCTTTTTTCTTTTATTTTTGGGCACAAGTTCGCCCCATTAAACGTTCAGCTTACTCAGTCATTCGCCGCCTCTTCACTTGTCATTCGTGACAATATCCAGAGGGTGTTTTTATTGAAAGCCACCTGAATCCGTGACCGAGGGGATACAATGAACATGCAAGAGAAATAATATGTTGGTGAATTTTGACTGACCCGCGACGGAACGTGGAAGTATATGGATCGTAATAGATTCATCGAATTAACAGGGCTGTGGACAACTTTGCCAATAAGTATAAAATTTCCAAACTGCCTCCTCATGGCAAGGTTATGTACTGCGAATCATCTACGTAAGGTCTCAGAATGATAAAAACAGCGTCTTGCAATATGGCGGTCGTGTATTATTCTTATTTGTTCCATTACGTTTTCTAATGCAGTTGTCTGTGTAATAGATAAAGAATTCCAGATGAGGGATCCGATTTCTAACTGGGATCCAACTAGTGACTTCAACAAATGCAACACACAAAAGAGTGACAAAAATTGGCGCCATACTCGAGACATTAGGCCTAGCACACTAAACGCGGTATTAACGGTTATGGTGTACATTGAAAACCAGTGTCTCTTAATAGAAACACCAAGAGGCCTCATAACAGATACGCGGGGGAGCGAGGCGCCTTGAAGGTTGAAGACAATAATGAATGAACCCACGTTTTTTTGAAAGGACGATATATTTATATTTCTCGTGATCAAGCGCCAAGAAGTTTTTGACGCACACATTCGAAACATGTTCAATGTCAGCTTGAAGGCAAGTGAAATTCAACAGAGATTTAAGGCACTTATAAACAACTTAATATTATCGTCGACAAGTTCAACTTTTAGCTCAAATTTTGCAGAAGAGCGAAGCTCGATGAAAGTTTCGCCTTTGTAATTTTAAAACATTTTCAAATAACAATAGACAATAAGGAAGTTGTCTTCGCCTACATGGTTTCACTTAAATTTGGCCGTAATATCGCGACGTTCAATTTTTTTTTTGCTAGTTGCCGTTTGAGGTTGTCGTAACCTATCAAAAAACGGAGCTGCTAACCTCCTTGATGCTATAACTGCGCAACCAAACACAGATACACATCTATATATTTAACGTTTGGCACATGTTGAAAACGATCGCTAATGTAGTGTGCGACAACACAACGCTCGGAGTTGGTAAGAACGTAATCTCCCGAGGGTACGCCGGAGGGTCTGTTGATTTTAGGCTTCCCAATGCTGCCTCATTTGACCACGGTTGTGCTGATGCTGAAGCAACTTTGACGCGCTCTAGAACACTGCCCAGCGCCTATATTAATCCTCTGGATAATTAACTCACTACCAGAAAGCGCATTAGTGTAGATTGAATTTTTTTGAAGATATCTTAAAGACCGACAACCAGTTCGCGCTTTCCACTTTTCCCTCACTTTCTCCTCTCCCTCTTTTACCCTGTCCACCGTTACCCGTTTCCTCCTCCCCTATGGTGAGGAGGATCTTCTGCCTTGCAGAATCTCGAGTCTGGTTGTCGGCCTTTAAGCTTAAAAATGAAAGCCGTTTACAACTCCCTGTAACACCGAATTGGAGCGCAGCCCTTGAGGAGGAGGAGGGAAGGGTACTGAGGGTTACCTGCTCTCGGGGCGGGGGGACGGGGGGGGGGGGGGGGTCATGTGACCTTGGGGGGTCACGTGACCTCCCAGAAAAGATTTTCCGCTAGATTTAGCGGGGAATTTTTTCCGCTAGATTTAGCGGGGAAATTTTTCCGCTAGGTTTAACAGGAAAATTTTCCCCCTAGACTTAGCGGGGAATTTTTTTGCGCTAAATTTAGCGGGGAAAATTTTCCGCTAGATTTAGCGCGGAACGTTTTCCGCTAGATTTAGCGGGGATTTTTTCCGCTAGATTTAGCGGGTTAATTTTTCCGCTAGATTTAGCGGGGCACTTTTTCCGCTAGATTTAGTGGAGAAATTTTTCCGCTAAATATAGGGGAGAAATTTTTCCGCTAGATTTAGCGGAAAAATTTTTCCGCTAGATTAAGTGCGAAAATTTTTCCGCTAGATTTAGCGGGGAAATTTTTCCGCTAGATTTAGCGGGAATTTTTCCCGCTAGATTTAGCGGGAAAATTATTGCGCTAGATTTAGCGGGGAATTTTTTCCGCTAAATCTAGCGGGGAAAATTTTTCCGCTAGATTTAGCGGGGAAATTTTTCCGCTGGATTTAGCGGGGAATATTTTCCGCTAGATTTAGAGGGAAATTTTTCTGCTAGATTTAGCGAGGAATTTTTCCCGCTAGATTTTTCGATAGATTTAGCGGGGAAATTTTTCTGCTAGATTTAGCGGGGAATTTTTTCCCGTAAATCTAGCGGGGAAAATTTTTACGCTAGATTTAGCGGAGAAATTTTTCCGCGAAATCTAGAGGGGAAATTTTTCCACTAGATTTAGCGGGGAAATTTACCCATAATGCATCGCGTGGTTACGCCGACGGCGACAGCGACGGCGACGCCGACGCCGCTCAACTCGGAAACGGGCCCCTATGAGCTGCGCTCTAAAAGAAAACCCCTGTATTTATTTTAAACTGTACGACAATTGTAACATTCATAAAGAAATATGAAAGAAACGCTTTTGAACACTTTTTAAGATCACTTGGCGCAGACACACAATGAAGTTTCAGACAAAAGGAAAACTCCATCTTGCGCCTAATTAAGGAGACGTATATTCGTAACACGCATGTTGACCTCGGAAACTCCCGGGTAATTCTAGAAATATCAAGCATGCAAAAATATGCCGCCGTGGTATGAATGCGTATAAGATGATACTCAATTAAAATATCATTCTCATTAAAACAAACCGAATAAGCATTCTTATAAAAAATTAAAGCAGCAATCTTAGTAGTTCCGATTACATACAAGGACATGATGTTGAATGCTACAGCCGCGACCCTATTGAAAATCGCTCTGATGGGACTTCAGGATTTTTTTAAAGGGTGCGAAGGGGACTTCAGGAATTTCTGAGATGTTTGACGGGGGCACCGATATTTCCTGGTGGGTTCACTGGCCCCGTCAGAGGCTCTCCTGAAATGTCTAAAGTCCCCTTTACGATGCCTTGAAATGTCTGAAAGCCTGTCAAGAGCTTTTCTAATGGGGTCGGGAAAACCTTCAGGCCTCTCTATATGTCTGTGTGGGCAACGGCCCAGGTGGAAAAAACACATTTCGCAGAATTAATGAACATAGCTGCTTATTGTACGCTACGGGGGAAAAATAAGTATTTGGAGAATGCCGATCGTGTGTGAGTACGGTCAGATTTTTATTACTGCTCTGCTATCAAATACGAGTGGGCTCCTGGACCCGTCTGTCACTGCCCGGGTGTTCGGTCGCGAAAGAGGCTACTAAGGGCGACCGCCCATGTGGAGAATTGACGAGCCGCGGGCCGAGTGGTGTTGGCCGAGCGGCGTTTGGAGGCGAACGCAATCCTGTCCGCTCGAGGCGAAATACGTGCAACCATGTATTAAAAAAAAAAAATACAAGAAAAAAAGAAAAGAAAAAAAAAAGAACAAGCCGAGAGCAGTGCGCACTTTCCAGGAACAGGGACGCACGCGGGAGCGACTCGTTCCGGGAACCGGTCCCCCCACGGGGGACACCAAGTAGCACAACACGCCGGGTTGGGGATGGGGCGGTATTGGCCTGCCGGGATAGCGATACCGGCCAGTACCGGAAACGCCCCAAGGGGCGACATCGGCCGGGCCCAATGCCGTTATCCGGCCGGTACCGGGACCTTATTGGGAAACCGGGATGCCGGGAATACGGGATGTTCCCAGCGAGCTCCCGACACAGATCCCAGGCATGGAACCGGTTGTACGGTAGGAAACCATCAGTGTGCCAGCGTGATTCCGGGTAAGAGCCAGTCCAATTGCGGATTAGTCCCAGCGTAAAAACAGATCAGTGCCAGCGTAATTGCGGGTCAGTGCCTGCGAAATCGCGGATCAGCACCAGCATATGCGTCATTCAGTGTACCCAGCATAAAACCAGCAGAATGCTAGCTGTGCCAGGCTTTAAAGCCCAGGAATTACATCTTACTGCATTTTTGAACAGCCAACTTCTCAATAGATCAAATTGACTTAAACGTGGAAATGCTAAATTTCTCAGTCCAAACCATTTTATTGTTTTTCATATCTTTTATAGGTGCTGACCGTTTTTAACATGTTTTTCGGACTTGAACTGAAAAAAAGCCGGTTTAGTATTTGTGCAATTTTAAGAAACAATTCTGTGTGAACAATTGACTTTCTCCATGTATACAGTATACACATGGCAATTACTGTTTACTCGTTGAGACGACATGTCCCATTCATCTGTCGCCCAAATGCATATTGTGGGTAGTACAAGAAGGGAACATACAAAATGTTTTTTACCGTGACATTCTTTATTGTGACTCGTGCATCCATAGCAGCTAGCTCCTCAGCCAGAGTGTCCCTCATCGTCAAAGGCGGTTGGAACCACCAGTGGAGTGTCCGTCTTTTTAACTCTATTGCCCTTGCCCGCCTCCCTGGCCGTCAGCAACTTCTGCACCGCGTCCACGCTGCACGAGTGCAACTTTGTATGGCACCTGTAAAGAGAATTGTCAGATCACACAGATTAGTTGAGGGATAGGGGAAGCCAATATCTTGCATATTAGCTACACACAAGGTGCTGTTCAAACACTGCAGTTTGCGACCATTTCCTTTGTGTAAATATGGGTCCCTCACCTAGCCTGCAATTCAAAGGTGACAGAAAGAGAGCACCACAGAGGTGGAGATTGTGGGTTTGGCTACCACGCTAAGGTGCAGATTCTACGGAGGCATATGGCTATTTCACGCAACATCCTATTAATCTGAAATGGGGGGCGAGATGGGGTGGTGTGCAGAGATGAGTCGCTAAAAAAAGAGCAAAACTTCCCCAACTGACACTCTACAGACCAAGGCCTCTAAATGGTCGTCATTAGATTTTCAACCTGGAAACTAACAAGATAAAAAAACAAGACCAACAAAAACCTTTTTTCACAGTTCCTTCAAAACGCTGCTTTTCAGTATGAAGGTTCCGAGAATGCTAGCACAGGAGATATTCATAATAGAGAACGCAAGTCAAATTTAAAAAAAACAAACAAAAAAAAAACGACAGGAACTGACGACTTAAATTTTGCATATTGCAAGACTTAACGGGAAATTGAAGCTGTTCTGTATTTGAGGAAGAACACTAAAATCGTCTTGATATGGCCTCCAGGATCACGAATATCGAGTTTATTTTTTGCAATCTGGGGCATGGAGAAGCAGAAATTAATTTCTAAAGTACAGCTGAAGCCCCTCCTTCCCGGGGCGTGACTTCATGCTGGGAGTTTTCGGAAAATTGAATTTGTAAAAAGGTCAGAAATAAATTTGTAAAATTTATTTCTGAACTTTTTCTTGAATTTGAAAAAAGGTCAGAAATAGACGCCACAACTGGCGTCAGTGTGGAAAAATACAACTAGCAAGCTTGCAATTGCACGCGCCGCCCACACGAGCGACACGTGCTTGGCGCCCCAAAGATCCTAGTAGGACGTCACGGCTGCTCTGAGGTTTTTCGTGTTTTCTCGCGTCTAGTTACACCTTCGGGGAAAACGAAAGCAATATCCAGATTCACAGGACAAAAATACACCAGAAGTCACCTATAACTCATTTTTTTGTCCAGAAGTGTTTCAGTTTCCCTTTAATTGTCAACATATTTCAGATTGTGCTTGTCTATTGAGCTCCAATAGAGATACCATCAATTTAATAGCTAGTAAAGAATATGCATTACCGATGACCACCTTACACATCATGGCGTCCTTGAACCTTGACTTTCCTTGGTAGCCCAGAAGGGCCGGAGAACTGCTCCTGGACTTGCTTTGAAAACAGGCGTCCCACCATCTCCCGCACCACCTTCTGCAGGTTCTTGCTGTCTCCTAGAGACACGAGCTGCCCCTCCTAGAAAGACAAAGTATGTTCTCAATATGTCAATAAAGTTATTTATATGCAGATACAATGGTATGAACATGTCTCAAGTAAGAGAATGTGAATGCCCAGGTAAATGCAGCAAGCCACGCTATACATGCATCAAAATTTTACAATATTTATTAGAGAGAGAATAAAAAATATTAGAATATATGGCAACTCTACTTGTCTTAGACGAAACCAGAAAGATTAAAATATTTCCCTCCATACTCTGCTAAATCTCAATAGTCAGTCAAATTCGTTGCAACGTTCAAATTGTGCAAACCTTTTGACGGATCCTCTTTGCCCATCAGCATCCACTCAGTAATTTTAATAATGTATGTGGTTCTCAAAACAGTGCATTCAAGACCCTGAGCATCTTGACTTTGTTAAAGCTTAGTCTAGCTGCCGGTTAGTCACCCTGTAAATTTATCACCTATTTTAGGACTTTACGAAGACTGGAATTGAAAAAGGCATAAAAAGGCAGGAATTGACCAAAACCGTCATCATAGTTGCAAAAAATGGCAACAGCAGCACAGTATGAGTAGTTACCTTTCCATATTTTTGTTTAGTGCTGACTCAGTGGTGGCCCTGTAGGCCAATGAACCAACTTACTCAGCTCAAGCTCGCCTCGTGTAATAATCGCTTGTGCGACTACCGTATGCTATGCCTGGAGACACAGCTACGCATGCACTCACACCCCCTGAATAAAGTAGCGGATGCAATGACAGTTACTCTTTCACCTTGAAAAATTTGATTTTCTCTCATAGGGTGACCTTCGGTTAGGACTGGTTAACATCTTATTTTGGAAATGCACTACTAATGTAAAGTAAATATGGAATTAAGATTTATCTGGCAACCCCTTACAAATTTGTTTGGGCATACGCATGTGGTGGGCACGCTCAAAAGCGATTTTATACCAGGCTAAAAGTTATTTTCAAGCATGTACCTTTACTTCTGTAGCAGATGCCGAAAGCGCAAATTAATTTATCGCCCTAAATATTTAGATCTCTTGACTATAGCCTCAAGTGAGAACAGGAACAAAACCAAAAGAAGCCCATAATATACTACAGCATTTCGATCCTTCTGTCAAGCAAGCATTAAACACAGAAAGCACGCAGGCAGGTTTGTGCGTGCTCCACACTCATTTTCACGGCGAGAGTTGTTGCAGGTGCGGAATTTAACTTCTAAGGATAAAACGGGCAGAAGTGTCGTAGCAAATCAGCATGATTTATGATTATTTGCAGGCCGACATAATGTAAGCACCCAAAGGCAAATGTGTTGGGCGATTTTACTTCCCCCGTTGTGAAATGTTTTACTTAAAAATATTTCAAGAAGCGGCAGTTGAAAAAGACTTAAAATGCCGTTCAATGAGGATGCACATGAAGGCCTCTTTTCTACACGACCTTCGGGTGGAAAGAACTGTTCAAAAATGTAAAGATGCACAAATATTTAATTTTTGGTGGCCACGGTCCATCATTTCTTCCTCCAGTAGCCCCTATGAAACGCAGTTTAACAATTGTGAAAACTTTACGCAGGCTACTAAAGCTGACTTGCAAAACGTGCAACTGGCGTTGCGTCACCTTGACACAATTCTATCGCAGGGTTCAGTTTAAGGGTACCCCTTACAATAAATAGCCTTCCGATGTGCATTGGCTATGCATGCACTCTGCTGTAATAAATAACAGAAGGCCCGTAATGAAGGGACGGCAACTTACTCATTTTTAATTTGCCACTGACTGTGTTTAAAACATAGTTTGGGTGGGCATCCATTTGAAATATTACGGTAAAAGGCTTCAGTCCACATTCCAACCCCATTTGCAAAAAACTTCAGATAACCCAAGTTAAACCATAAAGTAAGAATCGCAGCCTTATAGCCGTCAATATTGTGAAAAAGAGGACACATAAATACCGGCAGTGTCCTGTTGGTGAAGTTCTTCAGCTGCGCTTCTGCAGCACTAAGCTGTTCCATGTTGCGGAGAGGCATCAGGAACAGCTCTGGTGGTTCAGGCCTGGCCAGTTCCTGGGGCGTCACCTGTTGCCCAGGCCTCGCCTGCTCTCCCTGGTGCTTGAAAGACACCACGTGCCCGAGCATCTGCCCAACAGACTTGCAGTTCCCTGTTCTGCTGCTCTAGGTGCCCATTCTGGATGTGCAGGTCTAACACGGCCTAAGCAGCTGAGCGTCGAAGGCTGCAAGATAACAAAGGCATAAGAAAGCATTATCCATTTTGCTGATCAACATTATGCACTGATGATGCGAAGAAACTTTTTCAGAAACTCGGGTTTCGGGAAGTTTCAGAAGAACGCTTGAACCTTCAGGTGTTTCGGATGGTTTGGGTAGCTTTGGAACGGTTGCCAGAGACAGTGAGTGTTTCAAATTTTTGTAAAAATTTAAGAGACATTATAATTTGTATGCAATATTCATAAATGTAATAAAAAAATTGTGTTATCAAATAAACTTTCTGAAAAGGAGACACAGCCCCAATTTTCAGAACGTCACAGTTTTGGCTTGTATGGTCAAAATGAATGCTCCCACAAAGTTTTATGATGTGTTTTGACAACCAAAGAAAATAAAAATACTGATTCGTCGGCGACGCACGCGAGACGCTCTGCGCTTGGCTGCGATAAGCACTAGCTTAAAAATCTGATATATAGGTCCGTGCCTATTAGGCCTAGCTTGGTGCCTGTACCCTTGTTGGAACTGCCATTTTCTGGGCTTTCAGGACGGCCTTTTTTTTAAACTATCAACTGTCTAAGAATGGGAGAGAATCCCGTTAAGAACACTTGCCCTGGTATAGAAAACGAAATTGGCTGCAAGCGGCTGCTCTGGGGTCACATGATACCTCGCGCCTAGGCATATGACGCTTTAGAATGAATGGGCACTTCCAAATAAAGCACAGATCAATTGCACCCCTTGTTAAATAGCAGAAGTTCCCAAAGCAACTTTGTTTTCTATCGTTTCACTTGCAGCATACAGTGTGTAACAGATGATCCACCTTCCTTCGGTTCTGGTAGCAGACGACGCAGCGGCGTCTTGTTTCCCGCAGCAAATGACACTCTAGGGCAGACAAACCCTCCCTCTTTTCTCACGTTAGCAGGCGACGTGTCTGATAAAGAAAGGTCAGCTCCCTCAGTACAAGCCGGCAGAGATCTCAATCTCACAAAACACCAAAATCGGGCCATTGGTACAACATTTCAAAGTACAAACAGAAGCTGCACAGCACGGCGCCGAGGCGAACTTGCTGCACCTAAAAACAACACTCTAAGCTGTCCGTCGAACCTCTCCAGAGTAGGACAGCACCACGGCCGTTCTTGGCAGCATGCAATGCTTTCCCCAAGCATTACGAGAAAGTTTTGTTACCAGTAGCGTATTGAAGAACTCGGTCACTACTGTAATTGTGCATGTGTCACTACGAAGATTATGGAGCTAACTAAATTGAGCAACTGCCGCAAGCTAATCTGGTCAAGCATGCTAACAGAGGGCAGATCAAAAATGTGTGCTACCACATTATCAGGACTTTAGATGAAAAGGAACAGTACAAAATAATACTTACTGTATTTCTGCAAACTTGATGCTCTGAACGAAGGCCAGTCAGAGTCTGGTGCTTGGCCCGGTCGCACACAAGACAAGATGTCCGCCCCAGGCATTTTGCTTGGCCACCCGCCGTTGTTTCATACTCAAATCGAACCACAACAGAGGGACGGACGCCACCGTTATTTCGTCATTCTCTTCGATGAACTGTACTCCTCCTCACTAGAATAAAAGGCGTGGTCAGACATGATGTTCATTCAAGTAACTTCACACTGTCAGGTCTTCGCAACCTTTAGCATATATTATAATAACTCCATGGATATATCCCCATGCACGGCCACATTGAAACACGACGGCGTCGCATTCCGGTATACGCCAAGTAATAAAAGTAGCAGTAAAACAGAAAAAACGGTGCTCATTTCGCGTAAAGGTCTGTTTACACCATGCTTTGTAGCTTTTTACTTGCAACGGTTTCGTGATACCGCGGTTTTGTGCAATTAGCTTATTTACATCCAGTTTTTCAAGCAATGGCAATGGCGTTTCGACTATACTTTATTCATTTTTAAGCTGAGACTAGAAGCTCCGCCTTTAACGCAAGCTTTCTGCCCTTGCTAACACAAGTGCGATCACGCAGGCTCGCGCAACCAAAGCACTGCAGAAGCCAGCAAGCTCGCACTGAAGGCGGAGATTCTAGTCTCAGCTTAGGGGCAAACGGAGTATACATTCCTTGCATATGACGGCATGCTAGGTAAGGACGGGGCCCTGTGCCACGCCGGTGGTGGACTTCACAACGCACGGTTGTGCTTACCAAGGCGTAGGATGCCGCTAACTGCCTGGACATACCGTAGAATACCGTGCATCCGCCCATTCCACATTAAGCGCCCATTACCAAATTTGTGAGATCTGAGAAAATACGCACAGTACATTTATATGTAAAATTGACGACCGGACAAGCACCTATACCCCCTTTTTTTGCGATTATTTCCAAAGTTTGAGTGCGCGCTTGCCCGGTATTTAATGGTACACCGTATTTTCATAGAAGGAACCTAGTTTTGTTTGATGTGAACTCGGAAAAACGAGTCGAGCTTACGATGATGACGGTTAGCCAGTACGTGCGGAATTTTTCAGCATTGGTGCGATTGCGCTACGAGCAGAAAGTTTCGATATACCGCTAAGTTATAATAAAAAAAAATGTGGTGTCGAAAAAAAAAAAAAGTTGTATTGCGTGCCGCAAAATTTGACGAGCGGCTCTAGGAGTCGCCTGTAGAAAAATTGTTACGACTTTGCGAAGTATGGCAAACAATGCAAGGTTACCTCCATAATCTAAAACCTGATGCAAGGATAAATAAAATAACGGACAAGCGTCTCGCGGACGGCACAACCCGATGCCCCGCCAGCAGCGTCTCGGCGAGCTAGCATGCCTGCACCAACACGGCGCGGTCGCCCCCGGAGACCGCCTTGATCACCGGACACCGCGCGGTGCCAGCCACCAGTGCTAAATCCCCCCCCCCCCCCCCCCCCCCCAACACACACACTCACTCACGGGTTAAGCGCGACGACGGGATGACGAGCGAGCGGGACGGTGAGACGACGCTCCTGACGCCCGACTCCTACTTCGGGAGGCACTCACTTGATCGAATGACGTTTTAGCGAACGCCCACGTTTCGCCGAATGACACTTTAGCGAATAGTCGGACGCCGCGAAGCGGCGTTTTCGGGTGGGCCAAATGGGTTCACATTTTTGTAATGAGTTGCCGCAGACTGTCGCCGCGAAGCGGCGTAAAGCGCAGCGCGGCGGATGGGTTAACGCGCGCCCCTGTTATTCGCTAAAACGTTAATTCGCTCAAACGTCGCTGTTCGCTAAAATGTCATTCGCTCATGTGATATGGACGCTCCTACTTCTATCTTCTCCCCCACTTTTCTCCCCTCACCCTACCCCAAGTCAGTGACAAATGCGCCTAGCGCGCGTACACGATTTACTCTAGGGAGTTTTAGCGAGTCGTTTTTCAAGCACACGGTTCCGAAATCACGAACGGTACAGCTGGTCCGTTCCGTGAAACCGTACGTCGAATTCCACATACTTTAGTGAATCGTGAAAGTGGCGCGACCGTGTAAACGATGATGATGATCGTGCTTAACGGTGGCGCCATCTTCTAGTAAACATGTGAAACATTCTTCAACGTGTAAATCCGTGCCGACGGTGGCGGACACCGTGGTGGCGGCTCGTGTTTCCGGCGTACGACTGATGTAAACAAGACGGCCGATGTAATAATTGCCGGTCGGAATTTCAAGAACTGCGAAGCTAGCTCGAGTAAAAAGTGTCTGAACGACCGTAAAGGTATGTGGTGCGTCTCCGTCATCTTGAACTTGAACGATCGTTCACGTTGTGTGCCGTCGAACCAAATAATTTCGTCTTAATTATAATGCAAAAGAATGCAAAGGGGCAAGCGAGCTGGACAAGAATGATGTAAGCTGTGTTTGGAGATTTGTGTTTGTCCTTCGTCCCTCTTGTTCCCCTTCTCCAGGGATCATTTACATCATTTCGTCTGCTCGCGGTCGCCTCGGCAGCTAGTCTGCCCGCAGATCGCAAACATTTACTAGCATGCGCAGTTTACAGTATTCACGATCGCTTACCATGGTGAGTAGTCCTCGAAATGATTTGGTTCAACTCTCAAATAAAACAGACTAACAGGACGGCAAATTGCCTCCCGCTGTCCTAAGCCTAACGCTCAGCTGGGTCGGCGAAGGCGGTCGCCGAACCGACCGCCATCTTCTTTTTACCCGAGTCGTGAACGGTGCTGGCTGCGTTGCGGTGACGACTCCAGCGGCCGGAATGGGAGAAACGAACGAGAAGAGCCTCCCGACTTCCCGAACGACTCTCGCGCGCATGCGCAGTGGCGTCTCGGATGCGTTCGAGGGCGAACCGTTCGTGTGGAAACGACCTGCTAAAACTCCCTTCTATTTCCCCCCCCCCCCCCCCTTAATTTCACTTCAACGCTTACGACACACGGAGGCCGCCGCCGAACGATCGCCGTCTCGCCGGGCTAGCGGCGCGACATTCGTCCATACTCGGCCGGGAGTCCCGAAGGTGCGCTCGAAGCGTGGAAACAGCGCGATGCAACGAAAGGCAAAGTGCATCTACACTACGAACGGGCAGAAGCCGATGCAAAAACGTGCGCGAACGTAAACAGAAAAATGCCGCCGCTCGCCACTACGAAATAATACGCGGTCGCATCCCTTTCCTGCTGCTCGTACTTTCTCTTACTTGACGGCTACTCCGTCTTGCGGGATATCACGACGAAACGATCGTCGGGATACGGCGAAAGGCCGTCAACACCGTCGAGTCAACCACCAGCAAGCGTTGTTGAGCGGAAGTTGGTTCACTAGGCCTACATACGACGAAACCGACAGAACGCGAACATCAAAATCAAAGCACAGGCGGTAACTTCGAGCGACTTCTGCCCCGCATAGATTTACATTCAGCGCTTTCACTCGCCACCACGGTCACATACAATTTTTCAACCCTGGAGCCACCGTACCTGAACCATGCCGCGAACCACGCCAACGTCCAGCTCGCCATTTGTGCTTGCTCACCTTGTCCGGCTTTGGATTGGATGCTGGATCGGCTTTCTAGCAAAGTCTATCAACAGCTGGCTCGATGCTGGATGAGGTCTGTTCTAGTCTAAACACGAAGTCGGAAATATATAATGGTGCTACTGTGCTACTCTATAAAAAAAAAAAGAAAAAAAAAAAAACAGGAGGCACAAAGAAGTACACGACACTTCGACGAAGTGCCCTCTGGGATCTAGTTGGCCACTCAGTTTCGGTTTCGATTGAGCAGCTTCCTTTCATGCTATCACGCCGTGACCGAATGCGCCGCTTGAGTTTTCGATGATCTGACTTTTCACGGGAACGAGCCAGTGGCTTCTCGTGTTCAGGGAACTGTGGCGAAGCCTCCCGCACACTCTACCGCTCGTTCCCACTCCGCCTGTGCATTTTTCTTTTGCGGATGCGTCGAACAATGGACTCGGTGTGGTGACGTCGACCTCTGCGCTCGCCATCCTGACGAGAACTGACCCACGCATCTACCTTCGAGAGGCAATGGCATGGACCATCGCGGCACTCCTGGCACCGATCTCATCGGTGATCTTCACCGACAACCGCGCCCTCAGATGCGCCATCACCAACGGACACCTCCGTGCCCTCCCGTGGCACCTGACTGTAGCCATAACGGCGCTTGCAATAAAGAAGGATTTGCGAGCAAAATGGCTCCCAACAGAGCAGAACCCCGCCGACATGCCCTCACGCCTTCCGCACTTCTTTTCCGCCCATTCCCTTCCGGGATTGGCTGAAGGCATGTCGGAGGGGGGAGAGGAGGCATCCACTATAAAAGCAAATGCCTTCCTCTCTCTGCCAGTTGGTTGACTGAGAGAGGTTGGGACCTCCGTGTTGCTCTCGGATCCAGGTTTCGAGCCGGGAACGGGCCTTAGGGGCCCGTTCCCGGCTTGAGCGGCGTCGGCGTCGCCGTTGGCGTCGCCGTCGCCGTCGGCGTCGCCGTCGGCGTCGGCGTAACCAAGGTCATTCCAAGGTCACGCGGCCCCCAAGGTCATCCCAAGGTCACGTGACCCCCAAGGTCACGTGACACCCAAAGTCACGCGACCCCCTGAAGTCACGTGACCCCCCCGAGGTCACGTACCCCCCCCCGAAGTCACGTGACACCCCCAGGTCACGTGACCACCCCCAGGGTTACGTGACCCCCGCCGAGGTCACGTGACCTTCCCGATGACGTCATCGTCACTGATGGCGTCACCGGCATCCGCATCGTCATCATCATCATCACTGATGACGTCATCAGTGACGTCACTGATGACCTCACCGGCATCCGCATCGTCATCGTCATCATCACTGATGACGTCATCAGTGACGTCACTGATGACGTCACCGGCATCCGCATCGTCATCATCACAGATGACGTCATCAGTGAGTGACGTCACCGACATCCGCATCGTCATCGTCATCATCGCTGATGACGTCATCGGAGTCCGCATCGTCATCGTCACTGATGACGTCATCAGTGACGTCACTGATGACATCATCGGGATCGTCACGTGACCCCCCAAGGTCACGTGCCCCCCCCCCCAGGTCACTTCACACCCCCAGTACCCTTCCCTCCTCCTCCTCAAGAGCTGCGCTCTAATTCGGTGTTACAGGGAGTTGTAAACGGCTTTCACTTTTTTC
Organism: Ixodes scapularis; assembly: GCF_016920785.2. Taxonomy (NCBI): domain Eukaryota; kingdom Metazoa; phylum Arthropoda; class Arachnida; order Ixodida; family Ixodidae; genus Ixodes; species Ixodes scapularis. Next base: position 1,018,047 of record NW_024609951.1, on the reverse strand, counting down.
TGTTACTTCTGCTCTTCAAAAAAAACCAGTCTCAGGGTAAACGACGAAATGATTGACAAAACGAAAACTGGGGCAATTTCCTTGCACACAAATTACTGCACACAAATTACTATGGTGTCTTCCTCGTGTCATCATATATCGCCCACTCAAATTTTACGCTGATAGGAGATTAGGTTTTCGCAAACGCTGAGGTCGGCTAGCTACGACGGAGGCTCTAACAAGCGTCTCCTACTCTTCGCTAAGCCTTTTTGGACGAGCTTTTACTGACGCCCAAGATTTGTGTCTGAACGGTGTGTCTGAAATTATCTCGGCATACTCAGTCAGGAAGAAAGCAAACACATAAATATTACGGCCATTAGCAACCGTCAAATGCGCTTTGAATAATTTCGTTCCTTTGGCACACCGCATAGAGGTTCACGCCCGTCCGACGCACTTCCGGCGAACGGTGCGACATTCTTCACACAACTGCTCGACTTTTGCTTTCTTAAAACGGTTTGTGTGGGGGAATGTGCCTATATGATTGCAGAAAACATTTATGTGCATACGCGATGTTGAATATTAGCGGAATGCAAGCGGGTGGGGACTTAGGTTCGTGCAGTGCTGCGGGTCAGTACAGATAAGAGATAAGATGTGTGTTCAAATTGAGCTTTTCAATGGCGCCTCCAAGTTTTACCTCACGTACTAAGGCGTATTAAGAAAAACAGTAGTTGCAAAAAATATTATTTCGTCTATGGACGCATAAAACAAACAAACTTCCTGACCAGCTGTAAAGGTGCGAGCTCGATATATGCAAACTTATTGGTCGTTACAGCTTGTTGACTCGTACACAAGCAAGATACCCGAGCTACGCAGCGTCGAGATTCCCAGCACTGGCTCGTTCACATATATCTCGAAACGCAAAAAGAAAGGCTCGATAGAGTATAAAAATACAACAAGCATGTGTGAAGGCAAGCTATACGTCTCGGGCTTGTGCTATAGATTCGAGGTCTGGCCATTTAGGTAAGTTTAGAGACCAAAAATGATGCTCTCGAGACCAAAAAACCTGAGATCACGGCCGTTAACAGTCCACACTGCCGATCGAAACCGAAACCATGCCACTCTCCTCCCTGGCCAACTAGTGCCCAAAGAGCAACGCGCGCCCTGTTGCACGCAGGGGTTTATGGAAGTAGTGACCCTTTCTGGTTGAATATAGGGTGCACGTGATGTTTCGATTACGATCATGCAGAATGATGTAAAAAATGAATGTGCCGCCCAAACTGTCTTCCTCGGACAGACCGCTCGGACCCGGAGTAGGTCTCCGCGCAGCCTTTTTCGGGGGAGTACGATCTATAGTCACTCGCAACATTTAAGTTTCGTTATCAACGTTGCCGCGGGGAAATGAAGGAGTTTCGCTGTTTTTTTTTTTTTTTGTTTCGATTGCTGGGTGGGCTTTCTTGCAGTGCTTGCTTTCGCTCCTCTTGTCATGACCGACTGGCCCGAGCATACTGCGGCGCTGACATCGTCTAATAAAACGCAGTAGCAGCGATATCAGCGACAGCGACGAAGATACCAGCTTAGCTCCAGCTCGAGTGACGACGAGGCAGCCGTTCTCGGCGAAGTCTTTGCCGACTCATTCGCCTTGCCAGCGAAGAGGCCCAAGATATGGCGTTACGTCAAAGACGTTGTGCACACCTATTCGGATGAAGAGCTAGGTATGTCGTTTGCTAGAACACAAATTCCCCCCAGATGGAACTCGCCTGCGGAGATGACGGTCGCTTAACAGCCCCTTTGCAAAACGTACAGCGCCACGACGGCAGGACATTTTATCAAAGCATGACGTTCCGATCAGAACTTCATGCTTTCAGCAAAATAGCAATGGGGACCGAAACTGTTAAAAAGCGAAGGCAGACGCTATGAAAGCGGTGGCAGCGCGTGCAACTGGGTGGATTGCTTACTGAGGCCGACCGCTGAACGACCGCTTGCGCGGAGCGCTCGGCATCTGCCTGGGCAAAGGGCTGGATCGCGCATCCCCGCTTGGTCGCTGCAGCTGCAGCACGAGAGTGAAGCCACCGATCGGCGATTTTGCATGTTGAAAAATCGCGTTTTTGGAGTGTTTCGGAGGCTGGCGGCAACATGCTGAAGACACGTTTTCTACTCGTTCGTAGTCAATCGTCGAAGAAGCTCTTTAAAACCCTGTGTAAGCCCTGAGACTTGCCGTTGAGAACATGTGGAAATTTTTACGGAAGCGCAGTGCCGCAGTAAAAATGCCCAACTCATCGAAAGCAAGTGTCGCCACCACGATGCAACGCGCAGGTCACGAGTGACCCGCGCGTTGCATCATTGGACTTTTTCCATAATGCAACGTGCGGGACCCTTGTGACGTCACATGTGACGTCAATTGTGATGTCATTATAGGAAACGTCCCATAATGCAATGCGCGGGTCACGAATGAGACTGCACATTGCATTATATGACGTTTCCCATAACTCAACGCGTGGTTACGCCGACGGCGACGTTGGCGTCGCCGACCCGCGCGTTGCATCATGAGACGCTTCCCATAATGCAATGCGCGAATCACAAATGAGACGGCGCGTTGCATTATGGGACGTTTCCCATAACGCAACGCGCGGTTACGCCGACGGCGATGTTGGCGTCGCCGTCGCCGACCGCGCGTTGCATCATGGGACGCTTCCCATAATGCAACGCGCACACGCCGTCATTATGGGAAAGGCCCCATAATGCAATGCGCGGGTCACGAGTGAGACCCGCGCGTTGCATTATGGGACGTTTCCCATAATGCAACGCGCGGTTACGCCGACGGCGACTGCGACGGCGATGCCGCTCAAGCCGGAAACGGGCGTCTAAGAGCTGCTCTCGAAAAAATTAATAGATGTAAACCAAATTGAATATTCATTCCACAGCCATGTTTGATCCCGTCTTTTTTAACAAAACTGAAATAAGCCTTTGTTAACTGGTTTAAGGATGACGCGGCGTTAATATTAGGCCAAGGATAATATTAGGTGTCACCTTTTAGCATATTGAAGACATGTCCAACCTAACGGTCATTTGTAACCATCATATAGTTTCTGTATCAGCGAAAAAGCCATGTCGGTTACATATCAAAACTTGCATGGCTCGAATGGCCTGTGAAAGCAGCGAGAAAACGATGTCGGTCAGTCACCGAAAACTCCGTGGCTGAACTGGCCGGTGATTACAGAAAGAAAACGATGTCGGCCAGTCAGCGGAGACTCCACGGCTTGACTGGCCGCTGACTACAGCAAGAAGACGATGTCGGCCAGTCACCGGAAACTCTATGGCTAGAGCGGCCAGTGACTACAGCAAGAAAACGATATCGGCCAGTCACCGGAAACTCCATGGCTAGGCTGGCCGGTGACTACAGCAAGAAAACGATGTCGGCCAGTCACCGGAAACTCCATGGCTAGACTGGCCAGCGACTACAGCAAGAAAACGATATCGGCCAGTCACCGGAAACTCCACGGCTAGACTGGCCGGTGACTACAGCAAGAAAACGATGTCGGCCGGTATCGGGAACTTTCCGGCTGGCGCTGGCCAGTATAGACAATGAGTCCCCGATATCGGCCGGGATCGGTTTCTTACCGGCGTCCCTGGCCGGGATCCGCCGTACAACTCCCGGTACTGGCCGACGTAATCCCAGTATCGGCCGACATGGTGTGCTACCTGGGACTGTCCCCAAAAAGCAATCGCCTCTCTCCGCCCGGCGATGGGGAGAGGGTGCAGGGCTTCCAGGCCAGCGGTCGGGGGGAGGAGGGTGGTGTGTGCAAGCGGGGGAGGCCATAGCCATTTTCTCTCTGCTCGTGTGCGGTTCCGGTTATCCCACGAGCCGGGATGTTTGGAGCGGACCAATTTCCTCCAGGAAGGTGAGCATGCATGGTTTTGAGGGCTCGCCCCTTGGTCTGTTTTGATCCGTGCAGTTTCTTTCTTGGTACCGCAGGTGAACCATAGTTCGGCGCAGGCCGCCTTCAGCACCGCTCGAGCGCCTTTGTGTTCAGCGCATTCAAGGAGATGGTGGCCGGTGTCGGCTTTCTCGCTGCAAAGCCTGGCAGTCGGGGTCAGCGTCCCACCGCATGTTGTGCCTGCGCACCGGGATTATGGCACTGTGGGTGTTGAGACAGTGTATGACGGCCGCTGTCCGGACTTGTTCCTTGCACCTCTTCGTCCGTCCGACTTCAGACCAGCGAGCGAAAAATACGCCGAAGACTCCGGCGCGATGTCATCATGGACGAAATCGTGACTGTGCTCGGGATTTCTCAATGGCGGCGGGTGCTCCTTACGAGTTTGTGGTTTTCGCTAAACGTGCTTACTGAGACTGTGTATGTGTCCGTGAGGCGCACCTGCTCGGTTTTATTAGCTGAACTACCGTACATCAGGAATATACCCAGCGGCAGTGTGAGTACTTTGAAAGGTATTTTTCTTTGTGATAAGGATGTCAGTTGTCCCTGTTTGATGTGATCCCTTTCGTCTACAGCTCCTTGCGCCGGGTTTGAACAAGCCTTGCTTTTTGAGTTATAATATGCATGTAAAATTAAATGTCGGCAGTAAATTTTCAGTGTTTTGACCCGCATTTTTGTCTATGGTTCACAGTCATTTGGGCGTCTAAATGGTTGATGGGCTTAAGGGCCTGACGGGTTAAAGGGCTGTGGGGCTAAAGGGTTTTTCTATGGGGTATCCTTGAAGGGTTTTTCTGTAGGGTATTTTTGAAGGCCTGTGAGGTCCCATAATCCTTCAAGGCTGACGGCCCTTTAGAAATATTTTCAATAGGGGAATATTGATAATACTCACGTCACACTCTGTTACGCGCGATTTTGAGCGATTGAAGAGTAATCAGTGTGTTTCCAATTGAAAGTGGTGACAATTGCTTTCTGATGAGGTTTTCGTTTTAAAATCAGTTTGTTGCATTGGCGTGAAGAAATATTTTGCAATAAACCTATCCTCAACGACAAAAATAAAATACATTCAATATGTTGCCCTGGAAAGAGCACTTAGGCCAAGTGACGACCGAGTAATATACCTTTGAACCAGCAGGAGATACCCTGCGATTTTTTTTTCTTTTTAAACATGGCAATATCCAAAGGCCCAATAGAAGAGAAGGCCAGAATTAAGAAATGTTTGTTCCGTAAGGTCCCCGGCATTCAAAGTGATGGTCTTAGTTAATTAATTTTACTGTTTTACTGCCTCCGTTTCCGGATGTTCTGCCGCAGCATCGGTATGTTTTTTTTGTATTTTTTTTTAACAACTGCGAGACGGCGGCGAAGAGTTTATAAACCTTTGATATTTCAAACAGCAATAAAAATGCCGACGTGTCTACCCAGGCGCCTGAACCTTGAATTTGTTTTTGTTTGCATTGTCTACATTAACTCGCAAGCTGTCTCATTTCTTGGTTCATGAACTTCACCGAATGTCAACGAACAAATTGGACGTAGCTTTAGAACTCCATATTTCAAATATTTTTATTGCAGTTACATCTTTTAGGAAGCTTTAGAATAGCACACAAAAAAAATTGTTGAAACTGCTGATGTGCCTCACCCAAATCGACTTTTTGCGCTCTGAGGGCGCTCTTTCAGCGTAACAATTTTTGCGAAATGGCGTGCGTAAGCACGGCATTTCTTTTAAATTTCTCCAAGAAGGATTTTAGAGGCGCGTGAAATTGAGCGAAAACATGTCTGGCACAGTTTGAAAATGAAGGATTCGGTACCGCGGCGTAAGCCACATTGCCTGCCGTCGCGAACTTGTCGTCTGAGGCATTTTCGCGCTGCGATTTTGAACACACGACAACATTGCACTTGTACGGAAGGAGCATGCCACAAACGGCTTGGAATACCCAGCACGCTGGAAAAAGATCTTAAAAAAATGCTCCCTTCGCCGAACGAAATGTTTTTCGAGGAATGTAGAATGTGTAAAGGTCATTCACGTTACCTGCCTTATCCAAGGCGACGCGGACGGGCAGAGCACGCCGACCGCTCACGCCGCTTCTAACATCATTACATATCTGAATTTCTCTAGTAAACAAAATTGCTTATTTTTATCTTACACCATTTGGAGTGTTTAATACAATATGTGCAACGTCTTGGTGTCTTTTCAGGCGCAAGTTGCCAGGGTTCATTTTGTTGTATCGAAGACACGCTCTTCAAAAGCTCTCCTGATTTGCGTATGCAAACGCAAGCAGTTAATTTAGGGCTAGCGTGTGCTAACATTCAGTACCTTATTCAAATACTCATGATTGTCTATAATCGTAGCCTTCAAACAAGTGATCGGATGAAGAAATATACACTTCCGGCGTCACACATTGGAATACATGCTTTTAATGCAGAGTAATATCTAGAACACAAGTAATACGTTATACAAATGTACATTCACCTTCACTGGCACATACTATTTTAATTGCTACGTTGCGCAGCTCAAGGTATTCTTTAAAAAGTTATTGTTTATTTCTAGAATTGTGACAGCTTCTAATACATCATAATATAATGCTTGTTTTGATAGCCCACCCGTGCACAAACTACTTTCACCATTTTTATTCTTCTATTTAAAGCAAACGTTATCCACGCCACCATATCATAAAAAAAACAAACATAAATGCATACCTAACACTTGGCTTGTCTGACTCTAAAAGCATAGGCTCAAATTTGTTTCATAAAAATGTAATTTTTCTCCCACAAAGATTTCTTCAAAACAGTTAATGACTGGATAACTGAAGTCTCCGGAAATTAGAGTAATGGTGTTAGGTCGACGACCCATGACAAACTCTGGGCATTCTTCAAACAAATTAGCCGAACCGTTTGAAACACACGGCGGATGATATCATGCAGAGTCAATAAAGAATATTTTGGCTGCACTCGAACCAAAATCACCACAATTCTACCGTCGACATCTACAATGTATAATAAAATTATATTTTAGCAGATACTAATATAACGCCACCTTTAGAGTGACATCTCTTTTTTTTATATATTTTATTTTTAAGCATATACAATTTCGTTTGATAAATCTCTGGAGATAGACATTTTAAGTACCTAAGATAATAACCGGTTCGCGTGAGCCAAAAAGACTAGACAAATGATCCTGGTTAGAAATAATACATTGAAAATTTCTAAGCACAAACAAAAGGCCAGGATTATATTAACAATAAAATGTTTGCTAGAATTTGGGCAGTGAATTAAATAAACGAAATTCAAACCTACCATAGGCAAAATGGAAGCTTCAAAGGGTTATTTTAGCATGTAACTTGAACGACGGAATTGATAGTATATCTAAAACAAATCAAGGGCCATTGAACAGAATCATATAATAACGGAGGCAGAAATTTGGAATTTTAGGAATTGTAATTGCAAATAGCTCTTTTAAAACAGTAACTAATTCATTTCATAAAATCTTCGATAATCTAGAGCTTTGTTTTTTCGCTATGAAAGTCTTAAAGAGAATAATATCATTTTTTTAATGTTAACATTTCTCTTTAATCTATCTGTCCGCTCCAGTTTGAAATCTGCCCAATCTGAGAGCGCGATCTGTTTCCTCAACAGTCAACTAAATTTCAAGGGTTTTAAAAACCCATGTACATGCCACCTATGCTGTTCTGCCGGTCTCTTTGAGCCAAGCGTATCACGCCCTTAAGGCGGCACTGACACACCAAAATCATGTTTTTATTATCCGAAACGATTGAAAACAATGCCGGGAAATTACCCTCGAAATTTGAAACTTGGGAAGGGAGTACTTGCGAAGTAAAAAAGCATTTTCCAAATGCCCAATTTGAACTTCCCTCGCGATCCGCGGCAGTGCAGTGACGTCAAGTTTCGCGGTGCCCTGCGAGTCTACTTTCTTTTGCACCTCCGCTCCGAACCACCGCGACCCGAAGCGAGAAGGTGAGGATCGGAAGAGAAGGGTGATGGCGGACGGGGAAAGCCGGTTTTTTCGTCCGGTTCCCCAACTCACCAATCATCCTCTGCTCGAGCGCCGCCAACTTTGCCGAGGGAGTACACAAATCTAGGAGGCGACATCACACCGGACTCTGATTTTTGGTATTTGAAAAAGAGGGGTCTCAGTGCATTCGCAATTGCGCTAAAAAATGCATGTTTTACGATTGCCGTTAGTGTATGTTATAAAAATGTCGCCTACAAAGCTTCTAAATTTCCTAATTTTGGAAATCACAAATCAAAAGAAGCGAGGAGGTGAGGAGCGGAGATAAAAGCGCCAAGAATAAAAAGGCGGGCGCGCGGGTAGGGAAGTTTTTTTTCGCGATGCAGTCCTTTTTGCGTGTCTATGACTACAACTCGCATCGGTTTAGACAACAACAAGAAATGCGACCTTTGGGGTATCAGTGCCCCTTTAAGATTTGAACACATGCTAACTCACGTCTATACTCGTTCTACAAAAGTACTTGAGTTATCCTCAAAAATTTGCTTTCTTGGTACTCTAAATACGCTCACCTCTTTCTTCATGATTGAAGCTAAGCAAAAGAGTTGATCGCAGCGCCACTCGTAACAAAGACACCAGGTGAGTCTAGTAGGCATATACTGTATATCGCCAAAATATCCGTGTACTTAGATGTTATATTTTAATATATATTTTTCTTATTTATGTTTATACTAATATTCACCACGTAATTTTTTTCTGTTTGCAATATTTTTGCTAGATAAAGATGTTTATGGAATAATGCATTCTTGATATTATGTAACGACATCCAGATATACCATCTGAATTTAAAACGATGTATTTTAAAAGAAGTACACCAAATTGGTATGAACAATGAAAGATATATTGGCAATATTATTTAAAGAGAGTGAGTAAAATGTGTGATATCTCAAACGCTTTTGAAAATAAATATATATGTTGGTAAAGGCCCGTTCACACTCTTGCAACCGAGTAAGACCGAAAGAGACCAGACCGGTTTTTAAGCCTCTTGAGACTTCTTAGGGCAAGGTGCGCTGCTGCGGAGCTGGTCCTAAGACGTCGCAAGAGGCTTAAAAAACGGTCTTGTCTCTCTCGGTCGTACTCGGTTGCATATCTGTGAACGGTGCTTGATATGCTTCACTACGACTAATGTCAAGACCATTTTTTCTTCATATATATTAGTTCTCCAATCTATGACATCTGAAAGACCCCAGAGGGATTCTGAGAAGCGGGCGACTCTTACAGGTCGCTTATTTGGGCGCTTCTTCAGGCTAAAATACCATTCCCGCAGCGAAAAAAGAACCTTGAAACGCGTTTTCACTTGTAGTCAAAATGTTTAAGCGATTTTTGCTTACCTTGTTCACAAAGAATAAACTAAAAGGACGGACAAGGACGGACATCCTTCGCTTCAATAAAAAAATATATCGAGTATATGGAATTTTTTAAATTTAATTCACAGGGTATCGATGACGATCACGTTTGAAACAATCAATTTTGTGACACACGTGAGATGAAAGATACAAAAATATCTCTTATATAAAATATATATTTAACAAGCACAGTCTTGTTATAAAAAATGAAGTTACTTTGGCGGATATCACCTTTGCATACAAGGGGAAATAAAGATACAACTTAAAACAAATTTATCAAAATTACATTTTTAGATATTTTCCTTATCTTCGTATGAAAAGCCCTCCTCATGGCTTTATACATACAATACCAGTTTGAGGTAATATATGATTGGGATTCATAAATCCACATTGAAAATACTATATATTTCAAGTTCTGTTTTAAAATGCGAATCTACGTTGCGTTCATTTGTTTCTTCCCGCTTGCTAATCATATGTTGGCACCTGATCATGATTCTGGTTGTTCAGCACGTTATGTATAATACATAATGGTTTTCTTATACTCGTTCTTCTTGATTAATAAAAATATCGAACAAATTGGGAGTAAAAACATTTCCCCAAATTATTTAAAAAAAATATTTATAACCAATAACCTATATTAGGGTTTAGGGATCGTGAAGTTGGTATTAGCTCGACATAATGAGATAAAACAACGCAAAAAGGCACAAAAGGAAGTGACAAACCAGACAGGACAGCTGTCTTTCCTATCCTGTTTGTCGCTCCTTTTGTACATTTTTTGCGCTCTTTTCTCTCGTTATGTTTAAACACTATCCTCTCAAAGTTTTATACGGGATCTGTGCCACCAAGGGAAATGGTATTGCTGATGAGCCGAGAGTACTAAAGTGAAATTTCGCCATTTTCCAACTGCCGCTTTGCCACGCATGATAAGCCTAATGAAAGTTAGTTGCGTTTATCCTTTTCTAAATCTGTTTTTTTTTTTCAAGAAACAAAACGAAATATTTCCTAATTCTTAGGGAGCTACAGCGTTCCCCAAATTTAACGCCGTTATGATATTGTCCGTTTTTCTTACTTTTGTGATGTTGCGGGATCTACCCGTCCAACTGCGTATTGTCTTAATGATCCCCGATTACCACCTTTCGTAGTGAATACATTAGAGTTGCCATAGTGAGAAACTGAGCTCTGGGTAGTTGGCAATGAATCAATATTCAAGTAACCGAGTGATGTAGTTAGGTTTTAAGACCAGTGTACATACAATTGAATAAAATATCACACACCACAAGTTCACAATGCCGTTAATTATAACCCCGAAGTGACGTTTATGGATCGCAGCCACGAGTGGGTCGGACCAAATGGGACATGATCCCGCGAGGGACAAGGGAAATGAAAAGGAGAATGGCACGGGCAGAGCACGGGCGGCGGGCTAATAGGTTCATCGGGGATGGAACGGTGAAAGGGTAAGGCCCTGCCGCCAGATGGTGTAACGGTAACGCGGTAAATTTTTCGTGTTTTCCCTTAAAGATCTACTTTATTCGGTCACGGCGAGAGTTGACCGGGCGTTGGCTAAAATAAACACTCGCTTTATCTGGTGCCAAACGTGCTGCTTGATGAGCCGATCCACATTTTCGGTCCTCTGTGAAAGGTCACACTCGACGCACTTCTCGATAATTTTGAGGAAATAGCGCACGTAGTTCGCTGAACGTTTGTAATTGAGAGAGCCAACGTTTCGCTTCGACACAAGGTCGAGCGTGGACGCCAAAAGGAAAGCTTCGTCCAAAAGCAATGTTCACCGATGGTTGGACGCCGCCGGACGTGTTCCGGTCAGTGCAGTCGTGAGCTGACAAACGTTCTTAGAGTCTGGGACTCCAGCTCCATCGGCGGACGTGCGAGACGCCGATTTTTCTCTTGAGTAATAAGACGGCTACGTTCGAGACGCTTTTATGGGTGTTGCGAATGCCGGAACTACGTATGGGTGCACCGACTGCGGTTGAATGTCCCGATGTTGATACATTCAGAATTCTCTGGTAGAAATTAGGCTCAATATTTCCATCATGGCCTGGATACTTGCGCACATAGCCCTCTCTGCCAGCCGAGAACACCTTGGAACCCGGCTGTGTGTCAACAAGTCAGACTGCGGACTCCGAGTTTGGGTACAGTATCAGTTGCAAGAGGCTGCACCCGAGAGTTGAGTATCGTGAATCGGCGTGAAGTGGTAATCAGGTAGAACCTTGTTGAACCGATACAGCAGATTCGTTTCGTCAGAGGGTGTTGGGAGAACTTCAGGAAATTGTAATTACCGCCGGGAACTTTGGCGGATACATTAATAAACCGAACAACTTAAGAGAGGAAAAACTATAAACGTCCAAAAAGACATAACCAAAAACTGGCTGAAACCTAGCTGAAGTTCGTGCTGTATGTGTACCGTTCTCGTCCGCGTTTTTTTTTTTTTCACTTGTATATTCTCTAGATCATAACGAACCAATTAGCCCCATTCAAAGTCTCAATAAAGTTAACCAGTACTTGGATTCATATGTGCTGGGCGAAGACGGCTTTTTCCTTCCCTACATCTCAACCATCGATGCCAAGAAGTGTAAAAACCGCCCGTCAGGATCATGATTCGTTGCGAAATAGGTTTATCCTGTAATATCATGACTCCGCTGTGGTTGATAATGTCACTCGGGGTGCTTTCTAGGGGGTTTACAATTTACATGCCTATTTACATTCTGTTGCGCTGAGGTACACAGTATACATGAATCTTTCGAAAAAGATGGTGCCCCATCGGCCCTGTAATAACACGCGAGAATGAGTGTCGTCCCCTTTCTTATCGTTCGGTTCCCAGCTTTGGTACCTCTTACAGCAGGCTCTCGAGCGGACACGGCACGGCATTTCCTTATGAGGAATTGCTGTCCCTTGCCAGTGGGCATCTCGTCTTAATCGATTTACGTCAAGTTTCTTCAGATAACGTCGGGTCGTTAGTCTCTTGTTCGTAGTTTGCACTTTCGAGTCTGGTTCAAGTGTCGGCGAACTGTCTCTTTACTACACACTACCAGCCATGTGCGTCGCCTGGATTTTCTTACGAAAGTGCACAGAATTCATTTAAGTTTCATTAGGAACTGTCGGATCATGACCTCTTCTCCCCCCTGCAGCTAGCGATTTCTTGGTAACTTTATTTTGATACTGGTGTCACTTCTGTGGTTACGATATAATCCAAAATAGTCGGTAATTCATTTCAAAAACTGATTTAGCAGGGGTGATGCTGGTCGTCTTTTGAGCCGTTTAGTGCTGACGGAATAAGTATTACGACAGTCACATATTAACTGATCCAGATGGCTCCCGTTCTAGCGCCTGCTTGAGCTCACCCATGTAGCGTTCTGCCTGCCCAATGGTGGCAGAATGGTACGGGGCAGATGTTACATGCTGATTTCCATTGTTCTTGTTGAACGTTCCAATCTCGGTAGAGACGAGATCTGTCCCGTTATCTGAAACTTTTTGGTGCGGAATAACAAATGTCGCCAACAGGAATCGCAGAACATCAATGACTGCCGCTCACGTAAGATGTCTATTATGACGCAACTCCACCCATTCGGTAAAAGCATCTGCCACTACAAAAAAGTACGTTCCTTCACGGGACCCGAAAGTCCCAGAAACATGGTGTACGACGGCATCGACAGTTGAGGCCACGACAAGGTAGGGGCTCTTTCTGGGTTGCTCGGTGTACCCTAGCATAGATCATAAGATTCAACAGCTGTTTGAACGTTTTAATCCAAGACTAGCCACCAAGCGTAGCTTCGACGGCGAGTCTTCATAGCTACAAGTCATCCATGTCCTGCGTGGACAAGGCCCATTGCTACCTCCTGCACAGCTGTAGGTATCACGACTCTTGTTCCACCGGAGGTACAACCCGAAAGAATAGCGAGCTCCGTGCTTCTTCTGCGGTACGGTTTGAAGTCATCGTCTTTCAACTGCAGCACAGTACATTCTTGTATCGCTGTGTAGAGCATTGCGGGTATGACATCCTCCGTCATTATTCTCGCTGTAGCCTCTGCTGCCAGGCGTGAACGTGACAAAGCTTCGAGCATTAGAATTTCGCAGGAAACGTGTGGGGTTCTTTTTACGGAAGCCGCTCTACTTATAACCGCCAACCGATTGATATGCGCTTCGCTCGTCACCCAGGGAGTGACACAACACAACGAGAAGACAACGAAAAATTTTACTGTACCCGTCATCGGTTGCCCGTCATCGAGAGCCGGCAGTCCGGGCCCGCCGACCCTTGTTGTCGCCCGTGGATCAGAGCTAACAGTCGGGGTCCGTGTCCAGGCCTGCGGATCGCCCTTTCCACGCCAGCGCTGCGTAGGCTGGCTGTCCCAGGCAATCACTGCTCGAGTCTCGCTGCGGAACCACCCCGGGATCGTCGTGCCCTAGGCCACATGGCCAGGGCTCGCCGTTTCCACCGGTTCTGACTTCGAACCTCGCTGGTGGACCGCTCCGGGGTTCGTCATGGGCCAGGCCAGGCACCCCGGCGCCGTCGTTCCTGCCCAGATCCAGCCTCCCTGAGCCCGCACTGCCAAGAGCAAGCTCGTGAATTCTCCACCGACCGCCTGTCACGCGCCCTCTGCCCCGTATTTCATCCTTGGCTCCCACACTATCGCCCTTCAAGGCCCGGATTACGGGCGACTTCAAGGTCCTCAGAAAGCCGCTGGGTTTTTCTGGGCGGCCGCTGTTGCTGTTACCGGAGTGGCCACGTTGCAGCGTCCGAAAGCGGTGTAGGTGATGGTGGGGCCCTTCGCGTCGGGCTTTCTTGGTGCCAGCACCAGCAGGCTCTTCTAGCGAAGTCGGCAGATGATGCCGACCTGTCCGTTGCTCGCTGTACCACTCACCGTGATGCAGCAGGGGGCCTGCTCTAAGCTGGTCCGTCCGACGCGGACGGACCTGCGCTGTTCCGCTTTGAGGTCGCAGCGGGCGTAGAACTGCCGCCTGAACCGTTCGTCAGGCCGAACAACTGTCAGCCACCTTGAGCACTTGGGAAAACGAATGGGCCCGTCTTCCCTCCCGGTGGGCTTCCTGGGTTACATCGTCTTTGGCCGTCTTTCAAAGAAACTATTCTGAGGAGAACGAAGTGTTAAAACTCCACACAACGAACAGATACTCTGCCACAGATTGTGGCAGGGACCATAGCTTCTACGGCCAAATTGCTTGCCGACGAGTTTGTATACCATCCGGCTAACTCGGCGAGTCCGTAGTCCAGAGCTCGCTCTTGGGTCGCCAGGAGCAGAGGATTTCTTGTGCCCCACCACAACCTCATGTTAAACGTCTCCTCCATCGCGAAGACGGTAGTATCCATTCAAGTCAGCAATATGAACCGGGCAAGCCTCCTCGTTTGTATCTCGCCGAGTAAACCTAGAAGTAAGGCACGACGCTCGCGTCTTTATAAATTCGGGTGCTCTTCTCACTTCGGAGCAAGCGATGCGGCAAAAAAACAACTAGTTGCGTTGCTCAACGCGTGAGTTTCCATCAGAACAGGTATTGATGGTGTAAACGCAGTCCATGTTTTGCGCAAGCGAAGAAATCCAAAGCCTCTGCAGGGATGGTCATATACCATACCCGCGTTCCGCAACAGCTACATATACCATGTACTACTCGATGTAAGCGTCAGTGTCCCGTTCTCTGCGCGTGCATACAGCGCAAACGACTGATCGGTAGTCGGAGGGGGTGGGAGCTCAGCAAGCAAGCCCGCTTTAACCGTTCACGCCTCAAAGCAAGCTGGACAGCTACGAGCCACCTAAATGTCAGCCGCCTCATCCACGGCCAGGTCGTGACGCGACATAACTTATTAAAAGTCGTGCTGTCACTGCCAAGACCGGCGAGAGTGAACTCGAAAAAGCATCGTTTAAGTCGGCTCTGTCGTTTTCTATAGGGACGACCCCCCTGAAGGGAGAGTCGTCCCTCTGCCCTTCCTAGATTGTTGGAGTGACGCGAAGCAAGTAGCCGTCTTGGCCCAGCAGTTACAAATCATATTGCTCATTAACTCGCCTGCCAGTGTTCTCGGTGTAAACCGCAATCTCCGCCAGTTTACTCGACACCCGCTGACAATCTCGTCCGCCAGTGTTCTTGGTGTCAACCGCAATTTCCGCATTCTTTCTGACACCAACTGACAAAAACCAATCTGCACACCGGGCCTCGACAAGCGCTAACTTGCCTACCGCACCAGCCCCAGCCTAAATCCTTAACTTGCAATGAGTCCTGACTATTTCCCCTCCTGCCAGTTGTTATCCGACCTTCTAGGGAACGTGCCGTGCCTCTCCTCTGCCTCCGAAGACGACTTTCTTAGATCTTAACCGCGCTCCTCGTCTTCCCCCCGGTTGCATCACCTCCTGCAAACCACTATTCTCGGGCACCCAAGAAAGCGAGTCCGCAACCTCGTCCTTCGAGCCCTTTAGGACCTCAATTCGAGGAGACACCTGCTGAGATCTGCTGTGAGACAAGTCACCAAAATTCCAACATGCTTTGTCTCAACGGGCGTCGTTAGCGTTAGTGAATAACCCGCTCAACGAATCCGTGGGACTCCCTGGGGACGACTAGAAGCAGAAGCAGTCGACCAAAGGACTGGCAGCGGCATCAAGCGTCCAGTACTTTGCTCTACAAAAGCGCTGGAGGCGGAGTGGTTCATCGCAGACCGGCGGAATGCTTTACCTCGGCAACTTAATCTGACACGCTGCTTCTGATTTTGTAGGTAAGCACTGTTTTCGCTTGCTCTTCACCGCGTGTTTGACTGCTTGCATTCCGCTGGTCTGCTATCGTGTTGCTTTGTTTTGCTTCCTCTTTTAGTATCTTTTCAAAATGAGTGACTGCATCTCATGCCAGAAACCGGTGGCATCTGAAAGTTCTTTCATTAAATGCTCAGAGTGTGAGCACTGTTATCATACTGGGAAGTGCTCTGGAGTTACAAAAACTTTTTTTAAGTCAATGCCACAGCAGAGTCTCAATCACTGGGTATGCAACACGTGCAAATTGCACGCTCGACATTCGTCTACTTCTTCGCTAGAGTCTCAGTCTGCACGGGAAAGTCCTCCGACCTTGCACGTCCAGACAGCTAAATCATCGGTGCCTCCAGCTGTAATTGCGGTTGGCCAAAACCAAACTCAAAACACCGAACTGAATGTACCAAACATGTTGGTGGCTATGAATGCAAAACTGGACACGCTCCTAAACTTAAAGGCAACGGTGGATGGTATGGAACACGCCCTTCAGCATATGTCGGAGAATTATGACGATGTGTTGGAACGTGTTGGTGAGCAACACGAGGAAATAAAAGACTTTAAGAAAAGGGTCGCAAACTTGGAGAAATCAGCGGCCGGAGCAGAACTTGATCAACTAAAGAAGAAAGTTCACGACCTGGAACGGAGAAACCGCAAACAAAACTTAGGAATACACGGGATCCCCACAAGTGCAAATGAAGACCTCATGGCCAAACTAAATGAGCTGGCAGGGCAACTTGATGTTCCCGACTTGACCACAGATCAAGTTGTTGTAACGCACAGACTTGCTTCACGTCCAGGTAAAACACCCGGAATCATTGTGCGATTTGCTAGGCATGCAGCCCGAGACCTGTGGCTAGATAAACGGTCAAACCTGAAACGTGCCCGCAGCGAGACTTATATTTCGGAAAACCTGACACAGCAAGAAAAATCGCTTCTCTGGGAAACACAAGTATGGGCAAAGGCGAAAAGGTACCAGTTTATCTGGTATAGGAATGGAAAGGGGATGGGGCTCGGTCCTATCTAATAGGAACAAAGGATGACTTGTCAAAACTAGACTGATTTCGTTGCTCTTTCAGTTGGTCACACTAAATTTTTTTTTTAACATGAATGACAAGCCTTATTTCTCTTCACGTGAGGTTGGGCTTATTTTTAAACACAGACATAATGCACCATTTAGTCTGTTTCACTTTAATGTACAATCGGTAAGAAATAAAATCGAGGAACTAGGCATCTTTTTGGGGAGTTTTGATTTTATGTACGATGTGATTATGTTAACCGAAACATGGCATAGGTCAAGGGATGAAGTTTATGCGCTAGAATATTATGAACATTTCCCTTTACGCCGTAATGTTAAACAAGGTGGCGGTGTATGCATGTATGTAAAAAATGTTTTGAATGTGTCGTGACTGATGATGTTACGATTATCACAAATGACTACGAGATGCCGAATTTAAGACACCATAAATCTGTATTTTCTGTTGTTTATCGGCCGCCAAGTGGAAATATTACTACTTTTTTAAATTTATTGATGTGTTTTTGAGGTTTATTTGTGAAAATGATTTTATGGTTTCTTGTGGTGGTGATTTCAACATAGATATGCTTACGTCTACTCGACTTCAACTTGAGTTCCTTTCTTTATTTCAGTCGTACGGTTTGCTAAATGTTATTGTACAGCCTACTCGTATTACACCTAATCACGAAGCATTGCTCGATCTGTTCTTAACGAATGTGTGCGAGTCCGATGTAATCTCGGGAGTAGTGGGAAAAACCATTAGTGACCATCTGCCAATTTTTATGCTTGCTGATATAGGCTTTAAGAGGAAGGAAATTAGTTCACAAGATGTCTATTTTAGAAACGTAAGCGCAAAAAACCCCGAAGGAAAAATCCATCAATGTAACCCTGTTTGGCAGTCAATGTTTTCTAGTCGACCGCTGACTGTGCTTGACTGTACGTCAAGCATGTCTGATTGCCCAACAAGTTACTCTGACCGACAGTCAAACTCCAGTAAGACCCCGCTTGTCGGCTTTCTGATGGTTTCCTGGTGGCAGTCGGCCGCCGCGAAATGCCATCAGGATGTCTTGGTGGTGATTCTGACTGTATATCGATTGTCTCTGACTGTACGTCAGAAAGCTTTGACGTGCAGACAGACGTACGGTCAAAGGACGTAAAGTTCGTTCGGATACCACTATTTCGTCAAATCTATGAATACGAAAGGTAATCTATGCACGAGAAAACGATTTTGGGACGTGAGCCCATAAAACCGCTGACGTTAGAGATATGACACGCAACCGACCGACAACCTTGATCAGAAGCCCGCCGAAGCGCCGAACACGACACGACGACACTTCGCACTTCGCTTCGCCCATAGAGGCTTCACCGAGCTTTCATGAACGATCGCTGTCGACTCGTTTTGTTTGCCCGCTCGCTCCAACCTGTCGATCCTGCCCGGGGCTCTACAATGTCTTATGTTTTAGTAGAATTTCTACTCGACAAGACCCAGCCTGTTGTGAGTTCCGACGATGTAAGGGACTTTAGCGGTGTAGTTGAAGACGACAGGGTGTACCAGGTCTACTGGGCCGGTGATGCGCGAACAAAAGGATCGTTCTACGACGCGAAAGTACTCTACATGGCAGGTGAGTAGAACTGAAGTACGGCGAGTGATGTACGAGTGATTTGCATAACATGCTGACGGCTTAACTGCATTTGCAGCCAAAGCATTTCGTATAAAACGAATAGTCAAATCGAGTTTTCTAACGGTGGCGTAGCATAGCGGTTAGGGCATCCGATTTATAGGCATGTGGTCGCGGGTTTGATGCGCGGTGGTGCTGCTTTTTTTTTTTTTTTTTTTCTCGAACATTTTTTTTTTATCGAGGCATTTGGCGATATTTATGAGTGCGTATAGCTTTACTCTTATATAAATGCTGCCTTTGTTGATGAAATTCCCTTGGCAGTGGCAGTCAGACGTCATCTGATGGACCATCAGATGACGTCTGATGGTCCATCACGTTCCACCAACGCTGCTGACTGGCAGTCAGTGTCCCAAATTACGTAGCTTGATGGAATTTTTAATATGGACCTTGAAAAATTTGAACAACAAGTGGACTCTGAGGACTGGGTAGTGGTTCTGTCTAGTGTGTCTGTTAATGAAGCCTTCAGCTTTTTTTTTTTTTGAAAAATTTAGTATAATATATGATCATTGGTTTCTATATCAAGTGCATAAAGTTCACAATAAATCCCGTAAACCTTGGGATACGTCTTAAGTATTAAACATGATAAAAAAGGAAAAATGTTCTTTGTCATAAATTTGTACTTAGCAAAGATATTGCCGTTTTCCTTGCCTTCCGAAAACAACGAAACGCGGTAACTAAAGCCCTAAGACAAGCTAAACACGCATACTTCAACAATTTGTTTAATGGGGATATGCGGTCAGATGTGGTCTGGAAAAAGTTTAACAGTTTAATGAAAAACGGATTGCATATAGATAAGATAACAACACTTAAAATTGATGGTATTGACATCAGTGGTGTCGCTTTAGCAGAAAAATTTAATGAATACTTTGTTGAACTTCATAGTACACATAGTGAGCATGCTTCCAAATACATGATCAGCGAAAATGACAGTTTGTTTCTTCGTCCAACTGATGAAGATGAAGTATACTCAGTTTTTAAGACTTAAAAAATAGCAGGAGCAGTGATTTTTATCAACTTCAAATGAAATTTATTAAGCATGTACTACGGTCTATCGTTCCGTGTTTGACACATATTTTTAATCTAGCGTTGCAAACACGGGTTTTTCCTAAGAAAATTCAGGTGGAAAAAGTTTTGCATAAAGCTGGGGATAAAAATAACCTAGGTAATTATAGGCGTATTTCCGTATTACCAATATTTTCGAAAGGTCTAGAAAAGATTTTACATAAACGATTATACTGTTTTTGTGAAATATTTTCAATCCTGACACCCTGTCGTATGGGTTCAGAAAAGGTCGCTCGACTGAACTCGCGCTGTTAAAGCAAAAAGAATTAATTTTAAACAATATTGAAAATAAACTGGTTACGCTCGGAGTGTTTATAGATTTTTCGAAAGCATTCGATCGCCTTAATCACGGAACGTTAATTCAAAAGTTATATATGCTAGGTGTTCTCGGTGTCGCTCTTGAGCTGATCAAAAGTTACTTAGAAAACCGCTATCAGTGTGTAGAAATCAATAAAAATAGATCAGATCCCAGGCAATTAACAGCAGGCGTGCCTCTAGGCAGTATACTCGGGCCACTTCTTTTTGATTTATATATCAATGATATAGTACATATTGATGACACCGTTAGTTACATCATATATGCAGATAACACATCTCCCTTTTCCTGGGGGGTGACGCTGACCAAATTACACAGAAAGCAAATCAATATCTTGATAACCTAAATGCTTGGACGATATTAAATTCCTTAAAAATAAATGTAAATAAAACTAAAGCCGTTCTATTCAGATCACGTAATACAAAATGTACCCACATGACTATCCCCTCACTTGGTGGAAATGAAATAGATATAGTAGAAAATGTAAAACTATTAGAAATCATATTTAAATATGATTCCTAATACTTTTCATTTTCTACTTCGCTTTTTTAAGACCTTTTGTTTTGTTTTTTTTCTTGGGATCGAAGACGGGGACAGGACACCAAGTGATTGTGTGCCTCTTGGAGAAGCTGGAGCCGATAAGTGCACGGAAAAGAATTAACAATATCCTCGGTTATAGTGACTACGACCATTCTCATAATCTCACAACTCGAGAGGACGCTCTGCCTACACTAAAAATAAATAAAATATATCTGATCATATGTGAAGGTGCCTTTACTGACCGTCATTCCTCGTCGGAATGACGGGCAGTAAAGGCGTGTGTGGAAAGTGCTCCGCCCAGTTTTTTGGGCGGCAACAGTTTATCGTCTGTTGTGGCCCCTGCGACCGTCGTTTTCATTGCAAGTGCCTTTATATGCAGGCTGAAGAATATGACGTCTCATGAAGTCTGGGAAAAGCTGCTTCAAATGCAGGGATTGCACGAAGCGCCAAAATTCTTCTTCGACAGTTCTTATCGACAACGGTGATGGCGCCGGTGCGACGCCCATATCTGCCGGAACCAAGTTGAACATCGGCACCGGGGACTGCGATGGCACTGCGCACATGGAAGTCTTAGAGAAATCCCGGCCCTCCTAACGGAGCTGAATCCAGACTGGATCTTCTGACCGCTGAAGTAAGGCTTCTTCGAGCGCATAATAGCGCGCTTACGACGGAAGTCGCCCAACTTCGTGAACCAGTTGTCAACCAGACTGTCGCTGACGCCACCAAAGATCCGCAATCCCTCGGCTCGCCATCGGCGGTATCGTCATACGCGGAGGCAGCCACATCGGTTGTCATGTCATCGGGACAAGGTCGAGATGATCCTGCGACTGCGACTGGTGCGACTGGTGACGTCGGAAATCGAGCATGTCAACCTGTTCCTTTCCGCAACGTCCGTCGAGATGCTGCAGATGCGGGAAGCGGAGGAAATCGTGAATCTACCGACAAGGATGGCCACACTCTCGCCAAGAAAAGGAGTGCCAAGCCCACCGCGGGAGCCAACACTGAAAGTAAGATCTCGTCTGTGCCTCGACCACCGAGGACTAAGGCACTTTTTGTAACTAGACTACACCCCAGAATGACGTCAGATGACCTAGCGGAATTACTAACAACTGTAATTGACAAAAAACCTGCTGTAGCACGAAGCTACCATCAAAGTTCGATGGCTACACTTCGTTCCACATCTCTCTTGACTGGACGATTTTGATAAAATCAACGTGGCAGCAATCTGGCCTGTTGGTTGCCTTTTTAGTAAGTTTTTCGGTACACTGGGGGAAAAAGACGGAAAGCCATGAGTGAAGAGTGTGCACTGTATTACCAAAATGTTCGGGGGCTAAGTACGAAAGCAGTTGAATTTATGTCCGAAGTGATTATGTGCCCGTACAGAATAAACTGTCTAACGGAAACGTGGCTTGCTGACGGCATATCGAGTAATCAGTAATTTCCTCCCAAGTACAATGTGCTTAGGCGCGACTGTGACTACAATTTTACTAGCCAAAGATATGGTGGCGGTGTCTTAACTGCAGTAGATAAACGCTTAAATGTTCGCAGAAGGGGCGATTTGGCAGCGTATTCAGAGTGTGTTTGGCTTGAAATTATGACAAATAATGGATTCAATTACTTGATTGGTAATTACTACTTTCCCCCTATCTGATCAAAGTGTTTTTTGCGAAGATATTAATTTTCTTGGAAGTAAGGTAGACTTTTCTAACTTCAATGTACATACCTATGGTGATTTTAACTTACCGGGGTTCGACTGGGAGACTGGTATTGCGTCAGCGAACAACACGAACACAAAAGTAAAAATAAACTCTCTGCTAGACTTTGTACATTTTAATGGCTTTCAGCAATACAATAGTGTGCCAAACTGCTCTGGAAATGTACTAGAATTAGCCCTGGCTACGTCAGCAATCGACATTTGCACCGCAGATGAACCACTCTCGCGCGTGGACGACTACCACAAGCCGTTTGTAGTATCGTTTCATCTCCAAGCTAAAAGGGCAGGTTTTTATGAGCAGTCGTGGTCTTGTTACCCACAAGGCGATAATTACAATCTGTATACCGTTATCTTAAAGAGTTTGATTGGAGCATTGTTCTAGGAGACGCGTGTGTTGAGTCATGTACCAACAAACTAACGGAAACACTAAAGCAAGATTTAGACTCGTATATACCCAAAACAATTTCTAGAAAATCTAAGTATCCTCCGGGGTTTTCGAAGTCACTCAGGCAATGCCTAAGAAAGCTGCATTATCATCGTCTTTTCAAAAAGACAGGACTGCAAAAATGGTATGAAATGTTTAGTTAATCTCGAGCGTTGGCGAAGCAGCTCTGTAAGAACGATAAACAAAAGCAGGAAAATGGTGATGAGCAACCACTTCTTAAGCAACCGAACAACCTTTGGAAGTTCGTAAAAAAGATAAATAAAAGCAATACTCCTTCCTCAATTGCACCGCGAGATGACAATGTTTATTGTTCGGAACCAACTTTGGTAGCAAACGTATTTGCGAAGCATTTTAGTGCTTGTTTTTCTGCCGCTGACATACCTTTGACAAGTCCGCACATCAGAGGCGGCGACTTTTTGTCTTGCGACTAGTTAACTGAGTGCGAAGTCATGGAGGCTGTTCGAAGGCTAAAGCCGAAGTTATCTGTGGGTATAGATGGGATTCTGAGTTTTATTGTGAAAGGCTCTGCGAAAACGATTTGTCCCGTTTTACATCACATTTTTAACTTACCTCTTTAATCGGGTGTATTCCCGACAACGTGAAAGAGTTCTCTTGTTATTCCAGTGTTTAAGTCGGGTGACCGAAGTAAAGTTAACAATTATCGACCTGTGTCACTGCTCTGCGCATCGTCAAAAGTTTTCGAAATAATAGTACACAATCGTCTATTGGCGTATTTTCATCAGAAAATTGTATCCCAACAGCACGGATTTTTGAAAGGTCTTTCGGTAGAGACGAATTTGTGTTCTTTTCTGCATGATGTTGTGCCCATTGTTCATAACCGGGAGCAAGCTGATGTGGTCTACTTTGACATGACGAAGGCATTTGACAAAGTGGATCACCGGCATTTATTGGCCAAGTTAGATATGTATGGTCTATGCACCAAGTATTGCAAGCTTTTTGAGAGTTATTTGTCTAAACGCGAGAACTTGGTACGTGTGTCATGTTGCTTATCGAATCCTTTCTTGGCTACGTCGGGAATCCCACAGGGAAGCAATCTTGGGCCTCTTCTCTTTTTAATTTTCGTAAATGACCTCACTTCTTGTGTGAAATACTCAAAAACTGTGTTATTTGCCGACGACATAAAATTGCATCGACGGACAAACACTGTGGAGGACTGTGCTTTGCTTCAGCGTGACGTATGCTCCATTTCTTTGTGGTGCTTAACCAGCGGCCTTGTATTGAACGAATCGAAAACAAAAATTATTTCTCTCCACAGGAAACGTGACATTTTGCAATCTTGCTGTGCTTTAGACACAACTGTTATCAGTCGTTTGTCTCTGATTAGGGATTTGGGTGTATATTTAGACACTGAAATTTCGTTTAATCATCAGGTCATGAATATTGTAAACTCGTCTCTAAATGTTTTTGGTATCATGACACGTATATCGAGAAATTTTAGAAATCCACAGTGTTTTTTAATGTTATTTCGCTCTCTTGTGCTTAGCCGCCTCGAGTTTTCTTCAGTTGTATAGAACAGCATTGGAGAATCTAACTCATCTAGTATTGAGCGAGTGCAAAGAAAATTTATACGTGTCTTTTATAATCGTTACGTGCAGTCCAAGGTATTTTATGACTATGAGAGAATATGTAAACAAATTGGCTTACGTTCCTAGTGTAATAGGCGAATGACGCGTAATTTCATGTTCTTGCATAAAGTTATTATTGGTGTTGTTGACTGCCCAGCGTTACTGAACGGTGTATATTTGCGTGTTCCTCAGCGGTCTATTCGCACACGCTCATTGTTCTATCCTTCTATTTTACAGAACGCTGACCCTAGAACTCGACTGCAGCTGGTTTTTAACAAATTCGAATCCAACTTAGATGAACTTGGTATTGATATTTTTGGATGCGAACGAACATTTAGAACGTGCATCGATGTCTTCCTTTCGTTCTGAGATGTCAACATTTGTTCTTGAGATCCGAATTCCTTTTATTTCGACGTAGTGCACCACTAAGAAGGCGTATAGCTGTTTGTGTGGCACTGAAAATAAAGCAAATGAAGGAATGAATGAAAGGTGTTATTGCCACTAGCATCCTTGTCAGGGTGGCCAGTTCCGCTTATTATAAGTGAATTTGAGCTTCTTTCACCGAGTCGCTGGTTGATTTTTCCGGTCACTTATCGCGCTTTTCGGGCTTATTCGTGTTTTTCTCGCAAATATTGTTATTTTATTGCTCGTCGTGCTCATTGACAGCGCGTTTCTCGTCAAAAACGCGAAAAACAGCATGACCGTTTAGCGCCGCGGTTAGGTGGCGCAGGCTACCGTCTGTCACAAAGTACAAAACAATTACTATCCATTCACAGATATTTTGGCCCCTTGCCCATCTTGCCAGTCGGTAGTCGCGGTGGTCGCGGTCGTCGTGTCTTGTTGCCATAGTATTTTGCGCAAAATGGGCTTCGAAGTGGTCGAAGTATGGCAAAAGATATTGTAAAGAGTGGTATAAGGAAACACAGCTTAAGGACTGGCTGCGACCAGTCACCGGAGATGATAAAAAAGCAGCGTGCAAGTGCGAGATCCGGGCTCAAATGCCGTGAAGAACTCTCGGCCACTTTCCAGTGCACGTTTGACTACCATGGGCTTCACCAAGTCGTCGCCTCCAAGAACGATACCAGAACTAGAGCTCAAACTGGCATGTTACTCAGCGTGCCATGCCACTACCCGGCGGATAGTGCCATGGCACGCTGACTTCCTATTTGAGCGAGTTCGCCTTCGTTTTGGAACCAGTTCTCTTTCTCATTTTATTATTATTACATCATTTTCAAGAATGTGTATATTTATTACACTTCCGCTTGTTTTGAGCTCATTCACGAAGGTCACGCCGCTTCTTTTGGGCTTGGTTGGGGACGACTATTTGCTTATTCGCGCGGCCGTATCTGGCCACCCTTATCTTCGTTCACTGCAGCACACTTATCATTTTGGACAAAACCCCGAGACTGGGGGGATAAAATAGGACAACACGACACAAAGTCTCAAACAGAGCTGAAATGTATTAGACAGAATATCGTGGTTTTATAAGGCACAGGTGCCCGGAAAACCAAAAGAAATGAAAAAAGCGAGAGGATGAACTTCTTCCCGAACACGCATGAGATGGAGGACATTGACCAATACCCACACCGGTACCGTTCTAACTCACAAAATGGGGGGGGGGGGGGGGGGGAGATCTCTCAACCCACCTCCATGAGGTCCTGATAACACCACAAAAGAAAGGGCTGCAGGAAGGTGACCTATTAGGGGAAAGATCGAACATGGACAAAGGCGAATAACCCCCGACATTCGTCACACCCGAAGCAAAGAGCAGGCGAGAAGCTTTAAACTCGACCGCCACAACATCCTACACAGATATAAAGGTGACCTGCAAACAATCAAATTTGTAGAAAACTTTTCAACTCAGTTTAAAAATTAAAAGACGGCATATTTACGGCATATCCGTGGCTAATAATAGTGAGGGACTCTTTTACTAATTTGACATTTCTCAATACTGATCTTTGTTTCCAATACAACGTTTGTGTTCAGTTAAGCGATCATTCAAACACCGCTTCGTTTGTCCAATGTAACAAAACCCACAGGCAAAAGGGATTTTGTAAACTACGCCCGACACGCAATCAACATATTTTCCCCATGTTTTTGGTACATCCAGTTCTGGCCAAGTTGAACCGGATGAGCCAATTAAGTTTAAAATCATTTCTGAACACAGTGATAATGCCGTAGCGGTTGCCGGCTGATTTCAGATTATGAGAAATACAAAGGGAGAAAGGGAGAACAACACGCCTAGCAGATTCACGAACCTTTGAACATTCCTTTCTCATTTTAACCCGGTAAAACAAATGTCTGAACACAATCTTCGGGAAAACCTTCCACGCTGATCGCAGATTCACGAACCTTTGAACATTCCTTTCTCATATTGACCCGGTACAACAACTCTCTGAACACAATCCTCGGGAAAACCTGCCAAGCTGAAACGGTTTAAAAGGCGTTGGAGCACAGAACCAATGGAGTACGAACAAGATTTACTAAGTGCACTATCTACTAAATTGCTGACAATGCCAGCCTTGATATTCTTCGAGTGACAACTTTTAAAAGGCAGGAGCGATTTGACTCCCGTTTTGCCATACTGCTAACACAAACCGGAGGGTGTTTTTAGCTGTATATCTGAAAACTGCAGGCAGTCATCTACAGGTCTATCTACTGAGAATTGCAGCTCTGGCTCACTCTCATAGACGAAGTTTTCTACCAACGCTGACAGTGAATAATCGGTAGTGCAAAGCAGGATATCGTCTACATAGTGATAACCTCGTCTGCGAAAGCAGACGGGGTCCAAATACGAGAAAAGCACGTAACGGGTAGCTTTAGAAGTCATGGATTCGGCAAAACACACCGCCCAGTTAGGTGGTACCAAGCCGCCACCCGATTTGTAGAACTTGTCTTGTCCACGGATCCACGAGATAAAGCTCCCCGATACACTTACCAAGTCCCCCCTTCCCTCCGGCTTCGGTGGGACTTTGCTTCTATGTGCGCTCCCACAATCTGACCGCTCGCTCAGTGACAGGTCGGTTCCAGGACTTTCTTGGGAAAAGCTTCAGGGTCATTCAATGCGCAAAGCACGTGTGTGACAAGGAGCCGCACACC
The DNA here is from genome assembly GCF_016920785.2 of Ixodes scapularis. Lineage (NCBI taxonomy): Eukaryota > Metazoa > Arthropoda > Arachnida > Ixodida > Ixodidae > Ixodes > Ixodes scapularis. The sequence goes on along the minus strand of NW_024609951.1, from coordinate 990,564 downwards.
TTCACCTTCACGCTTCCTGCACACACAAGAACATTCACAAACGCTCCGAAAAAAAAAACACTGGAAAAGTAAAACAAATGGGCAAGTACTCACCAAGTGGACTCAAACCTACAGCTGGCTCCATGGGCACGCCGGCACCTGGGATAATTCTTGCTTTCCCAAGAACGTTCTTCGATATTTTTTTTTTAAGTCTGAAGGCCTGAAACCGCCCAAAACACGGTGGCCCTTGCTTTGTTTTTGATTTTAGTTACGATGGCAATGGCGATCCGGCGACGTTCGCTGGTTCCGACGACAGGTGTTGCGACGAAACTCATTTCAAAACACGTGAATTTTCCTCTTTTTGTTGACTTACATTATAACTTTTTAATATAAAAGCTGTTTTAACATTTTTTATAATTATTTGTAACAAAGTATGATGGAGTTAATTGTGTACTAAACTGAAGCTTGGCATGGCTGAGCTAAGTTTTTTTTCAACATGGCGGCGACAATCGACCTCTGCGCGTGCTCTTTGCAGTGCTCGGCCTATTTTCTGTGCATTGTTGTCCAGATATCCACCTCCTGCTATCCGCATCAGCCGCAAGCAGGCTGCAAAGATTGTGTGCCCGCCGGAAAGAATATCCAGTCTTCTCGGAAGCAAGGCTACAACTAGGGCTGCTTGGATCGGTGCTTGGACGTTGTCGGCTCCCACGAACTGCGTCCGCGAGCCTTACGTCGTTTGATTGGTTCCTTTACATTTCCGGCGATGAATTCCCCAGCCCTGGCCTCATCCCTACAGGACCTAGCTGGTGAAAAACAATCTACGACAACGCGGCGTCTTTGGAATGCGATTACTACGATCAGTGGCTCTTAAAACCTCACTGGCCCCCCATCGGGCACACATTTTTTTTTCCTTTCCTTGTTAACTTTTTTTCCACACAATTATTACTAAAAAAAATGTTGTCGACGATGCTTTCTTGAACTAAATGGCATGGAATTCCCTTTCTAGAGGTACACAAAGAAACAGCGCGGCTTGGGTTGAGGCTGGACGCCGCAAAGCAGTGTTTACCGGGGAGGAGGGGGGGTTGATATGTGTGTAATGAGCAGCCACAGACTGTCGGAGTCTGCTGGCCAAGACATTATCCGACTTGCCTTTTAAGCGTATTCCTGAAACTCTGGGCAGGGTTAACTGGAAACTGTTTGCTAGGGCTTTATTCGGCTTGCCTTTTAGACTAATACCTCAAAACTGATTATATTTTTTGCAGGCGAAGTGCGAAGATTACGATTTCGGACATACATTTTTGTGTGTAGCTAAATCTTGCCTGAACCTTTCATTATAATTTGTGAATATAGAGTAGTACCCAGTTTGCTAAAAATTGTGCCTCTGGCATCTTTCTGTCCCTAGTGTGCCCAAAATGAAATTTGCAATCTTGTTACAGCTTCCAAATTTAATCCGACCCGCTCAAATTGTACACTGTGTTTCACACTTTGATCCGTGTTTGCATGCATTCTGGGTCTCGTGCTCCGAGTATGATTCCCAGTACAAACAGAGCTTGTGCAAACCGTTTCTTTTCTTTCCAGGTATATTTCTTGATATACACCCGTACTGTTAAACCGTTTTCTTTTTGTTGTTGAAAATATGGTACGTCTATTGGTTTATGCAAACCGTGTTTTTTCTCTCCTGAGATATTTCCCGGTATAAACCCAAATTCTTCAATTGTTAATTTTTTTTTTTTAATGCAGTACGTTTCTTGGTTTTCGCAAATCGTTTCTTTTCTTTCCCGGTATATCTCCCGGCATAAACCCAGTCTCTTAAACCGTTTATTTTTTTGTTTTTGTTTTAAATACGGTATGTGTCCGGGTATATTCAAACCGTTTTTTTTTTCCGATTCCCGGTTTTGTTTTTCATACTGTGACAATACAGTTTTTTTCGATAGAGTGCAAGATATCGTGATGACAGTAGCCCCCGATAGGAATTGCCCAGTGAGCATCGCACGCAATCACGACCTTTTGACAAGCCCGATACGAGTTGTGGCCGGTAGGCTGAGGCATGCAATGTTTGTTGATATTTTCACAGAGCCGACGGGCTCGTTAATGCTAGGGGCTTCCACGTCGATGGCGGCGAAAGCATCTGTGCCCATAAATGTAAATTCCTGTAAATGCCGTTTTGCCACTGCTCGCGTCCCTTGGAAAGCGTCATTGAACTTCGACTGCAAGCACGCCTAGCTCGCAGATGCGACATGCCAAGTGAAACTAATGTCCTGTAAAGGCAAAATGCGCCAGCACTTAACAGAGAGGAAGTTTTTGTCAAGCGTTGTCAAGGTCTTTTCAGCTAATAATCGGGAACCATTTGCGCTTGAATCAGTGGGAGTCCCCGATGTTGCCAATCTTTCTGCCGCCTGCAACGCTTGTCAGTATGGCAGCCAAGTATAACATGTAATATCATATTTGCAGAAAACTGCACAGTCGCATAAACTTCCAGCAATCACTGCCTAATGCAGCCGGTACGAGAGTGGCGAACAAGCTGTCACAGACATTAAGATGTTGGCATAACCAGGGCGCACCACTCTCGTGCGCCCTGGGTATGCCAACATGGATAGACCATACTGAGCGGTCGACGGTACCGTGTTCGACTTCATGTCTATGGCGGGTGTTCGACACCTTCTCTCTTATGCTTATTAGAGTTTTCAAGATTAGTAAACCTCTCAGCTGCATCATTTCCCTAATGATGAAAAGCGTTCGTGGTATCGATCGGGAACCCCCAATATAACGCTATTTTTTTTTTTTTTTCAGCGATGCCAGGCCCTTTTGAGGACATGAAATCAAGAATGAAAGCTGTTCTGCAGTGGCATTCTTAGGACGCTTTAGTCGTCTTCAAGACGATGACGAGAGGACAAGAGACGAACTGATAGCCAAAGTGAGGCCAGCTATTCATGCGGTAGGAGTTCACTGGGACAAAAGAATGATATTCATGGGTGAGGGGGGGGGGGCACAGTTAGTTCACCTTTTGTAGAGATTGAAGCATGACGGAAGTATTCGCTTTTTTAATTTTAACGCGCTTTCAGACAACAACAATAAAGAAGGAAAATGACCGTGTGTAAATGGTATAGTTGAAATTTGGTCGTAATATACGGACGTTTAATTTCGCTCTGCTACTTTCCGTTTCGGGTTGTCTCAACCTGTGGAGAGAAGCAGCTGAAAAGGCCCGTAATGCTCGAACGTAACAACACACGCATACACATCCATATATTTAACGTTTTAGACATATTAAGAACGGTCGCTAATGTACTGTGCGGCAACACGGAGCTCAGAGTTGGTAGTAACGTAATCTCCGACGACACTGCGCCGCTCCGTCGATTTTAGCTTTCCCAGTTTCCGTCTAATTTGTCCATAATTGCCCTGGTGATCAACCGACATTTACGCACTCTAGAGCATTTTCCACCGTATATATTATCCGTCTGGCCAAATAAGTCAACTGCACAAACCGCACTAAAAAAAGATTCCATGACTTTTTTCCTTATTTTACAAATTTGTTAATTGAAACAAAGAAACACCCTATATTTAATTGAATATGTAGGACAATTAAAACATTAACACAAAATAACAAATAAACGCTCTTGAGCGCTTCTTCAGATCACTTGGCTCTGACAAACAATCAAGTTTTAGACAAAAAAAACACACTACCTTCGACCTAATTAACAAAAAGTTCAATCGTAATATGCATGTTGAGCTCGAAAACTCCCCGGTAATTTTAGAAATAACACATAGCTCGCTAAAAGCGGCCACCATGATAAGAATGTATGTATGATGATACTCGATCATAATATAATTATAAATATTATCAACAGGATCTACATTCTTACCTAACAAATATTAAAACTGTGCTTGTCGCTGGTTTCTGGTACATCTAAGTACACGATGTTAAATGCTATAGCTGCAACAAATTGATAATCTTCACGACACACTCGATTACGCACAATTTTGAGCAGTCGAAAAGTAAACAGTGTGTTTTCAAAAAAAAAAAAAAAAGGTTTTCAGTTTAAAATCTGCTTTTTGTGTTTTTGTTTTTGCATTCTCGCGGACAAATATTTTGCGTTAAACCTAGCTAAAGCGAAAAATATAATTCAATATATAGTTCTGGAAAACGGAAATTAAAGTGCGGAAGCCAAGCGTCGTCAGAGAAATATACTTTTCAACCAACAAGAGACGCCATGGGAATACTTACTAAAACACGGAAATATCAAAACCTCCTAAAGGTGACAGAAAAAAAAGATTAGAAGACGGGCATAATTAAGAAGTGGTCGTTCCGTAGGGTTGTCCCTGCATTCAAAATTTCGCTATTAATTAATTAATTGAACTGTTTTCACGGCCTTCGTTTCCACATGTTCTGTCGTAACATTGGTATTTTTTCGTCAAAACTGCGAGAGTGCGGCGTAGAGTTAATAAACCTTTGGTATTTCAAAAAAACAATAAAGATGCCCACGTGTAAACCCAGGCGCCTGTACCTATGATTTCCTTTTGTTCGTATAGTCTACGCTAACCCGCAAGCTTGCTCATTTCCTGGTTAGTGAGCTTTTAAATGTCAGCAAGATATTTAGACATAACATTATGAACTTCCTATCTCAAACATATTATTTACCGGCATATCAGATAGGGATCTTTAGAATTGTGTACGCGACAAAAAGAGAGTCATCGCCACTTCTTATGAGCCGAAACTAAATTGAGATTTGCGCTTTGCCGGGGCCCTTTTAGCGTGCTAATTTTTTTTTTTTGGAAATTACGTGCGTTTTTGAAAAATTTCGCTATTCCTCAAAGTTGGATTCGTGAATCCCGAGATATTGTCTGAAGCAGAGTTGAGCACAGTTTGTAAATGGCGGCTTCCGGTACCATTGCTGAAGCCATATTTGCGGCCGACGCGTAATTGTCGCCGCTGCATTCTCGCGTTCCGATTCTGAACGCAAGACAACACTGCACTCATACGGGAAGTGCATGTCGCAAACAGCTTGGAAGACGGTGCATGGTGGGGAGCAAATCTCCGACAGCTTGCTGCTTTCTAAGAACGAAATGTTTCTCGACGAATATACGATGTGTAAATGTCATGCACGAGTCTCGTCTTATCCGGGGCGACGCGGGGGGGGAGGGGGCGGTCACGACAGGTCGACCACCCACGTCGCATTCTCATATTTCAACAAATCTGAATCACTATATTATACTACATATCTTATTTTAAATTTTACACCATTTGAAGTGTTTAATACAATTTCTACTATGTCTTTGCGGCTTGGCAAGCGCGAGATGCTAGGGCTTTTTGTATTGGCGGAGAAAGGCTATTCAAAAGCTCTCTTGCGTTCCGTGCGAAAGTGCAAGCATTCAGTTTGGCGCTAGCGTGTGCTAAATTGCGTCCGATATTCTAAAACTCTCCGTTGTGTTATATGATCGACTTTATACAATTCGTCAGGTGAAAAATGGGGCACTTCCGCCATCAGAAATTTGAATCTATGTTTTTAATGCATGGTAATACCTAGAACAGCAGTAATACGTAAATCATATGTTTATTTACACTAAAATGGACATACAATTTTAATTGCTACATTGCGCAGCTCATGGTTCAATATGGAAAAAGGCATTGTGCACGCCTAAAATTGAGATAGCTTCTAGAAAACATCTGAGAATACCTCTTGTGATAGCCAACCCGTGAACAAACCTCTTTTCCTAATTTTATTCTCTCATTGAAAGCATAAGTAATGCACGCAACCAGACCAGGACACAGGAAGTCATAAGTATATACCTACCACGTGGCTTATCTGAATGTAAAAGCATAGGCTGAGTTTTGTTTAATAATAAGATTTATTTGTTCTCACAAACCTTTCCTGGAAACAGTCAACGCCATCGAACACAACTTCCTCGTATACTCTGTAAATATCCCGCAGTTTTATTAAATAGAAGTGTTTTATTTTATGAACGATTCCCCAATTAATCAACGCATAGTGCCGAAACCCGGTACCCGAAGACAAAACAACATACGCGGAATGGAGAACGTTACCTAACACCCAGACTCCAGCTGCGGTTTATTAGTTCGAAACATGGAGCGTCTGAAGGGGAAGCGAGCCGTCCGACAATCGTAGAACACCCGTGTAATCAACGAGGCCACTGCCGTTCTCGACATTGCAGATTCGGCCACGCTAACATCGCTGTTGGAACTACTGACGACAAGCAACAGCGAGATACGTCAAATACAGTCCGAGATGGAAGACTGCATCACCAATGGGAACGACGAGCGCATTTTGCAGTCCGACATTGGTATATCGCAATCAGGCGCCGACGAGGAGGTTGCTCAAAAGAAAGGGAACAAACCGAAGAATGACCGACAAAAAGCTCTTTCATTACTCCGCAGTTGTGGTTGTTTCCGTCGTCTCACTTACGCTGGCCGTCGCCCTGAGCAGTCGAGGGATACATGAGTTAGGACCGGACCCCCCATCTCGTCTTCAACCTTTTTAACCTGAAGGCTATAAAGGAAGATCCCAGCTTTCAATATGCTACACCCACTGGATGCAGATACGCGCGTTGCTTGACCAGAGGGTGAATGTCTCTAAAACTTCTCGGGTGTTATCACTTCCATTAAGGGTGCCGCGATTTTTACAATTTTGACTGCAAGTATCTCAAGTTGCCGGTCCGCCCTGCGATTACATCGCAAGACGACCTGATGAAAGGGCTGCTCGCTGTCACCAAATCAGAAGAAAGATAACTGGAGCTGATCACGGCGCGGATGTTGTACTAGGAATGTCATCAGAACGATGCGATCGCGGAACAGGACGGGGACACGCTGGCAGAGCTTCAGCCTGACCCCGGTCTCCACGGCTGGCTCTTCACAGACCCCATCCTACTGCAGCTCTTCTGGAAGGCCGCGGAACGACTTATGTACCGTTTCAACGAGTCTGAGCTTCTCTTTATCGGTCTAGAGATTCACGTGCACAAGCGAAATATGCAGATGAGATCGGTTAGTGAACCACATGTGCTCCTCCCACCGATGGTGCACCATAAGTTATTGCGTTGGTACTACGCGTCGGTGGCCCAGGCTTCTGAGCCTTTTAAAGAGAACTGGGGGCTCCTTTGTTTACCACGGAAGTGTCCAGATTTAAACTAAGTTGGCGCACATGATCCATTCAAGATCACTCACAGTTTTACATACTTTACCAAGTGAGCAGGACGTGCTCACTCATGCACACTCTCTGACAGGAAACAACGTCACTTTACTTCACTTCACTCCCCGCTAAATCTAGCGAAGAGAGTTCCCCGCTAGATATAGCGAAAATGTTTCGCACTAGATTTAGCGGAAAACGTTTCCACTATATTTTGCAGGAAAATTTCCTGTAAATTTAGCAGAAAATTTCCCAGGTAAATTTAGCAGATATCTTTCCCCGCTAAACTTATCAGAAAAAATTGCGCAAATCTTTCCGCGTTAGCGGAAGTCCTTTTCTGCGTAATTGAGCGTAAAACAAATCGCGTTAAATTTAGCGGGAATGTTTCCCCGCTAATTCTTGCGGAGAAACATTGCCGCTAGACTCAACGAGAAATGTTCCCCATGAATTTCTAGAGAAAAAAGATGTGCCGCTAAGTTTATCGGAAATTTTTCCCCGCTATATTTAGCGAGGAAATTTAGCGTCGTTTATGCGGATATCGTGGTAACCGCAGCGTTGCGCCTCATGCACAGCGAATGTGCTTCAAACTAATATTTGAGCATTGATAGCCGCATATTTGCTTAAGTTTTCACGTTTGCGAATTGGAGCATCATAGCTTAAACCACTTTTTTTTTGTAGCCATACTTTCGTCATACTTTGAAACCGGAAGTATAGAATTGCACAATATGAACCAGGCAGTTTTGGGGGAACATAACAAAATAAAACATGTTCCCGCGACTTCTCATTCAACAGCGCTTAGGAATTTGGAGACATTGGCTTGATCATTATGATAATCTCTATTTGTGGTAGGATGTAGAGTATTCGATTGAAAAGGAGCGCAAATATGTGGCATTTGTGTTTGCAAAAATAATTGTAAATTTTTATCAGACCCCGTCTTCACGAATTACTTTCTATCGCCCTCTGTGGAGATGCCTCCGTATTATGTTTACATAATACTAATTGGTATTTCAACAAAAATTGCGGAATTCAGAATTTTTGGCAACCGTTCCATTTTCAGCCTGCTAACCGCTGTAGCAGAAAAGTTATAAACTGATGTATCCCCTTCAGGTTGGCGGTCGGATATTCAACCGGATCCCCTTCGACCTAAGGTATATCGACGTAACCCGGTCGCTTTGGCCTGACACTGAGTGCGAGCGGCGTGCACACTTCAAGCCCGTATGCTCGATTAAGCGGGTCTGTGCGTTGACGTGGACGACCCTCTGAGGTCACAATCTCGAGAAGCTCTGTAGGCCCAAGGTTGTTCGGAGCGTCTGTGAACGCTTAAAGCTCGACAGTATGCCAGGGGTATATTAAAATTAAATTGAGTATGCCGTTGTGCATGTGATACGCATGAAAATGTGATAGATGCTCGTAAAGGCAGCCGTTTCCGGTCAAAACAAGAAACGCAACTTGTAGATTGTGCCGATGGACGGCGTACCCGCATTAACATTAACAGATAGAAATTGTTCCCGCGTTTAAAACTTTGGGCGTTATATTTCAAGGAAACTTGTCCATGGGACGACCATATTAATCATATCGTATCAAAATTATCTAGCATCGTCGGTATTCTCTATCGTCATAAACACAGTCTACCACTTAGAGCAAAGTTAATATTATATAATTCATTATTTTATTCACATTTAAATTATGGTCAACTCATATGGGGCACTACTACCTCTACCAACCTCCCCAAAATTTTTGTTACAAAAAATATATTAAGAAGTATCTCTAAAGTGCCACTAGAACATCCAATCGGTGATCTCTTCAGTAAAATTGGTGTGATGAAAATTTTTGATTTATATAAATATCGTTTATGTGGAAGGTATAAAATAGAAACAAATTTATCCCAATATCACATTAAAAACTTAGCGAAGCTAACAGATAAAATTTAGAGATACCCAACACGAATTAAGGAACCTTGGGAAGTACCCTTTTTTAGAACAAACTACGGCCACCAAAGTTTAAGATATACTTTGCCGACTACCCTTAACCAGCTTAGTAGGCAGGGTATTGAGCTTAGCGATATATCGGTGAGCATCTTACGGGAAATGTTTATTTCAAATGTTTATTTTGAGCTAAATTGTCCGCAATAAGCGCTAAAAAATTCTTGAATCGATGTTTTCTTTCGCGTTTATTTCAGTGATGTCCGAACGTTCTGTGTATGTTTAGACTATTGTGTAAATTGTATCAATATGCTACTTAACTTGTATAGCGTCAGCTTTTTTTTTTTGGGAAGTTTTTCAAACATGTAGTACACATGTCATGTTTTAATTTTGTATAAATCTTTGGCGCCTGCATCGCGACTGCTGGTATAGGTGGCTCGGGGATCGTAAAGCTGCTTTTACAGCTTTTTTCCCGTGTCACCTTTTCAACATTGTATTTTGTTGGAAAAAATAAAGGTACTATTATGATTATTATTATTATTATTATGATAACATATCTGAACTTCATCTTTCGACCATAAATTATCAAATCGAGTACCTCCCCGTCTAAACAAATATAGTGATAGGCGATGAAAACAGAATGAAAACCCGGAATGCCAAATTTATATTGAAGAAAGTGCAGTACAAATTTGAACGCTTACATGACATAATATAGGCATCACTCCCTTCGATGTCAAATTTATGGTTTTCTCGAGGACGCGAGCGTGGGCAAGAAGGTGACTTCACAAGGGCGATACTCTTCGGACTACCTACATGTGCGAACTATACAAAAATGTGTAAGCTTTTCGTGCTCTAATGAAGCCGGAATTTCTCGAACTGTGTAGTGCATCAGAACATCTTACGTACAGACCATGCACCGGGTACGGACTGTCTATATAAGGAAAAATACTTTTAGATTCGTCCGAACTTCGCCGAAGTGTGTACCTAAAGGTTACGCACAACGTCATCCCATGGAAGGGTATGTTCCCCTCCGTCAGTACCACGCCGTTGGTTGAATTCTCATCATGTGCGTATATGCATATGGTGAGACAGGGTATTTCAACATTTCGACTTAAAACAGCGTACCGAGCCTACTGTCCTGGCATTCAGCCAGTACGTGAAGAATTTTCTAGCGTCAATCTTTAGCATGAGGAGCAAAAGTAATCAATATGCTGCCGACGCGAGATATTCACACGACGGACTGTCTTCCAGGCAAAACAAGCATGATTGCGTGGTTCAAAGCTTGTGAATTGCTGGAATCTCTCAGGTGTTTGACGAGCGGCTCTAGGATATGCCACTGTAACGACTTGAAAGCAGCGAAGTCGTTTAGATTTCGCGAAGAGCAGATAGACAATGCAAGGTTCACCATGTCGTGTTTTCTACTTGTAGGACTTTTCAATTGTCAGCGTGATGAAGCGAAAGCACACGGTCATCCATATCACAAACGGGCAAAGTCACTGCAAAGGCTTGAAGAAATTCGAACACATTAGATGAGTGCAGCCACTTGACGCTAGCTATATGCGTCCCTCAAACTGGATAATGTGCGACTTCGTTAACGATGGAGTTGTGATAAGTATAATTTTTTATCTTGACATCTCTTTTTTTTTACTGCTGCTTTTATTACACAAATATTAATTTAGATCAGAAAAATATGGGGAGAAATTCCCGAAAGTATTCGTATTGGAAAACTCCGGAAAAATGGTATATCTTTAATAATTAAACATTGAGTGAATTAACTATTTCTGAGTAATAGCGTGTTCTATTGAGTTTATCACAATATAGTGAGATGCGTAGTTGAGAGCAATGTCGACATGGATAACAATAAGAATCATGCGCGCGATGTTCACCCATATACTCACTGAAGCTTTGAATTATATCCCCCCCACACTTCCAATCTGAAAAGCGTAATGTAGTGTACAAAAAAATATAATGACATTATCCTATCGGCGAATCAGTTCATACCGGCATTTTCGCAGTGCGGTGCACACGCGACGACCATCTTCAGGACGACGAGTTGATTCGAGAATCACATCTTGCCATTACGTGGAATGACATGAACTTCACCATGTGACAGGAACACAAGACTAAAATACAACTGAAAATCAGCTAATGCTTTTTGACTCTGGATTTTCAAGAATCTGTGAATCAATGTCTTATTTAGTTATGATTTTATTAAAAATTCTATGAAAATAATACATCATTGCTTGCAATGAGGGAGAGATAAAGTTAATAGAGTAGCTTCCGTAGAAGTGAACTCGCGTAACGAAATTTTATAGAAGTTGGCCTATGCGAAGAGGCGAACGCGAAAAATCAGATCGCGAACGCGGTCACGAAAAATAAAATTGAGCTTCAATTCCTGATGATGGAGGGAACAAAAATTCTAACGGATCTTCGAAGGTATTGAACAAAACAAAACAAAACAAAAAAAGGTTTTATTCGAGGCAATCTGTTTTTTTAGCTGAAATATGTAAATGTTTCTTAATTTTAATGATTTAGAAAGCCAGAGGACGAGACTTCAAATCACTCTCTAGAAAATAGGTTACTGCAATCGTCCATGAAATGTTAGCATATAGGCTTGTTTCACCTCAAAATAAAACTTTGAATGTTACCGCGTTGGTTCACAAATGGAGACAAAATTTCCCAAAAATAAGTACACAAAATTTTTTGTATTCTTTTCGCGCATTACTCCGCAAACAAAAACCGTAAATAGGTTATTTATTGGTTCTGCTTGATATCCATATAGCCCAAAATACCCGTCATGAGGAAATTTAAGCACGGACATCTATGTCGTTGTTAAATTTATCTCTTTCTATTTACCTCTATCTCTCCCTTTCTCAGCATAGTCGTATCCAACAATACATTTCTTGCGGCACAATGTCCTTATACCGGAGCAAAAGTTGCTGCTCGCATACTCGCAAATGCTGCAGTATAAACAAAATAAATAAACATACTGGAAAAGTGAGTAGGAGTAGGTCAGAAATGTTGACAAAAGCAAACGAAAATCATCCATGATGGAGGTTTAAAGACGGTGTCGTCAGCAAACGATTCCTTACTCGCTGCGACGATGATTAATGATCCTTTCTTACCATTTATTTGTTTTACAATATCCTTGCGTTTCTTTCAGACATTTGGTGGTTCAAACATATAGTAATATAATCAGCATTGAAGCTTATGTTTGGAATAAAAATGTCGCCAATTAATTTCATTAGGATTGGAACCGCGGTGAGCAGAGGGACTGAATTGCATTCCCGTAGTTGAACGATGATTATAATATAACAAGTTGGCATTCCGGAACTTGTAATATGTTGTATATTACGTATATTAACGAAAAATGCAGAGATCGCGGTGAAAAAAAACGACAAGACCTAAATGAGCAGACTTCGTGGAGGGGTCCGAGTGGGTAGAGAACACGTGGCGCAACTACGCGAAAAACTATTTCCCCGCAGTTGCGTCTCAGCTTTTCTTTTGCGATCATGCTGACGTCATAACTAGGGGCGCTGGGTCTTTCAACGGGATCGATTAAACATTTATTTATGCTTCGGTTATCTTAACGCCTGTCAAACTCTCTTATCAGCACTCTTGTGCTATGTCGCTGTCTCCACAGTCACTGATGTGTATCTTTCAATGTGCTCAGTTAGTTCAGTTAAATTGAAGTACGGGAAACAATGGCTGCGCCACTTGAATTCGCACAAGTACGGAACCATTGTTTTAGTGGTGTGAGGGTGAGTCTTGTGCCGATATATATCGATTACCTTGTGCATATCATAAAGGAAGCGGTTTGTCGCAGAAAATATTTTATTGAATACTGATCTTCGGGAAGGAACGCAAAAATGTCCGTCACAAATAAGAGCTGGACGCCCGTCCGCGTCCACGATTTATAAAGAAATAAAGCACGTACGTGAACTGATTTGGCATATTTTTTTTTTCAGGGGAAAGTGAAGAACCCGCGCATTTACGTTATTGCCAGGTGGCCGTTTGAGTAAACAAACCGTGTAAAAATAGCTCTTGTGTATTTTGTCTTCAGGTTTATGCTCTCAGAATAAACAAATATTCAATTGAATTATCATTTCACTGTCAGTTAATAACCATAACATATTATACTTCGAAAAAATTAGGAATTTAGTGCTTTTATTTCGCTAATTTTGCGAATCGCCTACACTTCGCTAGAAATAGGTACTGCGAATAATTCCGGTGAAAGGTAAACAGATTGGAATCAATATTGAGATTCCAATGCGTCGCAAAAATTCGAACCCGCGAATCATTAGAAGACATAAGCTTTCACCTAAATCGTGAGAGATTGGGCCCCGCCCCCCCCCCCCCCCCCAAAAAAAAAAAAAAAAAAAAGTCGTTTACAGAATTATTTTATATGGTGCGGACACCAGTTCTCGGATAAATGTTTACAGCGTGAAACGCTAGTCACAAGTTTTAGGACCCCTTCGTGTGTTATGAGTACTGCTAGATTGGAACCCGATTGATGGGGAATTCTAGAGTCCAATTTGAATTGAACGAATATATGGGTGCCTTGAAAGGGTCCCGAATCGGTCATTTTTACACGAATGTAATTTCCGCCAGTTGAAAAAAATATCATAAATGTCTAAAATATTCATTGAGGCCAGCGGTATCTGTCATGGGAAGATATGTACTAAATGAACACACAAGTAAAACTAACAAAGGACATGGAAGACACTGGCAACGCTATAGTTTTATTCTGTTCATGAGATTTTTTGTCGCCGTTTTTGTACGGTAGATGCGCGTCTGTTGTGAAATGTTCATCGGTGTGTTAAGACGGAAGAAGCTCTCTGACGAAAACGTGACTGCACCTTTAATATTTCAAGCTATTTCCTGCTTTTTACTTTCCCTTTGCTGGCGTATACATGTTTTTTTTTTGTTTTAAGTTGCACGGAGGTCGCCGTACCGGCAAGACATGTGATTAAGAGCGGCTGGTAGACTGGTATTTTATTTCTTCTGCTGTACCGCTATAGCACACGCTGGTTTGTTAGATACGGAAATGCCAAAAATTCCACTGTCGCAATTTTTTTTAATCGAAGCATTGAACAACTTCACAAATTACAGCTGCAAAATATTTCCGCAGCATACGTATGATGACATCAGATTTCGCTTACATCGTTTCAAAGTTTCCGGAGTAGTATATAAAAGGTTTAGTTCAGAAGTAGGAATGAGATAGCTCTTCAAGCGGCATTTTAGAAGACAGCTTCTAATTACAAAACAGCCATGCGTGTACTCGCCATTGTCATCGCATCTCTGCTTCTTTTACAAAGGTAAGATATATGTGTTCCCGTACAATTGCAAATCTTATACTAGAAATGAGTGCAGAATAAAATATAATGACTGTGACGTTTTTAAAGGTATGTTTATGTTTTGACTATTCCGTATGCATTCTGGGCAATATTAAATATTATTTCGTTGACTGAGGGCAATGTACGATTTATGCTATATTAGGCTTTTTAAAACTGTACACATCGTGGCTTGGGCTATGTGGAAGATGGGCGTTTACAATGGTCGTTCTACCTTACCCGGGGAATCATACAATTTATTTCAAGGAGACAATTATTTAACTTTGTTTGCATTTCTGATATGTTTTTAATGTTTTGTTTTCTCCTGTATATAGTACCTCTTATCAGAAACAGTGTCGACAATATCCTAAAGAACGTATGTTGGTGCGTTTATGCCACGAAGCAGATTGGTGGGCGAGTATGAAGAAACCCAAATTAAGTGGAGCAGACTGACTAGCAGAGGTGCTAGAGAGCTAAAAAAAAAGCCTACGACCAAGAACTATTGGAGCACGTGGATTAATACAAAAATCAACTCATTAACAATATAATACCAGGCTCATAAATTTAAACAGCTCAACACAAATCAGAGATCCACTTTGTATTCATAAAAATAATGTTAATTAAAAAGTAATCAAATATATGAATGGTCACAAAAGTAGGGGTATACAAACACAAATAAATGGATCGTTTGCAGTTTTGATAAAAATGACTCCCTTAAATTTGTTCCTATTTATTGAAGGCGTTGGTTCTTATAATTGTGATACTCGGTCTTGTTTTCTTGGAAATATCGAAACTTACAGATCAATGTATTGCCGTATTCAATTCAATTTAATACAACGTTTTCTTTTTTCACGTGCTTACCAACAGCTCGAAGGCCTTTGCAGTAAAGCACGAAGCATAAAATGCATATATTCATCAGAAATTTACATGCTTCAAGCTATACATGTTTTAAAACTTATTTATATGCCTTACATTAATACACATGCTAACAGTCTTTAGCAATTTTAGAGCAACCCTGTACAAACAAGGGGCGATTTTGAACTAAAGAGATCAGCGTTGGAAAAGTTCGTGTTTAAAACGTGTTGAATTCGTGATACCGATGACAAGTTGCTTTAAATATCTGGGTAAAAAACTCTCAGATTTCTAGGGTTTGCACTGACAGGAATTCAGCAGTGTAAAGAAGAAAGAAGTGCAGTACTTTCTATGGACCCATGAACCGACCTGTGCAGAAACTTAACATCTCGGACAAATCGCCTGTTATGTAGAGTGCACAGTGTTACTTTGGATAAAATTAAATTATATCCAAAATAAAATTTACGACCAATATATCTATCATAGAGAGTCCGCACAAATGGTTTTTGTATGTGTTCAATTTTTTCACTCACTGTACTAGAGATAGAGTTCCACATGACGAATGCAAATTCAAGTTTAGAGCGTACATGAGTACTGAAGAGTCGAAACAGACAATGATGAGTGCTAAATTGTCTAGTAAGGCGGGCCATTATTTCCATTATACGCAGACTCTGGCTAACAATCAAGTTCACGTAAAAATTTTACAAAAGGGTGATCATCCACAAAAAACCCAAGATTTTTAATTATTGTGGTCCGACTTTTAGTTTACTTTCTTAGACTGCACATATAAGATAATGTGCTACGCTCTCTGGACAAACATCTCTTGGGTTTTGCGTGGGTTCAAAACTAAGTTGTTTACAATACAACATATTTGTACTGAATAGACATCTTCTTGTAACAAAGCACACTCTGTGATAATGTTCACCTGCCAAAGCAGTTTGACGTCGTCTGCAAAGATACCTGCAAGTGTTTCACGGAGGACAGTAAATAATTTATGACAATAATAAACAACAACGTGCCGAAATTCGAGCCCCACGGTCACCCGAAATAGAAATGAGAGGTTGTGACAAGTAGCCAAAAACCCTAATGCAGTTTTTTCTTTCATTTGGATTACTCCTGAACCATGTAATGTATTCAGGGCGAAGCCCATCGCTCCCAAGATTTATTAATAGCTAAGCATGATTGACCTTGTCAAAGGCTTTGGACTTTACCTAAAAGAGCCGACGCTACATAAAAAGTATTCGATATATGCGGTTAGAGATAGCTTGTATGTAAATCAGATATATCAAGGAAATATATGAAGAGTGACAATAAATTAAGCTATGACGATGCGCAATCTTTTTTGTAGTCAGTGTAATCTAAAAAATTTAATATCCATCTCTGCTGGAAAAGTGATAATTTCAAGTTCTTTCACCAAGAGCACGATTTGTTTTGCTAAGTGATTTCTTAATTAAGCAAATCAGATACAAATGAAACAGACATCAATGTATAACTTTAAGCAGTTTTTGTGGTATAGAATCATTGCCATGAAATTATACACATGTTATTCGGGTTAAACTCTAAAAAGTTTTTTAAAACAATCGGCTGTGAGTTTGACGACTGCCATCTGTAAGTTTTTATCAGGCTTGGCGAGGTTGTATAATGGGATTACCATCAGGATACGTTGGCTGATCAACAAAAAAAATTGTGAAATAACATTGAAATAATGGTTCTATAAAACGTGTTGCAATTGAAGTACCGATTGCATTCACTATTAGTGGCCACACCAATTCAGATAATGCGCGAAATCGTAAAAGATTTTGATAGTATATTTGACAGATGCTCATTTTTCTTATCTCGATATAACACATGCATGCCAAACGAGCTTCGCAAGCACCGCTCACACTGACGCATAGATTAATAACGCGATCGTTTCAGCCATGCCATCAATTATGTGATCGGCTCACCCACCAATGCTTCGTTTCACATTAAATTCAGAAACAGCCGACGCTACCTGAAAAATGAGACTAATCAGACAGCGTCAAAAGGGCACCGTGATGGTGTTAGTGATGTTTATATACGTGTCCTATCAACGTCGGAAAAATCATGAAAGTGAAAGGCCTAGTGAAATGCGATTTCGTCGCTTGTTTGTTGATCCCATTAGCTCGTAGCATCGGCTGCGTCTGGACTAGCGATGAAACCAATGTTACTAGATTACGTCAGTTGTGCAAACTCCGCGGAGGATGGTACCCCCTTACCCCTTTTCAGTCGGCTTTCCGTCGCTTGAAGTGACATCTAGATTTTGATTTTGAAACTCTGTTCAATAGATTACGCTGATATGCCATCTGTTCGCTGTCCCTCGAAACGTCTCTGTTACGTAGAATGTACGCAACTTACCATACCAGCAAGGAGTCTCCAAACGTTACGGCTAAGGGACCTGATTGAAGACCTATATCAGACACGATAGCTGCAATATATTTAATACTATATATATATGAGAAATAAATAAATAAGTATAACAAAATAAGCATTTAGAAACCCCCCCCCCCAGTTTATACTAGAGCAAACAAATAAAAAAAGGTGTAAACCGGATGAATACATATACTTTCTTTCTTTGACTCTGTTCGCCGTAGTGAGTGTTGCACTGAGATAAAGCGCGGGATGTTCTATCTATGTTGTCCAATACTTTAGCACTGAGACGCAGTATGGTATATAAAATTACCGGTGCTACGAAACATCAGTGTAAATGACGTTACCTTAGCACGACTACATGGGTGCCATGTCTTCTGGCTGTAATAAACTAATATGCCGCATCTATAACTAGATAAAAAAAAGAATGCGTGAAGGGCTTCCAGAACAACGCAAGAAGCAAACTGATAAGCCGAGGAATCTCTTGTGCCGTGTAATATTTTTTTTCTGTCCGCTACGACACAAAGGACAGTAAAGCTATCTAGAAGAACGCCCCTGTAGCTCGCGTACCCCCCACCCCTTCTTTCCAGACAACTTAGACTACGCAAATAACTGTACAGAAGTGCCACCCCTGTGATACTGGCACACTCTGCTTTGTTTTGTTTATTTGGTACCAATTATTACGCCATTACAGCTTAACAAAAAACGGGGATGTGTGCCCGGTAGCGCTTAATTTGATATTGAATTCGTTAAAGCTAACTGGGCCTCAATATTCAGAAGCTTCTTTCAAGATTTGTAGACTGCATAACACCATCACCGTATATATTTATCGCCCTATTGAATTCCTACGGCACACAGAACCACTCCATAACACGATTTCTTAATACAAAAATATTCTGCTTAACTTGTAAAAAAAACTTAATTCACAACAAAAAGGCAATTGCTTCGTAATTTCAAAAAAAGCCCTCATGAAGGAAATGTCTAACTATGCAGGAAAAATATAACAATATAAATGTTTACGTTCAAAAATATGCGCCTGGAAATAATAATATTCACTGCAGAAAAAGCGTCCATGCTAAAACAAGTTGCTTTGTGAAAGTCACACGAGGATTGGCAAGACCAGTTATTACAACACAAGCCGTTTACTTCCAAGTAACTGTTTTGCGGAGTAGATACAAAAAAAAATCTTGGGTAGCGGAGTCGGTCTGGGAACGATAGTCACTTGAACGATATAAAAAAAGGCAATAGTAGAACGCTATAATGAGGCGAATAATACAATAAAACCAGTGGAAGCCCGCATTTGATCAACGGTGTCGGAACTTTTCTAGTATACTACAGAGAACTGATAATGTAGTAGCTTTATTGTAGAACAGTCGACCTATATTTCCTACCTAGTGTCGTCTCCTCCTTGCGCGTGACTTTGCATGCGCAGAATTGCCTTCTTACCTTAAAAGCTGGTCGGCAGAACATAGCGTTCAGGCGAGCCTTCTTCAGACTAAAACAAATCCGTACAATGGTTTTTGTTAGCGCCTCTGGAACACGTTCCGATAAAAAAAAAAAAAAAAGTAATAGTGGGCTTATTGGACCGGAACTCGTCTGCTTCCATAGCGGGAAGCCATACCTTTGCAATCTCGGTGTCGGAGTGAAAAATGTGGTAAGCGCGATGAACAACTTCGACGAACGCTGCTCGTGCAAGCGGACGGATAAACGGGAGTACGGCACCGCGAAATGCGCGAGTCAGCTGTTTTGGTGCCGCGTAAATTGCGCAAACCGGTGAATATACAAAAAAAAAAAACGATCAACACTTCAGGCGTTGATTTAATACCACGATCGGTCAAGGAATAAAAGAAAGCGATCTCAGCGTCTCAAGGACGACGGCTCGTCAACTATCTTCTTTTCCCCTCTGCCTCGGAATGGCGTGTCTTTAGCACTACTTTGAAGGCGCTTTTGCGGTTAACCTTTGCATAAAACGACCAAACAAATACGGTATTGGTGATGGCTGGTGTATATTTAACAAAGCTGTTGTTTTTTTCTTCTCATATTTAAGGTCGCTTCCGCGTCAATATAACGTTATCACGTTAAAAGGGGAACTTTTGACAGCAAACATTTTAAGTTGCACACCATAGCCTTCTTCCTTTGAGGCATGCCAAAATATTTCTATTTTTGTCATTGTGTTAACCTGCTTATGGCTGCAGTTGTTTTCTAGAAGCTAATCAAACAATAAAAGAAAAGTGCAATGCATATATTCAGATATTGCTGGAAGGGCAAATTACTTAGTCATTCAGCTAGGGATTGTATAATAAAAGTTATCTCTCAGAAACGTTCATGAATCAACATGCGATGAGTATCAAGATACATGTGAGATATTTCTAGAGGTGAAAAGGTACCAGGTAAACAAAGCGGGCTGGATTTGAACTACGTAACTTTGTGCACGAGATGCGTGTGGTGCCAAATCGGTCGACCAGTCAATTGGGGGGAAACATGCTTCTACCAAAAGATTGCAATTAGCGCAGCTGGGGAAGTCGTAGACAGTTCCACTTTGGCAATATCTTACCCGCTGCTTGTATGACTCAACGTATCCGTCATTCCTCGCTTGAGATGTCTTAGAGCGCAGCTCTTAGGCGCCCGTTTCTGGGTTGAGCGGCGTCGGCGTAACCATGCGTTTAATTACGGGACGTTTTTCATAATGACGGCACATGTTGCGTTACGCGTGACGTCAGGAGGGTAATATTTTCCCGCTAAATTTGTCAGAAAAACTTTACTCTAAATTTGGTGCAAGCGTTTTCTGCTAAATTTAGCAGGACGTTTCCTATAGCAGCATTACACGGGACGACACGTGTGACATCACGCGTGTAAAATTTTCCCCTTAAGTTGGCGTGAAAAGTTTCCCCTTAATTTCGCGTAAAATATTTTCGCTAATTTTTGTGGGATGCTTCCCATAATGACGTCACGCGTGGCGACACGTGTGACATTCTGACGGTAAAAATATTACCGACAAATTTTGCTGGAAATATTTCGCTGTATTTGGCAGGAAACTTCTCACGCTAAATACAGTGAGAAAATCCCGCCCTTAATTTATCGGACAAATTTTCCCCTCAAATCTAGCTGAGAAACTTCCCCACTGAATATAGCGGAAAAATTTAACCGCTCGGAAAAAATTCCCCGCTAAATTTAGTGGACAATTTTCTCGCTATATGCAGCGGAAAGTTTTACACGCGAAATTTACAGGAAATATCTTCCGCTAGATTTAGCGGCGAAATTAAGCGAAACGTTTACGCCGAATCGGAAGGGAGCAGGAGACGAGGAGGGGCATACCCTCCCTTCCGTACCCTCCCCTCCTCCTCCTCTTCCTGAAGTGCTGCGCTCTAATTCGGCATTACAAAGAATTGTAAACGTCTTTCTTTTTCCTAATTTTTGGTTTCTGTCACCTGCTCTCTGTTACGCTATGAGTGACCGATGAGAAAGCGATTACTTCACGTCGTAAAGTGTTTACTTTTTTTACTTCCTCAGCTTTGATCATGTCGCTTGCAGTCAAAGAGACCAAGGCCATGCCAGGAGACCCCCTTGTATAAACAAGCCTGTAAGTATACAAAAACCTGTAGCTCCACAAATATTACTTCATTATATTGTCGCATTAATAAAACAAGCATTGGCACACGTGGAAAACGTTTGATATTTATAATGTGATGCAGTAGATTCGGGCCGTTTCCTTTAAAATTTGGCATTTTTAAATGAATTTCTCGCGTGTAAAAGATAGCAGTGACTCATTACGTAAAAACTAAACCAAGCCTTCAATCAGGGCCACGCAGTACTTTAACGAAAGTATATATCGGTTATGTATGCATCGAAATATGTTTTCCTTTAATAGTTCTGTAAAAAATATTCCTCTTTGAGTAGAATTTTTCGCACAACACTTAAATGAATGTACCGTAATGTAGTTGTCGCATACTAGAAATATTAGTCTGTTTTAGTAAAACAATTTCTTCTCCCTATGAAATATATGGTTATTTGTAAACTAAATTAACATGGTTCTGGACGCGGCAAACTTACGCCAAAAGTTTAAATCATAACGGTAGCGATCTTCAAGAAGCGACATAACGCCACCATGGGTAAAGCAGGTTTCCAGGAACACGCCAACAACAATGAAAAAAAATAGAGAAAGACGAAATTACGCCATTGGGCGGAAACGACAGCTGATTTTGAGCCAACCACCGTTTAAATCACCTTTTCAAGCGTTCTAACCGACCGTAACATCTGCTTCAGCCTTCACTTGGGAGTTGCTCGTTTCGCGAGCTTGAGCCGTATGTAGCACCCTCTGCTTCTAATGGGTTAATCGATAAACACAGATATCAACACGAGCTCCTCTTTCGGAAAGCTTAAAATATTTTTTTCTATATGACAAAGGGGCATTATACGGACCCACCCTAGAAAATGGGCGGCATAACAGAATGATAATAAAGGTAACAGAAGAAGAGAAAAATGCAAAGACCAGAGATAATCTCCAAAAGAGGCGGTCGCCAACAATGTCTTGATGCGGTCCCTCGTCTTGAGGGATGCAGAGGTTGATTACTTTATACGTGCAATATTTAGAGGAAAGAAGTGCATAAATTATGAACAAAAACAGAAGGAGGAAAAAATGCTATATTTTCTGAAATGGACAAGTACCATCTAGCACCTGCTGAAGTAATATTAATGGGCAACTGAAGAAAAAAAAAGTTTTTTTAACAGAGTAATTGGGACAGGAGTGTAAAAATTAACTTTACGCTTAAGAAAATATTTTAGAGCAACATTGGCGTCGCCAGACGCGATTGAGTCGCTAGTCATCTACTCTTCACTTGTCTTCTATCTCGACATTTCGAGCACGTGGGGGACAGGTGGATTGACTTCGCGATTACGGCGAGGTGGAGAGAGTGTATTACCATCTCGTTGAGGTGGAAAGAGAGCGTGACCATTCCGCGAGGTCATGGACTTTGAGCGCATAATTCAAAATTAGTGTCGCGCCGTCAATATTTCTTGAAATAAAGTTTTTTGTTTCTCCCCTAAAATTAATTGTTTCTTACGCGTTTCCCGACTAGTCTGTTCAAACAAGTTTCTGTTCAGTCGCATTTTAAGATAGGAAGTTACGTTTCATTTCGAGGAAGGTCATCTGGCCCGCCCCAGCGAATGAAGAGTGTCTAACTTAAACGAGGAAGATCAGGTTGCTACGAACATGGTCATCTCGCTCGGTTGTCCGAAAATATATGTTCTTAGGTTAGGAACGTTTTGGCAATATCACCCCTGGAGCAGACGCGCCTGCGTGATTGGCCCACAAGCATTTCGTTTGGAAAAAAGGACCGCGTTGGTTGACCGTGATCCTTCGACGGAATGGATAATGATGTTCGTGTACATGGAACCAGCAAAAATGTTGTGGATGCAGATGTACTTCAACGCAGTTACTTGGACGCAATGGTAGAATATAAAATAGGAATGCAAATGGAAGTGATTCTAGTTTGACAACATTACAAAAAATAAAACCAGCATCACTCCAATTTAAAAAAAAGCAGCAACGACATGACACATCAATAGCTCTATTGAACCAATCGCGTAAAACTTTTGAGCGGCTTCTATTGAAGAAAGCACTTTCGTATTAACCATAGAGACTGATCACATGTAGCACAACAGTGAACTCGAATAAGGAAGCTTCCAGCACTTGTTGATTTAACAATTTCGCTCGGACATCGGCGGTTGCCCTCTATTCCTCCAGGAAACAACATATATATTAATGCACAATGGATATTGATGTAAGGTCCAGATTGTTTTCGGGTTGTTTGCTGAAGCGTTACGTATGAAAAGTGAAGGGGGCGAGAATATCAGAGAGGATAGGATAAAGTTTGATTGTTTAGAATAAGTTACAATAGCTCTAGACTACTCTAATTTTCCCGATTAAATAATGGCTCGATATATGACAACCCTAACATATCCCTGCGAAGCAAACCGCAAGCACTGTTATTATTGGTAATAATTGAAGAATCGACTTTGGCTTGTTGGCGTTCAACTATATTCGATTACTTTTCTTTCTTTTTATTTTGGCCATGTGAAAGCGCTAGGTACTGCGCCTTGCTGATGTTTTTTGCTGTCGAATTTTATTATAATAAGCAGCATGTTTGGAGTGAATATAAGCTTGTATTATTTGTAGCCGCACGCTAAACCGAGAGAAGGAGACGGAGCACACCAGCAAAGAAAAAGATCACCACTTCACGCAGAAGCTCGAGAGGTCTGGACGTACGGCTGCGTAGTATTTATTCTGCAACTAATGATTACTTTCTCTCTTTTGTATATAATTTAAAATATAAATTTTTAGCCACCGAGAACTACGCCTTGCTACACACTGGTGACCCAGAGCTAGGTGACAGACCTCCTACCCACCTAGTGTTGTCCATCACCACGTGAGCTTACCTTAGAACACCTGCTCTCGATCAAAACGATGAACATCACTCAAGCTGCCGCGTCATCGGTCGACCTAACAACGCTTGCTGTCGCTGCGGTCAACTTTAAGTTGCCGGAATTCTGGGTTGCCGATTCGGAACTCTTGTTCCTCCCGATTGATTCGGCGTTACGAAAGTACAAAGTAACATCGCCCTTGACGAAGTTTGGCAATGTCTTTTCCGCTCTGCCACAGGAGCACTTAAAGAGGGAACTCATTCGTCTAAAGCCAGAGTCGGAACCCCACTGAGTGCAACAACACCTGACGGCCTAGGAACTAGGTGGCAGGAAGCCGACAGAACTGCTAAGAGGCTTGGAGCATTTTCTAGAGGAGAAAGCACCAATAATGGAGACAACGATTCTCTGATAACGTTTTTCTCTAAAAACTACCACAGCCAGTCCGCATAATACTGGGTACATCGACCACAGACTCCACGACCATGTCGGTATAGATGGCCGAACAGGTCATGAATACATGTTTCCAAACCATCTCCGCTGCTCAAGCGCATGACACCGCACTCCATATCAAAAAATAATTTCCAGCCATGGAGGACAAGATAGCCCACACGAATATACGACAAGAAGGATAAAGTCACACGAGGGCTCAAAGCCCTTCGCTTGAGTCACTCCAGATCCTCGAGCACAGGTACACAAACCAACAATGGCCGCCGCCAATGAAAGTGTCCTGAAAAACTCTAGGTCTGCTGGCATCACTACCGTCATGGCAACGACGTCATTAAGCACCAATCTCCTTGTACTCACCAAGGCCATTTAAGAGAGGCGCATGGTGGAGCAGGCCTTGAGTCCAACCGTATTTGTTGATGTAAACAATAAAACCACAAAGATCCGGTCTCTAGTAAACACAGGGGCAGAGATTAGGGAGTTTTAGAATAACGCACGCATTTTCAGCGCACGCTAGCGCTAAATTTAGTGTTTGTGTTAGCGCACGCGACGCAAGAGAGTTTTAGAATAGCGTTTCTCCGTCGCGGCGCAAAAGCCCAAGTTTTTCGCGCTTGCGACGCCACCAAGATACAGTGACAATTTTTGCTTCAGATACGGAATGCTGTAACTTTAGAAAAAAAAACAAGCTTTTGTTCCAGAGTACCATTTTAGATTTGTTTAAACATAAAAATGCGACGCGAGCTGTTGACCGGTCGTGTCCGCTTCCGTCGCCCCGGCAAGAGATGTCTCGTGTACTGACCTTCGCACATCGTAGCTTCGCCGAGAAATGTTCGCGCGTCGCAAGCATCAAGTTGCCGGTGAACGTTGCCAAACCGAGTACAATGTCGTCCCGTAGTGAAAATCGCAGTCGCGAAGATGCCGCCGACGTCGCACTCACGACGCCGTTAAAGCAGCCGCCGACATAATTCTGGAAGCCGCCATTTTTTAACTCTGCTCGTCTTGGCTTTTGCCAACTTCTCATCACAAATCCTCCTTGGAGAAGCGCAAAGGCTCTTTGCGTACGCACGCTATTTCCGAGAAATAGCGTACGCTAAAATTGCGCACGCAAAGCGCAAAACCTGGTTGGCGTTCGGAGCATGCGCAGTGGCGAAAACGCTATTCTTTGCGTGCGAAAAGCTTTAGCGTGCCCTATTCTAAAACTCCCTATTGTCGTCGTTCCGACAAAGCTGGCAGATCAACCATATCGGCAAGTCAGCACGCCACTACGTGCAGTTATTGGATCCCCCTTTTGATACGTATGGACAAAAGTCAATCACTCTCAACATCCGCCTCAGACGACGTTTGAGTGTTTTTTTTTTTTTTTAATCATCGAAGTTCAGGAAGTCATCATCGGAGCAAAATTTTTTCCGATATTTTGCGCAAGTGGTGGTCGTGAAGCGAAATCTGCTTCACGGCAAGGGAACTCATCTTACCGTTCAGGGAAAATCTGCGAAGATAGATCAAGAGGTGCCCAGCTTCTCTCAAGTGGAGCCCACCTCTCTATCAAAGGGATATCTTCGATAGCACAATGGGCTGACACTATCAATGAATGAAAGTATGAATTACCGAACGTGCTCCGTGCAACTCCAACGGACACACCAGTGAAACACTCAGACAACGACCATACCGAGACGAAAGCGTCTCAAGTGTTTTCTCGACCTTGATGCCTCGTTCCAGAGTGCCTGCGGATAGCGAAGCAGAGATTTGAGCACATGCTCGAACTTGGATACGTCCGGCCTTCTCGTAGTGCCTGGTCTTCAGCCCTCTACATTGCACCAAAGAAGAGCGGAGACCGGCGTCCTTGAGACGATCAGGGAGTCCTCAACCAGAGAACGGTCCCCGATCACTAGCCATTTCTCTACATACAGGATTTCACCGGCACCTTACATGGGGTACCATCTTCAGTAATGTTTACCTGGTTAAAGCATACCACCATTATACTGTGGAACCAGCTGACATCTCGAAGATTCCCATAATAACTCAATTTGGCATGTTCTAGTACTTGTGAATGCCGTCTGGTCTCTGCAACGCGGCCCATGCGTTCCAAAGTTAATCGACCGAGTCCTACGCGGAATGACATTTACTTTCCAGTGCATTAAGTAAATTCTCGTTTTCACAGACACGGAAGGCCACGAAGGCCACCTACGTCAGCTCTTCACTGGACTCAAAAACTATTGATTAATCGTCAACCCTGCAATGTGTGCGTACGGCGTGGATGACCTGGATCTCCTAAACCACCGCGTGAATAGTCACGGCATACGTCCGTTACCGCAGCGAGTAATAGCTATTGGCAAGTTCCCGCAACTTACCACACAAAATAAACTCCGTGAGTTTCTCGGGCTTTTGAATTTCTACAGGCGCTTTTTTCCTCAATGTGCTAACATCCCCCAGCCTCCGCCCGACTTCTTGCATCGGAAGCCAAGCAAAAACACCACTCTAACTTGGACACCGTCTGCTAACGGAGTGTTTTCCGCCATCAAGGAGGAACTTGCCAAAGCTTACTGCTGAACGATCCAAGGGCTGGATCGCCATCATTAATCATAATAGACACTTCTAACTCCGCCTTCGGAGCAGTCTTTCAACAGAGCACAAGCGGAACATGGAGGCCAATAGCATATTATCGATAGAGCTGTCGCCCACTTAGTACCGGTAGGACACTTTTGGTAGCTAGCGAACTCCTCGGAGAATAGCTTGTGATCATACACTTATTTTACCCTGATGAGGTTTTCTTTTTCTTTTTCTTGTGATGACAGGTTACAAGTCTCGGACGTATGGTTTAACACCTAAAAATGAAACACACACGCAAAGGGAGATTCTGCAAATGGCTTACGTGATGGAGTTCACGACGGACATCTCCTTTATACCAGGCAAAGAAAACTTCGTAGCAGACGCAATCTTCCAAACTGGTGTGATCACCTGCTCTGCCGAACAGAACGCTGTCAACCACAAAGATCTAGCAGCAAAATAGAGCAAGGATGCAACGGTAAAACATCTCCGAAAAACGACATCAATAATCCTGAAAGATGCAAATATTTCGGAGGGCAGAGCAACCATGATATGCGATATGTCGACAGGACAACCAAAACCATACGTTTCCGAACAGTTCCGGGAAGCTACTTTTGAAACATTCACTAGCTTTCACACGCAGGGAATGCTAGACACACAACACGTGCTAACCGCTCGCTTAATCTCACGCAAGATCAAAACCGCCATTCGCAATTGGACACGCGCGTGTGTACAGAAATATTCACCTCTACATTGCGCGCACACAATGTCGAGTTTGCTGGGAGAACTGGTCCCATGGGGCCAGTTCTGCCAGCAAACAATTTAGGTACATACTTTCCTCCACCGACCGCTTCGGGAGGAGGCCTGAACCCAGACCCATAATAGTCATTACAGCAAAATCCGTAGCATGGGGTCTTCTCCAGCATGTGCGCTACGTTTTCGGAATACCAACCACCACCACAACAGACCGACGAAGACAATTTGAGTCTGCACTCTTCCAAAGGCTCTTACTTGTGATAGGCACAAAGCATATTAATACTCTGCCCTGTTACCTGGTCTCAAGCGGAATGGTGGAACAATTTCACAGACAGCTGAAGACAAGTTTAAGGGCGGAAGGTACAGCCGCGCCTTGGACAGAAACTTTGCCACTCCTCATGCTCGAAATACACACCTCGCTAAGAAGTGTGCTGGGATTCAGCACAACATAAATTGTGTACGGCATGCCTCTGCGCTTTCGAGTTTCTAATACGTTTCCCTAATATTAAAAGTATAACTGCAGAGGGCTACGGAAATCGTCTGCGTTCGTCGTTCGAGAAACCACGAACTGTGCGCACACGAGAGCGCAACTATTGCAAGATGTTCCTCACCCCGGAAGTGCCACGCTGCACCCACGTATTCGTACCGACAAACACCATGAAGTGACTGCTGAAGTACCCATATGGAGGGCCATCTAACGTTTTAAAACGAGGTGGCAAGTACTTCCCCGTTCACGTGAATGTACGTGAAGATGCAATTTTACTCGACAGGCTAAAATGACCACATCTCAAGCAACCCCAACAACACAGATCTCGGAACATTGTAGAACGCGTAAAATCCAAATGAATTCCTGAACTCTCGCCTCCTGAACCTCCTCCCTAGGAGCACTTCTAGCGGTAGGCTAAAATGAGCGAAGAGGACAAAGCAGACCAGAACGGGAGAGTATCACCAAATGGACGCAGGAGCTCGAGATGTTTGGACGTTTGGCTACGCAGTCTACATTCTACAAGCAATACTTACTTTGTTTTGTTTTTGTTTGTAAATAATAAAACATGAATTTGTAAGCAACAGAGCACGCCTAATTGCTACAGGGTAATATGTGCGATCCAACTGAAACTAGGAGTGTAGGTTATTCCTCAATTATTCGGGGCCTCAAACCTGAGATAGAAATTGTGTCACCACCTAGTAGCAGCTTACAAAGTAGTTCATTTTAGTCAAAGGGGCAGACCAATTTTAAAGGTTAATTTTTATGATTTTGCTGTGTGTTGTTTCTCAGATATTTACTGTCTCAAACCTAAGACTGGAAATGCTTTAAGGACACTCATTGCTTATATGATATTTGATTTTAGCAAATAAAAGAGTCAAAGTTAGAAAGTATCTTTTTTTAATATTTTTTGGCACTACTAACATTACCGAAAACATCCCTAAGTATAACTTGATTATCATTGGTTATCAATACAGTTCGCGAAATATTTGCGCACGCAAAGACTTGCGTTGTCCCCAAAGCGTTTGCGCCGAACGAAAGCCGCGTTTTGGGTTTGGGGGCTCTAAGTTCGCGTAGGCTATTTTGTTTTTTTAATTACGTGCGTATTTTTTTACAGCAACGAAAGAGGGACTGCGAAGACAAACAGCCCACATATGCTTTCGACGTTAAACGAAATGTTTAATGGTTTCATTTTGTCTCCTGAAGAACGACGGGGGAGCGTAGGGGAGGGAAGAAAGGAGGCTGGTGAATGAGAGAAGCGGGAGTCATGTGGCCCTGGCAGCAAGTATGCGTGCATGAATGAAATGTGGGGATCTGTTTTGTGTTATTCAACACGTCACCATTACATGAGGCAATGAGTGCCGGCGGTGCCTTAAGGAGGGAAGGAAGAGAAGGGGGAAGAGGGGGGGAATAAAAGGATCTGGAGAAATGGAGGAGAAGATACGGAAATCTTTTCCTTTTTACGTCTTTGGAAAAACGCTCTCGCCTCGCAAAAATCGAATTTCTTATTCCTAAAGTGAAAGAAGAGGAAGAACAGGTTTGATAAAGAAGATGTGTTATTCAGGAACCCAAGCATCTCACTGCAGAATCTAGATTTGTGCCCCCGAGGAGTTTGGTTTTCGAGATTTCAGGGCTGCGTGAGAGACAGTTTTTGGCGTGAAACAAGACTGGACGGAGGGAGCCCGGGGAAAAAGGCAGGATTTTCTTGGCGTGCTTAGTAAGACGGTCATTCATGTAGCACCCCGTCTGACCAAAGTACTCGGCTTTGCACTCAAGAGGGATACTGTACACCTTCTCACTGTTGCAGAACCGCAAGCAATGCGGGTGTTTTCTTTTGTTTGTGCATTTTAGGAGGGGGGGGGGGGGGGGTTCTGGTTCGTCGACTCGCTTGCACATACCTCCCAATTTATATATACATGTGAAGAGGACTCTGGTGCCGAACAAGCTCGCGCAGTCGGTGAGCCGTGTTGCGGGAGTAAGGAATGCACGAAGGGCGGGAAGACCGGGGCCCGGAGGGCCCTCCTTTGGACGGCCCTTAGACTGTAGAATGAGTTTTTTGCTGATGTTGTCTAAAATATCTACCTTTAACCCGCCCTCCAGAGCCTGGTGGCTTGCAGCGACGGGCTTCCTCTGATCATGTGGCAGTGGAACATTTGCAAGGGAAGTAAAGTAGAGACTGAACAATTACGAGCTTAACGGCTTTTGAATGATGTATAGAGAAAGCTAAGGCAGGTTTCTGGAAGCGCTGTTAAGAAGACCAGCATAAACCGCTAGAGAAGTGAGTCCGTCGAATATCGAGAAATTTAAGGACCTCTTGAGTGGGGTCTCTTTTTTCGAAGGCAAGACCGCTGGCGTTAATTTTGAGTGCCTGAAGAATGGAAGCATTGGAGATGGAAACAGGATGAAGAACGAGGTTGTCGTCAACGTACCGGAAGATTTTACATTCAGTGCCAAAGCGAGCAAGATGCTCCTGAACTGTGTGATTCACAAAAAATAGGTTAATCTTGCTAAAGGTCGGCGCGAGGAAGGAACGGATAGACACCCCGACCACTGAAGGAAGACTCTTCCCTCGTGCTCAACCTTGGTGGAGCCCAAATAGAGCGGGAAGATATCGAGGAATACTTTGACAGTGGTCCAGGACGGCATTTTTTATCCCCATGATTACATGGAGATCAATTTCCTCAGACACAGGGCTCAGAAGAATTTTAAGTCTGAGATTGTACTACATGTCCTCGACATCGAGCGAGTAAATTTTGTGGTCTGGATTCCAGTTCAACGGGAGAGTAGAATCAATCTCCTCACAGATACCTTAATGCGGAAGGGGTGGAAGATATTAATAAAGGGAAGGTCATTTTTAAGGAATAAAGTGAGCTATTCTTGCCGGCATGAACCCTTGAGAGAATATGTTTTGAAGAAGAATGTCTGGCTTTTGAGTTTTGCGATAAAGGAGATCGACATACACTCCGTGGAAGACGCAGAAACTAGTGTTTAAACAAACAAGGTTGAGGGAACAGCAAACCGAATTGACTTCAGCGCGGAGTGCTTCCGATGGGCGTTTCTTTTTTAGGGGAAAAGAGTGCTTTTTTTGTGCCTTAACCACTTTTCCCTCGAGTTTTAATCTGTTCATTATGACAAACCGGACGACATTGTCCGCCCCCAAAAGTACCAGACCGGATCGGCGGGGGTCCTTTACGACGCATGTCTCCGCCGAGCGTACCGGTGCAGTCGCGCCGGCGTGGAGACAAACCACGCCGGCCGCCGTCTCGGCAAAGTCCTGTCGTTCACTCTCCGTAGCCCTCACCACAATACCATAGACGGAAGCCAGCTCTTGATAATTTCGCCGGTGTCGGACCGGTTGACGGTTGATCCAAGTTTGCTCTAGGACGGAGGACGGGACCCGCGGGGATGACCTTGTGCGCGCGTCTCCG
Source organism: Ixodes scapularis (assembly GCF_016920785.2). Taxonomy (NCBI): domain Eukaryota; kingdom Metazoa; phylum Arthropoda; class Arachnida; order Ixodida; family Ixodidae; genus Ixodes; species Ixodes scapularis. The sequence goes on along the minus strand of NW_024609951.1, from coordinate 958,878 downwards.
TGATGTCTGCAAGGGGTGACCTAAAGATTTCCAAAGGAAAACGAAAGCGAGGTGTGTGTTGAAGTCGGTGACGAAGCGTGCGCTCAATAGAGGGCGCAGCTCAGTACTCACCAGAAGTACTTCTTCTGATATCTCAAGATAAACACTTGTAATGAGGACTATGCCACGCCCTCTGATGACTAGTTGTCTCTGCACCTACTTCAACACACATCCCGCCTACCCTTGCAAATGCCGCATAAAGACAACAGGTGTACCTGCTGCCTATATATCAATACATTTTGCCGACCCTGAAGGGGGGGCAAGTTTTGAGAATCAATGGCAGTAAGGACCATTTGCGCGATGTTGCTGCTCGGCAGCTAACCGCGGTGAACAGGCAAAGTAGCTTCTGGTCGAGCGGCTTGCACATTGGGTCGCCCCGGTACCTGCAGTTTTTAGTGGCAATCGGAAGCAGAGCTACAGGGATTGCCTAGAGTTCTAAAACACTTGTAGTTAGATATTGTACCAGAATATAAAGGTGACAGCAGGCTCTTCCGCCGGGTCCTGGTACCGTTTCGTGAGTCTGGTGTTAAGAATCACACCCAAGAAAAGTACAACTTCGAACAAGTCGCGGTGGGCTTCTCGAGACGCCGCAGTGACTGAACTGGCTTGCATTTGAAGACAGAATATTTACGCTATCGTCCACATACCACGCCCGATGGGTGTCGCCTTGAATAGCAACTACCTTATCAGCTATCTATCCTCTACTCTAGGAGGTTGTGAGGTAGTGTGGAGGAACAAGCTTTTCTGCCCGTACAGTACTTCTCATGTAAAATACTTTTTTCCTCACCAACGACCTGTGTATTCAGAGTGCGACGGATCCTCTTGTGGTATTGTGTCCGTGGTGTATCATCAAGTCGAAGAGGCAAATTGCCCTATCGGATTCCGATATCTCATGCTGTTCGCGCCAGAGAACTACCGCTAGTTCGAGAGGAAAGCTTTTGCCTTCGTCTCCGGGGTAACCGAGTTTGCGAGTGCCTTCTGGGTCAGCGGTGTACCACAACCCCTCGGTTTTGCTGTTTCATCCTGAGATGTCTTTTAATGCAATGGCGGATTCTATAATTCAACGTTAGTCTATATTGCTCGATACATGCACGTAAAAGATCCAGTACAACTCGGATGAGATCAATTTTTTTTGTTTACACCTTTTTGCCCTTCGCCCACCGCCGAGCCACTGGTTTCGCAATTGTGTGCCACTTTCCTGGGTTGGGCTGGTGTGTCCTGCGGAATTCACTCTCCCTGTCGGTCTTTCCTGGTTGTTCTTTGTCGCCCTGTTGTTTCTTAGTTCAGTGCTCAATTGGCTTTTTGTAAATTCAAATGTCATGGAACAATTCAGTCTAGTTAAATCGAATTGGCTCTAATATCGGCTGTGCCTACCCATGCACTAGCTATCGAGGATTCTATATTTATCTAAATCTTTTAATTGTCTCTCCTTAACAAATGTCAACACCTTTAGTAGGCTGCCGATGCCGCAACGGCACGTGCGAACTAGGGAGATGCGAAAGAGAATGTGTTGGTCAATGAACGGGCCTCGTTCCCACTATGAGGGAACGCGACACAAAGGTCCATTAAATTGCCGCAGCTCTCGCTGGGGATATACTGTAGACTCACACACTACTGCTTATTGCTTTTCGCTCTGGGCGCTCAAATACCTGCTAACAATGATGTCATGCAGAGGTTTAGTCTCCTAAGTGCTATGGAATAGATTTCTTGGGATTGTTCACAAAGCACGCCGCGCGTATGTGCATGGAATACTACAAGTCAACATAAAGCCCTGTGTTGCGCTGCCATGAATCTGCCAAGGCGAAGCGCCGGCGCCATTAGCTGCCGGACACTTAAGGTCTGTTCGATTCGCCTGAACTGGCTGAACTAGTTCAGCAGTGCAGGAACTGGTGCATTCGATTCAACCGGAAATTGTACGGCCGCTGCATTGGCGCGTTCGATCCATCCCAGTTCTGAACGATTTCAGACCCAGTTCCTCGAAATCTTGCACCGGCTCCGGAGTCAGTTCAGAATCCGTGCAGAAGCAGACGACAAGAGCAGACGGCGATAGCAGACGACACTCCACGTCCGTCTCTGCGCGCGGTGCCATTTTTTCGCAGCTCTTGCTCAAATGTCTGCGATGTGTAAGAAGAACGCCGATACGGAGGTTGCGTTTCCTCTCATTTATGATAATAACGTACCCGCAGTGGACGCGGAATTGAAATTATAACTGAGGGTAGGAATTTGGTTGATTATGATATTCTGAAAGCGTTTTAACCTATCGTCGGAATGCGAAACTCGAAAGACTTGGAGTGACTCTACTATCGCTAAATGAATGTGAAGGACACGAACGTTTAGGGAAACGACAGGAACCGAACGGCCGTTAAAAATGCAGACAGAAACACATTTCGCGAAGAAAACGTTTTTAGTACACTCGAAAAAAAAATATTCACAGAAAAGATTCGGTTATAATACTTTAAAAGAAACACGAATGGTCTCATCAAACCGGAACTAATTAAATGTAGCATACAACGTGGCGTGGAGAAACAAGAGCCAACAGATGCAGACGACACCCTGCGTTTCCGCTCGGAAAGGCGATCACAGCGCCAGTCCTAGCGCGGCGGCTGCACTGGTTCTGCACCGCCGCTGCACGACTCCTGCACTCCTCTGAACTCGGACAGAACTGGTTCAGAACTTTCTGGTCGAATCGAACAGACCTTTAGTCTAGAGCCTGGCAGACATTGAGAGGATAAAATACAGTCAACATCATTTGGTGTATTAACTAAAGTATTATTTTCCTTTTAATTATTGTTCTAATGAATTATATCGAAGTTTAAGTGATAAAGGTGACGATTAGTTAAGAAAAGCCAATAAAAAACATACCCTTATAAAAGTTAATCAAGCAACATTTGCGTTCGCCATTGCTTGGTTATAACGTTTATGATTGGATCCGACTTTTTGGGAAACGCTGCACCAAAACCAGTTTTTGATACGATCTGAGCAAAGTTCACGCCGAACGCTGAAGCAACGCTCAGAGTTGTTGCCCATAAGACGGTGAACTCAGATAATAAGCGCCGCAACTACTAGATTGCGCGAACTTTTCATACTTAATATTTCTTACTTTACACTAGTTTTCAGATTTTCATCCAGCAGTTTCAAAGTTGTCGCCCGATCCCGAAGCCCTACTCAGAATCACTCTTAGAGGGGCGATCTCCAATCGCGTTTCATACGAATTGGAAAACGCGACCGTTCAAAGCTTTGTATTGGCTGCGCCTTGAAGTGGCAGCCGAGGTGGCTTGTGCGCGTTACCGCCATTATTCTGCTTGGCGTCGAAGTTGCGACATCTTTAGCTTCGTGGTGCTGCCACTACTCGACTTATGACGGTCTCACACTAACTGGCATATGGATTGCACGGTTCGCGTGAAAGGCACCTCGTTGTTATATCAGAAGAATATATTTGGTACGTTCATGCCAAAATAATTACGGGGTTCCCGAAACTACGTTTACACGTTGGTCTGGGCAACGAATCCGGTGAATCGAAATTGTATCCCTGGCGAAGAAAAACGTCAATAAACATTTTAAAGCTAATTTATTTATATTATGAAACTGTAGTTAATTCGTAGTTCACTGACTATGTATCTTATGTGTTAAATATAAAGTACTATAGGTCCGATACCCGCGTAGCTAAAACGAAATTCAAATTGCGGTCGTCAGCACTTAAGAAATACATATTCGAATAAGGAACGTTAGCGTCCTTTAATCGTCTAAAACGGTGACCGGAGCTTGGTACAAGAAGAAACGCTGTCGCCTGAGGCTGTATTGCAGAAAAAGCAGCATTCTCGTTTGGCCACTCAACCCTAACTAAGACACCTTGAGTTTGCGAGAACAGACGCTGCACCGATATCTTGTTACGCCTCAAACTGATCACTGTAAGCAATCACCGGTCGTTCGTTATTCATCTGTAACAACAGAACTAGGAAAGAAAGAATTTATATTTGCTTTCAAACAATTTTGTTTTTTTTTTCAAATTAAAATAAGCTAAGCAACTGAGGGGACGGATTAGTAGTGCTTCTACTTTATGGCGTTTTTCACGGCGCTGAAGTTTCAAGGTGATTGCGTTATTAATGTTGTGGTTTTTTTTTTAAGCACGAGCATTTCAAATATTTAATATTGTGCGTTTGCATATAGATAAGCAAGTATGCGCCGTTGATTGAGTAGACACAGCGGTAGACAATGAAAATAAAGAGAAATTATATAAATGCGATAACACTTACCACGATACATAAATGACTCATTTAGAGGGCATAATAAGTTACATCCCCTTTTTGGTCGCCAGAGTCGCAGCAGTTCTGGCTACGTAGACAGCTCTTAGCTTAATCGTCGACGCCAGCATCACAACTTTGCGAAGAGGCTGAGAGCGGCCAATATTGAACCTAACGGTCTCCAGCTGCGTTACGGAGAAGATTCGTAAGCAGCTTAATTGAAGGACTCTGGTATTCAATATGCTCTCTATCGACCTGTATTGACCTCATGTTTTGAAACATATGTTCATCTCTTGTTGCAGTGCACAGACAACAACCAATGCAAAGATCCCCCGTGCACACGGTGCTCCAACGGCTGGTGGGGTACCAGGACGTGTTGGTATTAAGACGTTAGTGGATAAAGGACACACACGCTCTAATTCACAAATAAACGTTTGATGACAGATTGTTTTATGTGTCATATTTCTTAGACATACCTTATTGAAATAACCTATTATCCCATTCAGTAAATTGTAAAGAGTCGTTCTTTGTACTTGGAGACTCCTAGATTATGAACGGGCAGAGATATAGCCGAAGAAGAATATATTGCAAGAAATGAACGAGGCATTGCTGCAAAATTGAATGTGCAATATTATAAAAGTGTGCCAAAACGGCACTTCAATAGGTGTCAGAGGCGTCGATATCGGCTTAACATTAGAATCGAGCCCTCACGTAAGACTAACAGTGTGAGAGCCGCTTACGCAGGCAGCTCCTGCGGGCATGCGACATTGGACCATTTATTAAGAACGCGTCATCGTTATTAAACACACGCAAAAATAATACCGACAGAATTCAAAATTAATAAACAGCCAAAAGGGAAGCAAAAGCGAGAGTTCAGAGCCCTATTTGACAGTAGTACGCCTTGAGGCGAAACACTTGAACAACCCCGGGTCATGACGGGCGGCTTTATGAAGGTTCAGTTTCGTCGAGCAGCCCGTAATCCCCAAGGCCGCATTGACCCATGTAAATATTCATGTAAATATCAAAATAGTTTTTCAGAAGCTTTTCACTGAGACCACGGCGCCGTTACGGTACTCACACTCACAGCCGGTCTCTGGGGTGAAGAGAAACGACACATAGACGAAGGTCGTAACGGTCTTTATCTACTCGCTGGTGTTCTTGAATGTTGACCTTTGCCAACTGATGTGCCTTCTTAGCACGCTGACAGATCAATTCAGCCATATCGTTGTCATCGTTGATTTGATCGTGAGGCAACACCGTGTAGACCAGTGGTCTCAAACTCAATCAAGTGATGGGGCCAAATAACCTACACCGGAAAGGTCGCGAGCCAACGTACGGGGGAAGGGGGCGAGGGCAAAAAATTGTATAGAGAAGAGACCTCACTCTCTATGCTTTCTGTCAAATCACAGTTTTGCCAGTGAGGTCTTTGGCTTTCATGTGTTTTATGACTACTCTTGGCCCAGCCGTGATGTGATAGCTAGAATTAAAAGGACACCGCCCAGCCAACCTGCTGCCATTTTTAACAGAACAAGAGAAGTACACTGTCGTTCCCGAGCTCTAAACATATTTCTAAAAAAAAAAAAGAAAAAAAATTGGTTAATTTGGCAGTTCTTGCTTTCCTTACGATTTTTATTACAACACTCTGAGCAAATACTTCTCTTTTAATTGTGACATTTTTTTGAAAGCGAGGATCCCGAGCTCGTAACTTTATTTTTGGCTGTTTCTGCGGCTGATCGAAAGTTCGCGCAGCCGAGATGCACCGTTCAACGCTTGCGTCCTGGTAGTGGAACAGTTGTATATTACAAGAAAGCTGGGAAGCAAAAAATAAATTGAAACATAGGGCAAATAAACACAAATTAGTAGAAACTATGTGAATGCATTAAAAGAGCACAGCTACTTATCGAGCGAAAATGAATCGGCGAGAAGAGATCACGAAGCCGCATGCTTTTTCTAGCGCTCGAGACATGGGAACCGCGACTCGTAACCCCTTTGCCTGCGGGCCGCGCCTCAGCGAATCACGGGCCACATGCGGCCCGGGGGCCGCGTGTTCGAGTCCCCTGGCGTAGATCATGCTGCGATTATTTTGCCGTGCACTCGCTCGAACGGCGTGATCCCGGTTTATTCTTCAACCACCTTGTCGCACGCGAAGGCAACGTGCGGAAGCACGTACTTAACTTATTGGCACCCTTAGTTATGTAAATAACTCGTAGACGTTTAGATAACGTTTAGATCCGTAACCATATTTCAGGAAGGAAAACGAAAAAAAAATTTCCTTTCTAAGTGTATTGTTCTAATCTTTACCGTTTTCATTCGTCATAAGGTTTGTGGAACAATGTGAATGGTGATTCTGCATTCACCATCGTATCGATCAGGGCATTACACCGAAAAGGCGCGTTAGGAATGAAAACCACTGCAGAGTGCCAACCTAAGTTTCTCAAAAAGCCTGCCCTGCAGCTCGCAGAATAATTTCGTCATCTTGAAGAATGTTGGCTCAAGTAGAACTTATTGACATATGGTGCGCCAACCCTAAACGCAGAGGTTCCCAAGGGGAACCAAGACTATTCGATCTGTTTCAGGACCGATGGCGTTCCTCGACTTGGTACTGGATTAATGAAACCCCGGTACTTAGGGACATTTACACCCAGCACTTCTGGCTATTCAGTACTTAGAGTGATACTTACTGCATCAGAGCGCAGTGACACTAGCTGCTGGTTGTGCAAGGTTCGCTGTTAACTGCCTATTTGTTGCACCACTGGGCGTTGAACCCAAACCGAAATTATAAGCGCTCAACTCTTGGCCAACAGGTGCAAAGTATGCAACATGCGCGGTCGCGGATTTATGAATCTAGTCTATTCTCGTCCTGTTTCTGTGGCTATGTATGAGACTGTCTTGATTTTCCTCTTATGGGATATGAGTGTCTATTAAATGGTTATAATGGCTTTAAGAAATGAATTTTGATCAATATATTGCATATATGTGTGAAGTGACCATGGTTGGATATTAGCATCTTTCATTGACCAGACTTGGTTTTAATGTTTACAATGGCTATTGAACGGCATAATTGACAATCACGAGCTAGTTTGGTGTTAATGAACGGGAGTTCAAGTCCAACTTTCGGGGACACGACCAGTTTGATTCCAGATTTTAGCGACACGTGGCGTATCGACCTTCGCGCATTTTCGAAACGTAGTTCCGCGCGTCGATTACAATCTCGCCCTTTCTTTCTCATCCCTCCTCTCATCGTCCTGCTACTGTCCGCCGGTGACCTCCTCTCCTTCTTGCGTCTGCTCCAGCGGCCGCGTGCTGCGTCATGTGCAATAAGAGCTGGAGCGATAAATAAAAGAAAAAAACAAACAAAGTCTGCTTATCGCGAACAATAGGCGCTAACATCGTGGAACAAAACAAAAAAGGCTAAAGAAGACGCGGAAACGATAAAAACTTCGCTGAGAGACCAGGGGCTCTAAACTCGTAAAACACAAAGTTGGGGCTGAAGTTGACGGAGCGCACCGATTGGAGAATCACGACGATGACTTCGCGTCTTTGTCGCCGACGTCCAATTTCTGCGATCTGCGAACTTTCGGCTCCAACTTTGTGTTTGACGAGTTTAGGGCCTCAGGGGCCCTAAACTCGTCAAACACAAAGTTGGGGCCGTAGTTGACGGAGCGCACCGATTGGACAACCACGACGATGACTTCGCGTTTTTGTCGCGGACGTCCAATCAACGCACTCCGCGAACTTTTGGCTCCAACTTTGTGTTTGACGAGTTTAGGGCCCCAGGGGCCCCAAACTCGTGAAACACAAAGTTGGAGCCGAAAGTTCGCGGAACGCGCCGATTGGATGTTGGCGAGAAAAGCGCCAAGTCATCGTCGTGATTGTCCAATCGGTGCAATCCCTCAGCTTCGGCCCCAACTTCGTGTTTCACGAGTTTAGGGCCCCAGGGGCCGCTTGCTCGAACGAGTTGAGACACAACTTGAGACAGTCTCAGCCGAAACCGAGCCTGAGCCACTTGCTCGAAGCTAAACTTAGTCTGCACTTGAGACTGAAACCGAGTCTCTGACTCAACTTTAGTCTCAGATCGTGAGACAGTAACGGAGGAGGCTCACTGGTGGTGTCAGAGTAAACAAAATGGCGGACATGGCCACAAGACGCCGGCTCCAAGCAATCTTCTCCGCATGAATGCACTCCGCGGCACCGTCGGACCGTGTTTTCCAGGACCGATTTCGCCCCCTCGACGCCTTCGACGCTTCTGACGAGGTTTCGGTTTCGCCGCAACAGCAACATGCGCATCATCAGAGTCTTGGAGGTAATAAAACAGTCTTATTTCTAACGTTCCTCTTCGACTATATGTTACATTTATTAAGCGGCCAGCTGCGAAGCAATTTTGGAGCAATCGAGACTTTTCGTCAGTTAAAAGCCTCCTCTGATCAACATGCAGCGCCGTCATTGCGTCCTCGGAACGTTGTGTAGTGGTCCTTCCCCAAGCTCTCTCTATTTTTTATTGTCTTTGGTGTCGCACAGTCTTACGTATCACGGTGAGTTTCTCATTACGAAAACAGTTTTCAAATAACGAGTTTCACAACTTGTCAGTGGAAACAGCAGTTGGATACTTGGGTGAGTTTTGAAAAGGAGCAGACTCTTCAAAACGGTAGCGAATGACATGTATTGATCATATCTCGCGGCAAGCTTCCTTCTTTTAAGGACTATGTCGGCAATGGAAACTGTAATAGTATTCAACTGACGGTGTAAACCACGTTTCCTCCTTCAGGTGGCCAACAGCAGCGGAACTCCCCGAACTGCAGCAGAAGTTTTACGCCATGGGCGGTTTTCCGGGCGTCGTGGGAGTCATCGACGGCACCCACGTTCGGATCCAAGGGCCGCCGTGCACGAGGAACTGTTCGTGAACAAGCACTACGGTCACTACATCAACGTGCAGCTGATTATCGACGCGCGATCGAGGAACCTGAATGTGGTGCCATGTGACCCGGAAGCATCCACGATTCCTACGTGCTGTCGCAGAGCAGTGACGGGGAGAACGTCGCGACGGGCGGGTACGGCGGCCTCCTCCTAGGCCATTGCAGCTACCCGTGCAGAGCGTGAGTGATAGCGCCTTTCCGATCGCCGACCGCGCCAGTGGAGTGTGCGTACAACCAGGATTACGGAACAACACGGTTTGTAATCGAAAGGTAGGTGTTATGGAGAGCTGCTTTCAGAGAAACAGTGTGCCTGTGAGATGTCTCGGAGCTACCTTTTTCTAAAGCGCAAAGGGCACACTGCGCATTGAATAGCTAGGCTATGAACAAACTGGTTTATGTGCACAGCGTATCCTACGATTGCCACCATGCCAGGTTGTAGATAAAATTTGATTGTAGCCAGACTGCCCCGAATGGCAAGCAGCAGCAGTATCATGGGGCCTGGCGAAAGAGCTGCTGAGTACACTTGTATCGAGCATCACAATAAGTGGAGTCCAGAGTTTTGTTTGCTGTTGTAACCCCACAAACAATAAGCTGAAACACCCGATCCTGACTTCTCTGTGTCCATGATCCTCACAGGTCTTATTACCTCAGTTCGCTAGATTTATGGCTTTTGGGTACATCACGCTGTTTTCTGTTCTAAAGGGTGCGGTACGTTCTTAGTATCTTAATTTTGCGCCTCCGCCCAATAGCTTTCGACTTTTTCCAGTAAGAAATAATTGCAAACCTAGAAGCGTGACCATATTAAATACACTCTGCGTTTCTTACGCTGTCAGACACGATAATGACGCACGTTCATTTTTCTGATGCCAATGAGGGGTCAACTTTCTGCGGAAATACGGATAGAGAGCCAGAGCATGCCATTCAGCTGCGTAGCTAAATATAGTTTAACCAAAATAATTTGCTGGGTATAACTTCACCACTTCAAAGGGAAAAAAAACTCTTCTTGTTCTTTTTAGCTTTGTTCCCGTAACATTGCTATGATATTAGTCAGAATGTGTTAAACATGTTTTTTTCTTTTTTAACTCCCTTGGGTTTCCTTCGTTTACTTTCCGCATGTTTTCTGTACTCCATTACATCACAACTGGGTTGGGAAACGGCGAAGGCTACAGTCTAAGCAAACCAATCAGCAGGTTGGGAAGAGACACTTGACTCACTAGGTGCGTGCAGTGCTGTCAAAGATATGGGCAAAAAGGAAAAGAATGCCGCATTTGTGCAAATTTTGAGTAACAGCTTAAGTTCCAGGGGAGAGAAAGCAACTTCCAAGTTCCTCCGTTCTCACTTCTTCAACTGCTTGGGTTACGCTTTGCCTCTGTCACTGATTGAATGGAGGGGACCGTAGGACTTGCTCTTTGCCAAGTGACGGTGAGACAGAGTTATGAGTTATGTGGCCCATGAAACAGTTCTTGGTTTCTTGGTTTTTGGGGTGTTACAAGTTGCTCCGAGTATGAAGGATGAGAATTTGAGTCCTGCAATGCGGGTTTGATTCGGTCCATGGCAACGATTTCTCGGTGTCCCTGAACGTCAAGAGTCATGGTCTGGTCGGTGCGCTCGAGTATCTTAAAGGGTCTCTCGTAAGGTGGCGTGAGACTTCTCTTGTTGACTTCCTTTCTGATCAATGCGTGGGTGGCAGTTTTCAATTCTTGACTTACGAAAATTTTTTGAGAATGGGGCATCCGAGGTTGTGTGGGCTTGAGTTCTTGCATGAAGTGCCTCAAGTCGTCTAGGTACACTTGGTGTGGAATTGTTGGAGTGCACTTGGTAATATCGAAAAATTCTCCAGGGAGTCGGAGTGGCGATTCATAAACAAATTCGGCCGAGGTGCATTCCAGGTCTTCTTTGAAGGCGGATCGAATGCCGAGAAGGACAAATGGGAGATGGTCGACCCAGTTGAGACGTCCATCTCGTGCTGTGATTGCGGCCTTGGGCTGTCGGTGTAACCTCTCCACCATGCCATTGGCTGACGGGTGGTATGAGTTAGTGTGCACGTGGTGCGTGCCGAGGAGCTGGGCTAGGGCAGCAAACAGCGAGCATTCGAATTGTCGTCCCCGGTCCGTAGTGACAGTGGATGGACATCCGAAGCGGGATATCCAGATGTCGATAAAGTTCTTGGCGACTTTCTCGGCAGTGATGTCGACCAGGGGAGTGGCTTCGGGCCACCTGGTGTTGCGGTCGACGCAAGTCAAGATGTACGTAAAGCCTCGGCATGATGGCACGGGGCCCCTCAAGATCGAGGTGAAGATGGTCGAACCGTGCCGAGGGGGCACGGAATGGTCTTAAAGGTGTAACAGTGTGTCGGCTCACCTTAGAACGCTGACATTGAAGGCAGCCTCTGGCCCAGCCTCGTACATCCACGTTCATTGTAGGCCACACATAGCGAGCTGTCACCAGTCGCTGCGTGGCGTGATGTTGTGGATGTGGTCGAAGACCTGCCGACGAAGTGTCAATGGGACGAAAGGTCGAGGATGTCCCATGCTCATTTCGCAGAGGATGGTACCGGTGCAGTGAGGGAGGGGAATCCGCTTCAACACCAAAGTCTTCAGCGTCTCAGGGTGGTTGTTCAATTCAGGGTCGTCTCGTTGCGCGGCACCGATGCGTTCGAAGTCTCCTCCAGAGACTGCTGAAAGGGCTTTGACGCGGGAAAGAGCGTACGCTGCTGAGTTGTCTTCTCCTTTGATGTGACGGAGATCTACCGTGAACTCTGAGATGAAACCGAGTTGTCGGATTTCTCGGGAGCAGTAGGCTGTGCGATTTCCATGAAAGGCGTAAGTCAAGGGCTTATGGTCCGTGAGGACGTGGAACTCGTGACCTTCCAGGATGTACCTGAAGTGCCGAAGCGCAAGGTAGATGGCAAGGAGTTCTAGTTTTCTGTTGAACAAACATGGCGTCTTTCTCTTGTGCAATGGGTAGGGGTGTGGATTGAGCTACAAGCTTTGAGCCAAGGGCCCCTGGGTTCGGCATTGCGAGTTTTTGCTATACAATTTCCGAGCTGTGGTACGCCACTGAAGGCAAACCTTTTTCTTGAGGTGCGGCCGTGGCAGGCGTTTTTGTGGTTTTGACGTTCGCTTTTAACTGGCTGATTGTCTAAAGGTTGTTGCAACCTATCAATGAAGCCATAATTTCTTTAGTTTTGCATGCTGCCAAACAAAATAATGAAGTGGAAGTTTTGTGCATGCTAGAAACTAAAGGTGGGGACATTGAAGAAGACTAAACAGAAATGTTTTTTTATTATGTTTACGGTTCCCAGCCTGCCCCTCCCCCTTCTTTTTTATGGGCATTCTTGTTGAGCTGCGTGCCCAAGCAGGGCAAAGACTTTTTTGCACTGTTCTCTATAAAAAATAGCCGCAATCTGCGTCTCCCTTGTTGCTCTGTGCTCTGCGCCTGTGCCGTTCTGAGCTCCTCGAGGGCTGTATTTAGCCACGGAAGGACACATTTTCGTTTGAGTGGCATGTTTTTCGCCTGTTGCGCAAGCAGGTATTTATAATACTGCCTGTCGGCAGCCTGCAGGTGGTATGCTGGGCCTCCAAACTGATTGTGGACAACACGGTCCCGGTCAGCGTAGGCTTGGTGGTGGTGGTCGCCTTTCGAACGGCAGCAGTGCTGCCTCAGGCTGAAGGGGCGCCTCATCCTCGTCCAGCTGCCAGTCCAAAGGCTGGTAATCTTTCGTTTCCCGGACTTCAGCATCTTGAGAAAAATGACCCCGGGGGACACAAAGAGCTTGTGGCCGAAGGCCCAACCTTCGGGGCCAACAATGTTAGTTGCTGGCCGCACATTGACTGGTGCTTTGCTAGCCTTGAATGTTTTTCAGGGTTTGAAGAATGTTTTTAATGTCACCCCAGTACATAGTTCGAGCGCTCTCTTATTTGTTTCTCAGGAAATCGTTTTGTGTGCATGTGGATCAAGCTCGATCCCTCAGCTCTCAATCGTTGTGGCTATTAGTTTTGAAAGTAGCGACGCTTGAGCAGAAACATTCTACGGTGTAAAAAACGAACTCAATTGTAGCTGTTGTGGCTACTTCTTAAAGTAGATGGGGTTCGTGTAGAGCCAATCTGCAGTGTGCATGTCAAGTCCGATCGTAGCTGTTGCGGCTATTAGTTGTGAAATTAGCTGGGCTCGAGTAGAGCCAGTCTACGGTGTGCACGTCAAGCGAAATCTTAGCTGTTGCATCTAATTTTTGTGAAAATAGCTTGCTTCGATTTGGGCCAGTGCAGTGTTGATGCAGGCAACGTGATTTTGTGGTTGCTTGTCCTTGTGCTTCTTTCCAGTGTATAAAAGAATACCATACTAAGTAGCAGTTGTGCTAGGGTGATACCAAATTTAGTGAGTGTATGCCGGTCGGTGCTTAATAGATGGTACTAGCTTACTGCTCAATATGTGCAAGCACAGGATGACTTCTTATTAATTGTGTTCCAAAAAAATGAGACGTTTACAATTTCCTCTAATGCCTAATAAGAATGCAGCTCTTAGGAGGGTACGGAGAGGAGGGTATTGTTTGTTTATACCACATTTCTGTGTCACGGATCGAGTAGATTTGGGGAAGAAGAAACGACATACAGCTGTCAAGTTGCCATCTTGTTTATCAAGCGGGAAGAGAGGGGGACAAATACAAACAACAGGGTAACGGCTGCACGACCTTAGCGCTGGATTCGTGGCGCCATCTGATAACGGTCCATAACACTACCAACAGGTATGCCCCTCCTCCTCTGTACCCTCCCCTACATCCTCCCTCCACCCCTTCCCTCCCTCCTCCCTTGTGACCTTCACGAGTGTCCTTTGTGACGTCACTCGTTACCCTAGTGTCGTCACATGTGATGTCATTATGGGAAACGTCCGAATGTAACACACAATTACGCCAACACCGACGCCGCTGACTCCGGAGACGGACGCCTAAGAGCTGCACTCTAAAAGACATTCTTCGTGTGAGCAATGTGCATCTTGCAAGTGCTGTGGAAGCTTGCCGCAGTACATGTGCTCCGCAGCTCCGAGCTCAGCTATGGCCGCCATTGAATACTACCTGTAAAATGAGCTAGATGTAAAAGCACCTGCACATACATATTTATGTAACAGACTCTCAGCTTTGGGCCAAAGAAAATGGGTCCCAAAGGAAAGGAGGTTTAAGTGTTGTGTTCGTTGCCTTTGGACCTACGGAGATGTAGATTTTTCGGCCTAAAACATCAAATTCATGTTACTGCTTGCCATGTTTTGGCTTTACCTCATAAGCTTCTAGACTGTGTATTTTGTGGTGATGGTGCAATGGAAATACAATAACCTTTGTATTGTTTGCATTGCCTAACTCCTTTTTAAAATGTACCTTCTAGCATTTGAGCAGTGTACAAGATTAATTCTGCTTTCGATAAGTGCAGTGTTCTTTCATTGGAATACCCACCTTGACTTTGAACTGAAATGACATGGCTCAAAGTTTCAGTGTTCTTGAATGTGCACAGATCCTTCTTGCTTTGGAGAGAACTTGCCGGAATGTTTCCTAGAGTCGGTCCAGTATTTAGTATTTGCATACCCAAGATACAGTTATGAAATCAATGTTAGCTTTGTTAGTATAACCCCCAATCATGTCAACCTCAAAAGGCTAGACTTGTCTGCATCAAATGGCACATACTGCATCCTAGATATTTGTAGAAACAGCAGTAACACGACAGCTCATTGGCCCTGTGGCTGTGGAAGACGGCTCTTTTTACATTTTCTTGGGTCATTGGATTTTGTCTGATTGCAGCAGGTACATTCATTGCTTTGATTTGTTTGTAATAAACGTTTTTAATCCAGAACTCTTGACAACTTCTATAATTCAACCTGGAAAATTAGAAGTGAAAACAAATTATTAAGCACATAGAACGTGTGCTTCATTTTTATGTGCAGTAAAGGCAAATGTGTAATAAACTCGCCCTTGTGGAAAGCTTCAACTCTGCAGCTAAAAAAAATTACGTTCTGCAACTTCTTTTTTTTTAACTTTTTGTCTCGTGCGTATCATCGGTTGGTACCGCGAGTCCAGTAGGAATAGTATGCATGATCTCTATGAAACAGATGCCGTGCTTTCTTTTTAGCAACTTCTGTAATCTTGTTATTTCCCTCGAATTACGCGTTTTCGTTTCAGCATTTCGTACACCAGTTGATACTTTTTATCTTTGCACCAAATTACATTCGTCTTTACCTTTGAAGGGACGTAGAGTGCTGTTCCTTTTACTTAGAAATTGCATCGGCACGAACGAACATTTCTCTGGACACCTTTATTCGGCGTACGCACTCAACGTCGACGATGGTGGTGACAGACACGTCCAGAACCGCAGCCTGCTGTCGCTTTTCACGTGTAACCACGGTTTGCACGAAAAACACGACGCAGTTATGAGACTGTCATCGTTTGTCGCTGCCCAAAACGACCACGGCGTAGCAGAAGCAGACGACTCCGTGTCACATCCAAGTCCGGATTCTTCGTTTTTGTTCGTATTCCCTAGATTCCCTCTCGAGGCACCGCTCACTCCGTTGTAGCTACCGGACTCAAGTCCTGACTTGGCTGAGACGGTTCCAATTTCGTTTAGAGCAAGCGGCTCAACCGGCGTCTTAAGCTGGGTCTCAGCTGAGGCCCAAGATGAGACCACACGAGAAAACAAAATGTCGGACGTGGCTACCACCAGCCACTGCGCACCGGCTACAAGTCATTTTTACCAGGTGAATGCTTTCGTTAAAGCGAGTTTAGACTGCTCTTCGCCATCGACGTCTTCGACGGGAAAGCCTGCCACGACTGTTTCGTTTTCGGTTTGGTGGTTTCGCAATCGCTCGTTTTCCTGTGAGCTTGACTGGTCACGTATGTCCTGATGCAAATGCTCAGGTGAGAAATAATATCAATAACATCACTGTTTAGTTGTGCTGTTTCGTAAAGGCAAATGTGAATAAGTTTGGCATAATTATAACTTATTTTTGCGGTTCAGTTCCTGACACAAATGAAGCGCCCTCATTCAAGAATTAACGGAAAGCAAGACGTAATACGTAGTCTTATTGTTCAGGCAATTTTCAGCCCGTGGATCACGGAGTTGGCCGAGGGATTAAAATAGCAGTTCCGAGGCAATCCTTTCTTTGTAAAATGATGTGTTTCGTGTTTAAAAACACTCGGAAAAGCAAACAGCTTCTCAAAATGTCAGCGTCAAATACCGACGGACGTCATGTTCGAAAACATTTTGGAAGATAGCGAGTAGCTTGATAGATTATAGCAGTGTTTATGAACCTTCGCTAGGAATTGTTATGGCGTGGCTATATATATTTTAATCGGAACTGCGCTAGCATTTTTATTGTCTGTCGTGAACGAATCTCAGACATATTTTTCCACTTAAGGTGATCACCAGCAGCGGAGTTGATCGGAACCAACGCCGGGCAAGTAGGTAGTCCTCTTGGTGGTCGGCATATGCTCACAGATCGTGAGGTGGTCGCCAAGTGGCAAGAAAGCACCCATGACCTCCACATTCTATCGCAGAGCTGTATCAGAAACAACTTCGGAGGAGGAACTTCAAACGGGCTCGTCATCGCGGATGGCGATCGGCTACGATGGCCATGACTAATCGTGCCCTACCCCTGGGCAGACACGCCAGCGGAGTGCGCATACAACCAGGTGAACAGAAAACTGGAAAAACAGTAAGGGTTAGAGGTAAGGGTTCTTTTTCAATTAGTTCGGTACAAGTACTAATCATGCTGTCTAGGAATATCTTGGGGCCAACTTTTTTTAAACGGTCTGATCATACTGTGCTTTAATTAATGAGGCCGTAACTAACAAACTTTTTTCAGTACACTTCAAGTATAGTCACTGTTAGATCCTGGCCGGTAGATGACGACAAGATAACATCAACTATTTATTAACCCAAGATACGAAGGCTACATGACGACGTGACAGGTTTGCTGGCTGGTGTAGGCCGTTGACTGCATGCGTTGCAATGTTCTCGCGGTGTGGCATGGTCTTCTAGGTTTGACATCTGTTTCCAGATGGTACCACCACTCAATACACAACACTCCTTCTCCCCAAGTGAACTCTTTCTCGAAGTCCTCGAGCCCCGTCTCATCTTTTCTGCCTGGCCACATCTACATCTTGCACTGGGCCCATCACAGACGTGTGCACTGCGCTGCCTGTATCCGGGTGCCCAGGTGGTTCAGAACGAGCAGCTTGCCGCTCTCCATGGCTGATGCTGTCTGTTGCAACTTGTAGGAGCGGTGCAACGCACCGCTCCTACACACTTCGTCGACAGAACGTCGCATGACAATGCCCTCCTGGGTGCGGGATTTGTAGGAAACTGGACCCGTCATTTCAACCACTGTCGCCAGTATCCATGAAGGGCCACTGCCGCAGCTGCATATGAATACTGGGTCTTCTGGTCGAAACATTCGTGACTTCGGTTGGGCTCCTTCGCTGGCATTCTCATCAGCTCCCTTCCTCATGCTCTCAGTCAGGTCCGGGTGCAGTTGGTCAAGTATCGTCTTCAACCTCCTGTTCATCAGCATACCCACTGGGCTCTTGCCTGTCATCATGCATGGTGTTACATGCTGCGGTAGCAGAAAACTGGCCAGATGCTGCCCTCATATTGTCTTTTACAATACGCTGTTACGAATCTTTCGTTGTGTGCACCATGCGCTCTGCTTGTCCGTTAGTTGACGGGTGGAAGGGTGCTGACGTGATGTGTCTGATGAGAGCGGCTTTCAAGAATGTGCGGAATTCTTCGGAGGGGAACTGATCCCCGTCATCCGAGACCATGGTGCTGTAGTTGCATTCCATGCGTCTACTGAGGCACGAGGATGTGCAGGTCGTTACACTTGGCGTGCCATGCACTTGATCACATGCTCTTCTATGTTTCTGTCCATCTTGGGCCACCACACATAGCCGCGAGCCAGAGCCTTCATTTGGACGATGCCAGGATGTCCGACATAGAGGGCCTCCAGCAACACCTTCCTGGTTTTTGGAGGAATTACGACCCTGTTCCCCCAAAGTATACATCCTTTGTGAACCGGCAGCTCATGTTGTCGAATCTTGAATGGCTGGAAATTTGCCTCAAGGCCTCTTGGCAACTAACCCTTCAGAGCCCAGTTGAGCACCCTTCAAACGGGGCTCTTTGCTGTCATTTGTGCGACGTCCTCGGCATGGAGCGGTGGATTGGATGTGTTCTCCAGAAACAAAACTTCTAGAGGAGGTGGCACCACAAACTCTGGAATGGAAAGTGAGAGGCGACTAAATGCATCGGCATGTTGTATGTCCTTCCGAGGTCAATGACCCAAACTGTAGTTATAAGCATTCTGTAGGATTGTCTAACGCAACATTCGTGGAGACAAAAAGTATGGCATTCGCTTTGCTGGTGTGAACAGTCCCAAAGGTGGTTTGTGGTGTTATGATCTCGAAGGCAATACGCGTGGTCATAGAACTTCTTTACGCTTGCCAGAACTGCAAAGGCTTCTTTGTTGATTTGAGCATTGTTTGGCCTAGTGGATGTCAATGTGCGGGAGTAAAATGCGACGGAGACCTCTTTGTCAACTTCCGGTCGACGGCCAAGTACAGCTTTAATCTATGTCTCATGGCGAGGCATCGCAAGTGAGCACAAAGGGTTTTGTTTAATCATAATGGTGCAGCACACTTGCTGAGGACAGCAGCTGCTTGCGTTCGTTGAAAACTTGTTCATGAAGAAGCGTCCACTCCCACCGTGCCTCTTTGTCAAGTAGCTGACGTAGTGGCTCGGCCACCACTGCCTTTTTTGTAGAAAGATGCGATAGAAATTTAGCAGTCTTAGGAAAGCCTGTAGCTCCTGTTTGCTCGTTGGTACTGGTGCCTCATGAATCGCCTTCACCTTTTCTTTTGTTACTGCACACCCGTCTCGTCAATACGAAATCCCAGGAACTCAAGTTGCGACACTTCAAAATGGCACTTTTCACTTTTTGCCCTGAGTCCAGCATCAGCAAGACGGTGCACGACTTCCTCGGGATGGCCTGCTAACTCTTCTCTGGTGCTTGCAGCAATTAGAGCATTATCGAATTATGACACAACCCAGGTGATCTCCTTCAGGAGGTCGTCCATGCAGCTCTGAAAGATCCCAAGAGAAACATCTATTCCAAACCAAAGCCGCTTTACTCGAAATGCTCCTCGGTGAGTTGTGATCGTTTGTGCCTCCGTCGCTTCTTCATCAACCACCAGCTGCTGGTAAGCTTCTGCCAAATCCAGTTTTGAAAACAGCCTTCCCCCCGAGAGTGATGCCAGGAGGTGCGGTACCATGGCGATCGGGTACGGGTGTTGAGCCAGTGCCTTGTTGAAAGTGCACTTGTAGGCGACGCATATTCTGATGTCTCCAATTACCTTCATGGGCGTCACAATCGGGGTCTCCCACTTTGGTTGTGTGACCAGCTTCAAAATGCCTTGTTCAATAAGGCAATCATGTTCAGCGTCAATTTTAAGCGTGAGCGCGAAGGGCATTTGCCAGGGTTTCATGCGGATCGGCATCATTGTAAAGTAAAGGTGCAGCGATACTGCGGGTCCCTCAAACTTCCCAATCTGTTACCCAAAAACGCCATCATACTTTGCAAGCACACCTTCAATAGACAGCGCCGTGACCTTATTTACCCCTAGCAGCCTGATTCCCAATGGTTTAAACCAGTCCATGCCAAGGAGGGTTGTTTCCCTGTGGACAACCCTCCTTCCTTCAGGTCTCCTTCGAAACTGCCGTGCTTGACATGGAGCTTATACACCCCCTTGATCTGCACCGTATTGCAATGTAACTCTGACTTGCGATTGAAATGGCTCACCCGGTACAGCACCTTCTTCATGACCTCATTTGTTTGTTCTGGGATGATCGATAACTCTGACCCCGAGTCAACGTCCATCATTGCCGACGTCCGGTGCTTACGTGTCTGCGATGCCTGCGGCGGGGCCAATTGGTTAGTATCGTACACATCAGATTGTGTGTCCAAGTTCAGAACGTTCGCCGTGGTTTTGGATCCTCTTGTTCCCATGGCCCGGTCTGCGCTCATTGTTTCATGCAACACACACAGTCGACGCGGCCGATTTTTCTGCATGAGTGACACTGGGCATCCTTAAATTGACAATACTCCCGTGCGTGAGCTCCTCCGCACCCATTGCAAGGCTTTGCTTTCCCGTGGTATACTGTTTCCTTGTCGGTTGCCTAAGCGTGTTTTCTCCTTCATCTTAGTCCTGACGTATGGCAACGTCGGTTGCCACAGCTGGTTCTCCTCCCCTCATATCGTGGGTGCTTTGAGCCGCCGCTTCAGCTGCCAGCACTTCTTCCTGAGCGATCTTGAACGAGAATTTTTTTTTTTTTTTTTTGCGAAGAGTCGAGCTTTAAGCGTTTCATCCCTCAGGTGACACACGAGTCGATCGCACAGTGTTTCCGTGAGATTTGGAAAGTCGCAGTTCTGTGACAACCGCCGTAGTTCCACAATGAACAAGGCCACAGACTTCTCGGGACCCTCATTCCGCCGGTAAAGGCATTCTAACGTACAATCTCCGACGGTTGGCTGAAGGTCTTCGTTTTGGGAGTTGCCAGCGCGAGTAGCGACTCTACTAAGTCAAAAGTGGCAGCTCCGCAAACGCTAAAAAAACAGCACGTTTTCTGGTTGCGTTGGTGATATTGTTTGCCTCGTGGTGGATGTTCAATCTTGCCTCATAGGCGTCCCACTTCTCCGGAAACGAAGGGTTGAATTCTTCTATCTGTCCCAGAGTCGCCATTCCTTGTCGAGGATACAAGGAGGGTACCCGAACAAAGGGCGGTGTTCACAAGCCTTGTGCCTCACGTGTACGTTCCGATGTGGGGCCGTAGAGTGCGGCAGTCTCTATGCAATCTTATCCTCATCACCACATGATAGATCCTGGCCACTAGATAATGACCGGATAACATGAACTATTTATTGACTCAAGATACAAAGGCTACGTAATGAAGGCATGATAGGTTCACTGGCTGGCGTTGGCCGTTGACTGCGTGTTTCAGATTTTTTCCGCGGTGTGGCGTAATCTTCTAGGATTGCGATCCGTGTCCCAGATGGTGCCACCACTCTACACACAACAGTCACCGTGAACAATCTATTGAAAATGTGGCTATTGCCAGAAACTTTCGGATAGGACACTGAAGTAAAACTTTTTGTCAGAAAAAATCGATGATTACAAGCACAGAGACGTCAGAACCATTCAGCAGATTGGGGCGGTGGGGGCGACAGTGGGGGGGGGGGGGGGGGGAGGGCGAGTTTGCGCCCTTCCCCCATATCCTTTCCATTAAATTTCTGACCTGTCGGGGGGGGGGGCAGTCTCCCCCCCCCCCGCCCCCCTATTTCTTTTCGACGCCACTGTACAAGCAGAATGTGATTACAACCATCGTGTCTGTAGTCGACTGTATACTGGTGGTTGAGGCGACGGCCATTTGCAGCGAGAGCTATGGTAAAATGCGCCGGATTCAGCTGTAGCACTTGCCATGTATCGCGGCGATAGTTTCATTGAGTCGCCCCGCAACAGACTAACCGTCAAAGGAAAGAAAGTCCGAGTGGCAGAGGAGGGCTGCGGCTGCACAGTTGGCAGGACTCCTTGTGGCGGTGCATTGAGGGCACTTTTTAACATTTATGTTCACACACTCTTTGCATCAGCCTTTTCCGTTCGTGGTACCGATGCCCTTTGCCTTTATCTTCATGATGTCGTTTCCATGTTTTGAGCGCCCCTTCTGGGCCTCCTTGCCGAGTACGGGAAGCATGCCTCGCCGCGAGCTCGGCCAGGCAATGATCAGTCGGCAGTGGCCCCCAAATGCAGGCTCGCTGAAACGCTGCCACCGAGACATCGGCCTTTGCGGTCCATGACATATGGATCCTTGCGTTGTTTACCAGTACTTCACTAACTCATAACTTTACTATGAGTGGCGTCTAGAGCCGCTGGTCAAATAATTGCGGGATTCCAGTTAAGCCTTGAACCGCATATTTAAATTTGTTCTTCCAACACAATAGCCTTTCGCATCAAAACTTTGTCGGTAGCACATTCGAACTTTCTGCTCGTAGCACACTTTACCAACGCCGAAATATACCGTACGTGCTGGTTGAATGTCGTCATCGTAAGCTTGGCGCAGTTTTTCAAGTTCACATGCCAAACACCAGTTAGTTTTCTAGAAAATATGGTGCACATTAGTGCATGTCCGGGCAATTTGTAGCATCCTACGCCTTGGTAAGTGTTTCCATGTGGCGGGAAGTCAATCACCAGCACGGTGCGGGGCCCCCGTTCGTTTGCCGCCTGATAAGCAAGTTAGTTGCTTCGTTTTATATGAACCACAGGCAGCCCAAGGAGTTGTGGCTACTTTTCGATACAGTGCAGCCAAACGCACTGAAACAAAACTCTGTGTATGGGCCTTTACGCCGCTGCGCTTCCATTTTGGACCTGCAGTTTGTACTTTCTTTCGTTGTCGTTCCCACTCGGCTTTGACGTCAGTGGATCATAGATGAAGGTTGCTCAAATATAAAAAGGGAGATGAATAGTTAGGCGTCTTGGCTGAATGTGCCTTAAGCAACTTCGACAAAAGGCAGCAAGAAGGGAGATGATTGTAAGGATTGCAAAGGAAAAAAAAAAGCTTTGATGTTGACTGCATGCCACTTCGGCGGTGACATCGCTCAGGCCTGTACAAATGCAATGGTGCGCAAGGCAAACATTTTTTTTGCGGGTGCGGTTCTTACACGTGTTTATTACAGTAATGACTTTCACTTTTACTTAGCTGAGTGTGTAAAAGTCGTTGCATTCTTTATGATGCCATCATTTCTTTAGTTTTGCATGTTGGTAAATAAAATATAATGCAGTGGAATTTTTTTGCATACTTGGAACCAAAAAGACATTGAAGAGAACTAACCCAAAAAAATGTTTATTGTATCTATAAAGTGAACTTAGAAGGGCAATGCCTCTTTGCCAAACTGAAGGCCCCTCCTCCCCTTTAAGGGCCTTGTTGCAGGCCCTTCCCAAGTAACGTGAAATTTTTTTCTCCCTGTTCAATATAGAAGTTTGCTCCCTTTTTTATCATTTCGGCAGTCTCGCAGGCTGCCCTTGCTGCCCTGGCCTGCTCTTCCGATGCCCTTGCTTGCTCTTCCGTCGCCTTCTGTTTGACAAGGAGGCACTGCCGTTCTAACCTTATGTTCTCGTGTTGTTGCTCCAGGATGTCTCTATAAAACAGTTTGTCTGCAGCCCGCGTGCCGGCTGCCGACCCTACGGGTGGTGTACTAGGCCTCCAGACCGGTCGTGGACGAGGTGGTCCCAGCCGGCCCAGTGGTGCCGGTCGCCCTTCAGCAACAGCTCCTGCCTCAGGTGGTACCCCTGCCACAGAAGGAGGCCCCTCCCGGCGTAGCAGCGCAGCTGCTGCACCAGGCTCCACAGGTGCCTCATCCTCGTCCAGCGGCCAGTCCGGTGGCTCGTAGTCTTGGGTGTCATCGGATTGCGGCACCTCGAGCAAGGCGACTCCGGGGTCCACGTCGACCCCATATATGAGGTCCCCTCCTCCCACCTTGTTGGTGGTTGGCTGCACGCTAAGTGGTGCTGTGCTGGTCCTAAGGAAAATACACAAGAATGTCAGTCTTGTCACCCTTGTACATAATTTAAGAACACCCTTATTTGTATTTCATTCATACTTTTTGTGTGCATGTGGATCCAGCTCGACTCCTCAGCTCTCGGCCATTGCTGCTATTAGTTGTGAAAGTATGTGTTCTTTAGTAGAGCCAGTCTACAGTGTGCAGGTCAAGCTGGATCTTGGCTGTTGCGGCTATTAGTTGTGAAGTCAGTTGTCTTCATAAAGATAAAGTGTGCAGTGTTGATGCCGGCTACATATTTCTGGTTGCTTGTCCCTACAATTCTGTTTTATGTCAAAAAGACTACCATGTTGAGTAGCAGATGTGCTCAGGGTGATTCCAAATTTAGTGGTAGTGTCTACTGGTGGGTGCTTAATGAATTGTACTCACTCTACATCATATTTGAACTGACTGCTCAGGATTACTTCTGATTTCTTTTATTTATCAATACTGCTCACCCTTTCAGGGTGGTTTTATTCCAGAAAATACATTCCTTATGGTATGCAATGTGCATGTTGGAAGTGTTGCAAAAGCTTGACGTCAGCATGTGCTCAGCCGCAGCGAACTTAGCTGTTACAGTGAATGCTACCTACAAATTGAGCGAGATTTGAGAGCACTAATCTCGCACAAATATGTTTATGTAACAGTGAGCCTTCATTCATTTGACTTGCCATCTGAATACAACGGACCTGAAGCAAATGAAGTCCAAGCTTTCTGTTCATGACCTTTGGGTCTACGTAGTTGTAGAGTTTTCAACAATAAACAATATATTTTTTTGCTGTTTGTCACAGTTTGGCTTGACTTCATAAACGTCTAGCCTGTATACGGTAGTCTTGCGATAATTCAAACTCGGATATTATACTTCTGGTTACTTCAAACAAACTTCCTAAGTTTGGTTGCCCCGCTATGTTTTTAGTGTATCCATATGTCACTTAAACCGAATGCTGTTTTCCTGTAAATCATAGTTTTTGTTCTTGCCGCCCTTTTGTTGAGTGTGCTTCTTTCCGGGCACCGGTGCACTCCAGAGGGAACACCCATGAAGCTGTTGCTTCTCCACAATGCAACGGCGCTCGGTGATAAGCGCACTCAACGGTGCTCATGCGGAAATTTCCACAGCAACTTGCACAGACGCTGTGATGTGGCAGCATGGCATACACCGAGCACCGGTGCATTGCGGAGAATCAACAGGTCCATGGGTGTTCCCTTTGCAATGCGCCGGTGTTTGGAAAGAAGTGCACTAAAAAAGGGCTGAAAGAACGAAAAATATGAATTACAGGACAACTGCATTGAATATAAGTGGCATGGGCAAGTCACGACGTCCGCACAAGTTGCTATGAAAACTGTGGCGCAGTGCCGGTTTTCATTGTTGATGTGTCCCCGTTTAATAGTTCACACTAAACAACCTCTTGACCTGATGAAGAAACTGAATTTTGTTTTGAGTTATCATGTGCTGTTTGAAGAGCCCACAATGAACATTTTTGAGGGATAAATAAACTTTTGTCTTACATTTCACGCTTGTTTCATGTGTAGCATACCTGGTTATGGTCAGTAGGCCTATGTAAAGGAAAGCATGGAATATCTTCTTTGTATGTGAAGCCACTCATAAGGCGAATCATATTTTTATCTTGCATCATTATTTAGATAAATTTATGATAAATCAAACAAAATTTATGGCTTCCTGGAGTAAATTGAAATTAATGAGAGTATAATGTATCTTGTAATGGTGGTGTAGTAAAAACACAATCACCTTTGTCTTGTTCGCATTGCCCGACACCTTTTTAAGATATACCTTCTACCATTTCAGCAGTGTACCAGCCTAAGTCTGCTATCATTTTTCTTTCCCAAACCTTCACGACTAGGCCAACGGCGCTTGCGATCTTCAGAAGACTGTGTCGTCCTCCCCTTGTACATGTCGGCTCATAATCACCATCATTTTAATCTTGCATCTCACAAGATTAGGTCGTGATCTTACATCATCACATAATCACCATCGCTAGATGTGGCATTGCGGGCGTACCTTGTACGGGCTGTTGCCTTTCTGCAGTGCTGTAGCTCTCCTGGTTTAATAATTACTATTATTATTATATTTATATTCTTATTATTGTCATCATTGATGAGTACAGTGGCCTTTCATTGACATGCCTAGCTCGACTTTAACTTCAAGTAACATTGCTCAAAGTATTAAAGTTCTTGGATGTGCACGGTTCTTTCTTGCTCCGGAGAAACACACCTGAACGTTTCTTTGAGTGGCCCAGTATTTAGTACTTGCAAACCCCAGATATGATTATGAATACAATATTAGCTTTGCTAGTAGAACCCCCAATCGTGCGAATCTCAAAAGGCTAGACTTCGTACAAATAGCAGTAACATGACAGCTCACTGGCCGGTGTCGATGCCTCCTTCAATACCAAGCAGGTTGGGGCTAGTGGTACCGATGACCGCCAGCACAGCTTCCGCCAGCGGTGTCAGTTGGTAGTTGTTGCGCCCTGCGCCTGTGAAAGACAAGGTTCTCTTTATACTTTGTTCGGGCATTAAATTTTGTCTGATTGCAGCAAGCACATTTATTGTTTTGATTTGATTGAATTATAAGTTGATATCTTAATTGCTTCTATAATTTAGCCAAGAAACCGTGAAAAAAAATTTCTTCAGCACACAATGTCTGCTTCATTTTTATGTGCAATAAAGCCATATGTATAGTAAACTCACCGGTCGTGGAGTGTGGCTTCTTCGAGAGGTTCAGTTCCGCGCGGCTACGAGATTTCAAGTTTCGCCACTGCTTTTTGAGCTGTGGCACAGTGCGCAGCGTCGATGGATGCCGCGAATTCATCAAGGATGCGATCTCCTGCCATGCTTTTGTTTTAGCAGCTTTTGTAATATTGTTGTTAAATTTGTTCATAATTACACGTTTGCGTTTCCCTATTTCGTAAACCAACTGAAACTTATCATCTTCGGACCAATTTGATTTCTTTACCTTGGGAGGCATCCGTAATGGACCGGTGACATCCATGTCTGCGGCAAATGCTTCCGAGAAAATACGTCCAGTCCAATTTTTTTTCTTTAAAAATTGGGCGTCTAAGGACACGCAGGCATTTCAGTATACAGCCTTATTCGGCGTACGCACGGGACGTCGACGACGGTGGTGACAGACGATCGCGATACGAAGCAATATGACAGCGTTGATGCGCACTAAACTCTACCCAAAACCGAGCATCGCTGACTTTTTTTTTCTTTCTTCTATTTTGCACGGAACCACGGTATGTACGAGACATGTGCCGCAGTTTTGCGACTGTCGTCGTTTCTCTTTGCCCAAACCGATCGCAGCGCAGCTAAAGCAGACAATCTCTCGCTTGCCGCCTCGCGTCGCCGGCGCTTTCTTATTGGACAGGAGAGCACAACTCGTCACTTCCACGTCCGGAATCTTCGGCCGTGTTCCAAAATTCACTCGGCCTCACTCTGGGGTGAAGGTTTTGTACCTTTGCGATCGAAAACGTACCAGCGTCCGGCATTACTCGATTTTTGTTGTCACGTGACATGATCTGCCAGGGTAACTCGGATCCATTCGAGTAGATTTGGAACGCACCCTTTGTTTTCTCCAATATTTCTTCAGTTTTCCCTAGATTCCCTCTCTAGGTACTGCTCACTCCGTTCTTGGCGGTCTTGGTGCCAGACTCAAGTCCGGACTGTGCTAAGACCGCGCCGGAGACCGTGCTGGTTCCGTCTTGGTCTCAGTCACGGTCTCAGCCGAGACCGCCCGGCGCCTGAGTCAAGACGTGAGCCAAGACTTGAGTCAAGACTTTCTAGCAAGCGGCCCCAGATTCATTCTAAATTCAAATTCAAATTCAAATTCTTTATTGATCCCTGAAACAGAGAAAGGAGGCAGAAAAAAAAGCAACTGACACGCTGCTTGACTAGCCTCTGCCCCCCATAGCAGCCCAGGGAAGAACAAACATAAACGTAAAGACACTAGCATTTGACATATTCATTATAGCATGGAAAGGACAACATCATCTATATTGCGAAACAGAGAATGTAAACAAAAAGGGGGAGAAAAAGAAACGAAAAAGTATGTAAAAAAAATAACCACACGCGCAAAACGCATACAATCGTCTTATACTGAACTTTTTTTTTTCGTACATGGGAGTAATCATTAGACAAAAAGTGAACATATTTTCTTGTCGGACATACTGAAGATATCTATATCAAGTTCATTAAAACAATTAAGAAGACGGGGGAGGGTACATTTTAACATCTGATCCCCATAGTTTGTTCTTGATTGTGGCACTATCCATATCTCAGCATTACGAGTTGGACAATTTGCTTGTCTAAGTGCAAGTTGGGAAATTGATAGATACATATTTTCGCTCTGTCTAAAAGACCTTTTGTAGGAAAGTGCAAGTTTATAACTATAGTGATTTGGAATTTGCGCTATATTAAATTTATGAAATAATGGCTCGGTATGACTATCGTATGCTGCATGACATAAACCTCGAATTGCTTTTTTTTTAAGAGTATGTATTATTTTAAGATTTGTAGCAGTCGTATTACCCCAAACTAGAAAGCAATAGTTGTAGTATGTGTAAAAAAGAGACTTGTATATAAGTAGCATAACAGAGGTGGGAATCATATTTCGGTATATATATATAACCCCAACAACTTTCGATAGCTTATTACTTATCTGTTGCACAGTTTCGTCCGAACACAGGTATTGGTTAAATATTATTCCTAGTACTTTTACATTTTCTACTATATCTATTTCATTTCAACCAAGTGAATGGATATTCATGTAGGTACATATTGTATTACGTGACCTGAATAGAACGGCTTTAGTTTTATTTACATTTATTTCTAAGGAATTTAATATCGTCCAAGCATTTAGTCTTTCAAGATATCGATTTGCCTTTTGAATAATTTGGTCAGCGTCGTTCCCTGAGAAAAAGAGAGAGGTGTCATCTGCATATATGATGTAACTAACTGTATCATCTATACGTACTATATCATTGATATATAAATCAAAAAGAAGTGGCCCGAGTATACTGCCTTGAGGCACGCCTGCTCTTAATTTCCTGAGATCTGATCTATTTTCATTGATTTCTACACATTGATAGAGGTTTTCAAAGTAACTTTTAATCATTTCAAGAGCGACACCGCGAACACCTAACATGTATAATTAACGTTACGTGATTAAGGCGATCGAATGCTTTCGAAAAATCTACAAACACTCCGAGTGTAACCAGTTTATTTTCAATATTGTTTAAAATTAATTATTTTTGCTTTAAACGCGCGAGTTCAGTGGAGCGACCTTTTCTGAACCCGAACTAACAGGGTGTCAGGATTGAAACTTTGTCAGAAAAACAGTATATTCGTTTATGTAAAATTTTTTCTAGACCTTTCGAAAATATTGGTAATACGGAAATAGGCCTGTAATTTCCTAAGTTATTTTTACCTCCAGCTTTATGTAAAACTGAAACTTTTGCCACCTGCATTTTCTTAGAAAAAACCCCTGTTTGCAACGCTAGGTTAAAAATATGTGTCAAACACGGAACAATAGACCGTAGTACATGCTTAATAGGTTTAATTTGAAGCTGATAAAAATCACTGCTCCTGCTATTTTTTAAGTCTTGAAAAAGGGAGCATACTTCATCTTCATCAGTTGGATGAAGAAACAAACTGTCATGCACGCTGATCATATATTTGGAAGCATGCTCACTATGTGTACTATGAAGAAGTTCAACAAAATAGTCATTAAATTTTTCTGCTAAAGCCACACCACTTATATCAATACCATCAATTTTAAGTGTTGTTATCTTATCTATATGCTATCCATTTTTCATTAAACTATTCAACGTTTTCCAGACCACATCGGACCGCATATCCCCATTAAACAAATTGTTGAAGTATGCGTATTTAGCTTTTCTTAGGGCTGTAGTTACCGCGTTCCGTTGTTTTCGGAAGGCAGACAAAATGGCAACATCTTTGCTAAGTACAAATTTATGATAAAGAACATTTAACTTTTTTATCATGCTTAATACCGGAGACGTAACCCAAGGTTTACGGGATTTTTGTGAACTTTATCCAATTGATATGGAAAGCAACGATCATATATTATACTAAGTTTTTCTAAAAAAAAATTTGAAGGCTTCATTTGTCGACACGCTAGATAGAACCACTCCCCAGTCCTCAGAGTCCACTTGTTGTTCAAATTTTTCGAGGTTTTTTGCGCTTACATTTTTAAAATAGACATCTTGTGAACTAATTTATTTTCTCTTAAAGCCTATGTCAGCAAGCATAACAATTGGCAGATGGTCACTAATGGTTTCTTCCACTACTCCCGAGATTACATCGGACTCGCACACATTTGTTAAGAACAGATCGAGCAATGTTTCGTGATTAGGTGTAATACGAGTAGGCTGTACAATAACATTAAGCAAACCGTAAGACTGAAATAAAGAAAGGAACTCTAGTTGACGTGGTGAAGACGTAAGCATATCTATGTTGAAATCGCCACAACAAAAACCATATAGTCATTTTCACAAATTAACCTCAAAAACAAATCAATATATTCAAGAAAAGCAGTAATATTTCCACTTGGCGGTCGATAAACAACACAAAATATAGATTTATGGTGTTTTAACGTCAGCATCTCGTAGTCATTTGTGATAATCGTAAACTCATCAATCATGACACACTCAAAACTTTTTTTTACGTACATGCATACACCGCCACCTTGTTTAACATCACGACATAAATTGAAATGTTCATAATTTTCTAACGAGTCAACTTCATCCCTTGGCCTTTACCATGTTTCGGTCAACATAATTACATCGTACATAAAATCAAAACTCCCCCAAAAAAAAATGCCTAGTTCCTCGATTTTATGTTTTTACCGATTGTACATTAAGGTGAAACAGACTAAACGGTACATTATGTTTATGTTTAAAAATAAGCCCAACCTCACGTGACGATAAATATGGCTTGTCATTTATGTTTAGAAACAAAAAACAAATTTAGAGTAACCAACTGAAAGAGCAACGAAATTAGTCTAGTTTTGACAAGTCATCCCTCGTTGCTATTAGATACGACCGAGCCCCATCCTTCTCCCTTACGAACACCTTTCCATTCCTATACCAGACAAACTGATACCTCTTCGCCTTTGCCCATTCTTTCGTTTCCCAGAGAAGCGATTTTTCTTGCTGTGTCAGGTTTTCCGAGATATAAACCTTGCTTCGAGCACGTTTCAGGTTTGCCCGCTTATCTAGCCACAGGTCTCGCGTTGCCTGGCTAGCAAATAGAACAATGATTCCGGGTGTTTTATCTGGACGTGAAGCAAGTCTGTGTGCTACAGCAACTTGATCTAAGGTCAAGTCGGGAACATCAAGTTGCCCTGCCAGCTGATTTAGTTTGGCCATGAGGTCTTCATTTGCACTTGTGGGGATCCCGTGTATTTCTGAGTTTTGTTTGCGGTTCCTCCGTTCCAGGTCGTGAACTTTCTGCTTTAGTTGATCAATTTCTGCTCCGGCCCCTGATTTCTCCAAGTTTGTGAACCTATTGTTCCAGTCTTTTGTTTCCTCGTGCTGCTCACCCACACGTTTCAACACATCGTCATAATTCTCCGACATATGCTGAAGGGAGTGTTCCATACCATCCACCGTTGCCTTCAAATTTAGGAGCGTGTGCAGTTTTGCATTCATAGCCACCAGCATGTTTGCTACATTCAGTTCCGTGTTTTGTGTTTGGTTTTGGCTAACCGCAATTGCAGCTGGAGGCCTTTTCACTGTTGTGTCTAACTATGTTAGGAAGACACTGAAAAAACGCGTTCAAAATCAATCGCTGAGGGTATTCAGTTTTATGGCTACGCCTTTTGTGCGCGGCGTGTCCTCGCGCTGTGGATTGTCTAATTTTCACCGTTCATCCTCCTTCATTGTTTCTCCCCAAGCTGACTCCTCGGCGTTTATTTCGTGTGCTTAGAGCAAAAACAGAAACGAATATTCAAGGGCAAAATGAATTGAGCGTACCCGATAACCAAGCGTGGAGGCAGAAAATAATAAAATATGAGAAAGAACCAACGTAGCTTTATGAAATAAATGTAAGGGCGCAAACGGGCTGTTGTGCATTAAACATGATTAAAAGATAAACAGACTGCAGGTAACGAGACACTCTCAGAAGTCTCAAACACAGCTGAAATTTGATTTCAAAAAGCCTGGTTAAATAGGAAAAAAAAAACGAATGAATAAGGGCAAGGAAGAAACCCTCCAAAAACGTCTTTCCACAAATGTACATTCCGACTGTATAAGAAATATATACTGTTGTGGGATGTGACATCAGCAGAAGAAAGGAAAAAGGATGCCCACAACCGTTTGATAAAAGAATCGCTCCCAATACTACGTCACGGAAACGCTATTTGAAAAAAAAAACCTTGGTTTGGTTTGGACCACGAACTTCGGCAATTTCTTACGCTGTGAAAAGTTCTGTCTTTGAGTGTCTACAAGTTTCCGGAAAGAAAAGTTGTTTGGTTCATTTCAGGACGGGTTGACAGGGGTCAAAGATAAGAGAGGAGGAGGATGTCGCGGAGGCCGTCATGGCCCTGGTAACTGTCGGAATGTGCATTTGTGAAAAGAGGTGTTCTTGGGAGCTTTCCTTTTTCTTATTCGTTCGTTTTTTTCCCTATTTATTCAGGTTTTGGAAAAAAAAAATTCAGCTGTGTTCGAAACCTTTGAGTGTGCTGTCGTTACCTGCACTCTCGTTTTTCTGCTTTTTTTTAATCATGTAGCTTTATATTCAATAGTTGATGGTACTTTGTTGTTTTGTGTTTTGTGTTTTGTTATTTTGGTCATATATTTGAGGGTTCTTGTTCGTCTGATAATTGTTCTATCATATCCGATTTTGGTTTTTCACCGAGCCCATTAAGTAATCTCTTGAACCCTTTACCAGGGTTCAGTAAAAGCACAGATATTCAGCCTCTGCGTCGGGTAATGTTATAGTTGGTAGTTTAATAGTTTCAATAGTCGGGCTGTTCGTTGCTATGGCTGAATATTGAGCTTGTGCTGAAAAGTATTTAGCAGTTGAATACCAGCGGGAAGAACATGGTTGAGAAGTTAGTTGAAACCAGAAACAGATAATTTGACGTTTTCACCAGGCTGTCAACCGAGCTCAAACCCGAGCCGAAAAACGGACCAAAACCGTTATTTTGACCCGACCGGAACAAAACCAAATTCTAAATCAAACATTTGGTAATGAACCTGAACCAAAAACAAATAACAGTCTTATATGGCTATTTTCGGTTGATTTAGAAATGGTTTGGCGAAACAGAAAGCGAGTCAGTGATTATAATCTTAACTTCTGCTAATCAAATGCATTTTCGGAGAACAAGTCGTCTGCTTCTTGCGAAAAAGTTGCAGTGACGTCAGAACAACGTCAAATTCTTATTGGCTGATTAAAAAAAAAAGATGGTGGGTAGACCTCAGAGCATCTAGCATTGAGCTCTACCCGCTATTCTTGCAAACAAGGTCAATCACTGCTTGGGGTCGCCCTGATGTCACAGCAGCCCCTGGGCAAGAAGCAGACGACTTGCTCTCCGCACAGCGCTGGGCCACCGTGCATATAACGCACACTACAGCGATAGCTGATAGCGGA
The DNA here is from genome assembly GCF_016920785.2 of Ixodes scapularis. Lineage (NCBI taxonomy): Eukaryota > Metazoa > Arthropoda > Arachnida > Ixodida > Ixodidae > Ixodes > Ixodes scapularis. The sequence goes on along the minus strand of NW_024609951.1, from coordinate 925,436 downwards.
GCGGAGCGCATCAAATAGCTGAGCGGGCCGCAGCGGATAGCAGTCCGGACAGCAAAGGACAGCTGAGCAGTCTACATATGGATGGAGGACGGGTCCGTAGTAGAGGATAGTGGTGGGAACCGTATCGGCATTGCATATCTGAGTGTGTCACGGAGCGGATAGCGGAGCGGGCAGCAGTGGTTAGTGAAGCGGACCGCATAGCATAGCTGAACGGGGAATCCCGGAGAAAAGCTCACCGCAAAAACCGGCGGACGCGGAGAAAAGCTCACCGGCCTTCGAGCGGATGCACATAGAAGCTCACCGATTTCTTTTTATTCGTTGTTAGCTTTTCGTATTGTGCGTCACACGTGGCAATTTAACACAATTAGAATTCGTCAATTTAGAAATGATTCTCCTCTTTTTTGTAGTATTTGTGAAGTTCATTTGGCATATTTACTAATTCCTCAGAAAGTAGTAATCACCCGTTCTGTATATTAATGACGCCGCAAGTATAAAATCCGAACATCGGACACCCGTAGAAAGACAACAATTTACTGACAGCTGACAGTGCGCCGCCGGTAGCTCTGTTAGATAAAGGTATGTTTTTTGCGAGCTAATATGAATAGCGGTGTGGTGACCCGTTTCAGCTCCGAAGATGGTGTGCTGCCTGATAGATGGGTAAGTGTTTTTTGAAGTAATCACCCAGGCAGCACACCATCGTTGGACCCCCGTTGGCCTAATGTTGGCAAAAAATGGACACAATATTGGTCTGACGTTAGCATTTTCGAAAACGCCACCCGATCCAATGGTGGTGCAACATTGTTGCCAATGTTGGACCACTGGTTTGCCAACGTTCTAGCCCACGTTGGACCTACGTGGTTTGCGCTTTTTATCCAATATTGGCATAAAAGTTTCACCGTTGGCTGAACCAACATTGGCATCCAACGCCTTACACACTGGCTCTGCCAACATTCGCTTAAATATTGGCTATTCAAATATTGGCATTCAGTTTAATAGATTGGCAAATTTTAGCATTCATTTTCTATGACATTATTGGATGCTATTTTTCAGCCAGTGTTGTAGGGGTCTACAAATTTTCGTCTTCTTTCATCCCCAGGCTCACTTCAAGTGTTCTAACCAGTGTCACAAAAACAGTGCAGAGAACCAAGCAAGTATCTTGCCCTTTTTTCTCAAGCAGCTGTTTTCTTTCTGATACTAAAATCTAATAGATGCGGCAATTTGACAATATTTGGACACTTTAAATATCACTAAAGCATGCATATGAATTGTTCATAACGTTTGACAGTTCATAATTTATTTAAATAGAATAAAAAGATTTAAAACATTGTGCAACCAGGGGGGCTTGGGCAGACTCGGTGACAGACTCGGCGGCAGGCTCGGTAGTGGACAGGGCAGAGGGCTGGGCGAAAGGCTGGGCAAAGGGATTCCACGCAGGGACCTGGCCACAGGATTCTGAAAGAGAAAGAAGCGGGGGTTCGGATTCAGGTGAAAGGTTTCAGAAGCTCTCAGTTCTTTTACGCTCGTCAATAATGAATATCAAAATAAATCATAGCTTCATTGTTAATCGCCGCCCTTTAATTAACTATTCGATTTAATCGGTTCAGTTGCTCTTCAAGTATAAAATCTCGGAAAGGCCTACCGACGTTTTTATGTTTACTTTTTTCTTTCTTTTCCAGTGAATTATTTTTCATTATTTAGCATATATATAAAAAAACTTAGTACTGCCTTCCAAAATAAATAGATGCGCAGGTTTATTTATCTACCGGCGCCGGCTTGCTGGAATCGGTGTCTCAGATGAGACTGGGTGAAAGGCAACACTGTAAAGGCTGGAACGCGCGAGCGTCTTGAGTCGAGGTTTGAGTCCCGTTCAGCTCGTACGCTGGCTTTGATAGTGCTTTCTCTTCCCCCGTCTCAGCAGAGACGCTGTTTCTAGCAAGACGGCCCAGGCGTTTACTATTGTCTTGGTCGTCCGACTTGTCCTTACTCAGAGCTCGATCGATCTAGATTCGGATATTTATAGTGATCAAAAAAAAATAAATAATGAAATAGTACGAAGGTTATTTTATCAATTGCTTAGCTCTAATCTTGCAACATCATAGCGTCCCTTAACCTTTCATCTAACTCACACCGATATTTCTACACGTAAGAACATGACAGTTCAACAAAACTGTATGCTTGAATCGATTAAGAATCTAAAATAAATCACGCACATAAAATAGCTTGTCGAGTAAAGACGATTAGTGGCAATTACACTCGCAGAACGCGGTGACCATAGCGGACACTCGTCTTGCACCTAACAAGCCGAACCTTGTCAAATAAGGACTCCTCAATGCTCTGTGGTATTCGGCTTTGGACATACCGGGAGGACTTTTTACTACGGCACACATCTGCCGCCGAGATAACAGCCATATTTTAACAAGAAAAATTAAATAAAAATGACTTTGAGCACATAAATAACCAATCAGAACGCCTCTCAAAGTCTGTACATGCCTTGCAAGTACGTCATAGGTTGACGTCACACACAGGTCACGGCCATCCTGGTGGTTGAGTCGGTCGAGTTGACCGCCATTTAGCTATGGTGAACTGCGCCGCGTTCGGCTGCAATAACCGCTCGCGTAACAAAAAGAATGACACCGGTAACTTCAAGAGCGGTTTCTACCGTATACCGGCGATTGTGACATCGGAGGGCCCCGAGGCAGGGCGTCTGTCGAGGGAACGAAGGCGCGAGTTGCTGAGGAGGCTGAAGCGAGACCTTTTCTAACGTGTTTATGTTCGTGCAAGCTTTGCATCGACACCGCCGGTTACGGAACAGCGAATATAAACTACATATGAGCGATTCCCCCAAGCGACGCAGCGATGCGACGCGACAGGACCCGCTGCCGCTCAGTCTGTCGAAACCACATGCAAGTCGCGATGAGCAGCAGTGACGGGCGATGGGTTCCGGAAGTCTAGAAACGAGCGACGAGACAGCGACGGCAAATCTCGTCACTCGTCGCCGTCTTGTGCCGTAACATTGAGTTCGGATTGAGAACGCGACCACAGGGCCCGCATTCCAGTGATTCAAAACAACGGCAAACGATGCTCATCCAGACCGAAACAGGCAGGGGTGAGGATCGACCGCACGCCGGGACGATACTCATCTACCCGTTGCGATATGGAAACAAGCGTCGCGCGGGCGTGCGGTCGTGTATCAGTACTGCGTAGTGCACGTTAAGCACCCCAGGCTAGCAGTCCTGCACTGGATAAATGGCTTATGTAGTGCGGATAAGCAGTGTCGCCAAAATCTCTGGCAGGCTAACCTCACACTTTTTAAAGATCTAAAGACAAATTTAACATTTTGGCTTCAATCCTCTCAAAATTATTTGTTTGGAAATTTTAGGCAAACCATCAGCATTGTTCGATATCGACCATCCTGACTGGGCCCCCAGTCTGAATTTGGGGTACAAGAGAAAGGTCCTTGACAAAAGTGACAGGTACGAAACATACCGTGAGGGAAAAGGATGGGTCCCAGTTAAAAGAAGATTAGCATGAAGTACTATGCTTCTGTTTACTCCGCAAACAGGTACAACCGTCGCAAGGCGAGAAGCGCTGCAAACAAGAGGGCTCTGCAAGGTATGTCGCCACCTCACTTTCCTAAGCTAGTGTTCAAATTCGCCCTCTTTTATAATTCCTGTTAACTGGTTGCGATTTACTTTTTGATGACCTGCCAGCAGCTAGCAGCTCTGGAATTCTAACTTGTGCTGCATACGCCTGCCCTTCAGCTGCTCAAGACTGCCCCCTGCTGCTCAAGACTGCACCCCTTCCGCTGAGGATGGCCCTCCCGCCGAGGATGGCTGTGCTGCTGAGGACGGCCCTCCCGCTGAGGATGGTCCTCCAGCTGAGGACATCGAAACTCAACAGGGTGGGAACGCTGCTCTACCGGACGACCGAAGTCAAGTTGAGCAGATAACGGTTACTAGAGGTATGCTTCTGGTCAGAAATCAAACTTGTGGTCACTCTGGTTGTATGAAACGTCCGACCAGGTTGCTCGCATGTTAAATATTTGTGACCACCACATTTGAAAGGGGCCAAGGGCATTCAGTCATGCGAGGGGCGCTTCACCTTTCATGAAAGGCCAGCGAAAAAGTAAGCGAGGAGCTTTTTCGGTTGCAGCATGCAATGAATGACTGCCATGACTGAGTGTTGAACCAGTGCGTTGTGTCGTTCTCTGCAAGGAAAATCTGACGCTGGTGTCGAATGTGGAGTGGTGTTGGATTGATTTTATTCCTGCCTGCCTCGGAGAATGACACGACACACCCGTGCAGCGCGTAGTCATTAATTGGCGTTATTGTCGCGTGCCATGTCCCAAAAAGCCCTTGCACACTACTTTTAATGCTGGCTTTTCAAAAACGGAGTGCCCCCCTCATGTCTCAGTGCCCTTTGCCACCTCATGGAGATGGCCATAAATGATAGCCTGCCAGCAACCTGGTGGCATGTTTCAAACTACCAGAGCACCCACAAACTTGTGCTACCAAACCTTTGTGTAACAGTCTGGGTAACAAATCATTATGCTCCAGGATCACAGACAGATGACGGCTGGCGGGAAATTGCCGATCGCCTAAACCAGGAGGTCAACCGACTTCGGGTGGAGGTCTATTCCCTGTGGGAAAGCCTGAACGCACGGTGCTTAACTTATGCTGCCTTCCTGAGGGACGACGAACTAACCAAGTTCTATACGGGACTACCCAACTTCAAACTTTTAAATGGCGTGTTTACACTCGTGAAGGAACTGCTGAGGCACAGCTCCATTAACGCCTTGCCTCAGTTCCAGGAGTTTGTGGTCACACTGATCCGGCTCCGGCTGAATGTACCTCTCCGGGACTTGGCATTCAGGTATTGTATTTTGTTTATCTGTCAGAAAACATGCACAGTTTATATTGTGTGTTACAACCTGTATTGGCCTGTTTCAATCTCCAAAGGCTATTAATGTTTCTTTTTTCGTGTGTATTGACCACTCAGTCTTTATTTTCTATACTTCCTCCTCCTTTCTGTCAACACAGGTTTGACGCCTCCGAAGCCACCGTCTCAAGGAATGTGAAGTGGATCAACGGCCTGTACTTCGGCCTGGAAAGACTGGTCAGGTGGCCGACAAGAGAGCAGCTCGTGCACACCATGCCGATGTGCTTCCGCGTTGCCTTCAGTACTGACGTCACAGTCATTCTTGACTGCTTTGAGATTTGCATCCAGCGTCCAACCTGGCATCTTGCCCGGTGCCTCACATGAAGCCAATATAAACACCACAATACGGTGAAATACCTAATTGGAATTGCTCCTCAAGGAACAGTAACTTATATTTCTAGGGGGTGGTGCGGCCGCTCGAGCGACAAGCTCATCACTGAAAGCTGAGGGACTCTGGGTAACCTGCAGCCTGGCGACTTGGTCCTTGCTGACAGAGGCTTCACTATCGCGGAGTCAATTGGCCTCTGCTCTGCTCGACTCAAGATGCCGGCTTTCACCAGGGGAAAAGCCCAGCTAGAGCCTTGGATTGTGAAGGCCACAAGGAAGCTGGCCAATGTGCGCATTCATGTAGAAAGAGTGATAGGACTCTTTAGGAACAAGTATATGATAACGAAGAGTATCGTGCCTGTAGACATGCTCTCTGCAGTTCATGAGGATGATGCAACCACACTGGACAATATAGTTTTTGTTTGTTGTGCTTTGACGAGTGCTTGCAGCTCTGTTGTACAATTTGATTAACTCTGCTTGTTTGCGACTTGGAACATTGCCTTCACTAAACTGTCTGCAATGCTGTCTTTTTTTTTTCTTTTGTCAGGAACTGCATTGTCCAGTTTTCTATGCTACACTCTAAGAAAAAAGTTGGCCTCAAGGGACTAACGGCAGCATTTGGTCCTCTGAACTCCCAGTTGCTCCCCGAAAGGACCATCTGTCTGAAGCTAGGTACCGTGCGCAAAAGCTGGGGACTAACTGCTCTCGACTAGGACCAACCGATAGGCGAGCGCGAGCAAAAGCATCCATTAATCCCCCTCAGACAGGGTGCATCTGTATGATTTAGTCCCCGAAGGCAAACGGAATGTTCGCCAGCAGGACGGATGCTATTTCGCTTGTCTTGGGGATCGGCGAGACTCAGCCCAGCACGGCTGAAAGTGTTGACAAAACTCGGACGAAACTGGCGAATTTGTTTAATGTGCCACGAATGTAAAGACAATACATGGTAGATCTTCACGCGTTGTGTGAATGCGAATGAACGAATGTGTTGACTCGACTTCACCCAACTATCTCGTCAAAAATGATCTGTTGACATTCCACAAGTCCCATTTACGTAATTTGCCTTCGCGCAAAAAAATGTGCAATTATTCAAACGGAACATCTCCAAAAACTAACACTTTTTTTTAAAAATTAAACTTAACAGTTTGCAGAAGCCACGCTTTTAACACCGGAGTCTCGCAGTCAGAATAAATGGTCACTTCAATCGCTAAAACTGAGCATTCCCACCGGCGATATAAGCAGTCGCGCGATGCAACTAGATCGCATCGCAAAAAAAAAATTAGATGGTCACACCGGCGTTGTTTGATAAGCGAGTCCAACGCCTTCCTTGGCCAGTCGTTTCTCGAAAACTCTCGCTCCGAACGCCGTTGATTGGCTCAGCCGGTCCGCGACTATAGATCGCATCGCAAAAAAGTCGAGTCGAGAAGCGACTGCTCCATTCGCGTCGCCTTTTGCCCGCGATGGTCGCTTTTGCGATGAAAGTTATCGCGCGACTAGATCGCATCGCCGGTTGGAACGCGCCTCCGTCTCTGCGTGACAAACCTTTCTGGGTAGTTCAATGTCGAACTCGAAATCCGCAACAACACACTTGATGCACGGCACGTTCCACTTAAAGAGCACATTCAGGGGCAGTATCCAGACGCCTTCATGCCATCGTCGTGGCTGTTTCCAAAACAATCCAGATGAACAACAAAGAACGAACCACGCCCGGAACGTTACACCTGGCAGCACCGTACTAATACAAAACAAATGCAAACTAAAAAAAAACCACTCGAGAAAGCTGAACATGCTAAAGAGAGAGAGAGAGAAAAAAGAAAGAAAAACCAAGTGTTTGCTTGTACCTCACTCGACCGGCGTGTTGAAAGTGGCGACCTTCTCCCGTCCTTGGAGCTCTTCGGTGTCCTTGTGTCGTGTGTAGTGGGAGCGGGAAAAGAGATTATCTTCAGCGCGCACTGCCTCCTCCCCCCAATCCCCTACGCCGCATCCTTTGCTTCTTGTTCACGCGGGGGGTCGGGCGTTGGTTGGGCATATAGGGTCCGTCGGGAAAATTGGAAGTGTCTTTGTTTGAAAAGAACCTGTTTTTAGTAAGTTGAAAGTCGAAATACAGCCTTCGTCGGAGGCTGGTCGCCTTGTGTCGTCTCCGATCATGGCGGTATCCGGTTTGGATTCGCGGTTCTGAAGCACTGCACTCGATCTATTCTGAAGTCACAAGTCAAGGGAACTCGATTAAGGTATGTCGAAGTGCTTCTGTTTATGGTGTATTTATTAACTGCGGCTTCAGAAAGTGTTTTATTTTGAGCGCGTTCTCTAGCTTGCAAAGCGCGCGCCATACTCTATTCTTTTTCGCACCATGGTTGCTGATTTTGTTATGCAGCACAGAGACCTCATATTCAATCGTATCGAGCAAAACACCAGTTCTACCTATGGCTTTTTTTTTGTGTGTGTGTGTGTTTCGCAGACCCTGGCAGGATCGCTTGACCATAGACGCCTGTCCACACGTGTAGCGGAGCGCTAAAGGCATAGCGCTGACCTTGCGCTAAGCGCGTGCTGACGCGATCGGTCACCAGCTTTGTATCGCACCGACAAAAACTCTTGCTCATGGCAGACGAAAAGTAGCTTATGACACGTGAACAGCGCTACATCAGTGCTTCGCTGCGTGTGAGAACCGGCATTAATGGAGAAATTTATTCGATTGTACACTAGACTTTCGCGTTGATGGCGGGAGATCGTGCCGTCACTTTGAAGCATAGTTCGAGCACGCACGCGCTGGGTTTGTAATTCGCAGCGAACGGTCTACTAAAATATAGTATTGCGCTGGTCTCCTGTCAACAGATCGCATGTTGGATGTGAACCATTGTATCACTTATGCAGCCTATTTGTTAATTTATTATGCGTGTGTTATAACTTATATCTCATATATTTGTCAAGCGATTAGGTATTTACGCTGCCCTGTTACTAATAATCCAAATTCCTCGCAAACAGGCAAGAAGCTGCCGGTGCCCCAATAAACGGTGCTGGGACCACGACCGGCTTGGACAGACGTCCCAGTGTCCAAGCCATCGTCGACACAAGTGCACTCTTCGAATTTTGGCCTTATCGTGGATTCTACCGCCCAGGAACTTCGTCTTCAGTCATCCTTGAATGCGATGTGTATCTACGAGGCAATAAAGCTACGTTTAACCTGAACTCCAGAATTTCGTTTTGGAGATTTGTGGCTTGGGACCAAATGTAAAGGATAAACCTTTAGTCCCAGAAGCCTAAATCCAAGGGCGCAACGCTTAGACCCAGGGGTCCAAGTGCAAGGGCCTAACAGTTAGTCCTCGGGGTTCATTTGGAACGGTGTAACAGTTAGTCCCAGGGGTCCAAGCGCAAGGGTCTAACAGTTCGTCTTCGAGGTTCAATTGAAACGCTGTAACAGTTGGTCCCAAAGGACCAAGTGTAAGGGCCTAACAGCTACTCCTCGAGGTGTAACTGAAAGGGTGTAACAGTTAGTCCCAACGGTGCTAGTGCAAGGGACTAACTGACGGGGCGCAACAGTTGCTCCCGTTACAGTTGCTCCCCTAGGGTGGTGGCAGCGCATTTGGTCCCCCGAGGGACTAAGTCGTGCTTCCTTTTTTCTTAGAGTGTATGTTTTCCTGAGTTAAGAGTGAACAAGGTATGTGAATTTTTTTTGTTTTTGCTCGTTTTCTAAGCTGCAACGAGTGCCGTATATAGCACACGAGTTATTGACAGCGTGTTGTTCATTGTGATTGGTCTCAACAAGCTTAAGTAATTGCTCCTTGATGTGCATCATGGGGCACTTTTGTGATTGCTAGGGGTGTCATGATGCAATATTTTAATTTTTGTGGGTAAGCAATTATTGCATATCTCTAAATTTTTTCCATTTCCCCATTCTGCAATAAAAAGGTGTGTTTATTAGGTATAATTTTCTCCTAAAAATGCTTTAAAGGGATGGAAGTTCATTTACAGCATAAGTTTCTATCAATGCCACATCGAGACTGAACGCAATATATGGACAGAAAACAAATGCCCCTGAATTAGTTGAAAACATTTCTTTGAGAAGGGACACCTAATTATGACGTCTAAATAGACAACATTTTGCTTTTTTCATTTGAACACAATTTTCTTCATTTGCAATCTTTGTACAGCCATTGGCCTCGTAGTGCTTCTTTTTATTTACACCTTTTGCACAGCCATTGGCCTTGTGGTGCTTTCTTCATGCCGATGCATGCAAAGTGGTACCATTTTCGTATGCATTGCGGATTATCACACATTACCATCTTGCCATACTCTGGCCCATCACAAAGACAGTAGACGTCCTCGTCTCCCACATTCTCGTATGTCTGTTTCTGTACAGGTTGTGATGTGTACCTGTATCGCAGCTTTCGCAACAGTACGGGCTTGAAGAGTGCGTGCTCTTCAGCAACATTGTGGCACAAAAGTCATTGTCTAGAAAGATTCTTTCAATTAAGATCTCTTTTGTCTTCCAGACAACGTAGTCTGAATACTTCACCTGGCACACAAACATCTGCATTTGTATTTGCCAAAAATGTGCATGTTTTCATTTTAGTTGAAGGACATCTCCATCGGGCAAAGTGATACTACTGCTGTTCCAAGAAGTGAGCTCTATGACAGTACACTCTCGCAGGCTATGCGGGCACTTCACCTCGAGTACGCCTGCATTACAGCAATCGCAACTCACGACCCCATCAGGTGTAGCTGCGAGGACCTAGTGATCGAAGCTGATGTGCACGCCTGAATCGCAACACTTGAAATTTGAATGCCGACTAGTCATTGCTTCAACATACTGTGCCCTTGCACGGGTTCATTGTCGATGCCCCAAGTTGTCGCTACTGTGGTGAAGGTGTGTTTATTAGGATAACATATGCTCTGCACCAGGCTTGGTGAGGGGTCTTCGATTGATGTGGAGCAGGCGGCTTTCGCGCATGATGCAGCCACCCTACCGGCACGAAATGGAAACCATTTCCTACATGAAGACTGGGCTCTGGTTTCTTTCTCAGTCGCTACGCTATCGTGTGGCCTTAGTGCACGCGATCCCACTTTCTGTGTGCTTGTGTGTGCGTGTTTCACGGAATGGGCTTCATCACCCTTAAGCTGAGAGTGGAGAGGAAGCTAAGAAGCTCGGTGAACCAATTTCAGGTTTATTTTTATTCACGTGATCACACTCTCTCCCGTAACCACGCGTAGAGAGCGGTGCAGGTGACGACTGGGCCGGCCGGCGTGTACCTTCAAGGGCACTGTCAGCTTAGGGATGCGCAGTGTCGTCCTCCCTCAAGGTCGTCGAGTCCTCTTCACTCCCAAAGGAGAGATTTGGAGAGAATAGTGAATTCGTGGGGAAAATGGGAGGGGAAGCCGTTCCAAGGCCCGCGGCGCGACCCCTCCCCTGCATACTTCTCTCTCTCTCGAATTCTTTCGTTTGTCTCATCCGGTATTTGCTATCCGGGTTTCCAAAAACCAATGTACAAGAGATTGCTTAGACATGATAACTCTACTGTAAGAGGACGAAAAAGGACTGACAGACAAGAAGCTCCGAAATCAGTTCGGAGCCTCATGTCAAAATTGAAAACAGACAGTGATAGATCTAATGCGGAAAAAGAGGGGCTAGACTCTAAATCAAACCAACATTGTCATCCGCTGTCAGTGCCTTGGCGCCATGTAGGTGGCATTAGGGCTCTTATTGTGGCACCAGTAGTGCCGTAAAGTCATAGAGCCGTCATTGTATAACCACATTTCAGAACAGTGACTTGTTCGGGTCAATCGCAAAGAAGTTCTTCACCTGACACGAGGTGCAGTCCACAAGCCCGTAGTTAGAGTAGGAAGCTTTTCTGTCGAGATCATAAAGTCAACATAATAATCTATTATGGTGACTCTATAACGCGGACATCGTTTCTTATTTTTTTCCCCAGTTGGCGGTCCTGATGAGCCCATATCGCTGGCGACTCCTTAATATGCACAGTGAAAGAGCAAAACATCGCCATTAAGTTCTGTACGTTGTTATTGTTTTGTTTACTTTCCAAAAAAAGACCTGAATCGAGCTTTGAAAAACAAAAATAATTAAATTGACAACCGTGCGAGCAATTTCAACTTGTTGAGGTAAAACGAACATGCCTTAACCCGCCTATTTCAACATGCTTCCACTATTAAGCCAATGGTGTTGTGAGACTAACACACTTTGACCATTATATGCCACTGTGTTCTTGAAATGACGATGAGCGAATGGTACTAACAGGACAAGAGTAACCATTTTAAGCTCGAGTTTATCTAACATTGGCAAGCCAGTGCTGCAGACAAGCCAACAGTGTCCATTTTATGCCAGTCCCCATCAAATATTGGAATGCCAACGTCATGGACAGGCCAACGTTGACCATTTTGTTCCAGAGTTCATCCAATGTTAGCAAGCGAAGGGTACTCAAAGGCCAACATTGTCCGGTTTACGCCAGTATTCATCCAATATTCGCAAGCCAATGGAACTGACAGGCCAAGATTGCCCATTTTATACCATTGTTCATCCAATATTCGCAAGCCAATGGAACTGACAGGCCAAGATTTCCCATTTTATACCCGTGAATATTAGCGAGCCAATGGAACTGACAGGCCAAAATTGTCCATTTTATGCCAGTGTTCATCCAATATTCGCAAGTGAATGGAACTGACAGGCCAAGATTGCCCATTTTATGCCAATGTGCTTCCAATATTGGCTAGTCATTGAAGAAGCTGGGCCATCACTGAAGATGCTATATGATGGCATAGACAATATTTGGAGCAGATTGGCTAAAGTGGACCATCACTGGACCTTTCCTGCCAATGCTCTTCCAATATTGGCCCAACACCTTGTGCTGCCTGGGCAGTGTCGGCTACGTTGTTTTCTTTTTTTTTGTTGTTATTTTCAGTAATAATATTTTTGTTGCGAGAACAGGCTCGTTCTGTCGTGGTTGTTGCCTTCGTTCCGTCTTCGTCGTTTGAGCTGTTTTCATGATGTATAACGTTTACCTAGTCGCCCAATTCGCTACCTTACAGAAGACTAGTTCTTATATCGTCACGACTAACAACGGTAACAGTGTGCAGCTGTGAAGGTCATGGGTGGCTCGCCATAGAAGGGCACTATCACACAATGGTAACGCTTGGAAACACCAGCACGAATGGCTAGAAAACGTGCTTTTCCGTGGAAGAAAGAAACCTCGATATCCTACTGACTGTTCTATCCTGTTTTCAAAAGATAAGAAAAAAGTAAAAAAGAAATTCAGGCACGGCGTTCTTACGCATACACTTTCGGATTTTCGGCATTAATAGTTTTGCTTTGTAGGTCTCAGGCACATATTAATAAGTTTTCGAACTTTTCCCTGTTCTTCAAGTTCATGAAGCTTTCAGTTAGGATTTCATTGCTTAGAGAGTAAACCACAAAGAACACTCGCCCGCAATTATTGCATTGGGGGCAATATACACAATGAGCTTAACAAATATTAGAAAAAATACATTTTCTGTTTTATAAAGCTGACGAATTTTAATGATAATAAACTGACATATGTTACGTGTGATCCAACAGCCTCGATATGAAAAGAAGAAAAAAGATCGGTGAGCTTTTCTCCTCATACACTCAATGGCCGGTGAGCTTTTCTCTGCATCCGCCTGTTTTGCGGTGAGCTTTTCTCCAGGATTCAATACATGGAGACTGCATCAAGTACATGGAAGCTAAGTACTGAAAAAGTGATCTGTTGGCATGACGTTATTACGCGATACCCAAGCTAATGAATATGGCGGCTACAATGTTTTAGGTTATAAAAGAACCTGCGCTACTTCAAGAGGTAGTTAAATTTTTTCGCTAACGTGTTTTAAGTGCTCTCCCGACACCTTGACCTCAGGTCATTTGTGGAGAAATGAAGCATGGGGAGTGCGGTGGGGGTGAAATGCTTAAAAGTGGTACCGAAGCCGGGTCTTTAGACACACCATGTGAAAAACAAGAAATATCATGTGAGATCAAACACTGTTTCTGCGTATTATATGTACATTGCATAATTTTCTTGGTGTTAGTAAGAATAATCACGCCCTGTGGCCGACGCGGTATAGTGAATTTTATTTTAAATTGTTGATATTTTCTAAATATAACTCGTCAAGACCCGAATTTCTGAATGACTCTTTAAAAAGCACGATTTCTCCCGGATTATCAGGTATAAGAATAGCGCCCGATTTTTCAAATATATAGATCGCAAAATCGAAGACCCTAATAACGCACCCTATTGAAATTGCTAAAAGTAACTTCGTGCTGGTTTGGAAGAGTGTAATCAAATACATGCGAAATATGCAGACAAAAAGACACAAATATCCAGCGCTGACGCGTCAAACCTACTCAAATCCGAAAATAGGTTGTAATCTGCGGGTCGATGTATGTAATAAATATAATAAAAGCATGAAGAAAAAAAAATTTCTGTCACCCCCGAGAGGGGGTTCCAACCCATGAATTGCTACGCGGCAATAGATGCCCAGCGTGATTACCGCTGCGCCATGACCGCTTTTCTTTTTTTATCGCCGGTTTGGACATGTACAGTACAAAAGGATCGCACTTTTAAATTCACTTCATGAAGGTCACTTCTGCGCGGTCGGAAAATTTAAAATTCTTTCAAGGTCTCAAGTACGTCTAGAATTGACACCCAATCAGGCGCACAAACCAAGGTGGCGTATACAGATTTTTGTCTGCAGATAGATTCTATGAAATACATGCGTACGGGTCGGGCATCAACGTCGGCATGCCTCATTGCCATCCTACTTCTCCATATGGCATGCAGGCCCAGGAGCATGACTAGATCGACAGGGATTTCAACTTGTTTCTACACAGGAAGAAACCTAATGCCGTATGGGGTTAAAGGCAAGTCTTTTTTAATAGTTAGCTGGAGGACCTCCCAAAAAAGGAAAGCATCTCAGCAGTTGAGAAAGACATGTTTGATAATTTCAGGTTTTTTGCACAAAAAAACAATCAACGCCCCACGTATGTAAATTTTCTTTCCCTCAAGCCAGGTTTTGACAGGGAGTGTATTGGTGTGGAACTGGAAAAAAATGTTTTAGTAGAATGGTCATCTTTTTTACAAATGTTAATCTTTTTAACTCTAGATAAAACATTACGCTCTGGGCCTGCATGAAACATGGAACGTTACATCGGTTCTGGAAAATCACTTTCAATAAGGTCACGAGTTAAGCGCTTGCGTGTCACCGTCGACAAGTATTGAAGAGAAAAACGCACAGACAAAGACCGACTCGCCTCGACCACTTCTCGAAGAAAACTTCGGAGTTTCCTCTGCTCGGGTCTATATGAAGAAACAACAAAGAAAGGGATTTCATCTGCCAGTGTCATTTGAATTACCGTCCGAAGAAAAGGGTTGGTTTGTTCTCTAAGAAACATAAAACGGGATACAGTCTGCCTAACGGACACGTGCGATAACGATAGCCCTCCCTTACTGACGCGAGGAAACAAATCGTCGTGATGCATTCTCTCCCACCCCGATCTCCAAATAAAAACGGCAAAAAAACGATGTAATTTCTAAATGTTCACTGTAGCACACGCCAGCACTTGAAGCATCTACCAAAATTTAGCGACTAGAAAAATGTTACAAACGGTAGCTGGCGTAAAAATGGGCATATCCCATCCTTTCCATTCGCCAGCTGCCTCGCGCGTTTTCTGCACTACTGATGACCAGTATATGTTCGGTCTCTTATAATGTTGTAGAGGAACGCCTAAGTACTTTGGAGGTGTTGACGTAAAATTTATGTTTTCAAAAACGTCGGGCTTTGTGGCCCATGTTCCATGCCATAAGCCGCTGCGCTTTTGCCAATTGACAGCTTAACCCGTAAGCGCGCAGTAGGCCTTCACCTCACATACTGCTGCTGTGATGCTATACTTGTCTTTACAAAAAAATAGCTACAACATCGGCATAGGACTGGAGTTTGACCTCTATATTTTGTAACGAAAACCCATTAATATTCGTATTATTTATTATAGTTCGACAAAAGGGCTCTAAATAAATACTAAACAACAAATCTGATAGTGGGCAACCCTGTTTAACTGAATAATCCACAGAAATTCTCGATGTTGCTTTCCCGTTAGTTATAATCTGTGTGGTACATCCCGTATATGCCATTTGTACAAATTTTCTTATGACTTTTTCCACTCGTACATGATCTAAAACCTTATATAGGACGCTATGTTGCACTCAGTCAAACGCTTTCTCCAGATCATTCTGGAGGGTGGCAACCTGATCAAGTTGAGCATCGCACAACTCTAATACACTTCTCGCAATGTGCACGTTCGTTAAAATAGATCTACCTCGAACACTACAGGTCTGGTGACCCCTACTATGTCGCTAATAACATTTCGTAGTCGTCGTGCGAGAACTTTCATTAATACTTTATAGTCGACGTTGCCTAAAGCAATGGGTCTGTAGTTCTTAACATTTCTTAATTTGTCTGCATCATCTACTTTAGGAATAAGGACCGTATGGGTATTTAGTAAGGAAGGCGGTAACTTTTCTGCCTCACTCGACTCGGTTATTACGTCGTGCAGACGCGCAGCAATATCGTGTTTAAACTTTTTGTAAAATGCCGCAGTTAATCCGTCAGGACCCGGAGCCTTTATTGTTATCAGCTCTTCAATCGCCTTCTCGATCTCTGCGACGCTTATCGGTTCTTCTAATTTTTCTGTTATCTCTTCTTCGAGACGGGGCATTACTACTAGGTATTTTTCAAATTGCGCATCGCTGCCGTGCTCCCGTCGCTTGAAGAGATTACTATAGTATTCAATAAATGCTTCTTCTATAATATCCGGTTGACTACTTGGTAAGCCTTAATATTCTATTTCGGCTATGCTTTTTTTCCTTTACATGCTTAGCTTCAGCACTTAATGCCCGTTTGGTGGGCTGCTCCCCTAGAATGTATTTAGCGGCTCGGGCCGGACGATGGCTCCTTTATACTTTTCCACCTTTAAGTCCGCAATTTTGCTTTTTACTGTCTTAATCTCGCCTAAAAGCATGCCTGGGTTTTCATTTTCGAGTGCATAGCCGGTGAAGGTCATCAAGGAGCAACTTTTCTTCGGTCTTTTTCCAGTAAGCAAGCGTGCTAGACAGTTCTATTGCACTAAATTTAGCTTTGCGCTTAAGCCATTCCCACTTTTCACAGGCGCTCGCCCCCCCCCCCCCCCCCCCCCTACGTGGTGCATTTCACTTAATAATTTATCTACTGTCTCAGTAAAAACTTCATCCTTAAAAGGTTATTATTCATTTTCCAATGGTCCCAACGAAACTGGGTTTTTTCTTTGAAACCACCAACAATAAGAGAAACGAGTTCACGATCAGAAAAAAATACCTGTAGTACATTATAGTCTTCGTATTAAGTTAAAAGGTTCGATTGACACGTAAGCTCTATCAAGACGGGCATGACTCGAGGACTGATAATGTGTGTACCATAAACAATCGTTGGTTCTTTGGTGCGTCGCGAAATTCTGCAAACTGTATTCCGTAATCATCTTGTTTAAAAATAATTGCACTACTGTCGCTTTGTCGTGTAATTTTGGATCGGTCCCATGTGCCACAAACGCAGTTAAAATCACCTAACAAAACAACTTTACGTTGAGAATCTAAATATTGGTCAATGCTCTGAAAAAACACTTTCCTTTCGTTAATGTTGTTTGGGGCGTACACAATTATGATACGATATTCAACATTAGAAATACTACAGTCGCAAATGACGAGTCTACAACATTGTCGACTATTACTGATTGGACTTGTGCGTTCAAGGATTTTCGTAAAAACAGCATACAACCCCCGGACATACCATTTGCCCGCGACGCGCACACTTCGAAAGAGTGCAAGAAATAAGCCAGTAAGCATGCGGTCTCTTCGTCACTTCCAACTTTGCTCTCCTGAATTGCGAGGACATCTATACTTTTGTCGATTAGGAGCCTCTTTACCTGATATTGCTAGCGACGCGAGGCAAAGCCTCGAACGTTAAGTGTCGACAATTTCAGGTTTCCGACATAAATAGACGCCCTCGCATGTCAGGTGCTCACCTCGTCTAGAGAACCGCACCAAGCACCGGCTCATAACCGCATCTGCCGGTCGGCTTGTCCGGTTTTCTGGGTTCGGAAACAGATATTGGTGCAGGTCGAGGCTTTCTTCGCCTCGCGGTCACCGTCTTCACAGGCAGCTCCTCCGGGTTCGAGTCAGAGCCAACCTTAACCGCGTCCGAGTCTGAATCAGAATCGAGTTCCCGTGGTCGTTTCGTGGCCAAGGCCCCAGTGTCAGCCATATCCACGCCGACGCTTAGCTGCGCCTCAGAAGACGTCGTTGGCTCGACGGCTCTCGCCTCTTCCTCCTCCTTCCCCGGCGCACCGTTGCATGGTGTTTGGTCGAGGCTCGTCTTGGCCACGGCAACTGGCGTGACCTCCGTCATCCTCGGCAACTTTGCAGGCGCTAGGCGGTCGGTGCCATCCTTAGCTCTTTCCTCATTGTCTTTGGCAGCGCTGGCGGCACTCGCGGCGACTTCCTCCGCGTCTGTCTCGTCCATGACGTGCTCGGCGTTTGTCTCGCCGCTTCGGGCACCTGCGTCCGCTGCATAAGTCTTCACACATTGATCAGCGTCATGGTCGAAACGGTGGCACGACTCACACTTGGGCACGCGGCAGTCACGGCCGATGTGGCCGGTCCCCTGGCAGCGCAGGCAGAGCGGCGCCCTGCCCGGCGCTACGACGAGCGCCAGCCCTCCGGCATGCGCAACTGATGCGGCAGGTCGTCCAGTGTAAGTTCAGGCTTGAGCCGAATGACAGCCATTCGCGTCATCGACGCGCAGCCCGCAATGCCTTGCACTCGCCACTTCTCGGTGCCCACCTCGATTACAGTGCCGTACGGTGCCAACGCCGCCTTCACCTCGTCATCAGGAACATGGTACAGCATCCAGTGAAGCTTGAGGCGGATGTCTCGGTTTCCCGTGTCAATGACGAGGCATCGCCGCCCCTTGACGACGAGGTCGCCGGCGGCAAGGGCCTTCCGCTTTCCCTCGGGTGACTTGAAAGTCACAGCCCAGACGTGGTTCATCTGGTATGCTCCCAAAGCGGTGACTTCGGGGAGCATTTCCAGACGCTGCAGGGTGTCCCGGAAGTCCTCGACTCGGTACGGGCGGCCACGAACGTCAGCATGCAGAAATCCGGTGTTTAATACCGCAAAACCAGTCGGCTGGGGTGGCAGAATAGTCGGGTAGTCAGTAGACGCTGCGTTTTCCCTGGCACCGCGGCCCGGCCGGGCCGCAAAAACCGCTCCGCTGGAGCTCATGATTCCACGTCCGCACGCGCAGGTGTTCGAAATTGGAATCGCTGCGCTACGACCGCAGACGGCGGTGAAGGCATAAAGCTTAATTATGACCTTGAATATGGTCGGCCGGTGCGGCTCGTGGGCGTATGTCTACAAATTATGAGTGTCTTCTTGTAAGGTGTCGTGATTACATTATAGGTGTTGTGTACAGACCGCCATCCGGATCACCTTGTGCTTTTTCTAGACTTTTTACAAGAAATTTTTCAGTATGCATCTGAGAGTAAACTTCCTATGATACTAGTTGGTGATTTTAATATTAATCTGATGTTGTCTGACTCATGGCAGTTAGAATTTTTAGATCTCATGCAATCACATGGTTATGAAAATGTAAATGATTGTCCTACCCGTGTTACATCTGAGACGGAGACTTTAATTGATTTATGTTTGACCAATGCAATGAGAAATGACGTAGTATCTGGTGTACTGACGGTGGACTTAAGTGATCACTTACCTCTCTTTTGCTTTCTTCCATGGGCAAACGTTGGCTACAATAAAACGAATTTAACTAACGCTTATTATCGAGACATAAACGATTATAGTATCGAACGCTTCGTTTCGCTTGTATCGGCCATACACTGGAATGATATATACAATGAGCCAAACCCTAGTAACTCCTACGATAAGTTTATAGAAAAGATAAAAGAAGCCTATGAAGATGCGTTCCCATTTAAGAAAGCCAAAATATATAAGAAATCACGGAAACCCTGGATTACCATAACACTTCTCAAAATAATTAATGAGCGAAATAAACTGTACGAAACATTCATAAAAACAAAAGACCTCGATATACTGGTTGAATACAAAAAGAGACGGAACAAGTTAAACTCCGACATAAAAAAGGTGAAAGTAAACTATTATAAAAATAAATTCATTACAATTCAACATAATCCAGTGAAAGTATGGAAGACGGCAAAATAACTGATGTCCAAGTCAAGAAGTAACATCCCCAATGTCCTTAGAATAAATGATGTGGATTATTCTGGTAGAGAACTTGCAAATTTATTTAATGCTCATTTTTTGCTTTCAGGCGCTCCGACCTTCTCCTTACAACAGGAAAGAAACTTTGAATTTCATACCCGCGTATGTTTACAACAGTCTATATTTTTGTCACCAACTACAGAGACTGAAGTGCTTAACGTAATAAATTCGTTAAGAAACAGCGGCGCATGCGGCGATGATGAGTTGAAAGTTAAACCTATAAAAGCAATTGCTGAGGTAATATGTCAACCACTATCAGCAATCTGTGATAAAATATTAAGCACCGGGATATTTCCTGCTCAATTAAAAATCGTCCGAGTATCAGTAATACACAAAGGTGGGCCACTTAATAATTTAAACAACTACAGACCTATATCTGTATTGCCAGTATTTTCAAAAGTAATAGAGAAGATAATAAACTCCAGGATGTCGGACCATTTCATTAAAAATAACCTAATTGTTGAACAACAATATGGATTTCAAAAAGGGAAATCAACCGAGGAAGCTTTACTGAAAATCAAGGACACAATTTTAACCAATTTTGAGACCAAGCTTTACACATTAGGGATATTTTTAGATTTCAGGAAAGCGTTTGATTCTATTAAGCATGAAATAATTTTGAAGAAGTTGTATAACTATGGTATTAGAGGAGTAGCCCTAGAACTTCTTCAAAATTACTTATCGCATCGTGTTAAATATACGACTTTAAGTTGCGAGAAATCAGAAATCGGTAAAATACAATATGGTGTTCCCCAGGGGTCCATCCTTGGACCACTCTTATTTTTGGCTTATATTAATGCTATTGTCAACATTCCCCACACACCTGACATTGTGCTATACGCCGATGATACAAACGTATTTTTTCTGGTGCCTAGATAGATGAACTTGAATCACTTGCGAATGATTGGATGTTAGAGTTAAGTGCATGGTTGACATGTAATGAATTAGAGCTAAACACCGAGAAAACAAAGTATATGATATTTCGAGCAAAAAATAAAATAATTAATCAAGAACTTAACCTACGATTTAGAAATAGTGAAATTCAATATGTAAAAGCTCACAAGTTTTTAGGTGTATACTTTCAAGGAAACCTTAATTGGTCTTATCACATTGATCAGATCCGGCCAAACATCTCCCGGTCAATAGGCATTATAAATAGGCTCAAATATATCATTCCAGTTTGGTTAAAACGACAGTTATGCTTTACTCTTGTTCATTCGTTCATTGGTGCGAAGATATGGAATAACATTTCATGTAATATAAAACTAGCAACAAATTTTGTACTCTCATTAAAACGATTTATTTCATCTGAAGTGTACAACTCACCCTGTTAACTCCGTACTAGTAGTTATATTATTAGTGCAGCTATGTATAGATTGTGTGAATGCCTATAGGATTGCTTTAAATGAGAATGTTTTTTTAATGGATCCATTACTAGCCATGTAGGCTATGGATCCAGATGACTAATCAGACATTTCTTTGTACATTTTTACGTGAATAAACATTGATGATGATGATGATTCTCGTTTAAATTACTGCAGTTTGGTATGGGGTACGTGCTCACAGACCTGTATATCCAAGCGGCTCATTCTACAGAAAAGAGCAGTACGGTCAATTGCCAATATCTCATATAAGGAACACTCTAGCCCATATTTTATCAAGTATTCTCTTCCTACGGTAGAACAATCGCTCATTCAAAAACTGGCAATTTACATGTTTTACAAAATAAAAGCACACCCTCAGTTTGTACATGAAAATGACATCAACAATGCATCAATATACTCATTTCGCCATACCCACTACACTCAGTCCAGAGTACGCACAAACTACGGTAAACAAAGAATACTTAATCAGATCGCACAGCTATTAAACAACCACCCTGAAATACTGTCCATGATAAATAATTCCAACACAATATACACAATTAAACGAACACTGAAAACGTACCTTTCAGGTATAACTTGATTTATTAAAGTTTCCGGCCGCATTACTTTTGTTATATCACTGTATCTTAGTGTAATCCCACTATTAGTAGTTGATTGTTTTTGTTCCTATGTTTCTGTACGTTGTGCTGCTGACTGTACAGGGGGATGGAGCCCTGTCAGGCGATTTCAATCGCCTTTTGCCCCATCGTCCTAGACACTTGTCTGAATAAAGAATATTATTATTAAATGCGTTCAGGAGCTTTTCTGAATGGTATTACCGTGAACCTACCTGGCTAAAGGAGTCGCGCATAGTCCCGGCCTCCTTAATCATCGATTACTTTTTTCGGGGGTCTGCCTAGAATAATTTAATACCGCAAAGTTCGTCTCTCTCTCGAGATTTCCCATACAAACTGACCAAACCTTTAGTCGCATTTGGAACCACTTTCCGCTCTTTTTTATGTTTTTTTTTTTGTGTCGAGGTGATGTCAACGCTCATCAAGAACCCATGTCTGGTGTAACTTTGATAACTGAGCGCCCATTGTTATTTTATAACGAGAAAATGAATTTTCCCATTGAAATTTTGACAGGGTACCGGCGTCCAAAGATAGATGGCGCAAGTGGACCATGTCCGTCATTGCTGGGTATGGTTATAAGTAGATAATGTTGGCAATTAGAGCCTAGTTTTTTTTATGGATGTGCTGAAATCGGATGCAAATGACTAGTTGCAACTGGGATTAACAAATATGAGGTCTTTCTGTTTTAAGAAACTTAAATTGCGTCAAGTGGGTTATCTTGGTTCTTAGCACAGATTTCTGACTGCAATATCCTGAAATGACGGCTACAAATGGAGGGATCGGAGGCCTAGTGGGATAAAGCCCACACCCAGCTCGACACGCGTGGAGCGAAAGCTCGTGTTGCAGAACCCAGGGACCCTTGAATCAAACCCCACCCCTGCCCGTTTCAATCTGGATGAGCATCGCACCGGCGTACGGTCGTGTATCACTGCTGCGTGAGCACGTTAAAGACCCCAGGTTAGCAGTTGTACTGCATTGGCGAAATTGCTCATCTACAGGGTCAAACAAGGAGACGCCAGGCTCTTTAAATCGACCGGAAAATTCGGTTTCTTAACCTATCGCGCTACGACTTTGTGCAGCGTTGCCCACAGATGGTGCCTTTTTGTTTTTTGTTAAATTTGCGAAGAGCGAATTTACCTGAGGAAAAAGTAAAGAAAGAAAAAGGCTTAGCTCCTTTGAAAACGCAGCGACACCACCGATCTGCAAACAACACGGCGCCGTTTCGTACGGGAGACAAGAAATGGCGCAAGAAACGCCGCCTACGAACGAGCATACGGCGCCAAGAGCAGGCATTTTTAGCAGACGATCTTTCGACTCAAAAACGGCGCGCGTTCCGCAGGCGGTGACAGTCGCAGAAACAAAAAAGACAGGCGCGGTAACAGCAACAATTTCATTGTCTGCAAAAGGGACGGCTCTCGGCGTCTTCTGCTTGCTCGTTGGCGGCAGTTGGCGTCGCGACCGCTTGCGCCATCTCTTGTCTCCCGTGCGAAACGGCGCCGTGTTGTTTGCAGACCCGTGGCGTCGCTGCGTTTCCATAGGAGCTAAGCCTTTTTCTTTCTTAAAACAATAAATCAATTGTTTTTGTTTTTAACAAAGGACAAAACCATATTGCCTCCCCATCGCGCACTCAGCCTTTCATAGAAAATTGTATTTCTGTGGTGGGATTTACCTTGAGCATATTTAAAGAGTAGCATTGAGCTTGTAAGATATAATTTTTTTTCTTAATTCGAAGGCAGGCGCCAGCCCAAGAGAATGAGTATCACCGAGAGCCGGGCTGGCTATCAGAAAGAGGTGGCGCAGCGTGATGCAGTCAGGTTACTGTCATGATTGATAGTGGCACTAAATAAGGCTAAATATACCAAACTAATCTGACAATTCTTTTTTTCAAATGTGCGTTTTTTTTTTTAAACCACCACAAAAAATAAAACCCACAGAAATAGAAACTGAGACACGTCTACAGTTCTCTTTAATGCCGAACTATAGCGCAGCTTTTAGGAAAAAGAGGGGAAAGTACGGAGGGCAGGGTATGCACCTTCTTCCGCTCCGTACTCTCCCGTCCTCCTCCCCTGCTCCCTTCTCATGTAGTGCAAAATATTCCCACTAAATTTAGCAGCAAAGTTAGCGAACCTTTTCTCGCTAAATTTTGCGGAGAAACTGAATTGGTGTTGAGGTCATGTAACCTAAAATTTAGCGGGGATATTTTGCGGAAAATTTCTCCGCTGAATTTAGAGGGAAACGTTCCCCTCTAAGTTTAGTTAGGAAACGTCCCATAATGCAAGCAAGTGGTTACGCCCACGGCGATGCCGCTCATGCCAGAAACGGGCCCCTAAGAACTGCGCTATAAAAAAACCTGTCCCACAGGCATGTCATCTGAAGTGAATGGTTTTTTGGTGACACGATGCGCCATCACAAGTTTGATAAAGACCAGGAACACCGTTCCTGGTGCGAATCGGTCTTCGACGAAAATGTCAGACACATATATTTTGAAATGTACAATCGTCACAAGCACGGAGCTCTTAAGTAAAATTTGACATGATAAAAAAATCACTAAAATACATTTTAGTCATATTCGAGCCTAATCAGTGCCAGCTAGATTACAGGGCATGCGAATATCCTACAAACGTCTTGACGGTGTATCCTATCAGTCCAGCCTAGCTTGCAGCATTATTTTCGCAAACGCGTCTGTAGCGTTTCACAAACGATCGCGACGCTATCACCCGACGACGGCAAGACGTACGCGTCTGCCACTTTGCGGCGGCTCTTGTCGAACTTCAGCGCATTTCTCATTGTAGACGTGTCGAGGAATCTAGTAATGAGGACGTCATGCTCATGCAATGTTTTCTGCGTGGTATTGCTTTAATACCCGCAGAAAATGTTTCCGGAAAAACGGCCGGCACCTAGCAGGAAGACATTGAACCTACCGGAGCAGGTTCTTTCAAAATGTGGTTCGGGTGTCTTATATGGCATCCGTCATTGCATGTTGTCGGCGATGGGCACAATGACAACCGAATTAAAACGAGGTAAATTTAATCGGTTTTGTTTAGACCAACGAAAACCGCTGAAATGACTGGGCCGCAGGAAAAACCATGACATAACTGTCTACTAAAAAATCAGGTGCGACTTGCAATGCTTCTTATATAGTGCAGGTAGAAGAGCTGTCCCGCCGGTGTCGTTATTGTCGTATTCGCGTGTTACCTAGGACGGTCTGAACGCAATCCACGCAACAGCATGAACCAGACAACGTGCTTTTATCAGCGTTAACCAGCGCGTTCGAAGGAGAGTGGGTTTTCATTCCATCGCCTCCCCGAAGAAGGCCACGCTTCTGGAAGCTCGCTGAAGGCAACGCACTGCCAAAGGTTTTGAGCCTAGTGATAAACATATGGACAATCTACTCTGAAGCCAAAGCTTGCTGCTTAAACTCGGGCGCTGTGCGTTAAACTCGGACAAGGTACGGCACGACCCCGTTTTCAGTCGGCCTATTGTGTCGAGAGTTGCGGTCCTTGTAAGTCGCTGGAGTTGCGAATATGGGCCGCCACACAGTAGTCACTTTGCGTTATTCATGAGTTCGTGCCCCACCCCGTCTTTTTCTTCCTCGTCCTCTCCGGCTCGTCGCAGGATCACTAATCACAGTTTCGTCCAACTAGTAATTTCTTTGAGTAGCCACTTCAAGTACACTCTTAGAAAAAAGGATCAGTATAGTCCTCCATAAATGGAGGAACGCTCCTGAAACATATTTTCCTTCAGAAAGGAAGAAACTTTTGTCCCTAAAGCAGCGGAGAAAAAGTTCCTCCGTCGCCTGCATCTCATTATGGCGGCCACAAATCGATCAGATCGAGCTCGATAAGGCTTAATGGGAACACTAAGTCTATTGTACGGAACGAGAGGAGCAGCAAATAAAAACGTAACACGAGCTTTCCGCGAACTCTATTTATTTCCGAAGCCGGCTTCCCCCTCCAGGTAAAGACACTGAGGTTTCGAAAGCATGCAGCCACTTAAGTCTTCTCATCGTGAGCACTCCGATGTTAAACTGAGACAACCCGCACACAGTTCGCGCACTTTGTGGTACCTTTGCTATTCCTCGAGCCACAATTCCTTCGTCAACCGTTGCGTCAACCGCACATTAAAAAGGAGTGGTAAACCATTCGCCCATTCGCCCGAAAAACCAAAAGCCGCTCTCAAAAAAAGCAAATCCGAAGCAGCCTCCTGGCTCATTTCAGCACGGTAACACGAAATTATGGCCTAGCCGCGTAGAGTAAAAAGTGGTTAAATCGCTGCCCACCAATGGCAGGGTTAAGCAGGTGACTCCATAAGACGGAAGTCACAAGTAGCTAGGCTAGGTGGCGCGAGATACCGCCCAATTCATGTTCTACAAAAAATAGTATTGATTTTTTCACCCTACCGTTCCGCTATGGGATCCTCAATTATAAACACATGGAGACACATTACGTATACTGCAAGCACCAGCTGAACATACATACATCTGCATCGCACATACAAACATTAATACAACAGCACACTAACTCGAACACTATTTCCGAGCTCTGCGTTTCCGTCTTTTATACTGGCCGTTTTGAACGTACAGAATTTCTCGGTGACTCCCTAAGCAATAAAAAATATTCCCAGCACGTTGAGTTTTTTCCAGCAATGTCATACGTCTGAGAGTATTTATAATGGCTCAAGGAATGAATCTCTTATTAAAAACGAAACGCTCGACCATGCCGCAATTACTTGAAAGTCAATAAATCGAGCCGCTCAAAATCGGGTCTAAGCCATGAGTTTGTTTCCCCCCACGGCACTTCATGGCCAGTATTTCTATTGTAGTGCTTGTTTTTCTATTTGTGCTGTTGGCGCACGGCTGCAATTGCCGTCTTGAATTAATATCTGTAGAGCGGATATTCACTCAGCTGGAAGTGATGCTTCACGGGCAGAGAAATCGCTTTTCGATCAACTTGAATGCAGTCAAAGCTGCGACTTGCGGCAGGTGTTAAGTGTACAGAGCTACGCCGTGGCGAGCTCGGAAACTTCTAGCGCTCATCCCAGCGCGCCACTTGGAGGGCAGTTTCTCCAGGAATAGTAGTATATTTAAACAGCAAAAAAAAGGATAGCCTTTTTTTCGATTTTACCTTTTTTATGCTAAAATTCCACTGTAAATATACATACTTTTCGTCATAATTTCGTACTGTTCAGTCTTTTCCCCAGAGTGCAATCGCTCTCGGGGACCGACAGTCACACTGGCCACTGTACGATTGGAGCTAACTGTTCAGACCAGCGTCCCAACATGACTTTCCTCACGTCGATCGACTGCACCTAATCCGCTAAAGTGGTCTTAAGCTCTTTAATGTAAAGCGGAATGTCAACCTGCAACACCCGCCCCCTCCGATCACGGCCTGACCAGTGGCATCAATGCCCGACAGTTTACGTAATCTCATCTTGTTGTTGCAGCACTGATACGCGAACAAATGGTCCCATCGGCGATGATTCCAGTCTTCTGTTCACTACGCACAACACTCCCATCGCGATGTTGCTGATCTGTTGCTGACACGCAGAAATACAGAACCGCGTTGAACGCCGGTTGGCACTCGGCACGGGAAAACAGAACCAAACTCAGCACGGAATGCACCCAGGCAGCCGGCAGGAAAACCTGCCTGCCTTGGGCGCAGTTCCTGCGATTTCCATAACGTCGAAAACGTCGACACAGTTCCGCGTGGTTCCGCTACTGTGGTTCCGCTACTGTAGTTCCGTGTGGGTCCCGCCGCAATCCGGAGACGGCCGTCTTACCCAGTGTACGTAGCGCTGCTGGTACTGCTCCGGAACTTCGCTGTTTCTAGCGGCCTCGTTCGCTCGTTTGATAAAATTAGTAGTAAAAACGTCAATGCAACCGAAATGTTCTGCACGTTTGGACTAGAAGACGGAATTACAGGCGGCCTTCGCTGCTGCTGAAGCTCAATCAACTCAACAACAATTAACAACGTGCGCGACGTGCTCGAAAAACGAAACCAAAAGATGAGTTGGGAGGGCGACAGCTTTCTCCCGTCTGCCTGGAGAAGGAGGAAAACGTCTCTTTCCTCCCTTCTCCTCGTGTCCGCTTGGAGGCGCATCAGCAGAAAGGAGGAAGACGCGCCGTTGCTACCTTTCAGAGCGCACCTCTTAGAGGCCCGTTGCCGGCTTGAGCGGCGTCGCCGTCAGCGTCGGCGTCGGCGTCGCCGTCGCCGTCGGCGTAACCGCGAGGTCACGTGACCCCCCGAGGTCACGTGACCCCCCCAGGTCACGGGACCCCCCCCAGGTCACGTGACCCCTGAGGTCACATGACCCCCTGAAGTCACGTGACCCCCCTGAGGTCACGTGACCCCCTGAAGTCACGTTACCCCCTTGAGGTCACGTGACCCCCTAAGATCATGTGCCCCCTTCAGGTCACGTAATCCCCCTCAGGTCACGTTACCCCCCTCAGGTCACGTGACCCGCCTCAGATCACGTTATTCCCTGAGGCCACGTGATTCCGTGAGGCCACGTGACCCCACTGAGGCCATGTGACCCCCCCGAGTTCACGTGACCTCCCTGAAGTTACGCGACCCCCAAGGTAACGTGACCCCCCTGACGTCACGCAAGCCCCCTTAGGTCACGTGATCTCAAGGAGTCACCTATCCCTCAGTACGCTTCCATCTTCCTCCTCAAGAGCTGCGCTCTAACCGGCGTCACAGGGAATTGTAAACGGCTTTCATTTTTCCTCCATTTGTTCTTAGAGTGTATACTAAGTACACGTGTAGTAGACGAGAAGTACGCATGAAGTAAACAGATGCCTCTTGCGGCGGAACTGGGCACACGTCGACAGACATGTTGTCCGCGTGCACTGCAGCAAAACAAGCTTAAATGCAAGTGTTGCCACTCATTTGAAGCTTCGTCAATTAAATATACCATACAGCAGTTTCGAACCCAACTAGAGAATCCGGAATTCTCACCTTTGAGGAAAAGGAACTGGCACCTTCTGGCTATTAGGCAGTGGAAACTGCAAGAAGGATTTGCGATTAGTTATGTCCAAGTAGCAATTACTTTGAATAGCCTCCTACAGCACACTAAGCCAGATTTATTCCAAATTACATCCGCAGGGCATATATGCCTCTTGCGACGGAACTGGGCACACGTCGACAGACATGTTATCCGCGTGCAGTGTAGTAAAACATGCTTCAATGCAAGTGTCTCCACTCGTTTGGAGCTTCGTCTACTTAATATACCATACCGCTGCTTCGGACTAAACCAGAGAAACCGTAATTGTCACCTTTGACGAAAACGAACTAGCGCCTGATGGCTCTTAGGCAGTGGAAACTGCAAAAAGATTTGGCGATTAGTTGCGTCCAAGTAGCAATTACGTTGAGTAGTCACCTACAGAACACTAAGCCAGATATATTCCAAATTACATGCGCTGGGCATAGATGCCTTTTGCGACAGAACTGGGCGCGCGTCGACAGACAGACATGTTTTCCGCGTGCACTGTAGTAAAATAAGCTTAAATGCAAGTGTTCCCACTCGTGTGGAGCTTCGTCAATTGAATTTGCAATACCGCAGCTTCGGAACAAACAAGAGAATCCGGAATTTTAACTTTTGAGGAAAAACGAACTCGCACCTGCTGGTTCTTAGGCAGTAGAAACTGCAAGAAAGACTTGAGATTAGTCATGACCAAGTAGCAATTACTTTAAATAGCCACCTGCAGCACACTAAGCCAGGTATATTCCAAATTACATGTGCAGGGCATAGATGCCTCTTGCGACGGAACTGGGCACACGTCGACAGACATGTCGTCCGCGTGCACTGTAGCGAAACAAGCTTCAATGCAGGTGTCCCCAATCGTTTGGTATTGGTTTAAGGATTTCATGTCTCTGTTATTCAAATGTACGCTGTTGTTTACAGAGTGGATACTCACCCAGTATTATGAAAGTTAAATATAATTTCTTGACAAGTTTCATAAAGTCGCGTTGTCAGGGAAGTCCGCCACAGCATTTCTAGCGGGGTTGGCCCTTTACTGCCTGACTTTTTTATTTTGACAAAACGTTGCTTTGTAAAGGTTGTAGATTACAAATATCCCCAAAAAATTCTTCAAATAAAACTTTTTTTGAAATGGACATTCTCTCAAAGGAGATGTTCTGTCCTTTCGATCCAACCGGTTTTTGGCTCAAGTGACCAGAACAACAACCGACGAGTTCGCATACCGTTTAATGCGAGGGCTGTATGGTTATATCATCTAAGCAATGTCAACCAAAATCTTTGTAGCCGCAGACCGATAAATTTAGGTACAGTTAAAGCATGCGTCATAGTTTCAGCCTCAACTTGCAAACATTCTTCATATGTACCTTTCTTGAAAATAGCTGCACCAGCGAGAGAGATGCCACGTCGAGCACTCGCACACATATCTTGAATATGGCAAGATTTCTTGCCTTCGACTGGCTTGAACACTTCATTTGTGGTATCACGGTAGGTCTTGCTTGAAGTGATTATAATCTCGCTACAACTAGCTACGGCCACCCGCTGCAGCAATGCAGGCGTCGGAGGAGCGCAGCCTGTGTACTACGCGGTCAGTCGCCGTCACCCGACTCCGCTCGTTTGACATTGGGGGCTTTCCACACAGGTTCTTTGTTTGTACTTAGCGCCGAGTCTTATTTCCTGTGCTTGTGTGTGTGTGTGTGTGCTCAGTAGCTGGATATAGACCTCATAGAGCTGTTCTTCAGGCTGAACAGCGTTTGCCGAAGAACTTTTGAAGTAGAGGCCACCCAGGAAAAAAGCACAAAGAGACAATGCACCAGCTCGGCGGACAATGCACAGGGTGCGAAAATCAGGCCTTGCGAATTATACACCAAATGCGAATTATCTAAACAAAAAAATGGTGAGGCGCACATTGGCTTTTTCGGACTATGCGCCTGGACACTACTGGTGCCTGTGATTCTGCATTGTATATTCACTGCTGTTTGTTGTGGGTTTAGACTGCCTTCCTGTAATGATTCAGATGGGTGAACTGAACTTTGAAATAAATGCATTCGAGCAGATCTTGATGCGTTGTCCCTTGAAGCCACATGATCAGCGAAAAGGAGTGCCATTACCTAATTTGCCAACGGTACACCAATGGGCGCGATCAAAACTCACCGAGTCAATGGTCAGTTTTCCACCAAAATATTTACTGCCGTGTAATTACCAATTTGGCCTATTAAAAACCTTGAGGCTGTAGCCTATATCACGACCATTCAGGATGTGAAAAGCTTATGCTGTAGACAGGCATCATCACATGAACATGTTTCTTATCAATCTTAAACGTAAAACGCTAGTTATGCAACGAAATTCCCATATCGTCACATTCTTAGCAAAATAAATGGTCCCACAAATTACACCTTCAGCTTTGGAAGCAAACCAATTTACAATACCATCAGTGGTATACACCGTGCCAAGAATTAGCGCCGGATGTGGTAGAAAAATGTCTTAACTGGGGAAGCAAGCCTAATCGATCCTGTTGATTAAAGCACTTAGAAACGAGAGAAATTATCAAGAAAAAATGAAAGCTGTTTGCAACTCCCTGTAAAGCCGAATTAGAGCGCAGCTCTTGAAGACGAGGAGCAAGGGTACGGAGAGGGGGCTATGCCCCACCTTCTCTCCTGCTTGTCTCCCATTTAGGGTAAAATTTTATGCTAATTTTAGCGGAAAAATGCCCTGCTAAATTAAACAGGGAAATTTTTCTGCTGGACTTAGCGGGGAATTTTTTCCGCTAAATCCGGCGGGGAAAATATACCGCTAAGCTTGGCGGCAACAGTTTCCCGCTAAATTTAGCGGGCAAAATTTCCCGCTAGATTAATCGGGGAAATTTCCCCGCTAAACTTAGTGGGGAAATTTACCCATCATTCACGGCGCGATTACGCCGACGCCGACGCCGACGCCGCTGAAGCCGGAAACAGGCGCCTAAGAGCTTCGCTCTAAAAAGGGGTCATTCGAAAGGAAAGATTTTTCGCTGAACAAACATCATGTTTTATTGGACGTTACGCAATGTAAAGCCGAAGACATTCGCTCCGTGATCGGTGCAGAAGCATTTGCTAAGTATTCGGTCATGCGTGCTAAAAATGACACGGTGTTTATCGAACATTACGCAATGTCAAGCCGAAGACATTCAGTCCGTGATCGCCCTATTGGAAAGACCAGTTTGAAAATCTAACTGGTCATACTGGTATTTAAACTGGTCAAACTGGTATTTGGACTGGTCAGACTGGTCTAACTGGAAATTGAACTGGTGGAACTGGTAGTCAGACTGGTCTAACTGGTAACCATATTGATCTAACTGGTCACCAGATTGCCTTCTAACTGGTCACCAGATTGACCTGACTGGTCACCAGACTGGCTGAACTGGTAAACAGATTGACCAAACTGGTCACCAGATTGGCCAAACTGGTCACCAGATTGGCCAAACTGGTCCCCAGACTGGCCGAACTGGTCCAACTGGTAACCAGATTGACAAAACTGGTCACCAGACTGGCCGAACTGGCAACCAGATTGACCAAACTGGTAACCAGATTTACCAAACTGGTCACCAGATTGACCAAACTGGCCACCAGATTGACCTAACTGGTTACCAGATTGACCCCTCTTTTTCACTTTATTTGTAGGGGTGCGCGAATCGGATAGCGCAGTCATTCGTAACCTTCACTGTACAAAATAAAGTTGCAACAAACGGTTCTGTTAACAGTGTAGAAGCTATTTATTTGTCATATATGCTCTACCATCTCACGATTTTCACAGGGAGACATGGTACTGTAAACAACTAATTTATTCGCAACTGAATTCATGGCATATTAATGCCCACACGAAAGGTCAGCTTTATTTATTTAGCTAGAGCACACTTCATCAATCCAGAAAAGTAAGAGCCAGCATACTTATTCTTATGATTTTTTTTATATTTTCTTCCCAGAAATAGGTCAAACCAGTCTAAATTCTACAAACTTCAGAAAAAAACGTCAGTAACTGCTGCACGCTTTATGTGGGTCATGGGACAAGTTCAGATGAATTAACAAAAAAAGTCAGAAAGATTGCGCATCAGCTTACTACAACACCATGTCGCATACTGATTTCACATCCATAGGCATTTCACAGTTCCGGAAGAGTGTGATCTGCCAAAACAGTTTTTCATTTGAACACAATTAAACTTAGGTCATTATGAAAACATTGATGAGAATTGGACTATGCATGGGCCTCTGCGGCACATCCGAAATTGAAACATAAGGTCGGAAGTGCAGTCAAAGAAAACACTTCTGTCTAAGGACAAATCAAAGAAAGTTTTAAGTGGGGCGCACATACCATAAAAATTTAATTTATGTGAAATTGACAATCAACCACATCAAAAGGACTTTGAAAGATCAAAATATACAGTATCAACCTGTCCTCATTGACACACAGCAAAACAAAACATATATCACGGGTACAGGGAGTGTACATAAGAGTGTGACTCAGGCGCAGCACTCAAAGGGGTTCGCTAGCCAAATTTAAATGAACGAGTGTTGAGAACCCAACTAATCGCGCTCTATTACATTTGGGAGGTCACAGATGAAGGACTTGCTATCCGATATGAATGAACACAGCTGCTTTTGACATTGCAGGGCTCCACACAGCAAACAGTGTTTCTTTCTGAGAGAAAGCACTTCCTGATGTGCTCTGGAAGCTGCTGCAATTCTCTCAGAACCACTTTCTTGCAAAGGAGGACGCAGCAAGAACCAGTTGCCAAAACTACTTCCACAATTTTCAAAATCTTAAAGTAATGTTTATCATGCGTGGAGACAAAAGTGGTGTCGCTTTGGGTTGCTCTTGTGTAGGAAGTGCTATGGTACACATGAGTTTTTATGACGCATCTCTGGTACTCCGTAGCACTGCTTACAGTTGCTCCAAAGTGCTGCTGGAGAGTAAACTTGTCTTCACTCCTCATAATGGCAGGTTGCCCACAGCCAAGTGTCGTATCATTCACCCGGCAAGCGTTCTGAATCGGTTAGTAACCGAGGACGCCTTGGCAGATCTGCTCCTCCCTTGCCGGCAGTTTGTGAGTGCAAAGAAAAAGCCCTAATTCCTGCACCATCACCACACGTTCCACAGCTTGTTGAGGAAGTCCCTTGGCTGCTGACAAAATATTCACAAGTTCTCCATTTCCACCCTCAAAGACGAAGGCTGAGTGGGCCCAGAGTGGCCCCAGGTGACGGACAGAGTTCGCAAGATTAACAAGGAGGTGCACGTTAAAGGTCATGGCAGTCACTCCGTAGAGGGCTTCTACACGACCCACGAACATGTGGAGAAGTTCTTCTACAAATGAAAAAATTAAAGTGATACAGTGCTTCTGTAGCTTAGCTAGAGGCAACTATACTTAGTGAATCCAGTTACCTTGTTGAAATTTGCCAACCTCCTCATTACATAATAAGTAAACATTGAGAACACATAAGGAAATAGCATATTTGACAAATAACATGAACCATTTGGCTCCACTACAGTAAAAAAATTCAGTTACTGTTCCAAGTTAATGGAATTTAGCATCGACCATTAGACTTGCCATATTGTTCATGCTTTTAGCATGCACAGTCGTAATCAAAGGGCATGTTAAGTCGGTACTCCTTCACTCCTACTCCAACGCTCAGAGTTTCATACTCCGAGTGCAGTAGCTAAATGGAGCATAGCGACCAAGAGCGTGACACTGTTGACACACTGAAAGGATTGACGAGTGAGACTTCTGGTCGTACGGTCATGAACATTTTGTTATGAGTGCAATGCGGCGGTGCATACGGGTGGCAGAAGCTGCAATGATTCTGAAAATAAAATAATTTAATGTAGCCCAATAGCTGTGTTGCTGCATGCAACGGCAGACAATTAAACTGAAGACACAGTGACACTAGAAGTGTATAAACATTTTAACTCCTGAAAAGTTTGGAGCCTAACTGGCAAAGGCAAAAAATGACGTCACCGATTTATTAATGCCCGTGCCACCTACATTAAAAAAGTAAGCTCTTTTTTTATCCGGCTAGATTACTGATGAAGCTGTCAAACTTGTCGAAGAAGTTCGATTTGGCAGCGTGGGAGCAGCGATGCCTGTTGATCAGAATACCGTTGTTGAATACACTGCACATTAAATCATTTTCAAACGAGACTCGTGAAGAATCCTTTTCGAAACGCTAACTGATGTTTCGGCTTGCCACTCGTATTGTCATTACTCGCTGGGCTAAGCAATTTTAAACTCCAGATAGCCAACGGTTCGACCGCTCCAGCGTCTCGACTTTTCTGTCGGCACACTGCCGCCGTCAGTACTACATTGGATGCAACTGGTTCCCAGGCAACACACACAAAAAAACTTTTTTCCAGAATGCTAGTCGATGTTTCGGCTTGCCACTCGCATCGTCTTTACTGGCTGAGCCTTGCATTCTTCAAATGAAAAAGAACAGCCATCCGACCATCCTCTCGACTTTACAGCTTTACTAGCGGCACGGCCATGTTGTATGGAAGTGACGTCATGGAGGGCGAAGAAGCCATCCCGTGCCCTGTCCCAAACTATTGCGCTCCGGAGCTCCGACTTAACACGCCCCAAATTAAGTAGAATGTGCAGCTCTGCGCTTTTCTCCACGAAGCGCTACCCTGGCAGCAGCGAGTGCAGCTAATCGCTCACGTGGCTCCAAACATCAAGCGTGCAAGGGGAGTGAGGTGGTCTCCAGACTCGGGTGCACATTAGATACCATGGACATAAAAAAAAAAGTCGCAGTGTTTTTCTTTTTTTTATGTGTGCAAGCATTTTATGCTTTGTTTTGGCCAGCGTCACATCCGAGAAGCCACCATACTTCTCCCATGCACTGGGATGAGCCAATAGACTACTTCCATAAAGCCCTGCATGCAACACGGCGCGCGTTGCACTCTGGGAACTAGTTGGCCAGGGAGGAGGGTGGCGTGGTTTCGGTTTCGATCGACACGTCGACAAGAGATGGTTTTCTGGTCCCGAGAGCGTCATTTGTGGTCTCTAAACTAACCTAAATGGCCAGGTCTCGAAGCTTTAGCACAAGCCTGAGACGTATAGCTTGTCTTAACCCATGCTTGTTGTATTTTTGTACTTGAGCCTTCCTGTTAGCGTTCCAATCGTGGTATGTGGACTAGCCAGTGCTGGGAATCTCGGCGCTGCGAAGCTCGGGGATCTTGCTTGTATACGAATCAACAAGCTGTAGCAAACAATAAGTATGCATACATCGAGCTCGCGCCTTTATATTATTGTTGTTGATCAGGAAGTTTGTTTCTTTCGTGCGTCCATAGACGAAATATTACTTTTTGCAATTACTGTATTTCTTAATATGCCTTAGTATGCGAGTTAAAACTCGGAAGCGCCATTGAAAAGCTCAATTTTGACACACTTCTTATCTCTTATCTGTACTGACCCGCAGCACTGCACGAAGCGAAGTCCCCACCCGCTTGCATTCCATTAATATTCAACATCGCATATGCACATAAAGTTATCCTGCAATCATATAGGCAAATTCGCACATACAGACCGTTTTGAAAAAGCAAAAGTCGAGCACTTGTTTGAAGAATGTCGCACCGTTCCCCTGAAGTGCGCCGGACGGGCATGAACCCCCATGCGGACCGCATAGGGGTTCATGCCCGTCCGGCGCACGGTGCGACATTCTTCACACAAGTGCTCGAACGAATTAAAGGCGCGTTTGACGGTTGCTAATGGCCATAAGATTTGTTTTGTGTTTGTTTTTTTCCTGCCTGAGTATGCCAAGATAATTTCAGACACACCATTCAGGCGCAGATCTTGGGCGTCAGTAAAAGCTCGTCCAAAAAGGCTTAGCGAGGAGTAGGGGACACTTGTTAGGGCCTCCGTCGTAGCTAGCCAATCTCAGCGTTTGCGAGAAATTAATCTTCTACCTACATAAAATTCGAGTGGGAGATATATGATGACACGAGGAAGACATCATAGTAACTTTTGTGCAGTAGTGAGGTCGAATTTATTGGCGTTTCCTTAAAAGTTCATGCGTAAACGCTGGGCTCAACTTTGATACCCTGTGAGGATGCGGCTTTCTTTTCGCCCAATGAAGTAACAAGAAACGGACGTTTGGCAACCAAAATACGTATAAGGCTCCAGATGAACAAATTTCAGTTCTAGTTCAGTGGTACTAGACGGGATGATTGAAATTGAGCTCAAACATGCATTCGTAGGGTGAGGTGACTAAGCCACGTCTTACTAAGTTCGCATACGCACGCACAATATCCGGTGTTTCGGGAACCAAGGAAAGGGCCACGGTCTTTGTTTTGTATCGCTCGAGAATGAGTCTATTGTACGTTCGTGAAAAGTCAGATAATCGAAAACGCAAGCAGCGCGTTCGGTCGCGGAGTGATAGCATGAGGTAAAGCTGCTCAGTCGACACCGAAACTGAGTGGCCAACTAGTTCCCAGAGTGCACCGCGTGGTATTTCGCCGCGATGGGGCGCGTCGGTTTTGGAAGTAGTCCACTGGCATGAGGCCACTTGTGTTTGCTGGCTGCAACCAGTCCCCAGCTCCATGAAGCAAAACAGTCATGCGCTCCAGTTACGTTTGACTACGAATGGACGCAGTGTGAAGGGTAGTCACCAAGGTTTTCTTGTCGGTGAGAAAGAGATTGAGGAATCATGTTCGTTTGTACAGTCGAGGTGCATTTTTTTTTGTCGAGAGCCTTCCAACACGGCCACTACGCCGACAGCACGAGCATGCTGGAAAGGCGGCAGTAACTCGACAGCGAGATACCGGTATGCCGACCTATGAGTAGCTACAAGTCTGTACTGTACACTTACCGCTATTAACGAAACAGTGACACAGCACAGTTGTCCTACAAGAAAAGCCCGGGGAAGTTGTACATAGAGTGTGGGCTCATCATGCTTGCTCATACCAGTCAGAACCGACGACAACAAAGCACTTCGATGGCCTGTGGACGCACGCATCAAATTACAAACTTAATACGAGCTCATAAAGTGACAGCATAAGATAAAAGATAGCTTACTGATGGCTAACAAGTGCTTCAAAGTTCATGTTGATTTGACAAATGACTTATAGATGAGAGGCTCGTTCCTAATGTCGGAGTCGGCAATAATAATAACATAACTTTACCGTGCATTTATAGACTTGTAGTCCATCAGAAGAATATTATGTTCCCTATGGAAGCTACCGTATGGTATCTTATTCCCCTTTTACGTTTCTGTTGATTACCTGACTAAATTACCGAGAAATCAAAAAACTGTTAGAATTGCACTCTTTAATTTTGCTTTTATGAAATCATGTTGTGTGCCAATTTTCTGTGCTAGATGTATTTTTTTGTTTATGACCGCAGTGAGCTCGGAACAAACCTTGAATCAAGAAAAGACATTGTGAACAGCATCTGTTCACTTTTCTACGTCCTC
The DNA here is from genome assembly GCF_016920785.2 of Ixodes scapularis. Taxonomy (NCBI): domain Eukaryota; kingdom Metazoa; phylum Arthropoda; class Arachnida; order Ixodida; family Ixodidae; genus Ixodes; species Ixodes scapularis. The sequence continues at coordinate 887,418 of NW_024609951.1, read as the reverse complement.
AGCTTTTTCAGCTGCGCTGCACATAGCTGCACAATTATGGGACCTCAGGTCCTATAATTTGCCTCACTGTGCTGTTCCCATTTGATGCCATGTATATTGAGCCATCAAAAGATTTAAGTTTTCAATATGCACCCTCACTTCATCAATCTTTTAACAACCATTTTCTATTTGTCGCAAATGCCAGCTATCGACAAAAGGGTGGAAACTTTTTATATGACAATGGGACACCATAATGATTTGTAGCTCACCTGCACGCTTGATTTCCTCAAGCGTAAGACTATCACGGAGCAAGATATGGATAGCCTCAGAGAGCTTGCACAGGTGCCTCCAGTAGAGTTGGGGAAGGAGGTCCAGCAAGCATGGAAGGGCATAAAAAAGGAGCCATTGCCTCCACTCGGAGGCCTTCCAGAAACTGCGCTCCTCAATCGAACGAGGTAGCCTTGTGACACAGTGCGGAGGCTTGATGCTCTGGAGGCGTGCATTGACCTTGACAACAGACCCCCGTGCACCTGCAAACCACATGAAAATTCTTAAATTATTGGAACATTTATTAAACAGTGATGTTCATAAAAAAACAAAACGTAAATGTACTAAGGTAGTGATTTGGGTAAGTTGGTATACGTGATTAATGACGAAGACAGCTAAAAAATGAAGACAATGAGAAGGAACAAACACAACAGCTTCGTCCTGTCATGTTTGTTCCTTGTCGTCGTTTTCGTTTTAGGGGCGAAGCTCCTTAGGGGCTAGCCATGTCCGTATGTCCGTCCGCCGTCAGGTCACGAGCACGTGAGCACGTGCTCCCGTGCTCGTGTAGGGAAAAAAAACCGCATCTCCACGAGGTGAATGATGTGGATTGGGGCAGCTCTGGTGGTGCTTGTGTGCGTAGACAATGAGCCGCAGCATGCCGAGCCTTTCCTTCGTTTTCATCCATGTCAGAAAGAGAATGTGTGGTATGGAACGTGGTTATATACGCATTTGAGCATTTGACTGCAGCGCGACATGGATGAAAACGAATAAAAGGCTCGCAATGCTGCGGCTCAGCATCTACGCAGACAAGCACCACCAGAGCTTCGCCCCAATCAACATCATTCACCACGTTGAGATGCGGTTGTTTTTTTTAGCTGTTTTCGCCATGAATAAAAGATAAAAAAACAATGGACCTTTTCCAAATACCGACGGCACCAGGCGGTGGCTGCACGAACTAAAAATCGCGGAAGTGACCTACCTGCGCTACCATCGATAATGGGAGCTACGTTACCAGTTGCTTCGCTCTCTGAGCAGCGTCGCGTGCCCAACGCAACGAGGTAGGCCTAGCGCGACATTAAAGAAGGAAATCCGTAGCGTCCACCCAAACGTCGTGTTTTTCTTTCCGTCCACTTTCTTTTTTTGTGTAACACAATTATATATATGCTGCAATTACGTGTTCTACTCGTCGATTTACTGCCTCATTCCGAATTTCCTCGATTTTTTCGTGCCGACTTCCACCGCTTGGCATCGGGCGCTCGCGCGTGCGCAGAACGCTTCTCGGAAAAGGTCCATTGAGTAGCAAATACAAACTATAAACAGCCAAACTGAAGTTACAAAAACAAAAAAAAAAGACTTCCTCTTGTTCAAGCATGCAACAGGCCAATGTACGAGCAAAGCGACAAAAATGTGGTTGGGTGCATTGTCTGCTAAACCCAACGAGGTAGAGGGGCTTAGAGTGATAAACCGGAAGTTCGGAAGTGGCACCCCCCCGGTTGCCGCCATATTTTACGCAAATGTGACCACTCGTCACGTGACCTCCCAAGAGCCGTGACGTCACAGGTAAGATGGCAGCGCCCAGAGCTGGCGGATGCGGGTTTGTTCGGCGCGCGGTAGCCGTGATGTGCAGCTGCTTTCCGACGACTTCGGGCTTCTTCGTGCTCGCTGACGCAGGTATAATGTGAAAATATGAAGGAATGAGACTTTATACCGTTTTTGCGCAAGATCGCTCTGGATCATCTGGATATTAACGCCTGTGATGTGCATCGCCGTATTGGTGCTTGGATTCCGGGATGTGTCCGAGGATCGATAGAACTTTGAGTGCTTTTAACATGAAATTTTCGCATTCTCTTAGCTTTGTTTGAACGTTGAAATATCTGAGAATCTACGCGAAGTGTATACGTCGCGTTAGGGCCTAAGGGAAGTTGTTTCAGCCCTCCGTCACCGAACAACCTTAGCAACTTTTAGCGAGGAAGCTCCTGCGATTTTAACCTTTTGTGCTAATCCACGATTCTACATTCGATCGCTTTTCTTCCTTTTTTTTTGTGTGTGTGTGTGAGTGCGAAGTGCACCCTTATTTTCAGCTACGAGTTTGGCGTTTTATTGAGTATGGGGAAGAATAAATCGTTGCAGGCACCTGCTTCAAAGCTATTCGACTTGCTATAAGAACAACTGGTTTGTTGCATGCATAGATTAACTGCGAATTTTTTCTGTTTTGTAGGATTTATTGCAGCTATACTCTTTTCCATCAAGAGTGCATTGTATTAGTCGGTCAATTATTTAATTGTTCTAATTACCTGGATAAGATGATTCATATTTGTGTTCATCCCTTGCCTGGAGAGCAGTCTTGTTGAAAAATGTTGACTACCATTCCTTTCGGTCTCTTCAATAGACTCTTTTTAAAAGTGTGGGCTGTCTATACTTCGCATCACCGTAACTTGGAAAAGGCCAACCGCCACAGCCCCCTCGAGCCAATCAGAGAGACGGAGCGAAGGTGTGTGACAAATCTGTGCAGACGAGCACTCTGGTGATATGCTGTCATGTGCCTCTCTCCAATGTGTGTATTGACTCACCGAGACCGTAGCCTTTGCCGTCTGCCAAATTCTGATGAAGCAAATTACAGTAGCTACTACTGTAATTACCCCAGGCTTTCATACTTTTGGTATTTGTTCGACAAGGATGTTATGTCCACCATCCCTGTGAATTCGGCTCAGCACCTATTGGACTTGAATGCTGCATTGGCGTCCGACGTGAACTGGGGCCCATTCGTGTGCTTTGCGCCGAAACAAATGGTGACGGTTGTGTTGCTTGATAAGGTTCTGCAAAGGGTCTATTGTGTCATATATATATAGGAAGTGTCATGCTATATAACAATGCATCAACACATACTATTAAACTATATGCTCAGAGGTGTGTTTGTTTCTCCAATTAACAAGTTACAGCAGTGTGCTTTAATGCTATTATCATGTGTGTAGTTTTAAGTATCCTCTCTGCAATGCCTACGAAGGCCCCTGGAAGGAATAAATTAATAAAGAACATTTTCACATCACTGTAGTTGGTTTTCGGATGCACCACATGTTCAGGAAAGGTTGAACGAGTGCAGCCCCTTGCAAGAAGTCTGCCAGTCTGATATGACCCCTTAATTAATATTGAAGGGTCAGAGAAGCGAGTGTCCTCGTAAGGTCCAGAGCGTGCAATGGACACAATTCTTGGTGTGTAGACTCAATGCATGAAGGCAAGCGAAAATATGTTTATCTGGTTAGTGTATCAAATATGTTTATTTCCACTTGATTACATAATTATTGATTCTTAGTAAATGGTTCCATAACGAGTTCTTTCTGCGACAGTTTCGTGTCAGGCGTTCAGTCATAGTACCTGTGGACCTTGTTGTCGGATGACGCTCCTGGCACGTCGGTGTTCAGTTTGGTCGAGTGACAACTTTGACCGACTGATGCTCTCTTGTAATCATACGTCATGTGCACTGAAGCTGCAGGGCTGGCTTCTAATCCGAAAATTTTCCTGGTAGTTTTCGGCATTAATGTAGCAAGCTCGGGCATGTATTGCTTCCGTGGCTGTGCCTTTTGCTGTACCGTTGACTTGAAAGCTGGCAACAATTTTTGTTTGCTATCCAAGTCTGGTGATGCTTGCAGTTCACTTTTGAGAGCAACCAACCATTCTATTCCTTCAAGTCACTCAGGGGCATTCTCCCTTAAAGTTCAAAATTGTGTGCTTCGTGGAGTGGACACAGAAAATTGGTGTCAGCAAATTTTTAGGTATTGTCCTTGGACGACAACCGACACCAAATCCACTGTCACTGCATCGCCGCTCACCTGCTTTGTCGTGCTTACCTCTTGTTGAGGTGATGGACATGAGGAGCTTTGGGATAATCAGGGATTCAGAATCTTCGATTCAGCACCTTCGGCATCAGGGACAAAGGTCGCCGAAGATAATCCTTAATCTCCCGTGGTCGCTCCTCGAGACGTAATTCAGGGTCGTTTGGCACGAACCCTCGCCGACCAATTCGTTGGTACGGGCTGCTTTGGTAGACATGGTCGGCTTCATGCAGTGGTAGCAAAGTGGTTTTCGGTCGCACATTCGCATCACCTACGTTTTCCTCGGTGTACTTTGTTGAGCACAGTCCTACACACGATGTCGGGAATGCTTCGGCGTTAGAGTGTCTCATTGAATTGGCATTGAATACTAAGGGGCAGCCGGTGGCGGTCGTCGTGCCATTGTGGTGTAAGTTGCCCTTGGTTTGTCAGATGCCGCTTCGCTTGCAGAAGTCTCGGTTGAAATACCTGTCAAACTTGTTCCGAAACAATCTCGGCTATCAAAATCAAAGCCGGGCAACTGATGGCAGGAAGTAGCTTCCTGATCTCCTCACAGACAACGTCGTGGGTGATGTCGTGGATGCCTGGGAGGCTGGCGTCGAAGTAGTAGCTGGACAACTAGAGTGTCGAGACGCCGGGAAGTTGTTCATAGTGGCAGGCTCGGGCATGCAGTGCACATTCTATGTTGGAAGCCTCAGTGATATGAACACTTCGACTGTTGTTGGGGGGTTGCGGACAAGGCTGCCGAAGGTGTTGTCCCTCACGTGAGGCGCATGGGATTCTTAGGTTCTTGTCTTCTGTAGCATCAAGGTCGGCGTGGGCGTGGGCGTGGGCGCTCGATCAAGCGCAAAACATCCTCCACGAGTGCGGTGGCGCTATCATTGGGGCAGTGTCCTGGACAGAATCAAGAATGCGGCTCTCTTTCGTTGATGTTGGCTGACGGATGCGCGCTTCAGCTTGATCTTGCAAACTTCCCATGACGTTAAGGAGGATCCATGGTTCTCAGACCAGCGCCGGCAGTTGCTTCCACGAGAAGTATAGGTTCTGCAGGAGCTGGTTGTCTGTCCACCCAATGTGGCGGGCGACACTGTCATATTGTTCAAGCCAGTCCTTGACGTCTTCATACAGCTTGCGTGAAAAAGCGTCGGAGTGTGATTTGCGACGGGCATGCAAACAATGGTGGGAGGGGACACGGTTTGCTGCTACAGGTTTGTCATTGTTGCCTGAGTCAGCTTCGGATTTTCTGACAGGAGACCGAATTCCGGTGGTTTTTCCTGGTAGCAGCGACTGGCTCGGATTTCAGGTGCTTCGTGGTGTATTTCCGAGGTTACTCCTTGTGGTACTCGGTCGTCTTGCGGTTGTTCTGCCAGGCTCGGGTCAGGACTTTGCCTACGGCTCGACAGGGGTATAAGACGCAGAATAGTCTGCCAGCCGTGTCCCATTATCGGATAACTCGGCTGAAGAGCCGCCGGGTTCACACAGAGTGAAGGGCTACGGGTAAAGTGCCCAGCGCCTCCACCTGAACACACGATTACAGCTGAGCATGACCTGCAGTGTCCCAGAATAGTGAATATTGATAGAAGATAGGACTGGAACAAGGATCCGTGACAGTATAACAAAACTAGCAGAAGAGAATCTATCCTGACCACTGAAGAAGCTGCAATGCGCTTTAGTGGCATTCTGTCCGAATAAATCCTCTCCTTCGGGGTTTGGCGACTGCCGTGGACGAACTGAACTGAAATGGATGTGGGACCACTTTTCTGGTAATGAGCCACTGCAGACTGTTGCCACAAAGCGGCGTGAGCTGGGTACGTAACACGCTCGGTGAAATGTCCGGACAGCTTGCAATTCGCGTAACGAGTGTGGATGAAACGTCTGTGTTGACGAAACGTGCGACAGACCAGCGGGATCAATGCCAACTGCAACACCTGTGCTCCGTGAAAGTGCACCTCTACGCCGGAACAATTTCGGAAGCAGCACAGCATCACCTAAAGCATGGCACAGGAACTACCAGCTTGAAGGCAGCTCTTCGGTGCGCCGCACACCTGTGCTGCGTGAAAGTGCACTTCTACGCCGGAACAATTTGTAAGCAGCACAGCATCATTCAGCACGGCACGGGAACTACCAGCTTCGAGGCAGCCTTCCGGTGCGCCGCACAACCGAAGTGAGCCCTCGGTCATTTGATCGAAGCTGCACCACGATTGCACACCGCCAAGCACGACTCACGCAATTTCCGTCGCTAAACTGTGTATCCAAATATATTGCACACGCTTCACTGCAAACCTCAAAGATTCCGATGGTCAACGAGAGCACAGAAACGTCGCCTTAAATTTTATCCTAGCGGTATCCGAATCAATCTGAGGTCCGAGCAACGTAGGTCAGATTGTCTCTTCCGTCGCAATATCCCGGTCGGTCACCAGCGAAATGCACACCGTTTCTCCGTATTTTCACGTTATACCTACGTCAAACACCACGCTGAACTCTGAACTCGCTTTCGACCGGCCTCATATGACGGCTTCCGCGTCTGAAATCAACTCGCCGAGACGAACGACAACCAACAAAGCATCCGACAAGCTCCGGCCCAGCTGGGGCCAGCCGCTGCATGGGCGCTGCCATCTTTCCTGTGACGTCACGTATTTGGTTTGGTCATGTGACGTGTGGTCAAATTTGCGTACAATGGCAGCCTCCTTATGGGGGTCACTTTCGAGTGCAGACCGGAACCGTGGTTTATCGCTCTAAGCCCCTCTACCTCGTTGGCTAAACCGCTTGTGTGCCTGTGCTGCCTTTTCCACTGCTGCGTTTCAATGAGGTGTCGTTTTTCGTTGTGCGTTCACATACTTTTTAAACTTTTAATATTTCTTGTGTATCCCAGATACTCGAGAAAATCTACTTTTAAAAACATTTTAACAGCTCGCCCAATTATATTTATTTTGACCTTAAAAAGTTCTTCTAATGGGTCTGGCCTACGGCAAGGTTTCTCACTAACGCCACTGGCTGCACGCATTCAGCGCCACACGTTGTCCGATTTTAATATGCTGCAATATTTTGTTATTCTCTCCTTACCCCGGGATGCCCAGACCACCACAGAGATAGAAACCGCAAAAAAACCTACAGCATCAAGTATGATTGCATGGCCACCTTAACAACTGCTGCAAATTACCAACAACTATGCATTGGTAATTGATAGTTGTAACAAAGCCTCTCCCAGGCCTCCCTGTTAAAGAAGTAAACAAGCCAATCCGTGGCGGAACTATTTTGCATAATAACTGTTAAAACTGGAAAGGCAGTTGCTTCATGACTTCGCTCGTTTCGACCGTTTCGTGCAATGTCACATGCGCAGTGGCTGAGTCAGCCGAGTGATTTGAGGCGATTTTGCTTGCATAGTGTTTGTTACCGCAAGTATTGGCCTCCACCATGGGTTACATTGAATGGGTTCTCTGTTTTCACTGTAAACATGCCATGTGCTACTTTTCATCAACAAAACGTTACATTTTAAACGGGGCTGTTGGCTTCAGTGGAATGCTTTCGGGACGTTTACTTTTGATTGTGTTGATTGTGCTGTGCGTGCCTTGAAATATTTCTCATGAAGATTTTAAGTTCTTTATATTTACTGTAAATATGCAGCGGTAGCTTTTTACGCTTTGTGGCTTCGCCTGGAATCTTAACATAGCTCTTGTGTCAACTTCAAAATGAAACACAATACTGTTGTGTATCACGATTGGGTTTAGGAAACAAACAAAACAAACATATAATTTTCAAAACTGTAAAACCTGGACATCTCTGATATTCCAAAACTCCGAACCTCACAAATCTGGACCTGAAAGAAACTTCAAATTTATTTATCTTAAATTTAAAAAAAATGAAACTATACAGATGTCGCAAACTTTATTCTAAGACGGAATCAAAACATTCAAACTCGAGCTTACAGAAACCTTCAAAGCTTCTAAGTTGGCAAGTTCTAACTTTGGCCGTGTTCAAAGATTGCACATTTTTCTAAATCGAATGTCAGCAGTGTTCGAAAGTTGCAAAGTTAAGTTTGAATCTACGTCAGGTTTACGACATCTTTATTTACAACCGCACACTCTGCAAGAGCAAAGACGGCATCGGTGCTTTTTCACATTTGCTAAAACAATGCATCGACATGAACGAAATTTTACCACTCAGGCTAGAGTCCCAAGAGAACACTTTTAATTATCCATCAGTTTTGATTACAGCAATTAAACACAGGAAAAACAGGTGATTGTTTTCTCGTGCTAGCAGTGTTGCGTTGTGTGCATGCAGAGCGCAATAAAGGATTACGGCAATAACCTTGCGACACCAGATCTGCATTTAGGCTGTAGTTGGGAAACAGCAACTAAATAAGATTTAGGGATTTTTTTCATGCATGGCCAGATATCGAAAACGTGTCAGTAGTTACCTATGTAGTAGGGCTGCCGTGAGCTGGAAGATGAAAAATGCAGCTCCGTGAACTGCCGCACTACCCCTTGGAGAACGCAGTGCATATACACGGCACTCATTCCTTCAACAAGGTCAAACCCTGGGGAAAAATTATACCAAGTTGGTTTCGACACAACACATTCCACATACAAAAACTAAATCTAAGGTTCATAAGTGCAGATGGACCCTTGACGCCATTCACAGGATCCCCCAGTCTCTGTGCCAGCACCATATCTTGAGCAAGGAGCCCCGATGTCCTTGGAGCTGGTGCCTCATCAGCGACATAACGTACACATCCTGCAGATGAAATCAATGTGCTACATTGAACTCAACAATGGAGATGTGATGATATATACATTTCTGAACTGATATAAGTAATTACTATTAGTAAAATAAGTAACTCATACCTTCCTTATGCTCGCCTTTCATGAGGCAGAACGGACAGCCGAAGAAGCCGTGGAAACACACCATGTTCTGTATTGCAGCACGGGCAGGGGCATCCACGCTGCAGCAGAACACAAATGCTCTCTATGCATGACTGCGATCGCCATGTGTCCATGCCACAGGGATCATGTTGTTGACCTCATCAACAAACTTCGATAGGAAAGCCGACATAGCCGGGTGGCATTTTCCAAACCAGAGGGCAGCTAGAGTTGGTTGGTGCAAGCGGACAGATGGAGGCAGTTCGTTCACGGTGAACTGTATAGGCCACACGGACGTTTTGGAAGATTTAAAAATAGGGCTTCCGTCAGTGTTAAAGGTTAACGTCAGGTCACTTTGGCCTACTGCAACCTTCTGGTGCAAGGTCTTGTACGCCGCACCCGTTGTAATGTCCGTGATAAGGTCAGAGTTGCTGGATTCAAGATTTAACAAACTATTATGAACGAAATTTTACCACTCAGGCTAGAGTCCCAAGAGAACACTTTTAATTATCCATCAGTTTTGATTACAGCGATTAAACACAGGAAAAACAGGTGATTGTTTCCTCGTGCTAGCAGTGTTGCGTTGTGTGCATGCAGAGCGTTTTTTCAATCAGCTGCTTGAGTTGTTGGTGAAGGTCTAGCATTAAGAAAAATGAGCCATCCTGCCTTGGCTTCTCAGTCTTCTCCTCAAATTGACAAACATCGCAACTTGCAAGTGTATGACCAGCTTTAAGGACTGTACCACAGCCAGGACACAGGTAGTGATACTTCACTAAGTTGTCTTTTTTTTTGGCCCACAGCTTCCGAAGCATGTATGCACTTGGTGGTACAACCGCGCAGCCGAACAAGTCATTAACTAATTTCAACAACTTGTCTAGTCCTGACCAGGTCGATCGTTCGGAGACTGCGTACGCCATAATCATTGCGATGGCACCAGCTTTTGTGGTAGTCGAAAGGGGCAATGTGCGCTCCCCGAACTCTTCAAAGCATAGGGTCAGGAGTTCTTCCACTGAACCTGGTCCCAACACTTCGTCGTCAACGTCTTCCGCTATGTCTTCGCTTGACTCCGGTTCCGACGCTTCCTCGTCCATGTGTACCCCTAGGTCCTCGCTTGACTCCGGTCCTCGCACTTTGCCGTCAACGTGTTCTGATAGGTATTCGCTTGACTCCGGTCCCGACACTTCGTCGTCAATCTGTTCCACTAGGTCATCGCTTAACTCCGGTCCACGCACTTCGTCGTCAACATGTTCCGATAGGTCTTCGCTTGACTCTGATCCCGACAGCTCGTCGTCAACGTGTTCCGCAAAGTCTTCGCTTGACTCCGGTCCCCGCACTTCGTCGTCAACATATTCCGATAGGTCTTCGCTTGACAGATCTGATCCCGACAGCTCGTCGTCAACGTGTTCCGCGAAGTCTTTGCTTGAGTCCGGTCCTGACAGCTCGTCGTCAACGTGTCCCGCGAAGTATTCGACTGACTTCAGTTCTGCCCCCTCGTCACCAAGGCGTTCAACATTCCAAGAATTGTCATTTTCGTCGGTTGAGCTGATCTCCATGTTTGCTTCTCTTCCTTCGGACGAACATTCGTCACGGCTCGGAAGCCCTCCGACAACAGAACCGACGTCCACTCCTTGGTCATAGGCGCCTAAATTGTCACCACAAGTGTTTGCAGTCGGCAAGCTACCTTCGCCGCGGTTCAAAGGTTTAGCGGTGTTAGCGCACACAGCTCCATGAGTCGCTGGTAACGTAAAGTTGAAAGCGGTATGACGTTCGGCTCATCTGCATTTAAATATCGCTTCCGTCGTTTGATTCCCAGAGTAGCCATGTCACGAATATATCCGACGTCAAACGTAGAATGTAAGAGACATTAGTCCTCGACACTAAATATGTTGTGGAAGAAACAGCCGGAGCGCGCCCCATAAACCCCGCTACCGCCAAGAGCCCGATGCATTGGATTGGATGCTGACGGCTAAACAAAAATGAAACTCCGCGACACCTCGTAGACCGTGCGACCGTGCCCCGGTAGTATATACTATTCGCTATGTAAAGACAAAAAAAGTGAAAGCCGTTTACAACTCCCTGTAACAACGAATTAGAGCGCAGCTCTTGAGGAGGAGGAGGGAAGGGTACTGGGGGGTGAAGTGAACTGGGGGGGTCACGTGACCTTGGGGAGTCACGTGACCATGCCGATGATGTCATCAGTGACGTCACTGATGACGTCATCAGTGACGATGACGATGCGGACTCCGATGACGTCATCAGCGATGATGACGATGACGATGCGGATGTCGGTGACGTCATCAGTGACGTCACTGATGACGTCATCTGTGATGATGACGATGACGATGCGGATGCCCCCCGAAGTCACGTGACACCCCCAGGTCACGTGACCCCCGCCGAGGTCACGTGACCTCCCCGATGACGTCATCGTCACTGATGACGTCACCGGCATCCGCATCGTCATCGTCATCATCACTGATGACGTAATGTGACGTCACTGATGACCTCACCGGTATCCGCATCGTCATCGTCATCATCACTGATGACGTCATCAGTGATGTCACTGATGACGTCATCTGTGATGATGACGATGACGATGCGGATGCCCCCGAAGTCACGTGACAACCCCGGTCACGTGACCTCGGCGGGGGTCTCGTCATCGTCATCGTCATCAGTGACGATGACGATGACGTCATCGTCACTGATGACATTACCGGCATCCGCATCGTCATCGTCAGCATCACTGATGACGTCATCAGTGACGTCACTGATGACCTCACCGGCATCCGCATCGTCATCGTCATCATCATTGATGACGTCATCAGTGACGTCACCGGCATCCGCATCGTCATCGTCATCAGTGATATTGACGATGAGGATGCGGATGCCGATGACGTCATCGGGGAGGTCACGTGACCTCGGCGGGGGTCACGTGACCCTGGGGGCGGTCACGTGACCTGGGGGTGTCACGTGACCGGGGGGGGGGGGTCACGTGACTTTGGGTCACGTGACCTTGGGGTGACCTTCGGGGTCACGTGACCTTGGAATGACCTTGGGGGCCACGTGACCTTGGGATGACCTTGGTTACGGCGACGCCAACGGCGACGCCGACGCCGCTCAAGCCGGGAACCGGCCCTAAGAGCTGCACTCTAAAAAAATAATAATAAGTTTGCGGTTGCCGTTTGAGCCAGGCGCGTCCCGGCAGTATCACTAAACAACGCACTGGTTTTGAACCATCTCCGCGTCGACCAGGAATAAGAGTCACCCACTTCGAGCTGGAAAAAAACAACAGGAAAGGTCATTTGAACGCAACGAGGTAGAGGGGCTTAGAGTGATAAACCGGAAGTTCCGAACTGGCACCCCCCCCCCCCCGGTTGCCGCCATGTTTTACGCAAATGTGACCACTCGTCACGTGACCTCACAAGAGCCGTGACGTCTCAGGTAAGATGGCAGCGCCCAGAGCTGGGTAATGCGAGTTTGTTCGGTGCGCGGCAGCCGTGATGTGCAGCGGCTTTCCGACGATTTCGGGCTTTTTCGTGCTCGCTGACGCAGGTATATTGTGAAAATATGAAGAAATGAGACTTTATACCCTTTTGCGCAAGATCGCTCTGGATCATCTGGATATTAACACCTGTGAGACAGCATCAGCCGTATCGCCGTACCGGTGCTCGGATTCCGGGATGTGTTCGAGGATCGATAGAACTTTGAGTGCTCTTAGCATGAAATTTTCGCGTTCTCTTAGCTTTGTTTGAACATTGAAACGTCTTTGAATCGACGCGAAAGGTATACGTCGCGTTAGGGCCTAGGAGAAGTTGTTTCAGGCCTGCGTCACCGAATAACCATGGCAACTTTTAGCGAGGAAGCTCCTGCGATCTTTAACCCTTTGTGCTAATCGACGATTGTACGGTCGATCGCCTTTCTTCCTTTTTTGGTGAGTGCGAAGTGCACACTTATTTTCAGCTGCGAGGATGACGCTTTATTGAGTGGGGATCAATAAATCGTTGCAGGCACCTGCTTCAAAGCTATTCGACTTGCAATAACAACAACTGTTTTGGTGTATGCATAGATTAACTGCACCTTTTTCTCTTTCGTAGGATTTATTGTAGCAATACTTTTTTCATAAAAACTGCATTGTATTAGTCAGTCAATTATTTACTTGGTCTAATTACCTGGATAAGATGATTCATATTTGTGTTCATCCCTTGCCTGAAGAGCAGTCTTGTTGAAAAATGTTGACCATTCCTTTCGGTCTCTACAATAACCTTTTTTTGAAAAGTGTGGGTTGCCTATACTTCGTATCATTGTACCCTGGAAAAGGACAACCGCCACAGCCCCCTGGAGCCAATCAGAGAGACAAAGCGAAGGTGTGTGACAAATCTGTGCAGACGAGCACTCTGAATGACATGTTGTCATGTGCCTCTCTCTAACGTGCATATTGGCTCACCGAGACTGTAGCCTTTGCTGTTTGCGAAATTGTGATCAAGCAAATTACAGTAGCTACTACTCTAATTACCCCAGGCTTTAATACTGCCGCGCCCAGGGCTGAGAAAGCAACGCTCGGTCACGGACCTCCAGAAAGTTCTTGTTTATTCATGTACCGCATGTAACTTCTATCATTTATTCCTGCTTTTGTTTTCTAGAAAGTGCGTGTTCATTCTCGCCCGATCACGCGACGCTCGAGCCGCTTTCGCCGAATCTTCGAGATAGCGACGCACTCTAGATAAGAGGCCGCCCGCGACCTTGTCGAGTCAGTCTCGCCCTAGCGCTCGATTCTGCTGACACGCCGACTTCGACGCCCGCGACGCTCTGCTTTCTTCTGTTTCCTTCTTTATTTTTGGCACAAGTTCGCCACATTAAACGTTTATTTATTTCTGTTTCTTTCTTGTTTATTGGTCACGACTCACCACCCGTGACATTCTGGTGGAGGTGCGGGGGTAGCAAGGCCCGTTCCATATTTGTCGCCTCCGTGATGAACTCGTCGACTGTTGTTGGGGGATTCCGGATGAGACCGCCGAAAATCTCGCTTTTTACACCCCTCATCAGGTGGTGCAGCTTCTTCTCCTCGGTAGCCTGCGGATCGGCGCGGGCGCTTAGGCGGAGAACATCCTCCACGAAGCCGGTAATGCTCTCGTTGGGGCCTTGAGTCCTGGTGCGAAGTAAGTCTTCGGCTCTCTCTCGGCGGTGCTGGTTGACAAATGTCGCCTTCAGCTGGCTCTTGAAAATGTGCCAGGATGTCCCAGGACACCTACCGCCGATGCCCATACCGACGACTCGGGCTACGCGGGTTCCACCCGAACGACCCGCGCCCCCGTCATGGTGAACGCCCTATCGAGATCGACGAGTACCTGCGACGACCTCAGTCCCCCGAGCCTGCGTCCCGCCGAGAGTTCCGGTCGCCGTCACCGCGACGTCCAGCTTCGACGATGCACCGACCGCGACGTGAAAGCCTGTCCCCCCTCGCTCCTCGCCGGGGAAACTAGGCGCGGCAACCCCTGGAGGTGGAGTTGCCGAAGACGACCGACGCCAAGATCCTCCACGAACGTCGGGGGGCCCCCACTCGAACGCCACCAGAGACCAAAACGACGCCAAAAAACGACGCCGCTGCAGTGGTGTCCAATACCCTAAACGTTGTCATCGACGGCCACGACGCATCCGCACTCGTGGACACCGGAGCAGACTACTCAGTCTTGAGTGGGAGGCTCTCCCGCCGCCTTCGAAAAGTCATGACGCCGTGGGATGGACCACAAATAAGAACCGCCGGAGGACACCTCATTACACCAGTCGGGAGATGCACCGCTCGCGTCGAGATTCACGGCGAAACATGCGCTGTGAAGTTCGTCGTTCTGCAAGACTGTTCGAGGGACGTCATTCTCGGAATGGACTTCCTGTGTGAATACGGCGCCATCATCGACCTTGCGGAGAACAAGCTGACGCTTCGGAAGCCTGCCCCATCGGTGGAAAATACCAAACCGACGTTAGCTGCAGTGCGAGTCCTCGCCAGCCACGTAAACCTGCCGCCGCTGTCGAGTGTCTTTGTGCCCGTCGGGACCGAAGGAGCCACCTGCGGTGTAGCACTGCTAGAAGGAAGCGTCCAACTTCTCCTCGGACGAGGGATTGGCATTGCAAGAGCCGTAACCGAGCTCCAGGACGGGCGTACAGTAGCCCTTGTCACCAATTTCCGGCAAGAGTCGCAGCACCTTACAAAGGGTACAACTGTGGGCTACGTCGAGGAAATCGAAGACTCAGCCGCGATCGCCGTGATCTCAGAAGACGCCTCTCCGACGCAGAACAAGACAATCACGTCCTCAGAGCTCGACATCGACCCATCCCTCCCAGCCCCACAACGACGACAACTTCGTGACCTTCTCGCCGAGTTCAGTGAGTGCTTCTCCACGTCGTCGAAAGTGCGCCAAACGACGGTTGCGAAACATCGGATAATTACTGATGACGACGCACTCCCTGTGCATCGGCCGCCGTACAGGGTCTCCGTGAAAGAAAGGGAAGCCATCCAGCAGCAGGTACAAGAAATGCTTGACGACGACATTATCCAGCCCTCAAGCAGTCCGTGGGCTTCACCGGTAGTCCTGGTGAAAAAGAAAGACGGGACTCTTCGGTTCTGCGTGGACTATCGCCGACTGAACGCCGTAACAAAAAAGGACGTCTACCCACTGCCACGCATCGACGACACCCTGGACCGACTACGCCACGCCCGATACTTTTCGTCGATGGACTTGAAGAGCGGGTACTGGCAGATTGAGGTCGACGAACGAGATCGTGAGAAGACGGCCTTCGTCACGCCGGACGGACTGTATGAGTTTAAAGTAATGCCATTCGGGCTGTGCACAGCGCCCGCAACCTTCCAGCGCGTTATGGACACCGTCCTTGCCGGCTTGAAATGGCAAAGCTGTCTCGTCTACCTCGACGATGTTGTGGTCTTCGCAAGCGAATTCGACGAGCACCTGAGACGACTGCGAGCCGTTCTACAGGCCTTCAAAGCTGCTGGGCTGACCCTCAAGCCTTCCAAGTGTCGGTTCGCCTATGGTGAGCTCAAATTCTTGGGCCACGTCGTGAGTGCTCAGGGTGTAAGCCCTGATTCCGCCAAGACGTCCGCTGTCGCCGAGTTCCCGAAGCCATCGGACAGGAAGACCGTTCGAAGATTCCTTGGGCTGTGCGCCTATTACAGACGTTTCGTTCGTGATTTAGCGCAGATTTCTGCACCGCTGACGCATCTGACGAAAGACGACGTGCAGTTCCAGTGGGGAGAGGAGCAAGAGCAAGCGTTCGACGAACTCAAGCGAAGGCTCCAGTCGCCCCCTATCCTCGGACATTTTGACCAGTCGCCGGAGACTGAAATCCACACGGACGCCAGCAATACCGGTCTCGGTGCGGTACTCGTTCAGCGACAAGAAGGGGCAGACAGAGTAATCGCTTACGCAAGCCGGGCGCTGTCTAAGGCAGAACAAAATTATTCAACGACCGACAAAGAATGTCTTGCTGTCGTCTGGGCGATAACCAAGTTCCGCCCGTACTTGTACGGGATCCCGTTTCGCGTGGTCACAGACCACCACGCCCTCTGCTGGCTCGCAAACCTCAAGGATCCGTCCGGACGCCTCGCCCGCTGGAGCCTTCGACTGCAGGAGTTCGACGTAACCATTGTGCATAAGTCCGGCCGCAAGCATAATGACGCTGACTGTCTGTCTAGGGCTCCAGTCGAACCTCCAATCTCCGGCGCGGACGACGATGACGACGCCCGTTTTCTAGGCGCAGTTGACGCTACCGACATGAGGGCACTGCAACGCGAGGACGCGGAACTTAACTCCGTGATCGACAGCCTCGAAGGTCGAGGAGGCTCTGTCCCACGGGTCTTTTCTCGGGACCTACCGAGCTTTGTCCTGCGGCGAGGCGTGCTCTTCAGAAAAAATTTCGGAACCAGCGAAACCCCCTGGCTACTGGTTGTCCCCGCCAGCCTCCGAGAAGAAATTTTTCAAGCGTGCCACGACGACCCAACGGCCGGACATCTCGGCTACAGCAGGACCCTTGCCCGGATTCGTGACAAGTACTACTGGCCAAAGCTTCCGAAGACCGTCCATCTCTACACACGATCGTGCCATGAGTGCCAGCGACGCAAGAAACCACCGTCAAAGCCAGCAGGTCTCCTTCAGCCGATTACCCCGCCAACCAAGCCCTTCCAGCAAATTGGAATGGATTTGCTGGGTCCTTTTCCACCGTCGACGATGGGGAACCGCTGGATAATCGTCGCCACCGATTATCTTACTCGTTACGCCGAGACGAAAGCCCTTCCTTCGGGGACTGCTGTCGAAGTCGCCAAGTTCTTCATCGAGTCCATCGTCCTCCGCCATGGCGCCCCCGAAGTACTGATCACAGACCGAGGGTCATCGTTTATGGCACAGTTGACCCAAGAGATCCTGCGTCTAAGCCACACGGAACACCGTCGAACAACGGCATACCATCCGCAGACCAACGGGTTGACGGAGCGGCTCAACAAAACAATCGCCGACATGGTCTCTATGTACGTCGACGTGGAGCACAAGACCTGGGGCGAAGTGCTGCCCTACGTCACGTTCGCCTACAACACAGCAGTGCAGGAGACCACAGGATTGACGCCCTTCCAGCTGGTGTATGGCCGGGCGGTGACGACTATGCTAGACTCTATGTTGCCGCACGAGTCAGTCAACGACGGGAGCGATGACGCCCAGGTGGTTGCTCAACGGGCAGAAGAGGTCCGCCAGCTAGTCAGACTACGAATTCAAGACCAGCAACATGTCGACGCTCGCCGGTATAATCTTCGCCGCCGCGACGTCCACTTCCAGCCCGGAGACAGAGTTTGGGTGTGGACGCCGATTCGTCGTTGCGGTCTCAGTGAAAAACTCCTGAAGCGCTACTTTGGGCCCTACAAGATCATCCGACGCCTCGGCGATCTGAACTACGAAGTTCTACCCGACGGAACGCGCCCATCTGCAAGACGTCAGCCGCGACCCGAGGTGGTGCATGTCGTCCGGCTGAAGCCGTATTACGAACGATAGGACTCTCCACTCTCGTCGACGAGTGAACTGTGGACTGTGAACTCCGGCTAGCAATTCTGCTGTCCTTTTGTTTTTTTGTTTTCCGTTTTTGTGCTGCATCGGGACGATGCACTTTTAAAGGGGGGGATAATGCCGCGCCCAGGGCTGAGAAAGCAACGCTCGGTCACGGACCTCCAGAAAGTTCTCGTTTATTCATGTACCGCATGTAACTTCTATCATTTATTCCTGCTTTTGTTTTCTAGAAAGTGCGTGTTCATTCTCGCCCGATCACGCGACGCTCGAGCCGCTTTCGCCGAATCTTCGAGATAGCGACGCACTCTAGATAAGAGGCCGCCCGCGACCTTGTCGAGTCAGTCTCGCCCTAGCGCTCGATTCTGCTGACACGCCGACTTCGACGCCCGCGACGCTCTGCTTTCTTCTGTTTCCTTCTTTATTTTTGGCACAAGTTCGCCACATTAAACGTTTATTTATTTCTGTTTATTTCTTGTTTATTGGTCACGACTCACCACCCGTGACAATACTTTGGTCATTTGTTCAACAAGAATGTTACGTCCGCCAACACTGTGAATTCGGCTCAGCGCCTATTGGACTCGAAAAGCTGCATTAGCATTTGACGTGAACTAGGGCCCATTTGTGTGCTTTACGCCGAAAAAAAATGGCAACAGTTGTGTTGCTTGATGGGTTTCTGCAAAGGGTCTACGTATAGGAAGTGTCCTGCTATATAACAATGCATCAACACATACTTTATTAAAGTATATGCTCAAAGGTGTGTTCAGGAAAAGTGGAATGAGTGCAGCCCAATGCAACAAGTCTGCCAGTTTGGTATGTCCCATCAATTAATATTGAAGGGTCAGAGATGCGAGTGTCCTCAAAAGGACCTGCGCGTGTGGTGAACACTATTCTTGGTGTATAAGCTCTCAAGGCATAGAGGCAAGCGGAAATAGGTTTATCTGGTTAGTGTATCAAATGTTTATTTCCACTGCATCACATAATTATTGATTCTTAGTTAATGGTTCTAGAACCAGTACTTTCTGCGACAGTCTCCTGTCAGGCGTTCAATCGTACTACCTGTGGACCTTGTTGTGGGATGACGCCCCTGGCACGTCGGTGTTCAGAATGGTCGAGTAGCAACTTTAACCGACTGATGCCGTCTTGTAATCATACGTCATGTGCGCCTAGTGACATCTGATGCACAGAAGCTGCAGGGCTGGCTTCTAATCCGCAAAATTTTTCTGGTAGTTTTCTGCATCAATGCAGCAAACTCAGGCATGTATTGGTCATGTGGCTGTGCCATTTGCCATACCGTTGACTTGATAGCTGGCAACAATGTTTGCTATTCAAGCCATTTCACTTCCATTTTGTAATGGAGATTTATTCTGCATCTCACGACTACTGCAACTTGTGCAAGTTTTGTGTGGCAAAGTGAAGTCTCGTAATGCTTGCAGTAAACTTTTGAGAGCAAACAACCATTCTATTTCTTAAGGTCACTGAGCGGCATTCTCCTTCGAAGTTGGAAATTGTGTGCTTGATGGCGTGGACACAGATAATTAGTGCCAGCAAATTATTAGGTATTGTCCTTGGACGACAACCGACACCGGATCAACTCTCCTTGCATTGCCGCTCACCTGCTTTGTCGTGCTTACCTCCCGTCCAGATGAAGTAGATTACAAGCTTCGGGGTAATGTCGGCACAAGGGACAAAGACCGCCGAAGATAATCCTCAATCTTCCCCAGACGCTCGTCAAGACGCGGTCGAGGGTCGTTCGGCACGAACCCTTGCAAGCCGATTCATTGTTACGGGCTCCTCCAGTAGACAAGGTCGGCCTCATGCAATGGTAGCAGAGTGGTTTTTGGTCGGCCATTCGCAGTACTTCCGTCTTCCTCGGTGTACTTTGTTCAGCGCGGACCTCCACTGGTTCTTCTCGATATCGGGAATGCGTCGGCATTGGGGTGTTTCATTGAATTGGCATTGAATAGTAACAGGTAGCTGGTGGTGGTCATTGTGACTTTGTGGCATAAGTCGCCCTCATTTCGTCAGATGCCGCTTCGCTTGAAGAAGTCTCCAGTTGAAATGCCTGTCAAGCTTCTGAAAAAATTTCGGTGCTCAAAATTAAAGCCGGGCAACTGATGGCAGGAACTAGCTTCCTTATCTCCTCTCGGACACCGTTGTGAATGATGTCACGGATCCCTGGGGGGCTGCCGTCGAAGTTGCAGCTGGACGACTTGAGTGTCGCGACGCTGGGGAGTTTTTAATTGTAACGTGCTCGGGCCTGCAGTGTGCATTCAATGTTGGAAGCTGCATTGATATGAACCCTTCGACTGTTGTCGTGGGGTTGCGGACAAGGCTGCTGAAGGTGTTGTCCCTCACATGAGGAACATGGGATTCTTAGCTTCTTGTCTTCTGTAGCCTCAGGGTTGGCGTAGGTGCTCGATCAGAAGCAAAACATCCTCCACGAAGGTGGTGACACTCTCGTTGGGGCCGTGTCCTGGACAGAATCGGGAATTCGGCTCTCTCTTGTCAGTGTTGGCTGATGAACATGCCCTTCAGCTCAGTCTTGCAAACTTCCCACGACGTTAAGGAGGATTCGTGGTTCTCAAACCAGTGCCTCACAGTTTCTTCCACGAAAAGTATAGGTTCTGCAGGAGCTGGTTGTCCATCTACCCACTGTGGCGGGCGACACAGTCATATTTTTCAATCCAGCCCTCGACGTCTTGTGCACCTTGCATGAAAGGGCATCGGAGTGCAAGGTGCGACGGGCATGCAAACGATGGTGGGAGCGAACGTGGTTTGCTGCGACAGGGTTGTCATTGCTGGATTAGTCAGCTTCGTTTTTTCTGCCAAAAGACCTAATTCCGTTGGTTCTTGGTGGTAGCAGCGCCTGGCTTAAATTTCAAGTTCTTCGTAGTGTATTTCCGAGTGTCGCCCTTGTGGTACTCGCTCGTCTTGCAATTTGCTGTCGGGCTCGGGGTAAGACTTGGTTCACGGCTCGCCGGGGGTTTAAGACTCGGGATAATGTGCCACCCGTGTCTTGTTATCGGGCAACTCGGCTGAGGAGCCGCCAGGGTAGACACAGAGTGAAGGGCTACGGGTAAAGTGCGCAGCACCTCCACCAGAACATACAATGACAGCTGAGCATGGCCTAGAACTTTCCAGAATAGTAAATATTGATAGAAAATAGGACTGGAGCAAGCATCCGAGACAATATAACAAAACAGACAGAAAAGAGTCTATCCTGACCACTAAAGAAGCTGCACTGCTTTAGTGGCATTCTGTCTGAATAAATCCTCTCCTTCGGGGTCTGGCGACTGCCGTGGACAAGCTGAACTGAAATCGATGTAAGACCAGTTTTCTGGTAATGAGCCGCTGAAGACTTCCGTCGCAAAGCGGCGTGAATGGGTGGACTGGGTAGGTAACGCGCGCGATGAAATATCCACACAGCTTGCAATTCGCGTAACGAGTGTTGAAACTTAGGTGTCGACGAAACGTGCGACAGACCAGCGGACTCAATACCAACAGCAACACCTGTGCTCAGTGAAGGTGCACGTCTACGCCAGAACGATTTGGGAAGCACAGCATCACCTTAAGCACGGCACAGGAACTACCAGCTTGAAGGCAGCTCTTCGGCGCGCCGCACACCTGTGCTCCGTAAAAGAGCACGTCTACGCCGAAACAATTGGGGAAGCAGCACAGTATCACTTAAAACGGCACGGGAACTAAAAGCGGCAAGGCAGCTCTCCGGTGCACCGCACAACCAAAGTGAGCCTCCGGGCATTTGGACGAAGCGACACCACGATTGCACACTGCCAAGCACGACTCACGAAATTTCCGCCGCTAAACTGTGTATCCAAATATATTGCACACGCTTTAGTGCAGATCTTAAAAGTTCCCACGGTCAACAAGAGCACAGAAACGTCGCCTTAAATTTTATCCTAGTGGTATCCGAATCAATCCGAGGTGCGATTAACGTAGGGCAGATTGTCTCTTCCGTGGCAATATCGCCGTCGGTCACCAGCGAAATGCATCCGGTCACCAGCAAAATGCACACCCTTCCTCCCTATTTTCACGTTATACGTACTTCAAACACCACGCTGAACTCTGAACTCGCTTTCGACCGGCCTCATATGACGGTTTCCGCGTCTGAAATCAACTCGCCGAGACGAACGACAACCAACAAAGCATCCGACAAGCTCCGGCCCAGCTGGGGCCAGCCGCTGCATGGGCGCTGGCATATTTCCTGTGACGTCACGTATTTGGTTTGGTCATGTGACGTGTGGTCAAATTTGCGTACAATGACAGCCGCCTTATGGGGGTCACTTTCGAGTGCAGACCGGAACCCCGGTTTATCGCTCCAAGCCCCTCTACTGCGTTGTTTGAACGCAAACTTTGTGTCAGGCGAAAAAGAAATAAGCCCGTAGCAGACGACGCATAGTCTCAACAGTGCTCCGCGCCGACAGCGGTGCGTCAAAAACCTATCACAGCCAAAGTAAGAAAAGATGGCAGCCTCCAGAGGACTTCTTCCCTTGGACAAGTACGAGCGCACTTGCCGAACGTCTTGTTTTGGTTTCGTTTCAATAATAACGACAGGTGGATGTCGCACTGTCACCCCCATCTGTTGATCCCAACAGTAGCTCAGTCTTGAATTTAAAAAGATTAATCGTCGAAATCGCCAAAACACTCAATGCTTAAAAAATAAAAAAAATATTCACGGTGCCATTTTATTTTGTCCTCCATAAAGAATTACTCACTAATCTTTCTTTTTGTGTGTGTTTATATTACCAGGTTATTTGTTACTGTACTATTTATTCAAAGTGTGGTTTAATGGAAATAGCAACACGGCGAAAAACATATTTCGTATAATCTACTGATTCTTGTGCAAATTTACTTTTTGGGGATCAAACTGCTTGCTTTTTTTTTTCTCCCTCTGGCAACACTGCGTCGTACTTGCTGTAGCGCACGTGGGTAAAGTGAACTGAAACGTGGTTTTTGTTGTTCTCTGGCGTGTTTTGAAGTTTTGTTGTCACGCAACGTTGGTATCACGCATATACGGCTCTGGTATCACGCAATAGATGCATGCGAAATGCATGCTTATGTTAAGTTCACTGATGGCGTGCATTTGATTTTGCCCACTTCCCTGGTAAAGAAATTCACGCCTCGCGATGCTGCCGACTTCGACGCGACCCGGCTGTACGAGGCCTATTGGGTTTCAGATTCCGGCGAGGCGAAGATGAGGACTTCTACAACGCCAACGTTATCCTTCTGGGCGGGAAGTTATTTATTAGGGGTTAAAATAACCTTCCATGCTTTTGTGGGTTAAAAACATCCTGTTAGTGCGAAAGGTGGTTTCAAGCCATAAGGCAGCTTTTTTTTTCAAAATTCAGGCGTGATCACATAGCACAGACCAGTTTGGGCAGGAAGAGACTGGGGCAGTAACTCTTAACTGCTTTCCTTTCGATCAGTACCTGTGTAGAACCTATTATACTCATGTCACTAAAAAAGGGTGCTATTTAAACGTGTTTTTTTTTTATTCACAGAGAGTTTTGATGATCTTTTGAAGAAGATGCAACTGAAGCGGTACCCGATTCCTAGGAGTTTGGCTGGTAGTGCAACGCAGAAGCAGCCTGCAAGAAAGGCAAGAATAATAGTTTTGCTCTGTAATTGCTCTAAAAATATAACAAAGATGCCATCTCCAAAGGATACCATGAAAATTTTCAGCTCATTGTGCCCTAAAAGAATGGTTGAACACCACACACGCGACCGGGAAAGGCAAATAAATAGTGTTTGGAAAATATCTATTATACCAGGATAGGGCCAGCAGAACTTTGGAAAGGAAAGTGTGGAATACAGAGGTAGAAGAGGATACAAGAGACATCTCTATTTCACTTTTTATGTCCACGCGCAACGCGAAATGTTTTGGGGCAGGCACGCAGTAAAAATCGTAGCGCAGAACCAGTCCATACTGTAGCAAAAATCATAAAAATAGCAACTGCTTTTTTTTCCCGGGTTAGGCCTAGCTGCTTCTCAGCGAGTATTCCGATAAAATAAGGAACTGAAATTACTTCTCATGCCCATTTTTCCAGTCGCTTTCACTGGTGGTGGATGTTGTTCCGTAGTACTTTTGTGCATGCAAAGCTTACTAGCTTACTTAGCTTGTGTGTATGACACTACTTGAGTAAATATTTGATATTTCTACTGTTTTCATTTAGCATGTCCAAAACCTTGAACGAAAGGAAAAAAAAAAACGGAAGACGATTGGCAAGCGGTCGAGGCTTGATGACATCGCTGCAGATTTTAAGAAAAAACGAAAGGTGCAGAATTATCAGACACCTAAATACTTTTGCATTCTGAAGTTATGATATTCCAACAGTGACAATGTATTTTACCCAGACCCAGGAGACGAGGGCAGCCCCTCAAAAGGATAGGATCCTTCGACATCTCCTCCAGGAGAAAGAGGGGAAAATAAAAAGACTTCAGAAGGAGCTTGCCGAGGAAAAGGCTCACAGCCGGAGGCTGGGTTTGGCCCTTGCAATGAAAATTGGTGTGCATGCTTCTCTTACTTATTACAAAATGAGTCTTTAAAAAAAAGGAGCTATTATAACCTGAATTGCTGTCCAATTTCCACCTGGTTTTTCAGAAGCTGCCTTAGAACCGCAATGGGGGAGGCCTGGTACTTCAAGCGAGGAGCATCTGTTGGCTGAACCACCGTCTTTTGAAGGCTTTGAACTGCTCGGTAAGATTCTAGTTTACAAATTTATTTCAGCTTTTGATCATGCTCATCCGTGTATTTCATTTTGTTTAGAAGACTCGCCAAGTCGTCTAGTAGAGGAGGTCCCCAAAAGCCCAGTGCGATCAACCTCGTACACAGGCAAGTTTTAAGCGTTCTAAGTTTGTGTTGAGCTTTTATTTGTTAAATGACTGTCAAATGTAATAACAGACAGTAAGATTATCCTGCCCGAAAACTGAGAAAAGTAAATCCTATTTCAATTTTGATACTCTCGAAAATACCTGTAAATTTCTGCAAGCCCAAATGCTGCGCTGGGCAGATGAATACACGGTGCCATTTGACAGAAGGAAACCCTCATGTAGTCACTGTAGTAAATAGAAACTTGTCATCTAGAGGAAGAGCTTATATGTTTGCTGCCTCACGTGGACCATAACTGTCCATCACTTACTGGCAAAGGAAGCAGACTGATTTATTCACAAAGAAAAACGAAAGCGAGTACAAAATGCTGGCATGACCGAGCTGAGGTGCCATATACTCGATTCACCCTTAAGCTGACAGTGCAGTGGAAGGTATGCACTAGATGTACCAATCGGAGCCAGCTACATGCAACATCAACGTGCATTGTCATCGCGCCAGAGAGTGCGGTGACATCCCGCACAGCTGGCTCTGAATTTGGTCCATCCAGCACGTATCTTCTGCTGCAATGTCAGCTTAGGGTGAACAGAGTATAGTCTGCAATACAACCGTAACAAAAAGGCAAATCTGATCAACAGTAATCATAAGTAGCTGTTTCTGAGGGTACCTCGTTCTGCAATACAAATGTACAAACATATTAGTGGAAACAATTTGTTTTTGTGTATTTCGTGTTAAACAGAAAATTGTAAAGGCCCATTCACACATTTACATTCGGAGCGACCGCTATGCTTATGAACCAATGCAACCACTGCGACTTCAACGACAACTGTACGCGACGTGTACACACATGCAACCACATGCAACCACACGAATGAACAGCCAACGAGAGACGAGATTCAGCTCCTGCTCCTAGCCAATAGTAAGCAACCCAGCTACGCCTACAAACATGGCGGACGGTTTCCTGCCCGACGCGAGGTCCACCGTCCTCACCAGAGCAGCCGAAAGGTTTCGGGTACGGCGTACAGTCACGAAGATCTGCTGTGCGCCTACAATAGCTGTGTAAAGGCTGGTGCAGACATCCGAAGCGAACCCGTTATCCCCGACTGTGTCTGTTGTGACCGGAACGACCGCTCTGCACCGCGCGTACACTCCTGCAAACACCGCAACAAGTGCAGTGTGTCGGCAGCACGGCGACCGCTTCTCTACCGCTGTCACCTGTTTCAGCGGTGCCTCTAAAAAGAATGGGACGCGCTGCCACTCACTTGCGTAACAGAAAATAGACAGACTATCTTCTATGACCACAGACTTTATTTTTTTTTTTCAGGATACGCTTGCAGGGTAGTGCATTAAAAAAAGAACAAAAAAAAGATGCAGTACACCGTCTTGCACGATCACGACTTTGCCAACAGTACAAATCTCGTCACACACCTTTTCTACGATATAAAGACAATGTAACCTTAGCAGCGATATAGCAACGTAGAAATATAATTTCGTGATCAGATAGATGTTGCGAGCGTCAGGATTGCTAACACTAATCACCTTTCTCGGATGATGAAAACGCATGAAAATTCGCATCTTTTATATGGTACGCACCAGTAATACCCTGATCTTGAGTACACGGATGGAATGCGCCAAAAAATAAATCCGGGCGATGTTTGAGGACACAAATGCTAAGAAAGCACCACTGTAGTCGAAGTAAACAACCACGACGGCATGGGCGTTTCCGCCGTCTTGAGAGGGCCACCACGAGATCGCCGTACGGCTAGGAGGATCTTCCCTTCTAGTATTTGCTGGGTTATCATAACGACACACGAGGAAAATTCACAGTCAAGGATAGCGCTTTTACGCGGAACAATAAGCTTCCACCACGCCGTCCACATCGACGATCACCACCGATGCCATGTTCGCAGATAGAAGGAGACCGGCGTGCAACGCGCGCGACCAAGCTCTCCTCGACCTCTGATTGGTCCGTCGTTGCGGTCGTTCCCGAACGTAACGAGAAAGTTCAGCCCGGCTCAACTCCTTACGTTGCAAATAAACACGAACGAAACGACCGTTTGGCACTTCGTTGCTATGGTGACTTGTTGTTCCGACCGGTTGCATTCGTTCGTAAGCGTAGTGGTCGCTCCGAACGTAACTGCGTGAACGGGCTTTAAATTGCAAGTGCAAGTGACCCAAAGTTTGAATTTTCTAAATCAACAGTAACCTTAAAGTTTGTTGATGGCAGTTGAATTAGGATCTAAGCAGTTTTCCTTTAAAGGGCTCCTCCAACGAAATTTCTGCTTCTTTTTTTGCGCTCCCTGCCTTTGGTGGTTCGGAAGATTCGGGCAACAAAGACAAGACCGCAAAAAGGAATAGTGCATCATATTTTAATTTGACAAGGCGCAGAACAGTTGATAGATTGTGGCGCAGCAGGGTGCTAAATGCGCGTGGCGGGTGACGTTAAAAGAACTGGCTTCCTGATTGGCCAGATCCACCAAAAGTGTCTTTCTAAGTGCGGAATAATAAGCGAGTGTTCTTACGTCATAATTATTTATAAAAGTTCCTTTTATTGAGCTCTGAGACTTAGTATTTTAAGAACTAAATGTAGTTTAATAAAGCACTAAAAGAAGAAACAACAAAAGCAAGTTTTTTGTGATGTGTGCCGTCCCGCGGCATCCGTGTCGCGGAAACTGAAACCAAACATTTAGACGACACATTGTACTTACAATAAAATAAAATACAATAAAATAATTACATGCTCTCTCTTTTCGTGCGCTTTCACGAAACTCGGCTAGATGAGTGGGGACTCCAGTCACCCCAGCGGCGTGCGGGGGGCGACCTGGGTGACGGAGGGACGATGCACGAATGCAAGCACGGAGAGGCGAGCTGAGCGCCGGCGATGTGTACGCGGCTTTGGAGAGGCGGCCATTCTATTTGACATGCCAGCAGCTCAACGGCGAAGGAATGTTGTGCACCTGCGTAACCCCAGTCCAAGGCAACACTGTACCAAGGCCAGCCGACGCTAGAGTCACTATAGAGCTACGATGTGGATCTGGCTGTGGAGGGGTGACAGCATGTATCGCGCGTACCATTGACAGCTCCATTTACGTCAGAGTGGTCTGCTTTTGTAAATTTTATTTGCTTAAAACTTCCCAATTTAATTTTATTTTGGAAAGCGTTTTCTTCTTTTTTTTTGTTATTGTGTTGCTTGCTGTCACTAAGCACAAGTTTCAGACCAGTCAGAAAATGATTGGAGGGGCCCTTTAAAGTAAGAGTTTGCTTATGGCACATCTTCCTTTTCGCTAGTCCTATGCCAAAACCTACTCGAAACCTATCTTGAAATGTGCTCAAAACCTATTCAGAGTTTACTTGACACCTATGGCGAAACTCGCCTTGAAACGGTGTGTTCACTAACCATGGGCTCTTTTGGAAAACAGAAGCTGGCCCCTGGTGAAATTTGAACTGTGCCAGTGCCGTTCAGTGCAGTTAAAAATCAATGCCTTCGTCTACTCGGCCACTGGCACAAGTCTGGATGGGTGTATGTAGATGGGCGTTATAAACCACACACCGGCATGTCTGTGGTCGCAGATTGACACGCTGGTGAGATACTCCACGGTATTATTTATTTTCAGGAAACCTTTCCGGAGCGGAAAAGTCTACTGACCAACCTTCACTGGGCCGTGCTCCTTTTCCGTCAGCTGACCAGCAACCGGGCAAGTACAGAAATGCTCAAAAGTGGCAGAAAGCAGATATCTGATACAGTTTGTTTACGGTGGTGATTAACTCTACGGGCTGTAAGGATCCTAAAAATGCGCTCCCTGCCTGTGGTGGTTCGGGAGATTCGGGCAACAAAGACAGGACCGCAAAAAGGAATGGTGCATCATATTTTAATTTGACAAGGCGCAGGACAGCTGATAGATGGTAACGCCGCAGGGTGCTAAATGCGCGTGGCGGGTGACATTAAAAGAACTGGCTTCATGATTGGCCAGGTCCAACAAAAGTTTCTTTCTGAGCACGGAATAATTGGTGACTGTTCTTGCCTCACAATTATTTATGAGAGTTAAAATTTTAAGAACTAAATGTAGTTTAATAAAGCACGAAAAGAAGAAACAACAAAAGCAAGTTTTTTGTGATCTGTGCCGCCCCGTGGCGTCCGTGTCGCGAAAACTGAAACCAAACTTTTAGACGACACGTTGTACTTACAATAAAATAAGATACAATAAAATACTTACATGCTCTTTCTTTTCGTGCGCTTTCAGGGAACTCGGCTAGATGAGTGGGGACCCCAGTCACCCCCGCGGCGTGCAGGGGGCGACCAGAGTGACGGAGGGACAATGCACGAATGCAAGCACGGAGAGATGAGCTGAGCGCCGGCGATGTGTGCGCGGCTTTGGAGAGGCGGCCATTCGATTTGACACGCCAGCGGCTCAACGGCGGAGGAATGTTGTGGACCTGCGTAACCCATGTCCAAGGCAACACTGTACCAAGGCTAGCCGACGCTAGAGTCACTATAGAGCTAAGATGTGGATCGGGCTGTGGAGGGGTGACAGCATGTATCGCGCGTACCATTGGCAGCTCCATTTACGTCAGAGTGGTCTGCTTTTGTAAATTTTGTTTGCTTATAACTTCCCAATGAATTTTTATTTTAGAAAGCGTTTTCCTTTTTTTTATTGCGTTGTTTGTTGTCACTTGGCACAAGTTTCAGACCAATCAGAAAATGATTGGAGGGGGCCTTTAAAGTAAGAGTTTGCTTATGGCACATCTTCCTTTTCGCCATTCCTATGTCAAAACCTACTCGAAACCTATATTAAAATGTGCTCAAAACGTGTTCACAGTTTACTTGACACCTATTGCAAAACTCGCCTTGAAACGGTGTGTTCACCAACCATGGGCTCTTTCGGAAAAAGGAGCTGACCCCTGGTGAAATTTGAACCTGTGCCAGTGCCAGTCAGTGTAGTTAAAAATCAATGCCTTCGTCTACTCGGCCAGTGTCACAAGTCTGGATGGGTGCATGTAGATGGGCATTATAAACCACACACCGGCACGTCTGTGGTAGCAGATTGACACGCTGGTGAGATACTCCACGGTATTATTTGTTTTCAGGAAACCTTTCCGGAGCGGAAAAGTCTACCGACCAACCTTCACTGGGCCGAGCTCCTTTACCGTCAGCTGACCAGCAACCGGGCAAGTACAGAAATGCTCAAAAGGGGTAGAAAGCAGATTTCTGATACAGTTTGTTTACGGTGGTAATTATCTTCACGGACTGTAAGGATCCTACATAAAAATGCCAGAGTTGTGATCATGCGCAGCATATATTTGTGTTAAAAAAGCGATTCAAAATGGCAGCCAGATTGACAAAGGGTGCCCATCAACAAACAGGAAGTGAAGGTTAAGGGGTAGAATGCAGATTTCTGATACAGTTTGTTTATGGTGGTAATTAACTTTACGGGCTGTAAGGATCCTTAAAATGCCAGAGTTGTGATCAATCCCAGCATATTTTTGTGTTAAAAAAGCAATTCAAAATGGCAGCCAGAATGACAAAGGGTGCCCATCAACAAACAGCAAGTGAAGGTTTCCCACGCCCCTGACTGGCCGACACGTAGGAAATTTCTTGAATGTGCACGTGAATCGTAGCCCAAACCTTGTTTCTCAACGGCGAGAGTATTTTGTCGCACCATTGTGCCATGGAACTATCAAATCTGTCGCCCCGCAAGCTCGCGAGACCGGAATGGACAGCAGACATGGGGGCCATATTGTACGATGCCATCCCGATGAGCGACATTAATGACGGTCATTGGAAGCGTTTGCTCTAGGAAGCATGCTAAGCGGATACATGGCTCCTGGGGAAGAAGGTGCAAAGAAAATGTATTTTACTGTTTCCAAAACGATGATTACAGTACTGTTGCCCACACTCCGGAAAATGCGTTTCTCTCGAAGTATAATTTGAAACAAGCCTAAAAAGGTAAAATCATGTTCGCAATCTTTGCAAAATGTAGCATTTTTATTAGTCAACTTTTACCGGTGGACCAGGGTGTCTCCTTCGTAGAGAATAGTTTGAATTTATTTCTATTGCAACGTGCTCGATATTTGGTTTTATATTCATGTTGAAAAACAGCGCGACTGGGGCGAGGACACACAGAGATGAAGAGAACACAAGACAAAGCGCTGACTAGCAACCGGTTCGTTATTACAACATAAGGAAGGATGACAATGAAATGAAAAACATGGAGTCAAATGTTCGCGCGCTTGCTTGGCGCCTCGTGGAATATGCCCCTTTCTTCTTTTTTCTTTTTCATCCAGTTGTTGACTGGTGTTCTTCTTCTTTCCTCAGGAGCTTGGGTTACCCGGAGTCTTAGTCTGAAACTTTTAATATGCACTAGCTGACACCTTCTACACAATACAAAACCAAAACCAAGGTTCTTCAAAAAGCTGGTTGCACTCTCTTTACCATTCTCTGGTGTGGAAAGGGAGAGAGACGCAGGGTGTGTCACACCCTGCACCGGTGGATGTTGTGTAAGGGCCGGGAGGTTTACCATTTTTACTAAGTGTGAGCAATTTTCTTGGGGTTGAAGATTAGGAAAGGGAGAGCGTGTATCAGGTTTGGGTAAATTTCTGCCTGTAGTATACTTCTTTTCAGCGCAGGTTAGCAAAAGGCAAAAGTATTTTGCGATTCATTTGGAGCAATGCAGCAGATGTGTCAACTATCCACTAGGAAAAGTGCACTTTGACTGTGCATTGTCATGTGCTACGCTCATACATTCCAATTGGGGCCCATCTTTTCCACTTGCCAAGTTCGCTGAAACCAAGGAGGTTATAAGTACGAGGAGGGGGCACGTTGTAATACTGGTGAAGCCTAGTCATAAAAAGTTTAAACGATTTTGTGCCCAGCGTGGCCGCAGATCTCTTTGGCGATTGGTGCGCGTGACATGTCACATGTGAGATGGATGGTTGATTGTAGGACACCTTGCAGGCTTGCGCGCGCTCCGTCCGGAAGGTTTTATCAGATCGAAGGCTAGACTGTGATGTATTCTAGTACCCCATAGCAATACGAAGGCTTGCTACGGTCACGTGATGTGGTCACATTGGCATGGTAAGTGAGAAGAGTAAGGAGGAAAATGAGAAAGAGGCGAGGCGTCAAGGGAGCATGGCTTGTGGAGGCTACGCAGCCGACGTCATGCCCTCTCCTACCCTTCTATCCTCCTTGACTGAAACAGAGTTTAATCTGTTAATCATTTTAGTGGATTTAAAGAGCCATTCTTAGGAGCAAACTATCTCCTTGTCCCAAATATTTCTGATGAAATAAGCTCTGCACCTGAACGCAAGTGAAGGTAATACTGCTGACATATTGTGTCTATTTTGGTGCAACATAAGAAAAGTACAAGCTTCGCCTTCAGCTCCTGATCGTTTCCTTCCTTCGTCTGCGGCTGAGTGCTTGCTGAAGTGTTACTAAAGTTAGAAAGCTTATGCTGGAGGCAAAGCTGCTACTATTTTTCTTCTGTGGCAACAGGGTATGGTATCGAATATTTAAGACAACCCTGAGACAGGGGGGACAGAAAGGGGACAGAACACCGTCAAGTTTCTTGTGAGACTTCGTCGTGTTCTGTCCCCTTTTTGTGTCCCCTGTCTAAGGGTTGTCTTAAATCATGAGTGTAAACCAGCTCGTTCTGTGTTTTGTCCCTTGTCCGTATCCCCAGTCTCGGGTTTACAACTATGCCAAACCAGCTCGCCTGCGCCTTATCACTCATTATAGTATCCAAATTGGTAAGGATTTCGAATCTAAGCAAAGATACTACCTTGCTTGCAGGATTCCTGCTGCCAGAGCCCGCTCTACCATGTGCCGGCCTGCACCACCAGTGCTGATCGAAGGAGCTTCAAAGCAATTTTGGTAAGTGACCAAAATTGCTTTGAAGGAACAATGAAGACGATTATGCACGAAGGCTTCGTGCATAATCCAGGGAATGTTGACCAATTTTTGGCCCTAATCGTCGTCCGCCTGTCACACAACTTAATAGACTGAGCTCACTAATCGTTGGCGCAGGCATCACGCCACCATAACTGTAGTTCACAGGATGCTGATGGTAGTACACCAGACAGCTCGTGCTTTGCTCGCGTAGGCTAGGCTTGCAGCTGCCTTGTGGCAAGTGCAAAAAGACTACAGCTCCCACGACACATTGCGGCAGCGGCGTCCATATTTATGGTCATATTTACGGCCATATTTCTAGAGTCCTTCGTCACTTTCCTAGTCATGGAACTTCCCCGTAACACTATGGGAGCGCTTCGTGTGCTGCAAAGCGTGACTGCGCAGTGGCGCTGGCGTAGACAGTTCAACATAATTGGACAGCAGATGGGCGTTCAGTAAACGCAGCTGTTGGCCCCCCGGAGCCCACAATCGGGCCCCACGGCCGGTTCGCTCATCTTGCGGTTGCGGGTAAGAGGAATTTTTATGTCGCAATACCAGCTCCACGGGGACATGGAACTACCTAGTGCCCCTGCCTGATGGCACGAAAATCCGTGTCGCTTTAAGCACAAAAGTTGGATTTCGCATGCAGAAACTGACCGCAGAGGCTTGCAATTGGAGTCTAATTAACCGCACCCTTGCACTTTAGGAGTGGCAGGTAAAGTTGCGGCCGGGGAACACCAAGATGAGCCAAAATGATAGATAAATCACGCGATACAAAAGCAGAGACGGGACTTGGCGTGGAAGGCTTCGAATTGTGGCATGATAGGACTTCTATGTTATATATTATAATTTACGCGTGTCTTACTTTTTAACTGTGATCCTTTTTTAAAAATTGTGCTTGCTGTGTCTAAGTTTTCTTTTCTCTCTGAACTTATCTTTTATAAGTTAGTATTACAAAATGTTAGTGTTATTATTGTTTTAGTACCTAATTTTATTATATTGTTATTTTTATTATTACCATAAAATAATATTACAAAATATATATATGTACATAATATTACAAAACTGTTGTCACAGCAAAATGTAGAGTAAAAATAACTTTTATCGCATTTCACGCAAGTAAAGGTTTAATCTTTTATCTTGGTTTTGCGACTTTCTCATTGCAACTACAGCTGCTAGATTTTTTTTGTGGATGTTTTAATTTTTGAGTTCACACAACTGCAGTGTCTGTTAGGACTAAATATGCGCCTTCTGTTATTGTATGAGTCGTAGCAAGCACCTTGAATATTGAAAAAAACAGATACAATTGTAGTTGCTGGGGAAACAACGTTTGTTTCGACCCAGTTTGTATGAAAGTCATGCTGATGCCATTATGAAAGTCATGCTGATGCCATTATCTTGGCTTCCTTTTAACAAACATTATGAAACCATGGTATCAGTGCAGTAACTTATCTTGATCTCTTTTTTCTTCAGGCTTGTCGATTTAACAGGTGATTCAAACAATAAAAAGTCTGTGGCGCAGTCGTGCAAGTGGTAAAAAAGTAAGACATGCATAAAATATAAATTTGAAAAAAAAAAGATGTTTAGTGTTGGCGCGATTTGAAGCCAAAACTTTCACGCCGCGATGACAAAATTGAACACCGTTACCAGTTCGCCACGCAAGACAGCGGAACTTCCGCAGCTCGCGCAGAGGTATGTGTATAACACCACTGCTTTTGTCTTGCGTGATTTATCTTTTATTTTGGTGCATATTGACCTTTTCCGGCTGTAACTCTACCTGCCGCTTTTAAAGTTTAAGGGTGTGGTTAATTAGACTCCAATTGCAAGCCTCTGCAGTCAGTTTCTGCGAGCAAAGTCGAGCTTTTGTGCTCGAAGCGACACGCATTTCTGTGCCATTAGGCA
The DNA here is from genome assembly GCF_016920785.2 of Ixodes scapularis. Classification (NCBI taxonomy): domain Eukaryota; kingdom Metazoa; phylum Arthropoda; class Arachnida; order Ixodida; family Ixodidae; genus Ixodes; species Ixodes scapularis. Next base: position 852,805 of record NW_024609951.1, on the reverse strand, counting down.
GGGGCATAGGGTGCTACATAGTTCCATGTCCTCAAGGAGCTGGTCACGTGACATAAAAATCCTTCTTGGCCGCAGCTGCAAGATGAGCAAACCGGCCCAGGGGACTGATTTCTTTCACGGGTGGGAGAAAAGTCCGAGTCTGCTCTCGCTGAGGGATGCTAAAATACTGTTAGCAGACACGTCGTCCGGTAACGCAAGGGAAAAGTGGGGTTTGTTTGCTATGAGGCATCGACACCATTGTGGGCTGTACGGTTCTAATTATGTCCCACGGGCGGGCGGAGAGGTCGAAAAAAAAAAGGTAAACTGAGAACATCTACTATTTCCTGAAGGGCGCAGTTGATGACCTGTGCTTCATTTAGAAATGCGAATTCCATTCGTTCTCCTGTCATACATAACCTGACATCCGCCGGTGAAAAAGTACGAATTAGAAACAATCCGTAAATAGGTGAGGACTTCTGACCTACTTAGGATTATGAAAGCTCTCGTATGCCAAATAGGTGTTCATTTCAAATTCTTAATTATTCTCGGGTGGATGTCGGGTTACGTACGACAGGAGAACGTATCCAAATTTTTAAAAGCACAGGTTGTCGATAGCGTGCTTCAAGAAATAGCGGAGGTTTCCAAGTTAACTTTGTTTTCGATCTCCTCTATAATCTCAACACCTGCTAGCTAAAATCTGCTAGCAAGTGACGTCTCTGTTCCGTCAGCAAATGACACCTTGTAGCAGACGAACCCCGCCTCTTTCATAGCAGACGAACCCAAATCCGGCTGAGATCGTGCTCTCTCCACTGAACAAATTCGGGCTCCATTATTACAAAAATTTAACATATTAGGTGACGTCGTCTCCAAAACGACTGGAACAGAAACTGCCAGTAAGCTTCACAGCCATTCCTGTTTTTTTTTCGGCATGTCAACGGATTTGCAGCTTGCAAATGCGAGGTTAGAATGCCAGAGTTTAAACGATACTGGATTATCTGAGACCTTAATTTTAAGCACATTCACGAAGAATGAGCATCATGCTGCCGATTCAAGTACTTTTCGCAAAGGCAAGTGTGAAATTGTGGGTTGCGTGTGCCTAGTCGCGCACTGGAGACTTTGCGCAAAGACAAGCGTGAGATTGCGGGTCGTGTGTGCGTAGTCGCGCACTGCATGACCAGGCATGAGTGGCATTTTCATTCGTAACTGCTGCATTTGTTAAAGTATATAGGTAAACCTGTAGTCCAGATAAAGAGCAAGAAGACACGCGAGCAGAATACGCACGCGCAGCACGGCCGACCTGAACACAGTCTTTCAGCACGAGAGCTGCCGCTCGAGTCCCGTAATGAAGTTTGAAATTGTGCAGTAGAGTTTCAGTGAGCTTGCTGTTCTTAGATCTAACTAGGCAAGTAGCACCCTAAAAAACAGTCCGCCTGCTTTTTTTTTGTCTCGGTCACGGTTTTTTTGTGAGTATACGTAAACGTCCACAATTACACTTTCAAAGGGGCATCTCCGCGTCAACACCGCTGGTTCTTCTCTTAAAGCTTGGCATTTTAGTGAAGGTATGTTGAAAGTATTCTCGTATGCAAGAAATTTTCAAGCAAACGGAGGATAGCAAGAGTATATTAATGCGTTAGTAGTGCTGCAACTACCAGCATAAACCGAAGCATCTGCGGTGGTTTGTCCCTACTCTCGACAGGAGCTTCTGTTCCTGTATCAAACTTCGGCGGAAGTTTCATGACCAAAAGCATTATTAAGGACTCTGGTTTCCCATTCAAAAGTAGTGTAAGGCTTCTTCCTCATCGATTTTCTCATTCTTGGTGTCCACGGTGGGTTCTTTGCTACCTACCAACACCACTAAATCTTCGTTTGTTGGAGCACCGCACACCACCACAGTGCTGTCAACATTCACGTAGAGTTTGCACAGCCCCTTGAAGACCTAATACCCTTGAAAAAAGAATTTCAGTGCCCTTAATACTCCTGGAATTTATTTGCATTCATCGTATTTCTTATACATAAACATGGAGGCGGGTCAGTTATTGTCTTTATTCGAATATCGGGAAAACTTTGTTTCGGCTCGTTTCTTTAAAACTTAGGGCCAAGCAAACTCGTGACAATAAAATGGCGTCTTAACCTGCAACGGCACATGATCTTGTTATATGGCAGTATGATTATGGAGTTCAGCGTTGGGTTTGATAATGAGACTAAGACTCACTGTTTTGCCAAACTGTGGTAATCTATTAGATGGAATGTTTTTCCCATTAGTAGATTATAGTGTTCACGAGGAAATTCTTATTGAATGCAGGTTCACCTTGGCAATGGATTAAAAATCCCCAAGCTAAAGCTAGACAACTTGGTGTCCAAGTTACCGGAGCAACGCTTCGTAGAGGACTGTCCCGGACGATTTACACTACTGCGGAGCTCTGCATTCGCAGCGTGACTGGCGAGCCGAGCCGGCACTTTCTTAAAGAGGGCGCGAAAGGGAAGCTGCCGGTGACACCTGCAAAAATAATGGCCCTTGCAAGTAAGTGCATAGAGTGCCAAAATATATTAGAATGAAAAGGGGTCAACTTTCAACAAATAATGTATTGTAGAAAGTTGATAGAGTTGGTAAATGTCTTAAAAACAATGAGTTCAAAGATGTGCTGTCCTTGTTCAAGTCTTTTTTATGTTTAAACTATTGGAAAACCAAAAATTTATTGAGGTGCACTTGGAAAACTAACAGGAATAATAAGGTTCACGTATTAGACAACTAAAAATTTAATAGGTGAACTTGTGCTCACAAACAAAATAAAATTGGTGGCAACTAGCGTTGGCGGTGTCGATGTCAGCGTGACTGGTAAGACCTTACTATAACCCAAGACTATATGCCTGCAGTCACAATGTGCTTCCTGTTACACACATTCGACAGCCAAGAACATTTCCTAGAATAGAAAAAAACAAGCTTCGTGGTTATATTTAACTGGGACATTCCAGACAACCAGAGGATAAAAAGAACTACCGGTGCCCAATAGTGGGCCTCTGCCCGAGAGCTAAATGTGCTGCCATCTTGGCCATGCACGCTGCATTATGTTTTGTGAAACCTTTGAAAATGCCATCCATCTGCTTTTTTTTTTTTTGCTTAAAGGGTTTCTTCAACAATATAATTATGCTTCTGCTTTTTTTGCGCTCCCTGCCTTTTCGGTGGTTCGGGGGATTTGGGAAACAAAGACAAAACCGCAAAAAAATGGTGCTTCATATTTTTGTTTGACCAGGCGCGGAATGGTTGTATCGATGGTGGCGCAGTGTGGTTCTAAACGTGCGCGGCAGATGACTTTAACGGAGCTGGCTTCCCGATTGGCCAGGTCCACCAAAATTTTGTTCCTGAGCGCGGAATAATAAGTGTGAATGTTCTTACCTCATAATTATTTATAAAAGTTGTTTTTATTGAGCTTTAAGACTAAGGAAAAACTAAATGTACTTTAATAAAGCACAAAAACAAAAAAACAAACAAACAAGGCCCTTGCGACATGTGAGCCGCCCTGCGGCATTCATGTCGCGGAAACTGAAACCAAACTAGCAGACGACGCATTGTACACACGTGCTCTCTCTTCTTATGCACTTTTACGAAACTCGACTCAGTGAGTGGGGACCCCGGTCGCTCGCGGCATGCGGGGGGCGACGATGATGGGACGATGCACGGATGCAAGCACTGAGAGGCGAGCTGAGCGATGCGTACGCGGCTTTGAGAGGCGGCACGCCCACCGCCCAGCGGCTCTGCGGCAAAGGAACACAAGGCACCACTGTATCAAGAATAGCCGACGCTAGAGTCAGTATAGAGCGACGATGTGGATCCGTCAGCTGAAGAGCCGCCGCGTGTTTTGCGCCTACCATTGGCGTCTCGATTTACGTCACGCAGTGGCCCACTTCTGTAAATTTCGTTTGCTTATAGTGTCCCGAATAATTTTTACCGTATTTACTCGAATATAACGCGCCCTCGATTGTAACGTGCACCCTTTTCTCGAGCTCCGAAAAAAGAAAAAACGCCATGACTTAGATTGTTACGCGCGCCAGATTTTGTAGGTTAAATACAGAAATTAAACTTTTTCTCACTTGGAACAAAGGTTTATTCCGAATGCTTCAATCTTGCGATGAAATGAACGGCGCTGTCTCTCGCCGGCAAGGTCGTCATCATGGCGACGGTCTGATGCAGCGCTCGTGGGACAGTACGCATCACTCGTAATTGTTGTCGGACGACTCCTTATCGCTGTCAATGGCCCAAACCATTTCATCTTTGGTGCCGTTCATAGCGTTAGGAATTCGCACTTCTTGAAGGCCTTGATAACCATGGCAGACGGGATCGTGCACCATGCATCTTTCACCCATCGCACGTGATGCGGCCCAATTTCCATCGCTCTCTGCGCACAATATCCCTTTTCTTTTGAATCCAGCATCATGGTGAACGCGGTGGGTCTTTGCAGTGGGAACTTCCACGCTGATACAAAAGAAATACGGGAGCTGGCTACGCAGCTTCTTAGCGCGTAATGGGCGGCTATTTTGGAATATCGATGGCGATATGGTAGCGCAGTTTTGGATCGCACTCGTTTGTAGCGCGCATGCGATTTTTAGACCTTAGTTAGATTCGAGTAAATACGGTAGTTTCTCAGTGTTATTGCGTTGCCTGCGGTCACTCTCGGCACAAGTTTCAGACCAGTCAAAAAATGATTGGAGAGGCCCTTTAAATCTCTGTATTCGGGAATGGATGGACACATTTCTAGGAATAGACGGAGACATATTCCCTGCAAATCCACTCTTAAAATAATTAGTTACATGGTAATGGATTGTGACAAGTTAGTGGCGCCCCCCTCGGGCAACCGCCTTGACCACCTGAGCCGGTGGTCAAGGCGGTTGCCCGAGGCCATTAAGCCCGTCACCAGGCGTACAGCCACAAGACCGCCGAGCTGAGCTTGGAGCAGGGATGCCTGCTCTGGGGTTCCAGGGTGGTGATTCCACAAAGTCTGCGGGCCAAGGTGCTGCAGTTGCTGCACGCGGGGCACCCTGGCATTGCAAAGACCAAAATGGTGGCACGGTCGCACGTTTGGTGGCCTGGCTTGGACCAGGACATCGTGCACCAGGTGCAAGGCTGCCAGGTCTGCCAGGAGAACCAGCGAGCCTCGCGCCACGTGGAGATCACCCCCTGGCCGTTCGCACAGAGGCCGTGGTCCCGCTTGCACGTGGACTATGCGGGACCCTTCAAGGGCCACTACTTCCTGATGGTAGTGGACGCCTTCTCCAAGTGGGTGGAGGCACTACCAGTCACCAGTCCATCGGCGAGCGCGACCATTGCGGCGCTGCGGCAAGTCTTTGCGGCGCAGGGGTTGCCAGACATTATCCTATCGGGCAATGGTCCCGCTTTCGCCAGCACCGAGTACATGAACTGGCTGCAGAGGAATCGGATCCGCCGGATGCTGGTTCCGCCGTACCACCCCGCTTCCAATGGTGCAGCAGAGCGGGTGGTACAGACCATCAAGGACAAGCTCAAGAATAGCCAGCCCGGGGATTTCCGGACGCAGGTGGCCCGGGTACTGTTCCAGTACCGGACCACCCCCCACGAGGTCACTGGCCGTGCCCCCTGCGAGCTTCTGCTGGGCCGGATGGTCAAGACCCCCCTGGACGTCTTGCATCCAGACCTCCGGTCCACGGCGCTCCTGAAACAGCTGAAGCAGAAGCTGGCTGCTGACCGAGGGTGCCGTCCCGGGCCTTTGCCGGAGCCGGGAGCGTCGGTCTACGCCAGGAACTTCCGTCCTGGCCCACCCTGGTCTGCCGGGCGTGTCGTTTCACCAGCGAGTGCCTCGTGGCTGCTGGTCCGCATGCCCGACGGGACCACCTGGCACCGGCACGCCGACCATGTCAGGCCTCGCTACGGGACCTGGCTTGCACCCTCGGCCGTCGCTTTAGAGGACCAGCCTGCAGGGGGCCCGACAACAGCACCAGTAGCGGCCAGCGGAGCGCCATCCACCCCGGAGGCGACAACCGTCGCCACTCCTGTGGCACCAGTTGGACCGGTGCCACTCCCCAATCCGCTCCCTGCAGCTCCACCGGGTGGACAGCGACCAATTCAGGCAGCGCCCGGTGTTGCCACACCTGGCCCGTCGACACCAGTGCCCAGGCGGAGTGCACGGCAGAGGAGGCCACCTGACCGCTACTCACCGGGGTGACCTTCATCGTCGACAGGCCGGGACTTTGCATGACCTGACGCCGATATGGTGTCGGCCGTGCGCGTCGTGTATTTAGTTATTTTGTTTTCAGGAAAAACAAACTGGGGGGGGGGGGAGAGTGTGACAAGTTAGTGGCGCCCCCCTCCAGTCCGCCCGTCTGCGGCCGCCAGGCTCGGCAGGCAGCATTGTTCACCGCACTAATAAACGCCGTTGAGCGCACGCGCTCCGGCCAGTCATCGTCCACCCTCACAACCAGGCTGCGTGTCGTCTCTCCTCGGCGGGTGCTTCGGCCCTTTCGTCCACGTTCTAGAAAGATCGTGACATGGATGTTTTACAATCTGGATTTAGGTTGATTGGTGTCTTTGGCCAGGTGTTTTGGTACTGCCAACCTAGGTTTATAATTGCCACTATAGCCACTTGTGGACTTTTTTTGTTAAAATGTTTACCATATGAATTGTAGACCTGCACTGACTTAATTTAAAATAAAGTGAAGGATGTGCCCGTTCTGTCCTTCATCTTAATGTTCCTATTAATTATTCCGTGGGATATTACCGTTCAGATTTCATCCGTTAAAAAGGAAGCGATTTTTTCAATGCTATGTATATATATAGTTAAGAGTTCAAAACCATATGCTTTGACCTTGATAGATCTACTTGTAAGTTTCAAATGATGTTACGCCCACACCAACCTGAATGCACCGATCACATTTTCACAATACTAGTCATGCAGGGTCGCTCTCGAGTTGCGCTTACCTATTGGTAGAAAGAGTAATTCTGTCTTAGTGTTGTGCATTTCTAGTGCTTCAAAACATTTGCAGGGAATTAAGCCCTCCAGTTCCTTTAAATTATATATATTATGTTTACGAAATTATAACAAGAAGAAAAACAAAATTTTAAGTTTTCTTCCTTGCACAGCTGTTTAACGCAGATATATTTACAATTTCTCCAGGTGGCCAGATGTACTATTAGAAAGCAAAGAATCCAGAGCCTGAGCGTCGCCAGATCCTGGAGCTCCAGACGATGGTACGCAACATCCTAAAAAGACTTCTTGCCTGATGTTGCGAGGCAGGGCAGAAGGAGGGTCGCTCCGATAGAATAAAATGGCCGTGATTCCTTATACCGTTTCACAGTGGAATTATTTACTCAACGGCATGTACATACTAGTTGAACCAGCGTGACAAGTCAATGTGACCAGTTGAACCACCATGACACGTTCAACCACCATGACCAGTTCAACCACCATGACCAGTTCAACCAGTATGACCAGTTCAACCACCATGACCACTGTGACCAGTTCAAACAGTGTGAAACTGGTCAAACTGGAGCAATATCCAAGTCTGAAACTGTTACCAGTTTGAACTGGTTGCCAGTTTAAACTGGTCTTTCCAATAGGGCGGTACAGAAGCATTTGCTAAGTAGTGTCATGCGTGATAAAAAAAAAATAAAAAAATACAAGGTGGATTAGAAAAGCGATAGAATCGCCTTTGCGTGGGCTACTTGCAGTTAAAATCGTGTAAACATAAAGCAACTATGGCCCACCTCGCTAGCAGCAATCTTAAAGTTTATCCGCGTAGTCGTCACACTCACCAATCGAGAGCGCGGCTGCTAGTTCCTCCGCCGTCAGCTTTGAGTCGTTGTTGAACCTGAAGAACTGCTATATGAAGCCCATATCCAGCCACTGAGCACACACACAAGCACAGGAAATGAGACTCTGTTCAAAGTACAAACGAAGACCCTGGGCGGAGAGCCCTGAATGCCAAACGAGCAGCGTCGGGTGACGGCGACTGATTGAGTAGTACAAAGATTGCGCTCCTTCGACGCCTGCATTGCTACGGTGGGTGGTCGCAGCTAGTCGTAGCAGGCCGTCTCACCTCTTTTGCTCGTACCAGAACACCAGAGCCATGTAATATTTTTGCTGCCGAAGTTTTTAAGCCTACGTTCTTTGCACAAAGCCAACGCCTTTAAGCCTTTACACAAAGTCAACGCCTAGCAATCCTATCTTCTTCTTTCTATTTCGGCGACCGGCCGCCAGGGTGGTGACAGTGTCGATGAAACTCCTAATAGCTTTGTATCGAGTTCGTATCGTTTGGCCGAAACACTTCTCATAGCACCTTTTCTCTTGGACACACGCATTGCTCCGTGAAAACTCGTTTCTTGGCTTTCTTCTAATATCAAATCCGTGTGGCGCGTAGTTTGGTGAAATGAGCGCGGGGCAACTTTCAAAGTTCCGATGAAACGAACTACCGATGAAGCGTCGCATGTTGATGAAAGGATCTGTCGATGAAACGTAGTGCCTCCTTTGCCTCCTTTTATTCTGAACGCTAATTAATATGATAATTTTATAGGTGTATAAAATGATTAAAAGGCCTGTCCTTGTTGTAAAATGTGTTTTTATTCGCCGTTAATTTTTTTTTATTGAACGCTGCTCTAATTTCTTGGTATGACAACCGTGTACTTATGAAGAGAGGGGTGGAGAGGATAATATCTACAAAGTGAAAAAGGTTTCGCTGAAAACACTTGAGTGCCACCATTGGCATGTGTGGGGATTGAAAAGGACGAGAATAAAGATGGCTCGTGAAGCGGGTCAAGCTAGCGCGCGCTCAGGACGAGCGCGGGTTAGAACGGGCGTGGACACCAGCGAAACTGTTGTCTGTTCTTCAGTCTGCACATTGGCGCCCAACGTGGGGCTTGGTATTGGCGGCAACGCGCGCGGACTTGAGCATTATCGCCCAGTCCGTGGGTGTAAGGATCCAGCGCTCGGGGTACCCTTCCGGAGAGAACTGGGCGTGAGCCATGCTCATCCATGGATTGCCTGGTCGTGCCTGTCCAGGCGCAGGACGGTTCCAGGCAAGCTTCCAGCGGTGGAGGAGGCCGATATGTTAGTTCGGCCAGGATGTCCGCCTGGATCTGGTGGGCTGCTTGGGCCGACTCGTCCAAACTCCGGAACACCCGCCCACGCAAGTAGGGGTGAAACTGCGGGTGGCTTTGCCGGATAGCCCGCGACACCTTGTCTGAGTCGGACGCGCTAGGGTGGGCCCTGTCATACAGAGTTTGGAGCGCCCGAACAAACTCGACTAGGGAAACGTCGCGGTGCTGAGTGCGCGCCCTAAGCTCATCGGGCATTCGCGCGCCGTAATCGGGAGGCAGAAATTAATTTTTGAACTGCTCCGAAACGTCTTGTAGCGTCGAGAAGGGTGGTTGTCTCCGACGCCATGTCGCGGCGCTTCCCGTGAAGGCGATCGGTAGTACGCGTCATAGAAGTTCAACCTCAGACATTTCAGACACGGCCTGGTATTCACGCAATTCGTCAAGAAAATCGGCAACCGATTTTCTATCCGCGTAGCCTGAATATTTCGGAATCTCGGCATGTAAACGCAATGCCCTCGTCCGAGGTGTTGGAACGGGGGGTGGAAGCGGACGGCATTGTTCCTGCAGGAGCCGCGATATGGCGTCGGAGACGACCACCCTTCTCGACGCTACAAGGTTTTTCGGAGCAGTTCAAAATGAATTTCTGCCTCCCGATTACGGCGCGCGAATGCTCGATGAGCTTGGGGCGCGCACTCAGCACCGCGACGTGTCCCTAGTCAAGTTTGTTCGGGCGCTGAAAACTCTGTATTACAGGGCTGACCCTAGCGCATCCGACTCAGACAAGGTGTCGCGGACTATCCGGCAAAGCCACCCGCAGTTTCACCCCTACCTGCGTGGGCGGGTGTTTCGGAGTTTGGACGAGTTGACCCAAGCAGCCCACCAGATCCAGGCGGACATCCTGGCCGAACTAAGATATCGGCCTTCTCCACCGCTGGAGGCTTGCCTGGAACCAAGCCCCACCCAGAGAGCGATACCCAGGTGCCACCTCAGCTCCGCTCCACTGCTTCGGGTGCGGAAGTCTCGGTCATTTTCGCCGGGACTGCACCAGGCGGATTTCGAACGACAACTCGGGAAACAAGGTAGGCCGCCGATAGCAGGGCCCTGTCTGTCGGTGGCTTCTCCTCATTACAGGTCCTCGGTCACCCCACCGTCTCTGTTCTTCAGCAGTCCCGGCCCAGCCTCACTAGCAGCCCCGCCGGAAGCCTCCCGTGATAAGCCCTATGTGGCAGCACCTGGTGTGGCGCCCGCTCGAGCGCCCGATGATGCTCCTGCTCAAGGATTACGCGGCGACGCTCTCGGAGGCGCTCGCGGAGATGCCCCAGGTCCCGGCGTGGCGCCTGCTCGAGGGTCCGATGATGCTCCCGCTCACGGATTATTCGGTGACGCTCTCGGCGGCGCTCGCGGAGATGCCCCCGGTAGTACCAGCACCGGTGCTTTCCACGAAGCTTCCCATGGAGTGGTTCTTAGAGGCGTCTTGGTCCCCGACGAGACGACTCCGGAGAACAGACTTGACGACAACGGCTGCTCGCAGGAAGTGGCAGCGGCGTGGCCGCCCGTCGTCCACCCACATGCCAGAAAAACGGCTGATGCGACCACACCAGCGCGGCCTGCTGGAGACCCAGTAGAGAAGTGTATGGCACGTGCAATCCAACCGGAACCCCGTGCCCACCACCGAACGGTGACCTGGGCGGGTCTGCGAGACGTGACAATCCTCAACATTTCATTGACCATGGCAATCCTTGCGACCATGGTACCATGGGTGAGTCAGCTGAAAGTCTATGGCAAGCTACTTCGAATTTATAGGTTCCGTCCGGTCACCTACTTTATACCATCCCTTGACGCTAAGCGTCACGAAAGTAGTGGCACAGCAGAACCCTACATTGTGGTTAACATTGCCGATCAACAGATCGCAGCTCTCTTGGATACAAGTGCTGCAATTTCACTTCTTGAAGACTTCGTTAGGAAATTGTGCAAAAATCGGAACATTTCAATGCGGCGTTCTCAGAGAGTGATGCGTGGAGCGTCTGATCAAGTTATCTCCGCCACTGAAGGAGCTCGACTGAAACTGAGCTTTGATGGACGGCAATGTCGACAACATTTCACATATCTGCCGGGTCTCGCCTGCCCTATTCTTCTCGGTCGAGATTTCATCTCCAGAGAAAAAATAGTCCTAGATTTGTCAGCAGAAGAATATCGATATAGCTCGCAGTCCGATACTTTCAAGTTTGCAGTCAGACCAATGCCTATGGAAGCTCGTCCTCTAGAGAGTACAGTATGTGAGGAATGCCCCTCGTCGCGGTATCTACACGTGGCAATGAGGTCATTTTCTGGCACCGACTCGGACCGTTCACGTATAGCGAAGCTTTTGGAGAATTTCTCACACATGTTTACAGAAATACCTGGGAAGACTAACATCCTCGAACACCGAATTGATACTGGAGATACTCCGCCTATCCGATTTAACGCGCGGCCCCTTAGTGTTCATAAACGCACACTCCTGGACGGAGCACTGAATGAGATGATCCGGACCGGAGCCGTCCGTCCCTCAAAAAGTCCATGGGCTTTTCCGGTTGTGTTAGCACCCAAGAAGGATGGCACCGCACGCCTCTGCGTAGATTACCGTCCTCTGAATGCGGTCACGACGCGAGAGGCATACTCCTTTCCATCAGTTTCGTCTGTTTTATATGCACTGGGGTCTGCGCGGATATTCACAACCCTCGACTGTAGTAGAGGATTTTTGCAAATTCCCGTAGCAAGAGGTGACGTCCCTAAGACAGCATTTGTTTGCCCCAGGGGTCTGTTCGAATTTTTCCGACTCCCCTTCGGCCTATCCAACTCCCCTGCGAGCTTCCAGAGGCTCATGGATACAGTCTTGAGTGATGCAAAGTTTAACTATGCAATGGCCTACATGGAGTTTTCTAATACTATCGAGGACCACCTTTACCATTTGCAGGTCGTCCTGAAGCGCATGAGTGAAGCTGATCTCAGAATTAAACCGTCAAGAGTGGAACTTGCATCACCCAAAGTAGAGCTTCTTGGCTTCGTGGTCGACCAAGGATCACTAAAGCCGCAAGCAGAGAAGCTCAGAGCAATTATGCAATTTCCCCAGCCACGAGACAAACAAAAAGTTTACAACGGTACCTTGGCATGATGGGATTCTACCGCGAGTTTATTGCCAACTGCGCTGATTTGGCCAGGCCCCTTCACCAGCTATTACGCAGGGAGGTTCCATGCACCTGGACTTCTGTTCAGGAACAAGCGTTTAAAGCGTTAGTAACCGCTATTGCGGATACTGCATCTCTGAGGCTTCCTAATCTCAATGCTCCATTCGTCCTCTAAACGGATGCCAGTGATTACGGTATAGGTGCAGTACTACTCTAGGAACATAACGCAGCGTTGCGGCCCGTTGCATTCGCCAGTCATACTCTCACCGCGGCCGAATGTAACTATACGGTAACCGAAAAAGAATGTCTCGCTGTAATATTCGCTTTGAGAAAGTTTGACATGTACTTAGATGGAGGGACCTTTACCATCCAGACCGACCATCAAGCATTAATGTGGCTGAAAAACCTCAAAAACCCCGCGGGACGCCTCGCTCGCTGGGCTCTGGCTTTACAAAAATATGATTTTTCGATTGAATACAAACCAGGAAAGTTCAATGTCGCAGCAGATGCTCTGTCGCGAGCACCCCTACCCCCCCGAAAGGCGAATGACACAGCGGAACTCGTCGCTGTTGCCGACACTGAAGTCTCCTGGGGTCTTTCTGTGAGCCGGGACGAGCTAAGAGAAACCCAGCAAAAAGACGACATGTGCCAAAAGGTATCTCGGTGCTTGACTCAGCCCAATCAAACCCATGGAAACGGGACGTATTGGTCGGTAGACGCATATGTGCACAGCGAGGATGAACTCCTCCTTCGCTACATACCGCAGGCAGACAAAGCCGGCCCCACAATGTCCCTTTTTCGTGTGATTGTACCCCGTACATTAAGGCAAACTTTCCTCCGGAATTTTCATGACAGTGTGCTAGCGGGCCACAGTGACGGTCAGAAAACCTACCAGAAACTGTGTCGCGTTGCCACTTGGCCGAGGATGCGCCAGGATGTTCCCCGCTACACACGCAGTTGCCTACTTTGCTAACAAGCCAAACCCAGGGGAGGTAAACCCCCTGGTTTGATGCAGTCAGTGTAATGTCGTTTTCCATGGGAGATTGTTTCATGCGACATAATGGGTCCCTTTTCACGCAGCCCCAAGGAAAACAGGTATCTTCTGGTAGTCACCGACCACTTCTCAAAGTGGGTGGAGCTTCACCCTCTCCGCCAACTGAGTTCCAGGACGATTTAAGGCAAATTGAGGGACACCTTCACCCGCTTCGGGTTCTGTTCCGAATTAATTTCCGACAACGCATCCTACTTCACAAGTAAGTTTTTTGAGTACTGTTGCACAACACTGGGCATCCAGCACAAGGGCACCACTCCTTACCACCCTCAAGCCAACATAGCTGAGAGAGTCAATTGAAACCTCAAAGCAATGCTAGTGGTATACACCCAGAGACACAAAGACTGGGTCAATTACATCCCGGGAATGGCTTTCGCCATTCGAACTACGGAGAACCATACGACAGGGTTCACACCTTCCCAAATGAACTTCAGACACGAGCTGCGATTTCCCCTCGAGAACAGCTTTTCTGACGACAATAGGGGACCAAACACCTCGTACGCGAGATTCGCCGAACAACTTCCTGATAAAATCACTGACGCTGTGCGAGTGGCTCGACAAAATATTGCGTCAGCGCAGCTCGATCAGAGGAACCAATATGACCAAGGCAGGAGACCCCCAGAATTTTCAATGGGAGACTACGTTCTCCGGTGCGCGCACCCGCTTAGTAATGCAGCAAAGGGGTTCGCAGTATCACTAGCTTCGCGTTGGGAAGGTCCCTTGGAAGCTGTTTCACGGGTACCACGTTTGTTGTATAGGTTACGACATGTCGAAGATGGGTCGTTAACTGGACCCGTTAACATTTGTGAACTAAAGCCGTTTGTTTCTAGACATGTCACCCTTTAGGGACGTCCTAAGGAACACAGTCCCCTGGTAATTTTCGCCACACCACAGATTGTTGCTCATGGTTATTTTCTATCCAGGCATGCCACCTCGACGCAGCAACACCCAGTCATTTAGGCGATCTCAGAGCCGCTCCCGATCCCTGCTACGCCCCCAATTCAACCCACGGGGCCACTCTCGCCGCGCCAGGTGACATAACCGCCGTCAGCAACCGCCACGCACTGCCGAGGCTGCCACCCGGTGCGTGATGGAGGCCGGGCGAATGGCCACATTCGCGTCCCGGATGGCCTGGGAACACCAACCTCAAGTCGCACAAGGGACTGCACCAGAGGAAGTTCCCCATCCCTTCCGGCGACGGACACTGACAGAGCGCTGAGCTGCAGATCTACCCGCCACCTACGACGATGAAGAATACGCCGACATCTGTGAACTTTGGCGCGTCCCACTAATTTCATGCGAACAACATCATCAAGGAGCACTTTACCACGACAGAGAAGACCGCCAGCGGGCGCTGGCGCGGGCTGGATCAAACCTGCCGACATCGAGGCCGCCCTCCTTATTACTGGCGGTGCCTGCCCCGAACGCCTGCCCCTAACACTAACCTTACCACCAGAATTGGCGAACGTCAGACTTAGGGACGACGACATGTAACCACCAAATCAAACTCTATACCCTCAGAAGCAAAAGAATACTCAAACCGTTCCGCTACGTCCACATACAAGCCATCTTTCGCCACATAGAAGCCATCTCTTGGGGAGGCCACCGCCCATCACCACGACCTCACCAACCGCCCCCCACCGACGACTAGTGGCCAAGAAAGCACGTCTATCCTGGCCACCCTGGCATCACTTGCAGAGGCACAGCTCCCAACGCAACCGAATTTTCGACGGAGGCTGTGCACTGACTAGACTCACGGCATCACTATGCCCCCTGCCAAAAACTCCACAATCGTGGTGTCTGCTCTGGAAGGGGACCAACGAAAACCACCTGATGAACCCCCCCTCCCCCCCCCCCCCCCCCCCCCCCCCCCCGAGAGGGGTAATGATGTGGGGATTGAAAAGGACGAGAATAAACATGGCTCGTGAAGCGGGTCAAGCTAGCGCGCGCTCAGGACGAGCGCGAGTTAGAATGGGCGTGGACACCAGCGAAACGGTTGTCTGTTCTTGAGTCTCCACACGTGTTACTGCAGGTTATCGCCACTGAGCAGTGCTTTCGTTACGACGTAACTGAACTTCGCAATACGTTACTATTATTTAACCATGATTCGAAAAGAAAATGACAGAAATGAGGAGAGTAAAGGTGCGAGTGCGCGCCGTGTTTTGACGAGACCAAGGAAATAAATACAGCTTGTTTCTCAGCACCGACACGCATTAGAGGCCACAAAACACCCGTTTTTAGCTGATCAGTCTGGTAAACCACATCGTTCGCTATTTAGTTAAAAAAAATAATATTGTATATTATGAATAGACTCGGCCTTGACAAGATAATTTTGCATACGGTGTAAATGAGTGTGAATATTTATTCAATGTTGCAGCTAGAATGTCCTGAGGGCAACGTCGTTGAACCTGGGCCGAAATTATTTGTTGGCACTGACCGAAAAGTCATCTGGAGTTCACGCGACCAAAATGTCGTCCTCAAGGCGACATCGATGGAGCGAGCACTGGGGCTCTGCCTGGGAGTCTATGATGCAAGAAACTTAACCTAGCCAGTGGCGCTTTCTTGAGTGAAAAGGGATGAGGCACTGAAAAGAACTTTGTACCCGTAAAAAAACGCCTCTAGCGTCTTGGGTTGTTCCAGCCCGACTCAGGAGTTAAACAGGTCTGCAACGGTTGGTAAGAACACTAACGCTTTAATATTTAAGACATGGCCGAATTTAAAATAATGTTGAAGACACGGTGTCGGCGTCTGTCCATGCCGCTGGACTCAAGTTGTCCTATCTCCGTCTTGTTTCCGTCTCGCCTCCCTGTGCCCTCCTGCACCGCTTTTTCTTGTACCCTCATGGCGAGGGTTACTTCGCGGTTGCGTGAAATGGTTTAACCACGAGGCGACACTGGAGCAGGACGAGAGAGTGGTGTCCGCTGTGGATGGTGCGATTACAAGGGTACTACCTAACGTTATGCAATGGATATTCCGCAGAGCCAATATAAGCCTGCGGCAAGCTCTGCTGACGACGCTGCACCAGTGCCAGGAAACGTAACCCGAAGCTTCCGGAGGGGATCGGGGTCGGGTGGAGAAATTTTCTCCGCCTAGCCGACGGATATCGGTGTGTGCGTGAACAAAGTACTCCCTCCTCAGGCGGTAGGCGAAAGTGTAGAGACCCATTATTTGAGCCTAGGCTTTCATCTCGTCGCGGGCGAGAGAGTGGGGCGTGTAGCAGCATTCGGTGGAGATGCCATGCCCAGAGGCTGTAGCACGTGGCCGCCGAAGTGTGTCTGGATCTCCAATTGCTGGACGTTCGGGCGATGATAGTTTGGGGAGGACGACAGAGAAATCGTTGAGTCTCTACATGTCAAATCTTCTGTCTCAAAAACCTGTCCAGCGCGTCCCTTTCTTTTTCCGATTGAGATATTCGCCTTCTGTGAGGCCCGAGAGGGTTTCTCGAAGGCATAAAAATGTCAAAATTCCCGTATCTTCTTCTCCTTCTCGTCTCCGCGCCCCTTCCCTCTCCTTCCTTCCTTCTCCAAGAGGGCACCACCGGTACTCGGGACTCCGTGTAATAGTGACGTGTCCAATGACACAGAGCAGACCCCCCCTCCCCCCCCCCCCCCCCCTTTGCCGCTCACGCAAAGCTGTGGACAGGGCCCCTTGGCTCACGCTGTTTTCACCGACCACACTCCCTCTCACTTCCCCGACGCCCCAGGTCGGGCTTCGGTAGGCGAAGTCAATCCAGAAAACGTTATTTTGAAAGTTGAAAGCCTGTGGTGTCGGTTTGTCTTGAGTGTCCCCCTTGTCAATCGTAAATTAGAAACGAACACAGTCAACCATCTACACTGAAGCAGAGCGGAACTATTCAACGACCGATAAAGAATGTCTGGTGATTACGTTTGCGTATATAAAGTTTGACATGTCCCTTGACGATAATTAGTATTGCAATTAAGCAGACCACGTGGCCCTCTCGTGGCTAAAAGGGCTTCAAATACCTGCCGGACGCCTCACTCGTTGGCCTCCCTGCAAGAAAAACCCAGTATATAATTGTTTCTTTTGAATCCGGAATATGGAAATGGATATCTATCTGGATTCTCTATGAAGCTGAGGCTTTTAGAAGTTATTATTTTGTGTGCAATTTAGATTTCAGGTTTTCAGAAACAGATTTTCAGTTCCATAATTCAGATAGTAAAAATGCATTCTAGTTTTTGTCGGTAGAGCTGTTGCGTCGCAGCATTACATTTAAACTATTGAGTACAATTTTTGTGTGAGTACCCGCCTCGCCGGTGTGTTCCTTAGTGAAAATAAGGCTTCTGCCTTGGTGCCTTATGGGACCCTCTCAACGCTAGAAACCCCCTTAACCCAGCAAACCCCTCAGCTCTTCAACCCTTCAAACAACCATCAGTATTTCTTCCCTCGAAACTATAAGTCTTTCAGACCCTCTTTTGATTAAACACATTGAGTTTTACATGCATGCTGTAACTTAAATGTACAATAAGAGCCAACGCTTACTCAAACCAGGGCGCAAGCAGCAGTAGACGAAATCGATCAGAGCAAACAGAGGCAACCAAAGCATTTCTTGTAAAAAGAAATGTTCTTACGGAGTACGCAGAATGCCACTAGGAAAATTCCTGAGCAGTAGAGTAGGCAAATGAATAAAACCGACCAGGTGCACCGCACGCTTACGTGTATGCTGTCAGCAGGACGTTTAGCGAAAAACCCCACCGCGCTACCAACATCCGCAGACGTTAAGAACTCCTGAGCACAGTCACGGCGTCGACGAACGGTGGCACTGTAATGGCATCTCTGGCATCTTTTTCGATAGCTGGGTGCTTCTGAAGCAGAACGGACGAAGAGGCACACAAAACAGGGTCCTGAAATGCATTCTTAATTCGCGTACTCAGCTGCTCTTGAAGGTAGTCCACAGGCAGAAGTCGGGAAGCCGACACTGAGGGGCCACTGGTGGTTGCGCATTTACTTTGCGCTCGTAGACGGAGAAAATACAGGGCCACCAACTTCTGACGACGGCTGGATTTCGACTGATTAAAAGAGGTTAACTTCAAACAAACAGCACCGAAAGATCCACCTCCCGTTTTCCCAGAACACCGTCTCTCCCAACTGAGCGACGGCTGAACGGGCGTTCTTGGGCCTCGGGAAAACATAATTTATCTTTCTTTCGCTAGTCCAGCCCGTGAGACATATACACAGAAGACACAGACACAGCAGTAAGGAACGGGAAACGTCTACGCAATTTCGGACGCTCGTTGGGGCTGCTCAATACAAAATGACCAAGCAGCTTCCCCCACACATATATCCAGAAGGGTCACGTGATCTCTTCCAGGGACCAGTTAAACATCTTTGATGGGCACTATGGTTTCACGGAATGGATGGAAAAAGAGCCCACGTGCATTTCACACACTATGAAGGGGTCTCTTTGACGCTTTGGAATTATTAAAGGCTACCCCTCTTCAAAAATCAAATATAACTTTTTGCTATTTGGGTTACGGTAAAAGAAGTCTATCTAGAATTGTTACTGGAAACATGAACTTCATATTTTGGTTCAAAAGAAGAATTTCTGAAATCCTGAAATCCAAATATATTTTAATGAGATTTCCCGTTCCATAATACGAATAGCGAAAATTAATGTTGCGCTTTTGGGGTAAGGACGTCATGCCCCCTGAATAAAGATTTACGAACATCTCAAACTCCTTAAACATTTACAAAGGGTGCGTGAAAACATTTCAGAAATCCTGGTGGCCCCCTACATGGATTTAAAATATTCCCCCGTTCTCCACCTCACGTGCAGAATATAAAGGTGAATCTCGACTTGGCTAGCTGTAGTGACCACTGCCACCGCCATCACACGGGATTCACGGTGGGGAACTCCAGTGAACACGGGAGAACTTCGGGCTGACCAACAGTCCGACGGACTTTTCCTGGAAGTGTCTCTACTGCTGGGTGAATAACGCACAACCAACAACGGCAGTCCCAAAGACAGACTCATACTTGCTGAGCACCGAAGGCGTCCTGCTACGGTAAATCACCTATGCAGACGAGTAGTCCTGCGGCTCGCTGTTCCGAACACTAATTCTTGGCAAACTTCGTAAGGTTTTATAAGATATATCCAAGATGCCACCCTGGAGGGCCACAGCCGTAGGAGCAAGTCTACGAAAATTTATCACTAATTGCAACGGGTACAGGAGTCAGGCAGGATTTACAGAGGCAAGCATGTAGCTCTACGGTATGTCAAAAGGCAAAACCAGGAGGTGACGAACCACCAGGTTTGTATAATTCGGTCAAAAGCAAGTGCTCCTGGTGGTGGGTTGTTCTAAGATTGTCGGTCCCTCTACCCAAGTTCATGTGGCAAACAATATTTTCTATTAATGACGGACGACTTCAGCAAATGTGTCGAAACGTATTCTTCAAGCGAGTTTGACTTTAAAAAAATGCGGACTGTCTCCTTGAGACGTTCACGCGCTTTGGCTTTGCCTCAACGCTGATTGCGGAAAACCTTATATTATATTGGAAGCAAGCGGTTCGAGGATGCGTGAAAAGCACTTGGAATAGGGCACAAACGGACTTCGTCGTGCCATCATCAGTCGAACATTACTGAAGGAGTCGACCGTAGTCTGAAAATGATGCTTGTAGAGCACACGGAACGACATAATGTCTGGGATGCGAAACTTGCAGAAATGGCATTAACTAACAGCATGACAATAAAAAAGTCGAGGGATATTACTACGGCTCAAATTAACTCTCAGAAAGAGCTCGCATACCCCTTGGTAATTGTTTATTTTTGCGCAGGTCCAGCAAGCATGCAGCGAACCGCAACGGAATTTGCATATCTCCGGAAGCACTTCACGGAGAACTTGCAGGAGGTTCCGGAGAGCTTTCAAGTTTCGATGCTGCAGCAGGCCGACCACTACAACAAGGTGAGGCAAAATCTGCAGTGTATAGTAGGAGATCTGGCGCTGAGGCGATCTTATCGCTGAGTGAAGCTGCAAGATGCCTCGCGGTCTCTCTAACAAAAAGATGGGAGGGTCCCTACCGCGTTACTAAACAGCTTTTCAGTTTATTACAAGCTTGTGCATCACGTATCTGCTGCAGTGTGTGATTCCATTCACGATGCCGATCTTAAAGGTTTTTGTCAACCCGAAGAGGTATATGTGTTGCATGTTGCAGATGGCAATGATTCAGAGCACCTCTCGGAAGATTCCACGCCGTCTCTGCCACAAAACAACCTGCGACTGTGCGACTGCGATGGAGACGGACAAAGGGGAAGCACGAGACTTAGGTGCATTTTATTCATGCCCTCTGTGGTTTTTTGAGGAGAGAAGAGGAAGTAACCGTGCTCCCTATTGCAGTTGGGCAGGCTCGTGCTTGGACAGGTCTGCTTATTTCTGCCACACGATGACCTCGTTTGCTCTTAAATTTATACTGGCTCGTGCACACCCACATGTGCAGCAGCGGCGGCACAGCCCCCTTACCGGCATCACTGCGACCGCATCAGTCGCGTCCGGAAGTACTGACGTCGGTCCCAGAATTGAGCAAGGTTCAGTCGGACCCGTGCTGGCTTCTATGCGAAGGCTCGATCATAAGTGTTCTAGAAGGAGGGCCAACGCTAGATGTCCAGAGGCGACTTCTATTTCATTTTTTTTTAAATGAAAGATGGTTAGGGCAGCCTGGTGAGTCACAGTTTTCGACCAGGTTGCCCGCTTGTTTAATCGTCTCTCGTGAGTTCTACCTCGAAGAGGCGTAGCATAATGGGACCGCGCGAGTGGCGCTCCACCGCTGATAAAAGGCCGGTGCAGAAGTATAGGCGGGGCCCTTAAAATCGTGACGCGGACGATAACAGTAAATAAATTGCCGCGTTTTTCTGAATTAGTGTGTTCTGTCATTCTTCCAGACAGGCAGCAGGAATGGAATTCCTACAAATTAGCGCGAGTATAAAAGAAGCTATAACGGGATGCTACAGGCAAGCGCCCTTTCCTCGCGGATGTCACACTTTTCTTTTCAAGTTTGAAGGCATAAGTCGGCGATATGAAACGTTTGTTTTCAGTCCTACATTTTTTTTTTCATTTCGGGGTGGACAAGCACAATGGGAAACTGACAAAATGAATACGACGCAGTACACAAAACTGAGTAGACACTGAAAGTTTATTTTGCTAAGACGCTGTATACGTCACACAATGTTTCACCACGATATATTCAACAACTAACTAGACCAAACAAACATTTTAGCAAGCTACATTCTTCATTCGATATATTCGTGCGAATATTTGAAACTTGGCGCACGGGCAGAGCTGTGAAAAAATATCACAGACACCTAGACGCAATTTTGCGAGGAATTTAAGATTTTACTCTTTATTATATTACGATATTTGCCCAAAGTATATATACATATAATTGTTGATGTATCAGCTTCGAATATACATGTCTAATTTTAACTATTAAAAAACCTCGTACGTAAATGGCGTCTACTCCAGAACTAGCCGGACTCAGTGACTGTCCGGTATCAGGTTTTTGCTGTCTTTGCTGGCCAGTCTTTCCATGGAGGTTCCAGTAACTGGCCGGCATCGGTATTTTTTCTGTGTTTGATGGCAAGTGATTACATGGAAGTTTAGTATTTAGCCGGCATCGGTATTTTGTGGTCTTCGATGGCCAGTATTCACATGCAATTTCAGTAACTGCTCGGCAGTGGCGCATTGCTGTTTAGGCTGGCGAGCCTCGCCATGGAAGTTCCGTTTACTAACCGACATCGTTGTATTTGTTTGCAATTTTCACTATGCAGTCGAGTCATTGAGATTCTGACAAACTGCGGCAATTCATGAATAGCGAGTGGAAATGTGTGCGTTGATCAATCCTTCGTAAATGACTGTCGAAGTTGGCGTATTTGATCCCAGCATGGCAAGGCTGACATGTTTTATCACGAAAACGCGAGAAAAGAGAATGCCGGGAGAGAATTTACAATTCAGGATTTGAGACTCTGTCCACCTATGCCACCAAAAACAAATTGTACAACGCCGAAGAATAATTTTCAGGTAGCTAGTTTAATTTGATGTCCGGCGGTATACCCACGTCTCTGGATCTTACTAAAAATGAAAAAGGAATTGCCAGCGAAGCCTCGGAATTAAAAAAAAAGCATGGCATGATTGAGCACGCGCTTTCAGTTACAAAAGCAACGACAAGCATTACTTTACAGAAACTAGAAAAGTAAGAGATGTGTTTTTTGCTTATGACGCTACGAGAGGTAAATAACTCACCTAAAATCATGTTACTGGTGATTTTAATTGAGCGTTAAAATATGATATTTCAAACAGGAATCGATTGTTAAATGTAGCAGTTTCGATCATCTAACAGAACTATTTGAAATGTTCATATAGCCACACGATATCTGTGCCCCGATAGCTAATGTTATACGACAAACTGCACCAGAGGAACGTAAATATCAAAACTTTTTTAACGCAGAAAAAAAGCGAAAAACACCAATGCGTTGTGGAGGTTTACACTGCCGGGATCGTGAAGGCTACAAACTTGACGCTACAAAAAAATAAACGTTACAACGCCGAACAATGCCGTTTTTGAAAGTTAGTTTAATTCCAAAATACGCAGAAAGAATAAAACACGTAAAGAACGAACACAGACACACATATCTCTTTCATTGAGCAACGAAAATTTATGAGATGCCCAAGACACTATGACCTTGAACTCTAAAGAATTGAAAGAAAACGAGAATACTCAGAATTTTTTATTAAAACAATATTACTCACAAATTTTAAGATTACTAAATTAAGGTGATAGGAAGAAATTATGGAAATTAACCCCTGAGAAATTGGGAAAGGAAGAAAAAAAGAAAGAAAGGAAATTAACCCCTGAAAAGGGGCAAAAAGGAAGAAGAAAAGAAAGTAAAAGAAAGCAAAATAAAATTGATCAAAACAAGCTTTTTTGCGATAATTCTGGTGCGAGGCAATCCAGCTCTTTTGACGATAACGCCAAAGAAGGCTTAGAGACATTGTTCGTGGTGTTTCAGATCTTAAACGCTTCAATTATTTGGCGCCCACGCTTATCTCTATGTGACTAAAGCACGGTTGTGTTTTTAAAGTTTGGGGTGCAATCGTGGCACGTACGGACATGCCCAACCAGAGCCGTATATTGGGAGAGTTTGGCCAAAAGGCGGAGCAAAGGCCGCCGCCAGCGCTGAATATTCACCCTGCGGTTAGAGCGTAAACTAAATATGTGACGACACGCCAGCCAATCAGCAAACCGCGATGTCACAATATTGGAAACGACGTTTAAAACGTGAAATAGTAGCGCTCAATCTCGCGGCAGCACGACGACGACGACAACGACGTTAAGAGGATGCCACACCGGACGTCGGTGGTGCCTCAATTTAAGCCCTGGATCTCGGTACCTCGGAGGTGGTAGCTTTCTGGGTGCTATGTTGCGCTTTTTGGACTCCCAGGAGACTAAGGAGCAGGAAGTGACGTCAATGACACAGCAAACGCAAATTGGGTGTTGATTTCGTTTTTTTCTGTCAACATCCAGTCTGTGTTTGCTCTAGTCGTTGACGTCACTTCCTTCTTCCAAGTCTCCTGGGAGTCCAAAAAGCGCAACATAGCACCCCTGCTTTGACTCAGATACCCCCTTTGAGCCTGATGCTTCGACTCCAGTGAGCGACAGCTCCATCATGCTCCTGGGGCTCCTTTGTGCAACCATGCACCGATCGAACGGCAGGCTACAGATCCCCTTGGCCCGCTGCTGACGCACCTCAACGAAATGTGGACATCTTCAAATTAGAGTGACATCCTCCGCAATAGCAACAATTCATCTCGTTTTCATCTTGCATGTATATACTCACCGCATTATCATGTTCCTTAGACGCGGCACCGCGGGCCTCCATGATACGAGCTGTTGCCTTTCCGCAGTACCGTCGTCCTCCAGAGCCGAAAAATTGCGGTGGCTTAGCTCGGCTATGCCAGAATATACGTAGCGTGAGCTTATGCGCACAAAATGAGAGGCGCTATCAGGCGGCTCCGGTACAGCGTAAGACTTGGCTACTGCGCAACGGAGGCGCACAGCTGGGCACACGGCGGCGCCAGTGCGTCTGTCGCGGCTATGACGTCACTCCTCTGGAATGCGCAGACCGGCAAGGCGGGCGAGGCGGGCGCGGCGGCGGCTTCGCGTGGCTCTCATAATGAGCCGTTCTCATTATGCGAGCCATGCTTATTAGGCAGAGCGCGCGGCGCCGTGCGCCGTGCTCATTATGCGAAGCACCGCGCCGCCCCCGCGCGCTCCGCTTAATGAGCATGGCTCGCATAATGAGCACCGCTTATTAGGAGGGCCACGCGAAACTGCTCAGCCTTGGCCAGTGTAGCTAGCGCTACAATAAAGATATTACTAATTATCATTAAAAAAATGCAAAGGGTGGGGCGCGCGAGCCTCTTGAGACGGGGTTTGCTGGGCTCGGGTTGAGACGGTCCCGCACGGCTCGTGCACTGGCTTTGTCTGTGCTTTCCTTCTCCCAGTCTGATCTGAGAGGCTATTTCTAGCAGGCCGGCCCTGGTTTAAACCGCACGTTTGTTTATTTTACCGTTGAATATGGAAGTGACAAAACCCTAACATGCGCCAAGTTTTCAGTCACCTTCTTAGTCAAGCAACGCTAAAACGGCCAAAATTAGTCGTGTCACATATTTAGAGCTCACGACCAACGCTAGGGTCTGTTGCGATGCCTGTGGTTGGCCCCGAGATGCTCGCCTATTCAAACGAATGTATGGCCAAACTCTCTCAATAAACGGCTCTGTGCACAACTATTGGGTGGAATGAGTGCGATGACTTTTAAATTATTTAGAACATTTCGGCATCTTCCAGTCTGGCCGATGTATTGGCCTCCGCAACTGAATTGAACCCATTAATTTAATTATCCGCACTGTTCATGCGTCTCCCTAATGAAAACGCGTTTAGGCAGAATAAAAAAAGTAAAACTGGGGAGCGCATTCTCGATAAGTAGAACCAGGCGGCACGTGGGGGATAGCACTGATCTACCAGACAAAAATTAAATACTACCTTCCGGAAGTCAGAAAGTGAAGAGATGTGCTAAATATGTAGCGAGCTATGGGCTCAGGTAATTAACTGCTTTAAAATGGCGGTATTTTTGTTTAAATACGGGGTTAAGATGACCGCTTTCAGACAAACTTCAGCTGCATCATTGTGACAGTTTCACTACTTCAACATTTTTCCATTTTGCTCGCAATGTGCTCATAAATTTTTGCCTTCCTTTCTTCGTTGGAAGGAGTTGCGCTGTTTGCCTACTACACAGATCCACCAATTAGGACAAAGAGAGCTAATTACACCGGCAAAACATGAGAGCCACGGCTTTTGCACTGCATCAGTTCAAACTTGGGCTCGCGATTTTTATTGTCACTTTGTGCGTGATTGTCACTCTAAAGTACGGTGCCGACGACTGCAAAAATTTTCGAAAATATTAAAAATAGTAAAAAAATAATAAAAAATAATGTAAAAAGGTAAGCAAAAATAACTTTCCTTAACCGCGTTTTCAACCAACGACCCCAAGCGCAGGAGCACTGAGCTTGAACAAACTAAGCCATAGTCGCTTTTTCTTTTTTTTTTTTTTTGTTTATCAAAGGGACATATGATACATTGATAAAAATACAGTTCCCCGAAAACTGCAACTTTCAGAAATTACTTAACATGAAGAAGGGGTTAAAAGCCTATCAGCCAGGCTTGGCTGAAGGTCGCTGCGATGGTTAACTTAAAAGGTTTTGAGCGTGGCTAAATCGTCCAGAACTGGCAACCATTCCACATCAGTATTTATCTTTTTGTAACATTCTCTTAATCATTTGATAGTTTCGATGTAGCACTCTTGGGGTTGCGTGCGTCAACATCAGCATGATGCACCACCATTCTGCTCTTCAATATGCCGTGGAGCCCTAGGAGCATGATTATGTTGTAAAGCACAGGTTCACACTCTATTGTTAACTACCGGATTCCTTTAGGTGACAGTGGGAGCTCTTTCTTTATTGTGCGCTGAAGCACGTCCCTGAAAAGAAGAGAATCCCACCAGCCCAAAAAGACATGCTCAATGCTTTCCGGTTGTTTGCACAAAATACAATTTACCGACCAGGAGAGGTTCATGCCTTTTGCATCCAGAAAAGTCTTTACTGGCAACGTTTCGCTGTGTAATTTAAAAAAATAAAGTTTTAACCGCCGCTGGTACCATAGTGTTCTTGACTTGCTGTAACACATCATATCCCGGGGCCCCAGGGCCTTTGTACCTATACCTGGGCATGGGCAGCAAAATAGCCACTACGTCAGGCGTCAAATTTTTGCGTGATACACCAGACAAATGGTTCAAAGAAAAACGAACGAACGGAAAACGGTAGGAAGATACAACTTCCCGTGAAAAACCCGAAAACGGTTCGCACCCTGCCCGGCAGGACGAAACAAAAAATGGGTAAAACGTCAAACAGCCTTGTCTAAATAACGGTTTGAAGAAATGGATCACGCTGGTCACGGATAAACATAAAGCGTGAGACGAGTTGTCGAACAAGTACGTGGCACAGCCCGACACCCCCCACTTTGGGCTTAAAAAAAAGGTTGGTACGGCGAGTTCGTTCCCATTGGGACGCCCAAATAAACACTGTAAATACACGGTGAATCCGGTGAATATTGATTCTCGAACACTGCTGCACTTGGAGGACATATCCCAGTCTGGACAGAAGAAACAGATTGCACACAGTCGCTCTCACGAAAATGAATAAATCTCTTCGTACCCACCTCTCGGCAGGGGCATTAAGTTTAGCTATTTATTCTCGCCAGCACTCTGTGGGCTCACGGTAATGTTCGAGAGGAACAGGTGTCCATTACCATTATACATTTCCAAACACACTTGGAGCAGTCGTCCACACACCGTGCCATAACCCCACACTCTTGGACCAATTCACCGCGCAGGCAGTGACGTAACAAAACCTTTTGGTCATTTCAACGGCGTCTAAAACGCTTTGAGGGTCCGAACGAAAATGGCAACGTCGTCTCCGTATGACAATATTTTAATGTCACATCCCTGCAGTGTAAAACCCCTAATATTATGAGATTGAATGACACAGCGGCAAAAAGGCTCTAGGTAGTTGTGAGAAGCAAGGGTGACAAGAGACATCCCTGCCGCACTGAACAGCGGACGTTAACCCCCGCACTAGCTGTTTTATTAATTACTAGTTTACTTTTGCAGTTTAAATATGCCATCCTTACTCCCTCAAGCAGCACAGATCCAACTCCCACTTGCTTTAAAATGGAGAACAGAACATCGTGGCACACCCGATCAAATACTTTTTCAAGATCTATCTGAAGTATCGCTACTTTCCGATATTTCGCGTCACAGACCTCTAGAACACTTCGAGTAGTGTATAGGTTTGTGCCAATGCTACGACCCTTTACCCCACAGGTTTGGTGCGGTCCCACTATTTTTCATATAACACGGTGCAATCTACTGGCAAACACCTTCATTAGCACTTTATAGTCAACGTTGGTCAGGGTAATTGGTCTGTAATTACAAGTACTACAAAGCTTATCGGCATCATTACATTTGGGTATCAAGACTGTGCGCGTGCACAAGAGAGAAAGTGGTAATTATTTCTTTTTATAGGACTGAAAAAAAAAAACTATGCAGAACCGGTGCAATTCGCGGCTTAAGCAATTTATAGAAGGCCGGGCTCAAACCATCCGGTCCCGGTGACTTGCATACGCTTAGGTCATCTATCGTTTTCTCGACCTCTGATAAACCAATCGAATCTTCTAAAAACTTCGTGGTATCGCTATCCAGTTTCGCCTGGCTTGGCGAAAATGCCGTATTTGGCCCCTTTTTTTCTGGTATTTTTTTTTTTTTCAAACAAATGTGTATAATACTCAACAAAAGCATGATGAGTACTGTCCTGATCTCGAGTTACTGCGCCTTTGTACTCTATTTCGTCAATCCGGTTTCCACTAGCAAACTTTTTTTCCGACGCAAGTGCCCTATTTGTGGGCGTTTCCCCGACAATCAAGTTCGTCTCACGGACTCGAACGATTGCCGCGTTATATCTCTCTTTATCTATTTTATCAAGCTTAGCCTCGATAGCGCTTATGTCGTCTTTGAAGGCTCCTGGGGTTCTCTCCACCTCTACATAAGGCCTTTGTAAATCCTGTCAAAGACATCTACCCTTCGCTCTTCCCGCTTTACATTAGTGGTTCGTTCAATCGCATCAAACTTAACCTGCTGTTTAAATAGTTCCCACTCCTCACACATATTATTTACGGAAACGCCTTCTAGTCAGCCCAGCGTACTTTCGATTTTTCCTATCAATTCTTGGTCCTCGAGAAGCTTTGCGTTTAACTTCCTAACTCCCACGAAAAGCTAGCTTGTTTCTTACGCTGACCCATGCTAAAACTCACCAAACTGTGATCGATGAACGAGGCATGACTGACAGCGAAGTCGTTACACTGGGGTACTAAATCCGCTGAAACATATACCCTGTCAAGCCAGGCGTGACCTCTGCCTTGGTGGTGAGTGTAATAGACCCGATGTCCCGGAGTTATGCAGGGTGCCAGGTCTTCTAGCACCTGATCTTGAATCAACTGATTTAAAACATCACTAGACCTATCACCATTTCGTCTTTGATTTGTCCGGTTTTCTGGCATACAGACACATTTAAAGTCTCCCAGCAATATCGTAAATCGGTCACTGCTTACAAATTTGTCAATATATTCAAAGAAGACGCGTGGCTCGCTCTCCACGTTTCCTGCATATATGCACATAACCCTCCACTTTTGATTTAGGAAAACAAAATCACAGAGACCAAGCCTTTCCGATTCACACGATACAACATTCTCTTTGATGAGCCCAGCAGCTCTCCTTAAGAACAGACAACATGCTCGAGATCTTCCTACGGCATAACTGACGCAGACATTGTACCTCGACGTAAACGGTTTCACCAGGAACTCGGTCTGACTTCCACTTTCGACCTTTGTCACCTGAACCGCCAAAACGTCTAGATCCCTCTTTAGGAGAAGGCGACTCAGCTAACACTGCTAGGCCACTGTCATTCGCCCGATTTGTGCGCCATATCAGCAGTTTACATGTCTGCTGAATTTGCTTAAATGCATGGGACGGTAAGGTCCGTTTTTAATATTTTGTGACGTGTTCAGGACCTTTTATAAAATTGTGGTAATGTCGATATGCTCAATAATTTCTGAATAGTGCGTCTCCTATGAGATTTAATGCGGTTGCTGATCGATTTATTGCAAGTATAGCATAGGTAAACGAACGGGGGGGGGGGGGGGGGGAGGAGCCGACAGCTTCCATTTGAGCAGGATGCCTAAGTATTTCGTCATGTCGCTACAGTTGCCGCTGGCCTTCCTGTCACCGTCATGGCCACCGCTATCTTTGAACGGCGATCCCCATCATCGGAGGCAACTTAACATCAGCGACATTTAGAGGTACAACTAAACTGCACCCGTCATCGCCGGCCTATTCTTTGCGGGTCGGTCTTCAACACGGGTTTCCTACGGTTCTGCCCCTGCTTGCTCCAGCCAATCACCATCAGCCACCACCGCGAGCTCAGCGTCGCTGGGTCGAAAAGCGGTGGCATCTTTCATCATCGCTACTGGGTACGACAGCTTCCATCCGAGCAGGATCCCTAAGTTGTTCGTCATATCTTTACAGGTCAGTGGTTTCAAAAACCTTAATTTAAAAAACAACAACCTGTTTTTTTTTTTTGCTGCCGGGCCCCAAGGAATGATCAGTGTTGTACCTTGAATGTTGTGAACTGTATATCCTTCATAGTGCTTCTGTTGCTGCCTACGTAGAATGTGTTAGATTTATGTTACTTTTACTCCTCGGAGGAGATATCGAGACTAACCCGGGTTCTATGTTGAAAGCGCAAGAGGAACTACTTAACCAAGTTTTCAACATCGTCACTTCATTGCAGACTGGCCACACTAGCATACTTCAAGAGGTCAGAGAATTAAAAGAAAAACAGTAGTACCGAATACCATGTAAGCCAATACTGGCAACTCCCGCGGATCGCGGGCGAAAAGTAATCGCAGCGCCCCTGGCGAGCTCGGAGCCTCCGCTAGCAGACGAATCCTCCACAACGCATTGGTTTTGCCTATCTCCGTGCGAGGTGAGCAATGAAAAAAAATTGTCACGGCTATTTGCTACTTTGAATGTTAAAAAGTAGGTTCCACCTTATGAGTCAAGGACATTTTCTTCGCGAGGGGAAGATGTTACAGTTTGTAGGATGCAATTTTCGGGTTCTCCCGAAGAAAACATTCCGTCAGAAAACTCAGAACTTATGTCTGCCAGACAAGACACGAATGTACCTTCACCCTCTTTCTTTGAAAAGGGAAATGTAAAAAATGTTTTAGAACATTGCTACCTTTCAACTTTACTTTGTATATCGACCAGTTCTTTTTCCTGTTGCAATTGCAATTTCTCATGATTGTATTGCTTAAAACCGTTTCATAGAATTCCCTTACAAAAATCTTTAATGAATTTCTTTTGAAAGATTATGTAGTCTACTCATTGTGTCTTTTCGAGTCTCAATAGAAATGCAACTGAGTTTTGTAACGAATCCGTAAGGAGTTTACGAAAACTATTGGCCACCGCGTTCCAATTGATGTTTCAACAAAGCTACCGCATAAAGTTTCTAATGTATTTCATATGAATATAATTTGAAAGTCTATTGACACCATTTCGAGTCTGTGTTGAAAAACAATTGATTTTTTGTAACGAGTCCCTAAGGAGTTTACGAAAACTATTGGCCACCGCGTTTCAATTGAGGTTCAGCCGTGCCACCTCATAAGAATTTCTAATAGATTTCATTTGAAATTCTAGATACACTGCTTTGAGTCTCTGTTGAAAATCAAATGTTTTTTTCTACCACGTTGTACTTGAGGTTTTGACGTGCCATCTCATTAGGTATATTCCGACGAGTCGGAATATACCTAAGGAGATGGCCCGTCAAAACCTGAATTGCAACGCAGTAGAAAATAACATTTGATTTTCAACAGAGACTCAAAGCAGTGTATCTAGACTTTCAAATGAAATGTATTAGAAATTATAGTCCTAGCGTGGGTTCCTAGATAGACGGCTCTAAGAGGGAAGACGGCAATAGGTTGCATGACATGTGGTCCGGATCTAACCGTTGCTTTGAGGGAAGGGGAAACTGAGTGCAAGTGTCACTTTTATGTATGCCTATATACGCATGCAGTGTTCTGAAAATGCCTGCATAAAACCGTGTGAAGGAGTAATAACTGGTTTATTAAAAATGCAAAATTTGAGTATACGGTACATTGCTTTCGTGTCCATGGGAGACCTTGTACTGCCTTCGTGTCCATGGGAGACCTTGTACTGCCTTCATGTCCATGGGAGACCTTGTACTGGTAACCTATAAAGAAAGAAGATGCACAGTTACACATTGATTTGCTTATCTAAACTTCAATGTTCGCGCAAGGCTTCCTGTTCGCAGCGCAGCACTACCTCAGCGCTGAATCAGTATTACAAACCGGGACATCAGTCCTTTAGGAAAGGAGGACCCTCAGAACACACAATACAAGCCATGGAAGTAGCAGTGACTCGTTGCTTTAACAGGACTGAGTTAGCGCTGCACTGTACGTGTGAACCAGCCCTAAATGCGGAAAGTCACATTCAAAATTCCTACATTTTTGCTCACCCAGGCACTTAATTTACAAACTACCTCGATAGTTTAATGAGTGGCACTAATAACATTGTCAGGGGCACCATAATGCAAAAGTATATTTTGCCCCCGAGTCTACGAGAATCAATCGCTCACTGTTTTTGCCGCCGCATTGCACTCTTTTATTTCGGCTTTAGAAAAGGTCTACCAAAGATAAGCGAGCAGATGTTATCGCTTATGAAGTTTACATAGAGAAGCTAAGACTTATAAGCATCTCGCAGAATTAACATGGCAATTTGGGCCAACTGATCCATGATCGTAGACAAGTGCCGCAAGAAACACATGGACAATAAGTGGTGGTAAACACTGGCGCCAGTGTTTTATGTTCACTTGTTGTCCCTGTGTATTTTTATCTACTTTTTTTGTTTGTTTACTATCTGGAACAAGTATTTTAACCACAACGGACAGGAAGGAAACGGTAATAGGGTTCTATGAGGATCATAAAGCCATGCTCCGAATGGGTGAGTGTCAACTGCAGGTTTCACAACAGTGGCGGATCCAGGGGGGGGGGGGGACCCGCACCCTCCCCCCCCCCCCCTTCTCGGAGGGCAATTGGACATGAGCGGACCCACCTTGCAAAGAGAGAATGGGAGAAGAGTATCCTTAAAAGTTTTCTGCCCACCCCAAAACAAAGGTCTGGATCCACCACACTACGTTTCAATTATTGGGAGGATCGAGACATCAGAGGCCGAGTTCAAAAAGCAAACTTACGATAAAAAATTGGGTACGACAAAACCCGAGGAGAAATCCGTATTAACAAAACAAAATTTGTCGCAACTTTTGTGTGACTTACAACGAAATATTACGACATTATCCAAAGTGTCTCACAAACTTTTAGGGCAAACATGGCCACACATCACATGGCTATTTCACCGCGACCAGCAATGAATATAGAAGCGTGGGCAAGGGGCACGTGTTTTGCGCACTGTTCACACGCATCCCTACTTGAAGCAGTATAAGGGCAACGCTAAACTACACACGGAGGATTCAGCCGACGAGTCTGCCGAGCTGTCCATCCTGCCCGTTAGAGCTAACAAGGTGCAGGACTGCGATCAACGCCGAGATGCGCCATTGAATCAACGAAAGCAAATGCTACACAAATCTTCAGTGCACCCAAAAGGATCTTTCACCTATGAATGGCGTGAACCTGATTTAGTGATCACTAGTGCCCCCTCGTACCTCAGTAGTGATTTTCAAAGTGGTGAGCAGCTGTGCGACCCTACCACACGAAAAGGCACATTCCTGACTGGATGTGCTTTTTTAATGCCAAAGCATTATATGTCCATGGAGCGGAAAATCCGAGTTGTACCAAACGTTAACAGATCAATAAAAGAAAGAATAAAATGTGCTTCCACGGCTGAGATTTGAACCCGGTGCTGCTGTGTGAGAGCCGGGCATGCTAGCTGCTCTGCTATCTCAGCTGCTTCGGAATGCGACATCACTCTCCCCTCAAAAAGAAGCTTGTCCCATTACAGCAAAAGATGGCATGTCTTTACCCGTTCTTTGTCCCTGTTTATCTGAGGCTGTTTTTTCATCATGTTTGACGGCATCGGCGTTGATGTGCCCGAAAGATGGTCATAAAAATATATCCTCGGTTCGATGACGTCACACTTCACGTGACGACATGACGTACCATGATGTGTGACGCCGTATGATGTAACGTAATACAAATATTAGAGGGGCACTTAGTTATACCTACGTGGATTGAATGCGAAAGCATTGCCATTCCTAACAATAGAGGAAAAAAAAAGGAAGTGTCGTTAGGAATGGCAATGCTTTCCCATTCAATCCACAAAGAGACACCTAAGTGCCCCTGTAATATTTTGTGTGGAGTAGAGCTCAAATAAACGCCGTACGGTGCAGTATATCCATGATTAAGTTGCTGCTAGTCGTGAGGCTTAATGTTTTGCACCAACAATAGCGTAGTTTTTCCTCGGTTGCGACGAAGTGCCACTGCGCTACGAACTTGCTAGAAATTTCTGCATACGCGACCACTTTCTTCTGGAAACCTATGGGGACCTGCCACTCACGTTTGGCCAAAGAACAGTGAAAATACCAGATGTGAAAAAAGCCATAACAAACATTAAAGAAATCAAGATGGGGGTCATAGCATTAGCTTCCCAACGTGGCGAGACTAGCACAGGATTTATGTTACTCGCCGTTTAAAGCAGGAGTCGACTTTTACCTTTCTGATCTTGAAAACAAAGTTTGGTTTGGTTAATCTTGTAGCAGAAAGCCCGTGCTTTCCCGTTTGTGGGGTCATTTTCTCGGTTCAAAAAATGATGCAGAGTCCTTCCCATAAAAATGCATGGGTGCCCACTAGGACTCTTCGAAATGGTTAAATTAACTGAGGTCATTATACTCTGCTGCCACTCTAGAATAGGAGAAGGCCCTCCCACAAAGCCCTTCACTCTTTTTAAAAAGCAAACACTAGAGAGGAGGAGCGCCGAGAGGACACCGCCAATCATGGCGAGCAAAGGGAATTGTGGGAGTGGCTTGTGCTATTCTATAGTTGTAACGGACTATAACAAAAGTTTACAGTACTATGAAAACAAAACGACCAAGTATGTACAGAAATTCGCAGGAAATGTAGCAGGGACAGAATAGGAAAAACCGGAGCTGCAATATTTACCCTTTAAATTTCCCTCGACAGCACAGCAGAGATGACATGCTGGTCGTCAGCGCCTGGAGGGCCACCCCCTTGTACTGGGAGCACATGTAGTCTGAAACGAACAACAAACAAAAAATTAAATGCATGGACAATCCGCACATGCTGTTATTTCGCTTCATTGGCCGCTTCAGAGAAAGCAAGCATGCACACCGTTGTCCAACCATGTCAACTGCTAGCCGAAACTTTCTGCCACCGGGATTAAGATATTGCTTGCGCTATAAAAAAAAAAAAAAAAAAAAAAAAAAAAAAACCTTTACACACTACCCAGCTGGCACGCTGAAAGTTCAAACATTGAAGAAGATACAACATAAAACTTCAATGCAAGAGCTACACCTCGTGGACAATACACAAAAGTATGTTCAGTGTAAACCTTGGTGCACCGCAAGGCTGATTTACCTCAGCCAGTTTGGAACATCTGCAGTTCCATTCTTTTCAAAATATTATGCCTGAAAATTTGTGACAAATTAACTGGGTTAAAAGTTTTTAATCGACAGCCGGCCCAAATATTTAAGAAGTATACTAGTGGGTTAATTTCTGACTTATCAAAATTATTTTCGGCATCCTGAATGCGTCGCTTCAGGGTCCAGTTTTCATATCGGATTTACCTCGCCCACACAGCTGCAACCACACTGAAATGTTTGCAAAGTTTTAGGCAGGGTAATTAAACGTCTACAGTTTCTCTCGAACACCGCTGTCACAAATTGTGTCTTTTTTGTCATTTTGGTCTGTTTAAGGGTGGTTTGGGGGGAGGGTCAATTACAATCCTCGCACATGTTTACCTGAGCGTCAAACTCTTGAGCTCCGATGAGACTATACTCCTTTTCATACTTAAGGTGCAACGCTGTCAAAGCTACTGGCGTGGGCGTGGGGCTTGATCTCGTTGATCACTAGCACGCCTTCTCGCGCAAGCAAAACCGTAGATGAAGCCACGCACTCGCGCCAGTAGTTTTGACAGCGTTGCACGCTAGGTATGAAATAGAGTATAAAGCCGGCCGAGCTTCAAACCAATGGGAAGAGGAAGACAAGCGTTTCAGGTTGACCAACCACGAACCTGTGACAACCGCATAGGTCATTCAACACACGTCCCATACCGCTTAAACGCTGTGTCGAACTGCATTTTGAAGTCAGTCCCAATTCCAACGGTGTATGAACAGGGGCATTCATTCCGTGGCATGCCTTGAAATTAATCGAAGTGACGCAAGCTGGGAACACACTGCTGCTGCTTCATTTGGGAATAACTGCAGCCCTCGGCTTGATCACATCACAATTGCAAAATGAAAGAGAAAAAAAAAAAAGAGGCGAAAGGAACAACTGCTTTATCAAAAGTTCTAACCGACAAATGTAAACCCAGTTCAGTTCTAGAAAGCCAGGGGACCGAAGTTTGTCCTAACGGTACAATTTAGTCCACTTCCATAACTTCAAAACAAAATATGCATATCCTCTTCAACCATTCTGACTGAAAAGGAATATTGTCTCTGCATGAACCGAATTCCAAGGAAGTCTAACTTCGGAAATGTAATGAAGTATTATCAATGTAATCAATTTATAGTTGAAAGACATCAGTACACTGCTAGACCAATAAGACATTTCCTAAAGCAACGGACTGAAAGTAGCATTAGGAATTTAATACATGCTCTGTTGACATAAGCTACACTTTCTCGGACCATACACAGAATGAGTGGCAACTTTTCATTACGCTACACATAGATCCAAACATTAGGACAGATAAGGCAAACCCAACTAGTTAAAAAAAGAAAAAAAAAAAAACATTCTAGCTTAACAAGAAAATAGGAAGTTTTAGAATATCGGGCGCTACTTTACCGCGCGTTACGGACGGCAAAATAGCGAGGATTGCGGCGAAGAGCTTTAGAATAGCGTTTCTCTGAAGGGAACCCCCCCCAACGCAAGCATCTCGCGCTTAAAACGCCACCAAGATGTCGCTACAGCTTTTATTTGAAAGTTAGAACGTTTTATCTTGAAAATTAAACAAGCTTTTTTGTCCAGAGTAACATTTTTACAGTTTTTTCACACTCAATGCCGCATGTTTTGTTTTTGTCGCTGCGAAGCTGCTCTGTTGTACTTACGAAGCCCAGACGATCCACTACCCAGGCATGCTTACATGTCTGCCGCGATCGTAAGTACACGCGCCTCGATAGCTTTGCGCCTCGATAGCTTTGAGCTGTGAATCCAGCGATCCGTGGCGTTTTCAATACGCTTCGACCATACCGACCGCGGTCGCCGAGTGCGACTCACGCAGTTCCCGAGCGGGCGACGGCGTCGAAGACGCGATCAACAGAGATGTCGTGGCCGCCGCCTTTTGCGGTACGCCGCCTTTCGCGGTACCCACGCTATTATCGAGAAATAACGGGCCCCAAAGCTCGAGTCCGAAGCTTGGTTTGGGTCTCCGCATGCACAGCAGCCACGAGATTATTCTAAAACTCCCTAATGTTCACTTCTCCTTCAACGCCTACAATGCAAACAAAGAAGTATGCTTACCAACTGCGTTGAGCTGCTCGTTCTGTCGCGTCGTCGGCCTTCCGCGCTCTTCTTGAACATAATCATCACAAGAGATTCCCAGATAGATAAACTTGATTAAATTAGCACATTTCCATGTCTAAAAGCATTTCCATCCCGCGACACACCTAACGGTCGCAAAACTGGCGAAATCATGCCGGAAAAAGAGAAAAAAAAATGAACTGGTGTCGCTACCGATGGGGCGTCGAAGACGCGATCCTTAAAATATGAAACCGAAACCAGTAAAAGTTACAATACTGATACCGAAACTGACCAAATCGCGATAGAGGGGCGCCGTAAATAGATCTAGTCACATGATGCATCCCGTTGGCGAATCTTGTGTCGCGAAACTAAGTTTCGGGAAACAGATTCCCCGTCTGAACGCAACCGAAAAAGTGGCGCGCCTTCGAA
The DNA here is from genome assembly GCF_016920785.2 of Ixodes scapularis. NCBI lineage: Eukaryota > Metazoa > Arthropoda > Arachnida > Ixodida > Ixodidae > Ixodes > Ixodes scapularis. Next base: position 815,217 of record NW_024609951.1, on the reverse strand, counting down.
AAAAGTGGCGCGTGTTTCTCGCTTCTGGAGCAATTTTCCGCTGAAACCTCACCGACGCCCGTCAATCTCCCGAAGGAGAAACGTGAACGCTGCCAATGGCCGCTCGACCTCGCTATGACGTCTGACCTTCGAGGAGGAGCGAGCTTTTGGAGGAGTCTGATTTTTGGCCGATTTCGTATCCGAGCCGAAGCCGAAAGAAAACAAAACAAACATGTCGAGCGACAAGCCCCTATGCGACAAGCGGCCAAGCGGTGCATACGAGCGACGAGTCTTGGTCCTACTCGGTTGCAGGTGTGTGAACGGCGCCTACAGTACGGATTGGGGGCGCGGTGCAGATTCGTCAACAGTCGCGGCGGGTGCAAGCACTGTATATAAACATGATGACTGGGGATAACGTTCTTTATTAGCGGTGCAAAAATGTCCGAAATGCTTCGAGATCATCTCGCGGTTTTTCCGGTGCAGACAAGGTTTGGCGAAATTCTCGTATTCCCGGTGCAGACTTAATATTCCCGGTGCAGACAAGGTTTGGCGAAATTCTCGTGAGTCAATACGTCAGAGGTTTCGCGCGTCAAACTCCACGTGTGAACAGGCCGATTTCGCGAAATCTTGGTTTCTCTAAAGTGTGGCGCGTTGAAGACACACATCGTTTGAATAAGCCTTTAACAGGAAAAGAGGGTGAATACAGTTATTTTTTTAAGCACAGGAAATAAATCTGTATATCAGAACTAGCACCGACGCGCTATATGCTTCGGGTGCAATGCAGTAGGCAGTAGATTTATCGATATTTTTTGTTTTGTTTTGATAACACTCATTTCAATGTGTAATGAGTAAACACAAAAGAATCGCTATTGATTGGGTAACGATAAACCTCACTTGAATTTGTAAAGAGTAAACTCAAAAGAATTGATAATGATTGGGTAACAATAAACCTCATTTGAATTTTTAATGAGTAAATTCAAAAGAATAGATATGAAGTGGGTAATGATAAAACTCATTTAATGATGAGTTTCTTATGAGTTTCATTTGAGTTTATAAAAACGCATTAGAGGCTCAATTGAAACTCATTGTTCATTTTTGTAAGGGTAGGCGAGCTGGCTATAACCCGATCGTCTCTGGATGAAGAAGCAAAAAGCAATTTCGAACCACGTACCTTTCTGCGATGTCAGTATGCTCTGGAAAAAGACGACCGTGCATATGCAAATCTGAAGCTATTACTAAAACTAATAGAGGCGGAGTTACAAAAAAGAACACCCGATGGACGGTCGTGCACCTTCTTCCATTTTTCAAAGTCTACTTTCTTTTTATGTTTGAGGCGACGCCACGCCGCCGCGGTCTTTCTTCCTCCTGCGTTTATGTTTTTTGTTTGCTTTTTTTCTTTCTTGTGCTTACTTGACGTTCCAACCATCGCGCATTTTGCTTTGCCTTGTTTTTCTTAGTTTTTACTTTCTTTCCTTCGCTTCGTTGCTTACTACCACCGGTTCGTCTGCTACGCTATGCCTGGACATTTGGAAGGCCGTCTGCAACTTTGTTGTTGTTGTTGTTTTTCCACTGTCGTCTATGATAACCTCCTATGTTCGCCTGATTGAGTTTCTGATCAGAAATCTTCATTTGTACTTTTTGATACCCGATAAATGTATTAAGAAGTGTAAGCTCGTTATACATTTGTATTTGGATTTTATTTGAGTACGCGGTCAAGTCTGCTATGAGTCATCGTTGGTTGATCAGCCGGCCACCTTCGGGCAAACACCAGCGCATACTTGGAGATGGCAGTCATGCCATGTGCTTGCCATCTCCACTGCGAAAACGAGTTTTTCTAATGCGGCGGAAAATCCTTCTTCCGCTTCCCGAAGACCGAACAAACGTGAGTAATTAAGTTACTTCAAATTAAACTGGAACAGCTATCCAAGTTTGGCTTCAAAAGCACCACTGACGCCTCAACAGACGAATATTTCACCAAACAAAAGTTCAGCTGAAAACGCACTTGAGGCCGCTGATCGACACTCAAAACAAAGGCACGATGTGCAAGGATTGCCTGGACATGTACGCCAACAAGTAGTGGAATGTACTTTAGAACTGCTGCGCCAAGCGAGCAAACAAACAACCTGCCAAATTCACAGAGAAAAGAAAAGCGAAAGCAAAAAAGGTCACACACTGCTAGCACGTAGCAGATTGCACCTCTTTTGTTCTTAGTTTCTACCAACGCCGCGAAAACAAATAAACAAGCGTGTAACGTGCAGCTGAAAAAAAAAAGTGAAGCTCTTTGTTTTAATAGTTTCGTGGTATTGCTTCCGGTTTGTTTGTTGTGGACTTAATACCGAAGGCGAGCACCACCTGCTAATTTTCAACCGACGCCCCGTGCGATCGTCGTCGTTGAAGGAGGCCTTTGCTGGGTGATTTCTATTTCTGTATCGTCTGCCAACTTGTTCGTTGCAATCGCCGGCCGCTGTTCGCTGCTGTTCTCCATTTCTTTTTAGTTTCGTCTGGGATGGGGACCCCATCGTTTCAGCAAAGTTCGGAAAGTGTTTGAACCAGGGTGTAATATAGACAGGTGGTGAAACGAGAGCCAAAGGAGCGACCGGATTGTGTCCCCCTCGGTTTTCTCTTTTTCTGTGGCGCCAACTATGTGGAGCACCGCGAACTCTCACTCCACGTAGGCGAACGCTGGTGACCGGTTAAACTGACGGAGATGATTTCTCGTGGATTTTCGATGGAGGACTGTCGTGCTCTCAGCTTATTTTGCGCACTCTCCCATAAAGTTCCTTGCAAATTCGATTCCAATTTTTTTCTTCTCGCCGCAGCGCCATCTGTCAGAAATCGGGGGTACCCGCAAGCCACCCGCAAGCAGACGAGTACACAATCCGGTCACGGCGCTGCGGTAGGTTTCTATTGGCCGTTTCCACACCTGTCTATCTTACACCCTGGTTTGAACGGTCATTTTTCTCGTTACTTTTTGTTTTTACAATGCTGCAGAGGCTGGTGCGTTTGCTCTGGTAATTTTAACATATTGTTTGCGCACGTTTTAATAATCACCTATTCAGGTAAGAAATTGTGACAACGCAGTTTGTAACGGATAAACAGTAACTTCTTACGACGTAGTTCGAGTGGCTAAACGCCTTTTTTCCGCTTCCCAGATGCGCTTCAAACGCGTGGGATCCTCCTGAGTGGCGTTTGAGACCTCTAATTAAACTCCTCTATCTTCGTTTATGCGCGCGTTGTTATTCGTTTGTCGTTGCAGTTGCAATCAGTGGATTCCGCTTTGCAAACGGGTTGGCCGTAATGAATTGTTTCAGCTGTTGGGGTGAAGAAACGGGGCTCGCAAAGCTCGAGGACGTCGCGGTTCCTATACCTTTCCATGCGTCGTCTGCTTCCGTAGACTCCGAGTCCGCTAGAGGCGCCACTGTCACGTTCGCCGCCGCTCCCATTGGTTTTCGGAGGAGTTTTCAGTATTGGCGAATGCTATATCGTATTTGGTAGTACTTATGAATCGTTATATGCCCTCACCACGCGAGTTAGCAAGTTAGAAAACGAACTCTCCACAATAAAAGAAGCAAGTGCAAGTAACGGCATGACATCTGATCCCCAGATAACATCTGCGGTTTCCGATATTTCAGAATTTTTTTTTTATTTTAGAACTTAGGGCGAGCTTCGATGATACAGAGTGAAGAGCGCGCAAGTCGAATATTCTTTCTTTTTTTTTTTTGCCCCCCCCCCCCCCCCCTTGACGGGGAAAGGGAAACTTGGGCACGATCAGAAAAAGCTGTTCTGCAGACGTGTGGAGCGATAAATTAGGTATCCAACTTTCAACCTCAGCTATCGAAACATCGTCTTGGCAAATTCAGTCATGAAAAGCATCGCCCCATATTTGTAAAGATGGCTTTTAAAGAAAACTAGGCGGTGCTTTCAAACGCTTTCAAACTTAAGGGCATTCTTTTTTCTGTGAGTCAAGATTATATACCGTCCGTCCGCCTTGCTTGCCGGAAACTAATAGAGATCGCCAGGTCGCAAGGAAAGGCCAAGTTCCTTTTCGACAAACTACTCGTTGACAACAAATGTTACATCTACGCGCCTGGCGTAGACTCCGTTCGCGAACTAAGGCCACCTGAGTGGAACTTAGGGCAAGAGAGGATTCCTTCCGGACTACATCGCCCCATCAGAGTACTCAAAAACACTGGCAGTTCCAACCCAGTACGATCTCCGTCAGAGCGTTCGGATGGCATTAGTGAGTCACCCCTTGTAAATAGTTTTGTTATTTTTACTAAATTTTGAAACGTCATGCGAAACCGCGGCGACTTGTCTTCAATTGTGGACTCATCAGACGCGGATGTTTTTGTTCTCACCGATACCTGGTTGTCAACCAAAATACGCCACGGTGAAATTTTTGGACTGTCATAAACGTTTCAATTTTTACCGTCATGACAGAGAAGACAAAAAAAAATGGCGGTGGCGTACTTGTCCCGGTGGCGGAAAAAGTATCATCATTTCAAATCAGTATAGAGTATATTCACATGACGTCATACCGCCTTTTAATGTCGAGTGACTACACACAAGCATAGCCGCCGAATGCCATAGCGGTTTGCCGATAGGCGAGTTTGCTTTGCCTTCTTTTATTTTTCACCAAGCTCACGAATGAAAGTTCCGCTTTATCGCTCGGCGGCCATGTTTGTGGGTGATGACTCAGCAAGTGAATCGACCCTATATTTTCTTAACTGGAGCTTCTATGGATTTGTCTTCATTTATGAACAAAAAAAAGTATTTTAGGCGTGTGTTATTGCTTTTTTTATATTGGCACTTTTGTTAGAAGCCTACACAACGCGATTAACAGAGTCGTGGTACGTATTTCCAATACGCCAATAATGCTGGTGTGTAATTTTAACTGGCGCACCATACTTTCGTCAGATATGGGTGCTAGCCTCTGTCCCTTTTCTTCAGAGAGGGGTATTTTTTTACCTTGTGTTTTTTAGATTTTAGCTTTTTACGAATTGTTACGCTACCGACGCGTATTACAACTAAAACTCCTTTTGTTTTACGCCTTACATTAACAAAATTCACCAACCTTATCACTTTTCTAGCTTACATGCCTGGCATTAGTAATAATTCCATGTTGCATTTCATATTAAACATTACCAGTTCCCGCAAATCAAAACAAATAACGCAAATACACGATTATGCTAGAGCGGATTTGATATTATAACGATGAGATGAGTCTCTTTAGATCGGTATATGCACTGTTTTGCTCAACACTTAGTCGCAGACAACTGGCGCTTATTCAAAGATAAGGTGGAAGCACTGATGAAGGCAGACGTACCTCTTCGATGCATAACGTCGTAACCTGAATCGCCATGGTATACCGTGACTCTGAAAAGGCTCTCAAATAAAAAGACGTGATTGTTTCGTGCTGCTAAGTTGAAGGATGACGTACAGCGTTGGGCAGCGTGTCATCTAGCTGCCGGTGTATACAAAATGATGTTGACGAGGCAACAAGCTCATTTTTTTAAATATTAGTGAGTATATATGCTATTAAACAACCGCCGTCAATTTTGGAAAGTCGTTAATCCCACTGAATGCTCCGATGTTGCGCTTAGAATGGCAGATGGAGAAGATGTACCAAATGAACAGTGTTCTTTTGTTTTAAATGGTGTTTTCGTCAAAGCGGTTCCGTGCCCTGTTACCTCCGACTGTCCCGCAGCTTCAGTTTGTAACTTTTTGACAATGTAACCTGTCATTATAAAATCTCAAGGGATTGCTAACATAACTGAAAATCTTAAAACCTCTTCGGCAGCCGGCACCGACAATGTAACTCCTACGTTTCTAAAGAAGACTAAACAATATTCAAGCATTATTCTATCGTATATATTTCCCAGTCTCTCGAACAACGAATATTACGCAGTGACTGGAAGGTGGGGAAGGTGATTCCAATCCACAAAGGCGACGATAAACATAATCCTATTAATTTTCGCCCGATCTCTCTACACAGCATCCCTTGCAAAATTCTTTGAGCACGTTATATATTCACATATTGTTAACTTTCTTTACTCCAACTCTTTTTTAAACACAGGTAAAAATGGTTTTCCAAAGTGTCATTCCTGTGATACCCAACTACTAACATTAGCTCATAATTTTTACCTAACTCTAGACTGGGGTTCTTTGACTGACTCCATATTCCTGGATTTCTCAAAAGCTTTTGACAGGGTTTCTCGCCAGCTACTGGTTCATAAACATAGGTCAAACAATAACCTTCATCAACATAGGTAAAACAAAAACCTTAACATAGATCCCAAATTTTTCAGCTGGATAAAATCGTTCCTACCGAATCGCTTCGAATTTGTTCGTACTAATATAACTAATTCCTCGCCCTCACGCGTCAACTCCGGTGTCCCTCAGGGCTCTGTACTGGGACTTTTATTTCTTATTTATATCAAAGACCTTCCTGGGAATGTTTCTTCCCGTATTAGTCGATTCGGTGACGACTGTGTAATTTATAAAGAAATTGTTAATGACTCTGCCATTTCCGCCATTCAGGTTGATACTATCAACATCCCCAAATGGGGCAAGGAATCGCTCATGGAGTTTAACATCATTAAATGTGTATCTATGAAAGTATCTCGTCATAACAACACTTGCGATTCCTACCCTATCAACAATTATACTCTAGTTTCTGTGTCCTATCAATATTTCGACATTCACATAACCAACAACCTCTCCTGGAATATCCACGTTCAATATGTCACTAAGAACACAAATCGACTTTGTGTTATCTGAAACGTAACTTTTCGTTAAAACTTATCCTTTCTAAAACCTTCGTTTGTTCTAAACTTGAACATGAAGCTTCTATCCGGAACCCCGGTACACCCTTTTATAAGCGGTCGCATCTATTCAGAACCGTTGTGATCGTTTCATACTTTCGATAAAGCATGGTGCAGCCAATGCCCATTCCATTAAATCGTCCCTTTCCTTCTCTGATCTCCCTTTCCGAAAAAAAAAATATCTGACTATGATTATTTCACAAGATTTATCAATCTGACCAAGCTCTCCGTCAAGCATTCTTTTTAGAACCATCGTACATATCATCACTTGTAGAACATGACCTAAAGGTAGGGATTCAGCATTCCAGCACCTCCAATTTTAATGCCTCTTCTCTACCCCAGACCTCCATCGATTGAAATCTCCTTCCCGCGCATATAGTCTCAATAACTAACACTGTTGATTTTAAAAATGTTGTCACTAACACGCGCTACGCAACACTGTTCCGTAGCACTTTTTTTGCTTTTTTTAATGACGTTATTTTTTTTTCTTTTTGGTGTTTTGAGCAACCGCCCACTCTCCTCTGTTATGCTTTGAGGCCCTGAGGGAATAATAAATGAAATTAAATGTAATAGCTTCCGTAAAATCGCTAGACATCTATAAGAGCCAACTGATGCAATTCAATCGTATCCAGAGCCTATGTTTGGCACGTTTTCGTGTGTGTTGGCATATCTGTGTCTTGAGGTAAATTTCCCGATCAGTCGTGATGCGTAAAGCTTGCCCTAGTTTCAAATGTGTCCGAAAAAGACAGAAGCGACTGTGGGACGTGGAATTACGTCAAATCTAGCCGAGATCATGGCACGTTCGTTCCAAAGTAACTTCGTTTCGTCGTTCGTTAGGGCAAGAGTTTGCTTTACTGCGTTGAAAAGGCTTGTCAATGTCTGTAGATTGCTTGATTTTATCAGTATTACAAATTGTGCGCTAATGCTATTAAGCGAGGCTGTTTTTCTTCTTTTTTCCCCGATGCAGAACACTTCATCCTCGCGCTGATTATTGTTCGTATATGAGCTCTTAGGCTGCGTACTCGCTCAAAATCCATCAATAGCGGCGGAAGTCTTTAGAAGATGGGTGGGGGGAGGGGTGAGGAAGGAGGAAAGGCGGAAAGGAAAAGCGGGGTGCTCGACTGCCTCCCTCCGCCGCAAGCACGGTTTACTGGTGAACTACAATGTCTGGAAAAGCGCGCTGCCCCTCCATCGCCGAAGCCACTAGGATTTACACTACGGGTGGATTCTGTGTGCGTGCTGGCGTGCGGAGAGCTGGGTTAGGTAAAAGGCAGCGATTGATTGATCGACCAAGCCCGTTGTTTCCGCAGCACAGTTGTTTGTAAACAAGTTAATTTTCGTGATTCGTAATAATAAAAAAAAAAATTGCAAAAATTTGGTGCCGCGATAAATTCACCCCGTGGTGAATAATGCATAGCATACCACATTCAATCGCAAACGTTTGTGCGAGCGAAATGTCGAGCTCTAAGATAATTTGCTGTGCACGTGTTTCGTATGATCCAGCGCACATGCAACGAATTTCACAGCTCCAGAAACACTCATACTGCTTCAAGAGGTGTCGCAATTATTTTTTTTCCTACTGGTATTTTCAAGAGGTTATCAAGTATTAATTACAAGCTTCTGCGGAATTTTACAAGCATGTCCTGAATTAAGATAGTGCCTCGCCAGTTTATCGGATCTATATTTCGTTCAGTGTAAGTATATAGTGTTAGACATACCTCAACCAATCCTAGTTTTCACATTTGATAAGGCTTTTATCGAATGGTATAGGTTGTAAATGTTTTTAGTTGCATTATTGTAGTAAGGTGGTGAGCTGGTACTAATTGAACACCTTTAAAAATAGCTCACAGAAAGTCAAGGAGACAAGGAGTATAACACGCAGACCCCATGCAAGTGCAGACTCTAAACCCAGAAAAAACAAAGGAGAAAGAAAGAAACAATGCGGAAGGAGATCGAGCAGAGACCCAAGTGGAACGCATTTATTCACCAGCGAGCAAGAGCATATTTTAAAAACATAATTCCCTTGTCAGTTTATGTTTCAGATGGATGGCAGGCTAATACACTAAGACAGCTCAATCTCTCTCTAAAATTACGATGGAGTGTCACCTACCTATGCCCTGTTTACAATACTCGTGTATGTCATCAATAGAAAAAACGTGAGTATGTAGCAGATACTATGAACAACATACAGGGGATTATGTTAGGCCTTTAATATTCGTAGTATGGGCGACCAATGTGTACGCACATCCGTCGGTCACCTGCGCTGCCAAGAAAAAAAAAATTTTTTTTTTACAGTCTGCGGTAGGGTTGCCTTGCTGCATGCCCACTCAAGAGTAACAACACGACCCGGGTTTCCATAAGAAGAAACTACATTTTTTAGAGTAACAGGAATGGGTTGTTAGTATTTAAAGTATAACATTGCCGTAGCGTTCGACCGACACGTCTCTGTGCCCTCGGTCCGTCTTCCCCAATGTGGGGCGTGTCCCCTTTTATAGGCTTTCGCGCCTCTTCCTCAAGCGCTGCTGTGCGCTTTGGACTCTGTCGTTTTTGGGTGGTCGGTAGCGGCCCCTGGGCGTGGTGGCAGACCCGCGCTGCCACATTTCCCCCCCGCCCCTCCTTAAGCATCCGGTATGTCAATGAATATCTTCGTGGTTATCGTTGGGAGGGGGTCGTCGCAGAAGGTGTGGGCGGCGGCACTGTACGAGCGCTATGGCGCGCTCCAGGTCGCGGTCGTCCTCTGTAGCCGTTTCCGGCATCGCCGGGAACGGCCACAATGGTGCCTCTGGAACGTCTTGCCCACTGGCCGCTGTTCCAAGGGATTGGTCTGGACGGTTGCTGCCCTCGGTGACTGGGACCACCACGTGTCCTAAGACCCTGGCGTCCAGATGATCGGGATTCGTGGTGGCGTTGACCGTGATCCATCTTCGTGGATCAGAAGAAGACATCGCCATCGGTTCCTTTTATGTGTAACCACTGGATCTACAATGCATAAAAACAAATAAAGGATCCGGGGTGTACACACAATCGCGCAATATTTTTCCCTCTGAAAGCCGATCAGATCTGTGGGATAATATACGAGGTACAACGCTCGAAACTCAAAGGAAAGGAGGAGGAGGAGGAATAAACTTTTAATAAATGAAGCTTCAGGCGCTGATGCTTGGGCGCCCGCCCGGGGGGGGGCCTTCTCTAGTCCGGGAAGCAATGGTCCGCGCTGGCTGCCCGGGCTGCGTATTTCCAAAACCTGCCCATTCCAGAACTGCCGCGGAGCGGCGTGCTCTGATTGGCCAGATCACCGCCGCAAAAAATATTGACGGCGACGCATATACGGCGCCGGTCGCCGGCATTAGCGTCTGCTACACTCCGGCGCGACTGCTCCAATCTCGGCGATTCTCTACCCAAGCTCGAATGAAGTAGGCCTCGCTGCTCTGTTCCGTAATTGAAACCGTGTAGACGTGGAGTGCTTGCAGCGCCAATACGCAGTGCTTTTCAACCGTATTTCAAGAACCGAGAACTAGAGCCCTGCACAGTGTGTGTGGATTGTGTCTACGTTTTCCGTGTGGCTCTTGTCAAAGTAAGCCTTGTCGCCTTCCTACACGCCCGCGTATTGCCCGCAATGCTGTCAATCGTACTGATCATGCTCAATTAATTGGCTGTTTTTCTTGCTCTGAAACGCTATGCAGGCTTTTTTATCCACTTCAATGCTTCGTAGCTGAATAAACACTTGTTTGTCGCTGAACTAGATTGCCATGAACGGAATTTTTTCCGCGGCCTTTTGTGTTTACTTTTTCTGCCGTATTTTCACGTTTTATTGCACAGACTGCTTTGATTTGTACCTGTTTTAGGCTATTTTGCGTTTACCAAGTTTTGTAAAATTTAAAGGACGCGAATTGGTTTCAAGCTGTTTATTTTTTACGCCTATCATTATTTCACATCGTGTTACTTTGATCAGCACTAGAGGTGAGCTAGGACTGCTGTAATATGTTTTTTAACCCCAAGGAGCAGAGAATGAAGTACGATATAAAAACCCATGCAGCACTTGGTTTCAAAATATAGGGACCTTCTCCTGGTGCCTTTTTGTTCACTGTTCCCTTCTCTGAACTTGATACATAGGTGAGTGACCTGTTCACTTACCTGGAATGTCACCTGCCCTTTCAGCCTGTGGAGGTCCATGGGAATTAGAACAGAAGCATTAAAGCCATCTTCAGAATTACTTGTCCATCAAATCCTGTTACCCACGGGACATTCTTGTGTGAATCTGAAGTCCATGCTATTGATAGCTTCTCCATGCTAGTGATAGACTCCAGCTACAGTCTAGTTTTGTCATCTTTATTCGGTCTCATCAATTTCCAGCTGCTGATGTTATCACTGTGTAATGCTGAAGTTCTAAAGGCCCCATAAATTGCAGGCAGATCCAGACAAGATCCACGAGACTGAGCACAACGAATGCAATGCTGCTGGTTCTTACGACCAGCGACTTTTATGCACACACCCCTAACATGCCCCAGGCCGAGTCCCTAATTGCTGCATCCCACTAGAGCAACAGCAACAAGCGACAGACGACAATGAGCGACATATGACACCGACAAACAGCCTGTTTGTCGAAGTCCGCTATCCCACCTGGCAGACACGACGCCGAACACGGGGACAAGGAAACTTGTTTGCTAGTGGGACTGGAGTTGTCAACAAAACACTTCAAAATACAGAGACAAACAGAGTATGGCGACGAGGTTTTCTTGTTTTGCTCTTTGGGCGTCAAATGCGCCGACAAACACGGTGAAAGTGGAGACGATTACTTTATTCCTTGTTTAAAGCTTCCGCTTGTCTTCATTTGCCGTTGGCGACTTTTCGAAAACAGTTGTGACAATCGACACCCAACTTTTTCCGAATTAGAATTCCTGAATCGTTCCTTTTTTTGGGTCGTTCGAAGCATTCCAGGTGAGCGCCACGGAATTTCACGTCGATTTGAGGACGTTGTTAACTTCATATCCGAATGACCGACGGCAGGCGTTTCATGGGGGACAATACGGGGGTAGTTTTATGGGGTACAATCACAGAACGGATGACAAGTCTCTCGTTTTGCCAGAATGGCTTGCCACGGAACTGGCGAAACATAGTGTCCTACTTTGTGGTGAGCGGTCTTACTTCTGTCTGTCTTCGCACATGGGTGAATCAATCCTGATGCAGGGGGGTAGACTTCAGCATCCTGAAGCACCACCTCGTGAACCAAGTTTTTGCGAGCAAAACCAGCCACAGCAAATACCCTTTTGCAACACGACCACTAGCAAGCAAGCGACAACTACGTGCAATTTAGGAATCAAAACTGCGGGAGCGGGAACAACGGTGGCCGCCAAGGACTGAGTCACGGGAGGAATGGGAGGAAGAGTAGAAGGTGGGTGGGGAAGACAGCAACTGAAGGCACAAGCGGGCGAGAAAATTAAGTTTGTCTCCGAAAGATGTTCCTCGGTGGGACTGCTTGCTGCGCTTCAAGTTCAACGACACACAACAACTCGTCCGTCGTCGATGGTTTTTCGCACTAGTGGGACGACGCTATAAGAATTTTCTGCTCAAAGCACACAAATCTGTGCTACACACCCCTCGCCAGGCCTTTCCCGGAATTAGCAACACCTTCCCGGATTGACAATCATGGATGAACCCCTGGCCTCAATCCTGACAGTGTTACAGCAGTGGAATCCGGGCACCGCAGATGCCTGTTCTGCCGCGACTCACTAGCATGTCAGTCGAGGGAGACTCAAAGAACTCCAAGTTGGGACGTTGCGACGAAAGCAACACTTTCCCCCCTCTGCTTGGTATCTTCGCTTGAACTTCTAGGACGAGCCACACCGGGATCAAGACAATCTGCACCAGTAAATGGCAGCTCCTATGACCCATCTTGTAACGCCTTCATGTCAACCGCCATTCTCCAGCAGTTCTTTTAGGCACAGTCTTCAGAAGGTAATCAAAATAGCATGCACAAGCTACGTCAGAGGTCCAGGCGCAGGTCAAGGTCTTGCATCCGAGAAATATTTCTTGACAGTCACCACATATGTTGATGAACACCAGTGTTGCAGGCAATCATCTGCCAAGAAACCACACTTGATCAAGCAGACGCTTGCTTCCCAGAGGTAGATTGCATAGAACTCTATGGCGCAGCACGATCCTGCCCATCAACCAGGCCTTTAGCACGTTGCCTCTACTGTGTAGCATCGCAGATGCTTGAAGTACAGCAGACTGCCAGCCTGATGGGGAAAGAAAGGCCAAGCAGTCAATCCAAGCCACTCTTGAACCAATATGCGGAAAAGGAAAATCAAACATGGAGACATGAAACATTCTGTATGCAAGACAGATTGTAGGTTGCTATGCTTGTTCTGGGTGCATCCCGATCAATCCAAAGAGTGGGAGTGGGAAACTCGCCTTATTAAAGATCCCCCGAGAAGAAAAAAAATGTTTTTTTTTTTTTAACAATCTAGTTGAAACACACGTGTCAAAAAAAATTTACGTGAAAAAAATATTTTCTAGAGCAATATTGACGGCGCAAGACATGATTTTGTCGGCAGTCACATCCCTTACCGCTTGTTTTCTCTCTCGGCATTTCAGGCGCGTGGAGCAGAGGTCGATCGCCTTTGCCTTGACGACCAAGATGGTCATTTTGGAATGACCCGTGACGTCATGGATTCGTGCGCAGTTTCAATTAAATCTCTCGCAATCAATATTGCTCTAAAAAACTTTTTTTTTCGTGAACTTTTTCTTGTAGCACACGTGTCCCACTAGACTGTTTAAAAACAAACTTTTTTTTCTTTTCAGGGGTCCTTTAAGTTAGCCATAAAGTTACTTCCCAACCAGCAAGTTATCCCTTGAAGTCTTGCTGCGTGCTACCTAAGGAACAAAGTTGAAGATGGGAAATTTGGATCGGAATGTGCAAGAATGCCTTCCAAGGGGAAAATCATTGACGTGCATGCTTTGCCAAAGTGCTTACCCTGCTACATTTCACTAAAATGTGATGAATTTGTGCCTACATTGCACCATAAGGGAGTTTCCGTTTATAACTACCGAAACTAATAGTTCAGGCGTCGCAGTACTGCCAGATTGTTCCTGTAACATTGTGCGAATCGTTCAGAACTTCCGGTTATCGCTTAGAATAATATGCGATTTGATTCGATTTACACACCGAACATGACTCAATACTCGCATGTTTCGTGATATCTCTCATTGTATGTGGTATGTTCAGCCAGTCTAATTATTTCCGTTGAGTGCGCTTCTCACACCACGCACTGGTGCACTGCCGAGAAGTTACAGCCGTAGAGTAGGCATTGCAATTCTGCATATGTTGCTTTGCCGCAGCGCAGCCCTGTCTTTAAGGGGCACTAAAGTGCTTCTTGAGATCCTCGTTTTATTGTTATAACTCAATTTCAAGCACAAACCATCCTAAAAAAAAAATTGCATTTATCTGCGGTCGAATCCATGCTAAAAAAATTAATCAAAATTCTCGACACACTGCGTCAGTATCAGCGAAGAATGACAGATGGCGCTACCGAACCTTCATGAATACGGTCAAACAACGGACGGCGCGTGTCGGCTACTCGCGAGCTATGGGGTCCACCGTGGACCGACCAGTCGTGCTCGTCCACGCGGGAACCCATCGCTCGCGAGTGGCTGACACACACCGTCCGTCATTTGACCATATTCAGCAAGGTTCGTAGCGCCGTCTGTTATTTTCTGACAATGGTAAGTGTCTGGAACTTTGATCACTTTCTTAAATTACGAATTGGCCGCAATTGAATGTAAATTCTGGTTTTTTAGGATGATTAATGTTCGTAGATTGAGGTATGACCATAGAACGAGACTTTCAAAACAAACTTTAGTGCCCCGTTAAAGGGATATTGAACCGAAATTTGGATTTTGCAAAATAAGGATGCATGAGCATTGAAACAAGACGCTAGAAACTTGAAGACATGACTCGTACATCAATATCTAAACTGGATGGCCACACTTTTGGAAAAGAAGGGCATGATCGAGCGAGGTCTTTGACGTCATTGTCCTCTGGCAGAATTTCAGAATGAGGGGAAGCAGCCTCGCTTCTCTCCTCCTTGCTTCGGTTCACTGGCTCAAAGAGACGTAACAAGAAGGAGAGGGAATGGGAATCGTGACAAGACCTGTCTCGTCAGCTGTGTTCACTCACACACGTTTTTCCAAAAATACAGTGATCCGTTGGAGATATCGCTGTACGAGTGTTGTTTTGGGGTTTTGCAGCGTCCCGCTTATCCGTCCAGCCTCGTTTTGTAAGCTCGAAATTTCTGTTCACTATCGCTTTAAGGGTAAAGCACTATTCCAGGGTGAAAAGGTGGACAACAAAGCATGAATTAGAAAAAAATATATATATGTGAAAGGAAAGGGAACTTGGTGAATGCTGATGCGATATTTACCTTGCAGTAAACTTTGGTAAATAAAAATCCGGTTAGTCTATATCAGGGGTGGCCAAACTGCGGCTCGCGAGCCGCGTGCGGCTGATTGCGAGTCCAAGTGCGGCTCGCTGGTTTTGGGTAAGCGTGCCACCCTACCCCTCCTGTGTCCCAAAGACGAAGAGACTTTTAGAATTAAAAGGAAAAGCTCACAGACTTGGCAACCTAGTATTACACTGCGTAAATATAGCTGGACTGGTTTTTGACACATTGATGTGTCCAGTGACACTATTTCCTTTATTGTTCTAGAGAAAATTTCGAAACGTATACGCATAACAAACACCAGGCGCAGTGGCTGGCTAGCAAACCAGCCGAAGCTTTAACTTTTGCTGAGCGGTTAAAGTAACATACTGCTGCTTGGTGTTATTTGTTGTAGTCAACAATTATATTTGTCCTTTTTGGAAAGCACTGTTCCCTCCATATAGTTTTTTTTTTTTTTTGAGTAGCCTCCCCCCATTTACTTTTCCTGTGGCTCTTTGAACTTTTGTTGTTTTGTCTGCGGCTTTAACCCCTTGTCACTTTGGTCACCCCTCGCCTATATGATAGACTTTGACACCTTGAAAATATTACACACAATTCCTTTGTGTGGTTAGCATACTTATTTAATGATGCTTGCTAATCCAAAAGTGCTCATCAGTGAGTAAATAATACAATTGTCCCCAGAGCCCGACCTGTATTTCTGTGGGTGTGCGGTGTAGTACGTCATGTATATATGTCAAAACTTACCTCAAAACAGAACTGTGAGCTACAGCCGAATATGCTGGCAGAGAGTTTGCAACATTACCGCTGCTTTCCACACTTTGGCTGCAATTTGTTAGGTGGGAATCAATCCAGTTAATTATTGCTGGTTCCATCTTAAATGTTTTGATTCTGGCCACAGGTCTCCAATGTGGCACTCAATAAGAGGCCTCATATGAGCCTACAAACCACATAAACCTGCTCTCTGTCATTTAGTGCTAATGCAGTGAGCTGTTTCCTATGCTCTGTTCTCCACCAAGCTGACAGTGCGGTGGGAGCTACACATTCACTGTACCTATTGACCGCCTTCCACTCGTCACCGGACCCTGCTCCTGGCGCATGGATGTAGGCGGGGGAATGTGATCAGATGGCAAATGATGGGCGTACAACTGGTCCAGCAAGCACGTAGCTTCCTATGCACCGTCAGCTTAGGGGTGAACGGAGTACACCACTGGTGCGACTGTACATAGGCCAGGTCAGAACCCGTGTCGTCTGGGTTTGTGGCGATTGAGCTCTGCCATAACCCAGGAAGGCGCCAGACATCTCATTTTTCTCCGACACGATTCACAGTAATTCCGCTGGAAGGAAATGAGATACATTTAATTCCTTCATGAGCTACAATGGAACTAAATAGCCATAAAACCTTTATCCATGACGACACACACGGTAAACCCGAAAGGAAGGTGTGGGATGGCGATATGTGATGCCATTAAATGACAAAGCAGTACAACATCAGGCTTGTGTTTAATGTCTGTTAAAGTGCATGGTGGTTCTGCGATAATCCGCACATTAAGTTGAGAAAACTAATTCGCAACTAGCCGCATGGTTTTGTAGAAATCAAATATTGTTTGGAATTTTTGTGCAACGCTTGATGTCCCCTTTATTTAGGTTCATCAAAATTGAGTGCTGAGAGAACATTGATTCAATGCTTTTACAGTACCTGTTTCCTCATTCCATTTCATTGAATGGCAGTGACAGCACCATAGGAATTAAACAAAGAGTGAAATCTGCCACCTTGTTGACAAACCTACCTGCTGAAGGTGGCCACGAGCTTCCCTTGTCACCACTTGGTCGCTTGAATAAGTCGTTAACTATTGTATCTAGTTGTACTATGGCAGCAATGTTGTAGCTGTGATGCTCGTCGGGCCAGGTCTCTTTCAGATGTGCATATACCCGTCGGAGAGTAGCCCATCGCCATGGCAGCTGGTATGAGAAGAGTATAAATACATTAGCCAAAACATTGAACAGTCAGACAAGCTAGTCTATATGCCACACAATTCCACACAAGGAGACTAAAAAAATATGAAAGCAATGCAGCATTGCCTTTACAGGGCTGTGTATCTCAAGTCTCTTCACTAGCCCTGCGTTGACCAAGACGTGAGGTGTGCATACTTGCAAGTTCAGACGAAATGGGACAATCTACCTAAGCGGTCTCTATAGTTTTACATCGCAAAGGCAGACCATATTTTTATGTTTGCAGTGACAAAGAGACTACAGGCATAATCTGAGGTTATTTTTCTTTTTTTTTTTTGGAACGTAACAATTCTGTAAAGCAAACCCACACGTTAGAGCCTGTACCATATCTAAGTGAGGTGACTCAAATTCTGGTTGCTCTCCTGATTGTCTATAATAAAGCACTATACACCTAGCTGTGCTATAGCATTTCTTTGTCAAAGGCTACCCAGCAGCACAAAGTGAGTAAGGCACAGAACTTCCTTTAGTTGTCTAAGACCAGAGAATGAACCTCACACATTGGTGAATGTGCACGAAAAACAGCATTTAGAAATGTATAACAATGAGTATGGGCCGGATATAGATAATACGACATATTTATAATTTATGACGCACTCTGAGCGTATGTACAGTCAGCACGGAATGAAACCCGAACGCCGCAACACGTGGCCATCGACACAGGCTGCTCCACCTGGAGGGCCCCTGAGAACTAATGAAAATGCACCGAGGTGCCTGGGTGCGTGTCCTACTAAGCTGTGCTCGACCCTCGACTACCGGCGAAACGCGAAAGTCTCAGATACGCCGCGCGAGGGTCGAGCACATCTTAGTAGGACCTGCACCCTCGCTCCAAGGCACATTTTCATTAGTTCTCAGGGGCCCTCCAGTGGTGCAGCCTGTGACGATGGCCACGCGTTCCGGCATTCGGGTTTCATTCTGTGCTGACTGTACAAGGTCTAGACATGCGAATTTGCTGTCCAGGCAAATATGCTCCCCACTGCTTTATTCTGAGCGACGATTGCTACTCAATAACGTCACTGCAGCGTGGTGGTTTCAGACGGTGCTGTGTCATTAGCTATTTTCAGATGTCGGAATTTTAGCAGCAGACGGAAAAACTACTGTCGCAACTTCTACATCCATTCAGCCCAACTAGCTGACTAGATAAAATCATAACTAGGGATGTCACAAACCTGCTGAGTTTGCAGGAGTTAAGGTTTGAACTTGAAAAGTTTGCATATTTTAAATCCTGCTGTGTTTTGAATTTGAAAATTTTGATAATGTCAAGTTTCTGAAAGTTCAGGTTTGAAGATTTCAACTCTCTTTACACATTGAGTATGAAAAGTTTGAAAATTTCGAATTTCTTTGCGATTTATGTTCGAAGAATTCAAATTTAAATTTTTCAATCTCGAGGTACAAGATCAAATACCACAATTTAAAATAAAGTTTTTAAGGGCTAATCCGGAAAAAAAAACGTGAAAGTGCTACAAAGTTGACTAAAAACGCTGCTCATTTTATTCTATGCCATAAACACTACTTTCTTCTCGGTACCGGGTTCTTAGGATACTTCTCGTTATTTATCATGATTTATGAAACAAGCCTTGAGTTGGTTGTACCCTTCAGCAAAAAGACTTGAGGCAGTCTGGTGCGCATCAGGAATTGCTACCTCTTTGCAAACTCGAAGCAATGCGATTGAATACCCCTAAATGAGATGCTGGCATGAGACAACGAAATATATACAAGTTGATGCGTGCAGACAAAGTCGCCAAAGCAAGACATCTTGCTTCACGAAAGATTGTAGTTGCTCTGGGAGTTTATTTCCAGTGGGATGGCCCATGGGCAGAGAGAACACTGCACGCAGGTACAGCACCCGACAAAGCTCAAGGCCAAGGAGCACGCAACCAGACAAGCTCGCAGGTCCCCCGGCCCCCCAAGATACAGCTGATCAGGTAATGACCGGTCGTGCATCAGGTTCACTACACTGCCGGTTTCTTTGGCACCTCAGTGGCTCCAAGGCAAGGCACCGGCCTACAGACCCCAGGTGGCAGGTTTTAATCCCGGCCCAGGTGCCAGCAATTTGACAAAGGCTTATTGTCGAGGAGGTCGTGCAATCAAGCTTTCTGTTGCACGTCAAATGATCCCCAGGTGGTCCAAATTAATCCTCACTCGTCTGCTGAGGTGTTCCGAATGCCCGTCGTCTGCTTGGCTCGTAAAACTCCCAGATTTGATTTTGCGTAGCTGGTTCTTCGCGCTTTCTTTCTTAGAAAAATAAGAAAACAAGTGGAGATATTAGTCGCTTTTAAAATGCAACTGGATACTGACGATAATGGATCAAGTGCCTGTCCAGTGTTGCCTCTCACGAATCGGTGTCGCTTTCAGTGCGCACCCTTCCCCAACCAGTCACTAACACGAGGAGATTGGGCAACTTGCATTAAAAAAAAGCCAGGGTTATGAACAACCATGGATGAAGAAAGAATAAAACAATTAAAACAGGGACAACACAATCACATCTTTCAACTAGCAACAGATGAGTAAACTTTCCGCAGCCAGCAGCCGACTATACCCAGGAGGGAAAGAGGGGAGAAGGGGAGATAAAAAATGCAAAGTGCAAATCAGAGAGGTGGGTTTATCTCGGATTTTAGAAATTCAACCTCAGTTTTCGTCAGCAGGAGGGAAGGGTTTGAGACGTTACAGCTGCAGGGAGATCATAGAGTCATTTGCCATGACCAGAGCAAAAAAGCAATGTGTCAAACCCTTCCCTCCTGCTGACGAAAACTGAGGTTGAATTTCTAAAATCCAAGAAAAACCCACCTCTCTGATTTGCACTTCGCGTTTTTTATCTCCCCTTCTCCCCCTTTCCCTCCTGGGTATAGTCGGCTGCTTGCTGTGGAAATTTTACTCATCTGTTGCTAGTTGAAAGATGTGGTTGTGTTGTCCCTGTTTTAACTTTTCTTCTTTCTTCATCCATGACTTGAACCAACACGCTCTTCTCCTCAGCAAGCTTATGAACAACGCCCAAGTAAAGTGCCTTTGTCGGACTTCAAACCTGCAGACAAGGGACCTAAAGGTTACTTTGAAGCAACCTACGCAGTCTTACACGGTACGACTTTCAAGTACGAGTCCAGCCGCCACCACAAACGAGTCGTTGTTAGCACCACATCTTTGTGCTAATAATATTTAAGACCTTATACAATTTGGTTAAAGTTTCTTCACACTTCGTCAAATTTTTGTTGTTCAGAAGTTCGAAATTCGTCAAACTTCTGTATGTTTCACCTTGAACAATTTTTCCCCTTCAACTGGAATCCTCAAAGAATATTTTTCGGTTTCACTCCAGAATGCAAAAAAATTATAATGTTTCGGTGTGATTCCAGTTTGCACACAAATAAAAGTTTTTTTTCTGATGTTTGGTTTTCTTTTCCATTCAATGCCCTGGTTCCCAACAGCTCAATACTCCTCAAAACCTCAACCCTTTTTTTTTCTTTTATGAAGAGTTTAGTGTTATCATTCCATGTGACTGCAGAAAACAGAGTGAGGGAAGCCCTGAGCGACAGTCTCGAGATTACGAGTCACAAATATTCTTTTTAATGTTAGGACCTTCTTTGGCGTGTTTCTGTAAACTCCGGAAAAACATAAATACCTTGGTGCTTTACTATTCGAAATACGATAACATAAACAATGGCTTAAAAAAAAACGATATTTATGCCATCTTCAATGTTATCGTATTTTGAATTGTAGAATATAAACTCTTTGTCACTGGCCCATAAGGTGTTCTAATTTCAGGGAATTGGGTGCAAAATGTAAGGAAATAAGAAGCACAACTGTGCTTGCAACGTTACATCGCGCAAAGGGTATTCATATCAACACAAATCTACAGTAGAGTTGACAAATACAACGTCGTTCGTGTGCTAACCTCCACACTCCGTAAATTACAACTCGTTCAATTTTTGTCTTTCGGCACCGTCGAACAATTCTATTCGATCCGAACGTTTCATTCCCCTGTGTAGCTTTTATTATATCCTTTTTCAAGGCCGCTTAAGATGATGCAAATGCCCCGTAAGCCATGCCTTAAGGAATATCTTCTGATACATGCACATGAAATCTTCGTGAATCGTGAATACATACCGTTATGTTGCAGCGGGCGACTGCTCAGATTCAAATCACTTCACTCCCAAATGTATTTTCAGCTCTAATTAAATAGAAGGGCACGCTACACTTTTATTTATAGCATGTCGACTTTTCAGAAATCTCGCGTCGAACTTACAACTAAATCCAGTGAAGTTGAATGCTGATAATTTGACCACCGCAGCGTCAACGTAGGGGGTGAAGGTGGGTGAGAAGGAGTGGCAAATCCCGTGCGCCGACACCCGGGGTCCCGAGTGAACGATCGCAAAAGAGAACGAAAGAACACGAGAGAAAGAAAGCAACGTTGCCATGGTAAACGCGAAGAGTGAAAACTCTCAGCAATATAAACAGTGATAATTTAAAGTTTTAAACTAAATTCTGAGCCATTCCAACGCTTGTAAAAAGCAATAAAGTCATTACGCTGCATTCACTTCCATTCTGTCGAAATCTCGGAAATCTGGTGGTTGCCCAGTTTCGTATTCCTCAACCGCGCTTACCCGCGCCGCACTGGCGAAGCCGGGTA
Organism: Ixodes scapularis; assembly: GCF_016920785.2. NCBI lineage: Eukaryota > Metazoa > Arthropoda > Arachnida > Ixodida > Ixodidae > Ixodes > Ixodes scapularis. Next base: position 793,348 of record NW_024609951.1, on the reverse strand, counting down.
TATGGTTTAGTTTAGCGTTAACACGAGGCCGTACATCTGAGCGTTATGCAAAAAGAAAGCTTCGAAAGGAACGCGAATATCTTTCCACCGGTAAGTTCGTGGATTGTTCAAGTTCACGAAACTGCTCTGATGATGTAACCGTGTTTGGGACCCCGAGGGTGTGCCTGCATGATCCGCCGCTTGCGGCAGCCAGAATGTATAGGAAAATGGCGGACCTTTTCCTCTAGAGTTAGTATGTATGATCTCTATGCGTCAACTGGTCGCAGCCATTTTGCTTGCTGTCGATTTCGTTTCTGTTCGTTCGTAGTCGTTAGGTTCGTTAACGTTAAGTTAACGTATTAAAACATTAAACAAATTATAATAAATAATAAATAACAACTGTAGTTAAATGTTTTGTTTTGGTTTATATATAACGAACGTAATAAATAACCAAAGTTGATGTGCGAAACTTTCTGTTACATCATTCAAACATTGGTATAACTGTCATGGCTGCGCCCATCATCTGGCTACACCACGATAGAACATTTCGTTTCTTCCACCGTGGGCTACACCAAGGAGGGCTACATGAACCCTACGTCGCCTGCGGGCTGCGTTCTTTGGCAAGTTTGCTCCGATTGCCTATTAAGTGACGCTATGCTCCGATATATGTGAAACATTTTGATGTAACCTTTGGGTACAAGCATCACGTCTGATTTGAGCCATATAATGAGCACAGAAACAATCGTGGTGCACATTTCGCCATGCCGACCAAACCAAATACCCTAGTAGCAGGCTGCCAGCCTTGATATGATGAAACTTCAGAATTTGTTGCGGAGTCTCTAACGGGCAGAAAGAGATCGGTATAGCCCCGTTTGATTTCATGTTGCTGAAGGCAGATTTCGAGGCAGTGACACATTTTAATTCTAATTTCTTTCCACAAGAGATTGGTGCGTACACGACAACGCGCAAGGCTAGGCAGAAAGGTTGCAACCCTTACGCATGTGTGACTGCTAGCCGGCCACCGTGTACGCTCGAGCCAGTACATGGATCGTATTCAATTTCCCACGATAGAATATACATAATTAGGTGGCATGTACGATGACACTAGTATCTCAGACCATATTACTTGAAAACATGCTTATCCAGGTGTCAGTTTTGTTATCAGTGCCTAACCCACGTTTACAGGTCTCATATCTGTGTTTGCTGACTTTGTATACATGCCTTGCACGGGGCGTGATATGACACCGTACGTTGCGCAGCATACATTTCACACCATTCAATTTGTTTCTCTCGGCAAGCCTTGCCCAGAAAACAAATTTGATGGTGTCAAATGTATGCTGCAGAAGGTACAGAAACAGGCGCATGGTATGGAGCAATGGCGGCTGATGTGACGTTAATGCAAGCCATGTATACCTGGGCGCATGTGTGAACTCAGGGGGAGGAGGAAAGGGAAAGGCACCATTTTTGGAGCTCTCTCGACCACTCAGTCGCTCAGACAGGATTGGTTTGGCTTGACTACCTTCGCTATTCTCACGGCTTGGCTTCATAATTGTTATGCCTCATCACTATGCAGCTGTAGGTTGTGCAAATAGCAGCAAACTTTTTATAGGGTTTCAGCAGCCTTTTGCGGGTGGTGCACGAAAGCACCCAATGTGAAGCACCCCGACTCTTTTGCCCTGCTTTCAATAGCTCGTGTTTCAGAAGCCTCTGACGAAAATCCAGCTGGCCGGGTTCTCAACGTGATGGCGGGACATTCTGGTTTACCCAGAAGACGGCTGGCCGGGGTCACACTACCTATACATTATACAAAAGAGAGTCTGCACACGCAAGTCACCGCAATATCTGTGGTTCGAATGTTGCATGCTAAGTTTCTCCTTGAACCCATTGCCAGGGTGCATTCAAAGCATGGATCTCACGGTGACTTGCCGTCAAATCTGTATGCAGTCTGTTTTTTGTGTGATGTATAAGCAGTATGACTCGAGCTTAACGTAATCAGGCTATACCCGGTACTTAAGTAGAGAATAACTGGATTAAGCTTTTCGTTCTTAAGGTGTGCGCTATACTCATTCACATCTTGCCACTTTAAAACTATGAAAAAAAGAAAACAGAAAATATCAGTTACTGGCAAAACATTACAGTGTGCGACAGAACCCCGTAACGGAATGCCTTGAGAACCAATTGTAAAGTCTCCTGTTCGCAGGGCCAACTCCGTTGGAGATTTGTAGATCTGCTGAATTCAGAGAAAGATTGTTTCTCATATATCGTTCCTTACTTTTTGACGGTGTAGGCGAGCTTTTGTGATATCAAGGCCGCCCGGATTTCACCCATCCAAGTTTGCTTACATGGCCCAAGGTATGGCAGTGCCTCATGCGCTCGCAAGGTATACAGTACAATAAAGTTACGGAACGCAATAACCTTGAATAACTTATGTGCTCAAGGAGAGTGAAATCAGCTGTTTGTAGTGGCCGGGCCTTACAAATGGAGCTCACAAGCTCTGCACAAGCTGGCTAGTTGGGTCAAGACTGGAACTGGTCCCCATTACTTTCCTTACATAACACTGTGCCTTGAACGCCGACCCCTTTTTCAGCTGCTTGCACGACGCGACGCTGAAGTGACGATTAAGGCACCGAGTCGACGATACAAACTGATGCTGCGTTGGCGGTCTGTACATTTTTCAAGGTATAAAGACGAAAGAGGTCATCTGTATCGTAGAGAGTGGATTTCATTAATCCTCCAGGGCATTGAACTGAAAAGAAAAGCAAACATGAGAAAAAAACTTCAATTCGTGTACAAACCGGAGTCAGACCAAAACATTATAATTTTTTTCATTCTGGGAAAAACTCGAACTGGAAACTGAAAAATAATCCTTGAGGTTTCCAGTTGAAGGGGAAAAATTGGGTACGTAAAACATACACAAGTTTGACGAAGTGTTAAGAAACTTTACCCAAATCGTATAAGGTCTTAAATATTAGTAATAAAAAGATGTGGTGGTGCCACCAACGACTCGCTTTGGGGGTGGCGGCCGGCCTCGTACCGAAAGATTTTTTTCCTGCTTTCGCACAGAGCCTCTACCGTGTAAAACTGCGTAGGGTGCCCCAAAGCAACCTGCAGGTTTCTTGTCTTTAGGTTGGAAATCCGACAAAGGCACTTTTCTGGGGCATTGTTCATAATCCAGCTGTTTTTTAAAGCAAGTTGCCAGTTCTCTTCCGGTTAGTAACTGGTTGGGGAAAGGCGCGCACTGAAAGCGACACCGACTCGTGAGAGGCAACACTGGATCGGCACTTGATCCATTATCATCAGTATCCGCTTGCATTTTAAAGCAACTAATATCTCCGCTCGTTTTCTCATTTTTCTAAGAAGGAAAGCGTCAAGAACCAGCTACGCAAAATCAAATCATGGAGTTTTACGAGCCAAGCAGATGACGGACATTCGGAACACCTCAGCAGACGAGTGAGGATTAATTTGGACCACCTGGGGATCATTTGACGTGCAACAGAAAGCTTGATTGAACGACCTTCTCGGCAATAAGCCTTTGTCAAATTGCGGGCACCTGGGCCGGGGTTAAAACCTGCCACCTGGGGTCTGTAGGCCGGTGCCTTGCCTTGGAGCCACTGAGGTGCCAAAGAAGCCGGCAGTGCAGTGAACCTGATGCACGACCGGTCATTACCTGATCAGCTGTATCTTGGGGGGCCGTGGACCTGCGAGCTTGTCTGGTTGCGTGCTCCTTGGCCTTGAGCTCTGTCGGGTGCTGTACCTGCGTGCAGTGTTCTCTCTGCCCATGGGCCATTCCACTGGAAATAAACGCCCAGAGCAAATACAATCTTTCGTGAAGCAAGATGTCTTGCTTTGGCGACTTTGTCTGCACGCATAAACTTGTATATATTTCGTTGTCTCATGCCAGCATCTCATTTAGGGGTATTCAATCGCATTGCTTCCAGTTCGCAAAGAGGTAGCAATTCCTGATGCACACTAGAGTGCCTCAAGGCTTGTCGCTGAACCATCCAATTCAAGGCTTGTTTTATAAATCATGATAAATAACGAGAAGTATCATGAGAACCTGATACCGAGAAGAAAGTATTGTTTATGGCACAAAATAAGATGCGCAGCTTTTTTAGTGAATTTTGTAGCACTTTCACGTTTCTTCCACATCTGTCCTTAAAATCTTTATTTTAAATTGTGGTATTTGATCTCGTTCCTCAAGATTGAAAAATTTAAATTCGAATTCTTTGAACTTGAATAGCAAAGAAATTCGAAGTTTTCCAACTTTTCATACTCAGTCTGTAAAGAGAGTTGGAATCTTCAAACCTGAACTTTCAGAAACTTGACATCTTCAAACTTTTCAAATTCAAAACACAGCAGGATTTGAAATATGCAAACTTTTCAAGTTCAAACCTTAACTCCTGCAATCTCCGCAGGTTTGTGACATCCCTAGTTATGATTTTATCTAGTCAGCTAGTTGGGCTCAATGGATGCAGAAGTTGCGACGGTAGTTTTTCCGTCTGCTACTAAAATTCCGACGTCTGAAAATAGCTAATGACACAGCACCGTCTGAAACCACCACGCTGCAGTGACGTTATTGAGTAGCAATCGTCGCTCAGAATAAAGCAGTGGGGAATATGTTTGGCTGGACAGTAAATTCGCCGGTCTAGACATTGTACATACACTCAGATATTATCATAAAGTATATATCTGTCGCATTATCTACATCTGGCCCATAACGAACGCACTCATTGTTATGCATTCCTAAATGACACGTTTCGTGCACATTCACCCCTGTGAGAGGTTCCTTCTCCGGTCTTAGACAACTGAAGGTCCTTCAGTTGTCTAAAATCGTGCCCTTCTTTACCCTGTCCGTTGTTTTTTGCGCTGTTTTAACCTTTTAAACTGAAGGAAGTTCTGTGCCTTACTCACTTTGTGCTGCTGGGTGGCCTTTCACAAAGAAATGTTCTAGCACTGCTAGGCATATAGTGCTTCATTATAGACATTCAGGAGAGAAACCAGAATTTAACTCTCCTCACTTAGACATGGTACAGGCTGTAACGTGGGTTCGCTTTACAGAATTGTTTTGTTCTAAAAAATAACCTCAGATTATGCCTGTAGCCTCCTTGTCACTGCCAACATAAAAATATGGTCTGCCTTTGCAATATAAAACTATGGAGACCACATAGGTAGATTGTCCCATTTCGTCTGAACTTGCAAGTATGCACACCTCACGTCTTGGTCAACGCAGGGCTAGGGAAGAGACTTGAGATACACAGCCCTGTAAAGGCAATGTTGCATTGCTTTCATATTTTTTTAGTCTCCTTGTGTGGAATTGTGTGGCATGTAGACTAGCTTGTCTGACTGTTCAATGTTTTGGCTAATGTATTTATACTCTTCTCATACCAGCTGCCATGGCGATGGGCTACTCTCCGACGGGTATATGCACATCTGAAAATGACCTGGCCCGACAAGCATCACAGCTACAACATTGCTGCCATAGTACAACTAGATACAATAGTTAACGACTTATTCAAGCGACCAAGTGGTGACAAGGGAATCTCGTGGCCACCTTCAGCAGGTAGGTTTGTCAACATGGTGGCAGATTTCACTCTTTGTTCAATTCCTATGGTGCTGTCACTGCCATTCAATGAAATGGAATGAGGAAAGAGGTACTGTAAAAGCCTTGAATCAATGTTTTCTCAGCACTCAATTTTGATGAACCTAAATAAAGGGGACATCAAGCGTTGCACAAAAATTCCAAACAATATTTGATTTCTACAAAACCATGCGGCTAGTTGCGAATTAGTTTTCTCAACTTAATGTGCGGGTTATTGCAGAACCACCATGCACTTTAACAGACATTAAACACAAGCTTGATGTTGTACTGCTTTGTCATTTAATGGCATCACATATCGCCAACCCACACCTTCGTTTCGGGTTTACCGTGTGTGTCGTCATGGATAAAGGTTTTATCGCTATTTAGTTCCATTGTAGCTCATGAAGGAATTAAATGTATCTCATTTCCTTCCAGCGGGACCACTGTGAATCGTGTCGGAGAAAAATGAGATGTCTGGCGCCTTCCTGGGTTATGGCAGAGCTCAATCGCCACAAACCCAGACGACACGGGTTCTGACCTGGCCTATGTACAGTCGCACCAGTGGTGTACTCCGTTCACCCCTAAGCTGACGGTGCATAGGAAGCTACGTGCTTGCTGGACCAGTTGTACGCCCATCATTTGCCATCTGATCACATTCCCCCGCCTACATCCGTGCGCCAGGAGCAGGGTCCGGTGACGAGTGGAACGCGGTCAATAGGTCCAGTGAATGTGTAGCTCCCACCGCACTGTCAGCTTGGTGGAGAACAGAGCATAGGAAACAGCTCACTGCATTAGCACTAAATGACAGAGAGCAGGTTTATATGGTTTGTAGGCTCATATGAGGCCTCTTATTGAGTGCCACATTGGAGACATGTGGCCAGAATCAAAACATTTAAGATGAAACCAGCAATAATTAACTGGATTGATTCCCACCTAACAAATTGAAGCCAAAGTGTGGAAAGCAGCGGTAATGTTGCAAACTCTCTGCCAGCATATTCGGCTGTAGCTCACAGTTCTGTTTTGAGGTAAGTTTTGACATATATAAATGACGTACTACACCGCACACCCCCAGAAATACAGGTCGGGCTCTGGGGACAATTGTATTACTTACTCACTGATGAGCACTTTTGGATAAGCAAGCATCATTAAATAAGTATGCTAACCACATAAAGGAATTGTTTGTAATATTTTCAAGGTGTCAAAGTCTATCATATAGGCGAGGGATGGCCAAAGTGACAAGGGGTTAGAGCCACAGACAAGACAACAAAAGTTCAAGGAGCCACAGGAAAAGTAAAGGGGGGGAGGCTACTCAAAAAAAAAAAAAACTATATGGAGGGAACAGTGCTTTCCAAAAAGGACAAATATAATTGTTGACTACAACAAATAACACCAAGTAGCAGTATGTTACTTTAACCGCTCAGCAAAAATTAAAGCTTCGGCTGGTTTGCTAGCCAGCCACTGCCCCTGGTGTTTGTTATGCGTATACGTTTCGAAATTTTCTCTAGAACAATAAAGGAAATAGTGTCACTGGACACATCAATGTGTCAAAAACCAGTCCAGCTATATTTACGCAGTGTAATACAAGGTTGCCAAGTCTGTGAGCTTTTCCTTTTAATTCTAAAAGTCTCTTCGTCTTTGGGACACAGGAGGGGTAGGGTGGCACGCTTACCCAAAACCAGCGAGCCACACTTGGACTCGCAATCAGCCGCACGTGGCTCGCGAGCCGCAGTTTGGCCACCCCTGATATTGACTAACCGGATTTTTATTTACCAAAGTTTACTGCAAGGTAAATATCAAATCAGCATTCACCAAGTTCCCTTTCCTTTCACATATATATATATTTTTCTAATTCATGCTTTGTGGTCCACCATTTCACCCTGGAATAGTGCTTTACCCTTAAAGCGATAGTGAACATAAATTTCGAGCTTACAAAACGAGGCTGGACGGATAGGCGGGACGCTGCAAAACCCCAAAACAACACTCGTACAGCGATATCTCCAACGGATCACTGTATTTTTGGAAAAAAGTGTGTGAGTGAACACAGCTGACGAGACAGGTCTTGTCACGATTCCTATTCCCTCTCCTTCTTGCTACGTCTCTTCGAGCTAGTGAATCGAAGCGAGGAGGAGAGAAGCGAGGCTGCTTCCCCTCATTCTGAAATTCTGCCGGAGGACAATGACGTCAAAGACCTCGCTCGATCATGCCCTTCTTTTCCAAAAGTGTGGCCATCCGGTTGAGATATTGATGTACGAGTCATGTCTCCAAGTTCCTAGCGTCTTGTTTCAATGCTCATGCATCCTTATTTTGCAAAATCCAAATTTCGGTTCAATATCCCTTTAACGGGGCACTGAAGTGTGTATTGAAAGCCTCGTTCTATGGTCATACCTCAATCTACGAGCACAAATCATCCTAAAAAACCAGGAATTACATCGGAATTAAAAACAACGCAGAATGCATCCGTGTCACTTCTTTGTCTGGTCCTCGTCTTTCCGAGCTGTTTTTAATTCCGAAGTATGTACCAACTCGCCCAAGCCTCAACCTCAGAATTTACATTCATTTGTGGCCAATTCGTATCTTAAGAAAGTGATGGTTCCAGACACTTACCATCGTCGCAGAATGACAGATGGCGCTATTGAACCTTGCTGAATATGGTCGAACGACGGACGGTGCGTGTTAGCCACTCGCGAGGGATGGGTTCCCGCGTGGACGAGCACGGCTGGTTGGCAGCTCGTCCACGGTGGACCCAATCGCCCGTGAGTGGCTGACACGTGCCGTCCGTTGTTTGACCGTATTCATGAAGGTTCGGTAGTGCCATCTGTCAGTCTTGGCTGACGCTAAGTGTCGAGAATTTCGATCAATTGTTTTAGTATGCAAATTGGCCGCAGATGAATGTAATTTTTGTTTTTCTTAGGAAGGTTAGTGCTCGTAGATTGAGTTATAACAATAAAACGAGGATCTCAAGAAGCACTTTAGTGCCCCTTAAAGACAAGGCTGCGCTGCGGCAAAGCAACATATGCAGAATTGCAATGCCTATTCTACGGCTGTAGCTTCTCGGCAGTGCACCAGTGCGTGGTGCGAGAAGCGCACTCAACGGAAATAATTAGACTACCTGAACATACCACACAATGAGAGATATCACGAAACATGCGACTATTGAGTCATGTTCGGTGTGTAAATCGAATCAAATCGCATGTTATTCTAAGCGATAACCGGAAGTTCTGAACGATTCGCACAATGTTACAGGAACAATCTGGCAGTACTGCGACGCCTGAACTATTAGTTTCGGTAGTTATAAACGGAAACTCCCTTATGGTGCAATGTAGGCATAAATTCATCACATTTTGGTGATATGTAGCAGGGTAAGGACTTTGGCAAAGCATGCACATCAATGCTTTTCGCCTTGGAAGGCATTCTTGCTCATTCCGATCCAAATTTCCCATCTTCAACTTTCTTCCTTAGGTAGCACGCAGCAGGACTTCAAGGGATAACTTGCTGGTTGGGAAGTAACTCTATGGCTAACTTAAAGGACCCCTGAAAAGAAAAAAAGGATTTTTTTAAACAGTCCAGTGGGACACATGTGCTAAAAAAAAAAGTTTACAAAAAAGAAAAAAGGTTTTCTAGAGCAATATTGATTGCGAGAGATTTAATTGAAATTGTGCGAGAAGTCCATGACGTCACGGGTCATTCCAAAATGACTATCTTGGTCGTGAAGGCGAAGGCGATCGACCTCTGCTCCACGCGCCTGAAATGCCGAGAGAGAAAACAAGCAATAAGGGACGTGACTGGCGACTAAATCGCGTCTTGCGCCGTCAATATTGCTCTCAAAAAATTTTTCCCGACATTAATTTTTCTTTTGACACGCGTGTCCCAACTATAGTCGGTGACAGGTCAAGAACGAAGTGGAATCTCCTCCCACCCCTTTCCACGTGAGCGGTGCGAACGGTGGAGAGGAGGTCGCCCCCTCCAGCATTCGCACTGCTAAAGTGGAAAGAGGTGAGACGAGCTTCCATTTCGTTCTTGACCTGTCACCGACTATAGATTGTTAAAAAATACCTTTTTTTCTCAGGGGCCCTTTAAAAGGGTGAGTCTTCCACTCCAACTCAATGGATTGATCAGGACACACCCAAAACAAGCATAGCGACCTACAATCTGTCTTGACTACAGCATGGTTCATATCTCCATGTGTGAATTTCCTTTTCTGCACATTGTTTCAAGAGTGGCTTGGATTGACTGCTTAGTCTTTCTTTCCCCATCAGGCAGGCAGTCTGCTGTACTTCAAGCATCTGCAATGCTACACAGTAGAGGGTATGTGCCAAAGGCCTGGTTGATGGGCAGGATCAAGCTGCACCATCCGGTTCTACACAATCGACCTCTGGGAAGCAAGTGTCTGCGGTTTCTTGGCAGATGATTGCCTGCAACACTGGTGTTCATCAACATATGTTGTGAATGTCTCGAGAAATATTTCTTGGATGCAAGACCTCGAACTGCACCTGGACCTCTGACGTAGCTTGTGCATGCTCTTTTGATTACCTTCTGAAGACTGTGCCTAAAAGAACTGCTGGAGAATGGCGGTTGAGATGAAGGCGTTACAAGATGGGTCATAGGAGCTGTCATGTACTGGTGCAGATTGTCTCGGTCCCGGTGTGGCTCTTTCTAGAAGTTCAAGCAAAGAGGCCAAGCAGAGGGGGGAAAATGTTGCTTTGGTCGCAATGTCCCAACTTGGAGTTCCTTGAATCTCCCTCGACTGACTTGCTAGTGAGACGCAGCAGAACGGGCATCTGCGGTGCCCACCTTCCACTGCTGTAACACTGCCAGGATTGAGACCAGGGGTTCATCCATGATTATCAATCTGGGAAGGTGTTGCTAATTCTGGGAAAAGCCTCCTGACGTATAGATTTGCGTACTTTGAGTAGAAAATTCTTATAGCATCGTCCCACTAGAGCAGGGGTGGCCAAGCTGCGGCTCGCAACTTCGCGTGTTAAAGTGCAGCTCGCGGTCCCCCCCCCTCCTCCCCCTCCCCCTTGCTCGCCTCCCTCCCGATCACATGAGCACTTCCCCAAAAAAAGAAATGGAACACGTTTTAAGTCGAAAGACAGGTTGCAGTTTGGTAGTCTTGTGCTGCCGCTACCTTACAAGCAGTTGGAGTGCTTTTGAGTCGGAGAGATAGAAAGTAGTTCGAGTTTCGTTAATTGCTCTAGACAAAAGCATAGAGTTATTATAATGTACGCTAGAGGTTCGACTGGCGCTAGTGTCTATGCGACTTCCGTGACGCAAATTGAAGCAGACAGCAACCAGTCTACTTTTCCAGTCTTCCTGTGTATTCCTATGGGAAAGCGCGCATGCATTTTGTCTCTTCGCCGGAAAATAACACGGAACACTTTGGTTATTTGGGTCGTACTGAATAGTATGTACCTTGATTAACACTGTAAAAGTGTAATTGCTTTAGTTAGCGCATTTTTCTTCATCAGTGACCGATGTTTAACTTCGCTACATTTCAGTCCCAAACGTGTGTTCCGCAGCAGGTGTGTAGAAACAAGCGACGATTCAAAGCAAAATTACAATTGAAAGGAATGTAGAGTGTGTTCAAGGCTCGCGAGCAATCCGGTGACGCTTATATATTGATAATATGCCAGTCCTGTCACTATATAAAAATGACCCCGTCGTGCATGAGCGGATAAAAACATTCAAAACGTAGAGAATAAAGTCCGTGGGCTATGAAAGGTGTCTCTTTGTATTGTTTTCTCTGCCGGGCAGCTTTCATCGGGCACTTGTTCTCAAAGATTTCGAGCGTGCGGGTGATATTTTGAACGTAGAACAAGCAGCTTCGCTCAGAGCAGAAAGAATAAAGCGTTATATTACTTATTTAAAATAGGAATAGATTACGTGGCCTTCAATTAATTTTGATCGTATATGCACGTGTAGTTACTGATCCGTTGTTACTGCGTAGTTCTTGCCGTCTTTCTTAATTTCCAGATGTTCTTCGTTCGTTTCGCACGTATATCCCCCACGCTGAAAAGCGCCGACGTCGTGTTCGCGCTAACAGTGTCCGACAGTGCACATAAATACACGTACGAAGCTGTTTTAGCACCGTTTTTAATGCGATGAATTTGAAAGAAAAACACCGTAACTGACCAATTATTTCGTCGGCCTGACTGAGAAATGTTCGAAGCTACCTAGTACGTATGAATTATTCGGGATATTTGCTCTTATGATCGAGCGCAGAGAGAAAATTCACTCACTTTTCCCCATAGAAATGCATTACCGGAAGTCAATTTTCGACTGGTTGCTGTCTGCTTCAATTTGCGTCAGCACACTAGCGCCACTTGAACCTCTAGCGTACATTATAATAACTCTATGGACAAAAGTACCCCCCCCCCCCCCCCCCCCGCGGCTCCTGAAAGTTTCGTAGTTTTGTTTGTGGCTCTTCGGCCGGGTCAGCCTGGCCACCCCTGCACTAGAGCGGCAAACACTGATTTTTGTCTGGCAACACCACAAAGGTTTGTGTTGCTGATGCTGTTCCACTGCAATGACCAACAAACGCGAAAACACCGACAAACCATCGACGACGGACGAGTTCTTGTCTGTCGTTGAACTAGAAGCGCAGCAAGCAGTCCCACCGAGGAACATCTCTCGGAGACAAACTTAATTTTCTCGCCCGCTTGTGCCTTCAGTTGCTGACTTCCCCACCCACCTTCTACTCTTCCTCCCATTCCTTCCGCGACTCAGTCCTTGGCGGCCACTGATCGTTCCCGCTCCCGCAGTTTCGATTCCTGGATTGCTTGTAGTAGTCGCAGCCCGGCTTGCTTGCTAGATGTCGTGTTGCAAAAGGGAATTTGCTGTGGCTGGTTTTGCTCACGAAAACTTGGTGCGCGAGTTGGTGCTTCAAGATGCCGAAGTCTGCGCCCCTGCATCAGGATGGATACACCCAAATGCGAGGACTGACCAAAGTAAGACCGCTCACCACGAAGTAGGAAACGACGTTCCGCCAGTTCTGCGGCAAGCCATTCCGGCAAATTGAGAGACTTCTCATCCATTCTGTGATTGTCTCCCATGAAACGCCTGCCATTCGGTCATTCGGGTATGAAATTAAAAACGTCCTCAAATCGACGTGAAATCCCGTGGCGCTCACTTGGAATGCTTCGAATGACCCAAAAAAAGCAATGATTCAGGAACTTTAGTTCGGAAAAAGTTGGGTGTCGATTGTCACGACTGTTTTCGAAAAGTTGCCAACGGCAAACGAAGAAAAGCGGAAGCTTTAAACAAGGAATAAAGTAATCGTCTCCACTTTCACCGTGTTTGTCGGGGCATTTGACGTCCAAAGAGCAAAACAAGAAAACCGCGTCGCCATACTCTGGTTGTCTCTGTATTTTGAAGTGTTTTGTTGACAACTCCAGTCCCACTAGCAAACAAGTTTCCTTGTCCCCGTGTTCTGCGTCGTGTCTGCCAGGTGGGATAGCGGACTTCGACAAACAGGCTGTTTGTCGGTGTCATATCTGCTCATTGTCGTCTGTCGCTGTCGTTTTTTGCTGTTGCTCTAGTGGGACGCAGCTATTAGGGTCTCGGCCTAGGGCATCTTAGGGGTGTGTGCGTAAAAGTCGCTGGTCGTAAGAACCAGCAGCACTGCATTCATTGTGCTCAGTGTCCTGGATCTTGTCTGGATCTGCCTGTAATTTATGAAGCCTTTAGTACTTCAGCATTGCACAGTGATAACATCAGCAGCTGGAAATTGATGGGACCGAAATAAAGGTGGCAAAACTAGACTGTAGCTGGAGTCTATCACTAGCATGGAGAAGCTATTAATAGCATGGGCTTCAGATTCACACAAGAATGTCCCGTGGGTAACAGGATTTAATGCACAAGTAATTCTGAAGATGGCTTTAATGCTTCTGTTCTAATTCCCATGGACCTCCACAGGCTGAAAGGGCAGGTGACATTCCAAGTTATATCGTACTGCATTCTCTGCTCCTTGGGGTTAAAAAGACATATTAGAGCAATCCTCGCTCGCCTCCAGTGCTAATCAAAGTAACACGACGTGCAGTAATGATAGGCGTAAGAAACAAACAGCCTGTGAAACCAATTCGCGTCCTTTTAATTTCACAAAACTTGGTAAGCGCAAAAGAGCCTAAAACTTTTACAAATCCAAGCAGTCTGTGCAATAAAACGTGAAACAGAAAAAAGTAAACACTTGCGGGGCGTAAAACCGCGTAAGTAAAACCGTTCATGGCAATCTTGTTCAGCGACAAACAAGTATTCATTCAGCTGTGAAGCATTGAAGTGGATATAAAATCTGCATAGCGTTTCAGAGCAAGAAAAACAGCGAATTAATTGAGCAGTACGATTGACAGCATTGCGGGCGCTACGCAGGCGCGTAGGAAGGCTACAAGGCTTACTTTGACAAGAGCCACACGGAAAACGTAGACACCAGCCACACATGCTGTGCAGGGCTATCGTTCTCGCGTCTTGAATTGCGGTTGAAAAGCACTGCGCATTAGCACTGCAAGCACTCCACGTGTACACAGTTTCAATTACGGAACAGCTAGAGCAGCGAGGCCTACTTCATTCGAGCTTGAGTAAAGAATCGGTGAGGTTGGAGCAGTCGAACTGTGGACATCGGCATGCTCGAAACTCCTGCTACCGACTCTTATGCGCCTGATATGCGGAATAACTCAATGGATATGCACTGGCAGACGAAACAACGCGTTCTCTACACAACAGCGTGTCCACCAAGTCACCACAGCCGGAGTGTAGCAGACGCTCCTGCCGGCGACCGGCGCCGTATGTGCGTCGCCGTCAATATTTTTTGCGGCGGTAATCTGGCCAATCAGAGCACACCGCTCCGCGGCAGATCTGGAAGGGCCAGGTTTTGGAAATACGCGCCCGGGCTCTCTCCACCAGGCTACGCTGGGCTGAGAGGTCGGAACTGGTCAGCTGGCCCACCCACTGCTCGTAGGTTGCGTGAGGGTAGGGGGCAAGAGATGGGGTTTGCTGACACTCCTAGACCATGTGGTACAGTGTGCCAGGCTCCGCAGATTTTTTGGGGGCGCACTCGAGTACCCTTGGGTTGTAGGTATTGTTGGGTCACCTGGATGGCAGCTTGAAGTGCGTCTTGCTGGTGCCCGAGGGATCCGGTGGAGACCCAGAGTGTTAGATCGTCTGCGTAGATGGCGTGATGTAGGTTCGGGATGGCTTGTAATAGGAGTGGCAAGTCCTTCATGGCGATGCTAACAGTAGGGGGGACACTACCGATTCTCGTGGCGTGCCTTTAGTATGGTTGTGAACGTGTCGGATCGGAGGTGTCCGATACTCACTGTTGCCGTGCGATTGGTGAGGAATGGGGCGTAGTGTTTGTATGTGAGCTCGCCACAGTTAGTGGATGCAATGCCTTGAAGGATGGCCTGGTGTGAAATGCTGTCGAATGCCCCCTTAAAGGGTAACTGCAAAGAAAAATAAGTTTCTTTTAAACACCCTAACTGGGACAAGCATGTCAAAAATATAATTCCGCGAGAACAATTTTTTTCGCACCAATATTTATAGCGCGAGACTGATTTTAGTGTGCGGATAGTTCGTCCGCTTTAAATCGCGCGCCATGAAGTTGGTGTTCCGTGACGTCTAAAACCAGTTGGCTGCTATACTTCTTAATGGCCAAGAGTTTGATTGACAGCTTAGATCTTGGTTGTTAAACCCTTGTTGTATGTTGAAATTTCCTCTTGAGCCGCATATTTTTACGTTTAAAGAATGACCAATGTACTGAGAGTTAATATTTTTTTACAAAAGGCTTACAAGACGGGAACTTCCGTTTGGATTCACACCATAACAAACAAAAGCTTCGCCATTCTTTCATGGCAGTCGATGTCTCGTCTCCCGCCTGCCTCGCCTACCTGGACTAGTCGTTTCGCCGAAGTGATCAGTGTCTCGTGTCGACCCAGGTGCTTGAGTGAGATTTCGAAGTGTTGTGTGTTTAGCAGCTTTCACCAGTTTTAGTGATAGGAAGCGACGCAGGGTTTTGGCTTTCAAAGCGCAGTTCGTTATTTTCGTTTTCGGCTTTGCTTTCTTTGCGTGCTTTTTTTTCTGGTGCGTGCAAATGCCAGTTTTTTGGGGGTGTCCGTTCCTGTAAAGCGGCGCCGTTTCTAAGTGCTGCGAAATCAGTGATCGCGCCAGCTAGTCTTCCAGCAGCCCTGTCGCCCTGAAATGTCACAAGCTGACTGCTATTTGGCTGTAGGCAATGGGCAGTTCGCGTAGCGACAAACGAGTTTAGGTATGTTCCCGTCATTTTGACGTCCGCGATCGAACGTCCGCGATTAAGAAACAGCTGTTACGTAAAAAACCTGGCACAGCCAGGTTATTGCGCAACAGCTGTCCGCAGAAGCCTTCGGATGTCAGAATTCTGCTTTAGACGACAGATCTTTTTTTTCTCGGCTTCCGGATTACTTTACGTAAAAGTGTTTGAATTGAATGTGTACTGTTATCGTAAATCGTGGTTTGAGATTACGCCTCTGTAGATAATCTTATTCGTTTTGCTGGAGAGACGCAAACTACGGGCATAAAAAAATTGTTTGCATATTCCGCATACCTCGCAAAGGAACTTCTTCAATCATCATGCGAAACACGGAGTCCGTACCTTCCTGACTTCCCAGTCTTTTACCTACTTTAAAGCTGTTTGTACCTGCTAGTCGGTATGCCTACTGAAACTGGAACTTGGGGCACTGCCAGAGAGGAAAGAAACAATGTTCGGAAAGCTTGGTCCTCCACCCCAATTTGTGAACTCGCAAAGGATTGTACAATAATAAATGCACCAACGCCTCTTCCCAAAATAAAAAAGCACTATGTTCACTACGCAAAAAATGGTCTCAGTTCATGCACCTGTGGGCAGGTAGGAAATCTTGCCAAAAATTATTCACACCGCATCATGAGGGCTACAAACTCGCACGATATTTACAGAAATATATCGGTGGTGACTAAACTTTCCATGAAATTCTGTATAACCGGTGGTTTGCAGGACCGAATCACCTAATCGAACGGTGTGCGTCGTTGTGAAAACACGTCGCTGTGCAAACGCAGTCTAACAACAAGCATAGAAACAGCAGATTTAGGACAATAATTTTGAGTCCATTGTTCAATTAAAACGACGTAATTTTGTTGAAAACGCCCCGCAGCTTTTTACCCACGGTATGCGTCGGGAATCCTCCACATTTTGAAACGAAACGAAGGAATATTTACTTTTAAAAACACTAGCTGCCACAGCTCGCCACGTCCTATCGGGCCAGCTGGACTGGATCAGCTGACGACGACGGGACTGAACCCGTCGAACGTCAACCCCACAACAACAAATTTGCACTCCGTGTTAGTGTGGGTTTCTACTTCCAAGGCCCGCTCCACACACCACGAGCGTTTCTGTTCTTTGTCGCATCGAGGTGTCGCACCAAACAGAACGAGATCGCCGAAGTCAACGCAGCGCTGTCGTGAACGTTGGCTTGTGGTTGCGCACTCGTGGACCCTGTGACTCCCTTCGCTTTCAAAGCACACACGACGATTACGAATGATACTTTCCGTCTTCCGGGAACATCTCAGGGGCACTTCTCAGGTCACGTCTTCCTGTACATGTGCTCGCAAACCGCGGAGGCTTCTCGAGTCCTTTCAAACCAAAACAATACCGGCGCCATGTTGAACGTGCGTTGTTCCAAGATCTTCACCGACCAAACAAATACAACGAAAGCAAACCGGCTCTAGCTTCCAGCGTACATCGCCGGCACCTTCCCTTCCATCCCCCCCCCCCCCCCCCCCCCGCGATCCGCGGCCGGAAGTCAAGATGCTGCGTACTCCGCAGCCAAGTCAATCCAAGAGTATCCAAGAGTGAGGGGCGGAGCGTACTACTCCTGCGCGCGGGTCGAAGAGCGGGAGTTTTAAATCTGGAGAGGTTGTGACTACGACTAAATTACGTCCCGTAGCGTCAATATTCCAAAAAAAAATTGTTTTCGCTGAAGATGTGTTTTGTGACATGCTTGTCCCAATTAGGCTGTTTAAAAACACTTTTTTTTCTTTAGCAGTTACCCTTTAATGTCGAGGAGAAAGATCGACCGCTTGCTGTGGTGATTCAAGCTGTCCAGCACTTCCTTCTTGAGCTGAAGCAGTATGTCTTGGGTGGACAGATTGGGCGAGAGCCGTACATTGTGTGGGAGAAGCAGCCTTTGCCTGAATTTGAGGCGAGAGCCGGTTGTGGACCATGTGTTCGAACAGCTTGCCAACACACGAACGGAGGGAGATGCTCCTGAGATTCATGGGGCTCAGGGATCTGCCGGGTTTGGGAAGGAGAGTGATGTCCACGTGTTTCCACTGCAGCGGCTGGGAGCCCGCCAGCCAGCATTCGTTAATGTGTTCTAGCAGATTTTCCAGGGCAACGTGATCGAAGCTTCAAAGTAGCTTGTTGGGTGTTTTGTCTCAACCCGGGGTGGTGTTGCGGGTGAGATTTTTCACCGCCGCCTCGATTTTAGCAAGTGACAACGGCTCATCTATTTCAGGGTTGGGGTCACCCGTATAGTCTCGTGCCCACTTGGGTTGGGCGTGAGGTGGGGCTGCCAAAGGTTGTCTGAGTTCTTTTATCGAATCGGTTTCAGTATCCAGGTAATTGTGAATTAACCGGCGGAGTTGGTGGCTCGTGACTGCCTTGGACTCGCTGGTCCCCAACAGGGGGCGTAGCAGGTGCCAAGTTTGGTGGGTCCCCAGCGTTCCTTGAAGTTTGTTGCAAAGTTGCATCCAGTTTTACTGGCTAAGTTGGCGGGCGTATGATTCCGCTTCTCCCGTTAATTTTGCAATGCCGGTCTGCAGCTTGCGGTTTGTCTTATTTTTCTTCCACCGTCTGAGAAGCCCGTTGCCGGCGTCCTGGAGGTGGACGAGATGGGCGTCGATGACGGGATTGTCTTGCGTAAGGGAAAGTTCCTTGGGTTTTCCGGTGCCTTCTTAAGGATTTGGGTAGTCCAATCCTCGAGGCTTATGATGGGACCGGTGGGAGTTGCTTCTCGGAAATCTTTCCAATAGAATCGATTCGCCCAACCAGGGGGCGCTTCGAAATTGCGATGGTAGCGCCACCGCAGTACAACACTTGGTCGTGTCGCGTTGGTCGTGTTCGTAGCGTTGCATTGGCGTCGCAGGTGTTTCGAGCGTACAGTGAAGATTTAGAAAAGGATAAAAAGCGTGCGAGAATTATTTCTCATGGTGAGTCAAGAAACGGTGGAGAAGCTTCAATAACACGCATCTTCCACCGAGAAAGCGGTTGATTTCCCCGCCAACGAGTCGGGTCCGCCTCGCAAGTACGGCCGTGCCGGCCGTGCGGCGTCTACGAGATAACGTTACAGGTGAGAGTCCCTTGTTTAAATTTTGAGCTGTAATAACATTGTGCCTTTAAGATTACTAATCACAATGAACCACTGTTCTCGTGAGTCCTGTTAGACGACGTCGGAATACTATTTTTTGGTCGCTGAACCAACGGCAGACTACGTTCTCGCACTAGAGGCTACGAGTGGGATAGCTTTTCGGGCTCACCCACGTCGAACAGATATTAACGTGTCGGAGATCGTGCGGGCATAGGGTGATAATTCCGGGAAGAGATAAGTCCCCCGCGTACAGGTCCTCGCTGGGCTGGAGTCGCGGACCGGTGCGAGCATTGTGCCGACGCTCGTAATTTTATTAGTATTGTTGAAAACTCTTCCTGCATCAGCCTGCCTCAGCAGTAGGGAACTAAAACGCCAGAGCACGACCTGAACAAAGGCCTCGTAGATTTATTACCAGGTATTTTTGTCCCACTTCACTGAGGCAGTAGGTTGCAGTTACTGGGACCTGCTCCTGCTGATTAATGGTACTTTTTCTGCGAGTTTGAACAAGAATGTGCCGCGAGGTTCTGTCAGAAAGGGGCAAAACAGTTGAAAACCAAGAGGCTAGCCTAGACTAAATCTCCAGCATAAATGTCTGCTATGCATATGACTGCACATAATTTTAGTCGAATTTTCATGACAATGTTCAGTTGGATGGATTTATAAAAAAACTTAATTTCTCTTTCAGGTTCAAGTTGTCCAGTTCACATGCAAGATTTTCAAATATTGGGTGGGAGCTTGATTCTTACTTTACTGCGTGGGACATTTTTGGAGGAAAATGTTGTGGAGCAAAGAAAACACCAGTGACACATGATAGGTTGTCATATAGTAGAACAATTTTTATTTTCTGGAAAAATTATCCATGCCTGTCAGTGTTTATTTGCTGCTTCACTGAATAAAGTTTCTTTCGTGGCATGTTGGCATGTTTTCGAGCGTTTCCAGGAATGTACCATATTTTCCGCGCTATATTTTTAAAAGTTGAAATTTTAGGCTGTGCGGACTATGCGAAATTTTTGTCTTTCAATATCGTTGATTACGACGAGAGGAGACGGATTTTGTGAATGAAAGAGTATGTTAATGATAATTTATCTATAATACCAGCTTCTTTGTGAGCTAAGAAAGCAGACGTCCTTCAAGGTGTGCTGTCTACGAGAGGATTCGTGACGACTAAGCACCAGGTGCGGACACCGTATCTGTACAATCTAAGCAAAATCTATTTTTTTACCCCAAATTTGCCCCTCCGGACTATAGTCTGGAAAATATGGTACAGCAGCATAATGCGACGCTTTCAGAAATGTTTTGTTCACAGTGAAAAATATTTTTATTGAGTTTTGTCACAACTACGAGTAGGTAAACACACAACCTTGTGACAATATAAAAATTCGTCTCATGCTCTTAACAAGGAGACATTGGCGCAGACTCGAAGTATGGCCGGCTGAACACTTGCAGATGATGTACATATCTCGAGAAGCAAGGACTGTCCAAGAAATTGTAGGGCCGAGAACCCCGACTATTTCAGGGATCTTGCACGGCAGATCAGCTGCTCATATTCCAGATCTCAGGAAAGATGTCTCCCAGCTCGTGAGAAAGCAGTTGTCACCTAAGCTTATCCATCTTTAGCCAAGCTATATTGAATCTTGGGCTACAGACTAAACCAAAACGTGCAACTCGAAGACGAAGGAGACTACAGATTAACTAACGATACTTTTAACTGGCTAAGAACCGGGCACATAAAAATAAAACTTGATTTGATTTGATATAGAGAATGCAAAATAGATGAGGAAAGGTCACCTGTATCTTCGAGCGAGGGATTGAAAATTAATTTAAATTAACTAAGAATCTTTCACGAGCAATTGCAGGGTTGGTAGGTTCCCTGCAATTAGTCTTTATTAAACACCTCAGCTGGCATCTTGTCTAGTAACTTGTTGCGGGATGAGCCTCAGCGTTGTCCTTGCAGGTGTTCACGAAGTGCACGGTGCAGATCCTCGCTGACGTTGGCGGAATCAAAACTGAACCGCCCCCACTGAAAAATAAATCAATAATATAAGATCTCTGGTGTGATCAGCGGAAAATCGACACGAAATAATAGAAACTATTTTTGTCTCTAGCAATTAAAAACATAATCAGGCTTTCATTTTATTTAAAAAAAAGGGGAGGGGTGCTGGCTGGTTGAGGCAGTTTGGAAGTGCATTCCTTGTGTGTGTTGTTTGGGAGGGGGGGGGGGGAATGCATGTGCATATTATAGCGTCGTACATGATGGCTATAAACAGCTAAAAAAACGGGAACAGCGCGATTAAGAAACACACACGGCAGAAGAAAGCTGCACTCGCAACACCCAAAAGCCCCTCCCCTAGCTAGAAGTATGCTGACGATGTCAGAAAGGCAGGCAGGGCGTCTCTTGTGAACGGCCGAGCTCCCGCACGCCTTCGTTGCCCTCCGCTGCGATGTGACTGCACGTGAACGCTCGACGGTCGCGAGATAGAAACCCTGTCGAAGGTTGAAAGCTAGTGCTGGAGGAACTGAAGCTTCTCCCTGCCGTTCTTACCCTGCCAGTGATTATAGCTAAATATTCGTGCCAAAGGGATCCAACATCGCGACCGAAACCCCGTCAAACACCTCGAGGGAAGCGACAGACACGCACGAAAATCAAATATTCTGTCACGCAGGCACTGCCAACTAACTTTCCCGCGTTCGGTAGTCATTCTGTTTCTATTCTAACACCGATTCCATTTAGTTTTTCCCGCGTATATAGCAAAACTGATCTTCCAACGAACGAGAAACTTACTTTTGGCGGAGCACCGACGTAGTCCAGGCTCGGCGCCGTTCGAGTCTCGCACGGCTTTTCAGGGGAGCGGTAGAATTTTAAGGATTGACTACAACAATATCGGAGGTTGTTGCTGCGATCAACAACGAAATATTTGTGCTAGCCGGGCTTTTATATCGTCTCTATCGCAATGAATGTTATATCCGACCGCCTACGACGGAGAAGCGAGGCGAAAAACAACGAGCCACTCGGATTCGGGCGTCCCGCCAGGGGCTGGAATGGCGCTGTAGTCAGCGGCGAAACTTGAGCGCTTCGGTCCCATTGGTGATACGTGCTGTGCCGATTTTTCGGCTGCTGACCCTTAGGTGGTGGATTTGGAGATGTATTATGTAACGGTCGGTGCCCAAAGTTTCGTCCAGGCGGGACCATGTAGCCTTTTTGATGTACGTAAACGTCAGGTCTAGGGTTGTATCCTGCGAGACGCAGTTGCCGATTCTGGTTGGAATGTGGAGGGAGTACATAGGTACGGTCGATATTGTAGTGTGGCTTGGTGTAAGGTTGTACCCTTTTTATTCTTTCTAGAGTAACTCAAGGCCGTATGCCGGGCATTGAAGTCCCCGAGGACCACGAGCTCGTAGCCGCTGTTACGTTGGCGGACGATTCGTAAAAGGCGGTTGATAGCCGCGAGAGGCTGTGTTGGGGGACTGTAGATGTTAAGGACGTACAGGCTGGCTGCTGTCTTTTAACGGGGTAGGAGCTCGACGAATGTATAATATATCGCTATAGTTAGAGTGTGCGTTTAGGCCGTTTGGGTGGTATGAAGGAGGACGGCTGTTCGGGATGTTGGATCAGTGGCTTATGTGGTGTAACCTCGGAGTGACACGTTGTCCGTATTCGTTTCTTGAAGGGCGATAATGTCTGGCGAGTGTTGAAGGGCGAGGAGTGTCAGCGATGGTTGCTTGTTGCGGAACGAGCGACAGTTCCACTGCCATGCGGTCAGCAGGGGCAGGGGTGCGGATGGGTTCTTGGGCGATGGGGGGGGGGGGGGGGGGGGGTTAGTTATCGCCAAAATAGAGTGGAGGGGACGCGTCGCCGGAAAGAAAGAAAAAAAAATACCAGGAATCGTGGCCACCGCTCTATAAATTACCTCTCAGCCGTCATCGAAGTCGCAGGTTGTACCGCCTGTGTGGCGGCGAGGGGCGTCCGGGACCGGGCCGTCGTCGGCATCCGTGGGATCCTGCGGAAACCCATATTCCGGGATATGGAAATGTTTAAGGTCGGTGACAGAGTTGGTGCTGTAAACTCACCACTGAAATGGTGAATTAGTGCTTATGTAAGCGGAAAAAAGCTTTTTGCCTACAGGAAATGGACCATCCCACCTGTTGGCCAGTGAGGCCGTGAAGCTTTTCGCCGAGTCACTCGGGGGGTGAGTGGGGCTGAGAACCAAATCTCGCACCTCGAACTGCAGATCTCGGCGTCCCTGGTTGTACTCTTCGGACTGCTGCAGTCTGGCAATGTCAATGTTCCCCGGGGGTCTTTGAGGTTGATATTGGAACGCTTTCGCAAGTCGTCTGCGAACTTAGTACAGTTCCGGTTCCGTGCCCCGGGCTCTCTCGAACGGGAAGTATTAGGGAGAAAAAAGCAAGCTCTCTGCCAAAATTGAACTAGGCAGGGGTGAGCCCGGTTGACCGGTTAACCGTGGTGCGGGTGGCGAAGGCCAGTTCTGTGAGCTTCGCACCCCAGTCTTTGTGACGCTCCGTATGGGCAACCAGCATCATTTTAAGGTTTCGGTTTGCTCTTTCGGTTATATTTGCCTGTGGATTATACGGCAAGATCCGTTTATGTTGAATTCCCACAACCGCGCATGCATCGACAAACACTTTGCTCGTAAAATATGACGCATTATCCGAAATTAGGTTTGCGGGGAAACCAAAACGTGCGAAAACTTTAAGTTGACAGTCCCATACTTTCTGCGAGTCCGACTTTCGTAAAGGGAACAGCTCTACCCATTTGCTGAAATGGTCTGCCGCTACGAACAAGTCCTGGTTTCCGCGTGGGCTACGTGGAAATGAACCCATGACGTCACAGCAACAGATCTGCCAAGGGCTCTGGCTCGCAATCGTTAAATCAGACCAGGCGGTTGATCACCACGTGGCTCGTTCTTCCCTCCATTCACAAAACACCTCGTATGCCACCCGCCATGCCGACGCCTGGACGGTCCCGCGATCGACAACAAACTACGGAAATTAGAAAGTCTCGACGGGCAAACTGCAAGACTGAAATCAGCAGGGTACCCTGTGTTCTTATTGGTGTCAGTGGTCAAAACTATTCTTAAAGAAATGTTGCAAGAGAACTGTGTCAAACAAACACACAGAGACAGGACAAGAAGACCAGTCATCGTCCCTTACATACACAATTTTTCACACGGCCTCAAGAAAACTGCGAACAGAGTCAATGTTGATATCGTCTTTTCAGCACCTACCAAACTCTCCAGCCTTGGCAAAAACGTCACCACACCCTCAAATCCCGCAATCTGCTGCTTCAAGAAGCATAGGACCAACTTTGTGCCTTGCGTTGAGGGGGTTGTCTATTCATTTCTCCTTTCCTGCGGAAGACGATAGGTTGGACAAACTGGGCGATGTCTAAATGACTGCCTTAGAGAACACTCCAACAACATTGTAAACGCCAACTCTGGCCACTTGGGGATACACTGTCGGGATTGTGGGTGTGTCGCACGTTTCAACAACAGCACCGTGTTGGGCAAATGTGTAAACCAATTAACGAGGCAAATCATCGAAGCCGAGAACGTCATACGACTAGAGCACAAATGTGTTAGTAAGCCGTCGGTAACATTATCACGAAAAGAGATTAATTATTTCGCCGAAAATTAGCGTAAGCGTTAGACAGGAATTTTTTACTCTTATGTAGTATTTTTTTATTTGCAAATCGTCTAAAATCTGAAGAAGTAGAAGCCTGAAGTAGAACTCAAAATACAAAGTTGTTAGTG
Organism: Ixodes scapularis; assembly: GCF_016920785.2. Classification (NCBI taxonomy): domain Eukaryota; kingdom Metazoa; phylum Arthropoda; class Arachnida; order Ixodida; family Ixodidae; genus Ixodes; species Ixodes scapularis. Next base: position 768,656 of record NW_024609951.1, on the reverse strand, counting down.
AGCGCTGTGTGAGAGGAGTGTTCTTGTTCTTTGGGTGTGCGAATGCTTGTGTGGCAGTATTTCGAGTGCGCTAAACGTCGACAAACAGATGGTGAGATACCAGAAACCCAAAATGTTAAACTATTTTTATCGTGGAATATAGCAACTGAAAACTGTTCTAACTAAAGCATATTATCTTTACTAGTTTCGGCAGAAATCTGATTGTGTACACTTCTGAGTGGTTTTGCTTTGAGTGCATCTTCTCCTGTTACTGTTGGGGGTGGAGACGGCACTGTCAAGCCAGTTTTGTACTGCTTTTTTCCCTCCTGCATCTCTTCTTGTTTGTAGAGGAATTAAGAAACTTGAAACTTGAAACATCGATTTCTGGCATGACGGGCAACTACGCGCATACCTCAGTACATGTTCACGCATGCCGTGCCACGTCGCAATCTGGGACAACTTATCGTAAGTTTTGCTCCCTCTACAGTGTCCGGCTAGGGCAGAGCTGCACATGTATGTGATGAAGGACTTACGTAACATCCGAGGTAACACTGTTTTAAACGCAGAACTGCTCGGGTCATCACCAGCCTGAGGGATGTAGCGCAACAGGAGTCCGTCACTGCCCAGTAATTAGGAGTCAAACTGTTCGTCACCCTTGGTGTTGAATGGGCTGGACGCTGCCAACCAGGCAGTCACTTGTTGGCACAGCTTATCGTCGTTCCGGGCCTTCGAGAAGATCCTATCTTGAGATCAGTGTTCCCCACCGTGAATCAGGTAGTCCCTGTGTCGTATTAACGACTGCAACCAGACCTGCAAGTTCCTGCACGTGCTCCTCAGGAAGGGGCGCGCGGCAAAGTGCATCAGAGATTTGGTTTGTTGCACCCGGCCTGTACAGATTAGTGTAATCGTATTGTTGTAGCGTAAGTGCCCATCGAGCAAAGCCACCAGCGGGGTTCTGAAGTATTTTCAGCCATGACAACGCTAAATGATCACATTGAATTTGGAATGTTGCGTCATCCAAATACATGTCTAGTCGTTTTAACGCATACACTATGGCTAAGAATTCTCTTTCTGCAACACTGTAGTTACGCTGTGCAGAATTGAGGGTCTGACTTGCTTTGGCAAGTCAGACCCTCAATAGTCTCTCTCGCCTATTCCTGATGCGCTGCTCTGGGCTTCAGACTGTGTCCTTTTTGGGCGCTCGGAAGCGCCCCTGGGAGTGGTGGCAGACCCTCGCTTCCAAAATTCTTATGAATATGGGTGAATTAGCAGGTTCCACTTGGACCTGTTGGAACTTTTCATCAAGGTCCTTTCGCATTCTTTATTTTGTCGTCTTTTGAAAATTATGATAGTCGGGAGTCTGCACTTGTATGTAGTGTATGAATTCCTCTCCTTTATTCCTTGTTTTTGTGTGCTACTTTTCAAGATGTTCAATCAGAATGAATTCACCAGCTTACTACATAGAAAGTCTGTTGTTAAGTCCATAGTGTCTGTAAAACAAACTACCTGACATCTTTGCCTCACGCCCACCACGGTTCCTGAAGCCCACGTTCTCCGAGCATAGCTTTCTAATTTCTTTAATATTCTTTCTTCGTTTTTGTGTTTAATTGATCGTGTTGCGTGTGTCCACCAGTTTGCGTCCTACGTGTTCTTTTGCTTTTTGTCCTTGTCTTTTTGTGCACTTTTCTACAAGTTGGTCCATGATATTTTTTAACGTATTTCTACTCTGTGTTTCTATCTTTGTACTTACTGCAGCCCTTGCCAAGTAGAAGTTGGCATTCATTTTCGCCATCCTGATGTGAATGTCGTGAGACGACACAGGATGACAGTTTTATCTGCTGAAGTCCAGCCTTAATAGAAGAATGCCAAGTCTGTTCATGGCAAGGTGCCTTATATATTGAGCAATATAATAGCAACCTATTGTTGCTAGGATTGTTTTTAACACAGACTGGGTTTATGTGCTGGCCTTTAGCAAGTCCGATGTCACTTGGGTGGAATAAAAGCCTGTAGGGGAAATACACATTTTACAACAGAAGTGCGTCACTACTTGCATTCAGTATTGTTGTGTGTGTTGTATTTGTGTTTTTTATTTGTTTATTTAATGTTCCCAATAATGGCTGAATTCCTCCCATTGGTACGATTGCTAGTGGCAACACAGAAACACGAACGAACGTCGACAGTGGCCAACAGCGCCACTGTCGCCGTTCGCCAGTGCGCCCATTGGTTTTCGGAGAAGTTTGAAGTATTGGTCTGTATGGTATTTGGTCATATATCGCACTCAACTAGGGCGCTGTACCTACAATTCAACACTAGCAAAATTTGCGTGAATACACCCTGTAGCCGGTCGCACTTTCAGAATAATTATAATGTTTCGAAAATGAATAATGGCATTGGCATATTTGTCGTGACACACCCTGTCACACCTGTTCTGAAGTCTGACCTCCAGGAGATCACAATACTATTGTTTCTGTTGTAGTGGCCCGGCAAACTCTACACTTTTTTCCTTCAATCTTTGTAAGGGGGACGCTGAAATCCGATTCTGCCCATCTCTGCTATTGTATATGCCACCATATTTGCACCGCTACTTTTTGGTTTTTGTAGTTCCATCTAAACATTTTTCAGCTTTGAAGCTATTTGTTATTTGGCGTGTAAATTTGCAAGCTTATCTAAATTGAAGGCGGGTCATTCCATGTGAAACGTCCCAGACGTTGCGCTCGACCACCCTGCGATTTCTGAAAAAAAAATTTCATGGGCTTCGGCCACAATGTTCGTAGCCATACCCTAAAATAGTTTTGACGAAAAAAATTTTGTGATGCCGTGAGGGCGATTTTAATTTTTGAAAACAGCGTGAAACTAGGCATCACTCAATAATTTACGAAAAATCAGCTTTTTTATGAAACACCCAACAATATTTTTTTCTTAAACTTGCATGGTTGTCGGCTTATAATGTGGTTGAGTTTGTGCAGTTTTGTTTAATTTAAATATATTTTTTTTTAAATACATAATTTTATTCAAAAATTAACATTTTTGTCATTTTAATAAAAAATATAATTGCTCCCGGGACATAATATAACTTTTTACTGGTTGCCCTCTGGGTATATAACCTATAAAAATATTTTAAACCACTCAATTAAGCATATTGCTGTAAAAAAAAATCCTGAAGTTGCCAAAAAGTGCGTTTTGACGCATAAACAGCCGTTTATTCCACCCTAAGGTGGTCCAAGTAAAAATACAAAATATGGTGGGTTTGGAAGAACAATTGATCGTCTTTAGATTCTCAAAGTTTAATCAGAGTAATTTTTGTTTAACGCGAGAAAATAATTTTTGAAGCTGAGCTCTCGCAGCACTACCCCGCGTCGCTTCTTAACGCCTCTTCGCCGCACAGCACGCTACCTGCGACGATAGCCGACGTGATTAGGTCCAAAGAAACAACGGAGTTTGCTGCCCGCTTCCCCTCGTACCTCTTCTCTGGCTGTAAAGAAAGAAACGGCGGGTATCGTGTACTAATCGGGGGTGCCGCCAGTGCGTCGCCATAGCAGGCCGGTTGTGCCCTTTGTACCCCAGGGCGGCTCCTCACACTCCGAAACGCGATGCCTAATCGACGGGCGGCATCAGCTGACGTGGACGTCTGAAACACGATAATATCGCCGCGAAATCTAGCCTTCACGCATGCTGCGGTAAAAAGCGGAACTATGATCCGGTTCGCGCTTAGTTGGAGCGCAGTGAAGGCTACAGGGCGTGATCAAAGTGTGAAACGCGCTGATTGAGTACGTTAACTCGGACGCTTGAAGCATCATCACAAGCGAAGATTGCGCTTCTAGCATTATTTTCGGTCCATATTGTCAGTGCGGGAATCTTTACATGACCCATTGGAAATGATGAATAAACAAAGGCACGTGTCCGCACAATTGACACTGGGTATCGAGTCTCATTCCTTGCCTTTTGAGGAACCCGCTTCTGCGCTAGTAAGCTAAGAAAGGGCTGACAAGCGAGAAGTTGGATTTTGAGCGACCATTTGAGATCGGAAATCTGTCGAAGAAAGAACTTCATTTTTCGTCAAGTACGTTGTACGGTGAAGTACGTTGTACGGTGGTGTAACGATGGATGAAGCTGGTCCCTCTGGAGAAAGAAGTCATTCTACGGTTCCTGTGGATGCTGCTCAGGGTATGTAGAAAAGCCGGCTTTATTTTGTACAATACAATGATAGTTGTGTCGTGTTTACTCGTGCCTATCCTGTCGCAGTATCTGTATAGTTGCGGCCTCTCAATTCATGACTTTTTTAAACCAGATGGACTAGCTATTTTTTTTAAAGCTGGCTGTTTGTTGTACATGTAGTATGTGTTACGTTAGACATGTATAAGCCCAAGCTTTAGGGAAGGATGCGTTGGCTTATATTAAATACACATGGTTCGCCTTATACCTGTCACAAACTAATTAGCTTGATAAAAGTTCAAAGCCGAATGGCGTTTTGCGTACAAGTCTAGCTTCTGCACGTATGGTGCATATGTGCCCGACATGTCATTTATGTGCAGCACGCAGATATGGCTCACATGAATGAAGGAGCAGTCATGTTGCATTTAAATTTCTTTTTCATTGCATAGGCCGAACTTCCTCCGTGCTCCCTGGGTGCAAGGGGTTGCCATGTGACCACAGAGACCAAGACGCGGTCCCTCATCAACGCTCAAGATCTGACGCACACGGATCGGCGGCTCCTTTCGCTCCGTTCCGGGCGCCCACAAGGTGACATCCGTACAGTGTGTTCACATCATAATCAAGTATACCTTAAAACGTACACATCACTGACTGCATCCAAGTGGTGTTCTAACCCTTTCTATGAACACGTCGAAAACCGCCGTGGATCGGCTGTAATTATAATAGCCTTGGCAGATGCGCACCCCAATTTAAACCTTATTCCTGGAAACCGACTTTGTCAAGAATGCCGGCGAAATTGTTTCGAATTGAAGAAGAGACCTACTTTTAAGCACCAGCACCACCTGCGGCTCGTGATGCCCCTTCTGAGCATGATGACCCCGAGGTAGCACTTGAGAGCGTCAACGAGGCCCTCGCAGCCGTTGCAGAGAGCCCTCTGCCAATGAAAACGAGGGCGAACAAGCCGCGAGACATACGCTCAAAAGAAGGTTGGACAATCACTGCCTAAAGAATAATTTATACATCTTTGGGTGTACAGCAGAAACGAACTTCTCAGCCGAACCTGGATGAAGATTTTGTTTTGAGTGACTACGTGTCACTCATGCAAGAAGTGAAAAACAAGTTTGACCTGGAGAAAAATAGACAGAAAAAATTACAACTTCTAACATTGGCCCCACCCTCTTGGTCTCGAGAAAAGATTATGAACTTCTTTGAAGCCTCGAAACGACACGCCCGTCAAGCCGTAAAAGTCAGGTCAGAATCAGGAATATTGGGCACTGTGCCAAAAAGAAGAGGCCACCCGGTCAGCGAAGAAGTTAAGGCCTCCATCATGGAGTTCTATCAGGACGACGCTGTCTCGTACTGCCTACCGGGAAAAAAGGACGAGCTACGTGGTCGCCAAAAGCGTCTGTTGTTGCTCAACTTGAAAGAAATGCACGAGGAATGGAAAAAAAGCTGCGATTTCAGGTGCGGCTTTTCAATGTTCGCAAGTCTGCGGCCTTCACATTGTGTCCTAGCAGGCGGGAGCGGCACTCACACAGTTTGCGTGTGCATGCAACACCAAAATTTTAAGCTCATGCTTCATGCTACAGGATTAGACGAAAGCACCGAAGAACATCTATCCACTGGTGGGTATGTGATCTACACAATGAAGAGTGCATGCTTGACAGGTGTGCCAAATGCCCAAGTACAGATTTTGCTGATACTTTGCTCCGCAGCACTCTACTTCTTGACCCGGAGGAAACAAATTAAGTCCATGTGCTACAGTGGGTTAGCGGGGTGCGTTGCCAACTGGAAGCCATCGTTTTGACACCAGACGAGTTCCGTGAAAAATTCTTAAATATGCTGAAGGCACTGAAGGCTCACCACTTTGTGAGCAAACAACAGGCACGATACTTGCGGGACCGCAAAGCAAACATAGGCAAACACGAGGCAATAGTACTCATGAACTTCGCTGAAAATGATAGTTTCATCGTGCGGGACGCCCCGCAATCCTATTACTGGGTGAATACTCAGGCAAAAAGGTCCTCTCAAGCTTTGGGCTTGAGAGGACCTTTTTTTCAGTTCTTTAAGAGCTATTTTTCTAACAGAACGCAGAGAGTTAAGATAAAGAATTATATGAGCAAAACTGTAATGGTAAATTATGGAATACCACAAGGATCATCATTAGCTCCCTTGTTGGTTAATATTTTTGTTAATGACCTGGGCACACTCAATTTGCAATCGAGATTATTTATGTATGCGGATGATACGGCCTTAATTCTCCCACATGAAAATTACGAAGTTGCAGTAACAATATTTCAAAATGATGTAAACGTATTAATGAACTGGTTTAATGAAAATAGGATATTTGTAAACTCGAAAAAGACCAAATGGATGTGTTTTAGGAATCCACATAAGCGAGTAGTTTTGGATCGTTTTTTATACCTATGTGAACCAAAAATGGGACCTCAAATTTATACCGAAATTAATTATGAGACCAGCGTAAAATATCTACGGTTGCATTTTGACGAACACATGACCTGGGTATATCACGTGGGTTACATAAAAAAGAGGCTGAGAATTGTTTCTTCATACATATACCGTATTTGGTACGGCAGCGAGTGCCGCTATAAAACAAAACATCTATTGTGCTCTTGAAGAATCTGTGCTCAGATATGGTATATTAGTTTATGGGTCCTGCTTAAACAACAGACTACAGACAGTAAATAAAGTGATATTTAGGGTAGTAAACAGCATTTCATATGGGACTCAGTTTCAACAATTAGGTCTTTTTCACAAACTTGAATCATTTAACATAATTCCATTGCATATTCTATTCAAATACATCGTTATAACAACGCATTATTTCTCTAGAACGGAATTCAAACAACCAGTTCGTCAAAGGCCCCTCAGAAAGGCGGAAAGGTTCTATTTGCCAAGTATACATACGCTCTACGGAAAAAGACTAAGAGGTTTCTACATTCCCTGCACTTTCAATGATATGCCCAAAGAACTTATGGACCTAGGGTCTCTTAAATCAGTTAAAGACAAATTTAGAGCATGGTGCTTGCAAAAGTATATTTAGAACGTTTTATGTCTTCCTGTGTGCTGACCTTGATGCCTCTTGTACAGTGATTACAGTATACGTATTTAGGTATATGAATTTTAAGCAATATCCTCCTGATCCTTATGTTTGTTGCGCTGATGATCTCTTTATATTGTATAATTCTGTACTTTGGTATATGTGCTGAATTTATGTGTTCAAATTATCAAGTATTTTAATTCAATAATGCCTGTCTCTATTGTGCGAATTGTGTCCTTTATGCCTCAGTTGCTATATAGCACTTACAGGAACTAAGATTTTGTGATGTATCAGACGTTCAGATTAGTGAATGTATATTTGAACTTTTGTCATTTGTCGTTTTGCTCTTTGCAGATGGAAGTCATTGTCCTTTCTTTTGTACTAGGCTTGAAGTTTTCTTTTTTTTTCTGATTTTGTTCAACGCGAGGAGCAGCTTTTGCTTTGTTTAGTTTTCAGACTGCCGGGCCACGTCATACAAGCCTCATGGGCTTTGACGGACCCGAACTTTGTAAAACGAAAAGAAAACAATAAATTATTATTATTATTATTATTATTATTATTATTATTATTATTATTATTATTATTATTATTATTATTATTATCAATACACCCCGTTGTTATTTACTTTCGCAAACAAGAAGCCACCACCCAAGAGATTTCTATAAAATCATTCAGTTTTATTTCTGACTGCCTAGAACACGACACGGTGGCTGTTTCTGTATTTCAGAGTGAAGTAATTAAGATATTGAAGCAAGACCTTCCGCAAATTAGAAAAATTCACTACTTTTCAGATGGTGCGTCCTTTCAGTACAGGAATAAAAAAAACTTTGCAAACCTCTGTCAACACGAAAATGATTTCGGCGTTTCCGCTGAATGGAATTTTTTCGCAACATACCACGGGAAGAGTGCTTGTGACGGAGTCGGGGGTACAGTGAAGCGTCTGGCAGCAAGGGCCAGTCTTCGAAGTTCCTTCGAGAACCATATAATGACCCCCCAGCAGCTGTTTACCTGGGCCAAAAATAACATCGGGGGCATAACAATACTTTGGGTACCGAAAGAAATGGTTGAAGAAAAACGAGCTCGACTCACTCCAAGATTCAGCTCAGCGGTCCCCGTTAAAGGGACAAGAAGTTACCATCACTTTAAGCCTGCGTCACCATCTACGCTACGTGCTGGACTTACGTCCTATTCAGTAACGTAAGAATTTGGCATTTCAAAGCCGATTTAAACACAAACGACGCGTGAGCCTTCAACGACGCGCATTCGTCAACACCACATCACCTCGTCGTTTGAGATTGCCCGTTCACGGGTTTTTCGTGCTGCTGTTTACATCTGTCCTGACGTTAACAAGAGAGAGTGATCGGGTTGTGTATGCAGGAAACAGGTAGCTTACTAATGGAAGTTCTGAACCGGCGGCGCTAAGCATCTCCTGCCATCAAGACACTGGAAAATCACAGGAGGAGATCGCCGCGTAAAACGGTCGAAATGGGAAAAGCCATAAAGCAACAAGAGTGAAAACAGCCCCTTTTAATCGAGATGTACCCGACAGCTCAAGGTCCTGCTCCCTACCCAAGTAGCACAACACGCCGGGTTGGGGATGGGGCGGTATTGGCCTGCCGGGATAGCGATACCGGCCAGTACCGGAAACGCCCCAAGGGGCGACATCGGCCGGGCCCAATGCCGGAATCCGGCCGGTACCTGGACCTTATTGGGAAACCGGGATGCCGGGAATACGGGATGTTCCCAGCGAGCTCCCGACACAGATCCCCGGCATGGAACCGGTGGTACGGTAGGAAACCATCAGTGTGCCAGCGTGTTTCCGGGTCAGAGCCAGTCCAATTGCGGATTAGTCCCAGCGTAAAAACAGATCAGTGCCAGCGTAATTGCGGGTCAGTGCCTGCGAAATTGCGGATCAGCACCAGCGTACGCGTCATTCAGTGTACCCAGCATAGAACCAGCAGAATGCTAGCTGTGTCAGGCTTTAAAGCCCAGGAATGACATCCTACTGCATTTTTGAACAGCCAACTTCTCAGTAGATCAAATTGACTTAAACGTGGAAATGCTAAATTTCTCAGTCCAAACCATTTTATTGGTTTTCATATCTTTTATAGGTGCTGACCGTTTTTAACATGTTTTTCGGACTTGAACTGAAAAAAGCCGGTTTAGTATTTGTGCAATTTTAAGAAACAATTCTGCGTGAACAATTGACTTTCTCCATGTATACAGTATACTCATGGCAATTACTGTATACTCGTTGAGACGACATGTCCCATTCATCTGTCGCCCAGATGCATATTGTGGGTAGTACAAGAAGGGAACATACAAAATGTTTTTACCGTGACATTCTTTATTGTGACTCGTGCACCCATAGCAGCTAGCTCCTCAGCCAAAGTGTCCCTCATCGTCAAAGGCGGTTGGAACCACCAGTGGAGTGTCCGTCTCTTTAAATCTATTGCCCTTGCCCGCCTCCCTGGCCGTCAGCCACTTCTGCACCGCGTCCACGCTGCACGAGTGCGACTTTGTATGGCACCTGTAAAGAGAATTGTCAGATCACACAGATTAGTTGAGGGATAGGGGAAGTCAATATCTTGCATATTAGCTACACACAAGGTGCTGTTCAAACACTGCAGTTTGCGAGCGTTTCCTTTGTGTAAATATGGGTCCCTCACCTAGCCTGCAATTCAAAGGTGACAGAAAGAGAGCACCACAGAGGTGGAGATTGTGGGTTTGGCTACCACGCTTAGGTGCAGATTCTACGGAGGCATATGGCTATTTCACGCAACATCCTATTAATCTGAAATGGGGGGCGAGACGGGGTGGGGTGCTTAGATGAGTGGCTAAAAAAAGAGCAAAACTTCCCCAACTGACACTCTACAGACCAAGGCCTCTAAATGGTCGTCATTAAATTTTCAACCTGGAAACTAACAGGATAACAAAACAAGACCAACAAAAACCTTTTTTCACAGTTCCTTCAAAACGCTGCTTTTCAGTATGAAGGTTCCGAGAATGCTAACACAGGAGATATTCATAATAGAAAATGCAAGTCAAAAAAAAAAAAAAAAAACGACAGGAACTGACGATTTAAATTTTGCATATTGCAAGACTGAACGGGAAACTGAAGCTGTTCTGTATTTGAGGAAGAACACCAAAATCGTCTTGATATGGCCTCCAGGATCACGAATATCGAGTTCATTTTTTCAATCTGGTGCATGGAGAAGCAGAAATTAATTTCTAAAGTACAGCTGAAGCCCCTCCTTCCCGGGGCGTGACGTCATGCTGGGAGTTTTCAGGAAATTGAATTTGTAAAAAGGTCAGAAATATATTTGTAAAATTTATTTCTGACCTTTTTCTTGAATTTGAAAAAAGGTCAGAAATAGACGCCACAACTGGCGTCAGTGTGGAAAAATACAACTAGCAAGCTTGCAATTGCACGCTCCGCCCACACGAGGGACACGTGCTTGGCGCCCCAAAGATCCTAGTACGACGTCACGGCTGCTCTGAGGTTTTTCGTGTTTTCTTGCGTCTAGTTACACCTTCGGGGAAAACGAAAGCGATATTCAGATTCACAGGACAAAAATACGCCAGAAGTCACCTATAACTCGTTCTTTTTGTCCAGAAGTGTTTCAGTTTCCCTTTAATTGTCAACATATTTCAAAGATCGTCCTTGTCTATTGAGCTCCAATAGAGATACCATTAATTTAATAGCTAGTAAAGAATATGCATTACCGATGACCACCTTACACATCATGGCGTCCTTGAACCTTGACTTTCCTTGGTAGCCCAGAAGGGCCGGAGAACTGCTCCTGGACTTGCTTTGAGAACAGGCGTCCCACCATCTCTCGCACCACCTTCTGCAGGTTCTTGCTGTCTCCTAGAGACACGAGCTGCCCCTCCTAGAAAGACAAAATATGTTCTCAATATGTCAATAAGTGTTATTTATATGCAGATACAATGGTATGAACATGTCTCAAGTAAGAGAATGTGAATGCCCAGGTAAATGCAGTAAGCCACACTATACATGCATCAAAATTTTACAATATTTACTAGAGAGAGAATAAAAAATATTAGAATATATGGCAACTCTACTTGTCTTAGACGAAACCAGAAAGATTAAAATATTTTCCTCCATACTCTGCTAAATCTCAATAGTCAGTCAAATTCGTTGCAACGTTCAAATTGTGCAAACGTTTCGATGGATCCGCTTTGCCCATCAGCATCCACTCAGTAATTTTAATAATGTATGTGGTTCTCAAAACAGTGCATTCAAGACCCTGCGCATCTTGACTTTGTTAAAGCTTAGTCTAGCTGCCGGTTAGTCACCCTGCAAATTTATCACCTATTTTACGACTTTACGAAGACTGGAATTGAAAAGGGCATAAAAAGGCAGGAATTGACCAAAACCGTCATCATAGTTGCAAAAAATGGCAACAGCAGCACAGTATGAGTAGTTACCTTTCCATATTTTTGTTTAGTGCTGACTCAGTGGTGGCCCTGTAGGCCAATGAACCAACTTACTCAGCTCAAGCTCGCCTCGTGTAATAATCGCTTGTGCGACTACCGTATGCTATGCCTGGAGACACAGCTACACATGCACTCACACCCCCTGAATAAAGTAGCGCATGCAATGACAGTTACTCTTTCACCTTGGAAAATTTGATTTCCTCTCATCGGGTGACCTTCGGTTAGGACTGGTTAACATCTCATTTTGGAAATGCACTACTAATGTAAAGATGGAATTAAGATTTATCTGGCAACCCCTTACAAATTTGTTTGGGCATACGCATATGGTGGGCACGCTCAAAAGCGATTTTAGACCAGGCTAAATGTTATTTTCAAGCATGTACCTTTACTTCTGTAGCAGATGTCGAAAGCTCAAATGAATTTATCGCCCTAAATATTTAGATCTCTTGACTATAGCCTCAAGTGAGAACAGGAACAAAACCAAAAAAACCCCTACAGCATCTCGATCCTTCTGTCAAGCAAGCATTAAACACAAAAAGCACGCAGGCAGGTTTGTGCGTGCTCTACACACATACTCACGGCGAGAGTTGTTGCAGGTGCGGAATTTAACTTCTAAGGATAAAGCGGGCAGAAGTGTCGTAGCAAATCAGCATGATTTATGATCATTTGCAGGCTGACATATTGTAAGCACCCAAAAGCAAATGTGTTGGGCGATTTTACTTCCCCCGTTGTGAAATGTTCTACTTAAAAATATTTCAAGAAGCGGCAGTTGAAAAAGACTTAAAATGCCGTTCAATGAGGATGCGCATGAAGCCTCTTGTCTACACGACCTTCGGGTAAAAAGAACTGTTCAAAAATGTAAAGATGCACAAATATTTAATTTTTGGTGGCCACCGTCCATCATTTCTCCCTTCAGTAGCCTCTATGAAACGCAGTTTAACAATTGCAAAAACTTTACGCAGGCTACTAAAGCTGACTTGCAAAACGTGCAACTGGCGTTGCGTCACCTTGACACAATTCTATCGCAGGGTTCAGTTTAAGGGTACCCCTTACAATAAAAGCCTTCCGATGTGCATTGGCTGTGCATGCACTCTGCTGTTATAAATAACAGAAGGCCCGTAATGAAGGGACGGCAACTTACTCATTTTTAATTTGCCACTGACTGTGTTTAAAACATAGTTTGGGTGGGCATCCATTTGAAATATTACGGTAAAAGGCTTCAGTCCACATTCCAACCCCATTTGCATAAATCTTCAGATAACCCAAGTTAAACCACAAAGTAAGAATCGCAGCCTTATACCCGTCAATATTGTGAAAAAGGGGACACACAAATACCGGCAGTGTCCTGTTGGTGAAGTTCTTCAGCTGCGCTTCTGCAGCACTAAGCTGTTCCATGTTGCGGAGAGGCATCAGGAACAGCTCGGGTCGTTCAGGCCTGGCCAGTTCCTGGGGCGTCACCTGTTCCCCAGGCCTCGCCTGCTCTCCCTGGTGCTTGAAAGACACCACGTGCCCGAGCACCTGCCCAACAGACTTGCAGTTCCCTCTTCTGCTGCTGTACGTGCCCATTCTGGATGTGCAGGTCTATCACGGCCTAAGCAGCTGAGTGTCGAAGGCTGCAAGATAACCAAGGCATAAGAAAGCATTAACCATTTTGCTGATCAACATTATGCACTGATGATGCGAAGAAACTTTTTCAGAAACTTGGGTTTCGGGAAGTTTCAGAAGAACACTTGAACCTTCAGGTGTTTCGGATGGTTTGGGTAGCTTTGGAACGGTTGCCAGACACAGTGAGTGTTTCAAATTTTTGTAAAAATTTAAGAGACATTATAATTTGTATGCAATATTCATTTATGTAATAAAAAATGTGTTAATCAAACAAACTTTCTGAAAAGGAGACACGGCCCCAATTTTTAGAACGTCACAGTTTTGGCTTGTATAGTCAAAATGAATGCTCCCACAAAGTTTTATGACGTTTTTTGACAATCAAAGGAAATAAAAATACTGGTTCGTCGGCGACGCACGCGAGACGCGCTGCGCTTGGCTGCGATAAGCACCGGTTTTAAAAAATCTGATATATAGGTCCGTGCCTATTAGGCCTAGCTTGGTGCCTGTACCCTTGTTGGAACTGCCATTTTCTGGGCTTTCAGGACGGCCTTTTTTTTAAACTATCAACCGTCTAAAAATGGGAGAGAATCCCGTTAAGAACACTTGCCCTGGTATAGAAAACGAAATTGGCTGCAAGCGGCTGCTCTGTGGTCACATGATACCTCGCGCCTAGGCATATGACGCTTTAGAATGAATTGGCACCTCCAAAAAAAGCACAGGTCATCAATTGCACCCCTTGTTAAATAGCAGAAGTTCCCAAAGCAACTTTGTTTTCTATCGTTTCACTTGCAGCATACAGTGTGTAACAGATGATCCACCTTTCTTCGGTTCTGGTAGCAGACGACGCAGCGGCGTCTTGTTTCCCGCAGCAAATGACACTCTAGGGCAGACAAACCCTCCCTCTTTACTCACGTTAGCAGGCGACGTGTCTGTTAAAGAAAGGTCAGCTCCCTCAGTACAAGCCTGCCGAGATCTTAATCTCACAGTACACCAATATCGGGCCATTGGTGCCACATTTCAAGGTACAAACGGAAGCTGCACAGCACAGCGCCGAAGCGAACTTGCTGCACCTAAAAACAACACTCTAAGCTGTCCGTCGAACCTCTCCAGAGTAGGACATCACCACGGCCGTTCTTGGCAGCATGCAATGCTTTCCCACAGCATTACGAGAAAGTTTTGTGACCAGTAGCGTATTGACAAACTCGGTCACTACTGTAATTGTGCATGTGTCACTACGAAGATTATGGAGCTAACTAAATTGAGCAACTGCCGCAAGCTAATCTGGTCAAGCATGCTAACAGAGGGCAGATCAAAAACGTGTGCTAGCACATTATCAGGACTTTAGATGAAAAGGAACAGTACAAAATAATACTTACTGTATTTCTGCTAACTTGATGCTCTGAACGAAGGCCAGTCAGAGTCTGGTGCTTGGCCCGGTCGCACACGAGACAAGATGTCCGCCCCAGGCATTTTGCTTGGCCACCCGCCGTTGTTTCATACTCGAGTCGAACCACGACAGGGGACGGACGCCACCGTTATTTCGTCATTCTCTTCGATGAACTGTACTCCTCCTCACTAGAATAAAAGGCGTGGTCAGGCATGATGTTCATTCAAGTAACTTCACACTGTCAGGTCTTCGCAACCTTTAGCATATATTATAATAACTCTATGGCTATATCCCCATGCACGGCCACATTGAAACACGACGGCGTCGCATTCCGGTATACGCCAAGTAATAAAAGTAGCAGTAAAAGAGAAAAAAGGTGCTCATTTCGCGTAAAGGTCTGTTTACACCATGCTTTGTAGCTTTTTACTTGCAACGGTTTCGTGATACCGCGGTTTCGTGCAATTAGCTTATTTACATCCAGTTTTTCAAGCAATGGCAATGGCGTTTCGACTATACTCCGTTCATTTTTAAGCTGAGACTAGCAGCTCCGCCTTCAACGCAAGCTTTCTGCCCTTGCTAACACAAGTGCGATCACGCAGGCACGCGCAACCAAAGCACTGCAGAAGCCAGCGAGCTCGCACTGAAGGCGGAGATTCTAGTCTCAGCTTAGGGGCGAACGGAGTATACATTCCTTGCATATGACGACATGCTAGGTAAGGACGGGGCCCTGTGCCACGCCGGTGGTGGACTTCACAACGCGCGGTTGTGCTTACCAAGGCGTAGGATGCCGCTAACTGCCTGGACATACCGTAGAATACCGTGCATCCGCCCATGCCACACTAAGCGCCCATTACCAAATTTGTGAGATCTGAGAAAATACGCACAGTACATTTATATGTCAAATTGACGACCGGACAAGCACCTATCCCCCATTTTTTTGCGATTATTTCCAAAGTTCGAGTGCGCGCTTGCCCGGTATTTAACGGTACACCGTATTTTCATAGAAGGAACCTAGTTTTGTTTGATGTGAACTCGGAAAAACGAGTCGAGCTTACGATGATGACGGTTAGCCAGTACGTGCGGAATTTTTCAGCATTGGTGCGATTGCGCTACGAGCAGAAAGTTTCGATATACCGCTAAGTTATAATAAAAAAAAATGTTGTGTCGAAAAAAAAAAAAAAAAAAAGTTGTATTGCGTGCCGCAAAATTTGACGAGCGGCTCTAGGAGTCGCCTGTAGAAAAATTGTTACGATTTTGCGAAGTATGGCAAACAATGCAAATTTACCGTCATAATCTAAAACCTGATGCAAGGATAAATAAAATAACGGACAAGCGTCTCGCGGACGGCACAACCCGATGCCCCGCCAGCAGCGTCTCGGCGAGCTAGCATGCCTCCACCAACACGGCGCGGTCGCCCCCGGAGACCGCCTTGATCACCGGACACCGCGCGGTGCCAGCCACCAGTGCTAAATCCCCCCCCCCCCCCCCCAAACACACACACTCACGATGGGATGACGAGCGAGCGGGACAGTGAGACGACGCTCCTGACGCCCGACTCCTACTTCTATCTTCTCCCCCACTTTTCTCCCCTCACCCTACCCCAAGTCAGTGACAAATGCGCCTAGCGCGCGTACACGATTGACTCTATTCCCCCCCCCCCCCCCCTTAATTTCACTTCAACGCTTACAACACACGGAGGCCGCCGCCGAACGATCGCCGTCTCGCCGGGCTAGCGGCGCGACATTCGTCCATACTCGGCCGGGAGTCTTGAAGGTGCGCTCGAAGCGTGGAAACAGCGCGATGCAACGAAAGGCAAAGGGCATCTACACTACGAACGGGCAGAAGCCGATGCAAAAACGTGCGCGAACGTAAACAGAAAAGTGCCGCCGCTCGCCACTACGAAATAATACGCGGTCGCATCCCTTTCCTGCTGCTCGTACTTTCTCTTACTTGACGGCAACTCCGTCTTGCGGGACATCACGACGAAACGATCGTCGGGATACGGCGAAAGGCCGTCAACACCGTCGAGTCAACCACCAGCAAGCGTTGATGAGCGGAAGTTGGTTCACTAGGCCTACATACGACGAAACCGACAGAACACGAACATCAAAATCAAAGCGCAGGCGGTAACTTCGAGCGACTTCTGCCCCGCATAGATTTACATTCAGCGCTTTCACTCGCCACCACGGTCACATACAATTTTTCAACCCTGGAGCCACCGTACCTGAACTAGAGCACTGCACGGGCCCGGGCCAGCCCGAAAGCCCGAGCCCGGCCCGGCCCGCGGGCCGGGCTCGGGCCGGGTAGCACCTATTTTTGCGGGCCCGGGCCGGGCTCGGGCTTGAACAAAAAAAGTTCTCGGTCCGTGCCGGCCCGGGCCGGCCCGGGCCGTGCCTGGGCAATCTTGTGCCGAAAATCATAAATTGTTGTTGATAGCAAGAAGTTTCCTTATTAATCTTCTAGGTTCATTGCATACAAAAAAAACAAAGTGCAAATTCACTACAGCGTTGTTAAAAATAATACCTAAAAGACGTCTTGAAGCTAGAAAACCTTCAAGCTTTTTCCGTGTGAGCGAGGGTTCAGTGTTATAAATTGTAAACAAGTTAAGTCCCAGTCATATGCTTGTCAACCTGTCTGATTCATCGCTCTCAAAAATATCTAGTTCACTATTAGGAAGATTTAGAAAAATGTACGCAAGCGCTTTGGGTACCGTAAAAATAGCGTTGCGATCTAAAACCTATGGCGATGCCAATTTTTGCCTGCCCAAAGTGTTTGACTACGTTAATCTAAGACTCCCTTATTGCACAGAGCGCGACACTATATTAGCGCGAACAAGCGATCGTCGTGTTTTTATGTTTATCTCATATAATCAAAAAGCTGTTTTCAAAACTATTAGTGTCTTTAGAAGTGCTCATCTGGGCCACAGACCTAAGCGGTATACTTTGGTGCCTACTAACACTATTTCGAAGTAAAATTCGAAAAAAGAGCCAACGTCGTGTTCGCGGTATCAGTGTCGCGCAGTGTACATAGTCCGTTTCGCGCTTGCACGTTTAACGAACCATCTTGAAAAAAAAACGTTTTAAGGGGTTAAGTAGGAATATATTAAACTTAAGCTTGCCTGAAAGGGTTCTATATTTTAAGAACGCGTTGACATGTAAAGCTACTTCAGAACATATTCTTAAACAGAAAAGGTGTGCAGACCAGGCTTAGAACGATAGAGACTTTTTGCGAAGAGGTTGCGATGTGCAGGGCCTTAGGAAAGTAGGTTGAAACGGGACGCGTTCAAACACAAAGGGTGTTTCGGAAACTGGTTCAAATAAGAAGGGCGTTTAGGGAATGGGTCGAAACAGGACAAATTCAAACGAGAAGGGCGTTTAGAGAACTGGTCGAAACGGGACGGGTTCATATGGGAAGGGCGTTTAAAGAATGGGTCGAAACACGACGGGTTCAAATAGGGTGCTCGTTTCGGGAACGGGTCGAAACGGGACCGGTTCAAACGGGAATGGGTTGTTTCGGGCTACAGCCATCGGGCCGGGTCGGGCGGGGCCTAGAAATTAAAAATTCTGTCGGGCTCGGGCCGGGCCCGGGCCGTGTCTCTTCCGGGCCGGGTCGGGCCGGGCCTAGAAATTAAAAACTTTGTCGGGCTCGGGCCGGGCCCGGGCCGTGTCTCTACCGGGCCGGGTCGGGCCGGGCCTAGAAATTCCGGCCCGTGCAGTGCTCTAACCTGAACCATGCCGCGAACCACGCCAACGTCCCGCTCGCCATTTGTGTTTGCTCACCTTCTCCGGCTTTGGATTGGATGCTGGATCGGCTTTCTAGCAAAGTCTATCAACAGCTGGCTCGATGCTGGATGAGGTCTGTTCTAGTCTAAACACGAAGTCGGAAATATATAATTGTGCTACTGTGCTACTCTATAAAAAAAAAAAAAACAAAAAAAAAAAAAAAACGGGGGCACAATGAAGTACACGACCAACGAGGTAGAGGGGCTTAGAGCGATAAACCGGGGTTCCGGTCGGCACTCGAAAGTGACCCCCATAAGGAGGCTGCCATTGTACGCAAATTTGACCACACGTCACATGACCAAACCAAATACGTGACGTCACAGGAAAGATGGCAGCGCCCATGCAGCGGCTGGCCCCAGCTGGGCCGGAGCTTGTCGGATGCTTTGTTGATTGTCGTTCGTCTCGGCGAGTTGATTTCAGACGCGGAAGCCGTCATATGAGGCCGGTCGAAAGCGAGTTTAGAGTTCAGCGTGGTGTTTGACGTAGGTATAACGTGAAAATACGGAGAAACGGTGTGCATTTTGCTGGTGACCGACCGGGATATTGCCACGGAAGAGACAATCTGACCTACGTTGCTCGGACCTCAGATTGATTCGGATACCGCTAGGATAAAATTTAAGGCGACGTTTCTGTGCTCTCGTTGACAATCGGAATCTTTGAGGTTTGCAGTGAAGCGTGTGCAATATATTTGGATACACAGTTTAGCGACGGAAATTGCGTGAGTCGTGCTTGGCGGTGTGCAATCGTGGTGCAGCTTCGATCAAATGACCGAGGGCTCACTTCGGTTGTGCGGCGCACCGGAAGGCTGCCTCGAAGCTGGTAGTTCCCGTGCCGTGCTGAATGATGCTGTGCTGCTTACAAATTGTTCCGGCGTAGAAGTGCACTTTCACGCAGCACAGGTGTGCGGCGCACCGAAGAGCTGCCTTCAAGCTGGTAGTTCCTGTGCCATGCTTTAGGTGATGCTGTGCTGCTTCCGAAATTGTTCCGGCGTAGACGTGCACTTTCACGGAGCACAGGTGTTGCAGTTGGCATTGATCCCGCTGGTCTGTCGCACGTTTCGTCAACACAAACGTTTCATCCACACTCGTTACGCGAATTGCAAGCTGTCCGGACATTTCACCGAGCGTGTTACGTACCCAGCTCACGCCGCTTTGTGGCAACAGTCTGCAGTGGCTCATTACCAGAAAAGTGGTCCCACATCCATTTCAGTTCAGTTCGTCCACGGCAGTCGCCAAACCCCGAAGGAGAGGATTTATTCGGACAGAATGCCACTAAAGCGCAATGCAGCTTCTTCAGTGGTTAGGATAGATTCTCTTCTGCTAGTTTTGTTATACTGTCACGGATCCTTGTTCCAGTCCTATCTTCTATCAATATTCACTATTCTGGGACACTGCAGGTCATGCTCAGCTGTAATCGTGTGTTCAGGTGGAGGTGCTGGGCACTTTACCCGTAGCCCTTCACTCTGTGTGAACCCGGCGGCTCTTCAGCCGAGTTACCCGATAATGGGACACGGCTGGCGGACTATTCTGCGTCTTATACCCCTGTCGAGCCGTAGGCAAAGTCCTGACCCGAGCCTGGCAGAACAACCGCAAGACGACCGAGTACCACAAGGAGTAACCTCGGAAATACACCACGAAGCACCTGAAATCCGAGCCAGTTGCTGCTACCAGGAAAAACCACCAGAATTCGGTCTCCTGTCAGAAAATCCGAAGTTGACTAAGCCAACGATGACAAACCTGTAGCAGCAAACCGTGTCCCCTCCCACCATTGTTTGCATGCCCGTCGCAAATCACACTCCGACGCTTTTTCATGCAAGCTGTATGAAGACGTCAAGGACAGGATTGAACAATATGGCAGTGTCGCCCGCCACATTGGGTCGACAGGCAACCAGCTCCTGGAGAACCTACACTTCCCGTGGAAGCAACTGCCGGCGCTGGTCTGAGAACCATGGATCCTCCTTAACGTCATGGGAAGTTTGCAAGATCAAGCTGAAGCGCGCATCCGTCAGCCAACATCAATGAAAGAGAGCCGCACTCTTGATTCCGTCCAGGACACTGCCCCAATGAGAGCGCCATCGCACTCGTGGAGGATGTTTTGCGCTTGATCGAGCGCCCACGCCCACGCCACGCCGACCTTGATGCTACAGAAGACAAGAACCTAAGAATCCCATGCGCCTCACGTGAGGGACAACACCTTCGGCAGCCTTGTCCGCAACCCCCCAACAACAGTCGAAGTGTTCATATCACTGAGGCTTCCAACATAGAATGTGCACTGCATGCCCGAGCCTGCCACTATGAACAACTTCCCGGCGTCTCGACACTCGAGTTGTCCAGCTACTACTTCGACGCCAGCCTCCCAGGCATCCACGACATCACCCACGACGTTGTCTGTGAGGAGATCAGGAAGCTACTTCCTGCCATCAGTTGCCCGGCTTTGATTTTGATTGCCGAGATTGTTTCGGAACAAGTTTGACAGGTATTTCAACCGAGACTTCTGCAAGCGAAGCGGCATCTGACAAACCAAGGGCAACTTACACCACAATGGCACGACGACCGCCACCGGCTGCCCCTTAGTATTCAATGCCAATTCAATGAGACACTCTAACGCCGAAGCATTCCCGACATCGTGTGTAGGACTGTGCTCAACAAAGTACACCGAGGAAAACGTAGGTGATGCGAATGTGCGACCGAAAACCACTTTGCTACCACTGCATGAAGCCGACCATGTCTACCAAAGCAGCCCGTACCAATGAATTGGTCGGCGAGGGTTCGTGCCAAACGACCCTGAATTACGTCTCGAGGAGCGACCACGGGAGATTAAGGATTACCTTCGGCGACCTTTGTCCCTGATGCCGAAGGTGCTGAATCGAAGATTCTGAATCCCTGATTACCCCAAAGCTCCTCATGTCCATCACCTCAACAAGAGGTAAGCACGGCAAAGCAGGTGAGCGGCGATGCAGTGACAGTGGATTTGGTGTCGGTTGTCGTCCAAGGACAATACCTAAATATTTGCTGACACCAATTTTCTGTGTCCACTCCACGAAGCACACAATTTCGAACTTTGAGGGAGAATGCCCCTGAGTGACTTGAAGGAATAGAATGGTTGGTTGCTCTCAAAAGTGAACTGCAAGCATCACCAGACTTGGATAGCAAACAAAAATTGTTGCCAGCTTTCAAGTCAACGGTACAGCAAAAGGCACAGCCACGTAAGCAATACATGCCCGAGCTTGCTACATTAATGCCGAAAACTACCAGGAAATTTTTCGGATTAGAAGCCAGCCCTGCAGCTTCAGTGCACATGACGTATGATTACAAGACAGCATCAGTCGGTCAAAGTTGCCACTCAACCAAACTGAACACCGAAGTGCCAGGAGCGTCATCCGACAACAAGGTCCACAGGTACTACGACTGAACGCCTGACACGAGACGGTCGCAGGAAGATCTCGTTATGGAACCATTTACTAAGAATCAATAATTATGTAATCAAGTGGAAATAAACATATTTGATACACTAACCAGATAAACATATTTCCGCTTGCCTTCATGCATTGAGAGTCTACACACCAAAAATTGTGTACATTGCACGCTCTGGACCTTACGAGGACACTCGCTTCTCTGACCCTTCAATATTAATTAAGGGGTCATACCAGACTGGCAGACTTCTTGCAAGGGGCTGCACTCGTTCAACCTTTCCTGAACATGTGGTGCATCCGAAAACCAACTCCAGTGATGTGAAAATGTTATTTATTAATTTATTCCTTCCAGGGGCCTTCGTAGGCAGTGCAGAGAGAATACTTAAAACTACACACATGATAATAGCATTAAAGCACACTGCTGTAACTTGTTAATTGGAGAAACAAACACACCTCTGAGCATATAGTTTAATAGTATGTGTTGATGCATTGTTATATAGCATGACACTTCCTATATGTATGACACAATAGACCCTTTGCAGAACCTAATCAAGCAACACAACCGTCACCATTTTTTTCGGCGCAAAGCACACGAATGGGCCCCAGTTCACGTCGAACGCCAATGCAGCATTCGAGTCCAATAGGTGCTGAGCCGAATTCACAGGGATGGCGGACATAACATTCTTGTCGAACAAATACCCAAAGTATGAAAGCCTGGGGTAATTACAGTAGTAGCTACTGCAATTTGTTTCATTAGAATTTGGCAGACGGCAAAGGCTACGGTCTCGGTGAGTCAATACACACATTGGAGAGAGGCACATGACAGCATATCACCAGAGTGCTCGTCTGCACAGATTTGTCACACACCTTCGTTCCGTCTCTCTGATTGGCTCGAGGGGGCTGTGGCGGTTGGCCTTTTCCAAGTTACGGTGATGCGAAGTACAGACAGCCCACACTTTTAAAAAGAGTCTATTGAAGAGACCGAAAGGAATGGTAGTCACCATTTTTCAGCAAGACTGCTCTCCAGGCAAGGGATGAACACAAATATGAATCATCTTATCCAGGTAATTAGAACAATTAAATATTTGACCGACTAATACAATGCACTCTTGATGGAAAAGAGTATAGCTGCAATAAATCCTACAAAACAGAAAAAATGCGCAGTTAATCTATGCATGCAAGAAAACAGTTGTTCTTATAGCAAGTCGAATAGCTTTGAAGCAGGTGCCTGCAACGATTTATTCTTCCCCATACTCAATAAAACGCCAACCTCGTAGCTGAAAATAAGGGTGCACTTCGCACTCACACACACAAAAAAAAAGGAAGAAAAGCGATCGAATGTAGAATCGTGAATTAGCACAAAAGGTTAAAATCGCAGGAGCTTCCTCGCTAAAAGTTGCTAAGGTTGTTCGGTGACGGAGGGCTGAAACAACTTCCCTTAGGCCCTAACGCGACGTATACATTTTGCGTAGATTCTCAGATATTTCAACGTTCAAACAAAGCTAAGAAAATGCGAAAATTTCATGTTAAAAGCACTCAAAGTTCTATCGATCCTCGGACACATCCCGGAATCCAAGCACCGGTACGGCGATGCAGAGCTGATGCTGTCTCACAGGCGTTAATATCCAGATGATCCAGAGCGATCTTGCGCAAAAACGGTATAAAGTCTCATTCCTTCATATTTTCACATTATACCTGCGTCAGCGAGCACGAAGAAGCCCGAAGTCGTCGGAAAGCAGCTGCACATCACGGCTATCGCGCGCCGAACAAATCCGCATCCGCCAGCTCTGGGCGCTGCCATCTTACCTGTGACGTCACGGCTCTTGGGAGGTCACGTGACGAGTGGTCACATTTGCGTAAAATATGGCGGCAACCGGGGGGGTGCCACTTCCGAACTTCCGGTTTATCACTCTAAGCCCCTCTACCTCGTTGTACACGACGCTTCGACGAAATGCCCTCTGGGAACTAGTTGGCCACTCAGTTTCGGTTTCGATTGAGCAAGTTCCTTTCATGCTATCACGCCGTGACGGAATTCGCCGCTTAAGTTTTCGATGATCTGACTTTTCACGAACGTACAATACATTCATTCTGGAACGATACAAAACGAAACGAGAAAAGAGTCAAAGTACAGGCTAGCTGGTGGAAGTTTTCGTTTTGTCAACCATTTCGTCGTTTACCCTGAGACCTGTCTGTTTTTTCTGTTACTTCTGCTCTTCAAAAAAAAACCCAGTCTCAGGGTAAATGACGAAATGGTTGACAAAACGAAAACTGGGGCAATTTCCTTGCACACAAATTACTATGGTGTCTTCCTCGTGTCATCATATATCGCCCACTCAAATTTTACGCTGATAGGAGATTAGGTTTTCGCAAACGCTGAGGTCGGCTAGCTACGACGGAGGCTCTAACAAGCGTCTCCTACTCTTCGCTAAGCCTTTTTGGACGAGCTTTTCCTGACGCCCAAGATTTGTGTCTGAACGGTGTGTCTGAAATTATCTCGGCATACTCAGTCAGGAAGAAAGCAAACACATAAATATTACGGCCATTACCAACCGTCAAATGCGGTTTGAATAATTTTGTTCCTTTGGCACACCGCATAGAGGTTCACGCCCGTCCGACGCACTTCCGGCGAACGGTGCAACATTCTTCACACAATTGCTCGACTTTTGCTTTCCTAAAACGGTTTGTGTGGGGGAATGTGCCTATATGATTGCAGAAAAAATTTATGTGCATACGCAATGTTGAATATTAGCGGAATGCAAGCGGGTGGGGACTTAGCTTCGTGCAGTGCTGCGGGTCAGTACAGATACGAGATAAGATGTGTGTTCAAATTGAGCTTTTCAATTGCGCCTCCAAGTTTTACCTCACGTACTCAGGCGTATTAAGAAAAACAGTAGTTGCAAAAAATATTATTTCGTCTATGGACGCATAAAACAAACAAACTTCCTGACCAGCTGTAAAGGTGCGAGCTCGATGTATGCAAACTTATTGGTCGTTACAGCTTGTTGACTCGTACACAAGCAAGATACCCGATCTACGCAGCGTCGAGATTCCCAGCACTGGGTCGTTCACATATATCTCGAAACGCAAACAGAAAGGCTCGATGGAGTATAAAAATACAACAAGCATGTGTGAAGGCAAGCTATACGTCTCGGGCTTGTGCTATAGATTCGAGGTCTGGCCATTTAGGTTAGTTTAGAGACCAAAAATGATGCTCTCGAGACCAAAAAACGTGAGATCACGGCCGTTAATAGTCCACGCTGCCGATCGAAACCGAAACCATGCCACTCTCCTCCCTGGCCAACTAGTTCCCAAAGAGCAACGCGCGCCGTGTTGCACGCAGGGGTTTATGGAAGTAGTGACCCTTTCTGGTTGAATATAGGGTGCACGTGATGTTTCGATTACGATCATGCAGAATGATGTAAAAAACGAATGTGCCGCCCAAACTGTGTCTTCCTCGGCCAGACCGCTCGGACCCGGAGTAGTTCTCCGCGCAGCCTTTTTCGGGGGAGTACGATCTATAGTCACTCGCAACATTTCAGTTTCGTTACCAACGTTGCCGCGGGGAAATGAAGGAGTTTCGCTGTTTTTTTGTTTCGATTGCTGGGTGGGCTCTCTTGCTGTGCTTGCTTTCGCTCCTCTTGTCATGACCGACTGGCCCGAGCATACTGCGGCGCTGCCATCGTCTAATAAAACGCGGTAGCAGCGAAATCAGCGACAGCGACGAAGATACCAGCTTAGCTCCAGCTCGAGTGACGACGAGGCAGCCGTTCTCGGCGAAGTCTTTGCCGACTCATTCGCCTTGCCAGCAAAGAGGCCCAAGATATGGCGTTACGTCGAAGACGTTGTGCACACCTATTCGGATGAAGAGCTAGGTATGTCGGTTGCTAGAAGACAATACGACAAATTCCCCTAAACTCGCCTGCGGAGATGACGGTCGCTTTACGGCATGCGTGTTTGGTATTGCTTAACAGCCCCTTTGCAAACCGTACAGCGCCACGACGGCAGGACATTTTATCAAAGCATGAAGTTCCGATCAGAACTTCATGCTTTCAGCAAAATAGCAATGGGAACCGAAACTGTTAAAAGGCGAGGGCAGACGCTATGAAAGCGGTGGCAGCGCGTGCAACCGGGTGGATCGCTTACTGAGGCCGACCGCTGAACGACCGCTTGCGCGGAGCGCTCGGCATCTGCCTGGGCAAAGGGCTGGATCGCGCATCCCCGCTTGGTCGCTGCAGCTGCAGCACGAGAGTGAAGCCACCGATCGGCGATTTTGCATGTTGAAAAATCGCGTTTTTGGAGCGTTTCGGACGCTGGCGGCAACATGCTGAAGACACGTTTTCTACTCGTTCGTAGTCAATCGTCGAAGAAGCTCTTTAAAACCCTGTTTAAGCCCTAAGACTTGCCGTTGAGAACATGTGGAAATTTTCACGGAAGCGCAGTGCCGCAGTAAAACTGCCCAACTCATCGAAAGCAAGTTTCGCCGCCACGATGCAACGCGCAGGTCACGAGTGACCCGCGCGTTGCATCATTGGACTTTTTCCATAATGCAACGTGCGGGACCCTTGTGACGTCACATGTGACGTCAATTGTGATGTCATTATAGGAAACGTCCCATAATGCAATGCGCGGGTCACGAATGAGACTGCACATTGCATTATACGACGTTTCCCATAACTCAACGCGTGATTACGCCGACGGCGACGTTGGCGTCGCCGACCCGCGCGTTGCATCATGAGACGCTTCCCACAATGCAATGCGCGGGTCACAAATGAGACGGCGCGTTGCATTATGGGACGTTTCCCATAACGCAATGCGCGGTTACGCCGACGGCGATGTTGGCGTCGCCGTCGCCGACCGCGCGTTGCATCATGGGACGCTTCCCATAATGCAACGCGCACACGCCGTCATTATGGGAAAGGCCCCATAATGCTGTGAGCAGGCTCATTACTAGCGCCACCTGCCGACATCTTGTTGTTCACAAAGCCAAGCCTGGCCCAACCAGGAGACGCTAGACGACGCTCCCGCCATGCGATGTTCCCGCCATAACCGCCGTATGAATTTGCCATCGTTATTAAACCCTTTAAGTAACGTTTAACTCTGCCTCTGTCATCCGTACCCTCACATTTGGCGCAGTCGACAGGAGGGTCCCATCTCTGCCGTCGTGGAGGTGATGGTACTTGCGCGCAACCCCCTGCCTCTGATCCTCGGAGAGGACTGGTTCGAAGCAGCACATGCAGAACTTGTTGTGAGGCCGCCTAATCCAACTGAAATTCGCCACCCCAGCTCAGGTGCCGTCTTGTTGTGCCAGGAGAAGGTGTTGCCGAGGATGTCGAACGCTGTCCTTCTCCACACCCTGACTTCTTCCCCGTTTGCACCGACAATCCCTTCGACAGGTGGTCTCCAACTCGAGCCTCTCCCAGATGACAACCAGCCCTTGTGGCTGGCTCTGGCATGCCATGAAAAGTTGCCCCAGCCAGAGCGTGATTCTCCAAAAACATGTAGCCCGAACAGTTTCGAGAGAAACAAGACAAGTTCCATTCTAAGCGAAGCCCAAATTGGCACAGAGCTAGAGCCAGAAGAGTCTACTGCGATTCAAAATGTCCTGCAGCGACACATTGCTCTCTTTGCTACAGACGACAACGACTTGGGACTCTATGAAGGAGCACAGCACGCCATTGACCTCGTTCCAGATGCTGTACCCTACAGTCGGCAACCGTATCGGTATGCAGCTGATGACCGACAGTTTATTGAGCAGCAAACTGATGAGCTCCTGAGGAAGGGCATCATAGTGCCGTCTTCTAGCCCTTGGGCCTTCCCCATTGTCATTGTTTCTCGTGGAAGCAAGAAACGACTGTGTGTAAACTACATCCCACTTAACAAGCAGACAGTCAGTGTCGCTCAGCCGCTTTCCCGTGCCGAGGACATTATGGACGACATAGCAGGTTGCTCGCTGTTCGCCCGCCTTGACCTGAGGTTTGCCTACTGGCAAATAAGAGTGCGCCCGGAAGACCAGCTCAAGACGTCTTTCATTACGCATCGCGGCATGTTCCAGTGGACAAGAATGCCTCTTAGACTCAAAAGTGCCCCCGCTAAATTTCAAAAAGCCATGCAAGCACTCTTCGAGCAGCTTCGATCCCGTGTGGCAAGCAATGGGCTTGTCGAGAGAAGTAACGGAACGCTCGTCTCGGTGCTGAGAAAGATGTGCAACGCAGAGCCATCACGTTGGGAAGAGAAACTAAGCGCCGCAGCCTTCGCTGTGAACACAGCCGTCAATGCAACTTTACAGTTTTCCCCTTTTGAGTTACTGCACGGATATGTGCCCAAACTGCCCATGGAGAAGTTCCGACGCCTTGGAACCACCCCCCTAGAAGCAAGACTTTTAGACCTTTCAGAACGCCGCAGTGAAGCGCAACAGAATTCTGAGCAAGCTCAGCAGCGACGGAAACGTCGCTATGACGAGAGCCATCGCCATGTCACCTTTACACCAGGCCAGTATGTATGGCTTCGACGTCAAGAACCAATCACAGATGGCACTACAAAACTTGCTCCAACCTACAAGGGACCTTATCAAATCATCGCACAGAAGACTCCAGTCACCTATGAGATTCGCCGTATAACTAATCCAGCCGACAATTCATCAAGAGACGAGAGAGTTGCGCACTCCAGCCAGCTCAAAGTATTCCGTCCTCCATACGTTGACCCTACCCTCCTTGCCCATCTGCGACCCGCACCGACAGCCTGTGCCGAACCAGACCCTGTGACAACCGGACCAACAGCCAGTGCCGAAGCAGAACCCTTAACAACCGGACCAACGCCTAGTGTCAACACAGAACTTGCAACCCCCGGTCCAAGCTCGAGGACCCAACGAGTGCGGCGCCTGCCCAACTATTTGACAGATTACGACCTTTCTGAATGAAAGCTTCGGGACCAAAGGGCCTTGGTCCTATTAAGAGGGAGTCGGATGTGAGCAGGCTCATTACTAGCGCCACCTGCCGACATCTTGTTGTTCACAAAGCCAAGCCTGGCCCAACCAGGAGACGCTAGACGACGCTCCCGCCATGCGATGTTCCCGCCATAACCGCCGTATGAATTTGCCATCGTTATTAAACCCTTTAAGTAACGTTTAACTCTGCCTCTGTCATCCGTACCCTCACAATGCAATGCGCGGGTCACGAGTGAGACCCGCGCGTTGCATTATGGAACGTTTCCCATAATGCAACGCGCGGTTACGCCGACGGCGACTGCGACGGCGATGCCGCTCAAGCCGGAAACGGGCGTCTAAGAGCTGCTCTCTAAAAAATGAATAGATGTAAACCAAATTGAATTTTCATTCCACAGCCATGTTTGATCGCGTCTTTTTTAACAAAACTGAAATAAGCCTTTGATAACTGGTTTAAGGATGACGCGGCGTTAATACTAGGCCAAGGATAATATTAGGTGTCACCTTTTAGCATATTGAAGACATGTCCAACCTAACGGTCATTTGTAACCATCATATAGTTTCTATATCAGCGAAAAAGCCATGTCGGTTACATATCAAAACTTGCATGGCTCGAATGGCCTGTGATAGCAGCGAGAAAACGATGTCGGTCAGTCACCGAAAACTCCGTGGCTGAACTGGCCGGTGATTACAGAAAGAAAACGATGTCGGCCAGTCAGCGGAGACTCCACGGCTAGACTGGCCGCTGACTACAGCAAGAAAACGATGTCGGCCAGTCACCGGAAACTCGAAGGCTAGAGTGGCCAGTGACTACAGCAAGAAAACGATATCGGCCAGTCACCGGAAACTCCATGGCTAGGCTGGCCGGTGACTACAGCAAGAAAACGATGTCGGCCAGTCACCGGAAACTCCATGGATAGACTGGCCAGCGACTACAGCAAGAAAACGATATCGGCCAGTTACCGGAAACTCCACGGCTAGACTGGCCGGTGACTACAGCAAGAAAACGATGTCTGCCGGTATCGGGAACTTTCCGGCTGGCGCTGGCCAGTTTAGACAACGAGTCCCCGATATCGGCAGGGATCGGTTTCTTACCGGCGTCCCTGGCCGGGATCCGCCGTACAGCTCCCGGTACTGGCCGACGTAATCCCAGTATCGGCCGACATGGTGTGCTACCTGGGTACCTGCGGGCGCACCGTTACACCGTTCCACGCTTCGCCGGGCTCGACGGTGCCGTGCTGTGCAGAGAAGAGGCACAAGAAGCGACACCAGGTTGCGACGTAAAAGCTCAACCTCAAAATGTTTTTTTTTTCGTATTTAGAACAAAATTACTTTAATTAAACTTTCAACAACAAAAGGCAATAAACTCTTCTGTAAAAGTCACCATGTTTCGCATTTTTCTTTCGACCACCTCAAAGCAGAATTGACGGCTCTTTAAACGGCTGAACGAAATTTTGCACAAATTAAGTTGTTTTTTCTGCAAGATATTTAGTTGTACGGCCCGAAACTTTTTTGTGCAGTCTATTCACAGGGTTTCCAATAAGAATTTTTAATCACCTGCAGCAACGAGATAGTTTGTAACCAAACTATCAAAAAGGCTAAAATTCTCATATATTACTTTTTTTTAAGTGCTTCAAGCGAATATACTGCACAACAATCAAAATACCATGTGGTTTTTAGGAAAAAATAGTCCTCTATTCTATAAAAGTATCATAATTTTCATCAATTAATAAATGACTCCTAGTTTCACTTCTTTTTTACGAGTTCAAACCGCCATCACCCTATGAAATTTGTTTCTCGTCAAAAATATTTTAGAGAAGCACCACAAACACTATGGTGAAGAACGATTAATTTTATTTTAGGAATCGGAGGTTGCCCTGGGACCTTTCGCATGGCATGAAGAAGTCTACGTCAGCTGATGCCGCCCGTCAATTAGGCATCGCGTTTAGGAGTGAGCCGCCCTCGGGTACGAAGGGCACAACGGGCCTGCTATGGCGACGCACTGGCGGCACCCCCGATTTGTACACGATACCCGCGGGTTCTTCCCTTACAGCGAGAAAAGAGGGACGAGGGGAAGCGGTCAGCAAACTCCGTTGTTTCTTTGGACCTAATCGCGTCGGCTATCGTCGCAGGTGGCGTTTTGTGCGGCGAAGAGGCGTTAAGAAGCGACACCGGGAAGTGGTGCGAGAGTTCAACTTCGAAAATTTTTTTCTCGCTTTAAACAAAAATTGCTCTGATTAAACTTTCAGAATCAAAAGATGATCAATCGCTCTTCCAAACCCACCATATTTTGTATTTTTACTTGCACCATTTCAGGGTGGAATAAACGGCTGTTTATCCGTCAGAACGCACTTTTTGGCAACTTCAGGATTTTTTTTACTGCAATATGTTTAATTGAGTGGTTTAAAATATTTGTATAGGTTATATACCCAGAGGGCAACCAGTAAAAAGTTATATTAGGTCCCGGGAGCAATTATTTTTTTTTATTAAAATGACAAAAATGTTTATTTCTGGAATATAATTATGGTATTTAAAAAATATATATATATTTAAATTAGACAAAAGTTCACAAACTCAACCACATTATAAGCCGACAACCATGCAAGTTTAAGAAAAAATATTGTTGGGTGTTTCATAAAAAAGCTGATTTTTCGTAAATTATTGAGTGATGCCTAGTTTCACGCTGTTTTCAAAAAACAAAATCCCGCTCACGTCAACACAAATTTTTTTTCGTCAAAACTATTTTAGGGTATGGCTACGGACATTGTGGCCGAAGGCCATGAATGTTTTTTAGAAATCGGAGGTGGTCGATCGCAACGTCTGGGACGTTTCACGTGGAATGACCCAGGCAGGAAATATCTGACCTGCAGTCATGGTACACATTCGAAGTATATTGTTTGAAAATAATAGACTCAACCTCTTATTTTTATTTGTCAGTGCCTGTAGCGAATTGTGCATGGTAAGATTTTATTTGTTTCACATAATCTACAGCATATTCTTTACCCTTATACTCAGTCCAGCCCTCGCCGAACACAAGGTTGCATCGACTAGGTCGACTCGTTCCTGCGTCACCAGCTGAGTCGAGGTTCAGTTCTACGGCAGTCTGCAACGGTTGCTGATTATAAGGTGCCTTATATATACAGCTGTGTAATAGCAGCTTGTCCTGCGTGAACATTTAAAACGCATTTTTATGTTTTAGAAAGTGAAATGTACATGAGCATACTTGCAATGTGAAATCTTACGTTCTGAACATTCGTCTTCTTGTGATTTCAACACAGCCGTTTCTGCTGAACGCACACTGCCTACTTCGGCCAGGTAGAAACTTCATTCATATGAAGGAAAACAGGTGACTATAAACTACTCAATGTTGTCCTTGGGAACGTTTTCATCTTATAAAACGACTTACCACGCTTGGTTCGCAAGGCATTTGAAAAGGAGAGCAAGTCAGCTGCTGCATGATGCTCCCAGTACTGAGCTGTCGACGTTCGTTTGTTTATCCTCATATAGATAACGACTGTATTTCAAGCTCGGCATGTGTGACACTTATCTTATTCAGCCTCGCTGTGGTGTGCTGAGCAATATGTGTAGAGGCAGTTGACTTGTGTATACACAGTAGCTGTGCGGTATAAAGAACGCCCAATTGGCCACTAAATGCAGTCTCGTGTAGTCCCATTGATGTTTTGTTTCGGCGTGCATGTTATGTGTACACACTAATTTTTCCTCTTTTACCGACAGTCCTAGCCCTCTGCAGAGAGTGAGTGCGAAACGTGCCAGGAAGTCTCTAAAGCATTATACAGTGCCGATTCAGATTATTGTGCAAGCGAGGAAGAAAAGACTCCACGTTTTGCAGTTGTGGCTGCGACATAGATATTAGATAGTTTTAGCTCAGCATTTTTTACGGCTCGCTCCGCTCGGCAGCAAAGCTCCTGCATGCGCACAACGCTCAGTCAGTAACGACCACTCGGAGCGCATATGCCGATGGAGCGAAGAATTCCTGCATCCCGACTGTTACTGCTGGCTGAGCGGTATGCTCATGGCTGGTGACTTTCTTGCTCAGTGCCTGAGCGCAGCGGGCAGTAAAAAGTGTTCTGCTAAACCCTTTTCTGATAGGGAGTGGCTGACGCATAGATATTTCATATAAACCAGTTTACGTGAAAGTCGTTATTTTTTTATTTGATGAAGCGGTGCAGATGAGTTTTCGTTGTCAAGTTGCCATTTTGGGGGAACAGGGGGACCGTACTCTGCACTACATCATATATTTACCAGTGTCTACCCAAAGTAATTCGTATGTGTACAACAATGAGCTATATGCGTCAAGGATATAATTAGTCATTGTCTCAGTAAGACTAATGAATCGCTATATTTGTCTAAAAATGCTGAATGTGGACATCAGGGACTGCGCACCTATTGTGACAAACGACAACGTTAAACTACATGCCAACTACTCGGCCAAGCTCGCCCGTCTGCCTACATGCCCTTTCGAATTAAAGATTCGACTTCCACAAGCTGTTCAATGAAGAGGGCCTTTTCCATACAAATAGCTCACCTTCGTTATGAAATAACTGGACCATTTTTGCTCCTTGGTCATACAGTATGTTGTTACAGGTGTGTTCCTTTGGGCAATCAAAGTATCTTTTTGTGATGGTTTCCAGATCGACAATAAAATAAAGACAATTAGTGAATTAGCTACAAAGAAGTTTTCGTTTTACGTGGGATATTTTTGCCTGATGCCACTCATCCCGGTTTGGAATTTCTGTATTATCAAGTGCAGCTGGTGTTAATTTACCCTGCCAGTCTTCTGTGGTGTAGATTCTCTCTACATGTGCTGTAGTTAAGTACTCACGTTCCCGAGTGCATGGTCTCAAATTCAAACCCAAAATCTTTATTTCTCTCCGTTTGGAGAGGGGAGACAGAGAAAAAAACCAACTCTGTTGTTGCTTGACGAGCCTCTGTCACCCCACAGCAGCGAAAGAGGACAGCATGAACATACACGTTTTTTTTCACCATCCTACTTATAGCACAAAAATAAACAACATTAAATGGGGGAAGGGCGAAGGGAGAAAAGTAATCAATTTAGCCAAGTTTACAAATTCCAGGGGCACTCTCTCACAAACATGGAACGTGCATTTTTTTATGGTTTCATTAAAAACTTCTACATTCAACTCACTCAGGTGATTTAAAAAACGAGGTACTATATATTTCAACCTCTGATTTCCGTAATTCGTTCTTGAGTGCGGCACAAACCATGCGTCTGCAGACCTAGTTTCTAGGTAACCTCTCTCATCCTAAGGTTGGATATCGATATGAATATATTTTCTTTCTGGCAAAAAAATCTTTTCAATGCAAAAAAAAATATTTATAATAATACTGATTAGGAATGTGTACAATATTACATTTAATAAATAATGGACTAGTATGACTATTACACTCAGTATTAACTATAATACGAACTGCTTCTTTTTGTAGAGTATGTGGCAGTTTTATGCTTGTTGTGGTTGTATTCCCCGATACCAAGAAGAAATAATTATGTTTTGAGTAGAAGAGGGAATTATATATAAGAAGCATAACCAAAATTGGGATGATGTGGCGATATTTTTACATAATACCTACAACGCTTTGATATTTTTTACATGTCTGTTGTACAGTTTCGTCCCATGACATGTATTGATTAAATATAATTTCGAGAACTTTTGGGCTTTCAACCATGTCTATACTGTGTGTTCCAAGAGAAAGAATGGACGTATAGAAACGGTTTGTATTTGGTGATTTAAATAATACGGCTTTTGTCTTAATGCCATTTATTTTAGTGAATTTGAATTTGTCCAGGGATTTAACTTTTCCAAAAAATTATTTGCAGCACTTATAATCTGATCAGTATCATCACTTTGAAAGGAATATACTGGTATCATCAGCGTAAACTATGAGACTTACATTTTGATCAATATTTACGATGTTATTGATGTATAGATTAAAAAGAAGTGGCCCCAGTATGCTCCCTTGCGGTACGCCGGCAGTCTGTTTCCTAAGATCCGATTTTTTTTATTTATTTCAACACGCTGGTACTGATAAGTAAGATAACTTCTAATCATATCTAGAGCAACGCCACGAATGCCATAGATATGCAGCTTTTGAAGCAACGTGTCATGATTGGTCCGGTGTTAATGACTTTTTTTTCAATATTGTTTAAATTAATTCCTTTTTGTTTTAAAAAGGAAAGTTCGGTAGAGAAACCCCTCCTAAATCCGTATTGACAGGGCGTTAAAATAGAAAACTTTTCGCAGAAACTATACAGTCTGTGGTGTATTATTTTTTCTAGAGCTTTTGAAAATATCGGCAAGACAGAACTCGGTCTATAATTTTAGAGGTTGTCTTTATCTCCAGCTTTATATAGCACAGACACCTTTGCAACCTGCATTTTTTTTGGGGGAAAAGTTCCGTTCTCGACAGCTAGATTAAAAATACGTGTTAAAGAAGGAACAATCCACCGCAAAATATGCTTGATAGGTTTAGTTTGAAAATCATATATACAGAATTGCATCACAAGCTATCTGAGGAATATGAGGAAAACTTCCTAGGCCTGCGACATGCAGCGTCGTTTTTACAGCGCACTCTTTTGGCGACAAGCCCATAATTACCAGCCGAGCTGTAGCTTCACTGTAAGTGACGATAAACAATTACTGTAACAATCCTGTATGTTTCATTTATTACTCATGTATAAGTGACAGATGGATATTTCATCTGCTTTACAAAACAAAAAGGTGTATACCAACGCCAAAAATGTACTTTTATGCACAGTGAAAAATAATTGTTTACGCACATAATTCGTTCAAATTACCCATGTAATAAACTACATCATTTCTATTCAGAAGTCAATTGCTTACAAAACCAAATGTTAACCTCGAAAACAAAACCGCGAACTTTACGGTTTTTTGCCGCTAGCCTGGTATCGTGGTGGTATCTTGCTGTACTGCTCCTACTATGCCGGGGATTTGTGCTGGCAGCAGCCCGGGAATTCGCTGGAACAAAAGAAGACCGGGAACTGTATAGCTTGAGGCCGGTAGCCTGGGGTCTTGCCGGTATCTTACCGGTACTACGCTGGGGATTTGTGCTGGCAGCATCTCGGGAACTCACTGGGACGCCCAGTGCCGGGCGCGTCAGTCAGTCCTAGTCACTGGCCAGTGACTGACAATCTCACTGGTCCGTTGTCGCCCTACTGGAAAATCCAGCGTCGCCCCAGTAGGTTCTTACTGGAAGTCCGGTTCCACTCCAGTCACCAACCGGCGATTTGTTCTACTTGGGAGGGTCTTCTCTGGGTTATTGCAGCTGTCCGTTTTGTAAAGCTTGGTGGCTGAAAATATTGTAATAAGTTTTGTTTCGTTTGTGTCTTTATTTTCAGATACCTGCAGCCCAAACCGCGTCACAGCAGAACAGACACAACAAAGTAAAACAACAGCATTACAGTAAAAAGTATCGGGCAAATGGAAACATAACAATGTCTACATGCAGATATCTGCAGTCTCAAATAAGGACACGCACACAAAAAACACATGATAATATCACAGAAAGAACCAAGGAAGTAGGGATAATTAAAAAATAATAATTCTTTGCAGTGCTTACATTTCAAAAATTAAAAAAAGTTCCCACCACTTATTATTTTAACAAAAACATTAGTTCTTATATAAGTCGCAGTTAAACAAGTATTCTTTGGCTTTAAACGGATGATAAAATTTAGGGAATACATAGGTTGGAGGAGAAAGGTATCAGGAGGCATTTATAACACCTTGGCCAAAATATTTGAAATAAAAATGAATGTAACGTTTTTCTTCTAGTTTTCATGTTTTCCCAACATAAGCTGCTTTTCATTTACGGCACTCTTGCACCAAGAATGTAATGTTTTAACAAAAACGAGCTACCTTCTTTAAGTTTTTTTGCAGCTTAGATAATTTGGTGATTGGTCCCACAAAGCACACGCATACTCTAGAACTGGACGAAAAGAAACCAAATACACCGTTTCTTTTCAGTTGCCAAACTCTTCCATTAATTTTTTTTTGTAGGAAATTTATCATCGGATATGCCTAACTGTCGATTTGATTGAAGTCTGCTTCAGAAGAGCAAGTACTGAAACAAAAAACGATATTGAACTATTTTATTTGAAACACCTTAGAGACTAGTTCCTGGTGAAGAAAAGATTTAGGAGAGAAATATTTCTGTCCTCAATAAAAGCTTAAATTAATTTTATTTCGTTTTACACTAAAATACAGTTCTCATGGAGTACCAAAGCTCCATTTTCGCGAGGTTAGATTTAAGACAGTTTGCTCCTGGTCGGACCAAATGGTTCTGTACAGCACGCATAATTAGCATACAACCTGACACTAAAGTCAAATTTCTCAGTAATATCGTTTATAAATAATGCAAAGAGACACGGGCGCAGCATTGACCCCTGGGGTACTCCCGATGTGATATCCTTGGATTTTGATCTGACGACGCTTGAAACAGAGCATTGTTTTTTTGTTATTAAGGTACTCTTGAATCTATAAGATCATTGAGCTCTCAAAACCAAAAGCTATTAGTTTTCTGATTATTTTGTACAGGCATACTGCAATAAACGTTTTTTTGATATCAAGAAATAGGCAGTCAATTTACCTTTTGTCTTAACACTGCGAGTTAAATTAGTTGATACTTATGCATGGTGGTAAATACGCCAAAAGACACAGAGAGAGAAGGAAGTACGCAGGGTGAGGCGTAACTTGAATCTGAACTTTTCTGAAGGAAATTTAAAAAAAATAAAGATAAAACTGCACATGCGCAAAAATGGACTTTCATTTGCCACCTGGAAAGCCTGCCGACACTGTTGAGTGAGTGTAGCTTGACCGATAAAAGCCTTCTCCTTATCGGATAGGGCAACAAAAAGAGCACTGAATCACACAATCGCGTCGTGGGCCATTATCACGAATGCCACATATCTCGCGTTCCAATTTGGTTTTGAATTTTCCCCCATTCTTGGCACTATTGAACTTTGCCTGGCACTCACACATATCACAGTGTACAGCCGAGCGGCCGGACGGAGATAGCCTGGTGGCGGGGGAGTGTTCTTTCATTCTATCATTAATCCACCTCCTGGTCTGGCCCACATAAACCCTAACGGAAGAGAGGGGGACCTCGTAGGTAACTCTTAAGGTACATTGCCGAGACATGGTGGCATGCTGCTTCCCGCATATCCCCTCCAGATCACCCGGCACTCCCGCATTTTTTTTTTTCTGGTATAGCTAGGACAGCTTGTATGGGGCGGAAAAAAGCTACAAAAATGCGATCTTGACTGGCGACAGAAAGAATAAAACAAACACCGTGCAAGGGACAACGAACCTTTCTTTCAACTGGCAACAACATGAATGAGCCCAAAAGGGCTCTCTGCAATTTAGAATGGCCAAGAAAAAAATTAGAGAAAGGGTGTGAATGAGGTATGTGCGTGCCTATTGAGCAAACAACTACAGCGCGGCGGATATAACCGGAGACGCCGGGAGGGACGGCCCAGGCCGCTGGTAAAGGGGACGCACGGGCCGCCTGCAAGCAACAGACTGGGCGCGGCCAGACAGAAAAAGAGATAAAACGAAATGTAAAGAGTTGTGGAGTGGGGAATAATATAAAATGTAAAGTAAAGTGAGCAGAAAAAGTTTTCATATGGTGGGGGTGGTCATAATCTACGCTAATTCCGCATTCAAGTAGCTTATCTCTTCTTTGGAGAGAAAAAGGGAAGGTGCGAAAACATTGTTTTCAACAGTGTTCATGGTGAATGACTCGATTATTTCGCTACCAAATCTGTTATGATGCAGTCCAAGAACCTTTGTGTTCCTGAAACAGGGAACACAGGAAGTGCATGTGCGCGCATGAACGACCATGGGGTGAAAGGAATCAGCTGACGAAAGGGAAGCCTCTAAATTATGCTCTCTGGGTCTGTGGTTAATGCATCTTCGTGTCTGCCCAATATACTGTCATATAAGAATGGGGCCTTTTTAAACTTCGTTCGATTAGTCCAAATAAAGATTTATTAAACAGCTGACATAACGTTAAATATTAAAATACAGACATCAGAAATTAGACTTTAGGGGGAAATGATTCTAACATAAGGAAACTTACCCTGCCGTTCTCCTTGACCATACACACCCTCAGTGGGGGGCCCGACCACAACCAAACTCGGCAATCAAGGTTCCACACAAAGGCGGGCGAGCCGAACTCCTTCACAGCCGTAAAGGGTACCAAGTTTCCGAGCTAGCGGGCGGACGGCCCCACAGCCGAAGGGGGTCGCACGTGCAGGTGGGTTTTCCAGAGGCAGGGAGATGTCCAGGGCTTGGTATCCGGGACCCATGGTGCCTCGGTGGCCGCTTACATTGGGTTCAGCAGCATTCTGGGGTCTTCGAGTCCACCAATCAGAAAGTTTTGAAAGGACCAATCAAGAGGGGTTTTCTGAACACCAATCAAAAGGCTCGGAGCTCAAAGCAAATACAAACATTCCAAAAAAAGCGCATATACGAGACAGAACACATTCCAAACGAAGCCCACAATAGCAGCCATAAACAATATAAAGCACATTCGTAGAGACAGAAGTTGTACATACGCAGAGCAAAACCACCTCCGAAGTAGAGATCCCAAATGCAAACATACACAAGACAAAACATTTCCAACGCGGGGTTGTGTAAACTAAGTGTAGCGTTACTGCGTTCACGTCCCCGTCCCCCCCCCCCCCCCCCCCCCCCCCCATTTGGGGCCCCTCCACTCCGGTGCAATCCAACAACCGCCCCGTGTGGCCGGAAAAAGAACTCTCGGAGAAGGCAAACACATCAAGTGAAGCTACACTAAATACTCGCGCGAGCAAAACTTCGCGACAATACTGTCTCCCGCAAGACAAAGGAATGATTTAAACTTTTCCTCCTCGCAAGGAACGAACTTCTCAACGTGCACCCCCGCAGTCATGCCCACACGTTTTGGAAACAAGTTTTCATTTTCAGTATCTTAGGCTTGTCAAAGGAGGACCTTTTGCGGAATACCTTGAAGAAGTTCATTATTTGTGCTAATCGTTCTTGTTTGGCAACCAAGAACAGAAGGCCGGAAAGTTTTACCGTCATCCCATACACGCACAATTTATCGCACCGTTTGAGGGCTCTTGCATTCCGATTCAACACAAATGTTGTTTTTCTTGTAAAATGCGGCTTAAGCAGCTCTGTCTATAAGTCAACAATCAGGAAAAACCGCGAAAGTGCAATGTTAAGCACGTCGAGAAGTTCGTCCCGTGCAAGGAGGAAAAAGTTAATTCGATTCCTTTGTCTTGCAAGAGGCAGTATATTGGGCAGACAGGAAGATGCATTAACCACCTACTCTGAGAGCATAATTTAGAGGTTTCCCATTCGTCAGCTGATTCCTTTCACCCTATAGTCGTTCATGCCCACACATGCACTTACTGTGTTCCCTGTTTTAGGAATACAAATGTTCTTGGAGGGCATCTTAACAGATTCGGCAGAGAAATAATCGAGTCAATCACCCTGAACACTGTTGAGAACAATGTTTCCGCACCTTCCCCTTTTTTTTCCAAAGAAGGGATAACCTACTTGAATCCGGAATTAGCGTAGACTATAACCGCCCCTACATATGAACACTTTTTCTGCTCACTTTACTTCACATATCCTATTATTCCCCACTTCACAACTCTTTACACTTTCTTTTATCTCTTTTTCTGTCTGGCCACGCCCAGTCTATTGCTTGCAGGCGGCCCGTGCGTCCCCGTTACCAGCGGCATGGGCCGACCCTCCCGGCGCCTCCGGTTATATCCGCCGCGCTGCCGTTGTTCGCTCAATAGGCACGCACATACCTCATTCACATCCTTTCTCTAATTTTTTTTCTTGGCCGTTCTGAATCGCGGGGAGTCCTTTTGGGCTCTTTCATGTTGTTGCCAGTTGAAAGAAATGTTCGTCGTCCCTTGTCTGGAGTTTGTTTTATTCTTTGCGTTGCCAGTCATTGTTACCAACACCGTGCAGACTTGTACACGTTAATGAAAAAAAGTAACCGATTACAATTACAATTGCTACAGTCAAAAAAGTAACCGATTACCGCTACTGATTACTGCCTCCAAGAAGTAATTGAAGAATTACTGCAGAGTAATTAATTACTTTTCACGTTACTCTCACGTTAGTTTTTATTGCGATGAAAGAAATACACAAATGCACAGTAAAATCTTGCGTACACAATTTTGTTTGTTTAGTGTTCCCTTTTTTGTTTTCAGAACTTGTTAAGTTTTAGCAGGAGCTGCCTCTCAAAGTTTTCGTCTGTCATCTTTCCGCGTTTTCTTGTCAAGACGTCCGCCGCGACGCTGAAAACCCTCTCGACGGACGCACTTGACGGAAGCGCGGTGTTATTCGCGTCTCCAGCTCGACGCTCGCCCTCCCGCGGCAGGAGCGGGAAGCGCTCTAGTGAGGGTCCCCCAATTCTCCTGCTCAGCGGGCACGGCGGAACTGCTCGCGATCATGGCTCGCGAAATGTCGTTTCCGAATGCAAACAACACTCTTCACTGTCCCAACGTAGTGCTGCAGCCGGTATGGGATTGTACCTTACTGGAGAGTTTTAGTATTGCGCATAGAAGCAAACGCAAGCGGTGCGCGTTTGCGTTAGAGTTGCGTGCCGCACGTTGTGCGTGCGCCTCATCGCCATGCGCCGTCCAAGACCGCAATTTCGGGCTCCGCGCACGCGCAGTGTGGAACACGCAAAGCTAACGCAAACACACAGGGCTTGTGTTCAGTCGTATACGCAATAATATTCAAACTCACTACCGCTTCACCGGCTTCCAACGCCAACGAAACGTGCTGCAGTGAGCAGACGTGCAAGCAGGTAGGCGTTCCTTCGAACTGGAAAGGCTAAGATTGGCAAAACGACGGCAAGCAAATACAAAAGTAAATAAATGTTATAAAAAAACTAACAATTAAATATTTTTTTTTACTTTTGGGCATTTGGTTTGGAAGTATATTGGCGGCGATTTTGGTCGTTTCGCCAATTGTCAAAAGTCGCGACTTTGATACAAAATATACTTTACCCACAATTATTGAAATTTTACATGGATTTCTCACATTAGCAAGAATGTTTTTATTGATTTTAGACTATTTTTATTTTATTGGTAATTAAAATGCTGCAATTGGAACCAGTGAGGATAATTAGCAGTTTTCATTGTCATACTTCTTCGCGCGTTTAAAATTAGATCATAAGCAACAAATTATATTAGAGCTTGAAGAATTACTTATTCAAATATTTGAATTTTAATATTATTATTATTAATAGAAATCGCGGCAATGTATGCCTCCAATTAACGCCAAGATAACGAGTATACGCTATTTAACCATAATAGTCTTTCCCGAAAGGTATACGTAATTCTGTTTTCTTTTTAGCATATGAAGAACTCTGACATAGTTATCAAGGTAGACAAACAGTCAAACACTGGATGTAATATGAAGTCCTACGCGTCACGCGGTGCTATAAAAACACACACACACTTCGGCGGTCTGACTCGGATTTCGTCTTTGGGTTGTTGCAGTGAGAGCAGCGTTTATTAGTATATGCGTTTCTTGGACATATTGTGAAAATTGGAATTATTCTCTTATTACTGTGCTGGGATAATTGTCATTATTTTCCATGACAATTATCTGAGCGAGAAAAAGGGAGCGAGAACGCACATATATCAGCACAGATTTTTTCAACAACTAGAAATATCAGCCTGGATCGAACAGTATGTCACAAAATAAAGTTTCCGCGAACAACTTTTCTAAGTAAATAGTTACGATGTGAGACACATCTTGAGTCATGAAAGAATCCGAAATTAAGACCTATATCGAGAAATTAAATCCAAAATAGAGGTAAGTTTCGGTTTCGCTCCAGAATTAAAACGCGCGTCCTTCCGTAAATAATACACTAAACACCGTTCTTGTTTTGAGGTTAAAGAGGTGACCTGCGCTCATAAAACATTAGCTCTCTCGTATTACCAGAAATAATTTATGTCGCTCAGTGAAGCCAGCACACCAGACAGGCTCAACAGCGGCACGCATCTCTGACCCTCACTAAACCCGCCATCTTGGAAAATGAGTGGCGCCACCTATAGTTAGTTGGAGTCGCGAATAGCGCACGAACACCTTGCGAACCAGTTCATGCCTATGCAGGGACTCGATGCCCATCTCCGAGTCTGCCATAAAGCGGTCTGCTTCGATGCAACTTACGCTAGAAGATACTCCGGGCGAAGCCAGCGCAAAACTAAAACAATCGTCCGTGGGGGATTTTTTGGGAGCACTCAAGGAAACGGCGGTCAGTGTGCTACCGTAGCACTGTCGGTTCAGCTCGTTCTGCAGAAGTATTTGAAGCTCCTGACGCCGACCTTCACTTGACACCCCCATCGTCTTGAATCGAGGAATCGTGACGGATGCAATCAAAAGCTCGCGGTCCTAGAAAAGGTGGTCGAACCTGTGGCATAATTAAAAACAAAAGTGCACCTTAATCATACATGAAATTAAACAAAACGTGGCAACAAAGTATACTACTAAGCGGATACGAGTCAGATTTTAGACTGGTATAGATATTGAACGTTTGTAAGTATGATAGCAGACAAAGAAAATGTGATAGGCAGCGAGAACCTTGACAAAAACTGCGGAACCTCTTACCTCTTGTGCATTCCGGTCAAAAGCGCATTGACGAGGGGTGTACAGAATGCCAGTCCCGACATTTGCAGGTGTTCCAGGCGGCGCTGAAGCACGCTGATGGTGGGAAGCAGATAACCGATGTACATATTTTGGTATTTTTGAACGATGTCGATAGCACACGCCAGGGGCTTCTTGACCGGTGCAAGTGATGTAAAAAAAGGCATCGTCGTTAAAGCTCTAGCTTCAACTGCAGTTAATATATAAAGATACAAAAGACATGGAACTAACAAATATATAACGAGGTTAGTCGGCCGGATTATTCATATTAAAGACGACATTTGGTCTTACCTCACAGTACTCTTTGATGAACTGGAGGTCCTGTGGACGCTGGAAAGGAGGTGTTTGTAGAGCCCTACAAAGACCGTCTAAGTCTTTTCTCGCAGAGTCAATGGCCAGGATGCATTTGAAAGCGTCGAAGAAGGAATTCCAACGAGTGGCGACCGGTCTTAACAGTGTCCGGCCACAGTACCTCAAGATGGTTTCGATAGCGACGGAAGATTGGCTCTGCTTGCTCCATAGGGCTCGACATGACCGCAGGACGGACTTGAGGGGCCCCGCAAAAAGGTCATATTTCTCCGCTTCTGAGGCGTCAGCAGTCGCCACAAGGTTCAACGTGTCGTCAGAACACCGGTGGTGAGGGGGGAGGCGGGCTTCGCCATCAGCCACGTCGCTCAGGAGGGCTGTCACATCTAAGACCTCTGAGAGGTCCTTTTCCACATCGGTTATTGTGTCTTGTGGTTCGCTAA
Organism: Ixodes scapularis; assembly: GCF_016920785.2. Lineage (NCBI taxonomy): Eukaryota > Metazoa > Arthropoda > Arachnida > Ixodida > Ixodidae > Ixodes > Ixodes scapularis. Next base: position 724,408 of record NW_024609951.1, on the reverse strand, counting down.
ACAGTCTGCACAAAATCAACACGACAGGACTTATGTCTTTTCACTAAACATCAGTTAAAAAAATGGAGTAATTAGCAATTCATACCTGAATGCCTTGCAAAGTTCGAGCCATTCTCCGTTACGACCTTGGTTACTTTTCCCTGCAAGTCGTAGTCTTAAAATGTCTCCAGCAGAGTGATGGCCAGCTTGTCATAGGTTATTCGACCTGGCATGCGCTGGCAAATTCGCACTGCGAACTTCCGAGTTAATGCTGTAGGTTCGAGCCAAGACACAGTGGCTCCCATGGAGCTTCTGCGGTAGGAAGACGCAATATTAGTACATATTATTACAAACGGTTAAAATAACTTACCGCGAAACGTTGTCCAGCAGTCGGCCGTGACCACCATGTAAGGAACGCTTGCCAGGGATTCCTTTAGCCGGAGCTTCATTTCCACGCAGCTTGCATCCAGCCTTGTCATCAGCATTCTCCTCGTCATAGGTGTGCAGTTCGGTGCCACATATTGAAGCAGGTTCACAAAACTTTCAGCCTCTACAACCGAAAACGGCTGCAAAGAGTCGACAACGAAGTTGAAAACGAGCCTGTCGAGCTTGACCTGGGACGTCGTTTTGCTTGCAAACGATATCTTCGGTTGTTGGAGTTCAGGGGTTGGGGCTTCACAAGTCTTCCGCTTCCGCAGCAGACTCTCAAACTCTGACAAACTGCCAGGGTGTTGTCGCTGAAAATAATACCGAATAATGGCAAGGTTTAGCATGATAAACATTATTTCATTTGCATTTGATGCCTTCCTTTGATAACATGAAATCATCGCAGACAACACATGCCAAAGCCCCCCCCCTCCCCCCCGCCCCCCCCCCCCTCCCCCCGCCCCCCCCCCCCTCCAGCAGCAGTATTATTACGATAAACGATGCGACACTTAAGAGTTCACATCTCCTTCCCCAATAATATGTAGCACCTACAAAATGCGGTGGCCAGCGCACAGTTGGGGTTATCTATACTAAAGCTGCCCTCTATACCTTAATTAGGAGAGATGTAAGGACAAGCAAAGAATATGACGCTAAAATATTGAAAATTATTCGTCAAAATTGTTATCAGCACAAAAATGCACCTTAAATTGATGTGCGTCCGCAGGTTGGAGTTGGTGGCCCTTGGGCAGGAAAGCATCTTTTGCTGTGGTCGACAGAGCAAACGCTCGAAACACAAGTTCACTTTATCTTTAGAGTCCTTAACTTTAAACATAGGGGCAAGCTGAGGCCAAGGGGAGTCTATGCCTCGATCCTCCATAATTGTATGTGTTCCAAAAATATTAACGAACTGCCGAAATCAAGAGAAGCGCTCCCGTTTTATAGCACCGCGAAGACCATGCGTCATCCCCGTCCTGGAGTTGATGTCGTGGATTTGTTGAAAATCAAAAACGGGATCTTGTTGGCCTTTGTTGACCGGATCACACAATGAATAATACAAGAAGGGTGGCTATAAAGAACACCGCCTCGCTAAAACGGTGCAGTACTGCCAAGGCTACAACTCGCTGAAGCCATTTAGAAGCGAGAAACGTGTCTCAGAGTCATTTCATTGACAGTCGCGGTAGGAGACCACCTCGTTGATGTCACAACATTGTACCCTAGTTTGTTTCCGGTATGAGGACCTTTCTAAAAGCCTTTGAAAACAAGAGGTTAGGGCGCAAACGTAGATTTAGTTTTGTATAAAGGAGGTCACTGCTTCTCAGTTCTATTGTATAAATTGCTTTGTCCGTGCTTGTGGCACGGATTTCCCCACTTCTCTCTCTCTCTCTTTGTTGTCCGTCTGTTTTTTTTTATTATTATTTTATTCTTAGACCCGGACCTTGTCGTGTGGCTGACGCGTCGACCTAAGGAACAAAGCCCACTAAAAAGTACGTCAATAGCGAGTTCCCGCTTCCCGTCGACTTTATCAGCAATCTGCAACGAGATCCGGAACACCCCAGCCAAAGCTGGTGGCGCGCTTGTAGAAGAGCGCGGCGTAGAAGAAAAAAAGAGTTGCCGACTAATCCTAGTTTTATTTTTTTTAGATGTTAACAAAAATGTCAATCATTTTTGCTACATGGCTGAGTGACTATGCTGATTTTTGTGAGAAAAAAAATTGTGGGATGAAAAATGTAATTGGTAATTGTGTAATTGATTTTGTAATTGATTACAGAAAAAAATAATTGAATTACTCCGAGCGTTACAACTTGACAAATGTAATTGAAGCGTTACAAAATTACATTTAACTATAATTGATTACAAGTAATCAATTACTTGTAACGCGTTACGTACAAGTCTACGCAACACGCTCTTCAGTTAATGCGAAACTTAATCGCAGCCTTTTTAAAGAAAGAAACCTCAAGCAGTTCAGAAAACATATTATATTCTTTAACCTTTAAATAATCTCTGTTTAAAACAGAAAAATATTCAACGTACCTAACATTCTTGAACCTGTAATTTCTTACCAACATTTCTATTGCCTTATGACACGAAGCAAGAAATATATCACATGGTACGGGCGCCTCCCTCGACTCATTGCATTCGCCCCTCTTTTGCACAAACAACTTCCCCTCAAAAGAAACCCCGGTGTTCTTGGAGGTAGTGAGTTAGCAACTCTAAAAAGCGCTTAACAGTTATTCCAGTGGAACTACAGAAAGGCACTTCCACGTTCTCTTCGACGCATGTTTTATAGCCATTAGATATTGGTCATGTGGCACAGAATAAAATGAATCCTCCACATCTATCGCAAATCCTTCGACCTCCATCAAGTCTTCGCTGTGCAGAAACTCAATTATTTATACAAAGTTTCTTAGCACAAAAATATCCCGCAAAATGTCTATGGCTCTAGCCATACTTTGACAAAATTGAAGTAGGTTCCACAATTATACCCTTGCCTAAAACCGTCCGGGGCGTAGGATAAGTAGTTCGAATGTTCAGAAAACGCAACCAGATTTATGAATGTGAAACGTTGGCCATTTTCCAGACCTTAGGCAGAAAGCTAGTTCACAGTGAATGTTGAAACATATCTTAGAGATAAGCAGCTATCATGCTTGACTACGGCTTTAACACCCTGGGCGAATACGATCAGGTCTAATGGCAGATGACTCATTCAGTTTGGTCAAAAGCTTTTTGCACTTCAGATACGCTAATATCAGAACGCCGAATATCGCTGTCAATAGAAGTTCCTAAATATAATCGTTACTAATTTGTTTTGGCTAAAATACTGATTTGAAAAATGTGTCAAGCTTTGCTGTTTTGTTTGTATCTACCTAATTTACATTGTTGCAAGTCATTGTTGGCGGTTCGCGTGCGCTAGATTTATCTACGCCACATATGTTGACAAACTGCAAGAACTCCTTTTTATTCGTCGTCATTAGCGCCACCATTCCTGATAATAGCAAATTTTTGTTGAAGCAGTTGGGCTCTTCAATTTTTTTTTTTTTTTAATTTTTGTCGCTACTATTTTTTTTTGCACTTGGCATAAGCACACCTCCTTCTCTCAAGGAGCATCAACACGTCACTATTTACGCAAGGTTTTATACATATTTAGTTGCATTGGTTCCTCCTCGACCGAATGTAAAGATTTACGGCACTGAACAGTCTGTCTTTAAAAATGAACAACTATGTGTCAGTATCTGCCTTGTGAATGCAAACAGAGAACGTAGGCTTTTGTCTTCCTACCACTTCCTACCTCTCTTTCCGAACTTTTTTCTTTTTATAACCTTTCTTTTTTGGCCTTCAGACTTCAGGGGAGAGTTAGGGGGCCACGGGTGAAAGTTACCGACTCCGCGTGCAGCCGGGAAGAACACGGTCGGCGAGATTTCCGCTGATTTTGCTTGCCGAAATGCAATCGTAACCTCTGGTGGTTCGTAAGAATGTCCACATTGTTTCACATTTTGCGGGTGGGGTTCGGATACGGATACAAAGTATGCGAATGCGGATAGGATACGGATACAATAATGTAAAAAAGTTTGCGGACGCGGTTCGGACGCGGATACAAAGTCTGCGGATACGGATCGGATGCGGATACTCAAACTGTTATCCGCGCAGGGCTCTAGCTGATCTTGCGCAATATTTTTATAGACGGATGTTTTACCCAGTCATTTATTATGTCATGCTTCGAATTCACCGATTTCTGATTCTCAAACAAGCGTCTTGCCATTAATGATGAGCTTGTCAAACAGCGGTTTAACCTTATTTTCCCTATTTTCCATTTTTGTTTTTGCATATGCCGACAGGTGTCATATTTTTTTCCCTCACGAATGCTCCCCTTACAAAAATGAACAATGCGTTTCAATTGAGCTTCTAATGTGTTTTAATAGAGTCAAACTCATAAGAAACTCATCGTTAAATGAGTTTTATCATTACCCACTCCATATCTATTCTTTTGAATTTACTCATTACAAATTCAAATGAGGTTAATCGTTACCCATTCAATAGCAATTCTTTTGAGTTTACTCATTAAAAATTCAAGTGAGGTTTACCGCTACCCAATCAATAGCGATTCTTTTGAGTTTACTCATTACACATTCAAATGAGTGTTATCAAAAAAAAAAAATCTACTCCCTACTGCATTGCACTCGAAACAAATAGCGCGTTGGTGCTAGTTCTGATATACAGATTTATTTTCTGTGCTTAAAATAATAACTGTATTCCCCCTCTTTTACTCCTAAAGGCTTATTCACACGATGCATCTTTTCAACGCGCCACAGTTTAGCGAAACAAAGATTTCGCGAAATCGGCCTGTTCACACGTGGAGTTTGACGCGCGAAACCTGTGACGTATTGAATGACGAGAATTTCGCCAAACCTTGTCACCTGCACCGGGAATACCAAGCGTTTCGCATCAAAATGATATGAAGTACGCACAGTGTGAAGAGACAGCCTGTTTTAGTAATGCCAATCAATGAATGTCGTCAGATTCGGCTCAACGGGTTAACTAGTCCTGCCAAACCCGGAAAAAACCGCGAGATGATCTAGAAGCATTTTGGACATGTTTGTACCACTAATAAAGAACGTTATCCCCAGTCATCATGTTTATATACGGTGCTTGCACCCGCCGCGACTGTTGACGAATCTGCACCGCGCCCCCAATCCGTTCACACACCCGCAACCGAGTAGGACCAAGACGCGTCGCCCATACGAACCGCTTCTCCACTTGTCGCTCGTCATGTTTGTTTGTTTTCTTTCGGCTTCGGCTCGGATACGGAATCGGTCAAAAATCAAACTCCTCCAAAAGCTCGCTCCTCCTCGAAGGTCAGACGTCATAGCGAAGTCGAGCGGCCATTGGCAGCGTCCGCGTTTTACCTTCGGGTGATTGACGGGCGTCGGTAAGGTTTCAGCGAAAAATTGCTCCAGAAGCGAGAAACACGCGCAACTTTTTTCGGACGCGCGCCACTTTTTTCGGAGGCGCGCCACTTTTTCGGTCGCGTTCACACGGGGAATCTGTCCCCCGAAACCTAGTTTCGCGGCACAAGATTCGCCAACAAGATATTTACAACGCCCCTCTATCGCGATTTGGTCAGTTTCGGTTTCAGTGTTGTAACTTTTACTGGTTTCGGTTTCATAATTTAAAGATCGCGTGTTCGACGCCCCATCGGTAGCGACACCAGTTCTTTGTTTTTTTGTTTCTTTTTCCGGCATGGTTTCGCAAGCTTTGCGACCGTTGCAACTTGCGTTTGTGGTGCGTTGGGCCGTTAGACACGGAAATGTGCTAATTTGATCAAGTTTATCTATCTGTGAAGTTTTCTCTTGAGATGATTATGTTCAAGAAGAGCGCAGAAGACCGACGACGCGACAGAACGAGCAACTCAACGCAGTTGGTAAGCATACTTCTTTGTTTGCATTGGAGGCGTTGAACGAGAAGTGAACATTAGGGAGTTTTAGAATAATCTCGTGGCTGCTGTGCATGCGCAGACCCAAAACAAGCTTTGGACTCGAGCTTTGGGGCCCGTTATTTCTCGATAATAGCGTGGGTACCGCAAAAGGCGGCGCCCACGACATCTCCGTTGATCGCGTCTTCGACGCCTTCGCCCGCTCGGGAACTGCGTGACTCGCACTCGGCGAACGCAGTCGGTATGATCGAAGGGTATTGAAAACGCCACCGATAGCTGCATTCACAGTTCAAAGCTATCGAGGCGCGTGTACTTACGGTCGCGGCAGACATGTACTTACGGTCGCGGCAGACAGTGGATCGTCTGGGCTACGTAAGTACACAGAGCAGCTTGGCAGTGACAAAAACAAAACATCCGGCATCGAGTATAAAACAACTATAAAAATGTTACCCTATTGGAAAAACGTACAAGAACCAAACCTGCTGCTTGTAGAGTTCTGGTATGGCACCACCTTAATTTCTTTGTGTTATCAATGCAGCTAGTTTGGTTTGGCGTTCTGCATAACTGGAGATACCGGCACCGCTATGGCTCCGGGTCTGTCTATACTGGCAGCCACGTTGTTTGCCGACATGATTCGGTGTGGCTGGTATGATTTTGCGTCCGATGACGTAGGCGACTGCCGTCTTTCCAACAAACGCTTATACCACAGGACCACCGGTATAACCAAATCATACATGCAGAAAGACGACCGCCATCTTCCAACAAAAACGTCCATCGTTCACCACCGCTATCGTTACATACACCATACATGCCGAAGAAGAATATAAGCCACGTTTACACGAATGCGACTTAGTCGCATTGAATCCAGTTGCCGCATTCAATATGCGGTCATGTAAACGGCATAATGCGCAAGGCGCATCGCATTTTGGAACGGGGAGGATTATCGGAAGGCGCTCGCTGCGGGAGCGAGTGAACAGCTGAGAACATGGCGGCGGCCAACCTCGTCGGCGGCGCGGAGAGCGGTCCCGCAATTTTTTTCCCGAGAACGCAAGCTTTTATTGCGATCATAAGTAAGCGGAATATAGCGGAGCTGCTCGGTGAGGGCGGCCCCGTCCAAACCTTTGCGAAGTACGACTTGCGCGTCCGAAGGGGTCACAAAGGCTTCGGTGCAAGCACAAATGACACCGAGAGTTCCGAGCACTGTAGAGCACTGCATGGTAGCGCAGAACGAGCAGCCCCTACCTCGGTGCAGTTCCTGGCTCCGCAAGAGCCTCTCGGACTCGGGGTCCGGTTGGTCCGGTCGCGATCGGCGAGGTCTAGCGCGGCGAAACGCGGAGGCTTCCTCAAAGCGTGCACACACACGTCGCCTCTCGTTCAGAGTGAACCGGCGGCCCGGCCTGGAGTCCTAAACGCCTTCCGTCTCCCAACTTCTTCCACAGCACCGAAGACAGCGGACACGATCTTTACGTTCACTGAATGCGTCGAAAGGCCTCCACGTGCGATGCACCGGAAAACGTGGTGCGGCTGGTGCCGGAACGGAACTGCATAACTTCGAGCTTTGAGTCAACGTGCACGGCAACAAACCGATCGTGACACCAAGCCGCGGATACCGCATCGCCGGTCGACAGCGGCAAACGGCCCGTTGCTCGTATCGTGGGCCGTGAGTCGCACTCGGCCAACTTGGCGTCTTTTCGTGGCCCCTCGCGTCGTCGCAACCAGCCACAAACCCGACAAACCCACCAGCCCGAAACCGTAGCGACCGTAGCCTGCGTTGGAGAAAAGCGAAACCGAAACTTAAAGCTTCCGCCCAGTGGCTTCCGCTGCCGCGGCTTTTCTAACTTCGCGGCTTCCACTTCCGGTCGTCGCGGAGATGGCGAAGATAGAGCGGTGCGGGGGGTCGTTGGCTCGTTTACGGTTACGGGACAGATGGTTTGCGGTCCGTTTCTACTGCGTCTCTGGCTCTCAACTGGACGGCGCCTCTCATAGTTCAACCAGGCGTAGTCAGCCTGCGTCAGGCCGGCTCGACTCGTCCGATCGCTGGACCGCAGGCGACTCCCAAGTACGGCCGTTAGGCCTAGGATCCGAAGGCCTAGGATCCGTGAAGCGGTAAGCGAATCTCGTCCCGTTTTCGTTCTACTTTTAAATTACGTTAGGTGCGCTACAGTATAAGCATGCGTGCCAAGTGTTCGTGACAATTTTGAACTAGAATAATTGTGCTTCATTGCGGTCATTTGCCGAAAATGTAAATCGAGCAATGAACGAGGAGCCATGCTTGAAAACGGTGTATGTAACGATGTTAACTTCTACCTGGGCGGCTAAAAAAAAAAAAGTCAAGACTGGTTACGGTTGGATGTGAGGCTGGTCCCAATGCAATGGTAAACACTTAGAGCGCCTTTCTGAACGGCATGTTAGCAATATAGCGATCAACGATACAAGCGGCGGCGAGAAGCTACGAGAGCCGGCGCCGAGCGCCGAAGATTTCTCACTCTCGCTGCTTGCGCCACTCGGTTCTTGGGCTTCTAGGAAACGTCGCGCTCATCGCCTCGGTCGCTCGCACCAATCGCTTTCATAATGTGTGTCTCGTCGCGTGGCTGACTGCCGTGTTTATTCGAATATAAGTCGACCTTTTTTTTTTTTTTTTTTTTCTTCTCGGAAATTGTGACTAAAGAATTTTGACACCTACATTCGCGACCAAATTTTGCGACCCTACCGGAGGCATGAAGCTATCGAGTCACCGAGCCGGCGTTGCCGTAGAGCCGCGCCGCTTCTTGTTTCAAAAAGCTTTTGGTAACCGAAATGGCTCGCCACCCGCGGTGGCCCGTGCCGCTGTCGCGGGCACCCCTCGGGTGTCGGATTTCGACATCGCGCCTCTAGCGTTCCCCTTGCTGGGCAACGGGTAAGGAGAGGAACGCGATGCGCCATGCACTTTACCCTCCATCCTCGCAAACGCGCACAAAAAAAAAAAAAAAAATGTTATTTTTGTTAGTTGCTTGAGGCGGCTCGGCTCACGTGTTGCTCATGGCGACACGGCGGCTTTGCTTGCGTCTTTGTAGTTTGTCTTCCCTCGCTTCGCACCTTTTTTCGTTTCTTGTCGTCATTTTACATCGGTGTCAGTGAAGTATTGCTGCGAATTTGCGAGGATGTCTACCCAGCTGATGAAGCTTCGGACGATGATAACATGTCCAGAAGTTCTGACGGTGATGAAGTTTTTGGCATCGCCCCGTGATTTAGCTGAGAGTGATGTAAATAAAGGTTTGTTTCTTTCTTTTGCCCAAAATTTCCCCTGTTCTGAAAAAAAAAAAAAAAAAAAGTCGACCTCTATTTGAATTTTTTTTTTTTTTGGTGGATCTGATAAATAGGGTTCGACCTATTTTCGAGTAAATAGGGAAACTTTAATTTTTATTTTGGGTTACGTCGGACGCAACTCGAATGCTTGACAGTTACGTTGGGCGTAACTTTAATTTTTTTTTCGGGTTCCGTCGGACGTAACGTTAGACACTCCGTTACACTTAAGGAAAATAGGGGCTGCTGGTTCATCATATAAACCAACCATTTGTGTTTAGTTAAAATGCATCACTGACCTAAAAAAAAAAACTGCTATCCTAGAGTTTATGCTATAGGAATGTAGCGCTTCAGATAAATTTGTTAATTTTTACTTTTAGTCCCTGCCCCCTCCAGATACAACATCTGGCCTAAAGCAGTGTTCCGGATCTCCTTCCAAGACCTCAGGCGGGTCGTCATTCAATCCATGAGTCGGCCGCGTCTCATGGGCGTGTTGCTGGTGCTTACTGGATGGTCTTACCGAGGGAAAAGTGGTCATGCTTGGGAAAGGCAAGTATGGCCGCCGTAAGTATACATATTGTCTTTACCTTTGCTCGAATCCACTTTTAAGAAATGCACAGTTCGCATGTGTGCATCTCTCAATGTTTCCACAGTCGGCTGTTTTTTTTTTTTTTGAGTGCTCCAACTCTGTCAGCGCTAGTTTCTCTAGATCATGCAAATGGGATGCAACACTAAACCACATATGCTCTCGCAACAAACAGTGCTGTGCAGAAGCACAGTGGAATTTACTCTAGCTTTATAATGCAGCACAAAATAGTTGGCTCCAAGTATAGCTACTTTTGTGACTCCATTTAACCAAAAGCTCTGCCGAAACAAACTTGCCGCCTTATAGGTAGTGCAAAAGAACCTCGCGTGCCTAACCTGGAGAAGGGCATTTTTTTTCATATGTCAATTTTTTCTTAAACCAATACCTCAGCCTCCTTGAAATGTTAACATCATGTGACACACGGAAGAACAGTAAACTCTTTAATGTTGGCGAACCTTTAATTTTCGCGGCCTTTAATTTTGCAGAATTCAGTGACTGCGATTATGTCCTCTGTGACCGATTCGAGAAGAAATAGGGGCCACGAAGATAAGGGGGTTTTACTCTACATCGGAGGAAAGAGGAAGTCACTTATGTTTGTATGCAGGAGTAAAACCAACAACAACAATCATGGTGTCGACACTTTGTAAGCCTATCTGTGTCTATTGAATGATATCAATTTTGTTTTAGTTCGTTAAACATTGTTGCCTGTACATTGTGGGATGTCGTCTTCAACACGAGCAGTGGTTTTCTTCTCAAGCAGGCAGCATGCGTGCGTGCCGCAGCACAACATAGTTCATTTGCAGGTGGTACCGCAGGTTGAAGGATGGTTGGCACAATATGGGGGAATCACAATTCAATGTTCTACCTCGGGCGTAGACAAGATTTGCTCATTCTAAATCATTTCGTCTAAAAATCTGGGATTTGCGATGAATGTACCCGCATGGTTGGAAGGGCCAGACAAGCCTTGTGAGCGCTTCATTTTCTAGCGTCTCAGTCCTGAACCCACTTACGCACCACATGTGTAGATGTTCCGATAGGTGGGAGCTCTTATTTGGAAAATGGTGAATGGCAACTGTTATCTTTATCAGACTTCTGTATTATGGTCAAAGTTGGACTGCATATTTGCAATACTTTTTCTCACTTAAAAATATGTCATACTAAAATATGTAGAATAGCCGATGACAAAAAGTGAAAGCCGTTTACAACTTCCTGTAACGCCGAATTGGAGCGCAGCTCTTGAGGAGGAGGAGTGGAGGGTATATTCCTCCTCCTCCCTCGTGATCATGCCTGCTAGTCCTCCTCCCCTCCTGCTCCCCCTCCCTCTCCTTTACCACCTCCTCGTCCTTCAAGCTCCTCCCCTCGCCTCCGCCTCCTCGTCTCTCCTCCCCCCCTCCTCCACCTTCGTACTGCTTTCCTCCTTGCCGCTCAAGCCGGAAAGGGTCGCGTAAGAGCTGTGCTCTTACACGACCCTTTCCCCCCCCGAACTATACTAGACAATGAGGGGAGGAGGAGGAGGGGGAGGAGGAGGAGGGCAGAGGTCCGGGGGGTCACGTGACCTCGAGAGGACGGGATCACATGACCTTGGGCGGGCCGTCACGTGACTTCGGCGGGGGGAGGGGAGTCACCCCCCGGGGTCACGTGACCTTGGCGGGGGAGGAGGAGCGGAGGGGGAGGAGGAGGAGGGGGAGGGGCGACGCCGACGCCAACGCCGCACAGGCTGGAATCGGGTCATGTGACCCCGTCCCCCCGAGGTCACGTGACCCGCCCGGACCATACTACACAATGAGGGGAGGAGGAGAAGGAGGGGGAGGAAGAGGAGGAGGAGGAGGGAGAGGAGGAGGAGAGGGAGGGGCGCGGTTACGCCGACGGCGACGCCAACGGCGACGCCGCTCAGGCTGGAAACGGGCCCCTAAGAGCTGCGCTCTAAAAGAGAAGGGCTGGGCGTCCTCCAGCACGTGCTAGTGCTTTTCACCCCACTTTGGACAGATGTGCTTGCTCCAGGCTCATGAGGCGCTGAAACGTCATCGAAGGTGGCAGACGGGCTGGTGGTGGAACAACTGAGACTTCTCCCTGCCTTTCTCATGCTGTCAGTGAGCGTGTACCTCTATACTCTAACTTAGCTTAACCTGCACAGAGCTGAGGAGAATAGGCTTGGCGAGTGCCCTTACTGCATATGCATTTGTACAGCTGAGGCACTTTCTGAATCAAGAACATTGTGTATCTTACCTTCAAAAACACATCATTTTGGGGGTGCAAAAGGAATTGTAAGGCATATCTTTGTTTGTATTGCCCTACTACGCATCGCAGGCACGTAGCCAGGGGGAGGCTTATAAGGCCCGCCCCCCCCCCCCCCGATATCTTCCATTTTGCATGGGTCCTCCTCTCCACCCTCCCCCACATACAGAATTTTGTTATGAGTGGGTCCCCCCTGAAACAAAATCCTGGTTACGTGCCTGACGCATCGACTCCAACTTAATGCGGAGTCGACCCACCCTGTTTATAAATTTAATGCCTGCCAGGTAATTTGTTTTGCATTCAGTTAATATATCAGTATTCAGTTAGGTATCCCAAGTCATTAGTTGTTGAGATGCAGTCTCTCTGCAAGTCAGTCATGTTTAGCATTCATAAAACTGCTTGTCAAATAATGGCACTGTCGAGGACATGTACACGGCTCGAGCAATCGCTGTGCACAAGCTGGTCGTGTGGATGCAGACAGCAAACATCCCGGTTGAAACGTCCTTCCTCGCAATGTAGCTCAAGACTAGGTCAGGGCCCCACTCACAAACGTCTATACTTTGCATCTCTTTAAGCTGAACCACTTTTGACACTACAAGCCATTGCAGCAAAAACAGTGTGAGACATGATTATAAGCTCGACGTACCATGGCATCCAACTAGGAGGTCACATGGCTTGCAGCTTCTGCCGTGGTTAACTTTAAACTGAGATAGTTTGGAATAATGCTCCCGGTTTTTAGTGTTGCACGGCACGGTTAACAGTTTGGTGATATAGTGCTGCATTGTAAAATCTGCATTCGTGACTGTATCACCTTATGAATGCATACTAGCTATTAAACTCTCCATTCTGCGGAGAAATGAAATGCACTTTGCTTCCAATTGCAGCTACTTCTGGAACTTCATGGTATGAAGCACCTTATGGCTGCAACCTCTGACCGATCTTGTTCTCTGGTCTGCGCAGGCCCATTGCAGGGAGTCTCTCCGAGAGTCTCACCAGAGGTTCCTGCCCGTGGTCGTTCTAAATTTTTTTGTTTTAGGTATGCATCCTTTCTGTCTTTCCCTAATGTACTCAGGCGTTTTCTTTTCATTGTCGCAGATTTGCCTCAAAATTGGTTCAGCACAAAAATGGATGCTGTACAACTGTATCACCAATATTTTGTTCAAGATAGCTTTGCTTTGCGAAGGTTAGATTTTTTTTTATGAAGGTTAGTCTTTTTTGTTTTTATTCACAAATTGATTTGAGTTTCCATGGGCAACACTAAAACGTTATGCCAAGGGCAAGGACAGGTTCATTGCTCTAACTTGTTCTCAACTGATTGCAAGAAATTTTGTTAATGTCGTGAAACCTCTTTCCAGCACTTGCTTTGCAGCATGGAAACAAATTATACATGGGACATACTCTTCTTTAGACTGCTTGTTCATTCGGCAGGTCCGCCTTCTATAGATGTCGTGCTACTGGAGAGCAGGCGAATTCGATTGTTGGTTTTGCCATTGCTTTTTTTAGCCGTTGTCTTAATAGTTCTTGTAAATTTAAAAATTTTCCTAAAAAGCAAGTCGGCAAGAATATCTATTTTGACTAGTTAGCTGAAAATAATGATCTAGTACCCTTTAGTCAGTAAAATAGATAGTGTGTGCCGCTGTTAGTGTCAAGTAGAGATGCACGCTTTTTAGGCATTTTGCGCAGAGTGGTACCCATTTTTATTGGTTAGCCTCTTGGTACGCCAACTAAACTCTTTCTATTTATACACCTGCCCTTTGCTTTTATTTGGCAGGCTCTGGCAATAAATTAATATAGTTTTATTCCTCGGTGGCTTAAAAACCTAAAGAAAGAAGTTTTTCCATGTTTAAACGCAAACTTTTATAAAGGCAAAAATGAATTAAGCCAGTAGCAGACGACGCATAGCCTCAGCAGTGCTCCGCGCCAACAGCGCTGCGTCAAAATAGCGGTCGTCTCCTTTTTGCTGCCTTCTCTCTCTTTCCTTCGCCGCTCTCCTCCCTTTCCTCTTCTCGGCACCTTTGTCACCACACCCACTGGCTAAACTCTCCCACTATACGGCTCTGCATTGCAGTTGTAGATTTTTTTATTTATTGTCTTTAGAGTTAAACGTGAATATTTGACAGAAATCTCCCAGGTTGGGGTGAAAGAGGGTTAAATCAATGCATTTGATCATTCGCCTTAAATCAGTACCCATCATTTCAAGGCCTGTGTGGCCTTGTCCTGGGGTGTGTCTATGACTGTGGCTGTGAAGGAGCAGTTTTTTAATAGGTACAAGTATAAAGTATAAAAACAAAAGGATCTATATGCTGATCATGAAAGAATATGCTAGCCATTCAAATGTAGCTCTGCCAAGTACTTGATTGTGATTTGTTTTTATTTCCAGCTACTTGGTTGGCTCAAGGTCTGGAGATCCTAGTGGCCACAAGCTTGGACTCAATCTTCTTCTGTGGTCCGGCCAGGACCATGGGGGAGGTAATCCCAGCAACAAGAGCATCACAGTATCTCCCTGCCTGTGACTTTCGATTAGCACCACGACAAGGGAGTCCTCATGCCACCAAGTGTTAGGTACGCTACTCGAAATAAGCATTCTTACCTATTCATGAAGTGAAACAGCAAAAGCACTACTAAGCCCAAAATGCAAAAAAACATTTAAATCTCGGGTTGGATGGAGTTCCAATTACAAAAAGTCGTCTCCAGACATGATTCACATGTGAACTTAAAGCCCACGGATGTAGGTTCGACGGAGTCACAGAAATAACTTCCCGCAGATGGCTTCGCTAGTGCCATACCCAAACAAATTCTTAAAATAATCATTGTGTTACGTTGGTGTCATTAATCTTATGTACCTACCCCACCCAGCCGTCGGGAGATGTGAAATATAAAAAAAATGGGAACTTGCACATTGTCAGCTGTGCAAAGATAATATATTGAATGGAGCATAGCACGTTCAACTTAAGAAAGCAATTTAGTGCAGGCCTAGTTTTAAGCTTCACATATTTGTTATTGTCCGTCATAATGAAGTAAAAAGTTCTTAAGTTGTGGCCCACTACAGGCTTTCTATTAGTGTTAAAAAGTGTTATGGCAGTTTAAACAGCTCGCTCCAAATATTTTTTTTAAAATGCATAGGTTTATGGAAATTATTATGTGGATGTTTGCAGACAGTCATGGTGAGACCAATCTTTAGTGCCAAGTGTTCCACTTATTCAGAGTTGGTGAGTCTGTAAATATTGTAGGTCCGCAAATTAAATTTTTATGGTATGCAATGGGCACAATCATCCGTAATGACTAGCTCTACCTAGGGGAACTTTATACGTTTACTACGGCAAGATGGTTTCACAAAATTAAGTATTTAGTTTATTCAACTCCTGCACTAACCTTATCTCTAGAAACTTTTTATATTCTTTACGATGCTGAGTTAGGATTCTGGAAGTAGTTTTTCTAGAACTACGCTAGACATTTCCAGTTCATAATTTTTCTCGCAAAGAATTCGAGAGAGCCAAACCCTGTAATATACGGATGGAACTCGCAGAATGATACGACTGGCAGTTTGAAACATTCGGCACTGTAACAGTAACAATGACATGTCACTGGCCTATGTAATGCTCATTGTCGCAGATCAAACTGCTTTTTCCGTCTGCACTCATTTTCAGTGGACTCATTCAGCGAACTCGCACCCGAGACTGCAGCACTGGGTTCTGCGAAGTAATTTGCATCAATATAGATGCAATAGGTTTCTTTGAGTGTACGTCTAACACATATTCTTCATATTGAATCTGCTACTGTATTCATGATCATGTCCTTAATTGTATCCACATTCCAGCTTATTTTTATTTTGACATTTGAGTTTTCTTCAGTACTTTTCTCAACATCTGTGCTTGTTGAGCCGTACTCAACACCATTAATCTTCTTTCACGATTACATTAATATATAAAACTGTTGATGCCGAGTGAGAATTCAAGGTCCCGAATCTGTCGTGCGAGTTAAATAATTAAGAACCAATAAAAAACTCTACAAAGGAAATTTTGTTAAAGGAGGCTGTATAAGCATTAAAATAGCACATGCCATGCTAAAAAAAAATACAAATTCTTGTTAGGTATGCAAGGATGACACTGCTGTTTCTGATGTGTCACAAAAAAAAATCAGTGCCATACAGTGTTCCTTATGGAAGTACAAACTGTCGAATTCAAAGCATAGAAGTTTTATTCAAGAATGTTCCTCAATACAAATGTATTTAGAGATCTGAGCCACTGACTCATACATGACTATGTGGCGAACATTCATTTTCATGTGCATTATAGTTTACAAGGTCTAGTCTCCATTGATTTATTGCATTCATGCTGAAACTGGGAGGGGTTCTCTGGGTATGAATAAAGATATAAACATTTCTTGAAATCAAAACATTTGAGAACGGACAAAAGGAAGGATCTGAGAACGGTATCTTAGATTCTCTTCTCTTTTTCTTATCTCTAATTTTCACCTTATTTCACCTGATGCATTTAGTTTTTTTAGCGCAGCTCTTAGCGCCCGTTTCCGCGTTTCGCGGCGTCGCCCTCGGCGTAACCGCCCAGCTAAACTTGGCAGGAAATTGTATTAATGTTGCGGTCATGTGACGTTAATATTTCCGCTAAGTCTAGCTGAGAAACTGAATTTTTTATGGATGACATGACACGGTCATGCAATGTCATTTTCCCCGCTACTTTTAGCGGGAAAACTGCATTTGTGTTGAGGTCATGTGACATCAATTTCCGCGCTAAATTTTGTGGAAAACTTAACCCGCTAAATTTAGTGGGCAAATTTTCCCGCTAAATTCAGGGAAATTTTTCGCTAAATGGGAGGGAGCAGAAGAGTAGGAGGGTTAGGGGGTGGGGGGTCATACCCTCCCATCCTCCTCTTTAAGATCTTTGCTCTAATTTCACATTACAAAGAATTGTAAACGTCTCATATTTCATCTCATGTTTATTCAACTTTTATATTGCAGGTGCGCTTGCAGCACAAATCTGGGTTGTGCTGATCCTCTACGCACAAGTTAGGAACTCCTGAGTGGCAAGAGTGGGAGTTTGGTCTGATGGCTCAAGGGACACCATTGTTCAGTATTGAATTTTTAATTATCTTCTTTTGAGCAAAGTTAAGCTTTGCTGCTTGCAGTTCTTCTAAAAATAAATACCTGCAACCAAATTTACCACGTCACGGCATTTTGCCTCTGCTCTTAGTGCTCCTGGTGAGCCTCGGATAAGAGCTTACTGGTGTGCAAACATCATGCTTGTTTGAAACCACTCACTGATGTAGACTCGCTGACATCCAGCATTCCAATGAAACGCTGGATGTCCACAGGTCTTTCTTGAACAAAGCAAGCGGGAAAGGAACCATACAATCGTATCGTATTGGGGGACATTCTAGAGAGTGTTTTTTGTATGTTTTACAGATTTTTTTAAAAAATGCCGTAAAAGCTACATTTACGCGGTCTGTGCACGTGAGTTATATGGCCAGGGCGGCATAGTATAAAAGGCTAATTTGTAATGATCAGTCAGCTTATTACAGAGATGTGCCAGTCTTCTTTCAGAAAACTAGATGGAGGTTCATTCTAGCATAGTTTTATCTCGCGAATCTGAATATCCCGTTCGTTTTCGACAAAGATATAACTAAACGTGAGAAAACAAAAAAACATCCTACCAATAGTGACATCGTAAGAAGACCTTTCGGCCGCCAAGCGTGTCGCTTAAGGGCCGCGCGTCCAATCTCAAGTTTTCTATGTATATTCTCCCGCATTGGCACCAGTCGCAACACATTTTTCTGCCCTTTTAAAAAATAGCACGTGCGTGTGTAGCTTTGATAGGTGCTGAAGATGCATGAGCAAAGATTGCGAAAGCCACTTTTGTGACGTCGCTCTCCAGGGAAGTGCTTTCACAGCTCTTTAAAAATGACTCTATGCAGCCTCGATTCATAAAATTACCAAATAATTTTGATATTTGAGATTCTGGAGGTCATATGAAGAAGATTTAAAAGTGTTTTCTCAGATACAAAACCGCTTCAGCCTCTCTCTAAGTACAGTATGTTCCTGAAATTTTTAATCAGTGAAAATAGACCCATGGTTCCAATTAGAAACTTGCTAAGCATCATCAAAACACACTAAATCAACTTTCTTTGTGAAGATATAAAACAAGAGCAGCATTTTATGGCGTTCTAAAAAAATGGTCAATTTGGACGCGTTTCCAGACTTTGGTTTCTTAGCAGAGCGCATCTTTGCACCTGCGGTCCTGCTGCCCGGTGGCCGCAGTGCGAAGCCGCCCCCTCGCCTCCCTCGTAGGATGGAGGGAAGCAAGGCGCACGTGCGTTGCGTGTCTAAGGGGGAACATGACCTTGGGCACAGAGATGAGCTCTGATAAGAAACTGAAACCTAGAAACTCGTCCAAATAAAGCGTTTTTACAGAACGCGTAAAAGGCTACCCCTGCATTATATCCTTCTAAAAAGAGTTGATTTTGTGGTTTTCAATGACTCAGCAAGCTTCTAATTGAAACCATATTTTCATTTTCACTAATTAAAAAGTTAATTAACAAATTGTATTTGATTATCTGACTGATTGTTACGATTAGGTCCCTATACTACGTACGCCTGGCCGTTTAACTCGCCTGCACAAACCGCATTAATTTAGCTTTCACGACCTTTCCAAACCAATATGTAAAGCTTAAAACTAAATCGCCCTGTACAACAGTGAATGGGCGAAACCAACATGTTGGAGCCATATGGCTCCACCGTGCTGGTATCGCCTTTTCGCTGGTATAGGTTGTCCCATATTACGTTATGCATGTATGGTTCCACATGGTTCCACCATATTCCACTACGCTGGTATAGGATGTCCCATAATACGACACGCTTGTATGGTTCCGCCGACCTGTATCGTTCCGCCCTAATCCACTATACTGGATCCGCCGATTCGCTTGCATAGGATGTCCCATATTACGGTTACTCTTGTATGAGCCTTTTCTGACATCTTTCCATCATCGAAATTTTCCAACAGGGTACTCTGGGTAAAAAGCTTGTTTAATTTTCAAGATAAAACGTTCTAACTTCCAAATAAAAGCTGTCACGACATCTTGGTGGCGTTTTAAGCGCGAGATGCTTGCGTTTTGGGGGGTCCCCGTAAGAGAAACGCTATTCTAAAACTCTTCGCCGTAATCCTCGCTATTTTGCCGTCCGTAACGCGCGGTAAAGTAGCGCCCGATATTCTAAAACTTCCCTATTGGAAAAACGTACAAGAAACAAACCTGCTGCTTGTACAGTTCTGGTATGACACCAACATAATTTCTTTGTGTTACGAATGCAGCTAGTTTGGGTTGGCGTTCTGCATAGCTGGAGATACCGGCACCGCTATGGCTCCGGGTCTATCTATACTGGCAGCCACTATGCTTGCCGATATGATTCGGTGTGGCTGGTATGATTTTGCGTCCGATGACGTAGGTGACTGCCGTCTTTCCAACAAAACGCTTATACCACAGGACCACAGGTATAACCAAATCATACATGCAGAAAGACGACCGCCATCTTCCAACAAAAACGTCCATCGTTCACCACCGCTATCGTTACATACACCATACATGTCGAAAAAGAACATAAGCCACGTTTACACGAATGCGACTTAGTCGCATTGAATCCAGTTGCCGCATTCAATATGCGGTCATGTAAACGGCATAATGCGCAAAGCGCATCGCAATTTGGAACGGGGAGGATTATCGGAAGGCGCTCGCTGCGGGAGCGAGTGAACAGCTGAGAACATGGCGGCGGCCAACCTCGTCGGCGGCGCGGAGAGCGGTCCCGCAATTTTTTTCCCGAGAACGCAAGCTTTTGTTGCGATCATAAGTAAGCGGAATATAGCGGAGCTGCTCGGTGAGGGCGGCCCCGTCCAAACCTTTGCGAAGTACGACTTGCGCGTCCGAAGGGGTCACAAAGGCTTCAATGCAAGCACGAATGACACCGAGACCTCCGAGCACTGTAGAGCACTGCATGGTAGCGCAGAACGAGCAGCTCCTACCTCGGTGCAGTTCCTGACTCCGCAAGAGCCTCTCGGACTCGGGGTCCGGTTGGTCCGGTCGCGATCGGCGAGGTCTAGCGCGGCGAAACGCGGAGGCTTCCTCAAAGCGTGCACACACACGTCGCCTCTCGTTCAGAGTGAACCGGCGGCCCGGCCTGGAGTCCTAAACGCCTTCCGTCTCCCAACTTCTTCCACAGCACCGAAGACAGCGGACACGATCTTTACGTTCACTGAATGCGTCGAAAGGCCTCCACGTGCGATGCACCGGAAAACGTGGTGCGGCTGGTGCCGGAACGGAACTGCATAACTTCGAGCTTTGAGTCAACGTGCACGGCAACAAACCGATCGTGACACCAAGCCGCGGATACCGCATCGCCGGTCGACAGCGGCAAACGGCCCGTTGCTCGTATCGTGGGCCGTGACTCGTACTCGGCCAACTTGGCGTCTTTTCGTGGCCCCTCGCGTCGTCGCAACCAGCCACAAACCCGACAAACCCACCAGCCCGAAACCGTAGCGACCGTAGCCTGCGTTGGAGAAAAGCGAAACCGAAACTTAAAGCTTCCGCCCAGTGGCTTCCGCTGCCGCGGCTTTTCTAACTTCGCGGCTTCCACTTCCGGTCGTCGCGGAGATGGCGAAGATAGAGCGGTGTGGGGGGTCGTTGGCTCGTTTACGGTTACGGGACAGATGTTTTGCGGTCCGTTTCTACTGCGTCTCTGGCTCTCAACTGGACGGCGCCTCTCATAGTTCAACCAGGCGTGGTCAGCCTGCGTCATGCCGGCTCGACTCGTCCGATCGCCGGACCGCAGGCGACTTTCAAGTACGGCCGTTAGGCCTAGGATCCGAAGGCCTAGGATCCGTGAAGTGGTAAGCGAATCTCGTCCCGTTTTCGTTCTACTTTTAAATTACGTTAGGTGTGCTACAGTATAAGCATGCGTGCCAAGTGTTCGTGACAATTTTGAACTAGAATAATTGTGCTTCATTGCGGTCATTTGCCGAAAATGTAAATCGAGCAATGAACGAGGAGCCATGCTTGAAAACGGTGTATGTATGTACGATGTTAACTTCTACCTGGGCGGCTAAAAAAAAAAAAGTCAAGACTGGTTACGGTTGGATGCGAGGCTGGTCCCAATGCGATGGTAAGCACTTGGAGCGCCTTTCTGAACGGCATGTTAGCGATATAGCGATCAACGAGACGAGCGACGGCGAGAAGCTACGAGAGCTGGCGCCGAGCGCCGAAGATTTCTCAATCTCGCTGCTTGCGCCATAGAGTAATATAGTAAACGTAAAGAGAGGACACAGGAGCCGATTCGCCGCCCAGATAGTGCGTTTCATACCCTCCGGTACGTGGCGCTTTTCTTCAATTAATTAAAACTTTTTCTGTGAAAAGTATTTATTTTTTAAATGGTAATGCTTTAAAATTGTTTAAAGTACTTAAAACCACCAAATAGTTTAAAGTCACATACATCACAAAAACCACGTGATGAATGGCGCCTGCCATGGCCTGCCTGCCTGCACGCCGTCGCCTCTGCATCATTCTGCATGGCCTCTGCTCCTCCCTGCGACGTTTGTCTGTGCCGTTCATCTGTGCTTTCTGCTGCATCATGTTCGGTCGACTTTGCATCAATCAAGGTGACGCATGACCGCCCGCGTGCTCGCATGCTCGGCGTGAATTCGTGGAGCCGATCGGTTCGAGCTTCTCGCGCTGTTGTTTCTGCCGGGCTGTCTGGCTGCACTCGAACGTGTGTACAAGTTGGATTTTCGATGAGATTGTTTTAAAAAAAAGAATTTAACTTATGACCCTGCACGCGACATTGTCCATGGGTTTACAGATGACGGTGTTGCACGAACCTCTAACATTGCAGATAGAGCCTTAGTTGTTATGCTGTCTGAAATTTCCAGGAGGTGCATTTAGGCCCCTTGCAGACTCTGATGTGCACACTCCAACGTCTTCTGTTTAACCCAGTCTCCTTATTTCTCGCATTCGGGAGCTTAAAGGGGCGGTGCAACGATATTCATTTGAAATGTTTTTCACTTTACACGAGCTTAATGGCACTAGTGGGACTCAAGGATACTCGCACGCAACGCCACTGACCAAGATATTCCTTTGTTACGCTGTAATTTCGAGGACAAAACCTAGTGTTTTCATTCAATCTCTCCTTCGAAAAACCCGATGACGTAGCTGGGCGGTAGCAGTACCGCCCAGTGACGATATTTGAATACGGCTCATAGATTGGACCCGAGCATGGCGTGGACACTCGATTTGGGCTCGTGATAATCGATAGCTCGAGAAAAATTCGGGTAGTGTCCTGTGTCCAATCGCTGCAATGACGACAACAGCCGAACCACAACAATGTCTGGAACTCGGCGCGTGTCCTGTGCCTTGCCAACCCCAGCGCACGGCTATGATCAACATTGGCGGCATATAATCGGCTCCAGATCACGGGGCCGCTTGTTCTGGCTGCAAGTTGAGGGGGTGAACTCTGCTTGTTTTTCTTTATTTTTTTCTGCGAATTCGATTGCGTGTGGCGAGAACGAACGGGTATTTTACAGATCATTAGCGTCAGGGATTCGTTCTAAGCGGTATTTGCGCAAAATACAAATATCAGTGCATCGCCCCTTTAGGACTGTTGACTTCACAGTAAAGGCTGTGTGTGGTCTGTGGTTAGGGGGCTTCAAACGTAAGCTTGGTGTGTGTGGTGATATGCCATTTTTTGAAGTTGACAACGAACACGTTTACTTTGTCTTTGATGTTCCGCACCTTCCCAAAACAACCAAGAGCAATCTCCAGGCCCACAAAATTTGCATTGGAAATGAGGTCATTGAGTGGTCTTCTATTGTGGAACTTTATTGTTCTATCCATGAGATGACCTTGCAATTGGCTCCGAAAGTTACTGAGAGACACATTTTTTCAAGAACCTTTCGGTAACATGGAAGAAAATTGTGCCCCACAGGTACTGAGTGCCTCACTCTTTCTTGGCTGGCTGCCTTTAATTTCATTCAGCAACTAGAAAATCAGTTTTTTGCCATAATAGAGAGTGTGACACATGTTCGAGGAGTGTGTGCCGCCTTGTATAGCACACTTTGAGGTCTGGATGGTTTTAGCCTTTGCCCAGAGGAGTACCAGAAAGGGTTTTTAAAATTGTTTTGCAGAATACGCTTGTGTTGACATGTTTGATTTCATAACCGGAATTCGGACAAAGTTCGGTTGCACTCTTTAGTGGCTAGTAAGAAAGAGACAGGTTTAACTGTTAATAGTGTATTAACAGAGGTGGTTGCCAAACCAAAAACAAAAAGTGCTTATTAAGTGGGCGGTGCAGCTTGCTCTCCAAATATTTGTTTCCCCTTTTTCCAGCGAATGTGTATCACGGCTCCCTAACTAAAATATCTGTCCACTCTCTACAAAATTTTGATAGAAAATAGTGTATAGAGGCTAAAAATATTTGGAAGAAAATGTATCCACTTTCGTATCCACTGTCCATAGTTTTCTAGCCGCTTTTTTCTGAAGCCATATTTCTTTTCTGAACAATTTCGGGGAATGTTTAGGGACGTTGAATCCTGTCAGATTTCGAATAGAGTTCGCATTGTTTGGTAATGGCTCGCCCGCAGTGAGTTCGAGGCTATGCAAATTGGTGTTTTTTTTATATTTGCCGGAAATCGGGAATTTGTACTATCCGGCGTGTGCTTCGCACTGTTATTATGCTATTATGGCTGGTAATTATAGCGATGACTTATTTATTTTTGCACTTACTTCCCGTACCCGAGTCGGCGTCAAAGTGATTGTGTCATACTGCATGTTCTGCGTGGAAAGGTTTTGTTTACTTGGTTCCGCTAAGAATCTATTACGAAGTGTACGACATGCCGAAGTCCTTCATACTCATTTATTTTTGTGATTATCGATCTCTTTCGTATAAAACACACAGAGCTTCTGAAGTAAATCATGTATACATGAATGTGGTCCAATAAAATGTGTTCGAACCACTTACTGTTGTTGACCTCAAAATGCTCCACCAGCCAGGAGTCAATGCGGCGATTGTGTAACTTCAAGCTTTACAATAGAAAAAGAACAAGAAATATATATACTTCTGCTTAGATAACCAATAACTTAACCAATAAAAAGTGGTACCCATTTTTATTGGTTAGCCTCTTGGTGCGCCAACTAAACTCTTTCTATCCAGACACCTGCCCTTTGCTTTTATTTGGCAGGCTCTGGCAATAAAATATTATAGTGTTATTCCTCGGTGGCTTAAAAACCTAAAGAAAGAAGTTTCTCCATGTTTAAACGCACTTTTATAAAGGCAAAAATGAATTAAGCCAGTAGCAGACGACACATAGCCTCAGCAGTGCTCCGCGCCAACAGCGTTGCGTCAAAATAGCGGTCGTCTCCTTTTTGCTGCCTTCTCTCTCTTTCCTTCGGCGCTCTCCTCCCTTTCCTCCTCTCCGGCACCTTTGTCACCACACCCACTGGCTAAACTCTCCCACTATACGGCTCTGCATTGCAGTAGTAGGTTTTTTTATAGTCTTTAGAGTTAAATGTGAATATTTGACAGAAATCTCCCAGGTTGGGGTGAAAGAGGGTTAAATGAATGCATTTGATCATTCGCCTTAATTCGGTACCCATCATTTCAAGGCCTGTGTGGCCTTGTCCTGGGGTGTGTCTATGACTGTGGCTGTGAAGGAGCAGTTTTTTAATAGGTACAAGTACAAAGTATAAAAACTAAAGGATCTATGTGCTGATCATGAAAGAATATGCTAGCCATTCTAATGTAGCTCTGCCAAGTACTTGATTGTGATTTG
The DNA here is from genome assembly GCF_016920785.2 of Ixodes scapularis. Taxonomy (NCBI): domain Eukaryota; kingdom Metazoa; phylum Arthropoda; class Arachnida; order Ixodida; family Ixodidae; genus Ixodes; species Ixodes scapularis. The sequence continues at coordinate 699,654 of NW_024609951.1, read as the reverse complement.
TTTTTATTTCCAGCTACTTGGTTGCCTCAAGATCTGGAGATCCCAGTGGCCACAAGCTTGGACTCAATCTTCTTCTGTGGTCCGGCCAGGACCATGGGGGAGGTAATCCCAGCAACAAGAGCATCACAGTGTCTCCCTGCCTGTGACTTTCGATTAGCATCACGACAAATGAGTCCTCATGCCACCAAGTGTTAGGTATGCTACTCGAAATAAGCATTCTTACCTATTCTTAAGTGAAACAGCAAAAGCACTACTAAGCCTAAAATGCAAAAAACATTCAAATCTCGGGTTGGGTGGAGTTCCAATTACAAAAAGGCGTCTGCAGACATGATTCACATGTGAACTTAAAGCCCACGGATGTAGGTTCGACGGAGTCACAGAAATAACTTCCCGCAGATGGCTTCGCTAGTGCCATACCCAAACAAATTCTTAAAATAATCATTGTGTTACGTTGGTGTCATTAATCTTATGTACCTACCCCACCCAGCAATCGGGAGATGTGAAGTATAAAAAAAATGGGAACTTGCACATTGTCAGCTCTGCAAAGATAATAATATTTTGAACCGAGCATAGCACGTTCAACTTAAGAAAGCAATTCAGTGCAGGCCTAGTTTTAAGCTTCACATATTTGTTATTGCCCTTCATAATGAAGTAAAAACTGCTTAAGTTGTGGCCCACTACAGGCTTTCTATTAGTGTTAAAAAGTGTTATGGCAGTTTAAACAGCTCGCTCCAAATATTTTCTTGAAATGCATAGGTTTATGGAAATTATTATGTGGATGTTTGCAGACAGTCATGGTGAGACCAATCTTTAGTGCCAAATGTTCCACATATTCAGAGTTGGTTGAGTCTGTAAATATTGTAGGTCGCAAATTAAAATTTTAAGGTATGCAATGGGCACAATCATCCGTAATGACTAGCTCTACCTAGGGGAACTTTATACGTTTACTACGGCAAGATGGTTTCACAAAACTAAGTATTTAGTTTATTCAACTCCTCCACTAACCTTATCTCTAGAAACTTTTTATATTCTTTACGATGCTGAGTTAGGATTCTGGAAGTAGTTTTTCTAGAACTACGCTAGACATTTCCAGTTCATAATTTTTGTCGCGAAGAATTTGAGAGAGCCAAACCCTGTAATATACGGATGGAACTCGCAGAATGATGCGACTGGCAGTTTGAAACATTCGGCACTGTAACAGTAACAATGACATGTCACTTGCCTATGTAATGCTCATTGTCGCAGATCAAACTGCTTTTTCCGTCTGCATCATTTTCAGTGGACTCATTCAGCGAACTCGCACCCGAGACTGCAGCGCTGGGTTCTGCGAAGTAATTTGCATGAATATAGATGCAACAGGTTTCTTTGAGTGTGCGTCTAACACGTATTCTTCATATTGAATCTGCTACTGTATTCATGACCATGTCCTTAATTGTATCCACATTCCAGCTTATTTTTATTTTGACATTTGAGTTTTCTTCAGTACTTTTCTCAACATCTGTGCTTCTTGAGCCGTACTCAAGACCATTAATCTTGTCTTTCACTATTACATTAATATATAAAACTGTTGATGCCGAGTGAGAATTCAAGGTCCCGAATCTGTCGTGCGAGTTAAATAAGAACCAATAAAAAGCTCTACAAAGGAAATTTTGTTAAAGGAGGCTGTATAACCATTAAAATAGCACATGCCATGCTAAAAAAAAAATACAAATTCTTGTTGGGTATGCAAGGATGACACTGCTGTTTCTGATGTGTCACAAAAAATCAGTGCCATACAGTGTTCCTTATGGAAGTACAAACTGTCGAATTCAAAGCCCAGAAGTTTTATTCAAGAATGTTCCTCAATACAAATGTATTTAGAGATCTGAGCCACTGACTCATATATGACTATGTGGCGAACATTCTTTTTCATGTGCATTATATTTTACAAGGTCTAGTCTGCATTGATTTATTGCATTCATGCTGAAACTGGGAGGGGTTCTCTGGGTATGAATAAAGATATAAACATTTCTTGAAATCAAAACATTTGAGAACGGACAAAAGGAAGGATCTGAGAACGGTATCTTAGATTCTCTTCTCTTCTTCTTATCTCTAATTTTCACCTTATTTCACCTGATGCATTTTGTTTTTTTAGCGCAGCTCTTAGCACCCGTTTCCGCGTTTCGCGGCGTCGCCCTCGGCGTAACCGCCCAACTAAACTTGGCAGGAAGTCGAAATAATGTTGCGGTCATGTGACGTTAATATTTCCGCTAAGTCTAGCTGAGAAACTAAATATTTTATGGATGACATGACACGGTCATGCAACGTCATTTTCCCCGCTACTTTTAGCGGGAAAACTGCATTTGTGTTGAGGTCATGTGACATCAATTTCCGCGCTAAATTTTGTGGAAAACTTAACCCGCTAAATTTAGTGGGCAAATTTTCCCGCTAAATTCAGGGAAATTTTTCGCTAAATGGGAGGGAGCAGAAGAGTAGGAGGGTTAGGGGGTGGGGGGTCATACCCTCCCATCCTCCTCTTAAAGATCTGTGCTCTAACTTCACATTACAGAGAATTGTAAACGTCTCATTTTTCATCTCATGTTTATTCAACTTTTATATTGCAGGTGCGCTTGCAGCACAAATCTGGGTTGTGCTGATCTTCTACTCACAAGTTGGGAACTCCTGAGTGGCAAGAGTGGGAGTTTGGTCTGACAGCTCAAGGGACACCATTGTTCAGTATTGAATTTTTAATTATCTTCTTTTGAGCAAAGTTAAGCTTTGCTGCTTGCAGTTCTTCTAAAAAGAAATACTTGCAACCAAATTTACCTCGTCACGACATTTTGCCTCTGCTCTTAGTGCTCCTGGTGAGCCTCGGATAAGAGCTTACTGGTGTGCAAACATCGTGCTTGTTTGAAACCACTCGCTGATGTAGACTCGCTGACATCCAGCATTCCAATTAAACGCTGGATGTCCACAGGTCTTTCTTGAACAATGCAAGCGGGAAAAGAACCATACAATCGTATCGTATTGGGGGACATTCTAGAGAGTTTTTTTTGTATGTTTTACAGATTTAAAAAAAAAAAGCCGTAAAAGCTACATATACGCGGTCTGTGCACGTGAGTTATGTGGCCAGGGCGGCATAGTATAAAAGGCTAATTTGTAATGATCAGTCAGCTTATTACAGAGATGTGCCAGTCTTCTTTCAGAAAACTAGATGGAGGTTCATTCTAGCATAGTTTTATCTCGCGAATCTGAATATCCCGTTCGTTTTTGACCAAGATATAACTAAACGTGAGAAAACAAAAAACATCCTACCAATACTGACATCGTAAGAAGACCTTTCGGCCGCCAAGCGTGTCGCTTAAGGGCCGCGCGTCCAATCTCAAGTTTTCTAGGAATATTCTCCCGCATTGGCACCAGTCGCAACACATTTTTCTGCCCTTTTAAAAAATAGCACGTGCGTGTGTAGCTTTGATAGGTGCTGAAGATGCATAAGCAAAGATTTCGAAACCCTACTGAAAAAAACCATTTGAAATTCAAACGGGTGGCAAACTGGTAAATCAAACGGGTGCAAACTTGTCGACCCGTTTGGATCAAACGTGATTATGGGATACGGGTAGCCGTTTGAAACGGTACCCGCTCGAAACGGTACCCATTTGATACAGGTGCCCGTTTGAAACGGGTGCCCGTTTGATACCGGTGCCAGTTCGACCTTGCACGTGACCACACGTTTGAACGTGCCTTGTGAATCGGGAAATTATGCGCTAGCCCTAAACGGCGATCGTCTGGTAGGTTGGTTATCTTAAACTGGGAGGGGTTCTCTGGGTATGAATAAAGATATAAACATTTCTTGAAATCAAATCATTTGAGGACGGACAAAAGGAAGGATCTGAGAACGGTATCTTAGATTCTCTTCTCTTCTTCTTATCTCTAATTTTCACCTTATTTCACCTGATGCATTTTGTTTTTTTAGCGCAGCTCTTAGCACCCGTTTCCGCGTTTCGCGGCGTCGCCCTCGGCGTAACCGCCCAACTAAACTTGGCAGGAAATCGAATTAATGTTGCGGTCATGTGACGTTAATATTTCCGCTAAGTCTAGCTGAGAAACTAAATATTTTATGGATGACATGACACGGTCATGCAACGTCATTTTCCCCGCTACTTTTAGCGGGAAAACTGCATTTGTGTTGAGGTCATGAGACATCAATTTCCGCGCTAAATTTTGTGGAAAACTTAACCCGCTAAATTTAGTGGGCAAATTTTCCCGCTAAATTCAGGGAAATTTTTCGCTAAATGGGAGGGAGCAGAAGAGTAGGAGGGTTAGGGGGTGGGGGGTCATACCCTCCCATCCTCCTCTTCAAGATCTGTGCTCTAATTTCACATTACAGAGAATTGTAAACGTCTCATTTTTCATCTCATGTTTATTCAACTTTTATATTGCAGGTGCGCTTGCAGCACAAATCTGGGTTGTGCTGATCTTCTACTCACAAGTTGGGAACTCCTGAGTGGCAAGAGTGGGAGTTTGGTCTGACAGCTCAAGGGACACCATTGTTCAGTATTGAATTTTTAATTATCTTCTTTTGAGCAAAGTTAAAGGGACACTGACACCCCCCCAAAAAAAATTTTATTTTTTGCCAGGCGCTTCATTATGGTGTCGGAGGACTACCCAATTAATATTTTGCAACAGAGTAGCGTATTTTTTTAATAAAGCCAAATGACGCAACTCCTCGAAACCGAAACCGAAACCCGACGGAGGTCGGAGAAGTGGAGAGAAGAGAGTGAGTGGCGGAAGTCACGTGGCTACACCCTACCGTGCGTTTTTTTTTTTTTTTTCTCCTCTCCGGTAGCAGACGACAGGACATGCGGCGTGCGATGGGGCGTGCGGGAACTGCTCGCCGTGCGATTTTTTTGCAGTTATGTTTGTTCCGCTCGTTGTTCTGTACTCCAAGATGAGTTGTTTTGTACATTGAGGAGTTGGACATGAGTAGTAAGTGGCCGTGGTGAATTTCCATGATCGGCTCCGAAAAGAATACACCCAAGATGTTGCGTGAAGAGCTGGCTCACATTTCCTGAATCGGAAAAAAAGTGGCATTGTGCGACAGAGTTTCCGAAAGATCAACGGGATCGGGACCAACGGCTGGCTGCAATTCCTGTAGAACATATACGGGCACCTCGGAAAGCGGACGTTACCTGATTTATATGCTCCTTGCATTTTGTGGAAAGTGATTACATTGAGCTCGCAGGTGTCAAAACGGAAATCCCGTACCATTTAAATCAGCGAAGTATCGTCCACAACATTAGTTTTTTTATTTTTTTGTTTGTTTCTTCAGTGGTGATTGTAAAAATATATATATATATACATGTAAACATCGAAAAATGTTTGAAGAAAAAAAATTAAGTTCCACGAAGGATCGAACCCGGTCCTACCGCGTGTAAACCGGACGTCTTTCCCACTGAGCTACTGGCGCATCCTTTTTTTTTTTTTTTCCAAACGAAACAAGTTTATTTACAAGTTATTTACAGACATCCTTGCAGTAGGTTCCGCAAACATTATACAAGGCCACATTGAAAAGTAATTCAGAAAACGACAGGTGGATAGCTCGTATAGAAACGTTGTACAAACTGTAGAGACGAGTGTGAAAAACAAAGACTCTGAAAAGAGAGAAAAAAAAAAGAAAGATACACTATCGCCGTGCGGTAAGTAGCTGTCACACAAACTTGACCAGACTTGGCGGAAACGATTGAGAGGAAACGCAAACGATACAGTATGAGACCGCGTGAGCAATTATGCAATCTGTACGAAAAAAAATAATCAATAAATCGAACAAAAAAGGACGCGAAGTTCCAAGGGGGGGAAGAGCCACGGTCCACTTTCGCGCACCGCACACCTCAGCCAACGCCAACGCGCCTACAGTTCACGGGAACTCGCCAGTTTCCCACGCCTGACGTACGTCGTTGCACGCAGCGGCGACGACCTTCCTCGAGTTGTCGCTCGATGCACTCCCAATCACCCGCGTTCGGCTGCCGCGACGTCACCGATAGCACCCACCCCAACGTGGACACGAAGTAGCTCCAGGTTGGACGCGCGTCGAGATGGCATTGCACCATTGCGGTGCGCGACTGCCAGATGGCGTGCAGGCCCAGCAGCATCATCACGTGCGCCACCTCCGTCTTATCCCTCTCCTCGAGTTGCAGATACTTGAAGACGCTCCACTCCACTTCGAAGGAGTCCCTGAGCTCAAACGTCGTCCTCATCTCGTCCCAGAAGAGGTAGGCATTGCTACACTCGACTAGGACGTGCTGGATGGTCTCGGGCGCCCCGCAAAGGTCGCAGTTTAGGGACCACGGCACGAAGAACCCCTTTTGATGGAGCCAGGTTTTAACTGGAAGGACCTCCATGTGCATCCGGACGAAGAAGTCCCTTGTCGCCACAGGGATGGGAAGGATTCGCACGAGTTTGTAAAGTCGCGTCGCGTCGTCGGGCGTCGGTGGTTGTCTGTAGAGCGGTGGCGGGAAGGATGCGGAAACGGCATCCCAGTACAGCCGCCTCTTTCCGACGGTCGCCAGGTATTCCCAGGAGAATTGGGCCTGCAGAAACTCGATGGAGCTGGCGATTTCCTTGTAGAACCTCAGGGCGGCTCCCTTGGTCGTGCGGCCACTCGTGCTCACCATCCAATTCCCGAGATGTAGGAATCCAAGGTGGTGCAGCACGGCGATGAAGGTCGGGTCCTTTGCATCCCGGAAAAGCAGAAAACGCTGCACGTGCAGCTTGAGCACGATGTTAACGAGGCCCAGACCTCCGCTCTCTTTGTGCAGAAAGAGGTTGTTCCTTCGTGTGCTTTCCATGGCGGACTTCCACACGAACATGGCCCAGTTCCGGTGTACTTTTCCGGCCTGGCTGCCCGGGCAGCAGACGGCCTGAGCCCTGTACAGCACGGCTGGCTGGGTAGCTGACTGTGTTGCACACGTGAGCCCGGCTGAAGAAAGAAAAGTTTCTGCACCGCCAGGGCGACAGCTTGGCGGCAACGGAGTTGGCGGTCGGTCTCCACACTGCGGCCATTGATCGCTGCGGGTCCACCGGCACACCCAGGTAGCCGTCGAGCGAAGTGCTCCATCCTATACCTCCGAAAGTTCTTGGCGTAGTCGCCCATTCAGCGAGCCACGCCCCCGCCGACTTCTGTCGGTTGATCATGGCCCCTGAGGCAGCGCAGAACCGGTCCACGTGTCGCAGGATGGTCTGCACCTGTACCTTGGACGAGCAGATAAACGAGACGTCGTCTGCGAAGGCCAGAACGCGGACGTCTTCGTCCCCAAGCCGTAAACCTGAGATGGATGGGTCCGCATTGACTGCCCGGCAGAGTGGCTCCAACTGCAGCGCGAAGAGGATGGGCGAAAGGGGGCAGCCCTGCCGAACCGACCTCCCGATGGAGATGGGACCTCCCCTCTGGCCGTTGATGAGAAGGCGCGTAGAGATGTCTCGGTAGCAGAGCGCGATCCACTCCCGCAGCTCCTCCCCCACGCCGAATCGATCCAGCGCCGCCAGGAGGAACCTGTGGGACACCCGGTCGAAGGCCTGCCGCAGGTCCAGCTGCAGGACCGCCAGGGCCTGGTGACCCTCCGCCGTCGCCTCGCCGATCGCCCGCATGAGGTTCCTGGATATTTTCCTCCCGCGAAGGCCGTAGGTCTGATGGGGCCCTATGATGGACTTGAGACCTGTGTCAAGCAGTGTTGCGGAATGGGCACCCCCATTCCATTCCCACTCCATTCCGGGGAATTAGAGTTTTCGATAATTCCATTCCTTTCAACTCCTAGGAATGGGGACGCTAGGCCCATTCTCACTCCTGGAATGGCTGAATCGTTCCATTCCATTCCTCTAATTCCTAAACGATAAAAGTGTCACTTGACAGCTGCATTACGTTGCAGGGATGGGCAGAAATATTCAAAAATGTATGTTGAAATACAAATACTGGGATAGATGAAAATAGTTGCTAAGATCCTGATACTCAAGTCTGAAACATATCTGTTAAAATATATCGCGATACGTATAGGAAATGCATTTAAAAAGAGGTAAAAAGTTTTTGGAAATACAAATACAAGAATACATTTTAGGGAGGGCAGAAATATAAATACTGATAATGCAATACATTTTTCAAATTTCTTTGAGACGCGAACTGAGATGAGGCTTTAAGTTTGAAGTGAAAGTTTTTTTTTTGTTTTTGTTTTTTGTCCCGAAATTACTTTCCCGCAGGCTTGGCACTTTGCCTTGAAGGTAGTGGTTCCGGACGAAGAGTCCTCAAGTCAATGGGTTTAAAAAACGTTCCATCAAGGATTGACGGCGGTCCCTTCCCTGGCATCCTGTCTGACTGACCAGTGATGCGAAAAGACTTCGACCTCTAAATAAATTCCAACAGAACATCAACACTTCCCCGTCCAATAAGGGCGCCCCTGTCAGCACTGATCCCATGACGCCACGGTGGGATGAACTAGTATTCTTGAATCTGTAGGTGTTGAACATGAAACTTTACCCACGCTGCTGTATGAAAGGAGAATACGTACTTTCGTTGTAGGTGACCTCGTTGAAGACTATGCAGGCAGTTGCATTTAGAAATTTCGAGAAAAGTGGACCATCTGAAGCATCCTGAAGCACATGTCTCACCTTTTGTTACGGTTGAAAAATCGATACGGTGGCCTCCCTGTTGTGACGGTCCTCTCTGCCGACTCTCCGCCTCCAACACATGAATAGCAGTCTTCACGTTTCGCCTAGCATCATTCAAACAGAGACCTTGTGGATTGCGACCTGAGATGGCCGGCACAGGTGCGAGCTCTCCGAGAAACAGCGCGCTCGAGACGAGTCGCAGGTGTACGAAGTCTGGGTCCGCACAGCGAGGCCACGTCTGGCCTCCTTCCTGGGTATCGGATCACCAGAGCAGCGGGTCACGTTAACGTCGGCTGATGACGTACCCTTGAGCCCTGCAATATTACAGGCGCAGGCGCATTCGGATTTGTGTTGAACTTCATTAGTGAAAGGCGCCACCGTCGCCCCTCCTCCCCCCTCTGTTCTTTGCTTTGACGCTTGTTTTTTGTATTGCATTTTTTTTTTCTTTTGCGTATAAGTCTGTTAGGGCCTTACGCGGGTTTACGGTTTCCCGCTCATTTTATTTCTGAACAACCGACTCCCAGACTGGCTCGGTATAGCTGAACGTAAAAAAAAATAAATAAAAAATAAATAAAATATCAAGAACCTGGCCCATTCCATTCCCATTCCATTCCGGGCAAAAGGCATCTAATTCCATTCCCATTCCATTCCCCTCACCGTGGCCGCCATTCCATTCCCATTCCATTCCGGGGTCGCGAAAATGCGGAATGATTCCGGAATCATTCCAACTCCGGAGTGGCAACTCCGCAACACTGGTGTCAAGTCGCCTTGCGAGGATCTTGGCCAGGATTTTATAATCAGAGCAAAGAAGACTGATGGGCCGAAAGTCCCCGACCTCGGAAATAGGGCCCTTTTTAGAATTCTTCGGGATCAGTACCGTGAAGCTTTGCCGCATGGTCGGAGGAAGTAGCCTTCGTCTGCGGATGTCATTGAAGACTCGAGCCAAGATGGGGCACAGAGCGTCAGAAAAGATTTAGTAAAACTCTGACCCGATGCCGTCCGGGCCGGGAGCGTTGTTACGGGACAGGTGCTTGATTGCATGTTGGACCTCGGCCTCCCGGATTGGGCAGTTCAAAATGTCAACCGCCCCCTCAGGAACCGAAGGAGATCCCCGGAGAAAGGGCTCGAAAGCGACATCGTCAAGCCTCTCCTCCCGGAAGAGCTCCCCGAAGGACGTCTCGAAGACGCCCGCGATGTCTTCTCTTGAGGTGAAAACACGAGCTCCTTGCCGCAGCTCCTTGATAGTGTTCTCTGTTGCCCTTTTCCGCTCGTGTGTGCGGAAGATCTTCGAGGGCTGCGTCTCTCCCTCGAGTGTCTCGACTCTGCTCCTCACCTGGGCTTCCTTGTAGCGCTCCTCCAGCATGGCCAGCAGGTGCTCTTTGCAGAGCTTGATGTCGTCACTGAAGGATCCTGGACTGCTCTCCTCCTCCTCCAGCAGTGCCTTGAGGGTGTTCGTGAGGTGAATCCGAGCTTGACGTTCCTCTGCGCCCCTGCGGCGGCCGAGCGCGCACGCGGTATCCCGGAGCTTGATCTTGAACTCCTCCCACGAGACCGCGTCCGCGCCGCCCTCCTCCAGGTTCTGGAGAGCACGCCTCGTCTCCTCAATAAAATCTTCGCTTTCGAGGATGCTGAAGTTCATCTTCCAAGGCGTGTCGCGCCTTGCCCGCACACTTCCGGGGCCCCCAGCAAGAATCTCAGCCGCGACGAAACCGTGGTCTGAGAACGGGACAATCTTCGCATCGTAGGACACGACGCTCCCGGACCACTCGCCAGAGACGTAAACGCGGTCCAGCCGCGCCTGCGACGCGCCCCTCCACCTCGTGAACCGCGGCGAAAACTTGTCAAGCGTCTCCGTCACGTCCACAAGGTCGAAATCGCGCACGGCGTCGCGAAGCGCAGCCGCACCCACGTCGGCTCTTGGGACTGCCGACCCGCTCACTCTATCGCGACTGTTAGTCACGCAGTTGAAGTCTCCGCCGACCACGAGCGTGGCGGGCGTGTCAAGAAGTGCGCGCAGTCCGACGAAAAAGTCCTTGCGCTCCCCCGGCCGGCTAGGGGCATAGACCGATATAAGGCGCACCAGCTGGTCTCCAAGGAGGCAATCGGCAAGTGCAAAGTGCCCACTCGCGCACAGTCTGGGGTCCAGCATTCGGATGCCAGTATTTTTTCTGACTAGGATGGCGGTTCCCCCGGAGGGGCTAGCCGTGAGCGTGTGAACGCACCAAAAAACGTTTCCAAAAAAACGAACAAAACTTTTTGCTTTCTCAGCGGAGCAGATCTTTGTCTCTTGTATGAAAATGACGTCCGCGCTCTCCTCATTAATTAGATCTAATAAAAAACTTTTACGCTTCGTGGCGGTGACACTTATACAATTAAAGGTTTCTATTTTTAAACACTTCATTTAAAATTATTGTATATAAACAGAACACAAAGAAGCAGCCAAGACCAACAGTACAAATGTAGACGTGATAAGACGAGATGAAAGGTACAAACACACCAACTAAGAAAAGAGAACGAAAAGAAAACCAACGAAGCACAACTACCGAGTAAAAATAGAAAAGACAGAGTTGAGGAAAGATAACTCTCACCCAAATTATGGAAAGTGCCGGGTTTCCTCACACATTCTTCAGCGAAGACCGATCCGTTTCGACGGGACGCGAGGCTGGGATTTCGGGAAGGTCTTTGTACTTTTTACGCGCACTCTGTCGTGTTGCCTTGCCCGTGTCCTTGAGAGGCGCACCTGCGTTGGGCTCCGGCGGGGGAGCTTTCCCCGGAGCGGCTGTCGGCGCTGGCGGAGTGGCCTCCTCCGCTTCTTCCCGCGAAGCCGTGGGCATCGTGGGCTCGGAGATGGAAGCTGCCGCGGCAGCCCTCTCCGCCGACACCGGGTCGGGCTCCCCGACCGAAGGGCCCGAGTCGGTGTCGTCTTCGTTCGGTGGTCCCACGCGAATGTCAGCCGAGGGCTGCCGAAGGGTCTACGATCTCGCGTAGAGTCTACAGCTCCGGAGTCGGATGTGCTTCGTTTACCTCGACTACTGCGGCCCCCTCCGTGTCGCCGTCGTCCAGCAGCTCCTGGTGCCGCTCGCGCAGTGGCTCGTGCCTCGTCTTGGAGGCGTACGTTGGGACACAGTCGGCCTCGACGTGTCCGTAGCCCCTGCAGCCGCGACACCACGGCGCCCTGCATTGCCTTCGCATATGCCCCAGCTGGCTGCACCGGAGGCACATGGGAGGCCAGCCGGACACGGAGATGAGCACGGGATAGTCGGCCACGTGTCCCTGGTGCGGCAGCTCATCCCTTCGGCCCCCTTTCTTTAGGATGATCCTTACGGACCGCGTAGATGTTTCGACTTCGTAGTCGTCGGTCGGCGACTTCCACATCTCCCTGGTGATCTCTTTGACGACCCCGAACTCCGCGAAGGCGGCGCTGACCTCCCTATCTGTCACGTAGGTGGGGAGCCAGTGAACCCGCAGCACCACCTCCGTAAAGTTCGGGTCGACCACGACGCACTTCCGGCCTTTCACCTTGACATCCTTCAGCGCGGTCAGCTTGTCCTTAGCGTCTGTTGAGTTCAGGGTGCACACAAACACGTGGTTGAACTGGAAGGCGCCCAGCCCAACCACGTGCTTCATTCCAACAGTCGACTGCAACATATCGGCAAAGTCCTGAGTGCGGTAGGGGCGTCCTCTGGGGTCCCCATGCAGGAAAACGGTCTTCTCAAGCCTGCTGCCACTTGGTAGTGGCGGCAGCAGCATCTTGTAGCCCGAATCTCCGGCGTTGCTCGTATCCTGATGCGCGCCCTCAACGGGGGCAGCCGCTCCGTTGGCCATTCAGACGGTCGCGTGGGGGGAACGGGAGAGCGGAAAAAAAGACGTCCGCTCCCACGCGCGCCCACGTCGGAACCTTTTCTGGAGGATCTCTTTCCCTAGTAACAATTCAGCCGGTAAACTGTAAGTTGGAAAGTTTGCTGTCGATTTTTCTCTAGCAAAAGCACTCCTGGGTCGAAGTCGGGAAGCACCACGCTTTGGGGACATTCGCACCTGGTAAAGAAATCGTACGCGTGCATATTGAACTCGAAGTAGACACGTCGTGCTTGACGTTTGCGCGAGCAATGTCTTCAGCCCCGAGAAGGGATCGACGGCTCGGCGACGTCTTCGTGCAAATCGGCTTGGTGGCCGGGCGTGTCGTACGGGATGAATACCAATTCTTTTGATCACTCCCAAATTTCTCTTTTAACGGTTGACAGAATTCGCCGGTACCGCGAACGACAGTTCTGAAATAGAGGTCCCACGCCCGTCGTCCGCTGCCATCGCCGTCCCCGCGAGTCCCACGATACGCGAAACGACGAACGCACAGAATGCTTCCGGTTGTCTGTGGAACTTTTTTTTTTCAATCAACGTATTTACAGCTTTTTAGAAGCCACAAAAAATGGGTTTCATATTTTTTTCTATTTTTAATAATGAGTGTGTGCCTTCAGTGACCCACGACTTTGATTAAATTTGGTGGTCGCATCGATACCTTAGAAAATGGCCCGTGACCGCGAAAAAGAGAGTGAGCGAGACTCGAACCGGCCACTTCTTGATCGGCGGTTTTCGGGCGGAAAGAAACCGAATTTCGAGCCGCAAATTCTGTTCTGGGTAGTTGAGCTCTCATATGTCACGTAAAACTAAAAACCTCAGCGAGCATAAATACCCTGTCAGTGTCCCTTTAAGCTTTGCTGCTTGCAGTTCTTCTAAAAAGAAATACTTGCAACCAAATTTACCACGTCACGACATTTTGCCTCTGCTCTTAGTGCTCCTGGTGAGCCTCGGATAAGAGCTTACTGGTGTGCAAACATCATGCTTGTTTGAAACCACTCGCTGATGTAGACTCGCTGACATCCAGCATTCCAATTAAACGCTGAATGTCCACAGGTCTTTCTTGAACAATGCAAGCGGGAAAAGAACCATACAATCGTATCGTATTGGGGGACATTCTAGAGAGTTTTTTTTTGTATGTTTTACAGATTTAAAAAAAAAGCCGTAAAAGCTACATTTACGCGGTCTGTGCACGTGAGTTATGTGGCCAGGGCGGCATAGTATAAAAGGCTAATTTGTAATGATCAGTCAGCTTATTACAGAGATGTGCCAGTCTTCTTTCAGAAAACTAGATGGAGGTTCATTCTAGCATAGTTTTATCTCGCGAATCCGAATATCCCGTTCGTTTTTGACAAAGATATAACTAAACGTGAGAAAACAAAAAACATCCTACCAATACTGACATCGTAAGAAGACCTTTCGGCCGCCAAGCGTGTCGCTTAAGGGCCGCGCGTCCAATCTCAAGTTTTCTAGGTATATTCTCCCGCATTGGCACCAGTCGCAACACATTTTTCTGCCCTTTTAAAAAATAGCACGTGCGTGTGTAGCTTTGATAGGTGCTGAAGATGCATGAGCAAAGATTTCGAAACCCTACTGAAAAAAACCATTTGAAATTCAAACGGGTGGCAAACTGGTAAATCAAACGGGTGCAAACTTGTCGACCCGTTTGGATCAAACGTGATTATGGGATACGGGTAGCCGTTTGAAACGGTACCCGCTCGAAACGGTACCCATTTGATACAGGTGCCCGTTTGAAACGGGTGCCCGTTTGATACAGGTGCCAGTTCGACCTTGCACGTGACCACACGTTTGAACGTGCCTTGTGAATCGGGAAATTATGCGCTAGCCCTAAACGGCGATCGTCTGGTAGGTTGGTTATCTTAAACTGGGAGGGGTTCTCTGGGTATGAATAAAGATATAAACATTTCTTGAAATCAAAACATTTGAGGACGGACAAAAGGAAGGATCTGAGAACGGTATCTTAGATTCTCTTCTCTTCTTCTTATCTCTAATTTTCACCTTATTTCACCTGATGCATTTTGTTTTTTTAGCGCAGCTCTTAGCACCCGTTTCCGCGTTTCGCGGCGTCGCCCTCGGCGTAACCGCCCAACTAAACTTGGCAGGAAATCGAATTAATGTTGCGGTCATGTGACGTTAATATTTCCGCTAAGTCTAGCTGAGAAACTAAATATTTTATGGATGACATGACACGGTCATGCAACGTCATTTTCCCCGCTACTTTTAGCGGGAAAACTGCATTTGTGTTGAGGTCATGTGACATCAATTTCCGCGCTAAATTTTGTGGAAAACTTAACCCGCTAAATTTAGTGGGCAAATTTTCCCGCTAAATTCAGGGAAATTTTTCGCTAAATGGGAGGGAGCAGAAGAGTAGGAGGGTTAGGGGGTGGGGGGTCATACCCTCCCATCCTCCTCTTCAAGATCTCTGCTCTAATTTCACATTACAGAGAATTGTAAACGTCTCATTTTTCATCTCATGTTTATTCAACTTTTATATTGCAGGTGCGCTTGCAGCACAAATCTGGGTTGTGCTGATCTTCTACTCACAAGTTGGGAACTCCTGAGTGGCAAGAGTGGGAGTTTGGTCTGACAGCTCAAGGGACACCATTGTTCAGTATTGAATTTTTAATTATCTTCTTTTGAGCAAAGTTAAAGGGACACTGACACCCCCCCAAAAAAAAATTTTATTTTTTGCCAGGCGCTTCATTATGGTGTCGGAGGACTACCCAATTAATATTTTGCAACAGAGTAGCGTATTTTTTTAATAAAGCCAAATGACGCAACTCCTCGAAACCGAAACCGAAACCCGACGGAGGTCGGAGAAGTGGAGAGAAGAGAGTGAGTGGCGGAAGTCACGTGGCTACACCCTACCGTGCGTTTTTTTTTTTTTTTTTCTCCTCTCCGGTAGCAGACGACAGGACATGCGGCGTGCGATGGGGCGTGCGGGAACTGCTCGCCGTGCGATTTTTTTGCAGTTAAGTTTGTTCCGCTCGTTGTTCTGTACTCCAAGATGAGTTGTTTTGTACATTGAGGAGTTGGACATGAGTAGTAAGTGGCCGTGGTGAATTTCCATGATCGGCTCCGAAAAGAATACACCCAAGATGCTGCGTGAAGAGCTGGCTCACATTTCCTGAATCCGAAAAAAAGTGGCATTGTGCGACAGAGTTTCCGAAAGATCAACGGGATCGGGACCAACGGCTGGCTGCAATTCCTGTAGAACATATACGGGCACCTCGGAAAGCGGACGTTACCTGATTTATATGCTCCTTGCATTTTGTGGAAAGTGATTACATTGAGCTCGCAGGTGTCAAAACGGAAATCCCGTACCATTTAAATCAGCGAAGTATCGTCCACAACATTAGTTTGTTATTTTTTTGTTTGTTTCTTCAGTGGTGATTGTAAAAATATATATATATATACATGTAAACATCGAAAAATGTTTGAAGAAAAAAAATTAAGTTCCACGGAGGATCGAACCCGGTCCTACCGCGTGTAAACCGGACGTCTTTCCCACTGAGCTACTGGCGCATCCTTTTTTTCTTTTTTCCAAACGAAACAAGTTTATTTACAAGTTATTTACAGACATCCTTGCAGTAGGTTCCGCAAACATTATACAAGGCCACATTGAAAAGTAATTCAGAAAACGACAGGTGGATAGCTCGTATAGAAACGTTATACAAACTGTAGAGACGAGTGTGAAAAACAAAGACTCTGAAAAGAGAGAAAAAAAAAAAGAAAGATACACTATCGCCGTGCGGTAAGTAGCTGTCACACAAACCTGACCAGACTTGGCGGAAACGATTGAGAGGAAACGCAAACGATACAGTATGAGACCGCGTAAGCAATTATGCAATCTGTACGAAAAAAAAAAAAAATCAATAAATCGAACAAAAAAGGACGCGAAGTTCCAAGGGGGGGAAGAGCCACGGTCCACTTTCGCGCACCGCACACCTCAGCCAACGCCAACGCGCCTACAGTTCACGGGAACTCGCCAGTTTCCCACGCCTGACGTACGTCGTTGCACGCAGCGGCGACGACCTTCCTCGAGTTGTCGCTCGATGCACTCCCAATCACCCGCGTTCGGCTGCCGCGACGTCACCGATAGCACCCACCCCAACGTGGACACGAAGTAGCTCCAGGTTGGACGCGCGTCGAGATGGCATTGCACCATTGCGGTACGCGACTGCCAGATGGCGTGCAGGCCCAGCAGCATCATCACGTGCGCCACCTAGCTCCGTCTTATCCCTCTCCTCGAGTTGCAGATACTTGAAGACGCTCCACTCCACTTCGAAGGAGTCCCTGAGCTCAAACGTCGTCCTCATCTCGTCCCAGAAGAGGTAGGCATTGCTACACTCGACTAGGACGTGCTGGATGGTCGCGGGCGCCCCGCAAAGGTCGCAGTTTAGGGACCACGGC
This sequence comes from Ixodes scapularis, assembly GCF_016920785.2. NCBI lineage: Eukaryota > Metazoa > Arthropoda > Arachnida > Ixodida > Ixodidae > Ixodes > Ixodes scapularis. The sequence goes on along the minus strand of NW_024609951.1, from coordinate 682,734 downwards.
ACGAAGAACCCCTTTTGATGGAGCCAGGTTTTAACTGGAAGGACCTCCATGTGCATCCGGACGAAGAAGTCCCTTGTCGCCACAGGGATGGGAAGGATTCGCACGAGTTTGTAAAGTCGCGTCGCGTCGTCGGGCGTCGGTGGTTGTCTGTAGAGCGGTGGCGGGAAGGATGCGGAAACGGCATCCCAGTACAGCCGCCTCTTTCCGACGGTCGCCAGGTATTCCCAGGAGAATTGGGCCTGCAGAAACTCGATGGAGCTGGCGATTTCCTTGTAGAACCTCAGGGCGGCTCCCTTGGTCGTGCGGCCACTCGTGCTCACCATCCAATTCCCGAGATGTGGGAATCCAAGGTGGTGCAGCACGGCGATGAAGGTCGGGTCCTTTGCATCCCGGAAAAGCAGAAAACGCTGCACGTGCAGCTTGAGCACGATGTTAACGAGGCCCAGACCTCCGCTCTCTTTGTGCAGAAAGAGGTTGTTCCTTCGTGTGCTTTCCATGGCGGACTTCCACACGAACATGGCCCAGTTCCGGTGTACTTTTCCGGCCTGGCTGCCCGGGCAGCAGACGGCCTGAGCCCTGTACAGCACGGCTGGCTGGGTAGCTGACTGTGTTGCACACGTGAGCCCGGCTGAAGAAAGAGAAGTTTCTGCACCGCCAGGGCGACAGCTTGGCGGCAACGGAGTTGGCGGTCGGTCTCCACACTGCGGCCATTGATCGCTGCGGGTCCACCGGCACACCCAGGTAGCCGTCGAGCGAAGTGCTCCATCCTATACCTCCGAAAGTTCTTGGCGTAGTCGCCCATTCAGCGAGCCACGCCCCCGCCGACTTCTGTCGGTTGATCATGGCCCCTGAGGAAGCGCAGAACCGGTCCACGTGTCGCAGGATGGTCTGCACCTGTACCTTGGACGAGCAGATAAACGAGACGTCGTCTGCGAAGGCCAGAACGCGGACGTCTTCGTCCCCAAGCCGTAAACCTGAGATGGATGGGTTCGCATTGACTGCCCGGCAGAGTGGCTCCAACTGCAGCGCGAAGAGGATGGGCGAAAGGGGGCAGCCCTGCCGAACCGACCTCCCGATGGAGATGGGACCTCCCCTCTGGCCGTTGATGAGAAGGCGCGTAGAGATGTCTCGGTAGCAGAGCGCGATCCACTCCCGCAGCTCCTCCCCCACGCCGAATCGATCCAGCGCCGCCAGGAGGAACCTGTGGGACACCCGGTCGAAGGCCTGCCGCAGGTCCAGCTGCAGGACCGCCAGGGGCTGGTGACCCTCCGCCGTCGCCTCGCCGATCGCCCGCATGAGGTTCCTGGATATTTTCCTCCCGCGAAGGCCGTAGGTCTGATGGGGCCCTATGATGGACTTGAGACCTGTGTCAAGTCGCCTTGCGAGGATCTTGGCCAGGATTTTATAATCAGAGCAAAGAAGACTGATGGGCCGAAAGTCCCCGACCTCGGAAATAGGGCCCTTTTTAGAATTCTTCGGGATCAGTACCGTGAAGCTTTGCCGCATGGTCGGAGGAAGTAGCCTTCGTCTGCGGATGTCATTGAAGACTCGAGCCAAGATGGGGCACAGAGCGTCAGAAAAGATTTTGTAAAACTCTGACCCGATGCCGTCCGGGCCGGGAGCTTTGTTACGGGACAGGTGCTTGATTGCATGTTGGACCTCGGCCTCCCGGATTGGGCAGTTCAAAATGTCAACCGCCCCCTCAGGAACCGAAGGAGATCCCCGGAGAAAGGGCTCGAAAGCGACATCGTCAAGCCTCTCCTCCCGGAAGAGCTCCCCGAAGGACGTCTCGAAGACGCCCGCGATGTCTTCTCTTGAGGTGAAAACACGAGCTCCTTGCCGCAGCTCCTTGATAGTGTTCTCTGTTGCCCTTTTCCGCTCGTGTGTGCGGAAGATCTTCGAGGGCTGCGTCTCTCCCTCGAGTGTCTCGACTCTGCTCCTCACCTGGGCTCCCTTGTAGCGCTCCTCCAGCATGGCCAGCAGGTGCTCTTTGCAGAGCTTGATGTCGTCACTGAAGGATCCTGGACTGCTCTCCTCCTCCTCCAGCAGTGCCTTGAGGGTGTTCGTGAGGTGAATCCGAGCTTGACGTTCCTCTGCGCCCCTGCGGCGGCCGAGCGCGCACGCGGTATCCCGGAGCTTGATCTTGAACTCCTCCCACGAGACCGCGTCCGCGCCGCCCTCCTCCAGGTTCTGGAGAGCACGCCTCGTCTCCTCAATAAAATCTTCGCTTTCGAGGATGCTGAAGTTCATCTTCCAAGGCGTGTCGCGCCTTGCGGGGCGGCGAGAAGCCGAGCTTCTCGCCGCCCCGCCGCCATTTCCAAGGTTCGAGCGTGCTAAAATGCGCGCGTGCGTGTTTTTTTTTTTTTTTTTGAGGTTACAAAAACAAATTTCACTGGAATGCCTGGGGAGAGGGAGAGGGACTGTCCCTGTGGTCCTCGCCCCCTCCCTCCTCTCTTGTCACCCGTCACATGACTCGCAGCCACGCGCGAGCTACACGCTTATAAGCATGGAGATCCGGAAGGGTGCGCCTAGCAGCCGCTTTTTTCTTTGTCTGCTTGTTGTCAGTTGCAGCTCGAACTTCGCGCGTCCACCTGCTTCGATCTGTCGCCTAACCTTGCGGTCTTATTAGGATGTCTCTCGACAACGTATTGGATGTGCACCAAAGCTAGCAGTGTTCGAAACGTCCTACGTCTATATCGGCAACAAGCGATTCTTCAAAGAAGTCAGGAATTCTTGCGGTTTGGCTGGGTTCGGCAACTGACAGCTTGTGCGCCACATCGTGTTGAAACTCCCAAGAAGCCGTTCCGTCTCATTTTTGTTTGTGTGGTTGTCCTGCTTTGACCGTGTCGACAAATATCACGGATTAATTCTTTCAAGTCCGCTATTTTTATGGTAAGTGCACTGCAACCTACTTCTTGGCAACGATTGACCGTTCTTCTACTCGTACTCTTCCAGATTATCTATATAATTATGCAGCCACTATTCTTGCGGCAGCCGGGCGAATAATTTCCCGAAAGTCTACCTTCATAGTCTAGAATTACCTGGCTTCTTGTATGATTTGCTATCTTCTCAGTTGTACAAAAGCTTAGAGTGCCTCTCACATTTCACAGATCGCTTGCACGTTTGTACTTGTCTACAAAAGACGTAATAAACTTTGAGGAGAATTGAGAATAAACTTTTGTGTATGTTTTCCTGTCCATTTGCAAGCAGCTACGTGAGCACATTTGTTCTACGCGTTTTCTCCATGTTATAAATAGGTTTATGAGTTTCGGTACGTCTTAAATAAGTTTAAGAAAACCAACCTACCAGACGATCCCCGTTTAGGGCTAGCGCATAATTTCCCGATTCGAATGGCACGTTCAAACATGTGGTCACGTGCAAGGTCGAACGGGCACCTGTATCAAACGGGCACCTGTATCAAACGGGCACCAGTTTCAAACGGGTATCGTTTCGAGCGGGTACCGTTTCAAACGGCTACCCGTATCCCATAATCACGTTTGATCCAAACGGGTCGATAAGTTTGCACCCGTTTGATTTACCAGTTTGCCACCCGTTTAAATTTCAAATGTTTTTTTCAGTACGGGAATGTATTTTTTTTTCGTTTTTTAACTAGTTGGGTTTTCTTTATCTGTCCTAATGTTTGGATCTATGCGTAGCATAATGAAAAGTTGCCACTCATTCTGTGTAAGGTCCGAGAAAGTGTGCGTTATGTCAACAGAGCACGTATTGAATTCCTAATGACACTATCAGTCCTTCCTTATTGAAAAAAGGCAATATGAACTCGGCTTATTGGAAATATTGTATTCCAATGAAGATTATGGAAACCAATAAAAACGTATTGTTATCCGATTAACCCAATACGCACGATGGGAATTCATATCGGAGCACAATATCCCGATATAGTATGCCGTTATTGGTATACAACAGGCTATTGGAGAACAATATCCCGATATAACTTGCGGTTATTGGTATACAACACGATATCGGTGCACAATATCCCGATATAGTATGCCGTTATTGGTATACAACAGGCTATTGGGGAACAATATCCCGATATAACTTGCGGTTATTGGTATACAACACGATAACGGAGCACAATACACCGATATAATACACGGTTATTGGAATAGAATACGACATCGCGTGCATATTGGTGTCCGATATGGACCTACTGTACGGCCACACGATATACAAATATCGGTCGCCGATCATGAGACCAAAGGAAAATACAATATGATATCGCGCGCATAAATCTCAGAACGCGGATACCAAGTTACCAACATGAATTACGTTGGCATATCCACACGGCAATACGCGAGAAATATATTGGGTGTGGATACACACATAGTATAAACGTTCTGCGTTGCGAACACATTAACATTGATCGACAGTGCAAGTATGTACAGCTGTTAGTACGGCACACAGTACACACAGCCTCGCGCGTTTGAAACTAGACAACCACCAAACCATTCAGAATAACTATAGCCGGAACACCCGCCGCGACCTACCTTTTAATGACAAAGCCCAATAACGACGTGCTCATTGGAGTGATTGTTTTCCAACAAATGTTTATTGCAGTTGTAATGCAACAAAAGTTGATCGCCAAACGATAAACCCAACGTACCTGGATACAATTCGATGTTGCAACACAACATCGCAATACAACAAGAAACCATCGGTGTTGAGACACAACCACCAGGCCGAATACGATATCAATACGAAGTTACCGTAGGCGAGAAACACAACATCAAACACGATATGTTCGAAGTTACCGGTGTTGGGACCGAAATCGAACACGATACGTGGCAATGTCGGTTCGCACGATAAAATAATGAGAGTGAATAGGTTTGACAGGTCACGTCCATGTAGTCGCTTCTTACGAGCACATTTATCGATATTGACCCACCTTTCTGGGTAATCCGATGTGGTACACAAAATCCACGACGACATGCGAGCACATTTCACCCACCACTTTTCGTCGCCTGTTTCGCGAGATTCACACACTGTACAAAAAACGACGTCAAAAATACGCGCATTTGCGCCATGAAACGATACGTTACAGCCTCGTTTTTCGAGAAGATAGTTTCCATCGCCAACCCGCGCGCCTGCGCGCGCAAGCTCGAGCTCCGGAAGCAATTTGAACATCGAACAGTTCGAACCAGTGGGGTAAAGGTGGGAGAGGAGGAGTGGCAAATCCCGTGCGGCGACATCCTGGGTCCCGAGTGAACGATCGCGAAAGAGAACGACAGAACACGAGAGAAAGAAAGCAACATTGCCAGCTGAAGGACGACAGTCGCAATGGTAAACGCGAAGACTGAAAACTCTCAGCAATATAAACAGTGATAATTTAACGTTGTAAACTAAGTTCTGAGCTATTTTAACGTTTATAAAAAGCAATATAGTCATTACGCTGCATTAACTTCCCTTCTGTCGAAATCTCCCACATCTGGTGGTTGCGTGGTTTCGTATTCCTCAACCGCGCCCCCCGCGCCCTACTGGCCAAGCCGGGTATCTGGTTTAGTTTAGCGTTGACTCGAGGCCGTACATGTGCGCGCTATGCAAAAAGAAAGCTTCGAAAGGAACGCGAATATCTTTCCACCGGTAGAATCGTGGATTGTTGAAGTTCATGACACTGCTCTGATGATATATTTGTGAAATTGAACGCAGTTAGTAACCTTGTGGGACCCCGAGGGTCTGCCTGCATACTCCGCCGCTCGCGGCAGCCAGAATGCATGGGAAAATGGCGGACCTTTTCCTCAAGAGTCAGCATGTATAATCTCTATGGTTCGAACTTCGAAGGGAGCGAGCCCGGCGAGCCCGCGATGCCCGCGAGCCGGCGTGCTGCCGAGCCTGCAGAGCGGCCGAGAGCCGCCAAGCCGAGCATGCGCAGTGGGCAGCGGGCGGGCGTCGGTTGCGCGACCCGGCGACCCGGCCAACCCGGCCAGCCGGCGCCGTCGCGCTGCCGGCGTGATTGGCGTTCGTCGCACTCTGTGCTCGTGGGCATCGAGCGAAACCTACACACTTTCAATTGCTTCGAATGGTACGTGTACACGACTCTGTTACTCGCAGCATTGAGTGCTTTCGTGTACGCGGATAAAAGTAGACACCGAAGGACAGAAAGGAGACGTGAAGTTTTTAAATCGCAGGCCTTTTGGACGCATGTGTCCCCTGTTGAAAGCCTCTAGCTGTGCTCTGTTGCAGGCGTCATTTCGACTGCGTGTGCTTCAATGTAACGTCAGTCACTGTTCACACTCAGCTAGCTTTGCCAGTTTTTATCTCATGTGCGAAGTAGACGTAGAAACCAGCGCCGCGTCTCTTTCGGATACTCAGCCTCCAGCCTCCTTCCTTCCGGCGTGCTTTCTGCTGCGACCGTTCGGCGCATTGGATTCGCGGGCGCGTCAGGCTCGTTCGAAGCAGGCTCTGGTTCGAAGAGGCGTTGTTTGAAGCTGACGAGTCTCCGAGGTGTTACCGGAGCTTCTCTTTAGGAAAGTCGCAATCGACGCTGGGCGGCTCGGCTCTGAGCTCCTACTTTTCTTCTCCCTGGTAGACCATGGGTGCCGATGAACGATTTTGAAAAAACGCTAGCGAGTGACTTTGTGACGCCGCCCACCTGTCGTTCTATCAACGGCGCTGAGCAAATGATGTACAGAAAAAAAAACTCGTTTTTTTATATTTTGTCGTCCATTTTTCACCTCGACGCAACTGAATCGCGGCTGTACGTCGGTTGACTCATTACTTTGCCTAGATTGTAACGGAACCTTTTTGGTGTGATCTTATTGTGATATCGTTAAATCTCGCCTTTTCACCTTGGCTGCACACTTCTAGACGACATTCTACACATTGCACTCCTTGTCGACATGTCGCTGGTGCTTTAGACTATTTGGAAATCACTGTTTGCTCACTCCTTGGTGCACATATTTTATGTTCAACATCAGTTATCTGAAGGAGGCTCCATGAAACCCTGGAATTTGTTTAGAGGTACCTCTACATACTGTATTAGAGTGCTGTTTTGTGTGTTGTAGGTTCGTACCAAACCAAATTGCACTTTGTAATATACCCTATGACTGTTTACTACAATTAAAGTTGCAATGAAACATTGGCCACGAGAGGTGACTCGGCCAACGTGGCCGACAAAGTCCTCGCATAATTTTCTCTATGGGTCATTTTGGATGTTGACAAATTTTTTTGTGAATAATGAGTGTTATGCACATATGTTTCTTCTACTTTTCAGAAAAGTACTTTAGTTAGATAAACCCCAGCAAAGGCAGCAAGAGAGTCTCATAGGGTCGCACCAAGGATAACGGCATTCCTGCTCGAGTCTCGGGTCTTCTCACTGAACTTCACTGAACATAATGGTACATGTCTTTTCCTTAACTTTGTGAGAGCCAAGGGTGAAAGACGAGGCAGAGGGCACGTGACAGGCGGTCGGCGGAGAAGTCACGAGCTGGTGCGAGACAGTGCCTGCTGAGCGAGGCTGGAGCTGGGCAGGAACATCGGAGCCGGGCTGCCTGGCCTGGCCCATGCCGAACCCCGGAGCGGTCCACCAGCGAGGTTTGAAGTCCAGACCGGTAGAAACGGGGATTCCTGGCAATCTAGCCTAGGCCACGACGATCCCGGGGTGGTTCCGCAGCGAGACTCGGGCAGTGATAGCCCGGGACAGCCAGCCTACGCAGCGCTGGCGTGGGAAGGACGTTCCGCAGGCCTGGAAACAGGCTCGGACTGTGAGCTCTGATCGATGGGCGACAACAAGGGTCGGCGTGCCTGGACTGCCGGCTCTGAACGACGGGCAACCGTGAGGTACAGTAAACTTATTCGCTGTCTTCTCGTTGCTGTATGTCACTCCCTGGGTGACGGGCGGAGCGCATGACGATTGCGCGGTGATTATTAGTAGCTAAGCGAACTCCATAAAGAAAACAACATTAAAATGGTACATCCAACGTGGGGCTCGTTCGGTATGCCTCTGCTTCTAGTCGTCCCCATGGAGTCTCACGGATTCGTTGAGCGGGTTGTTCACTAACGGTAACGATGCCCGTTGAGACAAATATGTTGGTAGTTTGGCGACTTGTCTTACGACAGTGCTCAGCAGGTGTCTCCTCGAATCGGGTACCTAAAGGGCTCGAAGAACGAGGTTGCAGACACGCTTTCTCGGGTACCCCAGAATGGTGGTTGGCAGGAGACGGGGAGCGCGGTTAAGATGTAGAAAAGTCGTCTTCAGAGGCAGAGGAGAGTCACGGCATGTTCGCTGGAAGGCAGGATAACGAGTGGCAGTAGGGGGAACAGCCAGGACTCATTGCAGATTTAGGATTTAGGCTTGGGGTGATACGGTAGGCAAGTCAGCGCTTGTCGAGGCCTGGAGTGCAGATGGGTTTTTGTCAGTGGGTGCTGGAAAGATTGCGGAAATGGCAGTTGACACCGGGAACACTGGCAAACGACATTGTCAGGGGGTGCCGGGTAAACTGGCGGAAATTGCGGTTGGCACCGGGAACACTGGCAGGCGAGTTAATGAGCACAGTGATGTGATTGTTGCGCCAAGGGGCGAACCCTGCTACATCCTGCTACATTTGGCCAAAATATGGGTACTCTGCGCCTAGCCTGCGCCAAAAAAACAATTTAGGTCACCTTTTAAAACCGTAACTAAACTGAGTACCGTAATTGAGCACACATAAGCGGCCAGGCCGCCCGACACAAAGTACCCTGCATCAATGGTCCACGCGGTCTTGCAAGGGTTTTCTCGCCGTCTCTCGTTTTGCGCTTTTGTCGCCTCGGAAGTCTTGTCTCGCGTCTTTTTACGATTTTTTCTACGAGAGACGCGGGCGTGTCCGGACGCTCTAATTGAAGCGTGCCGTTTATCAGGCCACCCATGCCGTCGTGCTGGGAAACAAAACCACGTTTTTGCGCGGCGGGAGTTACTTTGTGAGCTGAAGCACTCGCTCCTGAAAGCAACGGCCGTTGGAAAACCATATTTGGTCCCTGCCTTGGTCGCGCGACGTCGGGTGTTGCCATCCGCACGTCGCTGCAATATGGCGCTTTCTAAACGGAATCGTAAGGACTGGCGCATGTTCATCAGTATTCCTGTTCTTGTTTAAATCATATAGCTACTACAAGAATCCCTCCATAACTCAAAGACTGTTGCGTCGAAGTATTGATTACCTAGGTTACTCTCAGTAGCTAGGCTTTCTTTCGAGAAGGACCCCCGATACGTGAAAAATCTGCCACGAAAGAAAGTTAGTGAAGAGAAGTGAGCTACAGCAAAGAAGGCAATGTCTGCACACTAAACCCGCACACGGCGCGCTTGTATGTCTCGAGTTCAGTCGTTGCGCAAAGCGCTCTAAGAACTTTTGCACCCTGGCTCGCTACGCCTTGCATCGATGCGCCCAGGTTTTTTTTTGTTTTGTTTTTGTTTGTAGTGGGTTTAGCTTGTATTTTGCTTGCCGGCCTGGCAAGCACGTGTTGCTGGACTGTTTTTCGTCGTATGCTGGACAGTTACATTTTGCTTTCAATTTTGGGAACCAGTTGGCGACGGAGCGGAAAGGCATGGTTTCGGTTTCAATCGAACAGCCATCTTCACTCGCGCGACGTAGCACGTGAATGCAAGACTGCCCAAGTTGCCTTAATGTGCAGGCGAACATGACTGTACGACAGAGGCACCAGCCGGGACGCTTGCAATTCATTGTTTTACGTTTGCTTGCTTTTGACAAAGCTCTGGCACGTCGAAAACCAGTAAAACGGGGGCAAAAGGTTTTTCGGAGTTGCTCGGCAATGCCTACAGCACTGTGAATTTTTGGGATGTCTCTTCGGAGACACTGAAAGTGGAAATTCATTACTAGCCGAAGGCCCAGCGAGGCTTGCAGCAGCCGTGCACAAAGTTTCGGAAAGCAAAAAGAAAAACACCCGCTAGTCGTAATGCATCTTAGTCTTGTGTACAATTTGGCATTGCACTGCAGTATAATTACGTGTTTCATCAGTCGGAGACTGCTTCCATTTATTATATTATATAACTAGTCAACCTAATGCTGTGATATTTACTGCTAAGCTGGTCATTTTCAAAAACTTTTAATATAGGCAGTTTGGTTCTTATTTATGTATAGCGGGTACATATAGGTATATGTATCATTTAAAATGTGTCATGCCATTGGCATTTCAGTTACATGCTTAAAGGCTCCCGGGCGGTCTAACTTGACCATAATTTGTTTATTGCGGCGAGCAATGTTCGTTTGTCCAGCACTTGTAACGAATACTTTTATTTCTTTCTTTTATTCCTCTCTTAACATTTGGTACCACTCGGTTAACGCGGCCGGACGCCGGATTTTTCGTTACATGGACATATAATACTTTCGCATTAAAAAGGCACATTTAGTCAGGAATGTGCCTTTTCGTGTGGTAGAGTCGCACAGCTGCCCACCACTTTGAAACTCACAACTGAAGTACGAAAAGGCGTTAGTGATCACCAAATCAGGTTCACGCCATTAATAGGTGAAGGATCCTTTTGGGTGCTCTGAAGGTTTGTGGGGAATTTTCTTTCGTTGATTCATTGGCGCATTTCGCTGTTGATCGCAGTCCTGCACCTCGTTAGCTCTAACGGGCAGGATGGACAGCTTGGCAGACTCGTCGGCTGAATCTTCCGTGTGTAGTTTAGCGTTGTCCTTATGCTGCTTCAAGTAGGGATGCATGTGAGCAGTGCGCAGAACATATGCCTCTTGCCTACGCTTCTATATTCATTGCTGGTCGCAGCGAAATAGCCAAGTGATGTGTGCCATGTTTGCCCTAATAAGTTTGTAAGACACTTTGGATATGTCGTAATATTCCGTTGTAAGTCACACAAAAGTTGCGACAATTGTGTTTTGTTAATACGGATTTCTTCTCGGGTTTTGTCATACGCAACTTGTTATCGTAAGTTTGCTTTTTGAATTCGGCCTCTGATGTCTCGATCCTCCCAATAATTCAAACTTAGTGTATTGCATCCATTGTGGAACAGGGGCAGATCCAGACCTCCGTTTTGGGGTGGGTGGAAAATTTTTAAGGATACTATTCTCCTATTCTTTCTTGCCCAAGGGGTCCACTAATGTCAAATTGCCCTCCAAGAAGGGGGGAGGGAGGGGGATCGACTTTGTTTGAGGGGGGGGGGGGTGGCTGCCCCCCCCCCCCCTCTCTTGGATCCGCCACGGTTGTGAAAGCTGCAGTTGACACTCACCCATTTGGAGCATGGCTTTGTGATCCGCATAGAACCCTATTATTGTTTCCTTCCTGTCCGTTGTGATTAAAAATACTTGTTCAAAATTGTAAACAAACACAACAAAAGTAAATAGAAATACAGAGGTACAAGAATTGGACATAAAACACTGGCGCCAGTGTTTACCACCACTTATTGTCTATGTGTTTTTTGCGGCGCTTGTCTACGATCATGGATCAATTGGCCCGAATTGCCATATCAATTCTGCGAGATGCTTATAAGTCTTAGCTTCTCTATGTTCAAATTTGGTAAACTTCATAAGCGACAACATCTGCTCACTTATCTTTGGTAGACCTTTTCAAAAGCCGAAATAAAAGAGTTCAATGCGGCGGAAAATACATTGAGCGATTTATTCTCGCAGACTCCGGGCAAAATATATTTTTGCATTATGGTGCCCCTGACAATGTTGTTAGTGCCACTCATTAAACTATCAAGGTGGTGTGTAAATTAAGTGCCTAAGTGAGCAGAAATGTAGGAATTTTAGATGTGACTTTCCGCATTTAAGGCTCGTTTACACATACAGTGCAGCACTAACTCAGCCCTGTTAAGGCAATGAGTCACTGCTACTTCCATAGCTTGTATCGTGTGTTCTGAGTGTCCTCCTTTCCTATAGGACTGATGTCCCGGTTTGTAATACTGATTCAGCGCTGAGGTAGTGCTGCGCTGTGAACAGGATACCTTGCTCGGACTTTGAAGTTTAGATAAGCAGATCAATGTGTAACTGTGCATCTTGTTTCTTTATAGGTTACCAGTACAAGGTCTCCCATGGACATGAAGGCAGTACAAGGTCTCCCATGGACATGAAAGCAGTGTACCGTATACTCAAATTTTGCATTTAAAAAAAAACAGTTATTACTCCTTCACACGGTTTTATGCAGGCATTTTCCGAACACTGCATGCGTATATAGGCATACATAAATGTGACACTTGACTCACTTTCCCCTTCCCTCAAAGCAACGGTTAGATCCGGACCACATGTCATGCAACCTATTGCCGTCTTCCCTCTTAGAGCCCTCTATCTAGAAACCCACGCTAGGAGTATAATTTCTAATACATTTCATTTGAAAGTCTAGATACAGTGCTTTGAGTCTCTGTTGAAAATCAAATGTTTTTTTTTTTTCTACTGCGTTGCAATTCAGGTTTTGATGGGCCATCTCATTAAGTATATTCCGACTCGTCGGAATTTACCTAATGAGATGGCACGTCAAAACCTCAAGTACAACGCGTTAGAAAAAACATTTGATTTTCAACAGAGACTCAAAGCAGTGTATCTAGGCTTTCAAATGAAATCTATTAGAAATTCTTCTGAGGTGGCACGGGAAAACCTTAATTGAAACGCGGTGGCCAATAGTTTTCGTAAACTCCCTAGGGTCTCGTTACAAAAAATCGATTGTTTTTCAACACAAACTCGAAACGGTGTCAATATACTTTCAAATTATATTCATATGAAATACATTAGAAACTTTATGCGGTAGCACGTCGAAACTTCAATTAGAACGCGATGGCCAATAGTTTTCGTAAACTCCTTACGGATTCGTTACAAAACTCATTTGCATTTCTATTGGGACTCGAAAAGATACGATGAGTAGACTCCATAAACTTTCAAATGAAATTCATTAAACATTTTTGTAAGGGAACACAGCTAGGTGACCGGTACGCGACCGAAAAAATCCGCCTGGTCCTAGTATCGAACTAGGGACCTCTCCATTTCCAATGGAGCGCTCTACCAACTGAGTTAACCAGGAGGTAGACGTCAGCAGGGAGCTTGGTGCGATATTAGGACCAGGCAGATTTTTTCGCTTACGCACCAGTCACCCAGCTGCGTCTGGAAATTTGTGTTTGTCCTTTGTTCCCCTTGTTCCCCTTCTCCAGAGATTATTTTTGTCATTCTTGTCCAGTTCACTTGCACCTTTGCAATTAATTGAATTATAATCATAACCTTAAAATGCAAGTGTTCCCCCTTGTTGGTGTTAGACTGGTGGCAGTTGATAAGACCAGTTTGCTCCACTTACGTCTAACCCCCGGTTAGCTCAGTTGGTAGAGCGCTCCACCTGTAATGAAGAGGTCCCTGGTTCAATACCAAGACCAGGCGGCTTTTTTCGGTAGAGCACCAGTCACCTAGCTGTGTTTGTAGATTTGTGTTTGTCCTTTGTGCCTTTTGTTCCTCTTCTGCAGGGATTATTTGTTTGCATCCATGCTTTCGCCTTCACAATTCATAAGTGCTCAGGTGTCCTCAAACTTTATGCGTATTTTACTTTATTTTCCGCTGCACAAGTTTACTCTGTTCCACGGCAAGCTTTATGTGTTTAATAATAATAATAATAATCTTTATTTTTTGGGTGCCCTAAAACGGCCGAGCAGTCTTCTCTTAGCTACACCAACTCGTACAATAAAAACCCTTACTCAAAAATCCTACTAGTTAAAAAGGAAATCGATATGCATATACACTGACCCGCTATGAAGTGGCCAAAAGTTCGTCCAACTGACAGCGAAATGTAGGCAGGGGTGTGGTGATGTCAACTTGAGGTGGCACAATGTTCTTATATAGTGTCTGTAAACGAGAAAGAGGTGACACACGGCATGGTGAGCAAATATCAAAACAGGTGAGCCGTCTCGTCGCGCGGAAAGGAACATGGAAATTGACTTTACTAATAAGCCATGAAGAATCAATGGCACCATTAATGATCTTATGCAGGAATACCAAGTCAAGGACTGTTCTTCTGTGTGATAAAAGCTTCAGCGAAAAACTATTCAGTAAGAATTCATAATCATAATACACGCGTCGTCAAATCCATCTATCATAAACAATTCGAACAAATCTTTTTGCACACGTTCTATGATCAAAGCCTGTGTTACAGATACTGAATTCCAAATCACAGAAGCAAACTCAAGCCTTTAAACCACTAAGACTAAGGAATGAAAAAGATGTATTGAACAATGGGGCTTTTTAAAATGCTTGGTAAAACGCGATATAATTCCTAGAACTTTCATTGCAGAGCTGATAACAAAAGAGACATGATTTTTAAAAGTCAATCCGCAGTCAATGAACACACCAAGATCCCTTACAATTGACACTCGTTCAATCGGATTTCCCTCAAGATGGTAAGTGTTATTTATAATCGCACGGCGTCTGCACAAAGATATCACATCTTTTTTGAAGGATTAAGAAATAACTGATTTTGTTCACACCACTGTGCTATGTTAGACACATCATGTTGTATCAGATCACAATCTAAAGGACAGTGGACACTCTTGAACAACTTAATGTCGTCAGCAAATAAAAGCAGTTCTACGTTCTTTACACATAACGCTATATCATTTATAAAAATTGAAAACAGTAGAGGACCCAAAGCTGAACCCTGGGGCACGCCTGATATTGAAAAAAACTCTTTGGAATATCTGTCAGCGACCCGAACACTATTTGATCGAAAAGACAAATAACTCTTAAACCAGTTACACAATTCTGTACAAACACCATACAGATGTAACTTGGACAAAAGCAACACGTGACTGACTTGATCGAAGGCTTTTGACAAATAAAAGTATATTGCATCTACTTGTTCTCTATTTAAAACAAACGGCACACAGTAATCTAAAAAGGTACACAAATTTGTTTCCACAGACCTACCCTTTAAAAACCCGTGCTGCAATGGCGTTAATTTTTGACGGAAATAAAAAAGTCATCCTGCTATGCACAACAATCTCAAAAACCTTGGAAAAAGCACAAAACAAAGAAACTGGACGGTAGTTTGCAACTATAGATGCGTCACCGTCTTTTAAGATAGGAACAACAACTGCTTTTTTCCAGAGCGAAGGGAAAACGCCTGAACTGAGTGACATCTTAAAAATGTGTTTCAAAATAGGAATGAACAGCTGAACGCAACCTTTGATAACAAAGCCTGGTACACCATCCACGCCAGAAGAAAATTTGGGTTTTAAGTTTTTATCGCCTCGGCAATATCAAGAGAGTCCACTCTTATGGAACTCAAAAAATCGTGACAAATCAGCTCCTTATCCTCCGGTTGAACTGATTGCTGATTGTCAGAGGAACATTTGGCAAAATAATCAACGAAAACATTTGCAACTTCATGAGGTGCTGAAACATAACCCGGGTCGTTCTCTGAACAGACACATAAGCAGATGATAGGACTAACGTCACGTGTATATTGCTTTGTGAACTTCCAGAAAGTCTTCGGGCAGCGAAACAAGCTAGTTTCTACGCTGTCAAGACGCATGCGTTTATCGCGCTTGAACAGTTCCTTCGCCAAGGCCCGAAATAAACTGAGTTTGGTGGACATAAGTGAAGAGCCGCATTTTTTATAAAGACGGTGGAAATGTTGTTTCTTGACCAAATAACATTTTAAATCCCTGGAAAACCATTCAGGATATTTGGATGGCTTTGTTGAACGCTTCGGTACAAAAGTGTCGTTGGCATCTTTTACAATTGTTGTTAGAGTCTCGGTAGCACGATCGACATCAGACATGGCGAGAACGTTAGACCAGTCGAAAGTTTCAATGTATTTATACAAGCCAAGGTAATCTCCTTTTAAAAAACGGTAAGCTAATGGTTTTGACGATATTCGCGACTTCCACGGAAGAGATAACTGCACTATTAAAGGCGGATGAAACTTAGCAACTTCTTCCAAGGGATCGGAAGCCATACTTAAGCTTAGAACGTGGACATTTGAAAGAACGAGATCTAAGATATTACCTGCGCAATTCGGTACTGAATTTAATTGTTCTAGACCACTCAAGTTAATAAAAGACAACAAAAAAGGCCTTTCTAGCTGTTAATGTAATATTGCTTAAAGCTTGCAAGGAGCACTCTACACCCTGAAGATTAAAATCTTCGTATATCTCAACACGAAACTTGTGAAATTCGATCTGCTTACCGAGAGATTAAAAATGTTCAATAAAAGTGGTTTCATCAGATAACGGGGGAAAATAGTACGTTCCTATCAGGTAATTAAATCCGTCACTCACCTTAATCTCAATCCAAACACATTCTGAATAAGTTTCAAAATCAAACCGCCTTGCGATGCCACGAAAACTTTAGTTGCAATTAACACGCCCCCTCCCATCGTTTGCCCCGTACACAAGTAGTCTCTATCCCTTCGATAGACCGTATAGCTGGGGTTGAAGTAACTAGAGACTGATATACCACCACAAAGCCAGGTTTCGGAAATACATATAATATCATGACTTGAATTAGTTGAATTGTACAAACACCCATCGGCCTTAGTCCTCAGGCCTCATACATTTTGGTAAAATACGCTAAGTTTGTGCATCACGAACGGTTTCTACTCCGTCATCAGTATGAGCGCGAGACTTGTCCAGTCGACCAAAGAACTGATGGAAAATGCTAATTCAGGCCACACCTCAGATTTGTTAATTGCGTCGAAAACTGACTCATCACCTGAGATGTGGAAAGAAGAGTATCCCTGTTGGAAAATCTCGATGATGGAAAGATGTTGGAAAAGGCTCATACAAGCGTAACCGTAATATGGGACATCCTATACAAGCGAAAATGCGGCTCCAGTATCATGGATTAAGCCGGAACGATACAGGTGGGCGGAACTATAAAAGCGTGTCGTATTATGGGGCATCCTATGCCAGCGTAGTGGATTACGGCGGAACCATGCAGGCGGACGGAAGCATACATGCATAACGTAATATGGGACTTCCTATACCAGCGAAAAGGCGATACCAACATGGTGGAGCCATATGGCTCTACCATGGTGGTATCGCCTTTTCATTGTTGTAGAGGGCGATTTAGTTTTAAGCTTTACATATATGTTTAGAAAGGTCGTGAAAGCGAAATTAATGCGGTTTGTGCAGGCGAGTTGTATGGCCAGGGGTACGTAGTATAGGGACCTAGCCGTAACGATCAGTCGGATAATTAAATACAATTTGTTAATTAACTCCTTAATTACTAAAAACGAACAGATGGTTTCAATTAGAAACTTGCCGAGAGTCATCGAAAACCACTAAATCAACTCATTTTAGAAGGATATAACGCAGGGGTAGCATTTTATGCGTTCTGTAAAAACGCTTTATTTGGATCAGTTTCTAGGTTTCGGTTTCTTATCGGAGGGCATCTCTGCGCCCACGGTCCTGTTCCCTAAGAGTTTAGTTGTGCAACACAAGTTCGCCTTGCTTCCCTCCATCCTACGACGGAGGCGAGGGGGTGGCTTTGCACTGCGGCCACCGGGCAGCAGGATCGCAGGCGCAAAGATGCGCTCTGGTAAAAAATCGAAGAAGAGTATCCCTGTTGGAAAATCTATTTTTTAAGAACTCCGTAAAATGCTGCTCTTGTCTTATATCTTCACAAATAAAGTTGATTTTGTGTGTTTTGATGATACTTAACAAGTTTCTAATTGAAACCATGGATCTATTTTCACAAATTGAAATTTTAAGAAACATATTATACTTAAAGGGAAGCTGAAGCGGTTTTTCATTTGAGGAAACACATTAAAATATTCCTTTTGACCTCCAGGATATCAAATATCAAAATTATTTCTCAATTTGGTTAATCGAGGCTGCATAGAATCATTTTTAAAGTACTGCTGGAGGCACTTCCCTGGAGAGCGACGTCACAAAAGCAGCTTTCGAAATCTTTGCTCACGCATCTTCAGCGCCAAACAAAGCTATGCACGCACATGCTATTTTTTATAAGGGCAGAAAAACATGTCACGACTGGTGCCAGTGCGGGAGAATATACCTAGGAAAATTGAGACTGGGTGCGCGGCCCTTAAGCGACACACACTTGGCGGCTGAAAGGTCTTCTTACGATGTCACTCTTAGTAGGATGTTTTTTTGTGTTTTCTCACGTTTAGTTGTATCTTTGTGGAAAACGAACGGGATATTCAGATTCGCGGGATAAAACTACGCTAGAATGAACCGCCATCTAGTTTTCTGAAGGAAGTTCGGGACTTCTCTGTAATAAGCCGACTGATCCTTACGAATTAGCCTTTTATACTATGCTACCCTGGCCATATAACCCACGTGCACAGATCGCGTAAATGTAGCTTTTATGGCTTTCTTTAAAAAAATCTGTAAAACATACAAAAAAACACCCTGTAGAATGTCCCCCAATACGATAGGATTGTATATATCGTTCCTTCCCCGCTTGTATCGTTCAAGAAAGACTTGCAGACATCCAGTCTTTTATTGGAACGCTGGATGTCAGCGAGTCTCTACGCCAGTGAGTGGTTTCAAGCAAGCATGATGTTTGCACACCAGTAAGCTCTTATCCGAGGCCCTCCAGGAGCACTAAAGGCAGAGGCGAAATGTAGTGACCTGGTAAATTTGGTTGCACGTATTAATTTTTAGAAGAATTGCATGCAGCAAAGTTTAAGTTTGCTCAAAAGAAGATAATTATAAATTCAATACTGAACAATGGTGTCCCTTGAGCTGTCAGACCGAACTCCCACTCTTGCCACTCAGGAGTTCCTAACTTGTGCGTAGAGGATCAGCACAACCCAGATTTGTGCTGCGAGCGCACCTGCAATATAAACGTTCAATAGACATGAGATGAAAAATGAGACGTTTACAATTCTCTCTAATGTGAAATTAGAGCACAGATCTTGAAAAGGAAGATGGGAGGGTATGGCCCCTCCTCGCCCTCTCCTCCTCCTCTTCTGCTCCCTCCCATTTATCGGGAAAATTTCCCCACTAAATTTAGCGAGTTAAGTTTCCCACTAAATTTAGCGTGGAAATTGATGTCACGTGACCTCAAGACCAACGTAGTTTTCTCGCTAAAAGTAGCGGGGAAAATGACGTCGCATGACCGTGTCACGTCATCCATTAAAAAATTCAGCTTCTCAGCTAGACTTAGCGGAAATATTAATGTCACATGACCTCAAAATTAACTCAATTTCCTGCCAAGTTTAGTGAGGCGGGCGGTTACACCGGCAGCGACGCCGCGAAATGCGGAAACAGGTGCCTAAGAGCTGCGCTCAAAAAACTAAATGCCTCAGGTGAAATAAAGCAAAAATTAAAGACAAGACAAAGAAAAGAGAATCTAAGATGCCGTTCTCAGATCCTTCCTTTTGTCCGTTCTCAAATGTTTTGATTTCAAGAAATGTTTATCTCTTTATTCATACCCAGGGAACCCCTCCCAGTTTCAGCATGAATGCAATAAATCAATGCAGACTAGACCTTGTGAACTATAATGCACATGAAAATGAATGCTTGCCACATAGTTATGCATGAGTCGGTGGCTCAGATCTCTAAATACATTTGTAGTGAGGAACATTCTTGAATAAAACTTCTGGCCTTCGAATTCAACAGTTTGAATTTCCATAAGCGACACTGTATGGCAGATTTTTTTTTTTGGTGACACATCAGAAACGGTACAGCATTCTTATCCTTGCATACCTAACAAGAATTTGCATTTTTTAGCATGGCATGTGCTATTGTAATGCCCATACAGCCCCTTTAAAAAATTCCTTTGTAGAACTTTTTATTGGTTCTTACTTAACTCACACAACAGATTCGGTACCTTGGATTCTCACTAGGCATCATCAGTTTTATATATAGATGTAATAGCGAAAGACAAGATGTATGAGCTTGAGTACGGCTGAACAAGTACGGATGTTTGAAAAAAAGTACTGTCGAAAACTCAAATGTCAAAATAAAAATTAGGCAGAATGGGGATACAATTATGGATATGGTAATGAATACAGTTAGCAGATTCAATATGAAGAATATGTGTTAGACGCACGCTCAAAGAAACCTGTTGCATCTATATTCATTCAAATTACTTCGCAGAACCCAGCGCTGTAGTCTCAGGTGGGAGTTCGCTGAATAAGTCTACCGAAAATGAGTGTAGACGGAAAGAGCAGTTTGATCTGCGACAATGAGCATTACATAAGTGACATGTCATTATTACTGTCGCAGTGCCGAATGCTTCAAACTGTCAGTCGCATCATTCTGTGAGTTCCCTCCGTACATTACAGGGTCTGGCCCTCTCGAATGCTTTGTGACAAAAATGATGAACTGGAAATATCTAGAGTAGTTCTAGAAAAACTATCTCCAGAATCTTATCTCAGCATCGTAAAGAATATAAAAAGTTTCTAAAGACAAGGTTAGTCCAGGAGTTGAATAAACTAAATACTTTGTTTTGCGAAACCATCTTGCTGTAGTAAACGTATAAGGTTCCCTAGGTAGAGCCAGTCATTACGGATGATTGTGCCCATTGCGTACCATAAAAATTTAATTTGCGACCTACAATATTTACAGACTCAACCAACTGAACAAGTGGACCACTTGGCATTAAAGATTGGTTTCACCATAACTGTCTGCCAACATCTACATAATAATTTCCATGAACCTATGTATTTCCAGAAAATATTTGGTGCGAGCTGCTTAAAACACAAAAGCACTTTTTAAAAAGTGATGTTGTTGGGCAAGTTGGGATGGTAGATTAGAAAACATGATTGCGCTTTGAAGACGGGGACATAGGAAGGACAGACACCACAGAGTGCTAACTTGCAACTGATTGAATTCAAGAGCCTCAGTGTAGAAACACACTGCGTCACCGCACCACATCTCAACCAATCCGTGGCGCTGCAACGGGCCGCAAGTACGCCAACTCCTTATCCGCCAAGTCAATTGACTCCACACTGACACAACACGTGCCGGAACTATTTATAGCGTCAGCCTCCATAATCTCTCTAACAGTCCTATCTTTATGCCTAGCAAGAGCAGTAGACGAAGCAAATAATGGTTTGCACCCACAGTCATGATCTGTCGTGTCACTGTCACGACTGCGGGTGAAAACCATTATTTGCTTCGTCTACTGTTCTTGCTAGGCACTAAGATAGGACTGTTAGCGAAATTATGGAGGCTGATGCTATAAATAGTTCCGGCACGTGTTCTGTCTGTGTGGCGTCAATTGACTTGGCGGATAAGGAGTTGGCGTACTTGCGGTCCGTGGCAGGGCCACGGATTGGTTGAGATGTGGTGCGGTGACGCAGTGTATTTCTACGCTGAGGTTCTGGTGTGGTGTCTGTTCGTCCTATGTCCCCGTCTCCAAAGCGCAATCGTGTTTTCTAACGCACTTTTTAACGCTAATAGAAAGCCTGTAGTGGGCCACAACTTAAGCAGTTTTCACTTCATTATGAAGAGCAATTACACATATGTCAACCATGATTATAGGCCTGCACTGAATTTTTTTCTTGAGTTGAACGTGCTATGCTCTGTTTACTATATAAATCTTTACAGAGCTGACAGTGTGCAAGTTCCTGTTTTTTTTATATATTTCACATGTCCCGACTGCTCGGTGTGGTAGGTACACAGGATTGATGACGCCAACGTAACACAATGATTATTTTAAGAATTTCTTTGGGTATAGCACGAGCAAAGCGATCTGCGGGAAGTTATTTCTGTGACACCGTCGAACCTACATCCGCGGGCTTTAAGTTCACACGTTAATCATGTCTGCAGACTCCTTTTTAAAATTGGAACTCCCTCAAACAAAAGATTTTAATATGTTTTTTGCATTTTACGCTTAGTAGTGCTTTTGCTGTTCTATTAATAGGTAAGAAGAATGCTTATTTCAGGTGGCATACCTAACACCTGGTGGCACGAGGACTCCCCTGTCGTGACGCTGATCGAAAGTCACAGGCAGGGAGATACTGCGATGCTCTTGTTGCTGGGACTACCTCCCCCATGGTCCTGGCCAGACCAAAGAAGAAGATTGAGTCCAAGCTTGTGGCCACTAGGATCTCCAGATCTTGAGTCACCCAAGTAGCTGAAAATAAAAACAAATCACAATCAAGTACTTGGCAGAGCTACATTAGAATGGCTAGCATATTCTTTCGTGATGAGCACATAGACCCTTTTATATTAGTCATGGTCATCCCCCAGGACAAGGCCACGTAGGCGCTAAAATGATGGGTACCGAATTAAGGCGAATGATCAAATGCATTCATTTAGCCCTCTTTCGCCCCAACCTGAGAGATTTCTGTCAAATATTCGCATTCAGCTGTAAAGACCATAAATAAAACTACTACTGCAATGCAGAGCCGTATAGTGAGAGAGTTTAGCCAGTGGGTGTGGCGACGAAGGTGCCGGAGAGGAGGAAAGGGAGGAGAACGCCGTAGGAGGGGGAGAGAAGGCAGGAAAGAGGCGAAGAGGAGACGACCGCCATCTTGACGCAAAGCTGTCGGCACGGAGCACTGTTGAAGCTACGCGTCGTCTGCTACGGGCTTATTTCTTTTCTTTTTTGCCTGAATAAAAGTTTGCATTCAAACATGGAGGAACTTGCTTTAGGTTTTTAAGCCACCGAGCAATAACACTATATCATTTTAATGCCAGAGCCTGCCAAATAAAGGGAAAGAGCCGAAGTTTGGATATCGATCCCATGCCGGGCTAATGAATGAAAATGGCGGCCCTCCCCGCTCAGCTGGGAGCAGCCTAGAGTTCACGCGCATGCGCTCACGCCTCTCGCTCTGTGCCGCGGGCTGATTAGCTCACTCGGAAGGGAAACGTTACGGCAGCGAAATCATAGACTGCCAGACTCTCCCCATATATGGCTCTGCTGCAATGGAAAAAGATTCCTACCCTCGTGCTCAGCGAGTGTCGACTGGTGATACAACTCCAGTTCATACATTCGCTGAACATGAGGGTAGAGTGTACCAGCAGAGGGCAGGTGTCTGGATAGATATAGTTTAGTTGGCGCACCAAGAGGCTAACGAATAATATTGGGTACTACTCTGAGCAAAATGCCAAAAAAGCGTGGATCTCGGCTTGACACTAACAGTGGCACACAGTATCTATTTTACTGACAAAGGGGTACTAAATTATTATTTTCAGCTACCTAATCAAACTAAATATTCTTCCCGGCTTGCTTTTTGGGAAAAATTTCTAAATTTACAGGAACTATTAAGACAACAGCTAAAAAAAAAACAATGGTAGAACCAACAATCGAATTCACCTGCTCTCCAGTAGCATGACATCTATGGCAGGCAGACCTGCTGAATGAGCAAGCAGTTTAAAAAACAGAGTATGTCCTATGTATATTTTTTTTCCATGCTGTAAAGCAAGCGCTAGAAAGAGGTTTCACGACATTAACGAAATTTCTTGCAATCAGTTGAGAACAAGTTAGAGCAGTGAACTTGTGCTTGCCCCTGGCATAACGTTTTAGTGTTGCCCATGGAAACTCACATAAATTTGTAAATAAAAACAAAAAAAGACTAACCTTCATAAAAAAATCTGTAACTTCGGCAAAGAAAAGTTACCTTGAACAAAATATGTGCGATACAGTTGTACAGCGTTCATTTGTGTGCTTAACCAATTTGGAGGCAAATCGGCGACAATGAAAACAAGACGTTTGAGTAGAATTAAGGGAAAGACAGAAAGGATGCATACCTACAAAAAAAAAATTTGGAACGACCACGAGCAGGAAACTCTGGTGAGGCTCTCGGAGCGACTCCCTGCAATGGGCCTACGCAGACCAGAGAACAAGATCGGTCAGAGCTTGCAGCCATAAGGTGCTTCATACCATGAAGTTACAGACGCGGGTGCAATTGGAAGCAAAGTGCATTTCATATCTCTGCTGAACGAAGTTTAATATCTAGTGTGCATTCATAAGGTGATACAGTCATGAATGCACACACTTTTCAATGCAGCACTATATCACCAACTTGTTAACCATGCCGGGCAACACTAAAAGCTGAGAGCATTATTCCAAACTATCTCAGCTTAAAGTGAACCATAACAGAAGCTTCAAGCCATCCTTGCAAATTCAGAGCACAAAGCAAGTCATGTGACCTTCAAGTTAGACGCCAGGGTACGTCGAGCTTATAATCATGTGTCATGCTGTTTTTGCTACAATGGCTTGTAGTGTCAAAAGAGGTCCAGCCTAAAGAGACGCAAAGTATAGACGTTTGTGAGTGGGGCCCTCACCTAGTCTGCAGCTACATTGCGAAATAGGACGTTCCAACCGGGATGTTGCCTGCCTGTAACCCGCACGACCAGCTTGTGCCGAGCAATTCTTCGAGCTGAGTACATGTCCTGGACAGTGCCATTATTTGACAAGCATTTTTAAGAATGTCAAACATAACTGACTTTCAGAGAGACTCCACCTTGTGGTCGGTTTGCCTTGCTGCATACCCGACCCGGAGGAATAACACGGAGCCAACGGTTTCAACAACAAGAAACTACATTTAATTGGACATGAACAAGACGATTAACACTGCTACCGGCGCTGCCGGAGTCCAGACAGCGACTCTCCGTGCGCTGCCTCTGATCTGCCTTATCAAGGCGGCGCATCCGATGTGCGCGTGGCTGGCGTGACGTCGCCGCCACGCGGGAAAACTTCGGCACCTTTGCCTCGCAGTCGGGCAACTTGGCTGGGGAGCCGCCAGGGTGCCCACACTTCCCCCCCCTCAAGCTTCGTCCGGCATGTCGATGACGGGAGACGTTGTGGGCGTCAGGGGGTGGATGGCGCTGTTGGGCGGACTGACGTTGTAAGTCCGGCCGGCGCCTGCTGGACGAGCGCGGCGGCTGCTGACGAGCGCGGCGGCTCGGTCAGCTCCAGCTTGTCACTTGAGCTTGTTCTGGACCAGGCCTCCAGCAGGTGGCTGCTCTGCACGTGGTCCATGGTTCTCTGGGCTGCCCCTGGCGCGCCGACGTCCTTGGTGGCCCGGTCCACCATGAGACCGGCCGCCGTGTCATTCCGATGGCGGCTGTGGTGACGGTGGTGTCCATGAGCCAGCTCCACAGAAAAACAAGGAAGCAGACGACATGGAGCTCAGTTGAGGGTTGAGCCTAACGTCATCTTCGCACCCCTTCCAGAAAGTTTGAAATAACGGATCTGAGTTGGGCACACAATCTTTTCCCCCCTCTCTTGAAAAGGGGGCAGATCCTTGGAAGTAGACAACTACCCCTAAAATGCGAGAGAGGCCAAGGAGACAAAAAAAAAAAGGGTTCCTCTCTCTTTGGTGTCACCGACGTCGCAGGTTATACCGCCGCCTCGGTGGAGACAAGGGGGTTTCCGGAACGGGACTGCCGTCAGTGTCGTTCCGGTCCTGCGAGAAATCTTCGTCTTCTGCTTGAAAAAATCGTTTAAGGTCGGTGACATGAACAGGTCCGGTTTCCTCACTAGACTCACAGTTAACTAGTTTGTAAGTGAGTGGCGAGCACTTTTCACGCACGCGAAACGGACCTTCCCACCTGTTGGCGAGGGAGGCTGCGAAGCCTCGAGCGGCGTCACTCAGTGGGTGAGTACGCCGGAGTACAAAATCTCCCACCTCGAACTGCAAGTCACGTCGCCCCCGGTTGTACTGTTCAGCCTGCTGTACCCGGGCGACGTCGAGATTTTCTCTGGCCTCTCGAAGGTTATCGGAGAAGCGCTTTCGCAGGTCCTCTGCGAACTTCACGTAGGGGCGAGGCCTTCCTCCAGACTCTTTAGAAAGGAGGCTGTTAGAAAGCGGGAATGCGAGCTCCTTGCCGAAATTTAATTGGGCAGGAGTGAGACCCGTTGACCGATTAGTGGTTGTACGGGTTGCGAATGCCAGCTCGGGCAGTTTCGCGTCCCAGTCCTTGTGGCGCTCGGTGTAGGCCACTAGCATCATCTTAAGGTTCCGATTTACCCTTTCCGTGATGTTTGCTTGCGGGTGGTACGGGGAAGTTCTTTTGTGCTTGATTCCCAGCACCGCGCATGCGTCCACAAACACCTTATTCGTGAGATAGGAGGCATTATCGCTTACAAGCTGTGCAGGAAAGCCAAACCTAGCGAATGTTTCGAGTAGACACTCCCAGATTTTTTGCGAATCTAGCTTCCGCAATGGAAATAACTCAACCCACTTCGTGAAGTGGTCGGTTACCACGAACAAGTACTGATTGCCCCGGGTACTACGTGGGAAGGGGCCCATGACGTCACAGCAACAAATCTGCCAAGGGCTCTGACTCGCGATTGGTTGCATGAGACCGGGGGGCTGGCCACCACGTGGTTTTGCCTTCTGGCACACCGAGCAGCTACGAGCATATCGGAGCACATCCTGCCTCATGCCTGGCCAGGTAGCAATTTG
Organism: Ixodes scapularis; assembly: GCF_016920785.2. NCBI lineage: Eukaryota > Metazoa > Arthropoda > Arachnida > Ixodida > Ixodidae > Ixodes > Ixodes scapularis. The sequence continues at coordinate 656,466 of NW_024609951.1, read as the reverse complement.
GGATAACTTTTCGTAAGTCTTGCTCCCACTGCTGTGTCCTGCCAAGGCAGAGTCATGCATGTATCGGATGAAAAGCTTACGTAGCTTGCGAGGTATCACGGTCCGGAACGCCGAGCCATCCGGATCGTCGTCGGCCTGGGGGATGTAGCGCAGCAGGAGGCCGTCGTCGCTCATCAAGTAGGAGTCGAACTCCTCGTCACTTGGGCGGTCGACGGGACCTCTTGCTGCCAGCCAAGCGGACACGCGTTGGCAGAGTCCGTCATCCAGCTGCGCCTTGCGAAGCTCCTCGCGGCTCACCAATGTACCCCACCGTGAATCTGGGGATCCTCGTGTCGTGGCCGCGACGGTCACCAAGCCATGGGTATCCTGCGAGTGTTCCTCAGGAAGTGGAGCACGAGAAAGCGCATCAGCAACTTTGTTAGTTGACCCCGGGCGGTACACAATGGAGTAGTCGTACTGTTGTAGCGTAAGCGCCCAACGAGCAAGACGTCCAGCTGGATTCTTAAGTCCCCTTAGCCATGATAGCGCTAAGTGATCAGATTGAATCTGGAACGTTGCGCCATCTAGGTACATATCGAAGCGCTTCAAAGCATGAATAATGGCGAGACATTCACGTTCTGCGACACTGTAGTTGCGCTCGGCTGAAGTTAGCGTGTGGCTCGTGAAAGCAACTGGCCGAAGCACACCGCCATACTCCTGCAGCAATACAGCACCCAGGCCACAGTCGCTTGCATCTGTCTGCAGAACGAACGGCTTGTTCAAGTCTGGGAGCTGTAAACAAGCGTTGTCAGTCACGGCTTTTGAAAGGGCTGCGAATGCGCATTGTTGTTGTTCGGCCCAACACCACTTGATGCCTTTTTTTAGGAGGTGATTGAGCGGTTGCGATATCTCGGAACAGTGTGGAATGAAATCCCTGTAGAACGCAATCATTCCGAGGTATCTTTGTAGGCTCTTTACGTCATGTGGGCTTGGGTATTCCGTTAGCGCGCGCAACTTATCTTCGTTGGGGCGGAGCGTGCCGTTCCCCACAACGAATCCAAGGAGGTTAATCTTGGGCGCGGCTAACTAAACCTTTCCGGGATGAATCGTGAGCCCAGCATTACGCATTCGCTCAAGTACAATGCGAAGGTGCTCGACATGCTCTTCGATAGTTCTCGAGAAAACAACCACGTCATCCATGTATGCCATGGCAAATTCGTACTTCGAGTTCCCAAGTACAACATCCATCAGGCGTTGAAAACTGGCTGGAGAGTTAGACAAGCCAAACGGCAGTCGGGTGAACTCGAACAACCCTCTGTGGCAGATGAAAGCCGTTTTTGGAACGTCTGATGGGTGAATCTCGATCTGAAGGAACCCGCGACTGCAATCCAGCGTTGTAAACACGGTCGCGTTACCGAGCGCGTACATCACAGAGGAAATGCTGGGGAAAGGGTAGCTGTCTCGTACGGACACATCGTTAAGCCGCCTGTAATCCACACAGAGTCTGGCTGTTCCGTCTTTTTTCGGGGCGAGAACAACGGGGAATGCCCAGGGGCTATTCGACTCACGTACTGAACCGGTGTCGATCATTTCCTCAAGCGCCGCATCAAGGAGTGCCCTTTTGTGGACGCTGATCGGTCGAGGGTTGCACCTCCGAGGCGGCGCGTCACCGGTTTCAATACGGTGCAGCAGAATGTCAGTCTTTCCAGGTGTTTCCGTGAACATCGGTGAGAAAGACTCCAGGACGGCTTGCAGCACCTGCTTCTGCTGGCTGCTTGCGGGGCACTTTCGCAACGATTCTCGAACGCCGGCAGGCAAGACGTCTGGCACCGTGGTGAAGTGGGCTGCAGTGGTCGAGTTAGGGATGCAGTCCTCCCTTTTGGTAAATGGAGTCAGCTCCGGTTGTTGTCCCAGCCGGTATCCACCACCAGAAAAGTCGAGTGTCATGCTTTCGCCTGTAATGAAATCTCGGCCCAAGATCACAGGTACCACAAGTCCTGGCATATAAAGAAATCGCTGACGCCGCTTCTTTCCATTAAACCGAATCTGCAGCCTCACGGCTCCTCCAGCTGTTATCGCTGTACCAGAAGCTAGCTGCAAACAGGTTTCGCACTTCCGGAGGCTTATCTTTTTTGCTTTGCAGAGTTCGAAAACGAAATCCCCTATGAGCGAGATAGCGGCCCCAGAATCCAAAAGTGCGGCAATGGGAAAATCGAGCAGTGATATTGTCATGCGCGGTTCAATGATGTTAGGCTCGGGCTGGATTCGACATACCGATGGAATCTGTGCCGCGGCCTGACCGCTCCCAGGGACTGCACCGGCCGTCGGCGAGTGGCTGTCTGGTTTCAGCGTCGCCGGCCGTAGTAGTTTCCCTGGTTGTTTTGGTTCCGGCCCTTTGCCGCCGTCTCGTGCCACCTCTTGTTTGTAGTGTCCAGAAGCCTTGGACACTGCTTTCGGTGATGGCCGGGCTGCTCGCACTCGTAGCAGCAGTCCGACGACAGTTGCCTGCTTAGGCCACCGGCACCGAGGTGCCCGTCGGACCGCCTCCAGTGATCGGATAAGGAACCACTATGGGAGGGCCTCCGCCAGGCTTGCGACTGGCTGTTGTGGGGAGGGCTTGTTCCGTTGCGGCGGGGGTCAATGCTGCTGGGCTGCGGGTTTGCGACCGCACCGTGCCAGTTTTCGCCAGCACTTGCAGGAGCAGACTGATGAAGATGGTTCGCTTGGGTGGTGATCTCCGTTGGGCCCCAGCTTGCGATAGGGCACGGCCAACGACCTCCCACCTGTCGTGGCGACCCCCGCCCGAAACCCTCACGGGCCTCGCTGTGACCTCCGGGGACCTCTCGGGGAGAGTTAGGCGAACATACGCTTATCCCGCACGGGATATCACCATGCATGCCACGCCAACTCTCCTGGTTGACCTGGTGGGGAAGGGAGGTCTCGTTCGAACAGTCCACTTGCGTGGAGGCCTCGGGGCCCCGCCATGCGCATGCCGGTTCGAGCGCGTAATTGGCTAATGGCGGCGGCACGTAGTTCCGCTCGGCATGAAGAGCTTCCTCGATGAGGCGGGCGCCCCGGGCTAGCTCTTCAAGGGTCTCAAAGGTGCGGTTGATCAGGTAGACGTGGTACCTTGGGTGACACTGTCTTCTGACCCGAGCTACTCTGTCCGACTCCGGTGACTTCGGGTCCGCCCTCTTGAAGAGCTCTTGCATGACCCGAACGTACCGGACCAGACTTTCATCCGGGTGCTGCGTCCTTGCCTCGAGCTCTCGGAGAATCTGCGTCGCGTAGCCTGCAGGCAGGAACTCTTCGCGAAGCCTTGTCTGGAAGTCCGCCAGGCTGGCGAAGGGGGCCTGTGACCCCAACCAGCACCTGGCGCTGGCTTGTAACGCCAGCGGGACAATCCGCTCCACGATGAAGGCTTCCGAGGCACCGGAGGCAAGGTGGTACGTCTGCAGCTCGCCCAGGAAGTCTGCCACGGACTTGACGTCGTCGTACCCCATGTAGACCGGAACAGTCAAGTGTGGTCTGGGCTCTCGCGGTGGGGTTTCCTGCTGGCCAGGCGTGTGGGCCAGGCGCTGCATCACGGAGTCGCACATCTCCGTGACCTTCGTGAGCAGGTTCATTTGTGCTGCTGCGGCCATCGCGGCTTCCTGCTCCCGCGTGAGCATTCCTGCAAGCACAAAAAAAAGAAACGCCCCCAAAAACCCAACACAAGCGCGCAAAACGATTGCCGCGTTCACAAAGACACGGTCACAAACACGCCAATACAACAAACGTGGACGTGACGGAAGCACGAGACAACGATAGGAAACACGGGGAATATGAAAAAGGCTTACCGAAAGAAGAAACCAAGCCCCGTGAAATTCCTGCGAGTGGGTAGCATACCACGGTTGGGCGCCATTGTGGTCGGTTTGCCTTGCTGCATACCCGACCCGGAGGAATAACACGGAGCCAACGGTTTCAACAACAAGAAACTACATTTAATTGGACATGAACAAGACGATTAACATTGCTACCGGCGCTGCCGGAGTCCAGACAGCGACTCTCCGTGCGCCGCCTCTGATCTGCCTTATCAAGGCGGCGCATCCGATGTGCGCGTGGCTGGCGTGACGTCGCCGCCACGCGGGAAAACTTCGGCACCTTTGCCTCGCAGTCGGGCAACTTGGCTGGGGAGCCGCCAGGGTGCCCACAACCTACACGGCTAATGACTTGGGATACCTAACTGAATACTGATTTATCAACTAAATGCAACACATTTACCTGGCAGGCATTACATTTTTCAAGAGGCTGGGTTGACTCCGCATTAAGTTGAAGGAGTCGATCCGTAATAGGACAATACAAAAAGAAATATGCCTTAGAATTCCTTTTGCACCCCCAAAATGATGTGTTTTTGAAGGTAAGGTACACAATGTTCTTGATTCAGAAAGTGCCTCAGCTGTACAAATGCATCTGCAATAAGGGCACTTGCCAAGGCTATTCTACTTGGCTCTGTGCAGGTTTAGCTAAGTTAGAGTATAGAAGTACACGCTCACTGACACCATGAGAAAGGCTGGCTGGGAGAAGTCTCCGTTGTTCGACCTCCAGCCCGTCTGCTACCTTCAATGACGTTTCAGCCCCTGATGAGCCTGGAGTGAGCACATCTGTCGAAAGCGGGGTGAAAAGCACAAGCACGTGCTCGAGGATGCCCAGCCCTTCTCTTTTTGTCATCGGCTATACTACATATTTTTAGTGAGACATATTTTTAAGTAAGAAAAAGTATTGCAAATATGCAGTCCACCTTAAAGATAACAACAGTTGCCATTCACAATTTTCCAAATAAATGCTCCCAGCTATCGGAACATCTACACATGTGGTGTGTGAGTGGGTTCAGGACTGAGAGGCTAGAAAACCAAGCGCTCACAAGGCTTGTCTGGCCCTTCCAACCATGCGGGTAAATTCGTCGCCAATCCCCGATTTCTAGACAAAATGATTTAGAATGAGGAAATCTTGTCTACACTTGAGGTAGAACATTGAATTGTGATTCCCCCTTATTGTGCGAACCATCCTTCAAACTGCGGTACCATCTGCAAATAAACTTTGTGCTGCGGCACGCGTCCATGCTGCCTGCTTCAGAGGAAAACCACTGTTCGTGTTGAAGACGCCATCCCACAATGTACAGGCAACAATGTTTAACAAACTAAAATAAAATTGATAACATTCAATAGACACAGATAGGCTCATAAACTGTCGACACCATGGTTGTTGTTGCTGGTTCGTTTGCATACAAACAAAAGTGACTTCCTCTTTCCTCCGATGTACAGTAAAATCGCCTTATCTTCGTGGCCCCTATTTCTTCTCGAATCGGTCACAGAGGACATAATCGCAGCCACTGAATTCTGCAAAATTAAAGGCTGCGAAAATTAAAGGTTTGCCAATATTAAGGAGTTTACTGTTCTTCCGTGTGTCACATGATGTTAATATTTCAAGGAGGCTTAAGGTATTGGTTTAAGAAAAAACTGACCTATGAAAAAAATGCCCTTCTCCAGGTTAGGCATGCGAGGTTCTTTTGCACTACCTATAAGGTGGCAAGTTTGTTTCGGCAGAGCTTTTGGTAAAACGGAGTCATAAAAGTAGCTATACTTGGCGTCAACTATTTTGTGCTGCATTATAAAGCTAGAGTAGACTCCACAGTGCTTCAGCACAGCACTGTTTGTTGCGAGAGCATATGTGGTTTAGTGTTGCATCCCATTTGCATGATCCAGAGAAACTAGCGCTGACAGTGTTGGAGCACTCCAAATAATAACAGCCGACTGTAGAAGCATAGAGAGATGCACACATGCGAACTGTGCATTTCTTAAAAGTGGATTCGAGCAAAGGTAAAACAATATATATACTTACGACGGCCATACTTGCCTTTCTGAAGCACGACCACTTTTCCCTCGGCCATCCAGTAAGAAGCACCAGCAACACGCCCATGAGACGCCGCCGCCTCCTGGATTGAATGACGACCCGCCTGAGGTCTTGGAAGGAGATCCGGAACACTGCTTTAGGCCAGATGTTGTATCTGGTGGGGCAGGGACTAAAAGTAAAAATTAACAAATTTATCTGAAGCGCTACGTTTCTATAGGATAGCAGTATTTTTTTAGGCCAGTGACGCGTTTTAATTAAACACAAATGGTTGGTTTATATGATGAACCAGCAGCCCCTATTTCGCTTAAGTGTAACGCAGTGTCTAACGTTACGTCCGACGGAACCCCAAATAAAAATTAGTTACACCCAACGTAACTGTCAAGCATTCGAGTTACGTCCGACGTAACCCGAAATAAAAATTATACCGTATTTACTCGAAAATAGGTCGAACCCTATTTGTTGGACCCACCGAAAATAAATAAAAAAAATAATAATTCAAATATAGGTCGAACTTTTTATTAATTTTAAGAACGGGGGAAATTTTGGGCAAAAGAAACAAACCTTTATTTACATCACTCTCAGTTAAATCACGGGGCGATGCCAAAAACTTCATCACCATCAGAACCTCTGGACATGTCATCGTCGTCCGAAGCTTCGTCAGCTTGGTAGACATCCTCGCAAATTCGCAACAATACTTCACTGACACCGTTGTAAAATGACGACAAGAAACGAAAGAAGGTGCGAAGCGACGAAAGACAAACTACAAAGACGCAAGCAAAGCCGCCGTTTCGCCATTTGCAACACGCGAGCCGAGCCGCCTCAAGCAACTAACAAAATTAACATCTTTTTTTTTGTGCGCGTTTGCGAGGATGGAGGGCAAAGTGCATGGCGCATCGCCTTCCTCTCCTTTCCCATTGCCCAGCAAGGGGAACGCTAGAGGCGCGATGGCGAAATCCAACGCCCGAGGGGTGCGCGCGATAGCGGCACCGGCCACCGCGGTTGTTTTCGGTTGTTTACCAAAAGCTTTTTGAAACAAGAAGCGGCGCGGCTCTACGGCAACGCCGGCTCGGTGACTCGATAGCTTCCTACCTCCGGTAGGGTCGCAAAATTTGGTAGCAATTGTGGGACGAAATTCTTTAGTCACGATTTCCGGAAAACAAAAAAGAAAAAAAAAAGGTCGACTTATATTCGAATAAACACGGTAGTCAGCCGCGTGACGAGACACACATTATGAAAGCGATTGGTGCGAGCGACCAAGGCGATGAGCGACGTTTTCTAGAAGCCCAAGAACCGAGCGGCGCAAGCAGCGAGAGTGAGAAATCTTCGTCGCTCGGCGCCGGCACTCGTAGCTTCTCGCCGTCGCTCGTCTCGTTGATCGCTATATTGCTTACATGCCGTTCAGAAAGGCGCTCTAAGTGCTTACCATTGCATTGGGACCAGCCTCGCATCCAACAGTAACCAGTCGACTTTTTTTTTAATCCGCCGAGGTAGAAGTTAACATCGTACATATATCGCTTTCAAGCATGGCTCCTCGTTCATTGCTCGATTTACTTTTTCGTAAATGACAAACGGCAATGAAGCACAATTATTCTAGTTCAAAATTGTCAGGAACACTTGGCACGCATGCTTACACTGTAGCGCACCTAACGAAATTTAAAAGTAGAACGAAAACGGGACGAGATTCGCTTACCGCTTCACGGAGACGGGAGACACTCACTTAATTGAATGACGTTTTAGCGAACGCCCACATTTCACCGAATGACACTTTAGCGAATAGTCGGACGCCGCGTAGCGGCGTTTTCGGGTGGGCCAAATGGGTGAACATTTTTGTAATGGGCCGCCGCTGACTGTCGCCGCGAGGCGGCGAAAGCGCTGCGCGGCTGATGGGTTAACGCGCGCCCACGTTATTCGCTAAAACGTCGATTCGCTCAAACGTCGCTGTTCGCTAAAACATCATTCGCTCATGTGATATGGACCCGTCGAGCCGGCCGCGCTGTGCTGACACCGGCTGACCACGCCTGGTTGAACTATGAGAGGCGTCGTCGAGTTGAGAGCCAGAGACGCAGTAGAAACGAACCGTAAAAGATCTGTCCCATAAAACGCTGAAGGAGCCAGCGACGCCAAAACCGCTACGTCGCCATCTCCGCGACGACCGGAAGCGTGGAAGCCGTGACTGGCCGGGAAGTTAGAAAAGGCGCGGCAGCGGAAGCCACTGGGCGGAAGCTTTACGTTTCGGTTTCGCTTTTCTCCGACACCGGCCACGGTCGCGGGCTGGTGGGTTTGCGGCTGTTTGCGACGACGCGAGGGGCCACGAAAAGACGCCGAGTTGGCCGAGTACGAGTCACGGCCTACGATACGAGCAATGGCCCGTTTGCCGCTGTCGACCGGTGAAGCGGTATCCGCGGCTTAGTGTCACGATCGGTTTGTTGCCGTGCGCGTTGACTCAAAGCTCGAAGTTATGCATTTCCGTCAGTTCCGTTCCGGCACCAGCCGCACCAGTTTTTCCGGTGCATCGCACGTGGAGGCCTTTCGACGCATGCAATGAACGTAAAGATCGTGCCCGCTGTCTTCGGTGCTCTGTTAGAAGTTGGGAGACGGACGAAGCATCAAAACCAAGGCGTTTAGGACTCCAGTCCGGGCCGCCGGTCCACTCTGAACGAAAGGCGACGTCTGTGCGCACGCTTTGAGGAAGCCTCCTCGTTTCGCCGCGCCAGACCTCGCCGATCGCGAGCGGACCAACCGGACCCCGAGTCCGAGAGCCTCCTGCGCAGCCAGGAACGGCACCGAGGTAGGAGCTGCTCGTTCTGCGCTACCATGCAGTGCTCTACAGTGCTCGGAGCTCTCGGTGTCATTCGTGCTTGCACCGAAGCCTTTGTGACCCCTTCGGACGCGGAAGTCGTACTTCGCAAAGGTTTGGACGGGGCCGCCCTCACCGAGCAGCTCCGCTATATTCCGCTAACTTATGATCGCAATAAAAGCTTGGGTTTGTTCTCGGGAAAAAAATTGCGGGACCGCTCTCCGCGCCGGCGACGAGGTTGGCCGCCGCCATGTTCCCATCTGTTCACTCGCTCCCGCAGCGAGCGCCTTCCGATAATCCTCCCCGTCACAAAATGCGATGCGATCTTCGTTTACATGGGCTGAATGAATGCGCACTCGCTATCTCGATCCACCTCTGTCTAGCGACTTTATTGCGATGCGCTTTGCACATTATGCCGTTTACATGACCGCATATTGATTGCGGCAACTGGATTCAATGCGACTAAGTCGCTTTCATGTAAACGCGGCTTATGTTCTTTTTCGACATGTATGGTGTATGTAACGATACCGGTGGTAAACGATAGACGTTTTTTTGGAAGATGGCGGTCGTCTTTCTGCATGTATGGTTTGGTTATACCGGTGGTCTTGTGGTATAAGCGTTTTTGAAGGAAAGATGGCGGTCGCCTACGTCATCGGACGCAAAATGATACCAGCCATACCCAATCATATCGGCGAGCAAACCGGCTGCCAGTATAGACAGACCCGGAGCCATAGCGGTGCCGGTATCTCCAGTTATGGAGAACGCCAAACCAAACTAGCGGCATGTATAATAACCAGAAATTATTTTGGTGTCATACCAGAACTGTACAAGCAGGAGGTTTGTTTCTTGTACGTTTTTCTAGTAGGGATGTGTCAAATCGTGTAAACATTTTTGAACACAGGACCTGCCTCCCCGCTACAAGAGGTTCGATAAGTACAAGAACATCGTCCACGCTCGTATCCGGATCTAGCCTAGGTACAAAAAGTGCCAAACGACGATTCTTCAGAGGGACAGCGGTCACCCTACTTGGTTCGTCACCACGGCTCCCATCACGTGATACTAAACACGTGATTTTCCCCGGGTTCGAGTTGTGTCCGACAGAGGGCGCTCACGTGATGTCATCAGGGTTGATGTTGCATCCGACAGAGGGCGCTGCGCTGCGGTCACATGACGGTCACGTGGGATGTCATCAGCACGGCTCCCATCACGTGATTCTAACCACTATTGTGAAAGGCTACGACACACCCGTACCACGTTTACGAGAGCGGCGCGTGCCCCTGGCTCACGTGGAGCAAAGCACGCTCTTGCACCGACCGGCGGCTCGTGCGGGAGCTTTGGAGAACTCGGCTCTCGAGGCAGCCTTTGTACAAGCTGGGTGTCCGTGTCTGTGTGTGCGCGTGGATGACTCTTCAGCGAGCGAGCCACCACGCCGAGAGACCCGCCACGAACTTCTTCGGCATTGGCTGGCCGTTGGCACACGAACTTCTTCCACATTGGCTGCCGAGGACCACGTAGGCCCCTGCGATTGGACAAGCCAGTGAACGGCGAGATGGGAGGCGGATATATAAAGAATGGACACCCGTGAAGTTGTTGTGGTGCGAACACTGAAAGGATGTTGTAATTAATGTAAATATAGTGTGTTCTGTTTTGCTGAGCTCGTCGCCTCTCGGCTCCTCGTTCCTGTCTCCTACCCGGCACAAAGTAGTGTCGCCGGGCTAGGAGCCTTCGCCGGAACCCTCAATCACGACAACTGGTTGGCAGCGGTGGGATACGACTACGTGGGACTCGACTTCGTGGAATTCGACTACGCTGGATCGACTTCGCCGGACCATGACTTCTTGTGTGGGTGAGTGCCCGGCCTTTTCTTTCTCAATCTGCCAGACCCATTAGCTCAAAGTTTTGCCCATGGGGGTTGGAGATAATCGTTGTTAGAAGGACTGTGTGACCGTTCTAACGCGAGCATTTTATGAGAAAGGGGGCCAAGACAAGCTAGATCATGAGTCTAGAGGCGTTCCGTTGGCATGAGCTGGTACAGGTCTGTACCGAATTAGGAATCGATTTGGGGCAGACAAAAAGAAAACCGCACATCATCAAACTCCTTCAGGCCGAAGACGTCAGTGTTGAGGAGTTCGCAGAGGCTCTGGAGGAAGTTCGCGAAAGGGAGCGGGAGGAACGCAGAAAGCGGAACGACGAGGAGGCTCGCGAGAGGGCTAGAAAGGAACTCGAGAGGGCTCTCGAGGCGGCGAGATGGGAGCTCGAGAAGCGCGAGTATAAGCGCGAAATGGAGCGGCTCGACTACGAGTTCGAGCAGCTCGAGCTCGCGAAGAAAGCGCGGGAGTTGGAGGCTCTTTGTCGGGCAACAACAGGCGTTGAAGCGGTAACAGGGAAGGCGTCCCTTAGCGAAAAACCGGGGCTCTTAGAGTATACTTTATTTGCACTTCCAGAAGTATGCTTGATGCTCTAAATTGGCCGGTTTTTAGTATACTTCTGACGCACTTCAAAAGTAGCCTTTCGCCATACTTTTAGTATACTTCTAAGCATACCTGTAAGAGGCATTTTAGTATACTTCTTACGCACTTCAGAAGTAACATTTCGCTATCCTTTTAGGATACTTCTAAGCATGCCTGTAAGAGGCATTTTAGTACACTTCTTACGCACTTCAGAAGTAAAATTTCGCCATCCTTTTAGGATACTTCTTCTAGTACACTTCTGAGCAGAATTTTAGTATGCTTTTATGCAGGCCTTTAGTACTATAAATTGTACCCCGGATTAAACTTGGAAGCAGGCTTTCAAATATAATCGGGGGTACACTTAATAGGACTTTTAAAGCATTTCACCAATTTATTCCTGACCAATTCCAGATAAGAAAAGTAGAAAATTATATTGATTTAGTAATTGCAGTGGTTTGCACTTATCGAAACTGAAATGCATTATGTTACATGCTTTAATGTAGACGAGTTCAAAGTGATGACAAATTAAAGTAAGAACTTTTTATTAAACAAATATTTTTTTTCAATAGAATGAACACATGTTGCCTACAACAAACAACTTACGATGGAACAAAAAATGTAATACTTTTAGTGGCTTACAAATATCACAGATGCACTTAAAGCTTTATAAACAAGCTCTTATTAGAAGAAAAAAAAATAATTCAATAATTACAAACTATCATGCTGAAGAAAAACGAGTAAAAATAGTATTGCACCTGTTAATACAAAACTTACAATATTTATCATCTACCATGACTGAAGTAACATCACCTACATGACTGAAGTAAAATGAATGAAAAAAGTTAATGCACTTGTTAAATAAAATCTAAATTAATCGCTAATCAGATTTAAGAGAAAAAAAAGCCAATGTGCAAAATAAATGAAAATGAAAGCTAATTTTTTTTTCATTCTGCAGTTTTCTTTTGTGTGTTGTAGGCTTTGTTTTGAGTGTAGGAAGCATTGCTGCACTTCCTTTACAGGTATTCTTTCACGGACTTCCGAGTTTCTCCAGGGAATTGGCAGTAACAAAAGCTGAAAAGAGAAGACAATAGACAATTAAGAAACTTGCCTTAAAACTCCATATTTACTTAATACTACTTAAAATTATACTTCAGGTCCACATAATTTTAGAAATTTTCACAAAGAGAAACCAACAACAAAAAGTTAATCATCTAAATATATTGAGCACGGGGACCAATGACTATCTTTATTGGCAACTGTGAAATATTGCTGCTGTGAAATAATGTAAAACAAGGCATTTCGTCAATTTGCAATGCATTAAAGGGATCATGAAACAAGTTTACTGTGGAAACAGTCTGGAGCTCGTTACTTTTATTTCTTTTACCTTATCACAAGTACGAGAAAACACACCGTGATCCCTTAAAATGTCGCGAGTGCACTGCGTAATCAGAAAGGAAAAAAGGGTCCATTTTTCATCATGCAGCTTATGGTGGCCACAGGAACTACTGGCTTGGCGCCAATAGTGGTCGAGTTTGCGAGTTGAGCAGGTATCTGCCCAATTTGAAGCTAAGGTTTTTATAAAAGTTGTCATTCACTCATTTGGCCCCCCAATTCATGTCACACGCACGTGACCTGAAAAGGACTCTAAAGGTTGAGGGGCCCCCCAAGCTTGAGTCTATTAAATTTTTTAAATAAAACTAGTGCACCTTGGAAAAAATTGTTTTCTGATCCTCACTGCACATGCGATGGTGAGGTACTGCCACAATTACTTGGCCGAAGTCTGAAGACTATTTCATAACCCCTTTAAAAGCCTGCAAACATAACATTCTTTGTGACAGGGACTCTCAAACTTTCTGACATCAGCGAACAAAAATTTACTATTGTTATTGTTAGCCGAGGAGCCCCTTCCACTCTTGGCATTGTTGCAATTGAGTGTATGACAATGGTGTAGGAACGATTGAGGAAGTTCAGGTGCTGAAAGAACCCTCAGTATACTGTACTAGGAACCCTGGTCGAGAACCAGTGCCTCAGGATATTTGGCTAGAAAGTCGGAGATAGCGTAGCTAGACAATAATTCTAAACACACAGATGACCACATTTTTTTTTAATTTTGATTCTAACATCTATTTTATATTATAATTCAGGGTTTACTGATATAAAACCAACTGAGGCCATACTGTACCAAACAATTACTTTAAAAACAACTGAACAAGCTGAAAGTTTTTGAAAGATTCAGCAGCCTAAAGCTGGGGTGAACAGTCAGCTATCTTCAGAAAATTGTACACAAAAGTAAACAATACTGAAGTTTCGTTAAGTTTAATCGCCAATATAAATCGACGATCCAAATTAAGCAGAAGGAACATCAGAGTGAATTATAATCTAGGCAAAAATTAAAGTATGCTAGAACTGGGGCACATTATTGGAAACCAGAGGTGTAGCGCAAGACGTAATGACACAAAAAGACAAATACTTCCCCCAACATAAGCCAAAAACAAACAACCATCCATGAGTACCGAGACACAAGTCCAATGGTGACCGGACAGAAGCTCACCCGTTTTTTTCGTAGACCCACACAATAGCTCACCCCCTTTTTTTTGGCTACCCGGTGAATCACGAGCTGGGCCTAAGTGCGGACGCAATGGACATTGCACTATTTTTAGAAGAAGTAGTACCCCATCTCATGCAACGGTGTCGACAGGTAAGCCATAACAGGCACAGAAGCAACGATTTGGGACGAAAATTTAGGTTACCAAACTGAGCGGAGCTGAAGCTGATAAGATCAATCTGGGTTGACTCAAGGTATGCCACAACCGTCTGGAAAATATTCGCAAGGTGCTCCAGGTACACCGAGATCTACCAAGACTGCTGGAGGCAGCCTGTACTGGACTGCATTTCCTTCTAGCCAATCGATAAACTTGTTTCCTGTCTAATCAACAAACCATGTGCCTATCAGATTTAATTCATTGTTGTGTTTTAGTGTCGCACGCATGCACCTAAGTTGTCTGCACTCGTGTTAAGACCAACATCAAATTTTCACGTGGTGAGCTTTTGACCGGTGAGCTTCTGTCTGGCGAGCTTTTGTCCAAGATTTAAGTCCAATATATGTCAAGAGCAGACTAGGTATTTGTTCCTGTTAAGTTTGATTGCAATAGTGCCTTGCCATTTCTTCTTTACGGCAATTTACTCACCTATCAAGTCCTTAACCCCCGTTTTAGGAAGCTTTCCCTTCATTGCCGACCCAGTAAGGCAGCAGTTTGTCAGGGCCTCAGTTCCAAATACCATGACCGCGAGTTCCTGAACGTAAATGGATGGCAGCATCGTGTCGACATGCTTCAACTGCGCTTCAGGAAGCGCAATGTCTCCAAAGGTTATCTGAAACATAAAAATAGAATTAAATACGGTCATTACATCCATATGAATGCCTTTTAGATGAGCGCATGTGCACGAATGGCCATGACATGCTGGTGGTAAGGAAGTGTTTGATGAACTATATAAAGTCCACTGGTCAGGCTAGTCACCATCTCATTGGCGCAAAGCATTTTTGTAGGGCGATTGATGCCTCACTCACACGCTTTTTTTCTTTTTCCCAAATTTCTTATGCTTCATGCAGTTCTCTGCTTGTTTTGTCATTGTATTTGCGAGAATCTTAACACAATGCAATACCGGGGAACAGAGGCATATGCTGCAGTGAATGGCGAGGTGGCCAGACAGGCTGGCTCGCGTGGCAGCCACATGCTCACGGGCAGGGTCACTCACACATCTGGCCCATATACACTGCCCCTCACAATATTGGTATCTGATACACAACGCCCAAAACACACCCAGCGATTTTAGCCTTGTGTTTTATGCTGCAAGGCTAAGACGGCGAGCCTTGGGCCTGTTGATTCTGTGGCAGAGCCAAGCCATCCTATTGTGTGCCGAAGACCACTGACCGGCTTCCTTGAATTGTGTGACACTGAGTGTACATACCTGCCAACCTGTGAACTTTCAAATTCGTAAAAGTCGCGCGGCTGCGGCCGGGGGGGGGGGGGGTTACGCGAAGCGATGTGCAGCTTAATGTCAGCCTGGCCAGCGTGCGAAACGCTTACATCACACGTGTATGTGCTACACAATCCAAACTTCTCTTGCTTTTTGGGCGGCATGAAGCACGGTAATTTCGACGTGTAGGACTTCAGGAACACCTGAAAGTACCTCTTTTGAGGTTTCGAGTTCGGCATTGCGCCGCGAAGCCCCAGTGACCAGGAGAATGCTACAGTTACACGTGCAACAAACACGGACGCCATACTTTTTGCCTCGAAACTGGCCGAAACAACGAGGCCCAACAACGTCTGAACACGCCGAACCAACGTGCACCTGTGCACCGCCGAACACAAGAACAAAGGCTTTGAGCTTTGGATTGGTTTTCGATATGTGGCCACCGGATAGACGGATAGTAAAAACCACGACGCTGCTGTGGACGGTACCTATCGCCCTCTTGTGGCAATGCAAAATACCACCAACAACGTAGTTACAAAAACAGCAACAAAAAAAATAAAAAAAATCTTTTGTAAGATTTGAAGCAAGATTCGTGAAATCGTAAAATTAGTCCCAATTTGTACATTTTACTTAAAAAATTCGGAAGAGTTGGCAGGTATGAGTGCAAGTATGGTACCACATCTGGTCTCACATTGGGCCTCTCACGAGCAGGTTCGTTTATGCCTCAACTTTATTTAACAAGCTTTTGGCGACCTGAATTATACACATCTGCAGGTAGCTTGCTTCTGGATAAACAAACCCACTCGTGAGATGTCCAATGTAAGACCAGCTGTGATACCATACCCTCAGTTTCACACAATTGAGGGAAGTCGGTCAGCGCCACCGCATTCCTGTGGTGTCCTTGGCATCCGATAAGATGGCTCGGCTCTGCCACAGAATAAACAGCATAGAGCAGCCGTCTGAGCCTTGCAGCATAAAACACAAGAATAAATTTGTGGATGTATGAATGAACATGCCCATGAGCACGTGGCTGCCACGCGAGCTAGCCTGTCCGGCCACCTCGCCATTCACTGCAGTAGATGCCCCTGTTCCTTGGTGTTGCACGATGTTAAGATTCTTGCCAGATACAATGACAAAACAAGCAGAGAACTGCATGAGGAATATGATATTTAGGAAAAGGGAAAAGAGTGTGTAAGTGAGGCATCAATCCCACTATTAAACAAAAATGCTTCGCGCGAAGTGATGATGACTAGGCTGGCCGAAGGGGCCTATATAGTAAATTGTCTTTCCAAATAAACAACAGTTGCGAGTGTGCCAAGGCTAATAGTAATCAATATTATTGATGACTATTAGCTATATCCCTAACAGCCATGCAAGTGTCCCTTTAAGAGAACATGCACATGGACTGTAGTAGGTGCCTCCAACTATAATTACGCTTCTCCACTCTGTGATTGCAGCCTCCGGAAGTTCTGAATTGGCAATCTTGCAGCATGCAGCAGTCGACTGGGGAAGTATTATCGAAGCTGAAGAAAACATCAGCTGTCCAGCACATTCCAGGCTTGATCTGCGTCGTTTATTAAAGCAGTTTCCTATTTTTTTTTGTTTTTTTTATTTTGAAAATGCTAGTCCTGAAAGGCAACGCCCAGAAATTTTTAAGAAACTTCTACACATTATGCGATTGAGCGTGAAATTTGTCCCACAGTGGATACAGTAAAACCCCAATTATGCGTCCCCGGTTTATGCACGACTGGACGAGTCAGCAGAAACTCACTGATTTCTTTTGAAGTTCCAATGTGATAATAGAGATTGATTGGCACCTCTATTACACAATTTCTAGGTTACATTCCTAGTTGCATGTTGGTTCTAGCTTCTTCAGATTCCAGCAGATTATCAGCTTAAAAGCTGCTTGGAAGTTCTGCATATCTTTGTCCCGTAATTGTTTTTTTTTTTGATTATCCAATGTTCTCGCGCAGTCTCCTGAAAGTCATATAATCGAGGCACCACTATATCCTCCAGCTTTGAAAACGCCTCAACCGATTGAATGCTGCCCTAAAGTGGCTGAATGAGAACTTCCGCTGGCCGCATTCGTGGAGTGTGGCAGCATCACTCGGAAAATCATCGAAAGATAGTGGTGAACCTAATACACTATTTCCATCCAGTTCCCAGAATTTATAAGGCGTGCGTAGAGGCAATGAGGGATATATCTGTTGCAAAAATTGTTCCCTGGGTTCTAGCAGAATTATATTTAGGGTATGAAAATGATCAGCAGAAAGCAGTCCTGACATTGTTGGGATGGCCTAAGCCTGCATGAACAGACACCCCATATACAGCATCTAATTAAAAAAAAGAACCTTTTAAAAAAGAGGACGGGTCTGCTGAAACCTTGCAAACCGCGAACAAAGCAAATCACTGAGATTTAAGGACACGACAGAAACAGAGACAACACGAAACAATTCAGAAATGAAACCAACAATACAGTTAGCGCTGTTTAAAGAACCATTATCTTTCTATGCCTTAACATTGCTAAGCTTCTTCCATAGATTCCAATGCCTACCTCTTCGCACATCCTGGTGGAATGTGGAAACTTAGGGCTCACATTATAAGGTCAGTAAGTATAGCTAAGGTTCTAATAGTTGAACCTCTCTAATAGGCACATTTTTTGCTAGAACATATGGTTCGTTCACACTTCTAAAAAGCAGTCTTGCTGCCGACCGAATTTGGTAACCAAAAAAATACCGAACTGTTCAGGCTTAGCAGAATGGACAATTGGGCGAGTTTACGGTAGAGATCATTATAACTTACAGTGCGACTAGGACAAAGAGAGACAGAGAAGAAAACACAGGCCAAGCACTTAACGAGCAACTGATTCAATTGAAAAGGAAATACATATGATGATGCTGCTGCTCGTCCAGGCATGTCCCTCCGTGGTCCTGGCGCTTTTTCTTTCACTCAACACGATACCAGCCGAATTATCCGAGATCCAAAAAGCCGATCTCGCTCTTCATCAAAGTCACTGTGGGCTGGCTCACACACAAGGATCCGTTTTGTGTTATGTAGTACGTCTGCATCATTTCTCGGGGTAGTTTCTGGTTGTGTCGGAACATCACTGTCGTGTTGTTCAAAAGGGGTTGGCATCCTCAATCCTGGCAATGCATTGTGAGATGTGTGTGAGTGGTTCCTTTCATAGAACTGTGGTGTTTTCGTAGTCTTATGTTGAGGAAACTCCCAGTTTGTCCTATGTAGGCACGCCCGCAGGAAAACGGGATCTTGTAGACCACACCTTTTATGCCGGCGACAAACTGCATTCCGTGTTTGATGCTGCAGCGGCTGTGAGATGTAGGATCGTCATTTCTCGCACATTTGTTGACTGTGGAGCACACAGATCTAAGCTTGTGGCGGGCGGAAAAAACAACATTCACATTGTATCTCGTGGCAACTTTCTTGAGTCCGTGGGAAAGACGGTGGATGTACGGTATGACTGAAGTTTTCCTTTTCTTTTTCTGCTCGAGGTCACATTGCTCGATCTCTGGATCTGTTTTAAAGTATTTCACGATTTTTTCGCAAGCTCAAGTAATGACCGAATTAGGATACCCCGAATCCTTGAACCGTTGAATTTGGGACATGAAGCTGGAACTCAATTTGTGGATGCATGTGCTTGTTAAAGCTGTCCTCAGACAGGAAAATGCGATGCCTTGTGTGACGAGTTTGGAGTGGGCTGAAGTCCACATTCATCGGATGGCAGGACAAGGTGTATATACAGAAGTCCGGAGTATGCATAGGGTCGAGGGCAGCCTCTGTGCTCAGTAACATCTTCCTAGGCAAGATCCATCGGGATCTGGAACCTTGCTTGGAGAAAAACACCAAAAAAGTGTTTAGGTACGTAGACGATTATTTGGTGTTCGTTGAGAGGGCTAATTTCCATCAGAAGCTTGACGATGTGCTGATGATCTTCACGAAAAAAGGGCAAGGACTTCGATTCACCTATGAAGCCCCAAAAAAGAACCTTATTCAGTTTCTGGATCTCCGCATCAAAGAGGGGGATGATCATGTTTGCTGGTGTTACAGTCCCAGAACAGCAAAGGCTCTTCTAAACTTTCAGTCAGCCCACTCTAAACTCGTCAAACAAGGCATCGCATTTCCCTGTCTGAGGACAGCTTAAACAAGCACATGCATCCACAAATTGAGTTCCCGCTTCATTTCCAAAATTCAACGGCTCAAGGATTCGGGGTATCCTAATTCGGTCATTACTTCAACTTGCGAAAAAATCGTGAAATACTTTAAAACAGATCCAGAGATCGAGCAATGTGACCTCGAGCAGAAAGAGAAAAGGAAAACTTCAGTCATACCATACATCCACCGCCTTTCCCACGGACTCAAGAAAGTCGCCTCGAGATACAATGTGAATGTTGATTTTTCCGCCTGCCACAAGCTCGGCTCTGTCTGCTCCAGTCAACAAACGTGCGAGAAATGACGATCCTACATCTCAGCCGCAGCAGCATCAAACACGGAATGCAGTTTGTCGCCTGCATAAAAGGTGTGGTCTATAAGATCCCGTTTTCCTGCGGGCGTGCCTACATAGGACAAACTGGGCGTTGCCTCAAGATAAGACTATGAGAACACCACAGTTCTAGGAAAGGAACCGCTCACACACATCTCGCGATGCATTGCCGGGATTGCGGATGCCAACCCTTTTTTAACAACACGACAGTGATGTTCCGACATAACCAAAAACTACCCCGAGAAATGATGGAGACATACTACATAACACAAAACAGATCTCTGTGTGTGAGCCAGCCCACAGTGACTTTGATGAAGAGTGAGATCGGCTTTTTGGATCTCGGATAACTCGGCTGGTATCGTGTTGAGTGAATGAAGAAGCGCCAGGGCCACAGAGGGGCATGCCTGCCTGAGCAGCAGCAGCATCATATGTATTTTCTTTTCAATAGAATCAGTTGCTAGTTCAGCGCTTGTCCTGTGTTTTCTCCTCTGTCTGTCTTTGTCCTAGTCGCACTGTAAGTTATAATGTTGAGGCTTACTACTCCCTGCCGCCCCCATATGATGTATCTGGGAAATCAGTTTCCTTAATACAACCCTGCCGTGCCAGTGTGCGTCGGCGGAGGAAGTTAGGAGGTCAACTTTTGACAAACACCATGCATTATTTTGAGTGCTCCGTGACAACCAAGAAATATGCGAGCACCGAACGAAAGCTGTCCACAGCACGGGGTCTGATTTTCGTCTTGGCGAGAGTGAAGGAGCTAAAAGACTGTTTACAAATATGTTGCCTGTCAGTGCGAGAAAAAGAAGAGTTTGGGAAAACAACGCACTGGATTTTCTGTGACCAAAAGGGGACCGAGCAGAGCACAGATTTAAGATTAATAATTAGTGAAGCATCATCAATCAGGTGCAACTCGTGTTCTCACCGAATGGGCAGTCAAGGCTGACATGACACTCGTGTTCAATCCGCACTTCACACTGACTCCTTTTAGGTGACATGGAAAATCGGTGCTAAAACCTCAAGTTCGTCTAAATTGTGTTGGTTTCGCCTGCCATGAAGTGCCAATCACCGACGAAAACACAACAAAAAAGACGTTGAAGTATCGTCTGCTAAGCGAGATTTAAAATGATCTGTGAACGTCTGCTATATCACAAAGGATGCAATAGACCTTTTTTAAAAGCTGCACCCACCTACCCTGGCACCAAAAGGCAGTGTGCTGTCACAAACCAACTGTAGCTGAGGACAGAAAAGGCCGAGTAAGACAAGGAAGGCAAGCGGCAAGGCCATTGCAAGCTGAGGAGGCATGTGACAGAGCCTTGCACGAGACATCCTCGCGTCGCCGAAATTCATTTTCTTGCTGCACATAAGCCGACATTCCCTGGTGTGACATATGGCAATACAATTCCTGCCTTTTGTTCTAATTAAAAAAGTTTTCTCCAGCAAAAAAATAAAAAAAAGATCAAAAAGGTCTTTGATTGATCCGCTTGCCACAGGATATTCCAGAGCTGTGACACCCAGCGTCAAAAGTCTCTGATTGTGGTTCGAGCATCAAAATAATCCGATCAAATTTTGACGCCCAGCGTCAAAATTTCGTGTGAATGAGCCATTACGGTTAGGAAAAAGACAAGATAAAAGATTCACACCTTTAACTGCGATGTGAAGAAAAAAAATTGTTACATACCATATTCTACACAATATCCTCTTGAACCACAGGGCCTGCCACTCCACGAGTCTCCATAGCCGCAACAAGGGGTGGCACACCTGCCAGTAGGAAGCATCAAATTATGAGAAAATTACTGGTTCAACAGTCAACACTGAAATCACAGGCGCTTTGAAGTTACACACATGTGACACCTGGTTTGACATTAAGGAAAATTAAAAGTGCACACGATTAAAGCAAACACTGCACCAAACTTGCTCCTAGACTTCAAAATTTTAATATGAATGGTGGGAAAGCATGAAGCTGTGAAATCCAAGCCTGAAATCCCATGCTGGACATGTGTATACTCACCATAAAGAAACCATTCGTGAAATTATCCGAGCCCTTTAACTTGCACTAGAAATATTGCTCTCCCTTCAGACTGCTTCGCCACCCCAATACCCCTCAAATCTCATTCCCTGACCTTAGTCAGCTCAGTTCAGTGGCTGTCACTTTTATTTTCAAAATTTCTCTTCCAGTGCACATTCAGTATTTTTGTGCATATTTCACTGCTTTCGACACGGGCACTCACTGTCAACACGCCGCTTCACAAACCGCTCCCAAATCGAGTAAGAATGCTGCTGTCACTCTATATCATACTATGAGTGGCCCCATCTCACCTATGTACAGCTGCAACTTTAAAGAGAAATGCACAAGCTATTCCTGTAAGGAGAACAGCAAATTGAGCCATGAAAATTGACACTGTGTGTAAACATAGAGACAGTCAAACTCCGAACCCAAGCAGGGTCAGCTCTCGCATCACGATTCAGTGCTTTACCATCACAGATATAGCCTACCCTGATTTTGAAAAAGTCTTTCCTGTCTCAGCATTCAGTTTAACTAAAAAAAACTTACGGAATCACAAAGCATGGTAGCAGCAGTAGTACTCATTTTGGGATATTAAGAAGCTTGTTGACCATTTAACGCAGAGAATTAAAGCAAAGTGTAGATAAAAAAAATGTTTTAAACTATTTTTTTTGCTTTGTATGCATCTTTGTAAGTATAGCCTATGGGCGCCGCCATCTTGCTTGCTGGGGGGTACTTAGGTACACTGTGGGCCGCGCCATAATCTGACTACAACGTCGTCTCAAGGCATCGTAATTAGGTTATGGCGCAGCTCACGCGCTCTCCAGCTAGGAAGATGGCGGCGCCCAGGGGACGTACCTGCAAATGTGTATATGTAATCGATCACTAAAGTTATTTTTGGTGCAAATGAACTTCTAAGCAAAAAATCTTTTAGGTTGCGAATTTGCGACATCGAGCAGTTAGGCCTGGACAAATAGGTTATACTATTTCACCTTACATCCGGATGCAGAGGACGCTACGTTACAACCTCGACCTCCTGTGCTCTGGCCTCGGCCGCCCTAGCCTCAGCGTCCCCCAGTCAGGTCGGTCCTGGTCTCAACCTGCTCCATGCGGGCTTCAGCCTCGGTGGCCCTGCCCTGGCTTCGGCCTCGTTGGCCCAGGCTTTGACCTTATTAGCCCTGGCTTCGGCCCCGGTCTGAGGCTCACTGGCCCTGGTCTCGACATTGTTGGCCCAGGTCTCGCCCTCCTTTATCCAGGCCTCCTTGGACCTAGCAGAGGCCTCTTCAGCAGAGGCCTGGGCAGGTACAGCGAAGACAGGTCCTCGAGCTTGTGATGCAACGTCCTCAGGATCCCCAGAAGATGCACGGAGCTATAAACAGAGAATATAAGCAGTAATGATAGATTATCAGAGTTGTACAACAAAGTATAACATTGGAAGTCCTGAGCAACTGCTTCCCAGAAGTGACCTCTGACTGACCCGCAAAGTTGCATTCCCGTTGCCCACCAACTTTTTCTAATGCTGAGGAAACTAACATCATATGTCATCTGCCCTCACAGTGCAAAGGTTACTGAAACAGTATATCTACAGTCTCCAATTACTTCAGCGTTCTGAACAGCTTGCAGTTTGCATGAATGAATAATTGATAAGTACACTTGAAAAAGCAATAATGACATTGATTAAAATATATCTAACCAAGCACCAAAATGGCAACATTATATAAATCTGATGTGCTCTCCATAAAGCTAACACTTTCTAACAAAAATGTTGTTATACATACCCTGTGACCTTTCAGCTCCTGGCGAAGCTTTTTGAGAAGCTTGTCTTCCTCAATGTCGTTTCTTTTCTTGTGGGCTGCTTCTTCTGCAACGAGTGATTTCAAGAAAAAAAATCAGCAAGTTTTTGCAAAATTTCGAAAGACGTTGCGAACGTCGCTGTTGAAGCCGCGGGATCTAAGCGTGGTTCATGTTCCGAAGTTCCGCAATTATAAGCTGCGCCATTGTAAACTCATTTCCTTGACGTCACACTTCGAGCAGAAGAAGTTCTTGTCGAAAAAATAATCAGCGACGGACTCACCCGGTCTGTGTCCGCCGGAGCATCATCTCGTAGAGTGCGAATCGTCATCATCGGAGAACACCATCTGTAGTTCTTCAGCCCATTTCGACCAAGTTTCCAGTCGCTTCCCGGTTGTTGGATGCCACTCAAGCCGTCCCGCTCACCTTCGATGAAGCAACAGCGAGCGTTATTTCATCGCTCCACCCGGACTGCGTTGCGCCGCCACCGTGTTGATATGCGCCTCCCAGTCCCGCGCACTTCATGGCGCTCGCTGCCGACGACGAGTCAGAGAAGGCGGGAATGGACGACGTCAAGTCTGGCATCGCGGTCACCGATGCGAAGCCCGGTTGCGACGCTAGGGCCCGTACGAGCTCACGGTCCGTCGGCCATGGCTTTGCTTTCTCGTCGAGTCAACGGGAACACTGAACGGCCTCTCCTCGGTGGCGGAAACAATGGACGCGCATCACCGCCCGTGAAGAAGACTCACGTTCGTCGGCGTGAACGTGGCTGTCGCAGCCACCACTGTTCCGGGAAGGCTCAGCGGTAATCCCACTTCTGAATGCTAAAGTTTTCGAAGTAACGTCATCGAACGTTCATAAAAAAAACTGGTTTATTTAAAGACAACAAAACTGACGGCTGATCAATCCGGCACCATCTGGATGATTGTATGGATATGGATACTACTGCGGCACCTTGCAACGCACTTTGTAACGGGCGGTAGCTTGCGCCACCTAGCTTAAGTCTAAAAAGCGACGTATTTGCAAACGTGGTCGGTCACGCTCACGACTGATAGAAATACCAAGAACTCAAACGCGTCACGACAGCAACAGACCCCAAAATCATTCGAATTTTAACACTGCAATGAAACCACGCGGAGCTCTCAGACGCATACATGATGGAGCTTGTTTTTCTGCGTCGACGAAACTCAGGAGCATCGATTTCGCGACCCGCTGCACCACTACACAAACTGCACTGCTTTATAATCCGACTGAGAACTATCGACGACAGAAGATTGCTCGTCGATGTTGGTGGGGCAAATAACACGTAGCACTGATGATTAAACGATGGAATCGCAGACGTAGTCGGTCATGCTCGCATATTTGTTGATTGTCACCAAGCAATCACTTTCTTTGTACGCGGTGTTCGGATTCATCCGCCAAGCTCCTGACTTTTGCGGGTTGCGATCTGATATCAGCCTCCCGAAGCTGGTGGATCAAACGGTAGATAGCGTATCTCACTCGCTGTTGCAGGCTGCTCACCGCGTCCGTGTAACCAGAGCGAACTGAAAACGACAACAACTACGCTGAGACTGCAGTGGCTACCTTTCACATTCCTGAAGATATCAACTGAACGTACCTTTCACAGTTTTTCTTGTGCGCTTGTGGGGGGTAACCACTGCGTCAACGCAACTATTGTTGTCGTTTCCAGGCGGCTCATTTCTTGATTGCCACGCCGGGAAGCTACGCGTCCACAGCGTGTGCGCAACGTATAATGGTCACTACACTCATTCTGGGACGGTGCAATCGCAGACGTAGTCGGTCACGCCTGCCACCGGAACGCTGAGAACTTGATCAGGGGGCTCACGTACAGCACTGAAACGCCACAGCGCTCGAAACAACGCGAGCTGCTGACGCCATTTCATGACACAGACACAGTGACGAAGCCCAATGTTGTCCTCATTTCATGGTGAGCGCAGCTAAGCATACTCGGTGCATGCTCCGATTATACTTTCAGCGCACTTCCGTAGTAAACTTTTCGTTCACTAAAAGACACCTTAGAGAGGCAACTGATAAGTCACTGCACGAATACTTACAAGATCCTTCCAGCTTACTTCCATAACGTTCTTCTAGTGCACTAAAAGATACCCAGGGCAGGCTACTAGTAAGACGCTTCGCATGAACTTAGAAGCTACTTAGGTCTCAGCTAGTTCACTAAAAGTATACTATTACAGTACTTACTTCAAGCATACTAAGAAAGGACACTAATAGTACAAGCCTACTTCTGGCTAGCATCCTTTAAGGACAATTTTAGTATACTTCCTGAGAATGAGTATCTTAAAAGACCGTAAAGTATACTTCAATTAACCTAGTTTTCGCTAAGGGGTGTCAGAGAAAGGAGAAAGTGGGAGCTGGGGACACTAAGATGACCGGAGACCAGCGTCTTTCTCCCGACACGGCCGTCACCGTTCTTCGCAAGCCCGACCCGAACTCCGAGCGGCGGGACGGTGAGAGTGACGTGAAAGCAGCAACAGAACTGGTGTGTCAGGAAAAGAGGTAAATGGAAGCTGGGGACACCGAGGTGACCGGAAACCAGCATGTTTCCTCCGACACGACCAACGCTGTTCCACGCAAGACCGACGCCGTTCCGTACAAGACCGACCGAACGCCCGAGCGGCGGGAAAAGGAAGAGAAGGCTCTTCGGGCGTCCAGCTGCGACTTCCTGGAGGATGAAGGCGACGCCAAGACAGAGACGACGCCGGGAGAGTCCAGCCAGCTCATGAAGAGCAGCGCCGAGATGCCGGGGAGAGCGGCCCAGCAATCAAGCCAGGATCCTGACCGCTCTAATCGGCACGCGTGCGGCTTTGAGGACAAGCCCACGGCGCCATCGCAGGAGTTCAAGCGGCCCACCAGGAGGGAGGTGGTTGAGATTTCCCTCGACGAGATCAACCACACCTGCCTGGTGTGGTTGGGGAACCCGGACTCCAGGTCATTCACGGAGTCCAGGTGCAGGGAGGACGACGAGTGCGCGTCCGGCAGCGAGTCGTCATCAGGGTTGGAGGACGGGAGACCCCAAGCCGGCCATCCCAGGGGACCTGCAACCGGCGGTGGCTGCGCGGGCAAGGGACCCTCCGGAGTCACGATGGAGCACGGGCGGGACCAAACAGGCCCGACGCAGGTGCCTCTAAGGACGTCGTCGTCCTCGCAGCATGGGGGATCCGCCACCGAGAACTTGGAGGCCGTCATGATCCAGCGACCGAGACGCAAGAGGAAGAGGCGGCGCCGAATCAGCGTTGTACGCTCTAGCAGCAATGCTTCCTGCGAAGAGCGCCAAGGAAAGCGCGACGAGCGCCCCTTCAAGAAGAAAAAGCGGTCCTCGAGGCTGGGAGGGAGAAGACTCCGAGCCCCTCGTCCCAACGAGCCACGGACCCACAGCTCAAGTACGAGCAAGCAGCCTGGAGGAGGCAACAACGAGCCTGGAATGACTCGGCGAGGTTCCAGACGGAGTCACAGCTCATCGCCTGTGGTTCAGCCTGGCGTCACGTCGGACGCGGAGACTAAGGGAGATCTCTGAGACTGCAACTTCGGGCCTGCACGCAAGTCCAAGGAGAAGAACTTGAACAGTCCGAGTGATGCCAAGAACAAACAGGGCGTGGGTTAGATACAAAGAAGGACTTTCGAGGGAGAAGGTGGTTCTTTAAGTGCTATTGAGTCGACTAGGTTATTCGGCAAGTTTATTCGCTTTTCTTTTTTTCGGGAGTCCGAGTTTTGCATTTCGTTGGGCTTTAGCTTGTTGTGTTAGCGTTGTTCCTTTAAAGCGGTCTTCTCCTCAGTAGAGATTGCATTACGGAGGACGTGATCAAATTTAATAGGGATATACCCTATGTGAGTTACGTTCCGGTTTGTAATGTGGTTTTGTTTTCACGGGAGTCCGTTTTATTTTGGGTTGAGCGTTAGAGGGCTTTTATTGGTCTACAAAAGTTTCTTTCGCTAAAGCAACCTGTCGTAGGAAATAAGTTTCTGTGTGTCTTTCGTTGATAGAATAGCACGGAACTTTCAAGTGGCATTTTTTATTGTTGTTTGAGAGTGGTCTGCCGGATTGAAGGTATGGAGGGCTGGGCGCTCGGCCGCGCGGAGTCTGGTTCGGTGTTGTGGGTTGCGTTACTGTCACTTCCCAGAGTTGACTCCAGCCTGGACCTCAGTCGCCAGCCTTGCCGTGAGACCGCGTCTTTCAAGGGACCAGTGTGGACTGCTCCCCTTCAAGACACTCTTCCCAGCGGCGGAGGAGTTATTGTGAAAGGCTACGACACACCCGTACCACGTTTACGAGAGCGGCGCGTGCCCCTGGCTCACGTGGAGCAAAGCACGCTCTTGCACCGACCGGCGGCTCGTGCGGGAGCTTTGGAGAACTCGGCTCTCGAGGCAGCCTTTGTACAAGCTGGGTGTCCGTGTCTGTGTGTGCGCGTGGATGACTCTTCAGCGAGCGAGCCACCACGCCGAGAGACCCGCCACGAACTTCTTCGGCATTGGCTGGCCGTTGGCACACGAACTTCTTCCACATTGGCTGCCGAGGACCACGTAGGCCCCTGCGATTGGACAAGCCAGTGAACGGCGAGATGGGAGGCGGATATATAAAGAAAGGACACCCGTGAAGTTGTTGTGGCGCGAACACTGAAAGGATGTTGTAATTAATGTAAATATAGTGTGTTCTGTTTTGCTGAGCTCGTCGCCTCTCGGCTCCTCGTTCCTGTCTCCTACCCGGCACAAAGTAGTGTCGCCGGGCTAGGAGCCTTCGCCGGAACCCTCAATCACGACACCACGTGATCTCACACAGGGTTCGAGCTGCGTCCGACAGAGGGCGCTCACGTGATGCCACACAGGGTTCGTGTTTCATCCGATAGAGGGCGCTGCGCCGCGGTCACATGATGGTCACGTGACATTATTTGAATCGCTGCGCGGTAAACGACTTTTATTCGCTCGAGTCCATGTACCTCCGAAGATGTCCTCGGAACGTCTATCAAATTCAGCGATTGATCGGAGGAAGGAAAGCCTCGCTGTACGGAATAAATCTCGATCGCGAAGCTATATTGCTGCTGTCAAAATTTTTGAATAAAAAATGAGAAAAGTCGATACGTGTTTTTGTATTGCGATATACACAGAGCCCACGAGGCTCGACGCATCGCCTAAAGGACACGAAAAGATATTTTTTTCTTTATCGCCTTTATTGTTCAAAATCGTTCGCATTAACCCATCTGTTATGTGAGGTGCCGTAGCCCCTCCATTTTACGAGGTATTGCAGATGGGGCGCACGTCGGCGTCTCAAAACCTTCTCGACGATCCAGCTCTTGTTTTCGGCCAGGGAAACGCGCTGTAGTTCTGCCTCGTAAAAAGAGCCGAGAACGGGCTCTTTTCTCACCATATCGACTAGATGATAGGTATTGGGCACACTTAATCGAATTCGGTCCACGATGAACACCTCGTCCGTGGACGACTGCTTGTACTTCTTCAGGAGAACGTGACGGTCTTTGGAGATGCGCACATGCTCACCCACGCGAAGTTTAGGTATTTTCACGCGACCGGGATCGGGGAACAAGTGAAAAAACAATTCGGTTTGGTTTTGTGGGGTAACGTCGACCGGCCTAGCGTTCAATGTCCTGTGATGGCTAAAATTATAAGATTTCACGATTTCCGGGAGGATTTCAATTAATCGTTTGGTTCGTGCATACTCAAAGTACTTGTAAACCCGACTCATTATGGTGCGTTGTACGCGTTCCATTATCGAAGCCTTTTGCTTCGAATTCACGGAGTATAGTTTAATGCCGTTTTTATCCAGAAACGAGAGGACCAATCTTCTGTAAATTTCACGACCACAATCCATACATAAACACTTGCTTTTCCCCATTTTGCGAAAGACAATTTTCAACGCCCGGACAACCTCCTCTCCCGTCTTTCGAGCTATGGGGACGACGGTGAGAAATCGTGAGAACGTATCGACCACTGTTGAAAATTATCGCCTATAGAAGAAGAGGAAAAGGAGATATACGACAAAAAAGAAGGGACGATGACAGCTACGGCGCTCCAAAAGCAAACGGAACCATCATGTAAATATTGTATAAATCCTTTCTTGTTCAACTAACTCGACGCAGTTGTTCCCCTAATGTAACGCAAAATCATGGTGCCGAAACCCGGGAATAGCTGAGCCAAGGTCAAACAAGAAAAGACTTTGAACATCCATCGTAAGGCCTAACGATCGTCTAAGGTACTTACCGCAAGGGAAATGGATCCTCTAACGCCAGCAGCCATCGATCAACTCAAAAGAAGAAGAGCAGTGGTTCGGTCATCGGCTACCAGAATTATAACCGAAACCGTCGCTCTTCTATCCATGGAACCAAAGCCCATCGGTGAGCTGGAAGAAAAACTTAACATCTTAACAATCAAAGAAGCTGCACTGAAGAAAATTAACGACCGGATTGAGAGAGCCATCACTGAGAACACGCTCGAACAGGAGATGGAAACCGCTGACGGCTACACCGAAAGAATTAGCGCAACGAAAACAAAGATCCTTCAGAGTCTCAGAGAGCAAGAGCGAATGATCAACAGAACGTCGGAGACCTCGACACAAGTTGTTAGATCGGAACAACCGCTCTATGCAAGTCGGACACACGCAACAGCGAAGCTTCCCAAATTAGAAATCGCCAAATTTTCTGGAGATATTCGGTCATGGCAGGGCTTCTGGGACCAGTTTGACGCTACGATCCACAAAAATGTGTCTCTCTCGGCAATTGACAAGTTTAAATACTTGAAGAGCTACCGTACAAGCAAAGCTGCTGCGGCAAATTGACGGTTTTTAACTAACATCTGAAAATTACGCCGTTGCACTGGACATTCTGAAAGCAAGATTCGGGAAAAAAGAACTCATCATAGAAGAACACCTTGCACGGTTGCTGGCTGTAAAAACAATAAGCAACTCTCAGGACGTCGAGAAGCTCAGGTTATTATACGACGAAGTTGAGTCTGGAGTTCGTAGTCTTGAGGCACTTGGTGTATGTTCAACCACATACGGAACAATCCTCCTAACGGTTCTGCGAAAAGCCGTGCCATCAGATCTCGAACTGGAATATCATCAAAAGACAACAGCAGTATCAACAAACGAAGGCAACGAGCTAAAACGATTCTTGGACTTCCTGAAAACGGACATTGAATGCCGAGAGCGGACTCAGCATAGAAATCAAAGAAAACCAACTTCCAATTTGGATAGAGCTACTCCTGGAGGAAGAGACCGACAGACACAATACCCGCCTTCAGCAGCTATGTTTGCGACAGGAACTCAGAAAGAAGAGAAACAATGCTTGTTCTGTGGATCCTATGACCACTTAGCTGCCAACTGTTCTATACCAATGCCATTGGAAGAGAAAAAAGAAATACTGAAAAGGAACAATCGATGCTTTCGGTGCACGAAGCAAAACCACCGTGCAAGGGATTGCAGAAGCGCAAGGTGGCTAAAGTGCGCACAATGTTCTAAAAGGCATGCCACGGCAATGTGCGATCCAAGCTACAACGCGCTAGGAAACAAGGGTCCGCACGAAAATTATAGTACAAGTAAGGAGGAAGCCCCTAAAGAAAGAGTGCTGCAGTCCTCTCTAAAGGCAACGAATAGCAAAAACAGACGGCCGTGCCAAGTCCTTCTACAAACGGCAAAAGCATGGGCAGAAGGTGAACAAAACCGTGTGCTTGTCCGGCTTCTCATTGATGGCGGAAGCCAACGCACCTTCGTGAGACGAGACATCTCAGAGAAACTTCACCTGAACGTTTTAGGAGAAGAGGACCTAACGATCTTCACCTTTGGAGAAGGCGCTGCAACAGCTTCAAGAAAGTGTCGAAGAGTAGAGCTATGGCTGCGCAACCAATACAACAGAAAGGACGTACGAATTGAAGCCCTAGAAGTCCCACAGATATGTGCTGACATCATTCACACACCACCAGACATCACGCTGGACATACCAGAAGACATGCTGCTTGCTGATACGTCTCTCAACAACGACGAATGTGAAAACGGAATCAGCCTACTAATCGGAGCCGACCACTATTGGGACGTGGTAAGTGGAAGCGTGAGACGCCTGAAAACAGGATTGATGGCCGTCGACACCATCCTCGGTTGGACTCTACAAGGGCCCATGTCCTCAAGATCATCTACTGCTATCTACTCATCAATTACTGGAGTGATGAAGGTTACGACAGCTGACGCAACTGAGATATCAACACAATTGCGATCGTTCTGGGAATTGGAGCATATCGGAATTAAGGAACAAGAAACGTCAACCAACGAAATTGCTCAATTTGAAGACTTTAAAAAGAGCGTAAAATATGAAGACGGACGATAACAAGTTTTTCTCCCTTGGAATGATAAAGTTGAGATGCTCAAAGACAACAAAGAGAACGCAGAACGAAGACTCCGATCACTGACTGGACGCCTCATGAAAAACAAAGCGTTCATGAGAGACTACGACACAGCAATGCGGGAATATTTTGGCAATGGGTTTGCAGAAAAGGTTCAATGTAATGAAAAAAGCGGAAATCCTGTATATTACATGCCACACCAAGCGGTTCTGCGACAGGAACGACTGACAACAAAATTGCGGGTGGTATTCGACCCGTCCTCCGGCGCTGCAGGGGAACTTTCACTGAATGACACCTTATCCAGTAGAACGAACTTAAATCCTGAATTAATAGACCTGCTGATCGAGTTTCGTGCTCACAATGTCGTCGTAATAGCAGACATCGAGAATGCTTTTTTACAGCTGATGTTGGCGGAGCAAGACAGAGATGCCTTACGTTTTTTATGGTACGAAACTACTCCACAGCAAGGACATCACCTTCCGCCTATAACAACATGGAGAATGACCAGAGTTCCATTTGGGGCAACATCAAGTCCATTTCTCCTGGCAGCAACGTTGAGACACCATTTCGACTTGATGAACGAAGAATTTCCCGATACCTCGAATACTCTAAAACAGCACATGTATGTTGACGACCTGGTAACTGGCGCCGATGATTTGGAAGGAGCCCAGGTACTGTGCAGAGAAGCAACAAAGATACTAGAAAAGGCGGGAATGCATCTTAGAAAGTGGAAATCAAATGAACCAAGGTTGTTATCAGAATTAAAGGAAGAAGGATCCGGCAAAGTACCACTAACCGAACAAATTGGCCGAACAAAGGTTCTAGGCATTGGTTGGGAAGCACAAGCAGACATCATCAATTTCGACATAGAACCTCTAATTGACTTTCTGTGCTCACGTGAAGACAGCAAACGCTTCGTACTTCAAGCAACAGCTCGCATATTTGACCCTATGAGTTTTCTTGCTCCCACCGTGACAACCATAAAAATGCTATTTCAACGACTTTGGGAGCGAGGAGTTGAGTGGGATGAGGTGTTACCTTCAGACTTATACGAAGCATGGGACAAGTGGTGTACAGACCTCACTGCCTGGAAGGACGTCGCTGTTCCAAGACTCATCGTTCGCGACTTCAACAAAGACAAAACAGAAAAGGCATTGCATGTCTTCTGCGATGCTAGCACAAAAGCGCACGGAGCTGTAGCGTACGTGGCATCGAAAGAGGAAGAGGGAAGAAAGTGTGTGACTATTGTAATGGCGAAATCGAGAGTGGCACCCCTCAAGCGGTTGACCCTTCCGCGACTAGAGCTTATGGGAGCATTAATTGGCGCTCGTTTGGCGCATTCTCTAACAAAGAAGTAGAAGATGGAAGGACTCCCAGTGTATCTGTGAACTGACTCCATGATCGTCTTTTATTGGATTCGTAGTTCTGCAAACCGGTGGAAGCAGTTTATTGCAAATCGCGTCTCAAAGATCCAAGGTCTGACGGAACCAATCAACTGGAGACATTGTCCTGGTTCAGAAAACCCAGCAGATCTTTTAACGCGTGGACTCATGCCAAGTGCTCTGGTTGAGAACAACACATGGTGGAGTGCACCCATCTGGCTTCAATGCTCGGAATCATCCTGGCCAAGTCAAGTTGAGGAAAGACCAGAATGCGAAGAATACAAGGCTGAAGAAAAGAAACATACTGTTGTTCAACTCACAATACCCGACGAAATTCATCTGATGAACTTGGAGAACTACAGTTCAGTTAATAAGTTGGTTCGAGTGACGGCCTGGATTAAACGCTTCGTAAACAACATAAAACGACAAGGACAACGCAGGGGAGCGCTAACAAGCGATGAAATCATAGACGCAGAAAAATACTGGATAGCGGCTGCACAAATGCAGGCTTTCCCGAAGGAAATCGTACACCTGAAAGATCAGCAGCAAGTTGACAAAAATTCAAAATCAAGTCGTTCAACCCAACTATTGACAGTGATGATATTGTGAGAGTTGGTGGTCGTTTACAATTTAGTAACAACGAGGAAAGCGTAAAACACCCAATAATTTTACCTGCAAATCACCGGTTCACTACCCTTCTCATTGAGAAAGAACATCGTCGACTGCTACACGCCGGAGTTCAAGACACTTTGACGCAGCTACGGGAAACTTACTTGACTATAAAGGCAAGACAAGTCATACAGAAAGTAATACGTCGCTGTTTAACTTGCCAAAGACAAAGCTGTGCACCTGCCTCAGAGCCGGTAGCTCCACTACCAGCCGACAGAGTTTCAAGATGCGAACCATTCGAAACTACTGGTGTGGATTTCGCGGGACCTTTGATATGTCGACATCACTACGGAAGTAGCAAGGTTTACATTGCACATTTCACTTGTGCCGTAACACGTGCCGTGCACCTCGAACTTGTGAGTGACCTATCGACCACAGCACTTTTGTTGGCGTTCAAACGCTTCGTTGCACGCCGAGGCATCGCAAAAACGATTTATTCAGATAACGCCTCAACGTTCAAACGAGCCGCTAAAGATATCAGACAAATGTTTGAAGCAATACAAGGAGAGGAAGCGCAGACCTACTTTGCAAATCACAGGATTAGGTGGAAAACAATTGTAGAAAGAGCCGCATGGTGGGGCGGTTTTTGGGAGAGACTAGTGAGGTCGGTCAAGGTCTCACTACGCAAGGTTCTGGGCCGTAGTAGTTTGAATTTCGAAGAACTGGCCACGGTCCTCCCCGAGGTAGAAGCTGTAGTCAACTCCCGTCCAGTGACGTACATTTATAACAACCCTAAAGAACCAGAGGCTCTATCTCCAGCACACTTTTTATTGGGACGTAAACTGACCACCCTTTCCCCACATCACTTACCAGCAAAAGATGAAGCAAGTTCTGGACACTTAGCGCGACGTTGGAAATATCGATGCACTATCATAGAGCAATTTTGGAGAAGATGGAGATCTGAATATTTGCTAGAACTGAGGTCAGCTCACATCACCAAACCCAACAGTTCAAGTGGTTTACAAACCGATGACATCGTCCTTCTCAAAGACGACCGACTCCCACGGCAGATGTGGAAATTCTGCAGAGTTAAAGAGACTTTCCCAGGAAAGGACGGCAAGGTTCGAGCATGCAGGATTGTGCTGCCCAGTGGGGGAGAGCTCCGCCGTCCGACACAGTTATTATACCCGCTGGAATTGCAAGAATGAGCATCCGCTCATTTCGGGGGGAGTTTGTTGAAAATTATTGCCTATAGAAGAAGAGGAAAAGGAGAAATACGACGAAAAAGAAGGGACGATGACAGCTACGGCGCTCCAAAAGCAAACGGAACCATCATGTAAATATTGTATAAATCCTTTCTTGTTCAACTAACTCGACGCAGTTGTTCCCCTAATGTAACGCAAAAACCACAAACAAAATGCATCATTTTCCTTCATTGTTTTTGGCAATTTTTTTGAATTTCCACTAGGTCAGCTTGATAGAGGTCTCGAAGTCCCAAGGATAGCGTTTTGCGATAGACGCGAGGGCGCTTGGTTTCCCTGAACAGCGTATATGCGTCCGATCCTTCTAGAAGCTATTCCGCCGTTCTTCGTCCCCTATGTCGTGCGAGCCTGTTGATTCCACCAAAAGAGGCTGGATGACTTGCTTCGTAGTAGACGGCTTTGCTCCCCTTCTTTTGTGACGAAGGCATGCTTTCTGGGCGCACCGCTTTGTTGGTCGGTAGTGTCGAGCACGAAACGCACTCAGGTTTAGGTGACAATTAATGAGAGAGGAAACTGCGCCTCTCATCCAAGGAGGCTGCCTGTTGTACAGCTCGTAGTGCACTAGGTCTACAATGTTGGATCCCTCGAGCGGCTCTCCGAGAACCACCAGCGTTCCCTCGGGGGTGTAGGCAATTACCGAGGAAATCGCGGCGAATTTCCTCGGTAATTTCCTCGTCGTTAAAGTAGTCCTTGTCTAGAATTTCTTCTATGCTCTCTCGACCAGGCGCTGCGAGGCACGAGGTGGTGCGATAGAAACGGGATCAGCAGGAGCCGGTTCAGCCGGTGATGGGGTCGGTGATCCTGCACTCCGCTGCTCCCGGGAAGCGGTACGAAGGCGCTTCGGCGAAGTGACCGAAGAAGAAGACGCACCTCGACGAATGGTCGCCCGCGCTTTGTGGGTTCTTCTTTTAAACCGATCGTGATTCACGATGGTAACTGGCAGGTTCCCCTATTGGAAAGACCAGTTTGAAAATCTAACTGGTCATACTGGTATTTAAACTGCTCAAACTGGTATTTGGACTGGTCAGACTGGTCTAACTGGAAATCAAACTGGTGGAACTGGTAGTCAGACTGGTCTAACTGGTAACCATATTGATCTAACTGGTCACCAGATTGCCTTCGAACTGGTCACCAGATTGGCCTGACTGGTCACCATATTGACCTAACTGGTCACCACAATGGCTGAACTGGCAACCAGATTGACCAAACTGGTCACCAGATTGGCCAAACTGGTCACCAGATTGGCCAAACTGGTCCTCAGACTGGCCGAACTGGTCCAACTGGTAACCAGATTGACCAAACTGGTCACCAGACTAGCCAAACTGGTCCAACTGGTAACCAGATTGACCAAACTGGTCACCAGATTGGCCTAACCGGTTACCAGATTGACCCCTCTTTTTCACTTTATTTGTAGGGGTGTGAGAATTGGATAGCGCAGAGGCATTCGTAACCTTCACTGTGCAAAATAAAGTCGCAACAAAAGGTTGTGTTAACAGTGCTGAAGCTATTTATTTGTCATATATGTTCTACCATCTCGCGATTGTCACAGGGCGACATGGTACTACAAACAATTAATTCATTTGCAACTGAATTCATGGCATATTAATGCCCACACGAAAGGTCAGCTTTATTTATTTAGCTAGAGAACACTTCATCAATCCAAAAAAAGTAAGAGCCAACATACTTCGATATTATTAAAGGTTTTTTTTTTAATATTTTCTTCCCAAAAATAGGTTAAACCAGTTTAAATTCTTCAAAACTTGAGATAAAAACGTTAATAACTGCCGCACCATGCTTTATGTGGGTGATGGGACAAATGTACTCGAATATAACGCGCCCTCGATTGTAACGTGCACCCTTTTCTCGAGGTCCGAAAAATGAAAAAAACGCCATGACTTCCATCGTTCCCACTTGGACTTTATAATTTTCCCGGTTTTTACCACGGCCTTTATCCACCCTGGCCTGCACCGAGAAGCCGCTTCCAGGCACCAGCCCAAGTGCCCGAGGCCGAGGCAGGGAGCCTTTATTGTAATGTTTGAGAAGCACGGGAAAATGTGGCAGTATGAGTCAGGCCCCTGGTATGCGCCGGTGCCCTGGGTGCCTTTCCAGGATGAGAGGTGCTCACGTGCCAGGACAGGGAGCGCGCGGGCCAATCAGCGCGGCCCTCGCGCCCGCTCGAAGCGCCAGTCTGCGTCAACGACAGCTCCGGCAACCAAAAAAAAAAAAAAAAAACAACGGATGCGGCGCGACGGTTGGGCGCACGTTGGGCCGGTTGGTTCTTTGTTGTTTGGGGCCGCTGTTCTGCTTGGGGAGGTTACAAGTTGTCTTCAAGCTGTGTTTGTATAAGATAGTTAGCAGGAGCCTTGAATGCTGCCTCTGCCGATGGTTCCTGTGGCTGACGACGTCCTCCACCTGAGTTCCACTCGCTCGCGGGCGAAATGGCTGCGTCCCAGAACGGCGTGTTTGGAATTCGGTCCGTCCTCATTGCGGCGCTGGCAATGGCTGCCTCTGCCTCCGCGCCAGCGAGCCATGGTAAGCAGGCTCGACCATTTGGATTCATTTTCATAATTAGATGCATGTTAAACTGAACGTTTCAGCTACCCGATTTGGAACAGCTATGCTAGTAATACAACCGCCAGTGTGTATGCAGCTTCAGAGATATTCTACCATAGTGGTTGCGAGTTGCGTAGCGGACGACAGACTGGGGAGGCAGGAAGGGGGTAACAACAGGATCTTTTCGCTCCTGGGCGTTGCTTTGCGTAAAGGCTGAACCGCATCTAAGCGCTTAAGCGAACGACGGTGACAGTGACAAGAATCAGCGACGAGCGACGGAGATATCCCACGGTCGGTTGTCGCGTCGCTCGGTTTTTGGATTTCTAGAAATCGTCGCTCATGCCTTGGTCGCTTGCTGCCGTCGCTTTCATGCGGTTGGTCTCGTCGCGCGAGTGACCGAGCGACAGCGAAGCGGATCGTCGTCGCTTCTCTCGTCGCTCGCCAAATCGCTTACATGCGGTTTATACTTAATTGCCGCTAGACTGGCACCACATGTACGGTTGGCGCACGCTTCCATATTCCCTCTCATACTGTTGATGATAGTGCATATTTTTTATTCGTGGCATTAGTTATACATACTGTTTTAGAACAGACGGGTGCGAATAAATCTGCCATGGCTCTAATTTCTTATGTTTATTCTTATTTCAGATGCCTCGAGGTACTATGTTATCCACCACCGGGACCCCGACACTCGAGAAGATGTGGAAAATTTCGCCGACCGGCTGGGTCTATAATGAATAAGAGGGATGCTATAGGCACTACGTAGTGCACTTTGGAAGGAAATTGCTATATGCACTACGCTGAGAGCTCATGCCGCTCGGGCCACCCTTTTTCGAACTGCGCGTGTATCACTGGGGAGCTCGTTAACCCAGCCCCCCGCCTGCGTTCACGCCGCTTCGCGGCGACAGTATGCGGCTGCTAATTAGAAAAGTTAACCAGTACACGCCGCTTCGCGGCGTCCAGCCGGCAACCCAAGCCCCACTGTCCCCGATCTGCGAAGTTTCGTCAACAACATTCGGCGTTTTTTTTTTTTTTTTTTTACTGTTTATCGCAAAAAAGAAATATAAATATCGCCAAATACCTCGTCAAAACAACGTTCAAGAAAAAAAGTAAAAAAAAAAAAAAGGTAGGATCACCGCGATTCGAACCTGCGTCCACTTGCGTACGATGCGGGCATGCTAACCCCTACGCTACGCCACCTTTTTTTTTTTTTTTTTTCCTTAAAGACACATTTATTTACATATTATTTACAGATGATTTAAACTCGCAGGTGGTTTGCACAACAGTTGAACAGATAGACTTACAAAGCGGAACGAACTTGACCGTCACTGGCCCGAGCAAAGCAGAGGAAAGGTACGTTATATGGGCATAGGCATGACGTATTTACAACACAACAGGGCGCCCCTGCGCAGCGCGCCCCTCACTCAGCTTCCCCGCACTGGCTCTCGCGAGGTAGCCGCCAAACCCCACCACGCTGAGGCCGGTGCCTACGGCGGATACCCCCGGCCTCCAGCTGTCTTTCCACGCACCGCCACTCGTCGGTCGCTGTGCTTGTCCCCCTGTCAATCAGTGATATCACCCAGTCCAGCTTGGCCACGAAGTAGTCCCAGGTTGGGCGTGCGTCTATGTGGCATTGCACCATCGCAGTGCGCGATTGCCAGATGGCGTGCAGTCTTAGTAGCACCAACACATAGGTCACCTCTGCCGTCTGCCTGCCGCCTGGAGCCAGATACTTGAGGTTAACCCACTCTGCGTCGAAAGCCGTTCTTAGGTTGAAAATCGTCCTCATCTCGTCCCAGAACAGGTAGGCGTTCGAGCACTCGACGAGGACGTGTTGGATGGTCTCGGTGGCACCGCAGAGGTCGCAGTTGAGCGACCAGGGCACAAAAATCCCCCTCCGGTGCAGCCATGTTTTGACTGGATGCACCTCCAGATGCATGCGCACAAAAAAGTCCTTGCTGGCCGCAGAGACGGGGAGACGGCGCACGAGCTTGAAAAGTCCTGCTGTGCCGTCGGGTACTGGCGGCGGCCTATACAAAGGCGATGGAAAGGTCACAGAAATTGTGTCCCAGTAGAGTTTTCTTTTGCCGACGGTCGCCAAATAGTCCCAGGAGAACCGAGCCAGGAAGAACTCGATGGAGGCCGCTATTTCGCTGTAAAAGCGCAATGCGGCTGCCTTCGCCGTGCGGCCACTGGTGGTTACCATCCATCTTCCCAGGTGAGGGAAGCCGAGGTGGTGTAGCGCACTCAGGAGAACGGGGTCCTTTGCGTCCCGGAAGAGGAGAAAACGCTGTACATGTAGCTTGAGCACGATGTTTACCAGGCCAAGACCTCCGCCCTCCTGGTGTAGGAAGAGGTTCTCCCGCCGTGTCCGTTCCATGGATGACTTCCAGACAAAGACGGCCCAGCTTCTGTGTATCCTCTTGGTCGTCACTCCAGGGCAGCATACGGCCTGCGCCTTGTAGAGAACGGCTGGGTATATGACAGCGTTGCATACGTAGGCACGGTTGAAAAAGGAGAGATGTCTGCACTGCCAGGGTGAGAGCTTGGATGCTACCGAGTTGGCAGCCTTTTTCTATACCGTGGAGGAAGGTCCCTGCGGGTCAATAGGAACACCGAGATAGTTTCCGACTGACGTGGTGCAGCCAATCCCTG
Source organism: Ixodes scapularis (assembly GCF_016920785.2). Taxonomy (NCBI): domain Eukaryota; kingdom Metazoa; phylum Arthropoda; class Arachnida; order Ixodida; family Ixodidae; genus Ixodes; species Ixodes scapularis. Next base: position 616,245 of record NW_024609951.1, on the reverse strand, counting down.
CGAAGAGCTTTGGCGTTGTTGCCCATCCCCCGAGCCACGCTCCCACCGACTTTTCCCTGTTTATCTCCGCGCCTGCTGCGACGGTGAAATTCTCCACATGCCGCAAGATGATCTCCACCTGTCTCTTGGAAGAGCAAACGAAGGATACGTCATCCGCAAAGGCTAAAACGCGGACATTCTCGTTTCCTAGCTGTAGTCCCGTGACAGTTTGGTCTTCATTGATCGCGCGACATAGTGGCTCAAGCTACAGCGCGAAGAGAATTGGCGAAAGGGGGCATCCCTGACGGACCGACCTCCCTATGCGGATGGGCGCTCCCCTGTCTCCGTTGATGAGTAGGCGTGTGCTGATGTCGTGGTAGCAGAGGGCTATCCACCCCCGCAGCTCCTCCCCCACACCGAAGTGTTTGAGTGCTGCATGGAGAAATTTATGAGACACCCTGTCAAACGCTTGACGCAGGTCCAGCTGAATCACAGCGAGAGGCTCGTGACCCGGTTGGAAAATTCGTTGTGATTATTCTTTTTATACGAGACAAACGTAGTGCATATAGCAATTTCCGGCCGAGCTGCACTCCGTAGTACATATAGCATTACTCAATGAATATTATCATGACAATTTTTTTAAATTGTAAATATGTTTTTATGTTTATTTTTGTGGTCTGAAGTATGTGTATTTTTTGTGAAAAAAAGTGAATTTTATCCGTTTACGACCTGTGTTGTCGACATTACCAGTTTAACTGGTTTAACTGCTTGGAGTGAACCAGTATACGCAGTGGTACAGTATTACCAGTATACACATTTTCACAGTCAGACCTGTATGCACAGTTTCACAGTAAGACCAGTATGCACAGTTTGTTTGTCCAGTTCAACCAATTTAAGCAGTGGCAATAAGCCACTGGTTACCAGTTCAACCACCATGACCAGCTCAACCAGTATGACCAGTTCAACCACGATGACCAGTCAACCAGTGTGACCAGTTCAAACTGGTCAAACTGGAGCAATATCCAAGTTTGAACCCTTGTACCAGTTTGAACTGGTTACCAGTTTAAACTGGTCTTTCCAATAGGGTCTCTTTGACCAATAACCTCGTGACGCGATCAAAATGAGTCGGAACTGGCAGTTTCTTTGAACGTGAAACTAAATAGGAAACCAAGTCCACAATGTTGGATCCCTGTAGAGGTTTTTCCTCGATCGAAATTTCCAAGGTTTGCGGGTCCCAGGTGAGCACCGGTTCCAGTAGCCTCAGAAGCGATCGACCTTTTTGCCGGTAGGTTTTGCTCAAGTAATTGACTATGACGGAAGGGTCGTCCCCACGCTCGCTCGTCTGCGTTGTCCGTTCTTCCCTGCTAATGGGTGTCGCTCTAACCTCTTCACTGTGTGCGCTATTCTCATTCGACGTGTACGGACGTAACATTTTGTGTAGCGTTTGAATTATTTTCTTTAGCTTGATGTCGTCCGGTTCGTCGTCTTCTTTCAGAATCTCGGGAATGTTCTCTCTGTAAGGTATGAGACGGTACTTTTTCATACTTCTCAGACCCCGATAGCCTTTGCGATGGCTCTTCCCCCGATCGTCAATATGAGGCCTAGGAGAGCAGGAAGGATCAGGGGTAGGAGACCTCCCTTCAATACCAGCGTCTTTCTTACGTTCTTGTGCGTGTCTTTTCAATTTCCCAGTGACCGTATAACGGGTGCAAATCTCTTCACTTTCTTTTTTATATCCGCGGAGAGAGGGAGGTTTCCGGTGCACAGGTTTAAACAAATTTCCCTAATTGCTTTCAGATGCTCCTCCTTGGCGTGACGTAGTAGTGATTCCCTTTGCCTACACGATTTGGCTTCCGACAACAGGTGCAAGAATCTTGCGTGCTTGGCGATGCGGTTCATTAGGACGTGTCGTACACGACTTCCGGACCCTCGTCCGGCAAGATTTTTGCCCTCACACGGAAATTATCGGGACAAGTTTGCGATAGGTCGATCAGAATGTAACTGAACGGCGTTCTACACGCGTCCGAATATATACGAGGTAGAACCTGCCTCCTGCTAGCCCCAAAGAGCTGTCGGGATAGCACTTGGATCTGATCGGCAATCCTAACTGAACGGAATATAAACAAGGCCGAAGAATTCAGGCTTATTGTTCGGAAGTACGCGTCTTGGAGGAACATGTTCTGCGTGATGAAAATGACCGAAGCATTATAGTGATGAGCAGCTCCGATAAAATATTCACAAATGTGTTTGAGCTTCGTTCGATTGGCGAGAAAGTCATCGAATATGATCAGCGAGTCTCTTTCGGGGTCTAAATTTTGCGGGATCTCCTTGGTGAAAGTGACCCCGCTCGTGCCCGAAAACCAGCTCTGGGGAAACACGTAGACGTAGTAGACGACGTGAAACTCTTTGTCGAACATTTCTCTTCTAAATCGCAACAATTTGCGAATGTACGTGCTTTTGCCCGATTTAGAGGATCCAATCATTGTGATTGACGCCGGCGTTTGAAAACGAAACTTGTTCAGGCCCGAAGACATGACCATGCATGCTAAGCTCGTAGACGAATGAAAGAAGGCATCGCAGACACGTTTCTAAGTACTCGCGCGAAGCACATTCCCGCGCGGCGGGAGAGTCGCGCGGCTTTTGCATCACGACAAATGCTCACACGCGTGGCAACAGTGCGGTTTATAGCGATGCGGCGAACGTATACCCAAATCACAATGTTTACCCAACCAAGGATAACCGATAAAAAGAAAAAGCGGATGCTCCCAAGCTCGGAGCTGACCGCAGGATACAACCTAACAGGAACAAGTCTAAACATGTTTGCACGTGACTCTAGAGCTCGGAAAAAGATATATCCTCGCTTTGTGTCCTTTTTTGGTCTTTATTTAAAAAAAATCAGGTTACAGAACGGAGCAGCAGGAGAGCTTTAAAGCGGGAGAAGGAAATTGCTTGCGCACGAGTATGGAAATGTGTATGTCGTTCTGTCGGTAGTCACTCGACGAGAAAGCTTGGATGCATTCGCGGAGCGGTACACCGCAACACTGGCGCGCACACACGTATAGACAATAAAGTCCGCACGTGTGCGAGAGAGTCCCTTGAATTCTTCTCTTGGAGTAGAAGAAAGCCGCTGCGTCTCTGATGAAGTCGTAAAATTCCCCGTGAATCGGAATCATTCCGAAACTGTCAAAATAACTAATTGCCTTATCCTTTGGGCATACGTAGAAAAGAACCCAGTGTTCACCGAACGAAGACCTCGGTGCCGTATTCACTACGTAAAGATCGGGTGACGCTGTCTCTTGACCAATCTCGTCGCACGCGAACGTGCCACGAAACCAGGGACGCGTGCAATGATTTCCCGCGAACATTGGGTAAACTTCGTGCTCTTCCATTTCAGCCGGCGAACTTGCCGTTTCTCTCCTTGTGAATTTCCAGGACGCGAGGCGTTTCTGACATAAAGAGATTGGTGATGGCTTTAGTTAGATCTTGCTTGAAGGTCAAGGTGAGTCTTACGTTCGCCGTGGAGATTGGACAAAGACTCTGCTCTTCGTTGTCCGGAGTCAAAATATAGTAGAGCAGAAAGGAGTCTTTCGAGAAGGCACCTTTAGAGTAGGGGACGTCTCTTCGATTGAGGCGGTGTTCGAAGCTCATATAGGCCTTCATGTACAGATCTTGAGCAAAGTCAAACTGCTCCGTCTGCTGGCAGCCACCCACGTCCAGGACCGCCGTTTTCAGGTTGAAGTGTTCGAGCTTGAAGGGGTCGTGCTCGCGACTTCCCTGAAACGCCTCGCTCTTCACGAAAGCGACGAGGAGCTTTGACGGCACTCGATGCGGATACAGATCGTCGAGGACAATGTCCGACACACCGGGCGAAACAGTTCTGGTCTTGATCTCCACATCACGTGGTAGATAAGTCGCGGGAGAGGACTGCAGACGTCTTTCGATGCCCACAAGCACCGTCGGGGCCACTTGCACGCGTCGAATGTAGAGCACAATGCGAGGAAGTTGGACGACGTGTTTCTGGGGAACCGTCGAAGCGGCCAAGAGCCTGAAATCTTCAGTATTTTGCCGCAGCACGATGCGAATATCCACCCCGTTCAAGAGAAGCTTGTCCTGGTGACATATGTCACTCATAAGAGGACAAAACAAATCACAGAGTGTACTTCCTTCGGTTCGTTTAAAACGTGCCATAAGGCCCTTGGCCTCGGCGGGAAGGTCGAGCTTTTCGGACGTATTTACCGGGTCGTTTTCGTACAACATCGCAGAAAGAGAGTGATCCCTACTGACATGGTTTGCGTGCAGGAGAATATCGAGATAAGAACGATATGCATAATTTTCGTACTGGCTCACCAAAGTCTGGTTCAGATACACGTGTAAGTATTGAAAAAGGGAGCTTCCAAATGCCTGAACCGGTATGACCTTATCGTGCGTGACAGTTCCGTCCAAGGCGGTGGTGCTCGCGGGATCGCCATTGGCTCGCACGATTTTTGTCTGGATGTGCAGCAAGCTTTATTTCAGATCGTAGAAGTGAGGTCCTAGAGACGGAACGTGAAATTCTAAGACAGAAGTGGGTGTTGTCGTGACGACCGGAAAGAATTCGATATATTCGGACCTTTCCAAAGCAAAAGACGTAGGCGGAAGAGAGAACAGATCGAGCTCTCCGCTGGTGCACAGACAGGAACGCTCCTGTAGGGTAAAAATATCGCCCGTCATTTTTTTTTTAGGTATCGAAAAAGTCATGCACGACCTTTCGTTACTTTTGTCGTCCAGAAAGTGAACAGCACTGGCAGGACGCCTTTCTTTTATGCCCTCCGCCAGACTGCAGCTTTTGGAGAAACTCGTCTCTGGTGCTTCGATAGGTGTGGCCAATTCCCTTTACGGCGTCCTTCAGCGAGGAACCCTGCCTCATTAGCTCTGCGATATCTCTACCCGTGGACACTAGTTTGCGACCCAGGTAAGGGGCCACTGGCTTTGTAAACACTGGCGATAGCCTCTGATAAATGTCCGACAGTAGTCCGCTCCCAACTTGGAACAGGGGCCCGGACACAAAATGCGGCAGCGGTCTTTCTCCGGAACCTGAGAAATGTTCTAAACAACACGGTGGGGACTTTACCTGCATTTTCTAAAATGAAGAGTGGCTGCAACGCGACCCGATCCGTCCAGAAATGGGATGTAGCTTCCTCTCTCGCGAACAAGCTCGAGACAAATGGTGCTAACTTCTTTTACGATCACCTTATATTGTGGTAGATTGAAAGAATGCGATATCATTTCGTTACGTTTTGACACTACAAATGGGATGACTCTCAAGAGAGGAGCTTTCACGTCACCGACGTGCTCCGCTTCTATGATATCGCAATAGGTAAAAATGTAATTGCTGGGAAATAATATGACATCACGGTCTGCCACCGAGAAGGAAGTGTACACGCTTTTCTGACCAAAGCCAAGCATGTGGGATAAGTGAGCGTTGATTAGGATATAGCCGCTGTGGTGCAACTGTAACTCTACGACTTTGATATATGGATTATAACGAAGCAATATTTTCGAGGAATTGAGCTTAAGATGAGACAGGTACGCGCTGTTTATCGCGTTAATGAGATCTTCTGGCGATTCATAGAAGCCCTCGAAGATCTCAATTCGATCCTGAGTCATCACGTGCTTAACCCTCGTCAACTCTACCTCGACCTCCCGATCGAATGTATCTTCCTCCACGGGGCTGCCTTCGACGGGCTGACCTGTTCCAAAAACGATCTCTGTAAATCCGAGTTTTTCGACAATGTAGGGGACATGCGCAGTGCGTTGTTTCTCTGGAAGCTTAAAGAGTAACATTTTCCTTTTCGCTCGAAGCTCGTCTTGGGACCAAAGAGCTCTCGCAGGGCACTTTTCACCAGCGCGATAAAGTCTTGCTTTGACTGTATTCGGAGCTTTTTGGTGCCTTCCACTTTTCCGACATCCGTAGGCCTGACCAAGTACAGCTCGTTAGATGGGCTCGCCACATTCTTGATGCTAAATGGGAAGTTAAGTTCTTCTAGGGCTACCTCATACGGTTCGTTTAATATAATAGGTTGAGACAATTGTGCCCTGAACTTGCTCAAACTGTTGTCGTGAAAAATGTCCGACGAGGCTTTTTAGAATAGATTCAAGTAAAACTCATTTATCATTTCGCTTCTTCGCGACCGATCTGTACGTAGGTCGATAGCAGACTGACCGGACCGCTATCAGGGTCCAGTCTTTTCTTTAGCAATCGTAAGAGAGAGAGACACACACGCAGTCATCCTATAGGGTTAGTTATTTTTATTTCCACGAGTCTAGAGTATCCACGGTGATCAGGCGATATCGAAGAACGTCGGTGGCCAGGCAATGGATGTAGGTAGCTTCGATGTGGTGCTTACAATGCATCGCGCGTTTGATGGTCTTCAGCGTATCCGCGATGAATTCCACCACGTCCGTCGTCTCCGATGCGGTCACTTTGGTCAACACCTTGCCCGACCAATGGGATAAGAGAATAAAGGACTGCTCGTGCGATTCTCACCCCTTGTCCCGCCCCTTGTAGCTCTCGAAGACCTGGGCTATTATCCTGAACACAACGGGGTCCACTTCATATGGAACGAACTTGCCAAAAATGACGAGGTCCACCAGCAGATCCAACGCAGACACGAAGAAGTTGTTTGCTTTACGATGTGCAGCGCAGGCTTCGACATCGCTCCATCGAGTGTGTTCCTCTTCGCAGCCATCGAGACGTTCACGCACGAGCATATTATCGGCGACGACCTCCGGCCCACAAGTGACGTTCCGAGCCCGACTGCGACAGCTGAATAAATAAAAGCGAACTAGCGGAGCGTCGAAACACTGTATTTCATTTGCATATGAAAAAAGAAAATAACATTCCGAGCTCTCGAGACATATTGAGACCTGTCTAGACTGCTTCCTGCATGACGGAATTGTGTATGTATAGGCTTCGTCACATGACCTGGAGCAATGACGCGTTCAAATACCGTGGAGGGTCGTTTGTTTTTGTTTTTTTCAACCAGATTACGAAAGCCACTCCCGAGGCTACGAGGTCGCGAACACCGTTTGAATCGCGCGTGCGCGAAATCACGTGATAGCAATACGAGCAACGCGTCAAGCGACCGTGGACACATGACATGCGGCAATGACGCATCCTGTTTTTTTTACCCGTATTACAAAAGCCAAGTGCCAGGAAAACACGTGATCTGATTTGCACACACACGGACAACTACGAAGAGTTAAGCCCTCCAGGAAGCACTGTGCTTCTAGCTCAGGGGGTAGTGTCGATCCCCAGCCGCCGCAGAGCCTTTTTTTTAGCGAATAAAAGTCGTTTACCGCGCAGCGATTCAAATAATGTCACGTGACCATCACGTGACCGCGGCGCAGCGCCCTCTGTCGGATTCAACACAAACCCTGTGTGACATCACCTAAGCTCCCTCTGTCGGACGCAATTTAAACCCAGGGGAAAACACAGACCTTGTGAGGACATGATATGAGCGTCCTCTGTCGAACGCAACTCGAACCCGGGGAAAATCACGTGGTTAATATCACGTGATGGGAGCCGTGGTGACGATCCAAGACGATCAACGTCACACGACCATTGACACATGACCTGCGGTAACGACGCATCCTGTTTTTTAACCGCATTACAAAAGTCGAGTAGCGCGCGGGAAATCACGCGATCTGAATTGCACACACGGACAACTACGAAGAGGTAAGCGGTCTAGGAAGCATTATGCTCGTAGCTCAGGGGGTAGAGAGTTGGACTTCTGAGCTGAAGGTAGAGCGGTCGAGTCCCAGTCGGCCGTGGAGCCTTTTTTATCGAATAAAAGGGGCATTTACCGCGCAGCGATTCGAATAATGTCACGTGACCATCATGTGACCGCGGTGCAGCGCCCTCTATCGGATGAAACGCGAACCCTGTCTGACATCACGTGAGCGCCCTCTGTCGGACGCAACTCAAACCCTGTGTGAGATCACGTGGTTAGAATCACGTGATGGGAGCCGTGCTGATGACATCCCACGTTACCGTCATGTGACCGCAGCGCAGCGCCCTCTGTCGGATGCAACACCAAGCCTGATGACATCACGTGAACACCCTCTGTCGGACACAACTCGAACCCGGGGAAAATCACGTGGTTAACATCACGTGCACGTAATACCAGGACTGTCGCTCTGGTAAAGTACTCGAGTCCCAAACTCAATATGCACCGTAAGTTATCTTAGAAATCCCTTCTTAAAATGTTGCCGTGCGCACCTTTAGCTAAAAAACCGGGGCTCTTAGAGTATACTTTATTTGCACTTCCAAAAGTATGCTTGATGCTCTAAATTGGCCGGTTTTTAGTATATTTCTGACGCACTCCAAAAGTAGTATTTCGCCATACTTTTAGTATACTTCTAAACGTATCTGTAAGAGGGATTTTAGTATACTTCTTACGCACTTCAATAGTAACATTTCGCTCTCCTTTTAGTATACTTTTAGCATACCTGCAAAAGGCATTTTAGTGCACTTCTTACGCACTTCAGAAGTAAAATTTCTCCATCCTTTTAGGATACTGCTTCTAGTACACTTCTGAGCAGAATTTTAGTATGCTTTTATACAGGCCTTAAGAACTAAAAATTGTACCCCGGAATAAACTTGGAAGCAGGCTTTCAAATATAATCGGGGATTCACTTAATAGAACCTTCAAAGCATTTCACCAATTTATTCTTGACCAATTCCAGATAGGAAAAGTGGAAAATTATATCGATTTAGCAATTGCAGTGGTTTGCACTTATCGAAACTGAAATGCATTATGTTGCAGGCTTTAATGTAGACGAGTTCAAAGTGATGACAAATTAAAGTAAGAACTTTTTATTAAACAAACATTTTTTTCAATAGAATGAACACATGTCGCCTAAAACAAAAACACTTACGATGGAACAAAAAAACGTAATACTTTTAGTGGTTTACAAATATCACAGATGCACTTAAAGCTTTATAAACAAGCTTTTATTAGAAGAAAAAAAACAATTACAAACTATCATGCTTAAGAAAAACGAGTAAAAATAGCATTGCACCTCTTAATATAGTACCTGCAATATTTATCATCTACCATGACTAGAGTAACATCACCTACCTGACAGAAGTAATATGAATGAAAAAAGTTAATCACTTGTAAAATAAAATCTAAAATATTAATCGCTAATCAGATTTAAGAGAGAAAAAAAAGCCAATTCGCAAAATAAATGAAATGAAACCAAATTTTTTTTTTCATTCTGTAGTTTTCTTTTGTGTGTTGAAGGCTTTCCTTTGAGTGTAGGAAGCATTGCTGGACTTCCTTTGCAGGTATTCTTTCACGTACTTCTGAGTTTCCCCAGGGAATTTGGCAATAACAAAAGCTGAAAAGAGGAGACAATGGACAATTAAGAAACTTGTCTTAAAACTCCATATTTACTTAACTACTTAATTATACTTCAGGTCCACATAATCTTAGAACATTTCACAAAGAGAAACCAACAACAAAAAGTTAATCATCTAAATATATTGAGCACGGGGACCAATGACTATGTTTATCGGCAACTGGGAAATATTGCTGCTGTGAAATAATGTAAAACAAGGCATTTCGTCAATTTGCAATGCATTAAAGGGATCATGAAACAAGTTTACTGTGGAAGCAGTCTGGAGCTCGTTACTTTAATTTCTTTTACCTTATCACAAGAACGAGAAAACACACCACGATCCCTCAAAATGTCGCGAGTGCACTGAGTAATCAGAAAGGAAAAAAAGGTCCATTTTTCATCATGCAGCTTATGGTGGCCACAGGGCTTGGCGCCAAAAGTGGTCGAGTTTGCGAGTTGAGCAGGTATCTGCCCAATTTGAAGATAAGGTTTTTATAAAAGTTGTCATTCACTCATTTCGCCCCCGATTCATGTCACACGCACGTGACCTGGAAAGGACTCTAAAGGTTGAGGGGCTCCCCAAGCTTGAGTATATTTAATTTCTTTAAATAAAACTAGTGCACCTTGGAAAAAATTGTTTTCTGATCTTCACTGCAAATGCGATAGTGAGATACTGCCGCACTTACTTCGCCGAAGTCTGAAGACTATTTCATAACCCCTTTAAAAGCCTGCAAACATAACATCTTTGTGACAGGGACTCTCAAACTTTCAGACATCAGCGAACAAAAATTTAATGTTACTGTTAGCCGAGGAGCCCCTTCCACTCTTGGCATTGTTGCAATTGAGTGTATGACAATGGTGTAGGAATGATTGAGGAAGTTCAAGTGCTGAGAGAACCCCCAGTATACTGTACTAGGAACCCTGTTCGAGAACCAGTGCCTCAGGATATTTGGCTAGAAATTCGGGGATAGCATAGGCTAGACAATAATTTTAAACACACAGATGACCACATTTTTTCATTTTGATCCTGACATCTATTTTACATTATAATTCAGGGTTTACTGATGTAAACCCCCCCCCAATCTGAGGCCATACTGTACCAAACAATTATATCAAAAACAACTGAACAAGCTGAAGGTTTTGAAAGATTCAGCAGCCTAAATCTGGGGTAAACAGTCAGCTGTCTTCACAAAACTATACACAAAAGTAAACAATACTGAGGTTTCGTTAAGTTTAATCGCTGATATACATCGACGATCAAAATTAAGCGGAAGGAACATCAGAGTGAATTATAATCTAGGAAAAAATTAAAGTATGCTGGAACTGGGGCACATTATTGGAAACCAGAGGTGTAGCGCAAGACGTAATGACACGAAAAGAAAAATACCCCCCCCCCCCCCCGCTACATAAGCAAAAAAAAAACAACCATCCATGAGTACCGAGACACAAGTCGAATGGTGACCAGACAAAAGCTCACCGCACAGAGGCTCACCGAATAAAAGCTCACCCGTTTTTTTCGCAGACCCAGACAATAGCTCCCCTGTTGGAAAATTTGGATGATGGAAAGATGATGGAAAAGGCTCATACAAGTGTAACCGTAATATGGGACATCCTATACAAGCGAAAAGGCAGCTCGAGTATAGTGGATTAGGGCGGAACTATACAGGTAGGCGGAACCATACAAGCGTGTCGTATTATGGAACATCCTATACCGGCGTAGTGGATTAGGGCGGAACCATGTAGGCGGCGGAACCATACATGCATAACGTAATATGGGACATCCTATACCAGCGAAAAGGCGATACCGGCATGCTGGAGCCATATGGCTCCAACATGGTGGTTTCGCCTTTTCACTGTTGTACAGGGCGATTTAGTTTTAAGCTTTACATATATGTTAAGGAAGGTCGTGAAAGCTAAATTAATGCGATTTGTGCAGGCGAGTTATACGGCCAGGCGTACTTAGTATAGGAACCTAATCGTAACGATCAGTCAGATTAATAAATACAATTTGAAAATCAACTTTTTAATTGGTGAAAGTGAAAATATGGTCTTATTAGACACTTGCTGAGTCACTGAAAACCACAAAATCAACTTTTTTTAGAAGGATATAATGCAGGGGTAGCATTTTGTGCGTTCTGTAAAAATTCTTTATTTGGGCGAGTTTCTAGGTTTCAGTTTCTTATCAGAGCTCATCTCTGCGCCCACGGTCCTGTTCCCCAGGGGCTTAGACGCGCAACACACGTTCACCTTCTTCCCTCCATCCTATGAGGGAGGCGAGGGGGCGGCTTCGCACTGCGGCCACCGGGCAGCAAGACCGTAGGTGCAAAGATGCGCTCTGGTAAGAAACCGAAGTCTGGAAACGCGTCCAAATTTACCATTTTTTTAGAACACCATACAATGCTGCTCTTGTCTTATATCTTCACAAAGAAAGTTGATTTAGTGTGTTTTGATGATGCTTAGCAAGTTTCTAATTGGAACCATGGGTCTATTTTCACTGATTAAAAAATTCAGGAACATACTATACTTAGAGAGAGGCCGAAGCGGTTTTGTATTTGAAAAAACACTTTTAAATCTTCTTTATTTGATCTCCAGAATCTCAAATATCAAAATTATTTGCTAATTTGATGAATCGAGGCTGCATAGAGTCATTTTTAAAGCGCTGTGAAAGCACTTCTCTAGAGAGCGACGTCAGAAAAGCAGCTTTCGAAATCTTTGCTCACGCATCTTCAGCGCCTATCAAAGCTATGCACGCACATGCTATTTTTTAAAAGGGCATAAAAATGTGTCACGACTGGTGCCAATGTGGGAGAATATACCTTGAAAACTTGCGATTGGACGCGCAGCCCTTAAGCGACACATGCTTGGCAGCCGAAAGGTCTTCTTACGATGTCACTATTGGTAGGATGTTTTTTTGTGTTTTCTCACGTTTAGTTAAATCTTTGTGGAAAACGAACGGGATATTCAGATTCGCGGGATAAAACTATGCTAGAATGAACCTCCATCTAGTTTTCTGAAAGAAGTCTGGCACATCTCTGTAATAAGCCGACTGATCGTTACAAATTAGCCTTTTATACTATCCCGCACTGGCAATATAACCCACGTGCACCGACTACGTAAATGTAGTTTTTACGGCTTTTTTAAAAAAAATCTGTAAAACATACAAAAAAGCCCCCTGTAGAATGTCCCCCAATACGATACGATTGTATGGTTCCTTTCCCGCTTGCATTGCTCAAGAAAGACTTGTGGATATCCAGCGTTTCATTGGAATGCTGGATGTCAGCGAGTCTCTACATCAGTGAGTGGTTTCAAACAAGCATGATGTTTGCACACCAGTAAGCTCTTATCCGAGGCTCACCAGGAGCACTAAGAGCAGAGGCAAAACGTCGTGACCTGGTAAAATTGGTTGCAGGTATTTATCTTTAGAAAAACTGCATGCAGCAAAGCTTAACTTTGCTCAAAAGAAGATAATTAAAAATTCAATACTGAACAATGGTGTCCCTTGAGCTGTCAGACCAAACTCCCACTCTTGCCACTCAGGAGTTCCTAACTTGTGCGTAGAGGGTCAGCACAACCAAGATTTGTGCTGCAAGCGCACCTGCAATATAAAAGTTGAAAAAACATGAGATGAAATATTAGACGTTTACAATTCTCTGTAACGTGAAATTAGAGTACAGATCTTGAAGAGGAGGATGGGAGGGTATGCCCCTCCTTCCCCTCCTCTTCTGCTCCCTCCCATTTAGGGGGAAATTTCTTTGAATTTAGCGGGAAAATTTCCCCACTAAATTTAGTGGGTTAAGTTTCCCACTAAATTTAGCGCGGAAATTGATGTCACATGACCTCAACACAAATGCAGTTTTCCCGCTAAAAGTAGCGGTGAAAATGACGTCGCATGACCGTGTCACGTCATCCATAAAAAAATTCAGTTTCTCAGCTAGACTTAGCGGAAATATTAACGTCATACGACCGCAACATTAATTCAATTTCCTGCCAAGTTTAGTTTGGCGGTTACGCCGACAGCGACGCCGCGAAACACGGAAACGGGTGCTAAGAGCTGCGCTAAAAACTAAATGCATCAGGTGAAGTAAAGTGAACATTAGAGATACTGTAAGAAAAAGGAGAGAATCTAAGATACCGTTCTCAGATCCTTCCTTTTGTCCGTTCTCAAATGTTTTGATTTCAAGAAATGTTTATCTCTTTATTCATACCCAGAGAACCCCTCCCAGTTTAAGCATGAATGCAATAAATCAATGCAGACTAGACCCTGTAAACTATAATGCACATGAAAATGAATGTTTGCCACATAGTCATGTATGAGTCAGTGGCTCAGATCTCTAAATACATTTGTATTGAGGAACATTAATGAATAAAACTTCTGGGCTTCGAATTCAACAGTTTTTACTTCCATAAGGAACACGGTATGGCACTGATTTTTTTTTGTGACACATCAGAAACAGCACACCACTGTCATCCTTGCATACCTAACAAGAATTTGTTTTTTTTTTTAGCATGGCATGTGCTATTCTAATGCCCATACAGCCCCGTTTAACAAAATTTCCTTTGTAGAGTTTTTATTGGTTCTTATTTAGCTCGCACGACAGTTTCGGTACCTTGAATTCTCACTCGGCATCAACAGTTTTATAGATTAATGTAATAGCGAAAGACAAGATGTATGGACTTGAGTACGGCTCAACAAGCACAGATGTTGAGAAAAGTACTGAAGAAAACTCAAATGTCAAAATAAAAATAAGCTGGAATGTGGATACAATTATGGACATGGTCATGAATACAGTTAGCAGATTCAATATGAAGAATATGTGTTAGACGCACGCTCAAAGAAACCTGTTGCATCTATATTCATTCAAATTACTTTGAAGAACCCAGCGCCGCAGTCTCAGGTGGGAGTTCGCTGAATAAGTCTACTGAAAATGAGTGTAGACGGAAAAAGCAGTTTGATCTGCGATAATGAGCATTACATAAGTGACATGTCATTATTACTGTTAAAGTGCCGAATGTTCCAAACTGTCAGTCGCATCATTCTGTGAGTTCCCTCCGTACATTACAGGATTTGGCTCTCTTGAATGCTTTGCGAGAAAAATGATGAACTGGAAATATCTAGAGTAGTTCTAGAAAAACTATTTCCAGAATCTTATCTCAGCATCGTAAAGAATATAAAAAGTTTCTAAAGACAAGGTTAGTGCAGGAGTTGAATAAACTAAATACTTCGTTTTTCGAAACCATCTTGCCGTAGTGAACGTATGAAGTTCCCCTAGGTAGAGCTAGTCATTACGGATGATTGTGCCCATTGCGTACCATAAAAATTTAATTTGCGACCTACAATATTTACAAACTCAATTAACTCTGAATAAGTGGACTACTTGGCATTAAAGATTGGCATCAACATGACTGTCTGCCAACATCTACATAATAATTTCCATGAACCTATGTATTTCAAGAAAATATTTGGTGCGAGCTGCTTAAAACACAATAGCACTTTTTAACAAGTGCTGATTGTTGGGCATGTTGGTACGGTATGTTAGAAAACATGATTGCGCTTTGAAGACGGGGACATAGGAAGGACAGACACCACAGAGTGCTAACTTTCAACTGATTTAATTCAAGAACCTCAGCGTAGAAACACACTGCGTCACCGCACCACATCTCAACCAATCCGTGGCCCTGCCACGGACCGCAAGTACGCCAACTCCTTATCCGCCAAGTCAATTGACGCCACACTGACACAACACGTGCCGGAACTATTTATAGCGTCAGTTTCCATAATTTCTCTAACAGTCATATCTTCGTGCCTAGCAAGAACACTTGACGAAGCAAATAATGGTTTGCACTCGCAGACATGATCTGTCGTGTCACTGTCATGACTGCGGGTGCAAACCATTATGCTTCATCTACTGTTCTTAAGAGGCACAAAGAGAGGACTGTTAGCAAGATTATGGAGGCTGACACTATAAATAGTTCCAGCACAAGCTGTGTCAGTGTGGCGTCAATTGACTTGGCGGATAAGGAGTTGGCATACTTGCGGTCCGTGGCAGGGCCACGGATTGGTTGAGATGTGGTGCGGTCACACAGTGTGTTTCTACGCTGAGGTTCTTGAATTAAATCAGTTGAAAGTTAGCGCTCTGTTGTGTCTGTCTTTCCTATGTCCCCGTCTTCCAAGCGCAGTCATGTTTTCTAACAAACTTTTTAACACTAATAGAAAGCCTGTAGTGGGCCACAACTTAAGCAGTTCTCACTTCATTATGAAGAGCAATTACACATATGTGAACCATGAATATAGGCCTGCACTGAATTTTTTTCTTAAGCTGAACGTGCTATGCTCTGTTTACTATACAAATCTTTGCAGAGCTGACAATCTGCAAGTTCCTGTTTTTTTATATTTCACATGTCCCGACTGCTGGGTGTGGTAGGTACATAAGATTGATGACACCAACGAAACACAATGATTATTTTAAGAATTTGTTTGGGTATAGCACGAGCAAGGTGATCTGCGGGAAGTTATTTCTCTGACACCGTTGAACCTACATCCGCAGGCTTTAAGTTCACATGTTAATCATGTCTGCAGACTCCTTTTTGTAATTGGAACTCCATCCAACCCAAGATTTGAATATGTTTTTTTGCATTTTAGGCTTAGTAGTGCTTTTGCTGTTCTATTAATAGGTAAGAAGAATGCATATTTCAAGTGGCATACGTAACAACTGGTGGCACGAGGACTCCCCTGTCGTGACGCTGATCGAAAGTCACAGGCAGGGAGATACTGCGATGCTCTTGTTGCTGGGATTACCTCTCCCATGGTCCTGGCCAGACCACAGAAAAAGATTGAGTCCAAGCTTGTGGCCACTAGGATCTCCAGATCTTGAGGCACCCAAGTAGCTGAAAATAAAAACAACTCACAATCAAGTACTTGGCAGAGCTACATTAGAATGGCTAGCATATTCTTTCGTGATCAGCACATAGATCCTCTTATTTTAGTCATAGTCCCCCACAGGACAAGGCCATGTAGGCGTTAAAATGATGGGTACCGAATTAAGGCGAATGATCAAATGCATTCATTTAACCCTCTTTCGCCCCAACCTGAGAGACTTCTGTCAAATATTCACATTCAACTGTAAAGACTACAAATAAAACTACTACTGCAATGCAGAGCCGTATAGTGGGAGAGTTTAGCCAGTGGGTGTGGCAACGAAGGCGCCGGAGAGGAAGAAAGGGAGGAGAACGCCGAAGGAGGGATAGAGAAGGCAGCAAAGAGGCAAAGAGGAGATGACCACCATTTTGACGCAAAGCTGTCGGCACGGAGCACTGTTGAGGCTATGCGTCGTCTGCTACGGGCTTAGTTTTTTTTTTTGCCTGAATAAAAGTGCGTTCACACATGGAGGAACTTGTTTCTTTAGGTTTTAAAGCCACCGAGGAATAACACTATATTATTTTATTGCCAGAGCCTGCCTAATAAAAGGAAAGAACCGAAATTTAAATATCGATCCCATGCCGGGCGAATGAATGAAAATGGCGGCCCTCCCCGCTCAGCGGGGAGCAGCCTAGAGTTCACGCGCATCCGCTCACGCCTCTTGCTCTGTGCCGCAGCCTGATCAGCTCACTCGGAAGAGAGACGTTACGGCAGCGAAATCATAGACTGCCAGACTCTCCCCATATATGGCTCTGCTGCAATGGAAAGATTTTCCTACCCTCGTGCGTAGCGAGAGTCGACTGAGGATACAACTCCAGTTCATACACTCGCTGAACATGAGGGTAGAGTGTACCAGCAGAGGGCAGGTGTCTGGATAGAAAGAGTTGGCAAACCAAGAGGCTAACGAATAAGAATGGGTACTACTCTGAGCAAAATGCCAAAAAAGCGTGGATCTCGGCTTGACACTAACAGCGGCACACAGTATATATTTTACTGACAAAGGGGTACTAAATCATTATTTTCAGCTACCTAACTAAACTAGATATTCTTCCCGGCTTGCTTTTTAGGAAAATCTCTAAATTTACAAGAACTATTAAGACAACGACTAAAAAAAAAGCAATGGCAAAACCAACAATAGATTTCGCCTTCTCTCCAGTAGCACGACATCTAAGGCAGGCAGACCTGCAGAATGAGCAAGCAGTTTAAAAAACAGAGTATGTCCTATGTATAATTTTTTTTATGCTGCAAAGCAAGCGCTCGAAGGAGGTTTCACGACATTAACAAAATTTCTTGCAATCAGTTGAGAACAAATTAGAGCAGTGAACTTGTCCTTGCTTCTGGCATAACGTTTTAGTGTTGCCCATGGAAACTCACATAAATTTGTAAATAAAAACAAAAAAGACCAACCTTCAAAAAAAAAATCTGTAACTTTGGCAAAGAAAAGTTACCTTGAACAAAATATATACAATACAGTTGTACAGCACCAATTTGTGTGCTTAAACAATTTTGAGGCAAATCGGCAACAATGAAAAGAAGACGTTTGAGTACAATTAACGAAAAGAGAGAAAGGATGCATACCTACAACAAAAAGATTTAGAACGACCACGGGCAGGAAACTCTGGTGAGGCTCTCGGAGCGACTCCCTGCAATGGGCCTCCGCAGACCACAGAACAAGATCGGTCAGAGCTTGTAGCCATAAGGTGCTTCATACCATGAAGTTACAGAAACGGGTGCAATTGGAAGCAAAGTGCATTTCATTTCTCTGCAGAACGAAAAGTTTAATAGCTAGTATGCATTCGTAAGGTGATACAGTTATGAATGCACAGACTTTTCAGAGCAGCACTATATCACCAAATTGTTAACCATGCCGGGCAACACTAAAACCGAGAGCATTATTCCAAACTATCTCAGCTTAAAGTTAACCACGACAGAAGCTTCAAGCCATCCTTGCAAATTCAGTGCACAAAGCAACCCATGTGACCTTCTAGTTGGACGCCATGGTACGTCGAGCATATAATGACGT
Organism: Ixodes scapularis; assembly: GCF_016920785.2. NCBI lineage: Eukaryota > Metazoa > Arthropoda > Arachnida > Ixodida > Ixodidae > Ixodes > Ixodes scapularis. The sequence goes on along the minus strand of NW_024609951.1, from coordinate 597,943 downwards.
GTCACACTGTTTTTGCTGCAATGGCTTGTAGTGTCAAAAGTGATCCAGCTTAAAGAGACGCAAAGTATAGTCGTTTGTGAGTGGGGCCCTCACCTAGTCTGCAGCTACATTGCGAAATAGGATGTTCCAACCGGGATGTTTGCTGCCTGTAACCACACAACCAGCTTGTGCCCAGCGATTGTTCGAGCTGAATACATGTCCTCGACAGTGCCATTATTTGACAAGCATTTCTATGAATGTTAAACATGACTGACTTACAGAGAGACTCCACCTCAACGACTAATGACTTGGAATACCTAACTGAATACTGATATATCAACTAAATGCAAAACAATTACCTGGCAAGCATTAAATTTTTCAAGAGGCTGGGTCGACTCCGCATTAAGTTGAAGGAGTCGATGCGTAATAGGACAATACATACAAAAATATCCCTTAGAATTCCTTTTGCACCCCCAAAATGATGTGTTTTTGAAGGTAAGGTACACAATGTTCTTGATTTAGAAAGTGCCTCAGCTGTACAAATGCATATGCAATAAGGGCACTTGCCAAGCCTATTCTACTCAGCTCTGTGCAGGTTAAGCTAAGTTAGAGAATAGAAGTACACGCTCACTGACACCATCAGAAAGGCGGAGAGAAGTCTCCGTTGTTCCACCTCCAGCCCGTCTGCTACCTTCGATGACGTTTCAGCGCCTGATGAGCCTGGAGCGAGCACATCTGTCCAAAGCAGAGTGAAAAGCACAAGCACGTGCTGGAGGATGCCCAGCCCTTCTCTTTTTGCCATCGGCTATACTACATATTTTTAGTAAGACATATTTGTAAGTGAGGAAAAGTATTGCAAATATGCAGTCCACCTTTAAGATAACAACAGTTGCCATTTACCATTTTCCAAATAAGTGCCCCCACCTATTGGACCATCTACACATGTGGTGCGTGAGTAGGTTCAGGAGAGGCTAGAAAACGAAGCACTCACAAGGCTTGTCTGGCCCTTCCAACCATGCGGGTACATTCGTCGCAAGTTCCCGATTTGTAGACAAAATGATTTAGAATAAGCAAATCTTGTCTACGCCCGAGGTAGAACATTGAATTGCGATTCCCCCATATTGTGCGAACCATCCTTCAAACTGCGGTACCACCTGCAAATGAACTATGTTGTGCTGCGGCACGCATCCGTGCTGCCTGCTTCAGAGGAAAACCACCGCTCGTGTTGAAGACGACATCCCACAGTGTACAGGCAACAATGTTTAATGAACTAAAACAAAATTGATATCAGTCAATAGACACAGATAGGCTCACAAAGTGTCGACACCATGATTGTTGTTGTTGGTTTTACTCTTGCATACAAACAAAAGTGACTTCCTCTCTCCGATGTACAGTACAAACCCCTTAGCTTGGTGGCCCTTATTTCTTCTCGAATCTGTCACAAAGGACATAATCGCAGCCACTGAATTCCGCAAAATTAAAGGCTGCGAAAATTAAAGGTTCGTCAACATTAAGGGGTTTACTGTTCTTCCGTGTGTCACATGATGTTAAGATTTCAAGGAGGCTGAAGGTATTGGTGTAAGAAAAAATTGACCTATGAAAAAAATGCCCTTCTCCAGGTTAGGCACGCGAGGTTCTTTTGCACTACCTGTGAGGTGGCAAGCATATTTCGGCAGAGCTTTTGGTAAAACGGAGTCACAAAAGTAGCTATACTTGGCGTCAACTATTTTGTGCTGCATTATAAAGCCAGGGTAGATTCCACAGTGCTTCAGCAGGGCACTGTTTGTTGCGGAGCCTATGTGGTCTAGTGTTGCATCCCTTTTGCATGATCTAGAGAAACTAGCGCTGACAGAGTTGGAGGACTCCAAATATTAACAGCCGACTGTAGAAGCATTGAGAGATGCACACATGCGAGCTGTGCATTTCTTAAAGGTGGATTCGAGCAAAGGTAAAAACAATATCTATACTTACGGCGGCCCTACTTGCCTTTCCCAAACACGACCACTTTTCCCTCGGTAGCACCATCCAGTAAGAAGCACCAGCAACACGCCCATGAGACGCCGCCAACTCCTGGATTGAATGACGACCCGCCTGAGGTCTTGGAAGGAGATCCGGAACACTGCTTTAGGTCAGATGTTGTATCTGGTGGGACAGGAACTAAAAGCAAAAATTAACAAATTTATCTGAAGTGCTACATTCCTATAGGATGGCAGTATTTTTTTTAGGCCAGTGATGCGGTTTAATTAAACACAAATGGTTGGTTTATATGATGAACCAGCAGCCCCTATTTTGCTTAAGTGGAACGCAGTGTCTAATGTTACGTCTGACGGAACCCGAAATAAAAAATAAAGTTATGCCCAACGTAACTGTCAAGCATTCGAGTTACGTCCGACGTAACCCAAAATAAAAATTAAAGTGACCCTATTTACTCGAAAATAGGTCCAACCCTATTTGTTGGACCCACCGAGAATAAAAAAATCATTCAAATATAGGTCGATCTTTGTTTTTTTTTATTATTACGAACAGTGGAAATTTTGGGCGAAAAAAACAAACCTTTATTTACATCACTCTCAGCTAAAGCACGGGGCGATGCCAAAAACATTATCACCGTCAGAACTTCTGGACATGTCATCGTCGTTGGAAGCTTCGTCAGCTTGGTAGACATCCTCGGAAATTCTCAACAATACTTCACCGACACCGTTGTAAAATGACAAGAAGAAACGAAAGAAGGTGCAAAGCGACGAAAGACAAACTACAAAGACGCAAGCAAAGCCGCCGTGTCGCCATGAGCAACACGCGAGCCGAGCGTTGGCCGAGCCGCTTCAAGCAACAAACAAAAGCAACCTCCGTTTTTTTTATTTTTTTTTTATGCGCGTTTGCGAGGATGGAGGGAGAAATGCATGGCGCATCGCGTTCCTATCCTTCCCCGTTGCCCAGCAAGGCGAACGCTAGTGGCTAGAGGCGTGATTGCGAAACCCGACGCCCGAGATGCGCGCGATAGCGGCACCGGCCACCACGCGCGCGGGCCATTTCAATTGTTTTCGTGCACCAAAAGCTTTTTGAAACAAGCGGCGCGGGTCTACGGCAACGCTGGCTCGGTGACTCGATAGCTCCATGCCTCCGGTAGGGTCGCAAAATTTGGTCGCGAAAGTAGGTCAAAATTCTTTAATCACAATTTCCGAAAAAAAAAAAAAGCAAAAAAGCTCGACTTATATTCGAATAAACACGGTAGTCAGCCGCGCGACGAGACACACATTATGAAAGCGATTGATGCGAGCGACCAAGGCGATGAGCGACGTTTTCTAGAAGCCCAAGAACCGAGCGGCGCAAGCAGCGAGAGTGAGAAATCTTCGTCGCTCGGCGCCGGCACTGGTAGCTTCTCGCCGTCGCTCGTCTCGCTGATCGCTATACTGCTTACACGCCGTTCAGAAAGCCGCTCTAAGTGCTTACCATTGCATTCGGACCAGCCGTAACCAGCCTTGACCGTAACCGTAACCAGTCTTGACTTTTTTTTTTTTTTTTTAGCCGCCCAAGTAGAAGTTACCATCGTACATACACCGTTTTCAAGCATGGCTCCTAATTCATTGCTCGATTTACATTTTCGGTAAATGACAAACCGCAATGAAGCACAATATTCTAGTTCAAAATTGTCACGAACACTTGGCACGCATGCTTATATTGTAGCGCACCTAACGTAATTTAAAAGTAGAACGAAAACGGGACGAGATTCGCTTACCGTTTTACGGTGACAGACGCCTTCGGATCCCAGGCCTAAAGAACTCGGAAGTCGCCGGCGGTCTGGCGATCGGACGAGGCGAGCCGACCGCGCTGACCCAGGCCGACCACACCTGGTTGAACTATGAGAGGCGCTGTCGAGTTTAGAACCAGAGACACAGTAGAAACGGACCGCAAAACATCTGTCCCGTAACCGTAAACGAGCCAACGAACCACACCGCGCTATCTTCGCCATTGTTCGCGATCTCCGCGACGACCGGAAGTGGAAGCCGCAAAGTCAGAAAAGCCGCGGCAGCGGAAGCCACTGGGCGGAAGCTTTACGTTTCGGTTTCGCTTTTCTCCAACGCCGGCTACGGTGGCTACGGTTGCGGGCTGGTGGCTTTGCGGCTGGTTGCGACGACGCGTTGGCCACGAAAAGACGCTGAGTTGTCCGAGTACGAGTCACGGCCCACGATACGAGCAACGAGCCGTTTGCCGCTGTCGACCGGCGATGCGGTATCGGCGGCTTGGTGTCACGATCGGTTTGTTGCCGTGCATGTTGACTCAAAGTCGAAGTTATGCAGTTCCGTTCCGGCACCAGCCGCACCATGTTTTCCGGTGCATCGCACGTGGAGGCCTTTCGACGCATTCAGTGAACGTAAAGATCGCGCCCGCTGTCTTCGGTGCTGTGGAAGAAGTTGGGAGACGGAAGAAGCATCAAAACCAAGGCGTTTAGGACTCCAATCCGGGCCGCCGGTTCACTCTGAACGAGAGGCGACGTGTGTGTGCACGCTTTGAGGAAGCCGTGTTTCGCCGCGCCAGACCTCGCCGATCGCGACCGGACCAACCGTACGCCGAGTCCGAGAGGCTCTTGCGCAGCCAGGAACGGCACCGAGGTAGGAGCTGCTCGTTCTGCGCTACCATGCAGTGCTCTACAGTGCTCGGAGCTCTCGGTGTCATTCGTGCTTGCACTGAAGCCTTTTTGACCCCTTCGGAGTCGCAAGTCGTACTTCGCAAAGGTTTGGACGGGGCCGCCCTCACCGAGCAGCTCCGCTATATTCCGCTTACTTATGATCGCAATAAAAGCTTGTGTTTGTTCTCGGGAAAAAAAATTGCGGGACCGCTCTTCGCGCCGCCGACGAGGTTGGCCGCCGCCATGTACTGAGCTGTTCACGCGCTACCGCAGCGAGCGCCTTGCGATAATCCTCCCCGTTCCAGAATGCTATGCGCATTATGCCGTTTACATGACCGCATATTGAATGCGGCAACTGGATTCAACGCGACTAAGTCGCATTCATGTAAACGCGGCTTATGTTCTTTTTCGACATGTATGGTGTGTCTAACGATACCGGTGGTGAACGATGGACGTTTTTGTTGGACGATGGCGGTCGTCTTTCTGCATGTATGATTTGGTTATACCGGTGGTCCTGTGGTATAAGCGTTTGTTGGAAAGATGGCGGTCGCTACGTCATCGGACGCAAAATCATACCAGCCACACCGAATCATATCGGTAAGCAAACTGGCTGCCAGTATAGACAGACCCGGAGCCATAGCGGTGCCGGTATCTCCAGTTATGCAGAACGCCAAACCAAACTACCCAAGCAGCACAATTCACCGGCTCAAGCTTGAGCCTGCTTGGGCAGCCGGGGAAAGTTTCCCTGGCCCAAGCACCGTTTTGCTCCAAGGGGCAAGCTAGCCCCAGCCTGGCTAGCCGGCCCGGCAGTTCAGTGGGGGTTCCTTGTACAGCCAAGCTTGGCTAAACGGTGTAAAACAAGCCTGGGCCAGGCTGGCAGTTCAGTGGTCAGCCAAGCTTGGCAAAACGGTCTAAATGCATCCTGGGCCACACTGGCAGTTCAGTGGTCAGTCAAGCTTGGCAAAACGGTGTAAATGCAGTGTGGGCCAGGGTGGAAGTTCTCTGGTCATTCAATCTTGGCTATACGGGGAATTTACAGACTTCTCCCAAGGAAGTCTATGTTGTCATTCAAAGGATGTTTTTGTGGCATAAGATATAGTCAGACATCTCCAATTTTTGGTGCTGTGTGCAGAAAAAAACTGGTTGCTACCTTGTTCCAGATTTAGTGACCCACGATTAATGGAGCTGCTCCAGTAATTTTCTCAGAATACTTAAACAATAAAATGAAAGTTGAAAACATGTGCGAGCTGCTGTATTTATTGTGCAGTTGGCATGCAAATGAAGCTGCAAAATCAAGTAAAGTTTGATACAGTGGTTTTTTATTTCATGTTCAGTACATGGTGCTAGCTTATGCCCCGAGTCCCACTACAGCGACAAACAGAAACAAATGACGACAAGTCTCAAACATGAGTCTTTCGCGATTTGACAGGCTTTGTGGAATAAAGGAGGCTATGCTTAAAAACAAGCATCATGCACGCGAGGGTATCTTCGACAGGCTTAGAATCACTCATGCTTATTTCATGAGCACCGAACGAATAAACGCCTGCCAAAGGTACCATCACGGGCATGCTGAATGGGTTGGAGGCTTGTAGCTGTCGTTTGTTTCTGTTTGTCGCTCTCGTGTCCCACTAGAGTGACAAAGGCTGGTTGCTGGTCGAGTATCTGCTGCCTGGCAACTGGGCTTCACAGCTAGTAGGTGGCTCTGCCGATTCGAGTACTTATGACAGCAGTTGTCCATGGTTCACCCCATGGCCACTTCATGGCTGTGACGTAGAGCTGGATAGCAGCACCTGGAGAAGGAATAAGATAACCAGTGATGCATGTTTAGTAAATATGTTTTACATGAACCATGCTCCTAATTAAATTATAACACAGCAGAAAGGCCACCCAAAAGGTCTTGGTGGTATGTTCAGTCTCCTTCAATATAAAAGACGTACTAAAAGCGCGTGGCTGTGATGGCCGTGGGCGCTATGTGCGCTCCACGAGATTCTGTTCTGCCTCGAGGAAAGGACGCTCACTCGGGGCTGAAGCGGTCCTGAACTTGTTAACCGTTTTTGGTTTAGGTTTAGACTAAAAGTTTGCTTTATCGGCATTGCGCCCAGAGATGTGATCACGGAGGCTCGAAGTAAGCATGCTCATTATTGTTTTCGTTATCAGTTGTTTCTGGTGTAAAATTTGAAAACAGGCACAAATATTAACGTTACACCTGAGTCTCATATTTGAAAAATAAAATGTCTTGAAGAGCGGAATCATTAATCAGAAGGAAGGCATGGACCATGCTATTTAAAAGTGAAAATAATTGCCTTGACTCGGGCCAGTTTCTCTCGGACAGCCATTTCAGAATTAGTTGCTGTGACATAATGTGAATGAACTGCTCTCCACCGTCAACCCGAAAACTGATAAGTGTGCATTGCGCTTTAGCTGAGCACTACGTGAGTTCCCCCTTGGGTAGATTGGGATCTCCCAGAGCACACACAGTGCCCCCACCAGTCACTGCCTCGGCCAGGCGCTCCCACTGGGTCTTTCATACTGCAGGAGAATACAGAACGCAGGAACTACAGAATTTGACAGTGACAAGCATAATTTCCCTCCATTTGTAGAATACTACTGTCAGTAAATGCAAAATAAAAGCCAGTTAAAGCACCTCAATGTGAACACCACATATAACATACAGTACTGTGGAAGGTTGCTCAGATCGTTTGAAAGCAGACTGAATTGCCGCAAGGGAATTTTCTTGTTTCTCTTGATAGTAAAACCAAGCCATAAGTACAACTTCACTGTAAAGACAATGTTTTCTATCTGCTTTTCTTTAAATGCATAGAAGTACTTTTTGGTATTTATGTTACCTACCTCTAAAAAGATAAAGGACCAGTAAAAGGAAACACACAGACACAGTTACGTACAAAACAAGCGTGTTGGTAAGAGTAACTACACATGAGGAAGATACATAGAAAGGGGGGACGGACGGACGGACAACTTTGTTGTCCGTCCCCCCTTTCTATGCATCTTCCTCATGTTTAATCACAAACACAGCGCTTTGTCTTTGCTTTTACTGGTCCATCTTTTTTTACACTGTTTTAACCCATTAAATATGGCCATCAACCAACTTGCCCAACTTTACACCTTGCTACCTCTAAAATTGCAATATAAAGTGGTCTCAACTTCCACTGACAGCCCTGAAGCTATAAACCCACAAAAAACCAAATTCCCTAGTAATTAAAACAACACAAAAGAAAATCAGATCAGAAAAACATTCAGTCTGATTTCATTATATTGAATCAATAAATACAATGAATGTGAGCAAGAATTCTTGTGAAAATGTATTATAAACTTTCAATGTAAAATGGGATGAGAGTCCTACTAAAGCAACCAAGAGGAACAACCGACCCCAACACGACTTAAATACATTCAGCATGCACACGAAGATACCTTTGGCAGGCTTCCCATTTTTCGAGGCTCATGAAGTAAGCACAAGTTATTGCAAGAATGCCAAAAGATATCTTTGTATGTATGCTGCATGGTCTTGGGGCTTAAGATGGCAAGTTGGCTATTCATCACTGAATAATACGCCAAAAAAAATACAGACACAACAAAGGAAGATCTGGAGAGGACACGGCATAACCTTCAACTGAATGGTTCATATAAAAAAACAAAAATACATATAGACCCTTTCAGGCAACATTTCACGGGTGCGCCGCTGCCACCTTGACGTCACGTGATCCTGCCGCCATAGCCGACCTTCAGTTTCTCGGAGTTGCTCCGCGTTGTGTGCGGCACCGGCCACCACCGGAGCTTTGTTCTCGAGTTCTTTTACGTTCTGCGTTGAAATTGTGTGTTTGCTTTAGGTCCTTTTGATATTTCGGGCTTTCATTTAATCATTTGATATCTACATTTGAACATCGCTCTTGTATTTTGTATTTTCTTATTTATAGAATGGAATCGGACAGCGAATGGATCGACGATAAAAGATTATGGCCTAGGCTTCAGAAACCATTAAGTTCATCACATTTTGTTTTTATCGCTAATAAGGGCAGTCAACCCCATTGCGACACATAAAAATTTCAACTGACGCTGTACGGCTATCGCAGTCGTGCTTCTTGCTGCATGTGCGAACTTTAGACATTGTTTCCGTAAGTAAAAGCCGAACTGCATGTAAGTGCTCAAGCGAGCAGCGAGACGAGCAACGGCGACAACGACGAGTCAGCGACGAAGATTTCTTACTGTCGCCCGTTGCATTGCTCGGTTTTTGGATTTCTAGAAAACGTCGCTCATCGTCTAGGTCGCTTGCGTGCGGTTTGCCTCGTCGCGCGACTGATTGAGCGAAAGCGAAGCGAGTCGCTTGGCTCCTTGCTCTCCAAACCACTTGCATGCGGTTTTCTAGAAATCCAAAAGCCGAGCGCCGCGACTGGTGGCTGTGTGAAACTTTCGTTGCTGACTCGTCGTTGTCGCTCGTCTCGTCGCTCGCTAAAGCGCTTACATGCGGTTCGGCTTTTATCTATGGAAACAATGTCTAAAAGCGCGCACATGCACTGAGAAGCATGACTGCGATAGCCTCACTGCCAAAAATTTGGGAAATTTGCGTGCCAAACCAACGACGGGCATCTGGAGATAGCCTCACTGCGTCAGTTGAAATTTTCATATGTTGCAATGGTGTTGACTGCCCTTTATTAGCGACAAAAACAAAAGAATGTGATGAACTTACATGTTCTCTGAAGCCTAGGCCATGATCTTGTATCGTGATCCATTCGCTGTCAGATTCCATTCTATAAATAAGAAAATACAACATCTATAATGAAACATAGGTATCAAATGATTAAATGAAAGCCTGAAATATCAAAGACCTAAAGAAAACACTCGGCTTCAACGCGGGACGTAAAAGAACACAAAAACAAAGCTCCGGTGGTGACCGGTGCAGCACACAATGCGGAGCAACGGGGACAAAATGAAGGTCAGCTATGGCAGCCCGTTAAGCACGCCGACTGGTGGCAGCTCGAGTAACTGACTCCCTAAAAGCATCTATACATATAAAAAACTGACTCTGCTGGCAGAACACTGTAAGGTCAAAATGCACTTCCTCAGAAACCAGTGCCACTAGTCCCACAGAGAGTGAAATTCTGTCAGACAATGACACTAAGGGTGCACCTCAGACAAGAGTTGTTACCCTGGTATTTTATCCAGAAGGTCACCTAGCAATTCACTGTGTCCATTGTGAGTGCAAGTCCAACTTAGAAAAAGACTAGTGTCATGGGCTGCTACAAGACAAAAACAAAGAGGAAAATTCACAATGCCTTCTTGATGAAATCCTAGAATAACAACTCATGTGAGCACACCCTCATTACTAACACATGACAAAGAATTCCACGGTCTGCAGAGCCGATGACGCTCGTTTCTGGGGGAGTGTGTTCAGATGTCGCATCAGCCCACTTCACATGGCGCAATTTCGCTTGCAAATTTACACCTGTGACATCAGGCACTGCAGCTTCCCCCATGCCTATATTTCACTGAGTGAGTGACGTCACAACAGCAATCTCGCAAGTAAAATCACACCATGCGAATCAGGTTTACAGTGTTCTGACAGCATGTGTCACTTCCTATCAGTAGATATATTTTTTTTTACCAAACTAAACTATTCAGTTAAAAGACGTGTCCTGCCCAGATCTTCCTTCATTTCGTCTGTGTTTTTTGGCCTATTATCCAGTCTTGAGGCATATCAGTGTCAGGTGTTTTTCTTTGTAGCTCTAGTAGGACTCGGGCAGGGTGGGTAAACAGTCATGTCTCAATAATATGGATACTCTGCTATATAAAAACCGTTTTCGGAGACCAACCGGGTAAATACCCTCATTTTGTCCTGTTATTATGCACAGCTCACATTATGGACGCCTCTGGGTAGGAACAGAGGTGTCCATTTGCATGAGACATCACTGTCAAATTCCCTAGTGTTGAAATTAATGACTGCATGCTCTGAAGCCACGTAGCAGGCTTCTCCACTGAACACTAATGCGTAGTGGTGGCATGGCAGATGTTTGTGGCTGCAGAACACACCGCAGGCAAATGATATCCAATGTGGACAATCATGGATATTTGACATTAGAATCAACCAACAAATAGGCCTACATGTTGCTGTCACAGAATTGAACGATTTTTTTTCATCGTTAGCTTCCGTTTTGTGTAAGATGCACGAGTGCCGAAAACACGAGCTCGAAAGAGAAGAAAAAGAAAAAAAGAAGGAAGGCGGAAGCTGCGTAGAGCTAGGCTTCAGTGGTTGGAACAACAAGCAAGGCTTAGTGGTGTGGGAGGTCGAACCCCGAACAAGGCTTTGTCAAGATGGTTGGTGGGCCCTGAGCAAGCTTCGACAACGTGCATGTGCTTGTGAGCGAGCGCTGTTCGGCACTATAACCACCCAAGCCACCACAAGTTCTCGACTCCGACTGGTGCCGCAAGGGACTGGGACCACCACCGACATCTTGCGACCATGATTCGACTTTCCTCATACGAAATGTATGGCGTCTTTGATTTGGCTTCTGTTCCCTCTTTGTTACGCTTTCGAAGCTTTTGTGATTTTCTTGCCGCTGCTACGAAGAGCAAAAGGCTTCCAAGATATGTTCCTTTCCTTTATTTTCATTTTTTTATGTTCGTTTGTGCGTCCTGTGCACCTTTTCTTTAATTTTAAATTTCATTACTAATAAATAGTGTTTCGAAATGCCAGGTACAAGTCACTCTCAATTCCTCCCGCCTCTAAGGAATCCATCACCTAGGTGTGGCCCTAGCACCTGGACAGCGGTCCAATTCAGATTACAAGTTGGTTTGTTTATGGCATCTTTTCCAACCGAACCTGTGACAAACTGGCATCCACTACAGGACTTGAACCTGACACAAGTTAGTCACAGGTTCGATTGGAAAAGATCCCATAAAAACAAACTTGTAATTTGAATTGGACCGCTGTCCAGGTGCTAGGGCCAAACCTAGGCGATGGACTTCCCGAGAGGCGGTAGGAACTGAGAGTGAGTCGAGCCTGGCGTTACGGAACACTATTTAATAGTAATGAAGTTTAAAAGTAAAGAAAAGGTGCACAGCACGTGCACACAGTCGTAAAAAAAAAGAAATAAATAAAGGAATAGAACATATCTTGCAAGCGTTCCCCTCTTCATAACCGCGGAAGGAAAAACACAAAAGCTTTGAAAGCATAACAAAAGGAACAGAAGCCAAATCAAAGATGCCATACATTTGGAGGAGGAGGAGAGTCCAATCATGGTCCCAAGATGTCGGTGGTGGCTTGGGTGCTTGCAGCGCCACACAGTGCTCACTCACAAGCACAGGCACATTGTCTAAGACTTGCTCGGGGCCCACCAACAGTCTTGACGAAGCCTTGCTCGAGGTTCGACCACCCAAACACACGAAGCCCTTGCTTCGCGTTCCACCACAACCACACCGTGCGCGGGTTCCACCTTCTTTCTTCTTGATCCCTTCCTCTGAGCTTGTGCTTTCGGCACTCGCACATTTTGCTCAAAACGGAAACCAGTAAAAAGAGTACAAAAGCCACTGAATTCTGCGAGAATTGTTATGACTGTGAATGTCTAGAGGGCAAAGTTGACATTTGCAACAAAACTTGAAATAATAAGGCATGTAGAGAGGGAGACAAAGGTTTGTGTCACTGGAGCCCACAAGATCTTTGTAAACTACTCAAGAAACGGTGTGACATAAAAGCGCGACAAAAGACATTCTGATGCACGGCATATTAAGACATCGAGAAACCACTACAGAGGTGGTTTAGAGATGTCGGGGCAAGCAACATTCCTATATTGGGACAAATCTTCTAAAGGAATGTGAAAAACTCCTTTTACTCTTGAAGTGAAGAATCTTCTAAAAGAATGTGTATGTGATGGGACTATTGTGCTGGCAGTGCCAGCGCCGAAAGAGAAAGTCAATGGCTCAACAATCAATTGAAGCCAAGCATGAAACCAGAAATAGTTAAATGCCTTGCCTAGGAAATTGGCCTGCAGTGACAAAAGCATCCCTGGCAAGCGATTCACAGTTCGCATGGAAGCTAACAGAACAAGGCCCAGATATCAGAGCTTTTGAAAACCAACACGGATGGCACCACAAAAATGTATCCTTAGTGATGGGAAAGTTTAGAATGCCAAATAGTATGAGCTGTTGTAGTAAAACCATCATATACGTATGAAACATGAAATCATGGATGACTCGGGATCTCTTTGGCTGGGTCTTTGGTGGCTCGTGGACAGGGAAGCCGAGTTTGTGGATAAGCGTCCCAGCGTGTGCTTACTTGGTGACATGTGCCACTTAACACTATCCAGTTCTATTCTAGCAGCCAAACACGACATCCAAGCTGCATCCGTTAGACCAAGGCATAATTCAAAGGTAGTCTAGATTGTGTTTACCATTTATAAATGTCCAGGCACGTCTGCAATTTAGCACATCCAGAGGCTTTCAGAGACAGTCACAAGAGCCAGCAGCTTGCTTGGGCAGCTCACTGTCAGCCACTCTGTTCTTCCATGCACCGTGCCACCTCCATGAGCTCCCACTGAAAAACAAAAGAAACAGAATCAAAAAATATACTTGTAATAAGAACATCTCAGCAGCAAAGGCTACGTTATGGTGCCTGGAATGCGCCTCCAACTGGTTCGTTTCATGCTGTTGGATGTTGCAATCCTGGCATGCTGTTGGATGTTGCAATCCTGGCAGTTGGTCGTACAACTTCTGGCAAAAAATATATGAGCTAACGCAGCCGTCATTGTCCTCGCAACATTCAAAATCCTGGCTGATAAAGCTCCCATGGACTGTCAAGCTGAGGGATACCCTCTCTCCCCCCCCTCCCTTTTCCAGCAGAAACTACCTCAACTGCCATGATGTTCACAGCCCGGAAAAGATCCCCTAGAAGTTTATTCAGGAGCAACTAGGGTAGCTATAGAGACAAGCTCTCGCACTATGAAGCCATTCCACAAATCTGCCATAAGCAGCAGCAGTTCATTGAGAGTATAGAAGTTTTCCTTGTAAATACATCTCGAGATGAAGTTGCATCTCTGGATTCTACCAAGACTCTAGTTTCCAGCAAAGATTTACGTTGGCAGGCCGGCCGAGTTGCTGAGTAGGAGGAAGGTGCATGTGCCACACCACACGAATCTTTTGCTTACATTCAGAGAAAGGAAGGCTGAACTTCCCTGATCGATACTGATTAGGCTGAAAATCTTGAGACTTTTCCAATTGCCGAATTCCTCAACAATACCAATTTTTCAGCTCATAGACACCCTGCACAGGGTTGAGTTAGGTACTAATGGTCATTAACAACTGCGTGAATTACTGTACACATATGCTGTAACTATACTAAAGCCCAACTTATTCTAGTAACACACAACACTATAAAACTACCAAAAAACACCGAGCATGCACCCGTGGCAGAGTAAGCGCTCTAACCCCTACTTTTGAAACATATCACCTCATCTAAGGACATATTAAAGCCTATTCCTCTATTTTAAGCAAGTTAAAAAAATATATGAAAGAGACATCAAGCGCCCTGTCCCCATGGGCGTTTATCTCCACGACTGGCAGACAGAATGGGGATAGAACGAGTAGAACAGCAAAGCAGGAGAGGAATAGGAGGGGTGCAGTCGAAAAGAGCTAGAAAGTGATATACTTGGGGACAACATTCTGTGGCAATGGAGCTAAAGCTAGAGAGCCAAAGGACACCATTTCACTGCATAGCTGAATATAGTTCAACCATAATAATTTGCTGGGTGGAACGTAACCAATTAAAATATATGTAAAATTGTTCTGTTTAGCTTTGACTTTAGAATGTTAGCATAACATTAGCCAGGATGTGCCAAACCTAGAGCCTTTCCTATTTAGCTATTTTGTGTTTTCTTGGTTTAAATTCACCCTAGGTTTTCTAGCTCCCTGAAAAATTAAAATGGCATTTTTATCGTGCGCATCTTTGGGCATCATCAGTGTGGTGAATTGTAGGTACACTCTGTGAGCTCGCCTCTTTGTTTGACATGTAAGATTTTTACGAAGTTTGGCAACCAAGAAATCTTACAACAAACCAAGCAAGTGGTGTGCAACGTGTATGACAAATGGGACAGTGGGAACCGGGACTCCCTAGTTATTTTCGTATGCCGGTTGGCAAGCAAGCTCACTGGTGTGTGTGAGCAGGGGTGGGGACCGAGCTCAGGACCCCTGGGTTCTGCAGCGCAATCCTCGCTACACATATTCTGAGCTGTGGTGTGCCAGTGACCCCCTAGGGCCAGCCATAACTGAATGCAATCCAAATGGAATGCAACTTTGCGTCGTGGAGTGTGCATGCTTCTATTTCTGTATATTCCTCCTGCGCAATAGTTTTTCAGCACCAGAAGAGTTTACAGATAACTGACCTCAAAACGCGGCAGCACTCATGAAATTTGTTCATGTGGCAATTTGGGTCAGGTGGTTCATGATCATTGACTAGCGCCAAAAAAATAGACAGGGTCAAGAAGTTGCCACTGGCACACTCGCAACTAACATTATTAAAAAAAAAACAATCTGTTACATTGCTGTGAAAAATGTCAATCATGATTACAACCAATGTGGACCTCTATCAAGAAATTCATATTCTTTTGCTGATAAGGTTATGGATGTGTCACTTGTACAATTCGTGCCTTCGGCTATAATCTCAAACACCTCGTGTAGCTTTCTAGACATTTTATCTGAGTATCTGGCCAAAAATTTGGTGTCATTAAATGATGGGAAACAAGGGCAGCAGCTGATGTGTGTGGTCGCTGCAGCAGCGGCCCTTGGAAAAGACAAATGCAAAACTAAACACTGCAAAAAATTCACAGAATGCACGACCAAAGTTGTGTACGAAATCCCAATGTCATATGGTTCTGTGTACACAGGTCAGACAGGCCTATGTATTAATGATCGCGCCCACGAACACGAGGTGGCCACACAAGCGACTTCCATCACGACATCTGGCCACATACTGCAGACGCTGCTTTTGCTCCCAGTCGTTTAAGGACACCAAATTTTTGGCCAGATACCCCGATAAAGAATCTAGAGAGCTACACCAGGCGTTTAAGATTAAAGCCAAAGGCACCAGGTGTACAAGTGACAGATCCATAACCTTATCGGCAAAAGAAAGAATTTTTGATAGAGGGTTGCACCAGTTGTAGTCATGACTGACGTTTTTCACAGCTATATAAGAAATTTTGTTTTTAATAAATGTTAGTTGCCGGTACGCCAGTGTTCACGTCAAATTTTTGTCTAGGTATTTTTCCGGCGCTTATCTACTATCATGAAGTTCGCAGCTTTTCCTGATTCGACACTGCCTATCTTCGTCAGCTGAGAGACAAATTCTAGTAGATTGACCCCGGTAAAATCTACCTTGCAAGTCTGTCCGAGTGTTTCAGTCAAAGTGTTGGCTAACGTTTAAAAACGGGTTAGCCTTCAGAAATAGATCTGAATATGCCTGCATGCTCGGCGTTCGCGGTTCAGGTCCCTCAACCGCAATCCTCGTACAAAAACATGCACTGAAGCAACTGCGTGGTTGGCACGCCAAACCCTAACTAAAACCAAAACCAAAAACTATTTGGTGCACTAACACAGAGCCATTAGCACTGCCTGCCTCCCCCCTCCCTAGCTTTCTTTTCATGCCAAAAGTAAGTTGTGCCCAAAAAAACATGGGTTGCTTTTTTGTTCTAACTCGGAAGAATAAATTTAAGGCTTTATAACAAAAACAAGCAAATGCGTAAGCAACCATTCTTTAGGGTGTTAATTTGTAATCAAAAAAAGAAAAAAAAAACAGACGGTTTGTTTTTACGTGTTTACACAGTCAACTAGCTTTGCAAATGGCAGCTGTTTGTAATTCCGTGGTCAGACCAAGCGACCACCCGACCATGTACACCTTTGCTTTATTACCTACCCTATCCCCCAGCTCTCCATGGTCATCGCCAATTTAGAGTGGGCAATTGCTCGGTATATTACAGTTTGTAATGGTGTTATTTGTTTAGGAAAACAAAATGTCAGATAAATACCAGCAGGGCCCTGCGGAAGCGGTGCATGGGCCCCGTTTCACCTTTCACAAAGCATCCTGTCTTGAATGGCAGCAGAGAAACAGGTGGGGCTGATTCGACTGCAGGCCTTTGCTGAGTTGATGGCTACTATCCAGACTGGCAGCTGATCGGCATCTTCCAGCCACCTGCAGTTTTTTCTTGATGATACAGACTTCCTGCAATACCACGAATAAGAATCAGACTGATATTCTGGAACAAAAAAGAAACCAAAACTTGCTTCACAGATCAACAAAAGAACAAGTGCCAACATTACGCTTCTCTTGTTGTCGACAGTGTAAAGACCATGATGACAGCACCATTAAACTCAACCAAACAAGGAAAATGAGCTTCTTCATGACGTAATTGTATTAAGAACCAGGCATGCAGCCGGAGGGGGGTAGGAGCCTACCTCACCTTTGTTTTATTACCTACCCTATCCACCCCCCCCCCAAATCGTCCATTTTGCTGGGCCCTCCTCTCCCCCTCCCCCTCATACAGCATTTTGTCTTGGGTGCCCCCCCCCCCCCCCTCCCAGTACAAAGTTCTGGTGAAGTGCCTGTTAAGAACAATGTGCATGTACAGCTTAGATACCTACTGGTACCTTAAGAAATCCCAGGAAGCTAAAAACAAATTAAACACCACTTAAAAATAGCACAGCTCGCTTGATAGGTACATGCACAGCAATCAACAAGCTTCTTGACGTGTTCTGCAGTGCAGGGATACACATCAAAAATAAACACCGGGGATGTGATCGAAATCCTTTGGGGCAGTGCAATGCGCAAGTTTATCCTGAAGCTACTGTTTGCGCATGCGCCTAAGAGGCATTAAAGCTGGTTCACACTGTTGCAACTGACTACGACCGAGTTGAACAAAACAGGGTTTTAAGCCGCTTACGACTGCACTGCCATTACTGCTGGACGGCGTGGTCATAAGCTGTCACAAGAGGCTTAAAGACTGGTTTTGTCGGAGTCAGTCCTAGTCGGGTGAAAGTGTGGACCAGCTTTTAGACTAAAATTGTATCCAGCTTTGGGTCTTTCCACAAATGCTTTAAGAGACTCCCTTCAACTTTACCAGAGCCTCAGGTATTTATATGTCTTAGTAAGTAAGGAGACATCACATTCAAAGTTGCATCTCCTTGATTTGTATGTGTCTCTGCAGTACATGTGAGAGCGCCTGCCAGATGTGTGTGTTTCTATTGCAACTTTTGTACCACTGAACGTTCTATACCAGACCAGAGCATTTTAATCAAATCATTCAACCTCTTTCCTCAGCCCTGTAAACTACTTGTGCACCCACGAGTTCCACAAGTCACGAATGTAGCCGGGGTAAATTAAAACGCCGCTAAGGCAAGCAATAATAATCTTTATTAGCGACAGTAGTACTCTGGGTGGCTCGCAAGGCTAGACATATATACAGGGGCCCGTGCGCACGATCGACTGCTAGGCAATCAACCAGAGCAAGATTATTAAAATAACAAACAAGCAACAAGGAAGAAAACAACAAGAACGATGAGATTAACAGGGCTCTGTCAACACTTTTAAGAAACTCTAGGCCCGCGCGCCTCAAACCCAACGCCACGCACCGCAGGCCGGCGTGAGGCACACGCCGTACACGAGCACAACGACGACGCCCAGCTAGGAGCCTGTCCTATCTACCCGCCAAACGCCAGCGCAGCCAGCGCCACACGCCAGCGCCACTCGAACCGCGCCATCCCGCTGGACGCGGCGCGAAAACCAAGTGCGCGCAGGCCGGGAGTTTCAAAATACTGGGCACAACTCAACGCTGTCGCTAGCATGACAAAGGACAAGACGACACGCCAAAGTCAAAACCACCCGAGTCATCCCGAACACACCTATGGCGTTCGTTCCAACATCCCTATTCAAGCGTTTGACAACACAGAGCAGTTCACTGATAGCAACGCGTACTTTAGAAACGATCTAATCAGCGTCTCTGCAGTGCTCCGTTGTCGCAGAGCATTCACAAGACTCTCAAGATAGCGGCGCCGCCGCCGCCAGTCAGTGCTAAGACGATTTCAATTTTTTCGACTCAAATCGCAGAAAAAAGTGAAACATTATCCGCATTACGGTGGCAACGTGAGCTACGTTGTTCGGAAGATGATCTAGCATATCTTGGATATTCTTCTAGCATGCATTATGAATATGAAATCGGCAAAACTTACCTAAACTCGGACCGACCGACGCACTCCGAGAAACAGGCCTTTGTCTCCGCTCCGGCGCGAACAAGGATCCGGAAGCTGCTTTGTGGCTTTGGATTAGCACGAAGCCAAGGACTGAATACGACGTAATAGTTTCGGTTTCGACCCCACTCTATCACAGTTCATATTTTTGGGGCCGGTGTCACTGCTGTGGACATTACCGCAGTTATCGTGCTCTGTACGAACTTTGAAGTGAATCGAAGGCGAGCAGACATAATTTTCCAGCTTCTTCTCCTGTTATACGCTGCTTGATAACCTTTGTTTGCTGATTGAAATGTACATCAACTTACGTCCATCTCGTCCTTCAAACATACGGTGTTCATTATTTTAATTCAACTTGATTTCTCATTTGTAAAGACATGTAATTGCTTAATCATTCACTGGATGTTTGTTTTGAGTTGTTATTTTTTGCTAAAAAAATGTACGTGTTTTTTTGTTTGTTTGTTTGTTTTTTTGTTCATTTTTTTTTTTTTTTTTTGTAGGGGGGGGGGGGTTTGGTCTGAATTACACGTCGTGTTTTGCGGCTCAGTAAAACGGGTTGTTTTGAGAAATTCAAGATCACGTACAGCCGACAATACACCAGTGATGTAGATAGAGGGGAGGAGGGAGAAGCTTTCAGGGTCGCCCCCCCCCCCCCCCCCCCTTGGAAAATATTCGTGGCTGCGTCGCTAAATGGGCAAAAGAGAAAAAGAGGCACTGCGTTTTTTGCCTCATAAGCATACACACAAATCTAAAGAGGCGTGCATTTTGTGCTTCGTGTGGGATTTGCTGAGCACGACTTTCGGTGGTTTTGAGATGAAGCAGCTCCTCCCATCTCTTTCCACTTTTGCAGAGCAAACGCTCGAGAGGAGCCGACCCCCTCCTCAACGTTTACTTTTAACCTGTCACCGAGTATGGCTTTTTTCTTTTTTCGTGGACCTTTCAAATCGCTACAGCTCGCAGTTCATACAGCGGTGTAATCCAGTTGCGAACGTGCTGTGCGTGTCGAAACAGAAGACATATGTTTCCCTCCGGAGCGGGATCGGCGGCCGAGTGGGCTAGAGCACACCAGCTCGGAGCACGTGGAGCGAAAGCTCGTGCTACAGAACCCAGGGATCCTGGGTTCAATAGACCGATCCCACCAAGCGTTCCACGCATGCGTGACGCCGAAATTACTGTAAATGATAGAAGCAGACACCAGTTCACGAGACAGCTCATGCCAGCTCGTGCTCTGCTCGCGCAGACCTCCAGCAGAATTGTCGCGCGTGCAGAAAGACTACAGCTCCCACGATGCATGGCGGCAGCGGCGGCGTACTCAAACTAGATGGTGAAATCGGTCTATCCGCACCCCTGCCCGTTTCGATCTGGATGAACATCCTACCGGCGCGCTGTCGTGTATCATTACTGCGTGATGCACGTTAAGACCCCGCGCTATCCGTTGTACTGCATTGTCTAAAGGTTTAATCTACAGCTGGGAGACTCGTCGGCCATTGAGGTAGACCAAATTCTAGGCTGTATAAACATAAAACAAACCCCAATTTTTCTCTGGAGCCATAGCTACAGGCTGTTTTCAGCGCACGCGATCAGCGCATTCAGTAAACTAAGAACAAGAGCGCGCCCACGAGGCTTTGTGTTGCCTCTAATTTGCACGTGCTCACCCCCGCTTTGACAAAATTGGAGCCCTGCAGAAGTTACGCTAACCTCGTGCACCGCCGAAACGTGCCCTACATGTCCTACACTTCGTTTCACACTCAGTGCGAGCGAAAGCAATGTGAGGTCGATGTTGACACGTCAAGAGCTCTCCTTCGCTCGCATTTATGATGAAAGAGAGAATAAACAGTCATAGAACAATGAAATGATTGCCATATATTTTTTGTTGTGTGATAGATGGCAGGTTAGATGTATGTTTTGACCGCTTAAGCTAAGCCTATTTCGTATTTACAAATTCTGATAAGCATGAGTCCATGTGGAACCTATCCAAACGCGGATTAAAACCCGGCTTGATTAATTTTGAGATGAAAATAAAAATGTAAATAAATATTACATTCGCGGTATCCCTTACTTTGTTCCGATTCCTTACATTGTACGCATCAGTGACATTAATGCGATGGCTGATTCGTAAATGCGATTTTCCGTGGAATAAACTTCTTTTTTATGCACTTGATCACTAGCGCCACCTGCACATACCTTTGCTTTACGCCACGCGTGGCCAAGGCTTTAGTAACTTTGTGGTGCGGTCTGTGCGGACCGCATTCCACGTGTGTCGGCGGTGTCAGGTGAGTCAGATGGGTCGTTCCCACTTTAAATAAATACTAAAAATCAGTTTCTTATACTGCGAAGTTTTGACGTAGGTGCAGCGAGAGCAGTCTTGCCTCTTCTTGAACTCATAAATACCAGCCAACATCTAAGCCTTTCTCGTGGCGAAGATTCGCGTGCCGCGTTTCATTTGAAAAACTAAAGGCTTAGCACATGTCGGTTTTAGAAAGCATTTTTTGCCTGAAGCTTCTGAGGCAAGTTCGCTCTCGCGAATAAAACGCACCACCAGGCTGCAATTACGAATCATGTGAAACTGATTTTTGTTGTTCATTTAAAGTTTGGGACGATCAATTTGACTCAAGCGCCCGGTCATACTTTTCAGTCTGTAAAGAACGCGGGGTCTGAGCGAACGGAAAACTGAACAGGCCTGTTCAACGCCGCGGCAAGGTGTGCAGGTTTAGTTAAAGAGCATGTTTTTCACAATATTTTTCTTGAAGCGCCGACTGAGTTGCGATTAGTTAATTTGTTCCGTGTCAATAAAGCCCGACGATCGCGTCACGCCAACAAACGCGATATTTTTTGAAAAGAAAAGGAGGAAGCGGGTCCTGGCCCAAGGTCTAAGCGCAGATACTCGTGGACGAAGCTATGTCACTGGCTATGTGATAATAGCGCAAGAGTCAAATTTAAGCGCAACTTAAGAACACATTTTAAGTTGATGTTATATAAGTAAAAGTGGCGGTATCGAGCACTTCAGGGCGCAATGAAAAGCAAGTTCCAGCCAAAAAATAATGAACGACGGTAATTGCCCGTCGTTGCTTAGCGCGCTGAATCTTGCAAAAATAAACGACACCCAAACAGTGGCGTCACTAGAGTGAGCGGCACCCGAGACGGTGGCCCGCGGCGACACCCTCCCCCCCCCCCCCTTCTCGTCGCCCGCCTCCATCCCCCCCTCGCCCCTCCAACCGTCGCCCACTGCGCCCCCCCCCCCCCGCCCACCCCCACCGGCCCGTAGCGACACGCCCCGGAGCGCTGCACCCGGGGCGGTCCGCCTCGCCCTCCCCCCCCCCCCCCCCGCACCCCCCTTCACTGCACCCGAAGCCACTCCCCGGCAGTTCCGTATAATCCTGGGGCCAGTGAATACAGTGAAGCGCCACGAAATCCTTAAACGTTGGTAGCCGCCTGTCTTCCCTGGTCGGCTCGGACCAGGACAGTACAAGGAACGCCAAGGAAATCACCTCCCTGGTAGTTACGTAGAATCCCGGGGCCAATGAACACGCTGAAGCGCCACTAAGACTTCAATGTTGGCGGCCGCCTGTCTACCCTGGTCGGCTCGGACCAATAAAATACAAGGAATGCCAAGGAAATCACTTCCCTGGCAGTCCCGTAAAATCCTGGGGCCAATGAACACACTGAAACGCCAATGTTGGCGGCTGCCTGTCTACCCTGGTCCGCTCGGACCAAGAAAAGACGAGGAACGCCAAGGAAATCCCTTCCCTGGCAGTTCCGTGGCATACCGGTGCCCGGGAAATACGGTGAGACGCCAGGCTGGCAGTTCAATGAATTTCCTGGGCGGTCCTGGTCCAGTCTACTACGGCCAAGGCCCAATCCTGGCCCCAGCTAGCCCAAGCAAGTGTGCTGCTTGGGTAGCTGCATGCATAATAACAAGAAATTAAGTTAGTGTCGTACCAGAACTGTACAAGCAGCAGGTTTGTTTCTTGTACGTTTTTCCAATACGGTAACCCCTTTTTTTTTGCTACTTGGGTGAAACACGAGCTGGGCCAAAGTGCGGACACAATGAACATTGCACGATTTTTAGAAGAAGTGGTACCCCATCTCAAGCAACAGTGTCGACAGGTAAGCCATAAGAGGCACAGAATCAACGATTTGGGACCAAAATTTAGGTCACCAAACTGAGTGGAGCTGAAGCTGATAAGATCAATCTGGGTTGACTCAAGGTATGCCACAACCGTCTGGAAAATATTTGCAAGGGGTTCCCGGTACACCGAGATCTACCAAGACTGCTAGAGGCAGCCTGTACGTGACTGCATTTGGTTCTAACCAATCGATTAACTTGTTTCCACTCTAATCAACAAACCATGTGCCTATCAGATTTAATTCATTGTTGTCTTTTAGTGTCGCACGCATGCACCTAAGTTGCATGCGCTCGTGTTAAGACCAACATGAAATTTTCACGTGGTAAGCTTTTGTCCAAGATTTAAGTCCAATATATGTCAAGAGTAGACTTAGTATTTGTTCCTATTAAGTTTGATTGCAATAGTGCCTTGCCATTTCTTCTTTACGGCGATTTACTCACCTATCAAGTCCTTAACTCCCTTTTTAGGAGCCTTCCTCTTCATTGCCGACCCAGTAAGGCAGCAGTTAGTCAGGGCCTCAGTTCCAAATACCATGACCCCGAGTTCCTGGACGTAAATGGATAGCTGCTTCGTGTCGACATGCTTCAACTGCGCTTCAGGAAGCGCAATGTCTCCAAAGGTTATCTGAAACATAAAAATAGAACCAAATACGGTCATTACATCCATATGAATGCCTTTTAGATGAACGCATGTGCACGAATGGCCGTGACATGCTGGTGGTAAGGAAGTGTTTGATGAAGAGAGCTAGCTAATAGTAAAGAGGGTAATAAGGCTAGTTTGAACATTTACTATATAAAGTCCACTGGTCAGGCTAGTCACCATCACATTGGCGCAAAGCATTTTTGTAGGGCGATTGATGCCTCACTCACACGCTTTTGTCCTTTTTCCCAAATTTCATATGCTTCATGCAGTTCTCTGCTTCTTCTGTCATTGTATCTGCGAGAATCTTAACATAATGCAATACCGGGGAACAGAGGCATCTGCTGCAGTGAATGGCGAGGTGGCCAGACAGGCTGGCTCGCGTGGCAGCCACATGCTCACGGGCAGGGTCATTCACACATCCGGCCCATATACACTGCCCCTCACAATATTGGTATCCGATACACAACGCCCAAGACACATCCAGCAATTTTATCATTGTGTTTTATGCTGCAAGGCTAAGACGGCGGCTTGGGCCTGTTGATTCTGTGGCAGAGCCAAGTCATCTTATTGTGTGCCGAAGACATCACAGTAATGCGGTACCGGTGACCGGCTTCCTTGAATTGTGTGACACTGAGCGTGTAAGTATGGTACCACATCTGGTCTCACATTGGGCCTCTCACGAGCAGGTTTGTTACTTTTTTAACAGGCTTTTGAAGACCTGAATTGTAAACGTCTGCAGGTAGCTTGCTTCTGCATAAACAAACCCACTCGTGAGAGGTCCAATGTAAGACCAGCTGTGATACCATACCCTCCGTTTCACACAATTAAGGGAAGTCAGTCAGCGCTACCACATTCCTGTGGTGTCCTTGGCATCCAATAGGATGGCTCGGCTCTGCCGCAGAATCAACAGCCCAGAGCAGCCGTCTGAGCCTTGCGGCATAAAACACAAGAATAAATTTGTGGAGTGTGCCTTAGGCATTGTGTATCAGAAACCACTATTGTGAGGAGCAGTGTATATTGGCCATATGGGCATGCATGAATGAACGTTGCCATGAGCACGTGGCTGCCACGCGAGCTAGCCTGTCTGGCCACCTCGCCATTCACTGCAGTGGATGCCCCTGTTCCTTGGTGTTGCACGATGTTAAGATTCTTGCCAGATACAATGACAAAAGAAGCACAGAACTGCATGAGGAATATGATATTTAGGATGAAGGAAAAGAGTGTGTAAGTGAGGCATCAATCGCACTATTAAACAAAAATGCTTCGCGCAAAGTGATAATAACTAGGCTGGCCGAAGGGGCCTATATAGTAAATTGTCTTTCCAAATAAACAACAGTTGCGAGTGTGCCAAGGCTAAAGGTAATCAATATATTGATTACTATTAGCTATATCCCCAACAGCCATGCAAGTGTCCCTTTAAGAGAAAATGCACATGGACTGTAGTATGTGCCTCCAACTATAATTACGCTTCTCCAGTCTGTGATTGCAGCCTCCCGAAGTTCTGAATTGGCAATCTTGCAGCATGCAGCAGTCGACTGGGGAAGTATGTTCGAAGCCGAAGAAAACATCCGCTGTCGAGCACATTCCAGGCTTGATCTGCGTCGTTTATTAAAGCAGTTTCCTGTCTGTTTGTTTTTTATCTTGAAAATGCTATTCCTTAAAGGCAACGCCCAGAAATTTTTAAGAAACTTCTACAGATTATGCGATCGAGCATGAAATGTGTCCCACAGTGGATGCAGTAAAACCCCAATTATGCGTCCCTGGTTTAGGCATGACTGCACGAGTCAGCAGAAACTCATTGATTTCTTTTGAAGTTCCAATGTGATAAAGATTTATTGGCACCTCGATTACACAATTTCTAGGTTACATTCATAGTTGCATGAGGGTTCTAGCTTCTTCAGATTCCAGCAGATTATCAGCTTAAAGGCTATTTGGAAGTTCTGCATACCTTTGTCACATGAGGCTGAGCACCGTAATTGTTGTTTTTTGGATTATCCAATGTTCCCGCGCAGTCTCCTGAAAGTCGTATAATCGAGGCACCATTATATCATCCAGCTTTGAAAACGCCTCAACCGACTGAATGCTGCGCGCCCTAAAGTGGCTGAATGAGAACTTCCACTGGCCGCATTCGTGGAGTGTGGCAGCATCACTCGGAAAATCGTCGGAAGATAGTGGGGAACCTAATACACAATTTCCATCCAGTTCCCAGAATTCATAAGGCGTGCGGAGAGGCAATGAGGGATATATCTCAGTTGCAAAAATTGTTCTCTGGGTTCTAACAGAATTATATTTAGGTGATGAAAATGATCAGCAGAAAGCAGACCTGACATTGTTGGGATGGCCTAAGTCTGCATGAACGGACCATATACAGCATCTAATTAAAAAAAGAGCCTTTTAACAAAAAGGAAGGGTCTGCTGAAGCCTTGCAAACCACGAACAAAGCAAATCACTGAGATTTAAGGACACGACAGAAACAGAAACCACACGAAACAATTCAGAAATGAAACCAACAATACAGTTAGCACTGTTTAAAGAACCATTACCTTTCTCTGCCTTAACATTGCTAAGCTTCTTCCATAGATTCCAATGCCTACCTCTTCACACATCCTGGTGGAATGTGGACACTTAGGCCTCACATTATAAGGGCAGTAAGTATAGCTATGCTTCTAATAGTTGAACCTCTCTAATGGGCACATTTTTTCCTGGAACTTTTGGTTCGTTCACACTTATAAAAAGCAGTCTTGCTGCCGACCGAATTTGGTCACCAAAAAAAGACCGAACTGTCCAGGCTTAGCAGAATGGACAATTGGGCGAGTTGGTAGAGTTCATTATAACTTACAGTTCGACTAGGACAAGGACAGACAGAGGAGAAAACACAGGCCAAGCGCTTAACGAGCAACTGATTCGATGGAAAAGGAAATACATATGATGCTGCTGCTGCTCGTGCAGGCATGCTCCTTCATGGCCCTGGCGCTTCTTCTTTCACTCAACCCGATACTAGCCGAGTTATCCGAGATCCAAAAAGCCGATCTCGCTTTTCATCAAAGTCACTGTGGGCTGGCTCACACACAAGGATCCGTTTTTTGTTATGTGGAACGTCTGCATCACTTCTCCGGGTAGTTGGTGGTTGTGTCGGAACATCACTGTCGTGTTTTTCAAAAGGGGTTGGCATCCGCAATCCCGGCAATGCATTGTGAGATGTGTGTGAGCGGTTCCTTTCATAGAACTGTGGTGTTTTGTAGTCTTATGTTGCGGCGACGCCCATTTCGTTCTATGTAGGCACGCCGCAGGAAAACGGGATCTTGTAGACCACACCTTTTATGCAGGCGACTGCGATGGGTGATCCACCACGAAGAGAAGGAAGAAAAGAGATGCGCGAGGAATGGCGCGGTTTCTGAAAGAGAGCTCGAGAAGGGCACGAGCACAGCTCGGACTCGGAAGGCGAAGCTGCGAACAGTTGTTCAGACCTCGGTAGACGTGACCAGGCGTCAGGGGCCCGACTCTGTCCCCGCCTCCTCTAGTGGTCAAGGCGCCGGCCTGCCTGAGGCCGACTGGACTACCTGAGGCGCTGAAGACAACCCCAGCGACCGGGTTCACCAACATCTCCGGGAACGAGACGCTCCGGGCTAACAACTGCCGCCGAGCCCATCAACGACGGGCCCTCCACCATCCTTCCTCGGGGCTACCCTTCCATGTGACCAGGAAAGAAAACTGTGAGACAACCCGTGCAATGACATTCTGTAAATAGCCGCAGTGTAAATATTTGGTTTTTCTTTTCTTCTGATGTCTATGTCACAATAGTGAAATATTTCCTAACGCATCCTGTGTCTTCCGTACTTCTATTAAGACCCTTAAACACACGAACCACGCACCAATCACAATTGGCGTCCGCGGCAGGACGGAGGACACATTGGATCGTTCGGAAATAATCATTAAGCTATGGATCTCAAAGAAATTATAGAGCTAGGCAAGCAGCTAGGCCTACAAGGTGTTGAACTTAAAGAATGGGCGGACGAGAAAGTCGCTTACGAATGCGAAGAAAAGGCGCGTGAGAGGGAGGAAAGGGCTGCGGATAAAGTAGCAAATCGAGAGAAGGCTGAAGTGGAAGAACGAACATTGCAGTTACGCATAAGGCTAGCTGAGACGGGAGCGACAACTACTGCCGAGATCACAACAGAGGGCAGCAATAACGGAAGAACAAACTCCAGTCACCTCTGTCCCCGGAAATTTATTCCTCCGTACGATGAAAGGCGAGACGATTTAGACGCCTACTTGAAGCGTTTTGAATGCATTGCTAAGGGCGAAGACTGGCCAGAACCTAAATGGGCTACCGCTCTAAGCATGTGCCTGACGGGAGAGGCGTTGAAAGTCTACGGCAGACTATCGCCTCGGGATTCTATGAGTTATGAAGCGACCAAGCGAGCTCTCCTGGATAGATTCCGTTTTACAACTGAGGGGTATCGAGAGAAATTCAGGAAATCGAAACCTGAAGAAGGGGAGACAGCCAGCCAGTACACTGCTCGGCTTCAAGGATACTTCGATAGGTGGATGGAGGTGGGGGAGACACCCTCAACATACGAAGCGCTGAGAGATAAGATCCTGGCAGAACAGTTCTTATCTTAGTGTCACACAAAACTTACTATATTTTTGAAAGAGAGAAACTGCCAGACGCTAGCATCAATGGTTGAGGCCGCCGATCGATTTCTTGAGGCGCAACAACAAAAGAACATCTCATCCTTTAGAGACGATGCAAGAGCCACGTCAACTCATAGACCTAACCTCGATGCGCCGGCGTTCGTGAAACCTAAATGTTTCCTGTGTGGCAAGCTCGGTCACAAAGCACGAGAGTGCAGAAGTAGTTTCCGGCAAAAAATTCCATCCTGTTCGTTTTGCCAAAGAGAAGGGCATGATGTAAAAGACTGCCCCAAGAAACAACAAAAAACACGAATCCTGTGTATGGTGGAGCCAGATTCAGTAGGAAGCACGCAAACTCCACCTGGAAACTTTGTAGACGGATCAGGTCTTGGATCCACAAAGGATTGCGAGGCAGGGCTAGTTAACGTGGTTCACAAGAACCACGAGGTATTCGACGTATATAACATGCCCGTCTTACGGGGGTTGCTTAATCAACAACCAGTCAGCGTGCTACGTGACACTGGTAGCAATACAGTGATAGTCCGACGCGACTTGGTGAAAGATACTTGTCTCACGGGAAAGACGGGAAAGGTTTTTCTCGTAGATGGCACATCATTGCAGCTGCCGGAGGCAAAAATAATGCTGCGTTCTCCATACTTTGTTGGGGAATTGATCGTGAAGTGCATGGATACACCTCTCTAATATGTGATTGTAGGGAATATTCAGGGTGCACGAGGAGTCGATGAGCCGGACTTCGAATGGAAAAACAAAACGGTCCAGCAGGCCTCACAAGAACCTGAAAAGGAAGATGCCTCGATAGGCACTGCAGCAACGACTGACGTGTCAGCTGCAAATAAACTGAAGCCCTCGAACAAAAAGGGCACATCTAAGGAAATGAAAAGGCAGCAGGTCACCACCGAAGTCCTAAAGGAATATCAGCGATGCAATCGCACGTTGGAGTGTTGTCGGAACAAAATCGGAGAGATACACCACGCCAAGGATGGATCAACATACAGCTTTTATGTCTCGAAAGGAGTACTATGTCGACGTTATGAACAGAAAGGAGGTAAGGTGTTTAAGCAAGTAGTCGTCCCAGCCGCCCTGAGAACGTACGTCATGGAGGTAGCACACGACAGCGTAATGGCTGGCCACCAGGGAATGAAGCGTACCACTGACAGGGTACTAGAGGCCTTCTATTGGCCAGGAGTCCAGGCCGACATTAAAAGATACGTGAAATCATGTGATGCATGTCAGAGGGCCACTCCTAAGGGAACGGTCAAGAGGGCGCCCCTCGGCCGAATGCCAATCAGTAATACTCCATTTGAAAGGGTGGCTATTGACTTGATAGGTCCGCTTCCTACGAGCTCCGAAAAAAAGAACCGCTACATTCTAACTATGGTAGATTTCGTGACGAGATACCCTGATGCGGTAGCGCTACCATCCTGTGACTCTCACACAGTAGCGGAAGGCCTATTGGAGATCTTTTCGCGCGTGGGCCTCCCCAGACAGATCTTGTCTGATCGTGGGACGAGCTTCACATCGGGGCTCATGCGGGAGCTCACTCGAATGATGTCCGTCCAACAGCTGCTGACGACTCCGTACCACCCCATTTGTAACGGTTTAGTGGAGAGGTACAACGGTACTTTGAAGCAGATGTTGTGCAAGATGTGCCAGGAGAAGCCCCGATCATGGGATAAGTATCTCGCCCCACTCCTGTTTGCCTATCGAGAAGTCCTCCAGGCGAGCCTAGGTTTCTCTCCATTTGAATTGATCTATGGGAGGCATGTTCGGGGACCATTGACGATATTAAAAGAGATCTGGACGGATGAGGAGCTAGGACGAGATCTTAAAACAACATACTCTTATGTTTTGGACCTGCGGGATCGCCTTGAAGAAACCACAGAACTGGCACATCAGAGCTTGGCAGCCGCTAGCAAACACCAGAAGAAGGTGTACGACAAAAAGGCAGGAAGACGACTTTTAAAAGTAGGAGATAGTGCACTGCTATTGGTACCGGCCAAGAAGAACAAGCTACTCGTGCACTGGAAGGGTCCCTACAAAGTAGTAGGAAAAATAAACGAAGTCGACTACGTCATAGATTTAGGCCATACTACGAGGGTATTTCACATTAATATGTTAAAAAAGTATGAGGAGCGAGAGAGGGATACCGAGGTTAAGAATCAGGCGTCATCAATAATAGCTATCGAGGAGGGGGAAGCGGAGCAAGGCATACCGTGTATGGACGTCAGGCCTTCCCAGGGAATCGATGATGTGGTGGTGGCCGAAGACCTCGGCGAGAGAAAGAATATGGACGTCAAGAGCGTTCTACAAAAATTTGAAGAGATATTTACTGAGGTGCCTGGACGAACAGAACTGTTGGAGTGCAAGCTTGAGCTGACAACAAGCGATCCTATCCAGACTCCACAATACCCAATCCCCTTCGCGACGAGGGAGACGATAGAACAGGAAGTGGCACAAATGTTGGCGCTAAAAGTGATTGAGCAATCAACGTCACCATATCGTTCTCCTCTAGTCCTAGTGAAGAAGCAAGACAAGTCACATCGCGTCTGCATTGACTTTCGACGTCTAAACGACGTACTCATTCCGGATGCCGAGCCCATTCCGCGGATAGAGGACGTGTTCGCGGAAGTTGGGAAAAAGAAATATTTCTCGGAGCTAGACTTGTCAAAAGGGTACTGGCAGATTCCCCTCGCCAGCGATTCTAAAGAAAAAACAGCATTTTCTACCGAGAGTGGTTTGTATCACTTCAAATACATGCCTTTTGGGATTAAGACTGCATCTGCCGTCTTTACGCGACTAATGAGGAAGGTACTCACAGGTATCAAAGGGGTACAACATTACATCGACGACATTCTAATCGCCACTGACACTTGGGATGAACATCTCAAAGTGTTCGAACAAGTTCTTCGGCGAATTAGCGAAGCAGGACTGACGGTTAAACCGACCAAATGCCAACTGGGAATGAGAGAAATCACGTTTCTAGGTCACAAATTGGGGCATGGTGTGTTAGCTCCGCTACCGGAGACCCTACAAAACATAGTAGGCTCTAAGCGACCTACGACAAAGAAACAGGTGAAGTCCTTTTTAGGACTGACGGGTTATTATCGGCAGTTTGTTCCGAATTATGCGGAGAGAGCTCTTCCTTTAGTTGAGCTCACGAAGAAAAGGGAACCCAACACGGTGCGTTGGACGAGTAGGCACGAAGAATTTTTTCGAGAATTGCAGCGAGATCTCTCGGTAGGACCGATTCTCCGGGCGCCGGACTTGACGAAAGTGTTTGTGCTTAGGACAGACGCGTCAGATAGCTGTCTTGGTGCGGTGTTGATGCAGGAGCACGCGTCGTACCTACATCCAGTTGCGTATGCCAGTAGGGGCTTGATGCCCCGCGAGAAAAATTACCCTACCATTGAGAGAGAGGCCCTAGCGTTAGTTTGGGTAATCCAAAAGTTTCAGGTTTACCTATACGGGCGAGAATTTATAGTCCAAACGGATCATCAGCCGCTGGAACATCTACATAAGATGAAAACAGCAAACAGTAGAATTACGAGATGGAGTTTGCTTCTACAAGAATACCGATTCCGGGTACACTATATAAAGGGAGTAGAGAATGTAGGGGCTGATTATTTGAGCCGGGTGTGACATGAGCTGAAGACCCTTACGGGGCACGTGGTTGTCAATATTTGTATGGTGCGTGTGTTTGAATGAGGGTGTGACATTGTAATTAGGACTGCAAACAAAGTTTTGTTCGAACTGCGGCGGAACGTGTAAATGGAACTTCGGGATCTACCCTTGTGAAGTGTTTTTTTTCTTTTTATACTTCAAACGAAGACAAAGACAGAGAAAAAAAAAAACTTTGGTGGGGGGTCATTGTGATGGGTGATCCACCACGAAGAGAAGGAAGAAAAGAGATGCGCGAGGAATGGCGCGGTTTCTGAAAGAGAGCTCGAGAAGGGCACGAGCACAGCTCGGACTCGGAAGGCGAAGCTGCGAACAGTTGTTCGGACCTCGGTAGACGTGACCAGGCGTCAGGGGCCCGACAATGTCCCCGCCTCCTCTCGTGGTCAAGGCGCCGGCCTGCCTGAGGCCGACTGGACTACCTGAGGCGCTGAAGACAACCCCAGCGACCGGGTTCACCAACATCTCCGGGAACGAGACGCTCCGGGCTAACAACTGCCGCCGAGCCCATCAACGACGGGCCCTCCACCATCCTTCCTCGGCGCTACCCTTCCATGTGACCAGGAAAGAAAACTGTGAGACAACCCGTGCAATGACATTCTGTAAATAGCCGCAGTGTAAATATTTGGTTTTTCTTCTCTTATGATGTCTATGTCACAATAGTGAAATATTTCCTAACGCATCCTGTGTCTTCCGTACTTCTATTAAGACCCTTAAACACACGAACCACGTACCATCACAGCGACAAACTGCATTCCGTGTTTGATGCTGTTGCGGCTGAGATGTAGGATCGCCATTTCTCGCACGTTTGTTGACTGTCGAGCACACAGAGCTGGGCTTGTGGCGGGCGGAAAAAACAACGTTGACATTGTATCTTGTGGCAACTTTCTTGAGTCCGTGGGAAAGACGGTGGATGTACGCTATGACTGAAGTTTTCTTTTTCTCTTTGTGCTGGAGGTCACGTTGCTCGATCTCTGGATCTGTTTTAACGTATTTCACGATTTTTTCGCAAGCTGAATTAATGACCGAATTAGGACACCCCGAATCCTTGAACCGTTGAATTTCGGACATGAAGCTGGAACTCAATTTGTGGATGCATGTGCTTGTTAAATGTCCTCAGACAGGAAAATGCGATGTCAAAAGGGTCTGTGATTGATTCGCTTGCAACAGGATATTCCACAGACTTCTAACGCCCAGCGTCAAAGTCTGCGATTGTGGTTCGAGCATCAAAATAATCTGATTAAATTTTGACGCCCAGCGTCAAAATTTGGTGTGAATGAGCCATTACGGTTCGGAAAAAGACAAGATAAGATTCACACCTTTAACTGCGATGTGAAGAAAAAATATTGTTACATACCATATTCTCCACAACTTCGTCTGGAACCACAGGGCCTGCCACTCCACGAGTCTCCATAGCCGCAACAAGGGGTGGCACACCTGCCAGTAGGAAGCATCAAATTATGAATAAATCACTGGTTAACAACAGTCAATACTGAAATCACAGGCCCTTTGAAGTTACACGCGTGTGACACCTGGTTTAACATTAAGGAAAATTGAAAGTGCACACGTTTAAAGCAAACACCGCACCAAACTTGCTCCTAGACTTCAAACTTTTAATATGAATGGTGGGAAAGCATGAAGCTGCGAAATCCAAGCCTGAAATCTCAGGCTGGACATGTGTATACTCACCATAAAGAAACCATTCGTGGAATTATCCGAGCCCTTTAACTTGCACTAGAAATCTTGCTCTCCCTTCAGACTGCTTCGCACCACAATACCCCTCAAATCTCATTCCCTGACCTTAGTCAGCTCAGTTCAGTGACTGTCACTTTTATTTTCAAAATTTCTCTTCTAGTGCACATTCAGTATTTTTGTGCATATTTCACTGCTTTCGACACGGGCACTCACTGTCAATACGCCGCTTCTCAAACAGCTCCCAAATCGAGTAAGAATGCTGCTGCCACTCTATATCATAGTATGAGTTGCCTCATTTCACCTATGTACAGCTGCAACTTTAAAGAGCAATGCACATGCTATTCCTGTAAGCAGAACAGCAAATTGAGGGATGAAAATTGACACTGTGGGTAAACATAGAGACAGTCAAACTCCAAACCCAAGCAGGGTCAGGTCTCGCATCACAATTCAGTGCTTTACAATCACAGATATTGCCTACCCTGATTTTTAAAAAAAGTCTTTCCTGTATTAGCATTCAGTTTAAGTAAAAAAACTTACGGAATCACAAAGAATGGTAGCAGCAGTAGTACTCATTTCGGGATACGAAGAAGCTTGTTGACCATTTAACGCAGGGAATTAAAGCAAAGTGTAGATAAAAAAATGTTTTAAACTTTATTTTTTTGCTTTATATGCATATTTGTAAGTACGGCCTATGGGCGCCGCCATCCTGCTTGCTGGGGGGTGCTTAGGTGCACTGTGGTCCGCGGAATAATCTGACTACAACGCCGTCTCAAGGCATCGTAATTAGGTTATGGCGCAGCTCGCGCGCTCTCCAGCTAGGAAGATGGCGGCACCCAGGGGACGTACCTGCAAATCTGTATATGTAGTCATCGCTAAAGTTATTTTTGGTGCAAATGAATTTCTAAGCAAAAAATCTTTTAGGTTGCGAATTTGCGACATCGAGCAGTTAGGCCTGGACAAACAGGTTATACTGTTTCATCTTACATCCAGATGCAGAGGACGCTACGTTACAGCCTCGACCTCCTGTGCTCTGGCCTCGGCCGCCCTAGCCTCAGCGTCCCCCAGTGAGGTCCATCCTGGTCTCAACCTGCTCCATGCTGGCTTCAGCCTCGGTGGCCCTGCCCTGGCTTCGGCCTCGTTGGCCCTGGCTTTGACCTTATAAGCCCTGGCTTCGGCCCCGGTCTGACGCTCGCTGGCCCTGGTCTCGACATTTTTGGCCCAGGTCTCGTCCTCCTTTATCCGGGCCTCCTTGGACCTAGCAGAGGCCTCTTCAGCAGAGGCCAGGGCAGGTACAGCGAAGACAGGCCCTCGAGCTTGTGATACAACGTCCTCAGGATCCCCAGAAGATGCACTGAGCTATAAACAGCAAATATATGCAGTAATGATAGATTATCAGAGTTGTACAGCAGAGTATAACACTGGAAGTCCTAAGCACCTGCTTCCCAGAAGTGACCTCTGACAAACCCGCAAAGTTGCATTCCCGTTGCCCACCAACTTTTTCTAATGCTGAGGAAAATAACGTCATATGTCATCTGCCCTCACAGTGCAAAGGTTACTGAACCAGTATAGGAAATATTCATTGGCGGCCATATCTGTGTGCACGACTACTGGGCGCGTGCTGATGGCGAGCTTCCACAGTTCTTTTGCAACGTGCAATAATCCGCACCCTCAAGTTTGCCGGTCTTAGCGGCCTATTAAAGTGGGCTCGTTCAGAGCATGCGCTCTAGACATCACCCACAAATATGGCGCCCAGTGGATACTCCTTATATCTACAGTCTCCAATTACTTCAGCGTTCTGAACAGCTTGCAGTTTGCATGAATCAATAATTGATAAGTTCAGTTGAAAAGGCAATAATGACATTGGTTAAAATATATCTAACCAAGCACCAAAATGGCAACATTATATGAATACTGATATGCTCTCCATAAAGCTAACACTTTCTAACAAAAATGTTTTTATACATACCCTGTGACCTTTTAGCTCCTGGCAAAGCTTTTTGAGAAGCTTTGCCAGGAGCTAAGTGATTTCAAGAAAAAAAATCAGCAAATTTTTGCAAAATTTCGAAAGACGTTGCGAACGTCGCTGTTGAAGCCGCAGGATCGCAGCGGGGTTCATGTTCCGAAGTTCCGCAATTATAAGCTGCGCCATTGTAAACTCATTTCCTTGACGTCACACTTCGAGCAGAAGAAGCTCTTGTCGACAAAATAATCAGCGACGGACTCACCCGGTCTGTGTCCGCCGGAGCGTCATCTCGTAGAGTGCGAATCGTCGTCATCGGGGAACACCATCTGTAGTTCTTCAGCCCATTTCGACCAAGTTTCCAGTCGCTTCCCGGTCGTTGGACGCCACTCAAGCCGTCCCGCTCACCTTCGATGACGCAACAGCGAGCGTTATTCAATCGCTCCACCCGGACTGCGCTGCGCCGCCACCGTGTTGATAACTTGATATGCGCCGCCGAGTCCCGCGCACCTCCTCATGGCGCTCGCTGCCGACGACGAGTCAGAGAAGGCGGGAATGGACACCGTCAAATCCGGCATCGCGGTCACCGATGCGAAGCCCGGTTAAGACGCCAAGGTCCTTACGAGCTCACGGTCCGCGGCCATGGCTGTGCTTTCTCGTCGAGTCAACGGGAACACTGAACGGCCTCTCCTCGGTGGCGCAAACAATGGACGCGCACCACCGCCCTTGAAGAAGACTCACGTTCATCGTCGTGAATGTGGCTGTCGCAGCCACCACTGTTCCGGGAAGGCTCAGCGGTAATCCCACTTCTGAATGCTAAAGATTTCGAAGTAATATCATCGAACGTTCATAAAAAAAACTGGTTTATTTAAAGACAACAAAACTGACGGCTGATCAAGCCGGCGCCATCTGGATGATTGTATGGATATGGATACTACTGTGGCATCTTGCAACCAACGAGGTAGAGGGGCTTAGAGCGATAAACCGGGGTTACGGTCTGCACCCGAAAGTGACCCCCATAAGGCGGCTGCCATTGTACGCAAATTTGACCACACGTCACATGACCAAACCAAATACGTGACGTCACAGGAAAGATGGCAGCGCCCATGCAGCTGCTGGCCCCAGCTGAGCCGGAGCTTGTCAGGTGCTTTGTTGGTTGTTGTTCGACAGGGCGAGTTGATTTCAGACGCGGAAGCCGTCATATGAGGCCGGTCGAAAGCGAGTTCAGAGTTCAGCGTGGTGTTTGACGTAGGTATAACGTGAAAATACGGAGGAACGGTGTTCATTTCGCTGGTGACCGTGTGCATTTCGCTGGTGACCGACTAGGATATTGCCACGGAAGAGACAATCTGACCTACGTTGCTCGGACCTCGGATTGATTCGGATACCGCTAGGATAAAATTTAAGCTGACGTTTCTGTGCTCTCGTTGACCATCGGAATCTTGGAGGTTTGCAGTGAAGCGTGTGCAATATATTTGGATGCACAGTTTAGCGACGGAAATTGCGTGAGTCGTGCTTGGCGGTGTGCAATCGTGGTGCAGCTTCGGTCAAATGACCGAGGGCTCACTTTGGTTGTGCGGCGCACCGGAAGGCTGCCTTGAAGCTGGTGGTTCCCGTGCCGTGTTGAATGATGCTGTGCTGCTTCCCAAATTGTTCCGGTGTAGACGTGCACTTCCACGGAGCACAGGTGTGCGTCGCACCGAAGAGCTGCCTTCAAGTTGGTAGTTCCTGTGCCATGCTTTAGGTGATGCTGTGCTGCTTCCGAAATTGTTCCGGCGTAGACGTGCACTTTCACGGAGCACAGGTGTTGCAGTTGGTATTGATCCCGCTGGTCTGTCGCACGTTTCGTCAACACAAACGTTTCATCCACACTCGTTACACGAATTGCAAGCTGTACGGACATTTCATCGAGCGTCTTACCTACCCAGCTCCCGCCGCTTTGTGGCAACAGTCTGCAGTGTCTCATTACCAAAAAAGCGGTCCCACATCCATTTCAGTTCAGTTCGTCCACGGCAGTCGCCAAACCCCGAAGGAGAGGATTTATTCGGACAGAATGCCACTAAAGCAATGCAGCTTCTTCAGTGGTCAGGATAGACTCTCTTCTGCGAGTTTTGTTATGTTGTCACGGATCCTTGTTCCAGTCCTATCTTCTATCAATATTCACTATTCTGGAACACTGCAGGTTATGCTCGGCTGTCATTGTATGTTCTAGTGGAGGTGCTGGGTACTTTACCCATAGCCCTTCACTCTGTGCGAACCCGGCGGCTCCTCAGCCGAGTTGCCCG
The DNA here is from genome assembly GCF_016920785.2 of Ixodes scapularis. NCBI lineage: Eukaryota > Metazoa > Arthropoda > Arachnida > Ixodida > Ixodidae > Ixodes > Ixodes scapularis. The sequence goes on along the minus strand of NW_024609951.1, from coordinate 560,059 downwards.
ATAATGAGACACGGGTGGCTGATTATCCTCCGTCTTATACCGCCGGTGAGCCGTAGGCAAAGTCCTAGCCCGAGCCTGGCAGAACAACCGCAAGACGAGCGAGTACCACAAGGAGTAACCTCGGAAATACACCACGAAGCACCTGAAATCCGAGCCAGTTGCTGCTACCAGGAAAAACCACCGGAATTCGGTCTCCTGCCAGAAAATCCGAAGCTGACTAAGCCAGTAATGACTACCTTGTAGCAGCAAACCGCGTCCCCTCCCACCATTGTTTGCATGCCCGTCGCAAATCACACTCCGACGCTTTTTCACGCAAGCTGTATGGAGACGTCAAGGACTGGATTGAACATTATGACAATGTCGCCCGCCACATTGGGTGGACAGACAACCAGCTCCGGCAAAACCTATACTTCTCGTGGAAGAAACTGCCGGCGCTGGTCTGAGAACCATGGATCCTCCTTAGCGTCATGGGAAGTTTGCAAGATCGAGCTGAAGCGCGCATTCGTCAGCCAACATCAAAGAGCGAGAGCCGCATTCTTGATTCTGTCCAGGACACTGCTTCAACGAGAGCGCCACCGCACTCGTGGAGGGTGTTTTGGGCCTGATCGAGCGCCCACGCCCACGCCGACCTTGATGCTACAGAAGACAAGAACCTAAGAATCCCATGCCCCTCATGTAAGGGACAACACCTTCGGCAGCCTTGTCCGTAACCCCCCAACAACAGTCGAAGTGTTCATATCACCGAGGCTTCCAACATTGAATGTGCACTGCATGCCCGAGCCTGTCACTATGAACAACTCCTCGGCGTCTCGACACTCGAGTTGTCCAGCTGCTACTTCGACGCCAGCCTCCCAGGCATCCACGACGTTGTCTGGGAGGAGATCAGGAAGCTATTTCCTGCCATCAGTTGCCCGGCTTTTATTTTGATTGCCGAGATTGTTTCGGAACAAGTTTGACAGGTATTTCAACCAAGACTTCTGCGAGCGAAGCGGCATTTGACAAACCAAGGGCAACTTACCCCACAATGGCACAACGACCGCCACCGGCTGCCCCTTAGTATTCAATGCCAATTCAGTGAGACACTCCGATGCCGAAGCATTCCCGATATCGTGTGTAGGTCTGTGCTCAACAAAGTATACCGAGGAAAACGTAGGTGATGCGAATGGCCGACCGAAAACCACTTTGCTACCACTGCATGAAACCGACCATGTCTACCAAAGCTGCCCGTACCAATGGATTGGTCTGCTAGGGTTCGTGCCGAATGACCCTCAATCACGTCTCGAGGAGCGACCACGGGAGATTAAGGATTACCTTCGACGACCTTTGTCCCTGATGCCGAAGGTGCTGAATCGAAGATGCTGAATGCCTGATTACCCCGAAGCTCCTGATGTCCATGACCTCAACGAGATGTAAGCACGACAAAGAAGGTGAGCGGCAATGCAGTGAAAGTGGACATTTGGTGTCCGTTGTCGTCCAAGGACTTTACTTAAAAATTTGCTGACACCAACTATCTGTGTCCACTCCACGAAGCACACAATTTCCAACTTTGAGGGAGAATGCCCCTGAGTGACTTGAAGGAATAGAATGGTTAGTTGCTCTCAAAAGTGAACTACAAGCATCACCAGACTTGGATAGCAAACAAACATTGTTGCCAGCTATCAAGTCAACGGTACAGCAAAAGGCACAGCCACGTAAGCAATAAATGCCCGAGCTTGCTGCATTGATGCAGAAAACTACCAGGAACATTTTCGGATTAGAAGCCAGCCCTGCAGCTTCAGTGCATCAGACGTCAGTGGCCGCACATGACGTATGATTACAAGACAGCATCAGTCGGTCAAAGTTGCCACTTGACCAAACTGAACACTGACGTGCCAGGAGCGTCATCCGACAACAAGGTCCACAGGAACTACGACTGAACGCCTGACACGAGACTGTCGCAGAAAGAACTCGTTATGGAACCATTTACTAGGAATCAATAATTATGTAATCAAGTGGAAATAAACATATTTGATACACTAACCAGATAAACATATTTCCGCTTGCCTTCACGCCTTAAGAGTCTATACACCGAGAATTGTGTTCACTGCACGCTCTGGACCTTACGAGGACACTCGCATCTCTGACCCTTCAATATTAATGAATGGGACATACCAGACTGGCAGACTTCTTGCATGGGGTTGCACTCGTTCAACCTTTCCTGAACATGTGGTGCGTCTGAAAACCAACTCCAGTGATGTGAAAATGTTATTTATTAATTTATTCCCTCTAGGGTCCTTCGTTGGCAATGCAGAGGGGATACTTAAAACTATACACATGATAATAACATTAAAGCACACTGCTGTAACTTGTTAATTGGAAAAACAAACAAACCTCTAGGCATACAGTTTAATAGTATGTAGTATGTGTTGATGCATTGGTATATAGCATGTCACTTCCTATATGTATGACACAATAGACCCTTTGCAGAACCCCATCAACAACACAACTGTCACCATTTTTTTCGGCGTAAAGCACACGAATGGGCCCCAGTTCACGTCGAACGCTAATGCAGCATTCGAGTCCAATAGGTGCTGAGCCGAATTCACAGGGATGGCGGACATAACATTCTTGTCGAGCAAATGCCCAAAGTATGAAAGCCTGGGGTAATTAGAGTAGTAGCTACTGTAATTTGTTTCAGCAGAATTTGGCAGATGGCAAAGGCTACAGTCTCGGTGAGTCAATACACAGGTTGGAGAGAGGCACATGACAACGTGTCATCAGAGTGCTCGTCTGCAAAGATTTGTCACACACCCTCTGATTGGCTCGAGGGGGCTGTGGCGGTTGGCCTTTTCCAAGTTACGGTGATACGAAGTATAGGCAGCCCACACTTTTGAAAAGAGTCTACTGAAAAGACCGAAAGGAATGGTAGTCAACATTTTTCAACAACACTGCTCTCCAGGCAAGGGTGAACACAAATATGAATCATATTATCCAGGTAATTAGAACAATTAAATAATTGACCGACTAATACAATGCACTCTTGATGAAAAAGAGTATTGCTGCAATAAATCCTACGAAAGAGAAAAAGTGTGCAGTTAATCTATGCATGCACCAAAACAGTTGTTCTTACAGCAAGTCGAATAGCTTTGAAGCAGGTGCCTGTAACGATTTAGTCTTCACGACACTCAAAAAAAACGTCATCCTCGTAGCTGAAAATAAGTGCACTTCGCACTCACACAAAAAAAAAAATGAAGAAAAGCGATCGAATGTAAATCGTGGATTAGCACAAAAGGTAAAAATCGCAGGAGCTTCCTTGCTAAAAGTTGCTATGGTTGTTCGGTGACGGAGGGCTGAAACAACTTCCCCTAGGCCCTAACGCGACGGATACATTTCGCGTAGATTCCCAGATATTTCAACGTTCAAACAAAACTAAGAAAATGCGAAAATTTCATGTTAAAGCACTCAAAAGTTCTATCGATCCTCGAACACATCCCGGAATCCGAGCACCGGTACGGCGATGCAGAGATGATGCTGTCTCACAGGTGTTAATATCCAGATGATCCAGAGCGATCTTGCGCAAAAGAGTATAAAGTCTCATTTCTTTATATTTTCACAATATACCTTCGTCAGCGAGCACGAAAAAGCCCGAAATCGTCGGAAAGCCGCTGCACATCACGGCTGCCGCGCACCGAACAAACTCGCATTACCCAGCTCTGGGCGCTGCCAATTTACCTGTGACGTCACGGCTCTTGGGAGGTCACTTGACGAGTGGTCACATTTGCGTACAACATGGCGGCAACCGGGGGGGTGCCACTTCCGAACTTCCGGTTTATCACTCTACGCCCCTTAACCTCGTTGCTTGCAACGCACTTTGTAACGGGCGGTAGCTTGCGCCACCTAGCTTAAGTCTAAAAGCACCGTATTTGCAAACGTGGTCGGTCACGCTCACGATTGATAGAATTACTAAGAACTCAAACGCGTCACGACAGCAAGACGCCAAATCATTCGAATTTCAACACTGTAACGAAACCACGCGGAGCTCTCAGACTCAGACACGATGGAGCTGGTTTTTTCTGCGTCGACTAAACTCGGGGGCATCGATTTCGCGACCCGCTGCGCCACAGCACGAACTGCACTGCTTTATAATCCGACTGAGAACTATCGACGACAGCAGATTGCTCGTCGATGTTGATGGGGCCAATAACACGTAGCACTGATGATTAAACGATGAAATCACAGACGTAGTCGGTCATGCTCGCATATTTGTTGATTGTCACATAGCGATCACTTTCTTTGTACGCGGTGTATGGACTTCATTCGCCAAGCTCCTGACTTTTGCGGGTTATTTTAATCAACAAGTTTTTTTTTTTCTGAAAAAAAAAACGGGGGGAGAGGACAACCTGTAGGGAAGACGCGTGCGTCCGCATTGGTGACCCCGATCTGATATCAGCCTCCCGAAGCTGGTGGATCAAACTGTAGATAGCGTATCTCACTCGCTGTTGCAGGCTGCTCACCGCGTCCGTGTTACCAGAGCGAACTGGAAACGACAACAACTACGCTGGGACTGCAGTGGCTACCTTTCACATTCCTGAAGATACCAACTGAACGTACCTTTAACAGTTTTTCTAGCGCTCTTGTGAGGGGTAACCACTGCGTCAAAGCAACTATTGTTGTCGTTTCCAGGCGGCTCATTTCTTCATCGCCACGCCGGGAAGCTACGCGTCCACAGCGTGTGCGCAGCGTATAATGGTCACTACAGTCATTCTGGGACGGTGCAATCGCAGACGTAGTCGGTCACGCCTGCCACCGGAACGCTGAGAACTTGATCAGGGGGCTCACGCACAGCACTGAAACGCCACAGCGCTCGCAACAATGCGAGCTGCTGACGCCATTTCATGACACCGACACAGCGACAAGGCCCAATGTTGTCCTCATTTCATGGTGAGCGCAGCTAAGCATGCTCCGTGCAGGCTCCGACTATCCTTTCAGCGCACTTCAATAGTAAACTTTTCGTTCACTAAAAGAAACATTAGAGAGGCAACTCATAAGTCACTGCACGAATACTTACAAGATCCTTCCAGCTTACTTCCATAACGTTCTTCTAGTGCACTAAAAGATACCCAGGGCAGGTACTAGTGAGACGCTTCACATGAACTTAGAAGCTATTTAGGTCTTAGCTAGTTTACTAAAAGTATACTATTACAGTACTTACTTTTAGCATACTAAGAGAGGACACAAATAGTACAAGCCTACTTCTGGCTAGTATCCTTTAAGGACAATTTTAGTATTCTTCTTGGGAATGAGTATCTAAAAAGACCGTAAAGTATACTTAAAGTAACCTAGTTTTCGCTAAGGATGGGATCGACGGTGAAACCTGCCCTGTCAAGTTCGTTGTTCTGCAAGACTGCTCGAGGGACGTAATTCTCGGAATGCACTTCTTGTGTGAATACGGAGACATCATCGACCTTGGGGAGAACAATCTGACGCTTCGGAAACCTGTTCAATCGGCGGAAGAGCCCAAAGCGACGTTAGCTGCAGTGCGAGTCCTTACCAACCACGTAAACCTGCCGCCGCTGTCCAGTGTCTTTGTCCCCGTCGGGACCGACGAAGCCTACTGCGGGATAGCACTGTTGGAAGGAAGCGTTCAACTTTTCCTTGGACGAGGGATTGGCATTGCAAGAGGCCTAACCGAGCTCCAGGACGGGCGTACCATAGCCAGGCCTTGTCACCAACTTCCGACAAGAGTTGCAGCACCTTACAAATGGTACAGCTGTGGGCTATGTCGAGGAAATTCAGGGCTCGGCCGTGATCGCCATGATCTCAGAAGACGCCTCTCCAACGCAGCACAAGGGAACCACACCGTCAGAACTCGACATCGACCCATCCCTCCCAACCTCACAACGACAACTGACTGACGTTCTCGATGAGTTCAGAGAGTACTTCGTCACATCGTCTAGGCTACGCCAAACAGCGGTTGCGAAGCATCGAATTGTTACTGACGATGATGTGCCCCCTATCCATCAGTCGCCGCCCTATTGAAAATCGCTCTGAGGGGACTTCAGGAATTCTTTAAAGGGTGTGAAGGGGACTTCAGGAATTCTTGTGATGTTTGAATGGAACACCGATATTTCTAGGTGGGTTCGTTGGCCCCGTCAGAGGCTCTCCTGAAATATCTGCAGTGCCCTTTACAATGCCTTGAAATGTCTGAAAGCCTGTCAGGAACTTTTCTAATGAGGTCGGGAAAACCTTCGCGCTTCTTGAGATGTCTGTGGGGCCACGCCCTAGGTGGAGAAAACACATTTCGCGGAATTAGAAAATAGCTACGTATTGTTCGCAAAGGAAAAAAATAAGTATTTGGAGAATGTCGATCGTATATGTGTACGGTCAGTTTTTTTATTACTGCTCTTCTATCAAACACGACCGTGCTCGACCCGTCTGTCACTGGCCGGGCGTTCGGTCGCCAAGGGGGGCTACGGGTTCGATCGCCCCATGTGGAGAATTGACAAGGCGCGGGCCGAGTGTTGTTGGCCGAGCGGCGTTTTGAGGCGAACAAGCTTTACTTGTTGCACTAATAATAATAAAAAAGGGCAAGCGTGTTGCCTAAAAACATGGACGCTGGGGAGGTTGCGACTCGTCCCGGGAACGGTTTCCCCGCGGGGGACGGTCCCCAAAAAGGAAAGCGAAATAAATGGAAAAAAACAACAAAAAACATTAGGCTCTTCACCAGAGTCGGAAGTCCTCTCTTTTTCGTCGTCGTCAAAAACGCGAACAGGCAACTGAAATCCCCCCCCCCCCCCTCTTTTACAACGCCTACACACATTTTAGGGATTAAAAGCGCTAAAAACGACGGACGAGTAGGAGAGACACACACAACAGAGCACTTCTCTGCTACTCGTCCGTCGCTTTTAGCGCTTTTAACCCCTAAACATGTTGAACCAACTAGCCCGAATCCAAACCCTTCTGCCTACACACACCACACTGCGCTTCTCTCCGCACGGCATTGGGGAGAGGTTGCAGAACCGCCAAGGCCGGACAGCACGCTTCTCCAATAGTCGGCGGGAGAGAGTGGTGTGAGGAAGCCGAGGAATTCAGGAGGCCGCTATAGCCATTTTCTTTCTACCCGTGGGCGGTTTGTTTCTCACCGCCGTGGAGAGCTGGAATGGACCGGTTTCCTCCATCCAGAAAGGTAAGCACTGCTTGAAGGGTTCGCCCCTTGGTCTGTTTTAATCCGTGCCATTTCTTCCTTGGTTAGCAGGTGAACCCCAGTTTGGCGTTGGCCGCCTTCAGAACTGCTCGAGCGCCATCGTGTTCAGCACATTTAAGGAGATGGTTGCCGGTGTCGGCCTATTCGCAGCAAGCCTGGAAGTCGGGATCAACGTCCCACCGCATGTAGTGCCTGCGCACCGGGATCATGGCACTGTGGGTCCTGAGACGGCGGATGACGGCCGCTGTTTCGCCTTGTTCCTTGTGCCTCTTCGTCCGACCGGCCTCAGAAGCATCCAGCGAGCGAAAAATACTCCGAAGACGCCGCCCCGACGACATCATGGACGGAACCGTGACTGTAGTCGGGATTTCTCAACGGTGACGGGATCTGCTTGCGAGCTTGTGGTTTTCGCTAAACGTGTTTACTGAGCACCTGCTCGGTTTTATAAGCTGAACTACCGTACATCAGGAATTTACCCAACGGCTTTGTGAGTACTTTGAAAAATGTTTTTTGTTGTGATAAAGAAGTCGGCTGTTCCTATTTGATATGATCTCTTTCGTCGACAGCTGCTTGCGTTCGGGTTTGAACAAGCGTTGGTTTTATTGTCTTTTTGAGTTTTAGTACGCATGTAAAACTCAATGTCCCCAATAAATTTTATATAACGTTTTGAACCGGATTTTTGTTTATGGTTCACAGTCATTTGGGCGTCTAAAGGGTTGATGGGCTAAGGGGTTTGGGTTGAAGGGCTGTGGGGCTGGAGGTTTTCTTTCTGAGGGGTATACCTGAAGGGTATTTTTGAAGGGTTTTGAAGGCCTCTGAGGTCCCATAACCCTTCAAGGCTGATGGGCGCTTTAGAAATATTTTCAATAGGGCATACCGAGCTTTGGTGAAGGAGAGGGAAAACCTTCAGAAACAAGTTCAAGAAATGCTTGACGACGATATTATCCAGCCTTCAAGCAGTCCATGGCCTCTCCAGTCGTGCTGGAGAATAATAAGGACGGAACTCTTAGGTTCTGCGTGGAGTACAGGCGGTTGAACGCTGTTACAGAGAAAGATGTCTATCCGCTTCCCGGCATAGATGATACCCTCGACTGTTTACGCCACACCTGATACTTTTCGTCGATGGACTTGAAGAGTGGCTACTGTCAGATTGAGGTCGATGAACGAGACCGCGAGAAGACTGCCTTTGTCACGCCCGATGGACTCTACGAGTTCAAGGTGATGCCCTTCGGGCTCTGTACGGTGCCGGCGACTTTCCAGTCAGTCATGGATACCGTACTAACGGCACTGAAGTGGCAGAGCTGCCTCGTTTACCTGGATGACGTCGTCGTTTTTTCGCAAGAGTTCGACGAGCACTTGAAACGGCTTAGGGCCGTGCTCCATGCCATTAAGACCGCAGAGCTCACACTCAAGCCAACGAAGTGCCGCTTCGCCTACGGCGAACTAAGTTCCTTGGTCTTGTCGTCAGTAGCGGAGGAGTACGCCCTGACCCCGCGACGACATCCGCCGTAGCCGCATTTCCTCGACCATCGGACAAGAAGGCCATCGGCAGATTCCTGGGTCCATGCGCCTACTACAGGTGCTTCGTTCAAGATTTCGCAAAAATTTCGGTGCCCCTCACACATCTTACGAAAGACGCCATGAAGTTTCACTGGGCAGAAGAACAAGAACGGGCGTTCGACGAACTGAAAGGAAGACTTCAGACACCTCCGATCCTGGGACATTTCGACCGGCACGCCGAAACCGAAATTCACACGGACTCAAGTAACTCCGGACATGGTGCGGTATTGGTACAGTTACAAGATGGCGCGGAGCGAGTCATTCCCTACGCAAGTCGGACACTGTCGAAGGCGGAGAAAAATTACTCCACGACGTAAAAAGAATGTCTCGCGGTTGTATGGGCGATCACAAAGTTTCGTCCGTACTAATACGGGAACCCGTTCCGGTCGGTCACAGACCGCCACTCGCTCTGTTGGCTTGCAAACCTCAAAGACCCTTCAGGACGCCAGGCTCGATGGAGTCTTCGACTGGAAGAACTCGACATGACCATGGTCTACAAGTCAGAACGGAAACATAGTGACGCCGACTGCTTGTCCAGAGCCCCCGTCGAAACGTCAGGCTGTACCGACGTGGATGACGACGAGTGTTTCCTAGGTGGCGTGCACACCAATGACATGGCAGGACTTCAACGAGACGATCCGGAGCTCCGCGCCCTGATATTGCATCTAAAAGGGTGACGAAGTACCGTTCTTCATGTCTTTTCACAAACCCTGCTGACCTTCGCTCTTCGAACAAATTTGGAACCAGTGATTCGCCTTGGCTTTTAGTAGTCCCTGCCAGCCTTCAAGAAGAGATTTTTCAAGCCTGCCACGACGACCTGACTTCAGGACACCTCCGTTACAGCCGGACACTAGCCGGAATACGTGAAAAATACTACTGGCCCAAGCTTCCGAAGAACCTCCATCTCTACAAGCGATCGTGCCATGAGTGCCAGCGACGCAAAAAACGCCGTCAAAGCCAGCAGGTCGCCTTCAACCGATTACCCCTCCAACCAAACCGTTCCAGCAAATTGGAATAGATTCGCTGGGTCGTTTTCCAACGTCGACGCTGGGAAACCTCTGGATAATCGTCGCCACTGATTATCTTACACGTTACTCCGAGACGAAAACCCGTCCGTCGGGGACTGCTGTCGAAGTCGCCAAGTCCTTCATCGAGTCCATCGTCCTCCGGCATGGCGCCCCCGAAGTCCTGGTCACAGACCAAGGGTCGTCGTTCATGGCGCAGTTGACCCAGGCAATACTTCGTCTAAGCTAGACGGACGACCGTCGGACAGCTGCATACCATTTGCAGACCAACGGGTTGACGGAGCGGCTCAACAAGACCATCGCCTACATGAACTCCATGTACGTCGACGTGGAACTCAAGACATGGGACGAGATATTGCCATACGTCATATTTGCCTACAATACTGCCGTACAAGAGACCACAGGAGTGACGCCCTTCCAGCTGGTGTATGGCCGGAAGGTGACGAATATGCTAGACTCTACGTTGCCGCACGAGCCAGTCGACGACGGAAGCGATGACGCCCAGGTTGTTTCTCAACGGGCAGAAGAGGTCCGCCAGCCAGCCAGACTACGAATTCAAGACCAGCAACATGTCGACGCCGGCCAATACAATCTTCGCCGGCGTGACATCCAATTTCATGCCGGAGACAGAGTATGGGTCTGGACACCAATTCGGCGACGCGGGCTTAGCGAGAAGCTTCTAAGCGCTACTTTGGACCCTACAAGTTTCTTCGCCGTCTCGGGGACTTAAATCACGAGGTGCTTTCCAACGGAACTAGACCATCAAGACGACGCCAACCGCGACCCGAAATAGCCCACGTTATGCGCTTAAAGCCGTATTACGAACGATAGAACCTTGAACTCTCGTCAAACCGTTAACTGTGACTTGCGACTCTGCTATCATTTTGTTTTGGCTTTGTGTTTTATCTCGCATCGGGACGATGCACTTTTAAAGGAGGGGATAATGGCACGCGCAGTGCCGAGAAAGCAACGCTCGGTCACGGACCTCTAGAAAGTTCTCGTTTATTATTTTTCGGGACGTAAGTTCTACCATTTATTCCTGCCTTTGTTGCAAAAAGTGCGTGTTCATTCTCGCCCCGAGCGCGCGACGCTCGAGCCGCCTTCGCCGAATCTTCGAGATAGTGACTCACTCTAGATAAGAGGCCGTCCGCGACCTTGCCGAGTCAGTTTCGCCTCAGCGTTCGATCCTGCTGCTTCGCCGCCTTCGACGCAGGCGACGCTCTGTTGTTATCTTTCTTTTTCCTTTTATTTTTGGGCACAAGTTCGCCCCATTAAACGTTCAGCTTACTCGGTCCTTCGCCGCCTCATCACTTGTCATTCGTGACAATATCCACATAGTGTTTTTATTGAAGGCCACCTGAATCCGTGACAAAGGGGATACAATGGACATGCAAGATAAATAATACGTTGGTGAATTTTGACTGACCCTGGACCGAACGTGGAAGTATATGGATCATAATAGATTGATCGAATTAACAGGGCCGGGGACAACTTTGCCAATAAATATAGAATGTCTAAACTGCTACCTCATGGCAAGGTTATGTACTGCTAATCATCTAAGTAACGTCTCAGAATGATAAAAACAGCGTCTTGCAATAGGGCGGTCGTGTATTATTAATTCTTATTTGTTGCATTACGATTTCTAATGCAGTTGCCTGTGTAGTAGATAAAAAATTCCAGATGAGGGATCCGATTTCTAACTGTGATCCAACTAGCGACCTTAACAAATGACACACAAAAGATTGACGGAAATCGGCACCATACTCGAGACATTACGCCTAGTACACTAAACGCGGTATTAACGGTTATGGACACATGCTCATTGAAAACCAGTGACTCTCAATACAAACACCAAGAGGCCTCATAACAGATACGCGGGGGAGCGAGGCGCCTCTAAGGTTGAGGACAAATATGAATGAAACCACGCTTTCTAGAAAGCACAACAATACATTTCTATTTCACGCGATCAACCGCCCATAAGTTTTTAACGCACACATTCGAAACATGTTCTATATCAGCTTGAAGGCGAGTGAAATTCAACAGAGACTTATGTCACTCAGAAACAGCTAAACTTCATCGCAACAAGTTCAAATTTTAGTTCAAATTTTGTAGAAGAGAGAAGCTCGATGAAATGATCGCCTTTGTTATTTTGACACGCTTGCAAAGAACAAAAGGCAAGATGGAAGTTGTCCTTGTCTACATGGTTTCACTGAAATTTGGCCGTAATATCAGGACGCTCAATTTTGTTCTGCTAGTTTCCGTTCTGGGTTGTCGTAATTTATCGAAAGACGCACCTGCTAACCTCCCTGATGCTACAACTGCGCAACCAAACACAGATACACATCAATATATTTAACGTTTGACACATGTTGAAAACGGTCGCTACCCAGGTAGCACGCCAGAGGAATGCCCAACTTGGGCAAAGGTCTGGTAAACATAAGGGCCCAACTTTGGCGCAGTTAGGTTTTTGCACCATGGCACTCATCAGTGCCAAAGTACGGTGCCTAACTATAGCCTTAGTTGGGCGATCCTAGGGCATGCCAAAGTTTGGCTCTTCTCTGGTACGCCAGAGGAGTGCCAAAGTTGGTGCCATACTTGAGCCATAACTGCCATAGTAAATCCTAATCTGGGAATGCGGGGCATGCCAAGGTTTGGCGTTTCTCTGGTCCGCCAGAGGAGCGTCAAAGTTGGTGCCATACTTCCGCGATAACTGCCAGAGCAACGCCAAATTTAGGTATTTCGACGTGCCAAGTTTTGGTGTTTCTCCGGTCCGCCAGAGGAGCACCAAAGTTGGCGCCATACTTCAGCCATAGCTGCCAGAGTAACGCCTAATTTCGGTATTTGGGACGTGCCAAAGTTTGGCTTTTCTCGGGTCCGCCAGAGGAGCGCCAAAGTTGGTGCCAGACTTGAGCCATAACTGCCATAGTAAATTTTAATCTGGGAATTCGGGGCATGCCAAGGTTTGGCGTTTCTCTGGTCCGCCAGAGGAGCGCCAAAGTTGGTGCCATACTTCAGCCATAACTGCCAGAGCAACGCCTAATTTCGGCATTTGGGACGTTCCAAGGTTTGGCGTTTCTCTGGTCCGCCAGAGGAGCGCCAAAGTTGGTGCCATACTTCAGCCATAGCTGCCAGAGCAACGCCTAATTTCGGTATTTGGGACGTGCCAAGGTTTGGCGTTTCTCTGGTCCGCCAGAGGAGCTCCAAAGTTGGTGCCATAATTCTGCCATAACTGCCAGAGCAACGCCTAATTTGGGTATTTCGGACGCGCCAAAATTTGGCGTTTCTCTGGTACACCACAGGAGTGCGGAAGTGTGCCATACTTGAGCCATAACTACCAAAGCAACGCCTAATTTCGGTATTTCGGCCTCGCCGAGTTTGGCTTTTCTCTGGACCACCACAGTTGTGCCAAAGTAAGTGCCAGACTTGAGCCATAACTGCCGCAGTAAATCTTAATTTGTCGATTCGGGGCATGCCGAAGTTTGGCTTTTCTCTGGCTACCCACTGAAGTGCCAAATAAGTGCCAAAAGTGGCAAAGAAAGCCGAGAGGCCAGCCCAAGTTTCGAATATATCTGGTGTGTCACAGAAGTGCTCTTTCACGCGTCCCAGAAGAGAAATAAATTAAATAAGCGTTGGAAACACGATGGTAAGATGTCATCACCTCCGTTCCCAAGCAGCACGGCAATACTTTGCAGTATCGTGCCAGTGCCGGCCGAAAGTCGGTTCCAATATCACTCAACTGTCCAGTTTTGCACCACCGTTTGATACCCTGCAGGTATTGCCGTACAGCTGTTTCGCCCCGGCCTAGCGTTCGCGTAATATTGTGCGAAAACTCTACGATGCGTCTGCTTCGTATTGGCCGAACGTCGTGCAAGTATGTGTACGTTGCATGTCATTTGTTGCATATCCAATCATTTATACGGACAAACAAATTTTTTTCGATCGCTCCCAGAAGTTTATTAAACAACTATCGTTGCACACAGTGTATTCTCAACATACTTACAAAGGTCACACTTCTCTGTAAAACAAAAAGCAAATTATAAAATACAATTAACACTGTCCTCATGCCAAGCAAAACTCATCACACAAAAACCGCGGAGATTGAGAGAAAAGCAGGACGACTATCAGAATCATGTTTGCAGTGAACTTACTAATAAAAGAGCGATATCATGTAATCCTTGATAGATGCATAATCCAACTCAGGCACCCCACAAACACATTCGACGATTCGAGGACTGACGTCTCGTCGTCGGCGAAGAGCAGTTTTTGTCGAAGCGTGTCCAACAAGCACATCACAAGTATTCCACGAACTCCGGTGCAAAAAAATGGCTGTTACCGAAAAATTGGCATGGACGTATTCAAACCGTTTACGACGAAAAAACACAGCCGCGTCTGCAACGCACGAAAGCAACAGAACACTGAAGAGCAGTTCGAAAACCGAACCTACGTGGCCCGCTTATTTCTATAACTAGGCAAACGGCGAAAACGACAGCCCCAGAGATCCCATCAGCGTGACAGAGAAAGTCACGTGAACAATTTTCGTCCAAACATTTTTGTCCTACGCGTCCTACGAGAGAGGTCACGCTGGGTCACGCGTTTCGCTTCACCCTTTTGATTTTCTTAAAGCGGCTGTCGCGCTCGCTGACAGCCACACGAAGACACAAAAGCAGGTGGGGAGGATTTGCAAAAGGCGAGGTCGAAGGGGAATCAACAACGCATAAAAGGAAAGGCCGCTTCTGCCGGTGACCTTGTCGCCTTGCCTAGTCTGTCAACGTTCGGCTTCCATTGAGGGCCTCAGAAAGATAATCTCCTTTCTTGAGAGCGAAATGGACGGGGTGGTTATGTTTTTCGGGCTTGTCGCCATTCGATAGGCCTCAATTATTTCTGTCCCCACTCGCTTGCAGTGGCCTCCCATGGCTGTCGCGCCGGTGAAATTAGGAGCGCAAAAATACTCCAGAAGCCGGGCGAAGACATGATAAATGTAATAACAAAAACGGCTTGACATAACAAAGGTAACAATTTAATTAAACGTTTCGCCTCCCATGCGGGAGGCATCTTCAGTAGAGCGCAGAGCGAGTGAGAGTCGCACGAAAAAGTTCGGCTATTTAGGCATAAAGTTTGTGTACACATCCGGCAGGGGGCCACGGTTCTTGTTTACCAGCGATGAATCACTTCCGTGTTTGTCGTTCTGGATGAACCTAGATTCCAGCAGCTTCCTCGGTCCCCACCTTTTATCCCTCGCCTTGTCAAAGTCAAATTGGTGTCCTGACGCCCATGCATGGTCGACGAGTTCGGACTTGAAGCGGGTGGCGTTCGTGGATTTGGCGACATCCTGTGCGTGTTCTTTTAGTCTTGTTCTTCTTTTTCGTTCCGTCTCTCCAATGTAGGAAGCGTCCCATTCCTTGCACTGCACCTGGTAGATCACGACCCTTTCTGCCTCTGGCGGGGTTGGGTCTTTTGGCTTGGAGATAACATTGGCAATTGTTCTGTAGGGTTTGTATACAGTTCGTACCCCAACGGCCTAAGGGCGCGTCCCAATGCCTCCGAAACCCCCTTAACGTACGGGATGCACACTACGTCACGTGTTCGTTCGGCTCGATCGGGGCGCCGACGGGACATTTGTTTCTTAACGCGATTGATAAACCGGTTTCTTGGAGATAACATTGGCAATTGAAGAAACATAACTACCCCAGTTACGTTTTTTCAAAGCCTCCCGCACATGGCTAAGTTCTTGATCGCTAGGTGTTGAGTTAGATGGGTCTGTTTCTGAACGATGAAGGCAACGATCTTACAACTGAGCTTTTGTGTTGAGTAGGGTGATGAGATTGGTAGTCAAGAAAGTTTTGTCTGTCACATGGTTTACCATATACGGATGTCTTCATCTTAAAGAAAGATTCACTAGTTCTGTGGACACGTACATATAAAAACGGCAAGGTACAATCGGTTTCATGTTCGCAGGTGAACTGAATTGAGGGGTGGACACTATTCAAATTGCGGTGAAAATCGGTTACCTTCTCTCTGTTAACTATTACAAAGTATCATCGACATAGCGACGGTAGAACTTCACGGGGAAATCAATGCCAGACATTACCTTTTCCTCAACATATTGCATGACGAGATTCGAGACGGTTACGGAAACTGGACTCCCGATAGGGCATCCGCTGACCTGATGATATATGTCCCCATTAAAACTAAAAATACACTGGTTGAGACAAAAACGCAAAAGAAGTATGACGTCATCAACAAGGAGGGTTGTGCGAGTGGACTACGACTGGTGTGCCAACAACCGGTCACGGGCGACATCAACCGCCAGGGCGTTGGGGACATTCGTAAATAATGAAATCACATCAAAGGATACCATATCCTCGCGCGGTAGCCGGGTCTGAGCGCGTATAAGTTCAGCAAAGTCACGGGAATTCCGGACGCTAAACTCATTGTTTCCCGTAAGAGGGCTCAGAATCATAACCAGATATTTGGAAAGGCTGTAAGTGGATGAACCAATAACATATACAATCGGGCGTAGGGGGCAACCCGGTTTGTGAATTTTGGGGAGTCCATACATCTTGGGTGTCGCGGCGTCAAAGGAGAAGAGACGACGGTATAGGTCGTCACTGATGCGTCCTTTCTTTTTCAGCTCTCGAAGGTGGTCAACTAACTCTCTTTCGATCTTAGCAGCGGGATCCCTTGATAGCCTCACGAAATAGCGACTGTCATTTATAACTTCATACATCTTCTTCATGTAGTCATCCCTATCAAGCACAACGGTTCCTTTTCCTTTGTCGGCCTTTAGAATCACGATGGAGCTGTATGACTTCAACTCATTAAGAGCAATGCGTTCTTCTTGATCTAAATTTGACCCGGCCGGTTTCGCATTGTTCAAAACACTGACAACTCAGGCTTCTCGCGAGATTTACCCCTGTGACATCGTGCACATGTCTGAGTTTCTTTTCAATTTCAATTATGAAGTCACGTTTTGGAACGTACCGTGGAGCAAGGGCATAGTCCAGCCCTTTGGATAGCAGAAATTGCAAGCCAGGGTTGGTAATAGTAACATAAGGTACGTACGGCAGAATTCCCTGTCATAAATAAAATGATTTGGCTAACGCCAATGTAAAGCGAAATAGGTTCAAAGAGTTTTGTGATAGGAAGCATAAACCGAAAAAAGGGGAAAGAAAAGAAAGAAAGACTGAAGGAAAGGAGAAATAAAAAAAAAATATCTGGTGACGTGGCCAAAAAAAAAATTCTGTTCATGTGATTTTTCTTGTCAAGTGACCAAACAAAAAAAAATGAACGAAATAAAAAAAAAACAACACGAGAAAAAAAAAAAAGAACATTTCCTGCCCGGTTTCGAAGCTAGGCCCTCTTGATCGTGAAACTAGCGCGCTGTCCGTTGCGCTACCATAACGTTTTTTTTCTTTATTGCAAGTTGCGCCAACATAACTCTGCCTGTAATGCTCACGCATTCTCTCATCATAGGAGAAAGCTTAGTTGCCTTCGTAGTTTTTCATGCATGTGTTATTTTTATTTGTGGCAAGAGTTCACGTCCAGAATGCTTTTAGAGTTTTCGAGCAAAACGAGTTTTCTTCATCCTAGTTACCTTCTAGAACCAGTAGACCGCACTGGGTCGTCCGGCTAATCAAGCAGCTTTTTTCAAATTCTCTAACGTACACGTCCTCGGATCCGAGGTCGCCGTTTGACAAGCTTTACTTTCTTCCACCTTTTAGCCGGAACCCCCCCGGCAGCTTTGTTCCGTCCCCACTCCCTCTCGAGAGGATGTCTCGCCCCGAGGCTAATCCCATTCTCTAGACGCTCTTTCCACCCAACGATGGCCCTTTCCCTCCCGGTCCCCCAGCTTCGGGATAGAAGGTTCTTCTCTGTTGAACGTCCCGTTTGTACAGCGGCCTTTAAAGTTCAGATCGTCCAGTGTGTATCGTCCCTTTTGTGTCTCCACTTTTAATGTTTAAAAAGTATCAACGCGCTAAAATAGTACAATTTCCGGGATTTTATTTTCATTCCCCAAGTGTGATGCGGGAGCCGCGCCACGGAGCCCCGGTCGTTTCCGCTCTTTGTTATCGCTAGGATTTCACAGTGCTCAATCACAATGCAAGACACGCACAGAGCCACGCTCGCTTTTGCAATGCGCCGCCTAATAATGATATCTCTTGTGGAAGCGTGCGTACATCCGTCTTGCGCAGTGTTAGCTCAATGGCAGCACTTTCTGTAAAGGCGGATTCACACCGGGGATGTAAGCAGTCACGCGATCCAACTAAATCGCATCGCAAAAAGATAAAAAAAATAAAAGTAATTAGTTGGTCAATTTGGCGGGCGCGATGAGCGAGTCCAACGCCTTCGTTGGCGAGTCGCTTCTCAAAAACTCTCGCTCCGAACGCCGTTGGTTGGCTCGGCCTCTCCACGACTAAGTGCATCGTAAAAAGTCGGGTCAGCAAGCGACTGCTCAAAACCCGTCACTTTTTGTCCGCGATGGTCGCTTTTGCGATAAAAGTTATGGCGCGATTAGATCGCATCGCCGCTGTGAACGCGCCATAATGTCGAACCAGTCTCACGAAGCGTCCCGATATTGGCTTGTGTACCTACGCGCGAGTGCAACATCTGGCACAATTTGCGTTTGCAAAGCCTGCTCCAGCCGCGTCAAAACATTCAGCCAACCTTTGGACTGCAGAAATCAAGAGACACCCAAAATAAGATAAAGTTGCCAGCCGAATAAAACTTGATTTCTATTTAATTAAGATGAAGACCACCCGCGTACATCAAATACCTCATCAGTCGAACTCCAAGGCAGTCAGCCTAGTTCTGGCACTTGTTTTGAAACTTTGGCCCGCAGCTGCCAGATCACAGCCAAACTATCGGGAAGCGAGGCCTAACTTGGGCGCTCGTTTGGCGACTTGGGCCCAAAGATGCCAGATCTCAACCGAACTACAAGGTAGTAAGCCTAACTCTGGCACATTTGTGGCGATTTTGGCCCGAATATGCCAGGTACAGCCAAACTGTCAAAAAGTGAAGCCTAACTTTGGCATTAGTTTGGCGATTTTGGCCCGAAAATGCCAAAGCTCTGCCGAACTACAAGGTAGTAAGCCTAAATCTGGCACATCTGTGGCGATTTTGGCCCGAATGTGCCAGGTGATAGCCGAACTATAAAAAAGTGAAGCCTAACTTTGGCATTAGTTTGGCGATTTTGGCCCAAAAATGCCAAAGATCTGCCGAACTACCGGGCAGTAAGCCTAAATCTGGCATTTTTTTGGCGATTTAGGCCCGAAGATGCCAGACGACAGCCGAACTACTCGGCAGCGAAGCCTAAGTTTGGCACTTGTTTGGCGAATTAGGGCCAAGATACCCAGACTGTTGCCAAGAGAGGTCAGGTTTGGCACTACTTTGGCTTCTTCGGGCTTTTTAATGCCCTAAACTGCCAGACGCAAGCCAAGTTTTGGCCCAGAACTCGGTGCTGCCTGGGTAATGTAGTGTGCGACAACACAACGCTCAGAGTTGGTAAGAACGTAATCTCCCGAGGGTACGCCGTAGGGTCTGTCGATTTTAGCATTCCCAGTGCTGCCTTATATTGACCACGGTTGTGCTGATGCTGAACCAATGTTGACGCGCTCTAGAACGCTGCCCAGCACCTATATTATTCCTCTGGACAAATAACTCACCACCAGAAAGCGCATTAGTGTAGATTGAATTTTTTTTAAAAGATATCTTAAGCGTAAGAAGAAACCCCCTGTATTTATTTTAAACTGTAGAACAATCGTAACATTGATAAACAAATATACAAGAAACGCTTTTGAACACTTTTTAAGGTCACTTGCCTCAGACACACAATTAAGTTTCAGACAAAAGGAAAACTCAATCTTGGGCCTAATTAAGGAGAAGTATATTCGTAACAGGCATGCTGACCTCGGAAGCTCCCGGGTAATTCTAGAAATAAAAAACAGCATGCGAAAAGGTCCAACCGTGATATGAATTCGTATAAAATGATACTCAATTAAAATATAATTCTTACTAAAACAAACCGATTAAGCATTCTTATGAAAAATTAAAGCAGGAATTCATAGTGGTTCCGGTTACATACAAGGAAATGATGCTGAATACTACAGCCGCGACATATTGATAATATTGACGTCGCACTCTGTTACAAGATATTTTGAGCAATCAACGAGTAATCAGTGTTTCTCCAATCGAAATTGGCGACACCTGCTTTCTTATGAGGTTGTCGTTTAAAAATCAGTTTGTTGCATTGGCGCGAAGAAATATTTTGCAATAAACCTAGCATCGCCGAAAAAATTAAAATGCATTAATTATGTTACCCTGGAAAAAGGAAATTAGAGCGCCTAGGCTAAGGGACGACAGAGTGATATTCCTTTAAACCAGCACGAGGCACCATGTGTTTTTTTTAAACATGGTCATATCAAATATCTAAGAAAATGATGGAAATAAAAGAAATAGAAGAGAGGGGTTGAATTAAAAAATGTTTGTTCCGTAAGGTGGCCCCGGCATTCAAAGTGTTGCTCCTAGTTATTTAATTATCCTGTTTTACAGCCTCCGTTTCCGGATGTTCTGTAGCAGCATCGATATGTTTCTTTTTTTTTGTAACAACTGGGAGACTGCGGCGAAGAGTTTATAAACCTTTGATACTTCAAATAGCAATAAAGATGCCCACGTGTGGGCATCTTTATCTCATTCTTGGTTCTATCTCATTTCTTGGTTCATGAACTTCACCGAATGTCAACGAACTAATTGGACGTTGCTTTAAAACTTCCTATTTCAAATATTTTTAGTACAGGTACATCTGTTAGGGAGCTTTAGAATAGCATACAGAAAAAAAACAATCGTTGCCACTGCTTATGTGCCGAACTCAAATTCACTTTTCGCGGTTTGAGGGCGCTTTTTTATCCTAACCAATTTTTGAAAAATAAAGTGCGTAAGGAAAAAGCTCTTTTTTTTTCATTTCTCCAAGGAGGATTCCAGAGCCGCGTGAAATTGTGCAAAAACATATCTGGCACAGTTTGAAAATGACGGATTTCGGTACCGCGGCTGAAGCCACATTGCCTGCCGTTGCGAACTTGACGTCTGAGGCATTTTCGCGCTGCGATTTTGAACACACGACAACATTGCACTTGCACGGAAGAGGCATGCCACAAACGGCTTGGAATACCCATCATGGTGGGAAAAGATCTAAAAAAACTCGCTTCTTTTGCCGAACGAAATGTCCCTCGAGGAATGTAGGATGTGTAAAGGTCATGCACGGTACCTCTCTTATCCAAGGCGACGCGGACGGGCACAGCACGTCGACCGCTCCATTTCGCTTACTCTCATCAATACATATCTGAATTACTCTAGTAAATAAAATTTCTTAATTTTATCTTACACTATTTGGAGCGTATAATACAATTTGTGCAACGTCTTGGTGTCTTTTCAGGCGCAATGTGCAAGGATTTTTTTTTGTTTTGTTACATCGGAGGAACGCTCTTCAAAAGCTCTCTTGATTTGCGTATGCAAACGCAAGCAGTTAATTTAGCGCTAGCGTGTGCTAAAATTGAGTTCCTTATTCAAATACTTATGATTGTCTATAATCGTCGCGTTTAAACAAATGATCGGGTGAAAAATTGTACACTTCCGCCGTCACAGATTCGACTACAAGCTTTGAATGCATAGTAATATCTAGAACGCAAGTAATGCGTTATACAATTTACTTTCACCTTCAATGGAACATAATATATTAATTGTTACGTTGCGCAGCTCAAGGTATTCTATAAAAAGTTTTTTGTGTATTTCTAGAATTGTGATAGCTTCTAAGACAACATTATATAGTACTTGTTTTGATAGCTAGCCCAGCCATGCGCAAACCACTTTCACCATTGTTATTCTTCTATTTAAAATGTAAGTAATCAACGCCACCATATCATAACAAATAATATTATAAATGCATATCTAAAACTTGGATTATCTACTGTAAAATCTTAGGCTGAAATTTGTTTCATAAAATTATAATTTTGCTCCCACAAACAATTCCTAAAAACAGTTAATGACTGGATAACTGGAGTCTCGGGAAATTAGAGTAAAAATGTTAGGGAGACGACCCTTCACAGACTCTAGACATTCTTCAAAATCAGCACAACCGTCTGAAAAATACAGCGCATGATATCATGCAGAATTAATAAAGGATATTTTGGCTGCACTCGAACCAAAATCGCCACAATTCTACCGTCGACACGTACATTGTCTCATAGAATTATATTTTAACATATATTAATATAACGCCACCTATAGAGTGACATTTTTTTTATGTATTTTATTTGTAAACATATACAATTTCGTGTGATCAATCTCTAGAGATAGACATTTTAAGTACCTAAAAAAATAACCGGTTTGCTTGATCCAAGAAGGCTGGACAAATAATCCTGGTTAGAAATAATACACAGAAAATTTCCAAGCACAAACGAAAGGCCGGTATTATATTTACCATTAAAAGTTTCGCTAGAATTTGAGCAGTGAATTCAATAAACGAAATTCGAACCAACCATAGGTAAAAATGGAAACTTCAAAGGGTCATTTTAGCATGTAACTTGGGCGACAGAATGTATAATATTATCTAAAAAAATCTTATCATAACGGAGGCTGAAACTCGGAATTTCAGAAACTGTAATTGCAACTAGCTGTTTTAAAACAGTAACAAATCCGTTTCATAAAATCTTTGCTAATCTACAGCCTCGTTCATTTTGGTATGAAAGTCTTAAAGAGAATAATATTCATTTTCGAAATGTTGAAATTGCTCCACAATCTGTCTGTCAGCTCCAGTTTAAAATCTGTCCAACCTGGGAGCGCGATCTGTATCCTCAACATTCAACTGAATTTCAAGGGTTTAAAAACCAGTGTACATGCAACCTAGGCTGTTCTGCCAGTCTTATTTAGCCGAGCATATCACGCCCTTAAAGAGGCACTAACACACCGAAATCATTTTTTTATAATCCGAAACGATTGAAAACGATGCCGGGACATTGCCCTCAAAATTAGAAACTTGGAAATCCAGTACTTGTGAAGTAAAAAAGCAATTTCCAGACGCCGAATTTGAAGTTCCCTCGCGATCCGCGGCAGCGCAGTGACGTCAAATTTCGCGGTGTCCTGCAAGTCTACTTTCTCTCGCACCTCCGCTCCAAACCACCGCAACCCGAAGTGAGGAAGTGAGGATCGCGAGAGAAGGGCGCCGACGGACGGGGAAAAACCGGCTTTTCCGTCCGGTTCCCCAACTCACCGATCGTCCTCTGCTCGAGCGCCGCCAACTTTGCCGAGGGAGTACACAAATCTAGGAGGCGACATCACATCGGACTCCGAGGTTTGGTATTTCAAAAAGAAGTCCCGCAGTGCGTTCGCAATTGCGTTAAAGAGACATGTTGTACGAGTGCCGTTATTAAATGTTATAGGAACGTCGCCTACAAAGCTCTAAATTTAATAATTTTGGACGTCACAGATCAAAGAAAGCGAGGATTTGAGGAGCGGAGAGAGAAGCGCCAAAAATAAGAAGGCACGGGAGCGCTAGGGATTTTTTTTTTTTTGCGATGCAGTCTTTTTTGCGGGTGTATGACTGCAACATGCATCGTTTTAGACCATAACAAGAAATACGACCTTTGGGGTGTCAGTGCCCCTTTAAGATTCGAACACATGCTAAATCACGTCTATACTCGTTCTTGAACAGTACTTGAATTATCGTCGAAAATTTGCTCTCCTGGTACTGTAAAACCACTCACCACTTCCCTCGTGATTGAAGCTAAGCAAAACAGCTGATCGCAGCGCCACTTGAAACAGACACTAGGTGAGTCTAGAAGGTAAACATCTTCAACAGACGTCTGTCTGGTTGGGAAGTGATAATGAAAAAATATTTTAATCCAACAAAAAATTAAACTCGGACGCAACGTTTCAAAACCAGTTCGGTTTCTTCTTCAGTAGCGATTGATCTTGTGCGTGGGAGCAGCCTCGTCTTCTTTGGTGGTACGAATATCTTCTAATCGCGCCTCCGCCTTGCCATGCAGTCTTTTTCTAATCACGTGTCGTAGCCCACTCACATAAACAGATGGTAAGGTACCCATAGATCGGTTGATATTTCCTGGTGTATTTTGGATGTACCATGACTCAAGGTGATGTCTTTTTCGGAGACTCAATCAACATCCAAAACGGACGCGTTCGCGAAGTCTATCGGATGGTCAAAGGTCTCACAGTGCTCCGCAAAGAGCACTGCGTTCTCGGTCGAATTTTCGTAAATCGTTCTTGTGCTGTTGTAACCTTTCCATAAAGTTCTTTGTTTCGCCGATATAAGATGCAAGACATTTTAAGCAGGGGATCCGGTAAACAATTCCGGGTGCTTTTTCCTTCGGAGGGCGATCTTTTGGTCTTGGCATAAATCGTCCGAGAATGGATACCGCTTTGTGAGCCACGCGAATGCCTTGTTTTGGACTTCAAATGGACTATATTTAGTTCTCCAGTTTAAGACATCTGAAAGACCCCATACGGATTCTGAGATGCGGGCGATTCTTACAGGTCGCGTATATGGGAGCTTCTCAATGTTCAAATACAGCAAAAAAGAACGTTTAAATGGCTTTTAACTTGTCGTCAACATATTTATAGCGATTTTTCGTACCTTGTAACAGAAAGAATAAACAAAACGAACGGACAAGGACAGACATCTTTCGCTTCATTTGACAAAAAAAAAATGGAGAATATGGAACGTTTGACACAAATTCACAAGGTTTCGATGACGATCACTTTTCAAAATATCAATTTTGTGACATACGTCCGATGCTAGATACAAAAATATCTCTTAAATAAAATACGAATTTAACCAGCACAATCTCGTTATAACTAAATGAAGTTATTTTGGCGGTAATCACCTTTGCATACAAGGGGAAATACTTAAAATACAAATGAAAACATAAATTTATCAAAAATGCATTTTTAAATATTTCCTTTTCTTCGTATGATAAGCCCTCGGTGTGGTTTTATAGATACAATAACATTTGGAGGTAATATATGATTTGGATATATAAATTCACATTCAAAATACCAAATCTTTCAAGTTGTGTTCTAAAATGCGTATCTACGTTGTGTTCATCTGTTTCTCCCTGGTTGCTAATTATTTTTGGCACCTGATAACGATTCTGGTTGTTAAGCACGTTATGTATAATACATAATGGTTTTCTTATACTGGTTCTTCTTGATTAATAAATATATCGAACAAATTGGGAGTAAAAATATTTGTCCAAATTATTTAAGAAAAAACAAATATTTATAACCACTAACCTATCTTAAGGTTTGGGGATCGTGTAGTTGGTATTAGCTCGACATAATGAGATAAAACAACGCAAAAAAGGCACAAAAGGAAGTTACGAACCAGACAGGACAGCTTTCTTTCCACTTCTGTTTGTCGCTTCTTTTGTACATTTTTTGCGCTCTTTTATCTCATTACGTTTAAACACTATACTCTCAAAGTTTTATACAGGATCTGTGGCACTAAGGAAAATGGTATTGCTGAGGAGCCGAGAGTACTAAAGTGAAATTTTGCCATTTGTCAACTGCCACTTTACTCGCATGATAAGCCTAATGAGAAGCTGGGCGCGTTTATCCCTTTCTAAATCCGTTTTTGGTGTTTTTTTTCAAGAAACAAAACGAAATTTTACATAAATGTTAGGGAGGTACAGCGTTCCCCAAATATAACGCCGTTATGAGATTGTCCGTTTTATTACTTTTGTGGTGTTGCGGGATCTACCTGTCCAAATTCGTTATTGTCTTAATGATCCTTGATCACCACCTTCCATAGTGGATACATTCCAATTGCTGTAGTGAGAAATTTAGCTGTGGGTAGTTGGCAATGAATCAATATTCGGGTAACCGAGTGATGTAGTTAGGTTTTAAGAGCGGTGTACATACAATTAAATAAAATATCACATAGCACAAGTTCACATTCCCGTTTATTGTAAACCCGAAGTGAAGTTTGTGGATCGCAGCCACGAGTGGGCCGGACTAGGTGGGACATCACCGCGCGAGGGACAACGGAGATGAAGAGGTGGAAGGCACGGCCAGAGCACGGGCGGCGAGCTCGTAGGTCCAGCGGCGTTGGAACGGTGAAAGGACAAGGTGCTGCTTCCAGATCGTCCAACGGTTGAGACAGTAAATACTTCCTTCCTTCCCTTTTAAGATCTACTTCATTCGGTCGAGGCGAGGGTTGACCGGGCGTTAGTTAGAATGGACACTCGCTTTATCTGGTGCCAAACGTGGTGCTTGATGAGCCGATCCACCCTTTCGGTCCTTCGTGAAAGGTCACACTCGACGCGCTTCTCGATAATTTTGATGGAATAGCGCACATAGTTCGCTGAACGTTCGTTGTCGTGAGAGCCAACGTTTCCCGTCGATACAAGATCGAGCGTGGACGCGAAATAGAACGCTTCGTCCAGAAGCGATGTTCACCGAGGGTCGGACGCCGCCGGACGTGTTCTGGTCAGTGCAGTTGTGAGCTGACAAACGCTCTCAGAGTCTGGGACTCCAGCTCCATCGGCAGACGTGGGAGACGCTGATTTTTCTCTTGAGTAACAAGACGGTTAAGTTCGAGACGCTTTTACGAGTCTTGCGGATGCCGGAACTTCGTATGTGCACCGACTGCGGTTGAAATTCCCGACGTTGATAAATTCAGAATACTCTGATAGAAATTAGGTTCAATATTTCCTTCATGGCCTGGATACTTGCGTACATAGCCATCTTTGCCAGCCGAGAACACCTTGGAACCCTGCTGTGTGTCACCAAGACAGACCGCGGACTCCGAGGTTAGGTACCGTATCAGTTGCAAGAGGCTGCACACGAGAGTAGAGTATCGTAAATTTGCGTGAAGTGGTAAGCAGGAAGATGCTTGTTGAACCGATACAGCAGATTGGGGTTGTCGGAGGCTGTTGGTAGAACTTCAAGAAATCGTAGATAGCAGCGAAAACTTCGGCGGATACTTTGATACATCAAAAAACTTAAAAGGAAAAAAAATGTGGACGTGGAAAAGACACATAACCACGAACTGGCGGAAAGCTAGCGCCAGTCCGTGTTGTATGTGTATCGTGCTCGTCCGTGTGATCTTTTCTTTCGCACTTTTTTGTCCTCAAAATTATAATGAGCCTGTTAGCCCTATCCAAAGTCTCAACAAAGTTAACGAGTACTTGGGTTCATATGTGCTGTGCGAAGACGGCTTTTTCCTTCCCCACATCTCAACCATCGATGAAACGATGTGCAAAAACCGACCTTTAGGATCATAATTCGCTGCGAAATAGGTTAATTCTGTACTTTCTCTGGGGGTGTTTTTAGGGGCTTTACTATTTACATGCCTATTTACACTCTGTTGCGGTGAGGTAGACATTACATGAATCTTTCGAAAAAAAAAATGGAGCCCCATCGGTCCTGTGATAACACCCGAGAATGAGTATCGTCTTCTTTCTTCTCGTTCGGTCCCCAGTTCTGGTACCTCTTACAGAAGGCTCTCGAGTGGACAGGACACGGCATTTCTCTGTGAAAAATTGCTGTTACTTGCCAGTTGGCATCTCGTCCTAATCGATTTACGTCAACAAATTTCTTCAGGTAACGTCGGGTCGTTACTCTCTTGTTCGTAGTTTGCACTTCCAAGTCTCGTGCAAGTGTCGGCGAACTGCCTCTTCACTACACACTACCAGCCATGTGCGCCGCCTAAAGTTTGTTTCTAAAGCGCCTAGAATTCATTCAGTTTTTATTAGGAACTATCGGATCATGACCTGTTCTCCCACCTGCAGCTGGCGGTTTCTCGGTAACTTGTATTTTGATACTTACGTCACTTCTGTAGTTACGATATGATCGAGAAGAGTCGGGAATTAATTTCAAATACTGCTTTGGCCGGGGTGATGCTGGTCGTTTTGTGAGCCGTACAGTGCCAACGGAATTAGTATTGCGCCAGTCGTGGATTCACTGATCCAGGTGTTTCCCGCTTTACCACCTGCTTGAGCTCGCCCAGGTAGCGTTCTGCCTGCCCCGTTGGTGGCAGGATGGTACGGGGCAGATGTTGCATTATGATTTTTATTGTTTTTGTAGAACGTTCAAATTTCGGAAAAGACGAGATATGTCCCGCTATCTGGCACTATTTTGTGCGAAATACCAAACGTCGCAAACAGGAATCGCAGCACATCAATGACTGCCGCTCAGGTCTTACTTGGCGTACCTCTACCCATTTGGCAAAAGCATCTGCCACCCCCAAAAAAGTGTGTTCTTTCACGGGACCCAAAAATTCCAGAAACAGTGTGTACGACCGCGCCAACAGTTGAGGCCTCAACGGGATCGTTTTTTGTTCTGGGTTCTTTTGTGTACCTTGGGATAGATCACAGGATCTAACAATTGTTTGAACGTTTTAATTCAAGACTGGCCTCCACACGTAGCTTTGGACGCGAATCTTTAGAGCTACAACTCATAAATGTCCTGCGTGGACAAGGCCCATTTCTAGCTCCTGTGCAGCTGTAGGTATGACGACCCTTGTTCCCCGGGTGATAGAACGCCAATGAATAGCGAGCTTCGTGGTTTTTCTGTGGTATGGTTTGAAGTCATCGCCTTACAACTGGTGCACCGTAGATTTTTGTATCGCTGTGTAGAGCCTTGCGGGTAAGACATCCTCCTTCGTTATTCTTGGTATAACCTCTGCTGCCAGGTGTGAATGTGGCAGAGCTTCAACCATTATGATGTCGCCTGGAACATCAGGTTCGTCGATGGTGTCTGTATGTGGTAACCCAGGCAGTACACCAATGTTGGACCTACATTGGGCCAACAATGGCAAACACTGGCTCCAGAGGTTGATCCAACATTAACATTCTGGTCAAGCGCAACTTCTTCCAATGTTGGCCCAGCCATTGGCACCAACGTTGGCCCATCGTTAAACCAATATTTGAGCCAGCATTGGCATCCACACTGTCATTGGCTATGTAAAATTTTGGCTTTCACACTAATTCAATGGCTATGCCATCATTGGCATAAAAGTTCATTCATTGAATAGTCCGTTATTGGCAGTCAACCTAATTCATTGGCGTGTCCCAATGTTAATGCCATATCTTTAATGTTGGCTATGCAATGATGGCAATGCGTTTAAATCCTGGTTATTCCAACATTGGGTTTTAAGAACCCCGGGCTTGTTATGTATTAGTAGCCCATTGCAGGAAAAAAAACATCCTGGGCACAAATGGCAAGGTCCTCATATGTTTTGTCTATGCACTAGTTTATCTGGCGAGCAAATGACTAATTCAAGATCAATTATTACTTTTTTCGGAATTTTTATTGAGAGGGGCTAGGGAAGAGGCTCAGCGGGGAGCCTATGCCTCGTCCTAGGGAGGATCCTGGGGCGAGTCCTGGGGCTGGGAAGTCATTACGGCTTCCGAACACCTCTTGCTGCCGCCTCCCCTGTCGCGAGACCCTGGCAGCCACTTCAGCACCATTTTTAAGCTGCCGATTCTTCAATTTTTAGCTTCTCACTGATGGCACCTACGAAAAGATCCAAAGGTCAAAATTCAACGCTTTCAAAACCACATTGGCCTTAGTAAACCAAACTCCCAAGCAGCACATTGTTAATGGGCCAAGGCTCTACATAAGTTCACTTGTTTCTGTATCATCGCGATGTCCTGAAGATTTTGGCTCACAATTTACCAAAAGTTCTTCCGCAACCTCAACAAAGTCGTCCTGAAGTCGAAAATGACTGGCTACCATTACCTCTTTCTGAACTGTGTAACTGAATATATCATGCACTAGCAAACGAACAGACGCGATAAAGCTACGGAAGGCGGTGCTGGCTCACTTGCTCTAGCAGAAGCCTAGCAGCGGCTTCCCTCCACTGACAAATGCTCGCTGAAATGAATCGCTCTCGAGCTAGCGTCCCGCACTCATGTGAATTATTCGTTATCTCTGAAAAGGTATCGTCTGGAAGGTTGGATATCTCAAACTTATTTAAAACGTCCCGAACTGAATTAACCTATTTAATACTCGAAGGAAACGCGCAAAGAAAAAGTACTCGCACATGAGTTTGTAAACAGTCTGCAAAACAGACACAAAATATTACCTTCAAATCTCCCAGAAGTTTATTACACACAGAAGGTTCCGTAGAGAAGCACAAACGTGCAAGCGATCTGCGAAATGTGAGGAGGTTAGGGTTAATTCTAGGCCACACTGTCTGTTCTCCTGGCAGCTGAAAAAAGATTTTTTCCTGAAATTCGCCTAAGAGACGCCTCTCCTTGGCGGTGGAAATCAATTCATCGAATGATGTTTTATTGACATATCGTTCTACTGACACGCTGTTTCATCAGCAGATTGTTTGACAAAACAATATGGTTAGCTTTTTTTTCTTTTTTCTGGTAACAAGTTACCCCAAATTGTCACCGCAACTGGCATGTAGGGGGGGGGGGGGACGCGTGGACGTCACAGAACGTCGCAGGACGTCGCCGCGTGGACGGGTCTGCCGGACGGTGACACACCCGCGAAAAAAGGAAGTGGATATTCTGCCGGCGGCACAATAGCCCGGGGAAACAAGTGCCGGCAGTTGCCTCCTATTGGGTCTTGTATAAAACGAGTTTTGAAAACAACTATTTCAAGCTGTATAGAGTTACTCCCTGGTAAGCTGCCCGTCTCTTATGCAGCGGGACCCTGGTTTAATCGTCAGTGTGTGGATTCCTTTTTTTTTTCTAGGCATATGGCGATACCTACGGCATTTCTGTTTCACGATTGACACCTCAAAAAAAAATAATGTTGTCAACGAAACTTCATGAGACTCCATCTTGGGGGGTGAATGGAGGACAGCGAGGCTTGGGCCGCCGGCGGGCCGCTGGGAAACGGCGTGTATAGGTGGGGCAATTGGGTTTATATTTTTCTAATGAGCAACCGCAGACTGTGATACACGAGCCGTCCGAAACTGGCGGAATTCGTTTTCCCCGGGCTATGTCCTCCATTCACCACGGGAAGGGCGCAGTCCCATACCATTTACTTCAGCGAAGTTTCGTCCCCAACATTCGTATTTTTCTTCTTTTTTTTGTGTTAATCATTGAAAAATAAACATGTTGTAACTATCGCCAAATGGTTAAAAAATGTTCGAGAAAAAAAATAAACCCACGCTGGGTGGGTTGAATCAGGGTCCCGCTGTGTATGGGACCCACCTTACCAGTGAGCTACTCTACAGCTTCAAATAGCTGTATTCACGATTCGTTTTTATATGAGACCCAATAGGGGACAACTGCCGGCATTCTTTTCCCGGGCTGCCGGCAGAATATCCACTTCCGCGAAAAAATTTCCCCGCAGCTTGCGATTCGCGTAACGAGTGTCGGTGATATCTTAGTGTCGACAAAACGCGTCCATGAAACGTGTGTCCATGAAAAGTTGTCAATGAAACGCGTTTCCACGAACAGTCGGGAGAACAAGAAAGTCAGTATTCTCCCGGGAGTTGCATGATTTCAGGCAGCTAATGGGAGGCGACTCTCCGTAGAATTTTGGAAAAAATATTGTCCAGGCTGCCGGGAGAATAGACTCTGCCTAATTCTATAAATAATCTGGAAGAGTACCCGTAGAACAGCGGCCACTCGTTGCCAACAAGCGGGTTTCCGTGCACTTACCATAAAATGAGCGTACTTGAAAGATGTAATCCAAGATATTTGTCTATATGTGCACTGAAGAACAACCACGTACACACACAAACGAGATGGTATGGCTCCGTGAAGATTCAACACGATGCGGTACAAGCTGTCGTTAGCCGAACCAAACCACATCACGAGAATTTGTGTGACTTTTTCGAAGAAATCGCTTGTTGCCGATATACGCGTAGGACTTTTCAAACACTGAGCCACCCAGGCCGTAGCTAAGAGTTAGGGCCGGGGAAAGGAACGGTGGTAGGGGGAAGCAAATGGGTTGGTGGAGAGGAGAAGAAGAAACATTCCCCTCCCTCCAGCATTTCGCCTGCATCCTGCTTCTTCAAGGTCCCCAGGCGGGTGCGCCCGCAAAAGGCTTATCTTCGAGGGTCATCCGAACAATGAACACAGCGAGAGTATCTGTCAGTGGATACTTTTGTGAGTGCGTCCCAAAGTTGATAGTGCAGTGGATGCTATGTAAGTGGTCTACCAAGTAGTGTCCTTCAGGCAGGTGCCATTCTATGCCTTGTGACCCGCTAGGAGACTATAGTCACGTGACCGTAACCGGAGACACGCTTGGCCTATAATACGCTTAGCCTCTACTCTGTTGTCAATACCGAGTGAACAGGACAGCAGTACGAAGGCTAATGAGGGACAACTTTTCTTAGCAATGCAGTGGCAGGTACAGGCCCGCGCTCCCATTCCCATTTTGAGCGCTGCATATAGCTGTGCGCGGGCTCTCCTCCTTTCCACTGCATTGCCAAGAAAAGTTCTCGCAGAGATAGTTTTTGGAGTCCGAAAAGAACTGCCTTTAGGCTATGTTTTACGCAGTAAAACCCACACTCTAAACTAAAATGCAATAGTAACCGCATCTTCTTTCTGCCGACGATGTCCCCAAATAAAGCGATATTACAAAAAAAAAGATATTACTCAGAAATAACCTGTGCCGTATATTTCGCAGCACGCTAATAGATTTTTTGTTTCGCGAGGGTTGTGTGCATGTAACAAAAACTGTACCATTTCTTATACCATGTAATTATAAATGCAACACAGATGCAAATATCCCCAATTCGAAGTGGAAAAAGAAACGCGAATCTAATGGTGAATTACGCTCGCAGATCTCGAGCGCTCCAAAAGCATTTGGAGCGCGCATATTCCATGCAGATCTGGCTCGAGCTGGTCATCTTCCGCTCGTAGATCTCTGGCAGCGCCCGCTCCACGGAGCGCGTCAAACCCCGCCGAACTTGCTCTGCGGGACTTCACAGATCTCTCCAGAAGTTGACAGAACGGCCCACGGGATTTCCGCCTAAATCGGCAGTGCGCATGCGCGGCCAGGTTGGAGAGGTCGGCGGGCCGGTCGGGCCGTCAAGTTGGATCTGTGTGGGTTCGTTGGTTGTTTACGCGAGATTGTGAAGCTCGAACGCTTCCACCTCGCGTAGATCAGGGATACAAAGCCGGGACTGTGGAGCGTGGTAAATCGCAAGCGCTGACATCTGTGATCGTGAGAGGAAGAACAACAAAAAAGCCGGAGGCAGACGCAAGGTTAGGCCTGTTCATTCTGCAGCCAATGCTTGTTTACCTTTTTACACGGCATTCCGCCTGCGTTTTCCCATGAAATAAAGCAAGAAGTGATTAGGCAACGACCGCGCAAGTGATGGTTTGTTACCTCTGTGTTTATTAAAGTCGCGCCAGAAATCTGAACTCCACCGTGCGCAATCGTGTCCGTGCCCCGCCTCTTCGAGGCGGCCGAAAGGTATGTGACGGTGCCGAACGCGGACGTATTCGTGATTTGTGACATGGGCGTCGTGGTGCGTATAATTTCGCCCGGCCTGTGTCGCGTGTTATTTCTGCAGCTAAGCATTGACAGTCGTCACTAGTCGTCGGAAAGATCAGTCGGCTGAGGCGTTGGTGGGCTTGTCAAGTTCGAGCAGCAGCCATTTTGAACGGCGGTGGGAAGGGGTGTGGGGGAGGTCGCTCCAAAAATGCAAGTTTATCTTCCCCTCGTCGATTCGGAGCGGGTCCCACGGAGCGGAATTTCGCCTCCCTCGCGGATTTCGGAAAGCGCTCCGGATCTACGAGTGGAATTCACCATAACAAATCGATGACAACACATAAAGGGGTTCTGGGCTCGAAGGTGCTAATGACTTGTCATCTCACAGAATAATAAAAGAGGAAAGAAATACATGAGCAATAGCGTCTGCATATTTGAGTAATTCGCAGAACACTGAGGTAATAGGACGTCCCTAAGGTGGCGCAAAATGCACGATTAAGTAATTAAACATTTTTGTTTCGGGTGTTAGAAAGTGTTTTTATGTATAATTCGTCGTTCTCGACGTGGGCGTCAACGAACAACGGACATAGCGCCGCTGCTTGCGCCCCTGTAGAGGTGAGGACTACTTTTTACACGTTGTAACGACATAATGTCGCGCTATAGACTCGTATATCTGACCCCCATGCAGCCTCGAGCGAGTTGTTTTGAATGTCGGTGTAAGACAGAGCAACGGCGTAGCAATCGCGGCCGGAGAACCGACCGCGCTCGCTCTGCTCTAATGTGAGCGTGGGAATTCCGAGCACCGTTAGCTCACGGGTGTTACAAGAGGCTGCTTAGTCGTTGAGACCTTGCAAACCCCTGCGGAGCCATTCCAGGGCTTGGCGCATCTCCCGCGAAGCATCGCAGCCTTTTTGGCGCCTGATAGAGCCCGTAGCATGTGATGCGGTTCATTCTAAGTTGAAACAAAGTAGCCGCGAAGTACGTGAACCGTTGCGACGTTGCGTGATGTTGAAAAATAAACAGAGAACAATTGTCTCGCGGGTTTCTTCAGTTTCAGATGTGGCGATTTGATACATGAATGCTGTAAATGTCGTGGAGGAATCAATTTGTTGACACTATCATTGCGTTCATTCGGCTCGCACTCTACGCTAATGAACTGACCTTTTGCTTTTCAAGACTTGCATTTTCTAGAGAGTTTCGTGACAACGCCAGTACCCAGGCAGCACACGCTATTGGGCCAATATTGGAAGAGCATTGTCAGAAAAAGGTCCAACGATGGCCCACTTTAGCCAATCTGCTCCCAATATTGTCTATGCCATTATATAGCACCTTCAGTGATGGCCCAGCTTCTCCAATGACCAACCAATATTGGAAGCACCATGGCATAAAATGGGCAATCTTGGCCTGCCAGTTCCATTCGCTCGCGAATATTGGATGAACACTGGCGAAACATGGACAATGTTGGCCTGACAGTTCCATTGTCTTGCGAATATTGAATGAGCACTGGCATAAAATGAGCAATGTTGGCCAGTCAGTTCCATTGGCTTGCGAATATTGGAAGAACACTGGCATAAAATGGGCTATGTTGCCCTGTCAGTTCCATTGGCTTGCGAATATTTGATGAACACTGGTATAAAATGGGCAATCTTGGCATGTCAGTTTCATTGGCTTGCAAATATTGGATGAACACTGGCATAAAATGGACAATGTTGGCCTGTCAGTTCCATTGGCTTGCGAATATTGGATGAACACTGGTATAAAATGGTCAACGTTGGCCCGGCCGTGCCGTTGGCATTGCAATATTTGATGGGGACCGGCATAAATTGGACACTTGACTTGTCTGTAGCTTTGGATTGGCAATGTTGGATAAACACGAGCTTCTAATGGTTACTGTTGT
This sequence comes from Ixodes scapularis, assembly GCF_016920785.2. Classification (NCBI taxonomy): domain Eukaryota; kingdom Metazoa; phylum Arthropoda; class Arachnida; order Ixodida; family Ixodidae; genus Ixodes; species Ixodes scapularis. The sequence goes on along the minus strand of NW_024609951.1, from coordinate 524,976 downwards.
CCTGTTGGTACCATTGGCTAATCGTCATTTCGAGAACACAGTGGCATATCATGGTCAGTGTGTGTGAGTCTGACAATACCATTGGCTTAATAGTGGAAGCATGATGGCTGGGTTAGGCCTGTTCGGTTTACCTCAACAAGTTGAGATTGCTCAAGCGCTTGTAAATTTCATGTTATTTTTTTCAAAGCGCGATTCACGGGCTTATCTCCAAAGTAAACAAGACAATAACAGGGTACAGAACTTAATGGTGAAGTTGTGCTCCTTCACTGTGCATATTAAGAAGTCGCCAGTGATATGGGCTCACCAGGAGCGCCGACTGGAAAAAAAAGAAGAAAAACGATGTCTGTGTTATTGAGTCAACATAATAGATTATTATGTTGACTCTATAATCTCGACTGAAAAACTTCGGACCCTAACTACCGGCTTGGGCACTACACCTCGTATCAGGTAAAAAACTTCTTTGCTATTGACTCGAACGAGACACTATAGTGAAATGTGGTTATACAATGACGGCTCTATGACTTTACGGCACTACTGGTGCCACAATAAGAGCCCTAGTGCCTCCTACAGGCGCCAAGGCACTGACAGCAGACGACAATGTTGGTCTTGATTTAGAGCCTAGCCGGATGTTGGCCTTGATTTAGAGTCTAGCCCCTGTTTTCCGCATTTGATTTATCACTGTATCTTTTTAACTTTGTCATTAGGCTCTGAGCTGATTTCGGAGCTTTGTGACTGTGAGTCCCTTCTCGTACTCTTGCTGTAGAGTTATCATGTCTAAGCACTCTCTACTACATTGGTCTTTGGAAACCCGGATAGAAAATACCAGCAGAAACAAACGAAAGAATTCGAGAACAGAGAAGTGTTCAAGAGAGGGTCGGGTGCCGACAGCCTCGGAACGGCTTCGGATAGGGCGAGAGAGGGTGATAAGAGAACAGCCGCCCCCCCCCCCCCCCCCCCCCGGTTTTTACCACGCCGCCACTAATCTCTCTAAATCTATCCTCTGTGAGTGAAGAGGACTCGGCGTACTTGAGGGAGGAGGACACCGCGCGTTCCTAAACTGACAGTGCCGTGAGAGCTAGGCACCGGCCGGACCAGTCATAGCTGCACCGCCCTCTGCGCGTGGTTACGGGAGAGAGCGTGATGACGTGAATAAAAATAGACCTGTGATTGGTTCACCGACCTTCTTAGCTTCCTCTACACTCTCAACTTTGGGGGGATGGAGTCCAGCCCGCGAAACACACGCACACAGAAAGTGGGATCGCGTGCACCAAGGCCACACGATAAGGTACCGACTGGAAGACGGTAGGGACGGTATCCTCAATTTCCTACACGCGCATCCGCGAACTGCAAGTGGGCAGACGTGCTTCGCAATTTATGCTTTATTTTTGTTTTTTGTTTTCCGTGTAGCAGAAATAGCTATTTTCTCCGAAGAACAAGAACGGCAAGATAATCATGCGGATACCAGGACACGGTGGTGTCTGTTTCTAAGTTGTCTGAGTGCATTTGATTGCTTAGCAGGCAGTTTTATCGAGCAAAGCGGCTCGGCATCTCCGCCATCCCCGCTACCATATATATTGAAACCGGCAAGAACGGTGGTTCTAAAGTTCCAATCACCAGCAGCGCATTTCCTCTTAGTGCCAAGTGCGATCTTCAAATATGAATTGCCAGGACCATGGATATTCATTCGGCAGCGCCTACACACCAGTGATCTTCCTTTGTTGTGGGCATACATGTGACCACCAGCTTCGACCAACGCGGTGTTTCGACGGACCGAAGACACGACGGACCGCCTTCTCTTCCACGTGAGTGACAAGAAGAGGTCCTCCTGACCATGTGGATAAGTATTCTTGCTACGCAATGTACGTTTTGTCATTATCCGATGAGCATGAACCGTGTCAAAATCTGTGCCAGGAATCTCCGACGAGTTCAACGTGCAATCCACAGCGATCGGCCCGAAAGGCCCTGTACAGCGCTATTTGAAAGTGCATTTTTTTTTCTAATAGACTGTGAGAGACGTTCTGATTGGTTATTTTTGTGTTCAAAATATTTTTTGTTTGATTTTTCTTGTTAAAATACAGCTGTCGTCTTGGCGGTAGATGTGTTCTGTAGTAAAACGTCCTCCCGGCATGTCGAAAGCTGAATACCACAGGGCGTTGAGTAGTCCTTATTTGCCAAGGTTCGGCTTATTGGGTGCGAGTGGCGTGTCAGTTATGTTACCGCGCTCTGCGAATGTACTTGCCAGTAATTGTCTTTACACGACGAGCTATTTTATGTGCTTTATTTATTTTAACTTCTTGATTGATTCAAGCATCAACTTTTGTTCAACTGTCATGTTCTTACGTATAACGGGGTATTTATTGAACTCTTAATTTAGTAGTGCGTTTGACACTGGTGAGCCGAAGAGGGAGGCCAGCGGTTGGATATATAAATAGTAAATATTATGGAGGCAATATGGGTACATTTATAACTCCATATTTTCATGCCGCAAAAACCGTAAATGTTAACGTTCTTTTTTCTCAAATTATCGTAGAAATATCGGCGTGAACTTAAATGGCGAGATTATAATTCTTAAGACTTCTTAAAGCTAGATGAAAGGTTAAGGGACGCCATGATGTTGCAAGAGTGGAGCTAAGCAATTTATAAAATAACCTTCGCACTATTTGATTAATTTTTTTAAATCATATGAATATTTTAATCTCGATTGATCGAGCTCAAAGTAAGGACTAGTCGAACGAACAAAACAATAGTAAACGCCTGAGCCGCCTAGCTAGAAACAGCGTCTCAGCCGAGACGGGGGAAAAGAAAGCACTGTCAAAGCCAGCGTACGAGCTGAACGGGACTCAAACCTCGACTCAAGACGCTCGCGCGTCCCAGCCTTTCCAGTGCTTTCTTTTACCCAGTCTCAGCTAAGACACTGATTCTGGCAAGCCAGCCCCGGTGTCTTACCTGCTCATCTATTTATGATATGGGAAAGTAAACATAAAAACGTCTCTAGGCCTTTCCGAGATTTTATACATGAGGACCAACTGAACTGATTAATTGAATATTTAATTAAAAGACGGCGATTAATAATGAAGCTAAGTTTTATTTTGATATTCATTATTGACAAGCGTAAGAGAGAACTGAGAGCCTCTGAAACCCTTCAGCTGAATCCAAACGCCCGCTTCTGTCTCTTTCAGAATCCTGTGCCCAGGTCCCTGCGTGGAATCCCTTTGCCCAGCCCTTCGCCTATCCCGCTGCCTTATCCACTACCGTGCCCGCCGCCGACCCTGCCACCCAGTCTGCCTAGGCCCCCTGGTTGCACAACGCGTTTAATCTTTTTATTCGATTTAAATAAATTATGAACTGTCAAATGTTTTGAACAATTCATTTGCATGCTTTAAAAATTTCTGAAGTGTCCAAATATAGTAACATTGCTGCATTTATTAGATTTTAGTATTAGAAAGAAAACAGTGCTCGAGGAAAAAGGGCAAGATACTTGGTTGGTTCTCTGCACTGTTTTTGTGGCGCTGGTTAGAACACTGGCTGAAAAATGGCATACAGTAATGGCACAGGCAATGGATGCAAAATATAGCCAGCGTATTAAACTGGATGCCAATATTGGAATAGCCAATGTTTAAGCCAATGTTGGAAGAGCCAGTGTGTAAGGCGCTGGATGGCAATGTTGGTTCACCCAACGGTGAAACCTCTATGCCAATATTGGATAAAAAAGCGCAAACCACGCTGGTCCAACGTGGGATAGAACGTTGGCAAACCAGTGGTCCAACATTGGCACCAATGTTGGACCACCATTGCATCGGGTGGCGTTTTGAAAAACGCCAAGGTCAGACCAATATTGTAACCAATTTTCGCCAACATTGGACCAACGGAGGTCCAACAATGGTGTGCTGCCTGGGTAGTTCCTTGGCGCACCGAATCCTGCAAAGCCAATAAACTCCACCCAAAACCACTCCTTTCTACTTCCGTGGAATCCTGAGGCCAGTAAATACTGTGAAGCGCCACAAAATGTTTAATTTTTGGTGGCCGCCCGCCTGTCTACCTTGGTCGTCTCGAACCAAAAGAGACAGAAGGCGCCTGGAAAATGCCTTCCCTGGCCATTCCGTATAACTCCGGTGCCCGGGAAATACAGTGAGGCACCATGCTGGTAGTTCACCAAATTCCCTGGGCAGTCCCGGCCCAGCCTATACTCCGTTTAACCTGATGTTCTACCGCATCGAAGGCTAGAAGCGCGAGCTCATAGCGTTGGCAGCTGCCCTTGCTGCACGGGAGCTTGTACCACCGAGATGTGCCCTACAGCAAGGAGCTCGGGCTTGTAACCTTTCTTGCGGTAAAACTCAAGGTGTAACAGAGTATAGAACCGCCAAGGCCGAATCTTGGCCCCATAGCTAGTCTAAGCAATAGTACTGCCTGGTGTGTACCATGTTGTAAACTCCTTTATCAAGAATCTATAACGTGATTTTTATTCGTGAATACACGTAGTTGCTTAATCAATCGCTGGATATTTGTTTTAAGGTTTTATTTTTTGCTAAAAGTATTTGTGCTTTTTATTTATTTTTAATTTTGTCCGGTTCAGTCTGAATTATTGGGCCGTGTTTTGTGGCTCAGCAATGCGGGTTGCTTTGAGATTTTCAAGATCACATACAGCTGACAATACACCCGTGTCGTAGGTACTGGGGAGGCGGGTGGAGCTTTCGGAGTTGAGCCCTGCCTCCCCCCCCCCCCCCCCCCGGAAAGGTGTCCCGGCTGCGTCTCTAAATGGGCGTACGATAAGAGGCACTATGCTTTTTGCCGTACAGACATATAGAAAAATCGAAGGAAGCGTGCATTTTGTATTTCGTGTGGAATTTACTGAACACAACTACCAGTTTTGGGAAGACGCGCGTTAGTTATAGTCGGGTGGTAGAAGCTCCTCGCATCTCTTTCCACTTTTGCAGAGCGAAGGATCGGGAACAGGCGATCTCCTGCGCAGCGTTTACTTTTAACCTGTCACCGACTACGGTGTTTTTCTTCGTGTACGTTCAAAATTGCTACAGCTGGCAATGCATACAGCATTCTAAATCAGCTGCTAACTTGCTCTGCGTGTGAAAACAGAAGAATCGTCCCCCCCCCCCCCCCCCCCGCCGGAGCCATAGCTACAAACTGTTCTCGGCGTGCGCGATCAGCGCATTAAAAGAACTAGGTCAATTAATTATAATTGCTAAGACAGGCCAATGTTGCCCAGCATAAGTCAATCGCTTACCAATGTTGGTGACCCATTGGCTAAAAACAGGCCGATGTGGGCCAGCATAAGCCAATCGATTACCAATGCTCGCAACTCATTGGATGAGATTGGCCAATGTTGGCTAGTCTATGCCAACGTTGGTAAGCCATCGGCTGAGATAGGCCAATCTTGGCCAGCCTAAGCCTATCGATTACCAATGTTTGTAACGAATTGGCTAAGGGCCAATGTTGGCCAGCATAAGCCAATAGATTGCCAACGTTGGCAAGCCGTTGTTAGAGACAGGCCAACTTTGGCCAGTATGCGCCAGTGTACCACCGATATTGGTTGTGCGATGGCCATATTAGCCCATCATTGAACCATTGTTCGCCATTTAAAAACCAACATTGGCCCGACGTCGTGTGCTGCCTGGGAACCTACTGAGTGCGTCAGCGTTCTGGTTCAGCTTGCCAACCCACCACTTAAAGTCGTAGTCCTACGCTGCAGGCTTCAAACACTAGCGTGTTATAAGCAGGAAATCATCTGGCGCAATTGCTTCCAAGGTATGAGAATTTCCAGTAAAGGCTGATGGTGGGTCACGAATATCACGTGGCACCCCACAATATAATACCGGAAGTGATCTGCTGCGAACACGACTGCATGGCCTCTCAGTTTCAATTGAGCGTAATTGCGCTCTGCGGTACCTATTGTACGTGAGGAATATGTAATGGGTGCATCCCTACCCAAGCTGTGCTGCTGCACAGAAACCGCAACGACACCATTACGAGAACTATCACACGAGATTTTGAGAGGCTTTGTGTTCATCCTACTGAGTCAGTACAGTCTTCTTCAAAATGAGCTGTTTCAGCTTGTCAAAAGCTTTCTGATGCCTGTACTCCCATATCTATGCTTTGTTTTTCTGTAGTAACTTAAAAAAACCCTTAAACTACTATCACCATTCGTTCAAGAAGATGGTTGTAGAAGGCACCAGGCCTAAAATATGATTGAAGAATTTGCCTGCTTGTGATGATGATGCAATTGATGCAAAAGTGCAAGCAAACTGGGCAAGAATGTCGTCATACTTGTCCATCTCGCTTGCACTTTTGCTTTAATTGCATAATAATAATAATAATAATAATGTTTTTTGCCACTATAAGATGGTGCCAATCAGGGGAAAAGCTGTCAGGTACAGCTTGACGGGTTCCTGACTGTCAAGCATTATCGTCATAACCTTGAAATCCAGGCCATTCACCCTTGTTGGTGTCAGGCTGTTTGCAGCAGATATAAGCCGTTTGCTGTATTGACGTCTAACTCCTTGTTAGCTCTGTTGGTAGAGCGTTCCACTGGAAATGAAGAGGTCCCTGGTTCAATAGGAGAACCAGGCAGATTTTGCGGTCGCTCAACAGTCACCTTGCTGTGTTTGGAGATTTGTGTTTTTCCTTTGTTTCCCGTGAACCCCATCACCAAGAAAGACTAGCGTCGTTTGCTTGCTTGTTGGCGCTGTTATCTCCACAATAGCTCGTTCCTTGTTATTAGGGGCGAAGCTTCTATGGGTCTAGCCTTGTCCGTCCGGCGTCCGTGCTGACATCGATGGCCATTCCATCTGTCTTCTTAAAAAAAAAAAATGCTGCGCAATCGACAGGATTGGAGCCTGTGCGGAGAGACCCCAATGGATTTCTAGTCCATCGCCTTAACCACTTGGCCACGACTGTGCGATGAGGAGGGGCTCTGAGATGTGGTAGTAACTGAAGTGCTGGGCATTTCATGGATGAAACGTTGCATATAGCCGCTCAACGTCCACGCATGCAAAGTTTAGCGGGATATATAATCCCGCTAAACTTTGCATGCATTGGCTCAACGTTTATAGACGAGAGGGCGCTGCGGTCAAATGCTCAAATGCGTATATAACCACGTTCCATAGCACACATTCTCTTTCTGACATGAATGAAAACGAACCCGGAACTCAGCATTGCCTATGAGCAATAAAAACTATCAGCACCATCAGCACTACCTATGAACAAAATCAGTATTATCAGCACCACCGGAGCTTCGCCTCAATCAACATCATCCACCACGTGGAGATGCGGTCATTTTTCTAGTGTATACTCTCTTAGCATCAATCGGGTGGCCTAGAAACTGCACCTCCGGTACGCTGAAACGGCACTTTTAACTTTTCAGTCGCAAATTTGCTTAAACAATTAGCTGTAGCAACTTTATCAGCCTTTCTTTGTGCTCTTGTTTTGTGGCACCACTGACGATAATGTCGTCGAGGAACACGAAGCCCAAAAGCAGTACACTCAGTGTATTTTCTATGAACCTTCGGAAAATGGGTGAGGCTGCCTCTACATTAAAGTGACGTGTCTTTACCCTGTAAATTCCTTTGACTGTGCTTACGGTGAGTTGTTGGATGGGTGTTTTTGGCGCAGCAGCATCGGGCTATAGTGCGCCAGAAACATTGTGTAAAGGGCACCTACATTTTTCAAAGACAGACTAAAGCCTCAAAGCGAACCCTACTAGAAACTAGACTTATAATTTCTGCGGAATATAAATTTCTCCCCAGACATTAGAAACTTGTTACAATGAACGAAAAAGTCGTCACCCTAGTAAAAGAGCCAAGTGGATGGGTACATGTTCCCGATAGAATATAGAAAAGCAAGTTCGACGGTTCTCTTCAAAGTGTGAACAAGCAATGAAAATGTGAAAAATACTTAATGGTTCAGAACAAAAGTCGCAGGTCGGTTCACTTCCCCTACGCAAGAGGTAGCTATGAGGACGGCCGGACTGGAAGCGCGCGCTTTCTTTCTCTTCTTACGGCCTTTGCAATCGCCCGGGAGTCAATGGTATCTTTTCTCCGTATGTAGTTCACTTGCTTGCCGCCAGGGGCGCAACCACTTCACCCCACTTCACCCCACTCGGAGAGTTCCTTCGAGCTGCTTTGCGCTGGTGTTCGAGCTTCGTGGGTTGTTCTTTTGGCACAGGTTTATTGAACTTCGCTTCGATTTAAGTCACTCTACCGACAGGCAGTGTCGTCAGCAAACTGCGTTCCCCTGTGACGAAATATGAGCTGGATATGTACACAAGCCCTCGAGGAAGCACTTTAGGCTGTAATATGCACTGTGCGAAAACTGTATAGACTACTACAACCTCGTCTAGAGCAGCTGACCGACTTCATGTGCGGCCTATGAAACGATGATGCAGACCACGACAATAGATAGATTGGGCCTGCTTCTTACATTTCACGAGAGTGTACGAATTATTTCTCATTTAAAGATCCTCCATGTAGGATTGAACCCGCGTCCATTTTCGAACAAAACAGACACCTTAACCTTTTTCTACTTTTTTTTTAAACAGACACCTTAACCCCTCTGCTGTGCCATCGCTTAGGAAACTCGATTTGACCATTCGTTTTATACGAGTTTAGCGGAATGCGTATAGCCATTTCCGTCCGAAGTGCACTCCGGAGTGCGTATAGCTTCACTCTTTATATAAAGCTCAAATTCCGAGGTGGCAATCTTGGATGGCTATGAAACGATTCACAAGCCCAGGTTGCCATCTTGCATGGCTGTGAAACGGTTCACAAATCCTTAAAATGAATGTAATTTATGACATCAAAAATCAGGAAAAGTGTGTACCGGTCCTTTGTTTTTTTTTTCCCCTTTTGCAATTTGCGTTTTTCGGGCCAAAGGGACATTCGTTTACAAACGGGACCACAAGCACCGTAAGCATGTTTCAAAGAAACGCCCTTGATGTCTGAACCTTTCGGGACGACCGTATACACTTTAATTGACAAAACCTATGCGACTCCGTTGAAGCTAGAGAGCAAGCATGCATGCTACGACAGACAGCCCTGGCTTCCACGGACGAACGCGAGCAGCCCCGACACAGCGGTAAGGCCAATAGCCCATGCCAGATAGGAAAATATAAACTCTCTACCCCAAACCTCTCGGACCGAGTCAGGAGCACTTTAGTATTCAGCGCGAGATTCCAACAATGAGCGCATCGCTCTAAAGAATGCTTCGGCTGCAAATGCAGTTAAGCCTTCAGCATGTTATGCAAAGCACTCGTACATCACTCGCCGTACTTCAGTTCTACTCACCTGCCATGTAGAGTACTTTCGCGTCGTAGAACGATCCTTTCGTTCGCGCGTCTCCGGCCCAGTGGACCTGGTACACCTTTCGTCTTCAACTAGACCGCTAAAGTCCCTTACATCGTCGGAACTCACAACAGGCTGGGTCTTGTCGAGTAGAAATTCTACTAAAACATAAGACATTGTAGAGCACGGGCAGGATCGACAGGTCGGAGCAAGCGGGCAAACAAAACGAGTCGAGAGCGATCGTTCATGGAAGCTCGGCGAAGCCTCTATGGGCGAAGCTAAAGTGGCGTGTTCGGCGTTCCGGCGGGCTTCTGATCAAGGTTCTCGGTCGGTTGCGCGTCATATCTCTAACATCAGCGGTTTTATGGGCTCACGTCCCGAAATCGTTTTCTCGTGAGTAGATTAATTTTCGTATTCATAGATTTGACGAAATAGTGGTATCCGAACGAACTTTACTTCCTTTGACCGTACGTCTGTCCTCACGTCAAAGCTTTTTGACGTACAGTCAGAGACAATCGATGTACAATCAGAATCGCCACCAAGACATCTTGATGGCGTTTCGCGGCGGCCGACTGCCACCAGGAAACCATCAGAAAGCCGACAAGCGGAGTCTGATTGGAGTTCGACTGTCGGTCAGACTAACTTGTTGGCCAATCAGACGTGCTTGACGTACAGTCAGGCACAGTCAGCGGTCCACTAGAAAACACTGACTGCCAAACAGGGTTACATTGATGGATTTTTCCTTCGGGCTCGCTGAGCTCTCAACTCTGGAAGTGGCCACACCGGTGGAGGCACAATAGTGGAGCCGTTCAGTTTCGAATGGGCCCACTACCAAGCCCGGCTGCAGTAGGTTCATCTGAACTCGCTGAATCGAACATGCAGCGCAACTGCTCCATTTCGTCAGCGGTAGGGGTACCAGCTTGAAGCAGACCCTCCTACCAGACGGTAGCCACGAGGGCAGCGTTTGGTGACTGGAGGCAGCCCACTTTGTCTGTAGGCAACGGCAGAAATACCGTCCGTAGTCAGAGGCAGGGTACCTAGGTGACACCATCCCGCCGCATTTACAAGGGCATACGCTTTCCCCTTTGGCTTCGTTTTCTGGTCCACGAGAACAGCTTTTGGCTGTGCGGCGTCTCCCTTGAATCGCGGGGGACGCCCGACGCCGTGGACGTGTATCATGAGCGGCTGAAGAGGCTGTCTCCCCCTATCATCATGGAGGCGGCAGTTGATCTGCTTAGACGAGACAGGCCCACCATGCTTGCACAGGAGGCCCAGGGAATTATTCATCCTTCGCGAGGTCACGTCGCCGGCACCAACGCCATTCATCGCCCAGAGCTGTCTCCGTACAGACCCCGTCAAAGTCCACCGGCCCTACTCCCGACACTACTCCCATGGCCATCGAAGACGTGCCCGCGTCCGAGCCCAGCAATTTCTACTCCGATAGGTCTTTAAGCCTCTCTTAGTGCCACCTTTGAATTGGAAACGTGGCAATCGCGGCCGTAAGGAGGTAGAGCTACGTCAGACGTGCCTCGCGAGGGCCGAGGGGGGAAAAGAGAAGGATGGCACAGGACAGAGCTCGGGCGGCAAGCTCCAGGATGGTCGGCGACGGAACGGTGAAAGGAGAACGGGATGCCTCGAGATCGCCCAACTGTGACACAGTAAATTGTTCGCATTTTGTTTTTTTTAAATCTTCTGTGCGGACGATGTTGGGCCTGACCGGGCGTTAAAAATTGGAAACTCACAAGGTTCACTTTTAAGGCTTGGATAATCGTTTGAAAAAAAAATTAAGGTACTATATTTATTCCGATTCTTAGTTCAATAGTCTCACACAAAAAGGTATTGCCGGGCAAAGGGCCTTATTTCTGCACTTGTAAATTGTAAATTTTAATCAGATCCGTATCCACTTTAGATCGCCGTCTCTGGAGATGTCTCCGTATTGTGGTTAAATAATACGAATCGGTTTTCAAACAAAAAGGGTACAAATCGCAACTGTAACCAACGGTTTTGTTCTCAGCCTTCAAAACGCAGTAGCAGAAAATTTAGAAACTGACGTTTCCACTGCCGGTTGGCGGTCGTATGTTCTACCGGATCCCCTTTGACGTAACGTACGCCGACGTAAACCGGGTTTTTTGCTTGATACTGGATGTGAGCGGCGTGCATACTTAACGTCCGAATGCTTGAATGAGCAAGTCAGTGCGTCGACGTGGACGACTCTCCGAGGTCATGACCTCGAGAGGCTCCGTAGGCCTAACGAGTTTGTTGTGATAGCGTGGAGTGCCTGTGAAAGATTTAAAACTCGATGGAACGCCTGAGATATATTAAAATAAATTAGGTATGCATGCCCTACGTATGAGCATGTCCTAGATCTTTGCACAGGCAGCCGTTTCTGCTCAAAATGAACAAACACAAACAGTCGATTGTATGCATGCACGACGTGACAAGAGTAACAAAGCATAACTGCATCCGTCCACCACAAATTTTCAACTTTAGTGTCTTGCTTTGTGAACAATAGGAGCGGTAAGCGAAGGAAACAGAATGAAAACACAGAATTATAACTTTTTGCTGCATAAAGGGTGGTACAATTTTGAACACGAACATGAAGAAATTTAGGTACCACTCCCTTGGAAGTCAAATTTATGAGTCTCTTGAGGACGCGAGCGGAGGCGAGGAAGTGACACCACAAGGGCCGTGCTCTCCGGACTATCTACATGTGCGGATTACACGAGGATCTATAAGCATTTTGTGCTCTAGTAAAGCCGGCACCTTTCGAAGTGTGAGGTGCATGATAATTGTTTAGCTGCAGACGTTGCACCGGGTGCGGGTTGTCCATATCGCTAGTGCCACGCATTTGTTTGACCTGATACCATATTCGTATGCGCGCTCCAGTTAGGATGGGCGCGGCTAGCCGCCCGGACGTGCGCTCGTATCTAGCGCATACTTTCAACGCAGCTCTAGCTTTCAACATGTGAACTTGAAAGAGCGTACCGAGCATACTGTAATGGTGTTTAGCCAGTACTTGCAGTTTTTTCCGGCGTCGATGCTATCTCATTACTAGGAAAATTAATCAATATGCTGCCCATACGAGATAGTTACGCGATAGACTGCCGTGTAGGCTAAACAAGCTTGATTATGTTGTTGAAGGCGTGAAGATTGCTGGAATGTCATAGCTATTTGGCGATCAGCTGTAGGAGTTGCCATCGTAATGCATTGAAAGCACCGAAGTCGTTGCGATTTCGCGAAGCGGTGCTAAACAATACAAGGGTCACCATGTCGTGTTTGGCGCCTGTAGGATTGTTCAATTGTCAGCGTCTCGGAGCGAAAGCCCAAGGACACCTAGATCACAAGCGGGAAAAGGCACTGCAAAGGCTTGAAGAAATTCAAAGACGTCGGAGAAGTGCAGCCACTCGACGCTAGCTATATGCGTACCACAAACTGGACAAAGTGCGACTTCATCAAAGATGCCAGTCCAGTTGAGTTAGTTTCGCCTGACATCGTGCGCCATTTGTCTTTGACGGCTGCTTTTTTGTGGGAAACGGCGATGATACGATTGCCAGGGTACTTCGTTTGTTAATCCGTCGTATTTTTCCCCTCCAAGAGCGATCGATACAAACGAACGCGGCGTGTTTACCACAGTTTTCGCTGACGCAGGTGCAGGCCATGTGTACAGGTGCAGTCTAAAGTCCGGAAAATACAGCAATTTTCATTTCCGCTTTCCGCGCTGCCGGGCTTTCTTTTCTTCTTGACGGCGCTCCCTTTCTTAATCTAGTCTATTCCCCAGCCGCAGCGCAGGCGATATCTCTGATGTGGTAGAAAAGGGGAATCGGGTTTCACCTACGTTTGAGGCACATCCCTAATCAGACAGCATTTAGAAGCTTCGAACCCGTTAAACCAGTGGAGCTTCATCTTTTGCGATGTGACCACTTCTAAAAGCTCTACCACTAAAAGCCAAAAACTTTGAGCGAGGTCAGGCGTAAAAAGGGATTCGAACGAGGAAACAGCTTAAGAGCAGACAAATTCTTGGAGGTATCGAAGGTTTTCAAGGGGAAACACAAACATAAATACAAGGCCACGCCACATTTACTGTTCTTAATTAGTTCAGCTAATGGTCGCACAAAGGCAGAAAGATGACTAAAGGCGCGTTCAGACAAGCAAGTCGAAGCTGTCGCCCGACAAATTTTGTCGCAAAAGTGACAGCCATTAATCACAAGTTCAACCGGTTTGAAGGAGTCGCTTCTTGACCTATTTTTGTGACCGGTCCCCTAGTCGCCTGACGAATAAACCATCAGCGGCGTCTCGGAAGTGTTGTGAGGTGCGCCTCGAGTTTGTTTACACGCGGCACGCCGAATTTCTGTGAGAGAAGCAATCCTCACGCCCGTTCAACGCCTCGGTTCACAGTAGCGGCCGTTGATACAGAGCCACGGAGGTCTATAGGGCTGCTATGCTCAGCGCGATTAAAGAATACTCTTTTCTTTATAACGACGGCACCCCGATTTTGAGCGCGCGCCCGAAAGTGAGCTCCACCTCTCAACTAATTCGTGCCACTTTGGTCTTCACGGGTGCTCGGAGCGACTGAACGCCCATGTAGCAATCGTGCTTTTTTGAACTGTTCCGATGGACTCAGGTCCACACAACGAGTATTTTTAGATGGGGCATCTGTATAGCTGTGACGCATCCAAAATATAGGTAAGCTGCGAAACTCGAACCAGAGCAGTGGCGCGTCGGTCTGAATCCACGGCGGTCCCTGCAGTTTCCGAGACGCGACTGGCCGGTAGCGACCATGAATACAGAGCCCTAGAGCTCTCTGCGGCGGCTCTCATCAGATTACGAATATATTTACAACAAGCAGCACCCCTATTTGAACGAGCGCATAAAAAAACTTTTTCCCGGAAGAAAATTTGCGACTTTTGGCTTACCAGGTCCGCGGAAGCTACTTTGAGTGCACTCCAGTGTAGCGATTCTAAGTTCATTGAACGGCACCGAAGGTGCCAGTACCACAACTCTTTCTTGTGCAGAGAAAATGACGCACGTACAAAAAGAAATAGGAATGCAACCAAACGCGAACCCCAGTTGTCGCAGTATGCGTAATCGAAGCGGCTCCCGAGTTTAGCAGAAGCGACTCGCAGGTCGCGATTCGCCAATCGCCGGCATTTTGAATGTCGATTATCGCTTGCCAGATGTGTCGCTAGTCGACCGCTCGACTGTAAATAGTAGCAAGTGTAAAATCACCTTAATGATATAACATTGCGCTTTTCTGTTTGGTTGATTGCCTCCATCGGCGTGTAGCATTGGCTGAGCACACGTTACAGTTTACAGGCTGCCGCTTTCGTGGACGCCGCTCGACGGAGTGGAAATTGTGAATTTCTTTTCTGCAGACATTTTTATGTCATTGAAGAAAATTGAGTTCCTTTGCTCATGTAATCCCCATTTTTCGCTTCTTTTGAACCTATGACAGCGCAGCCTAACCATGTACAAAACTTCCCTCTTCAGTGGCTTTGACCGCATCGACGGTGCATTGATACCGATCAAAAGAATCGAAAATACACCGTCATCAAGACGAAGCGGTGGTCATAGAACGCGCACACGCCAAGTGGAACAGTTTATAAAATTTAAAATATAAACAATCCTTTAGTTATTAGGTAACTAGAATGAGACTATTCCAAAACAATCTAGGAATGAAATAGTTCTAGTAGAGTAAATGAACTTAAAACGTTGATTATGCTCTAGAATAATTATGAGAAACTTAAAACATTATGCCAATCAGCTCTAACTGTTGCAGATTTTTCTTACCGGTAGCAACAGCGACAAAGCGATATCGATTATTGGTCGGAATGCAGATGAAAAACAGCGCGTCAATACAAGAGCAAAAAGAACAAAGACGACACTGGACACACCAGAACAACTGTCTATTCTAGTAAGTTGTCCGAAGTTCCGTGGCTCGACTGTCCAGAAAATACAGCAAGAAACAGATATCGACTAGTAGCCGAAACTTTCCCGGCGAGACTGCCCAGAAAGTACAGCGAGAAACCGAAGTCGGCCAGTAGATGGAAGTTTCTCCGCGAGACTCGCCAGCAAGGCCGGTGAAGCCCCGATGGCGCCGGACTAGTTGCTCACTCGCGCCATTGACAAGGCTTCGCCGTTCTGTTCCCGGTAATGACCGACGTGGGCCCAGTGCTCGCCGACATGCTGTGCTAGCTGGGCGAGCGCTCTTACCGGCACGCCTGGAGAGAAGGCCAATGACGTTGAAGTGAAAATAGAGCGCGTGGGTTAACCGTCTAAGATATAATTAATTACCTTTCCCATGCACAGGAGTATGTCACTCGCAAAAATAAGAGCCGTGCACCAAAACTGGACAATATAACCAATTTTACTACACAAGTATCATACAAGTCTCCTAAAAGGGGGGTCAAATGCCTTAAAGAATTCGTATTAAGGAACTCGAAAAAGATGGTATATTGTTAAATGAGTAAACGTTGAGTGAAGTAAATATTGCTGGCAGAATGCTTGTTCTATTCAGTATATCACAAAGAGTCAGTGGAGTACTGATCAGACATGTCCAAACGGATAACAAAAAGAATCATACGTGCAATATTTAGCCATGTAGTCATTGAATCTTTATATTATACCCCCCCCCCCCCCCTCTCTTCCATTCTGAAAAAAGGAATGTCGTGTACAAAAATATGAACTTAAATATCCTATCAGCGAATGAGTTCCTGCCACTCTTTTCGCAACGCGGTGGGCACGCGACGCTACTTTTGAGGATAGCGGGCTAATTCGAGAATCAAAAATCGCAATTATATCAAAATTACATGAACTTAACTATGTGGCAGGAATACCAAACTAAAATAGTAAGGCAAATCAACTAATGCTTCGCGCCTCTTTTGTGTTTTCAAAGTTAAGTAAATCAATGTCTTATTTATTTCTGGTTTTACTTAAAATACCATGAAACTAATACATGACTACGTGCAGTGAGAGAGAGAGAGAGAGAGAGAGGGAAATGCAATACAATAGCTGTAGTAAAAGTGAACAAATGTAGATAAAATGTATTAAAGCAGACAGATGGCACGAGACGGACAGCTGGTCACAAAAAATAAAATTGAGTTGTAATTCCCGGTGATAAATGGTATTACAAGTCTGAATTCTCAGTTGCATATAAGCTTGTATTAATCATCCAATAAATATTTTAACGTAATCTCGTAATTTCACAAATGAAGACGCAATCGTGTACGGATAACCACACAAAACAAGACTTCATTCGTCCACAGCTACGAATCCTCGACAGTTCCACCCTATACACCTAAAATTTTTACACCCTTATTCGTGTAAATGGCTTGTCCTATGGGGAGCACCCTTATTCGTGTAAGGAAATACCCTAGAAAAGGGGTGGAATGTCTGACACCCGCAAATAAGGGTGTTTTGACAAGTACGCGAGTAGCAAAAGCGGCCGATTAAATGCGCGGTTGCGGGCGTAAGTGACAGCATACGACGCATTAGCGTGTGGGCTTCAAGTCCCTATCATACAAAAACCGACTAATAAAAAAAAAAAGTTTTCGACAGGTGGAGTTGAACTGACAACCTCTCGATAACGGCCCAAGGGTCCAACCTACTGCACCACCCTCAACATGCAGGTTTTTGTGTTTTACTCCCGCTACTTAAGTCTTCCTAACACATTTTGACTTCAAATGGTTTTTTATTTTCGTTAATTTCAAATTTTCACGAGCATCCCTAGGACTACTTATACGGCCCTTTTGGAGTATACGCGATCGCGGCTCGATCACGTGTACTTTTCAACCTCTACATCCGGCTTTCTCGCGTGACGGCGCTTTTCTATTTGGCTGTATAGTCCTACACACGAATCGACATGTCCACGTTTTGTCGCATCAACGTACCGAAATTGAATCGATCGGACCACCCCGTGCAGTTCATTAGGACTTTCAAGCTATACCTGATTCTGAAGCTCAGTCGAGATGCCTTTATCGCCATTGTTTGTCGTAACAAAGTTCGATTAACTCATGCCTTGGGTTAATAAGACATTTCACCGATACACCCGTTTAACACAATTTACGAACGATATGTACCTGTAGGGTGTGTGAGCGGTGTAGGATGAATGTGAATCGTCCGTACACCCTTATTACACCCATCAATAATTGAAAATCGTGGAAAAATGGTGTAAGATGGGTGTGTTTTCTAACTCACACCATTTTTACACCCTGTTTACATAATTATGGGTGTTAAAATTTTTACTGTATACGTCTTGGTATTTAACAAAGTATAAAATCCATCGCTTAAAGCATATAGATAAAATTCGAGCTTGCTAATGCAGGCGACATTTTTTTCCCCTGCTCATTTTATAATTATCTCCTCGATCTGGGGCACATGCTGCTATACGGCGATGATTATCAATCGATGTCACGATGCCCTTACCGGTTCCTGCCGTAGAAAAGGATTTCTTCGAGACGTGATTAACTCCGACTCCTTGAAACCATACAAGTCCATCACACCCTTTCTACACGTTATGAACGGGGGGTGTTCCGACGAGTGCGTACACCCTTCTAACACAATTTCCTGAACATATTTCAAACTGTGGGTGTGATAGGGGTGTAAGAGGGGTGTATGTAGGGTGTAGGCCTTCTCGCGCACCCCTGTTACACCCATCAATACTCAAAATCGCGTAAAAAGGGTGCAGAAAGGGTGTAGGAAGGGTGTTAGTAAAAAAAACACCCTTTTAACACGATTTTGGGTGTTAAAATATTTACTGTGTACTCGGGCACACCCGACCAGCAAAATCGAATATAGGATTTCTTGTTTTTCTATGATAGCTATATGTCCACGAATACCCCTCATGAGTAAATTTAAACACGGCCTTCGATGTCTCGTTGAAATCTCTCTCTTTCTCTATTTCTCTCGATCTCTCCGTTCTCACCATAGGCATATTCAACAATATATTTGTTGCCACACAAATTACTGATGCGGTAGCAGAACTTGCTCCTCGTAAACACCTAAATTCCAGAGTATAAACTATAGAGAATATAAAGACCATACTATACAAGCGAGTAAGAGCAGGACAGAAGCGCTGACAAAACAAAAGGGGGCCTTCCATTATGAAGGTTTAATGACCATGCCGTCAACGAAAAATTGCTTGCTTTTCCTATCCTTTATTTTTTACAATATCCCGGCGTTTTTATCAGAGATTTGATAGTTCGAGACTAACGTAAAATCATCAGCATCAAGGCTTCTATTTTGAATAAAAATGTCGCCCAATGAATTATTTAATGATAGGAAGCTCAGTGAGGCTGAGGGACTAAATAGCAGACACGCAGTTGTGCGATGATGATAATATAACAAATTGGAGATATCAGCCTTGGCATTATGTTTCATATTACGTATATATTACATGAACAAAAAATACTAAGATCTCGCAGCGAGAAACGAGGAGAGCTACACGACCAGGTTATTTCCTGGCAGTGCGAGTAAGCGCTTGTCCTGTGTTGTCTGCCTCTTGTCCTTGTCTTTTGCGCTTTTTTAATTTTCCTAACGTCTTAACTCGGATCCCTGAAGCTTTCCTCAATGGCAATTAAAAAATTATCTGAACTTCGGTTATCTTAAAGCTTCTGCTGGTCGCACTGTCCTATCGGCGCTCTTCTGCTGGGTTGATGTATCTCTAGTCACTGCTATGTAGCTTTGAACGTGTAAAGTCTGTTCAGTTGAGATTGAGGTGCGAGAAACAGTTGCTGCGCCACTTGTGATTCGCACAAGTTTAAGACCATTGTTTGTTTGTGGTGTGAGCGTCTGATATTTGCCAATGGCCTTGTGCACATTATAACGAAAGCAGTTTGTCGCAAAAAATGTTTTATTCGATACAGAACTTAATGAAAGGACGCACGATTGTCAGCTATAACCAGGAACAGGATGCACGTCCGTGACGAACCCCGGTAGTTACTTTAATGCGAGATGGACGTTAGAGTTAATGATAATTGCACGAAATAGCTCTTACGTATTCTGGTGTTAGGTTTATGATATTAGTATGAAAAACAAATGCAATGGAATTATTATTTAAATGTCCGCTATAAGAGCATAAAATATTATAAAACAAAAAGGAGTAGAGGATCAGTATAACAAAATTGAAGATATATATCACTTTGCATGTTGCAGACACCAGTCCTGGGATGACAATTCAAAGCGTCAATCGTTGTTTTTTTTTACAATATTTATAATCACGTCGTGTGTTTCACTACTCCGGAATGGAAACTGGATTGATGTGGCATTATGCATTCAATTGGACTTGAACTAATTTATGGGCGTCTGTTAAGGGTCCCAGGTTAGAGCTATATCTTACACAAATGTAATTGCCGCAATTTAAAATTTGAAAGGAAAGTGAGATATTAACTAAGGTCAACGGTATCTGTTATGGCAATATACGAATTAATTAAACACACAATCGCAAATAATAAAGGATATAGAAGACACAAAAAGCTATAGTTTTATTCTTTTTGTGACATTTTCTTTCACCGTTTATTCTATTGTACATGCACACATTTCGTAAAATGTTCATCGATCTATTATAATAAAAAAAAATATCTCCGAGAAAGAACAAACAAACGTGGCTGTAGTTTTGAAAATGTTAACTATTTCCTGCCCGCTACTTCCTATTTGCGCGTACACGGATTTCTTGTTTTTCGTTTTTTTTTTTTATTGCACAGAAGGTCGCCGTACCGGCCAGACATATGTGATTAAGAGCGGCTGATAGCCGCTATTTTATATTTTCTGACGTATCGCTCTAACATGTACTGTTTCTTAGATGCAGAAACGCCTGCGATTCAACACACGATATTTTTTTTTTTAATCAAAGCATTGAACAACACCAAAAAACGGCAAGTGCAAGTTATTTCCGCACCATACGTATGACGACATCAGATTTTACTTACAAAGTGAGTATATAAAAGGTTTGGTTCAGGAGTAGGAATAATAGTGCTCTTCAAACTGGCATTCGAGAAGACAGCTTCTAATTGCATAGCAACAATGCGTGTTCTCGCCATTGTCATCGCATCTCTGCTTCGCTTTGAGAGGTAAGATATCTGTGTTACCGTGTAATTACAAATCTTATGCTAGAAATGAGTGCAGAGTACGAAATATTTCCTTTAACTGCTCTTACAGGACTGTTTATGTTGTGGGTATTCCGTGTGTATTCTTTAGGATCTTAAACATTCTTTGGATTGACTGATGGCAATGTGCAATTAATGCTATATTGCGCCTTTTTCATACTGCACACGTCGTGGATTGGGATAGGTGGAAGATGGGCGTTTACTATGGTCGCTGCACCTTACAGGGGGAGCCATTTTATTTATTTCAAGAATCACCTATTAAACATTGTTTGCGTTTTGGACAATTTTTTGATGGCTGGTATTCTGCTGTACGTGTTACCTCTTATCAGAAACAGGGACGACAATATTTCAAACAAAGTATATTGGTGCGTTAATGCTACAAAGCCGATTGGTTGGCGGGTATGAAGAAAGCAAAGCTAAACGGAGCTGCGTGAGTAGAAGAGGTCCTAGAAAGCTAACAAAAGAAAAACACAAGACCAAGGAAATATCAACCGATGAACCATATATTAAAAGGCACAGAAATAAAACAGCTCGATAAAACTAGGGACTCACTTTGCACTCATAAAAATAATTCCAAACGTGATACTCGTTCTTTTCCTCTGGAACTACGAGATATCGACATATAGAGATACATCTATGTAATAATAAACTTATAGAGCATAATTAATAGTCCATTTAGCTCGATATAGCTTTCTTAAAACAGTGAATGATAAAATTATGTAAATTGTGTAAAATAAATAATAACGATCACAATCTTAGAACTTGTATAGCTTAGCCCTTTGCCCCTTCAAGTAAGGAGCTCCTTAGAGGGACTCATTCGTATGTCCAAGAATGTATTGCAACACAATTTATGTGATGTCGGGCACCCATTAGGAGTACAGATAACAACAAATATAACATATTTAAGGTTGCTTTTTGTCTTCTGTTCCAAAAATATTCATGCTGTGCTTACCATATGTTAAAGTAAGCACAATACCAAAAATACTTAATTTTTTAATTAGAAGTATATTTTGTCCAAGGAAGACGAGCATTTTTTTATTTCTAGGATTTGAATATTTTCTAATAGACAAGTCTGGAAATGTCGTAGTCATATCGGTTGTACTACCACGTAAACAGGGATCTAGAAATGTATGCATACTTTTCTAAAACGATTAGACTTCTCCCAGTATTAGCAGTGAACGTGGCCCGGAAAAAAAAAAGCAAGTTTTTTAAACAGTCTCATTCGGACTCGCATATCAAAAACATAATTTTGCACGAAAAGAAAAAAAAAATTAGAGCAATATTGACGGCGCGAGACGCGATTTAGTCGGTAGGCCCCTCCATTCCACTTGTTCTCTCTCTCGGCATTTCGGGCGCGTGGAGGAGAGGTGGATCGGCTTTGCTATCACATTGAGGTGCAGAGAGTGTATAACCAACTCGTTAAGGTGGAGGGAGTGTATAACTGTTCCGCGACTTTATGGACTTTGCGCTCAGAATTTAAGATATATCTCGCGCGGCCAATATTGCTTTAAAAAGTTTTTTTTTCGCTTAAAATTAATTTCACGACACGGGTGTCCCAACGAGATTGTTAAAAAAAAATATATATATTTTTAGGGGACCTTTAAGCTATTTACTACAAAACCATACAACACCGGCAGTGCGCACATATTGAAGTTCCATCTCTTAAAAAATCTGCTTTATTTTCAGTACGAAGATATAGATATTCTGTCAAAATATAAAATACTTTATTTGCATATTGTGATGACTTATAAAAAGTTAAAAAATTGTCAACCGGGCGCATTTTATTATATATTCTCGCAAATTACACGGGGGAAGAGCGACATTCATCAATTACTAGAATTACGAAAACATTCAACACTAGTAGAAACAAAATATAAGTAAGTCATAAAGATGCATATACATACCGTAATATTGGAGGTAAGCATGTGCAATATATTTTAGGAGTATTCAAGAGACTTCCTGAAGGGTGTTGCACGGGACATTGCCAAACATTTTTCTGCACAAGTTAATCATTGCAGAAAAAAGTTTTACCGTATTAGCGAATGCCCAACGGCCAATATAGTGAGTGAATAGGGTGTTTCATATAAAATCGTAAACATTCTAACTGTAAATAACATTTTCGGTATAAAAACGAACATGTATTTCCCATTAAAAACTTTCTTAAAGCATTGGATGACACACTATATAGGTCGATTGTTAAAAGGAAGCTGAAATGCTTCGTTCGAAAAATGGGATCGAGGTTTATTCTAGCATAGTTTTATCCTATGAATCTGAATATCACGTTTGTTTTCCTGGAAGATCGAAATAAACGTAAGAAAACATGAACAACCTACGACCAGTGGTGACGTCATACAATGACGTACCAAGTTGTTTTTGAGTGCAGGAGTAATCCAGGCGCACCGCACCCGCCCCCCCCCCCCCTCCCCGCGCCGCGGGCCAGAGGGGGGGGGGGGGGGGGCAGTGTTTGCCCTGCTCAGTGTTGGTTGTTTCAGTGTGGCCGCTGGGAATCCACGAGGGCCGCTCGTGGAATCGCACGCTTGCCAGGTATATTCCCTTTCATTCGCACCAGTCGTGACGCGTGCATAGCTTTGATAGGCGCTGAGGATGAGCAAGAGCGGAGATTCCGAAAACTTCTTTTGTGACGTCACACTCCGTGAAGGAGGGCCTTGAGCGGTACTTTGAAAATGATTTTCTACAGCCTTCATGAATTAAATTAAAACTGTTTTCAACATCCGGATCATAAAGTTCGAACGAACACGATGTACCTGTTCCGCCCCCCCCCCCTCTCCCCCCAAAAAAAATAAATATTTTTCTTTATTTTTGGAGTTCGTGGGAAGCATTATGGTACAAAAGTTTCTGGCGCAATGTCTATGCTTTTTGAGCCCTAAATATAACTCGTCATGCCTCCACAAGAGAGAAGGACGAACGACCATTCATACTCGTGTTTAGCGGGAGGAACAAGAGAAAGTGACGTCTTCTTTTTCACGGCTCACCGTCCACTTCTTGTAGGAGTATGGTTAACTCATCGCAAACTAGGAAGGCCTCAGAACTCTTATCGGCATGCTCTTAAGTGACGGCCATGAAGGTTGAATTGAATGCACCACGCGCGAGTTGCGCTTTTTAATATTAATTAACGAGCTTTATCCACTCAATTAAAATGTGTTACTAGCCAAATAAAAAATAAAAAAGCCGCGCATAGCAGTTTGACAATGAAGCAAATTTTATTAGACAATTATTATATTAAACCACTGAAATAGTGAAATGGATAGACGAACGTATTCGTATTCGGCGACTCGAAAAAGATGTCATTTTTTTAAAGGAGTAAGCAATCAGTTGAGTATGTATTGCCAGTGTGATAATGCTGTACACAGTCTCTCACAAAATGACGGCACGCAAAGTGATGGGACATGACAAACTGGATTCCAATAAGAATCCTGAGCAAGATAATTTTCCATGTAGTCACTGAACCTTTCAATAATAATGCCCACCAATTGACAGATGTGGCGGGTTTGAATCCCTGCCGAGGTGCCGGCAATCTGACGGAGGCTTACTGCGGAGAAGGCGCCGTGTAACCGCGCTTTGGTCGAAATTAATCTTCAGTCCTCCGCTGAGGCCTGCCAGATGCCCGTCGTTTGTTTGGCACGTAAAACTCCCGGATGTTTTTTTTTTTTTTTTTTTTTTTTTTTTTTTTTGACAGACATTTTGCGTTCTTAAACAAAATCAAGAATATTATCGTGTCGGCGAGTTAGTTCCTGTCACACGTTTCCCATCGCGGCGCGAGCGCGTCTCCTGTATTCGGGATTGTGAGCCAAAACGCGAATCGCAAATATTCGTTTTACAAAAATTGCATAAACATTACCGTTCGGGAAGGGTACTAAACTAAAATAGTACCTAAAATCCACTTAGAATTAGCGCCTGTTTATGGGAGCAAGCATCGATAAGTCGGTGGTATTTATTTATGCTTTTATTTAAATATATTTTTAACTAATACTTCAAGGCTCGTAGTACGACAAAGGTAAAGAAGATAGAATAACATTATTAGGAATAAACTCGGGCTAAAATACTTTTATAGACGTTGACATAATACGTAGCGGACTGCTGCTCAAGACAATTTAAATTAAATCATGTTTGCTGAGGATGTCTGATGCAACAAAGCCATCAGCCCTCCAAGGTTTAAAAAAAAGCATTTCCTCAAGATTATTTGTGTTACATGTGAGATGAAATAATTTTAATGTTGCCTAAAATTAATAAACAAAAAAAAACAAAAAGACACAGGAAAAGTCGGCAAACACCCTTCCTGAAAGAGTAATTACAGCTCTCTTTCACGAAATATTAGCGCATAAGCTTAATTTCACCTACAAATAAGAATTTGAATTTGATCAGGTAGATTCGCAGAGAGACGCAACAGTACGGACAAAGAAAAAAGAAATACCATTCGACAATGGCATGCGAGCAATCGATTCAACCATCTTTTTTTGCGTACTTCCCGACGATAAAAAACTATAAATAAGTAAGTATTTCTCGCGTATTTGTGATATACACATGTCGCGGAATATCCGCCATTTGGGAAAATTAAACACGAACTCCAAGAGCGCTCTCTTTCCCTCAATGTAGCTATATCGAACAATACATCCGTTGCAACACAAATCGCTTACACCGTATCAGAACGGGCTGCACTTATACGCGAATATGCCGCTGTGTAAATAAAATGCAAAAAAAAATAAACAGGTCGCGAGTGTAAGCGCAGGGCAGATAATATGAGTAATATAAATGGAGGACTTTCAAGGAGAAGATTGAAGGGTGGCGTCTTCGACGACTGATTCCTGCTCCTATAGTTTCCTTGGACAATCAGTCCATATATCCTGATATTTCTTCTCTTTTACAATGTCCCGGCGTTTCTTGCAAGGCCATCGGTAGTTCGCATATAGCGTGAAATCATCAGCATCGAAGCCTATTTTAGGAAGGAAACTGTCGCCGATTCATTCAATCAGAATAGGTAGCGTAATGGCGTGATGATTATATTATAACTTGGGAACCCTCCACCTTGGTAACATGATGCATATTAAGCGTATATAGTGTAAACACATAATTATACAATATTGCGCAAAAAGGAACGACGAGAGCTACATGAGCAGACGAAGTGGAGAGGTCCGGTTAGGTAGAACGGACGTGGCAAACCGTCGTGAAAAACAATTTTCGCGTAGATGCGCTACAGCTTTCTTTTTTCCAGCATGCTAACATCCTCATTCAGAGCGCTACAGCTATCTAAGAGGGTGATTAAGAAGAATACGTAATCCCGTTACATTAATGTTTCTGTTCGTCGCACTACCTTCTCAGCGCTTCTGTTCTGTGTCGCTGCCTTCCAGTCACTGCTCTGAAGCTGTGAACGTGCTTAGCCAGTACAGTTTAGTGGAGATGAGGTGTGGTAAAAAATGGCTGCGTCACTTGTGATTTGCACAAGTCCGAAATCATTGTTTGTTTCTTTTTTTTTGTCTGACGTTTTGTATTTTGCCAAATATTTATCGACGATCTTGTGCACATCAATAAGAAAGTGTTTTATCGCAGAAAATTGTGTTTTAATGAATACAGCTCTAGAAACAATGGCGTAAAATTGTCAGCCATAAAAAAAAAGAGCTCAAGCCCGTCCGCGTCCAAAATTTATGACGGCGTCAAGCATGCACGCAAAGTATTTTTTTTATAATTGTTTACGTGGAAATGTGAAGCACTGCGGTAGTCACTTGAAAGCCTGAATGTCGTTCGAGTAATTAACGTTGTAGAAAATATATGCCTCATATTCCGTCTTCAAGTATGAGATCTCAGCGTAGTAATATACTCAATAAAATTACTATTTAAACGTGTGTTAAAAAACTATACGCAATTATTTGAGAAGGTTTTACAATATATTTATTTTAAATACACGGTTGACTAAAGTAGACATATTATTTCTAAACTCCAAGCGTTACGTTAACGTTGCAATATTCTATAGGTGTTTGGTATGGGTCCCATGTTAGAAGTAATTTTTACACCATTGTAATTAACTGAACCTAAAAATTGCAAAAGCAAAGTGTTTAATATTGACCAAGGCCAAGGTGATCCGTATGAGAAGATATTAATGAACTTAACGAACATGTGAAATTACGGGAGGAAATTGTACATACAGAAAACAGCTATTGTTTTATTTTCTTTGTTATCAATCCTGTGGACGATCTTTCTCTTGTAGATGCGGATTTTTTTATTAAATATTGTTCGATTTATTATAAAAAAGCACTCTGAGATAAGCGTCGCTGTTCCTTTGATCGTTCTAATTATTTCCTCATGACAACCGCGTTTTTGTAAGCATTCAATTTTTTTTCTTTTTTGTAAGTTGCATAGAATGTCGTATATTGTCAATAAATTAGAATAGGAATGGTGGTTTTTTCTTCTTTTTTTTCATTTATTCAGACTTACCGATAAAACACATATTTGTTCGCTAGATACAGAAGTGTCAAAGAATCAACCGCCAGAACTTTGAAATTATAATTTTTAATAAAAGCAGCAAACGACAAAGCAATAGAACGCGAAGTATTTCTGCAATCATACGGAAGACATATTTTACATTCAGGGTCCCTTAGTTCATGCAGCATTATATAAAAGTTTTGGTGCAGAAGCAAAGATGAGATTGCTCTAGGAACACTGACAGGGTATTTATGCTCGCCGAGGTTTTCACTTGTACGTGACATATGGGAGATCAACTACTCAGAACAAAATTTTCGTCTCGAAATTTGATTTCTTTCTGACCAAAAACCACCGATCAAAAAGTGACCGGTTTGAGTGGCGCTCCTTTCTTCTCTGTGGTCGCGGGCCATTTTCTCAGGTTTAGACACAACCACAAACGATAACCAAAGTCGTATGCCATCGAATGCACGCACACAAAGCACTCCAGTTGGGAACCGCCGCGGAAGTAGCCAAGTTCTTCGTGGAGCCTATCGTCCTCCGACACGACGCTCCCCAAGTCCTGATTACGGACCGAGGATCCTCATTGATGGCGCAACTGACACAAGAGATACTCCTCCTGAGCCACACCGACCACCGCCGGATCACGGCGTACCACACACAAACCAAGGGGCTGACGGAGCGACTAAACAAGATCATCGCCGACATGATCTCGATGTACGTGGACGCGGAACACAAGACGTGGAATGAGGTGTTGTCCTACGTCACGTTTGCGTACAACACAGCGATTCAAGAAACTACCGGCATTACACCCTTTCAGCTGGTGCACGGCAGGAATGTGACGACGATGCTCGAAGCCATGCTGCCCCACGTCCCGACGGACGACGGCACCGACGACGCCCAGCTGGTCACCCTACAAGCGGAAGAGGTACGCCAGCTAGCCCGCCTTCGCATAAAGGACCAGCAACGTGTCGACGCTGGCCTGTACAGCCTTCGTTGCGACGTCGAGTTCCAGCATGGAGAGAGGGTGTGGGTGTGGAATCCCATTCGCCGCCGCGGAGTCAGCGAGAAACTGCTAAAACGCTACTTTGAACACTACAAGGTTATTCGGCGCCTTGGGGACTTGAACTACGAGGTGCTCCCCGACGGAACCCGACCATCAGGACGTCGCCAGCCACGACCCGAAGTCGTCCACATAGTTCGATTCAAGCCGATCTACGCGCGTTAGGGTTGTGACACCTCATGTTTATTTAGTTTCACCGTAAATTGTTTTAGCCATTTCTGTTTTCCTTTCGCGTTTCATCGGGACGATGCACTTTCAAAAGGGGGGATAATGCCGCCCGCAGGGTCGATAAAGAAACGCTGGGTACGGACTTCTAAAGGATTCGCGTTCATTCTCGCACTAGACGTAACTTTCCTCCTGCGTTTTGTTCTCGAAAGTGCCAGTTCACCCTCGCCCCGAGCGCGCGACGCTCGAACTTTCTTTGCCGAACCTTCGAGATAGTGACGCACGGTAGATAAGCAGCTGCCCGCGACCTAGTCGAGTCAGTCTCGCTAGCGCCCTGTAGTGCCGCCGAATAGCCGCCCGCTTTTCTGCTGCCTCGACGCTCTTTCGTTACTTATTTTTGTTTGCCACAAGTTTGCCAATTAAACCTTTATCCTTCAGTTCACTGTTCGGCCTCTCGTTACCTTCATTAATGACAATATTACCTCCAAACGGGAAACGCTACGACACACCTACACTCGGAGCGAGCCGACGTCTTCGCCATAGCGGCTTTGCCGCACAGCACCAAACATTTTGAGCGTTAAACTCAAAAAAAAGTTTGTGCGTCTACTTTCACGCACAACACATTTTGTGAGCCAATCACCGCAACTTACGGAGGCAGCTCAGCGAATGAGAATTCCGAAACATATGTTTAGACCAAAAAATGCAGTCTGAAATGTGACATTTAGCAATGCAAAACGACACGCTTGCATTCCTTAATGTCACAACTGACTGCATTTTTTGGTCTAAAGACTCGAAACATATGTGTCGGAATCGTCATTCGCTGAGCTGCCTCCGTAAGTTGCGGTGATTGGCTCTCGAAGTGTTGTGCGGGAAAGCAGACTCAAGGTTTTTTTTAAGAGTGTACTTATGGCATGTGTTTTATATTTTTCAAATACTTTTTTTTTCAGAGGAAGTTAGTATAACGTACATGAAAAGGGGACTTGAGCTGGATTACCATTACTTAGCTTACAATTCACAAAGAACAGAACGGCCCTATTCTGCAAATTCGCTAACAATGCATACATAAGCTAAAAACTCTCAGTTGCGCAAGTGGCCATGTCTACATCTGGCCTCTCGGCATATGATGACTTCCACAGATGACATGCCTGAACTCCTCTCACGGGTTTTACAGTGGTCCATTCTACTTGCCTCACCGCACGAAACTCTCGAACCGGTTCCGCAGACAGGTGGAATATGCAGACATTTGTTACTTTTCACCCAACACTTCAAGAAAGCCTTTAGCGGTAACAATCGTTGAGTTGAGCGAAATTCTCAAGTGGGTGAGTGTTGCGTAGTGTTTAAGAACACAACCTACTCCATCAGAAGCGCTTTTTCCTTCTCTAGTGGCTGAAAATATCCAACTTGCCGAAGAGTACTGCTTCCAAGACAATTCGTCCAATTGGAAGCGATTCTTGAAATGCGCCGTCGCTCCGTCTGATGCAAAGATTATTTCAGAGAAGACGGGGTAATGTTCATCAACCTACTCTTCTATGGCCTCTGTTGCTAGAAGAGCGTGAGCTGTGTCACGTGTCGTGTCATCACTGACAACGGCAAAGTTTTGCGTGCCTTGCGTGCACGTAACCACATGGGTTAAGAGAGACACTTGAGGTTTTTTTGGTTTTTTTTCAATTAAAACTCTGCACTTCGGTTCGAAAGATTACTGTCCGATTTATGCGCAAAATCTACGTGGAACATCACTGCCTTGGGTGGTAAGGTGGTTATTGTGTCACGTATCAGGCACCGTTGAAATTCATGTATGTTAGAATGCATCAAATTCTCGCTCCGATATTTCAGTTCCTCTCGGAAGGCGGAACTGTCCATAACCTTTTTGAACGATTTCCTTGCGCCCTATAACGAGAAACAAATCTCTTCGTCTTCGTCGAGATGGGGCAATCGCAGCGAGATGCTCTGCATTTTTGAGCACTTTTCGCAACGGCGCAGAGAGCAATCGTTCTGCGGAGCGCTGCAGAGATAGATGCGCTTGAAGTCGACTTCAGTAAATGTCTTCTGTGAGGCATTTGTTATTGTCGTTAAAAAATTGACGCAATATGCTTATGCGCACACCTCGTGCTCGAGACTTTTTTTACCTATTTTGGTCGTAGGGATTAAAATTCAGAGATGCATAGTTCTCGGTGGGGATGGTCCCTCCTAAACAGCAGTTAAGCTTCCTAATAAAGCGGGTCCTAAACCTTTTACAACTTCAGTCTTGTCGCTGATCATGGCTTTGACGACGTACTTTTTGTTTGGGCTTGGAACAGAGCAGTGTTGCACGGAGCGGCATTCCAAGGAACGGCGTTCCTGGAACGCGTTCCTTTTAGGAGGAACGAAGGAACGCCGCCGTTCCATTTTGCATCGCTGGAACTGGAACGGGAACGCGTTACATTTGTACTGGAACGGAAAGAGTAACGGCGTTCCTTTTTTTCGTCCAGTCGGGTCATTTTTATTTGATTTCTAACAGGGGAACTATGAAAGTACAGAAACAATATTTTTACGAAGTGCAGGATCTCGTTAAGTTTTTGGCTACCAATCTTATGAATTATTTTGTGTGGTCCTCGCTTGCTAACAGATTTTGTTTTGAGTGTCCGAAACTGCGGTACAAAAAGCACGAATCCTTATACACCCAGAAATCGTATTCCGACTAAAGCAATTTCTGAACTTCAATAACGAGACCTACAATTCCAAGATCACAGATTGCCAGTTTTCGGACTTACCCTTGTATCCCGAACATTGGCCACTTAAAAGATAAACAAAAAATAACCTTTATTCCTTCTCTTGTCCCCCACCTTCAAACTGAACAGCAAATCCAACCTTCACAACGAAATATTTGTAGCTTTCAAGACTAACTTTCCAAAAGCCCTACCCTCTACTTTACTTCCTCGTCTTGCGAACAGCAACATCGAGAAGCAACTGTTGTTAAGTTCTAACACGGGAGTCTGTTAAATTGAAACGTGTGAGGTTGTTGTAAAACGCTCATGCAATCCTAGGTAAAAGTACATTTGGCTCGTCTGAATTGTGCACTACAAGCATGGACATGGTTAATAGCTGAGATTTTTAACATGGATATATCAACAAATGAAACCCTGCTTCCGCGTGTTTTCTTCTCCGGGTGCCTTTCCATCACGACATACAAACTCGCGTGTTGACTATTAACGGGATAGGTCAAAAAATAAGAAAACTCTGCTCGGTTTAATTAAATATGGTAATTAGCCAAAAATACAAATGTAACGTATATGTAACGATACGTTACATTTTTTTAAACTGTAACGGGAACGAGTTCCTTTCTCACAGATGGAACTTGTAACGGGAACGCGTTCCAAAAATCAGAAGGAACGAGGAACGAGTTTTCGTTCCTTTTTTTGAGGAACGTGTACAACACTGGAACAGAGCATGCGAGTTCGTAGCCGTGTGTTGTATTCAAGTGCCACCCTCACGTCTTCGGCATTCGCATTTTTCCCCATGTAGGAATCAGGAATTGTCCATACACCACCTTTACGCTTCTGTTTCCTTGTTTGATCAGTTATGTAGGCAGTCGCTTCACGCACAAGAGGAAATTATTTCTTTTTTCGAGATGCTTGGTTGCAGAAGCGTCTACAGTCGCTTGCGCTCCTGGTGGGAACTGCATGCCTTCAGCGATCCGCAGAACGCGTCAAACCACTCCGCGCAGTGCTTTCAACTGTCTTCGCCGGCCTCCATTCCATAAACGCTTGGCAGTTTTTTTCTAATCGAATAACTGACTTGAGCTTGTTTTGTCTTCAAATATGCTTCCCGCCTTTTTTTAAATGGGTTTACGTGGTTTCAATGGGTTTACCGAAAGACTAGCAGCACACAATTCTTGACTCACTTGAGCAAAAATTTCATCAGAGTCCTGGAAAGAACAGTTTCAAGTACTCACGTCGTGAGGAGGAGCAATCACATTCCGGATTTATTTGTAGCAATGTTTGCATAAAAGGTCAGTTTCATTCACTAACAGTGGAGCCAGTAGCATTTCCAACGGCACTCTGTTGAGTCTCCCTACCGGTATGAGGTGCTTATCACTATACACTTTCCTCTTCTGTCTCCGTAGAGAGTCCACACAGAACTATCGCACGGTGCTGAATTGTTGAGCCATGGCTGTTTGACACGACACTAGACTATTACTCGCTTCGTAAATGACACAACTTGAAATGTCCCTGCGAACATCTATTTGAGACGCTTTGATCAATTTCTCTCTCCCGGCTCTGAAGATCCGGTCAGAGTTCCGAAAAACAATGTCCTTATGGTTATCTACTTCTGTCTTGCCTTGTAGATAAAACATGTGCGTCGCGCACGGTTCCGCTGGCGTTATTTGTTTGTAGTTCCACTTATTGAGCACCAAAGACACCCAGTCTCATGTAAGCAAAGCAATAGTCAGCCGTCTTTTTGTTTTTGTTTTTAATTACCGTGCGAAAGTTTCCTTTATTGTACTTTTTTCAGTGTTTTCGGTGTTGGAGTGTAATCTGTGCGTGTGTGTGTGTGTTGGGGAAGGGGGGTTACGGCAGTAAAATGGGGGTTAAGGGTTCTGTCTTGGTCGGCTCAAATAGCCTGGTGAAACTCATCTGTTTAGGTCCTTGGGAGAGGTACGCGTTCTCGTTACTCTCCTTAACCTCGGAGGAATTTAATTTGTCTGGTAAGGTTCAGTCAAGTATTTTAGATCGCATGCCTTTATCTTCCTTATTTTTTTCTTTCTGTGTGGACAAGCATTTATTGTCGTTCTTTTTGTGAATAAGGTCAGCTGCGTTTGATAATTCGTATAGCACTCTACATTATTTTCGTTTTCTCTCGTCTAACGGTTTAGATTGCAATCGTTTCTAACCAACCGACCTGTATATTTTCGCTCACTAATTCTCTCGCCTCATTTTTCCGTAACTGACTCTTCACGTATTTCTCTTTGGGTTTGAGGTTATGTGATGCTCTTACCATTCGTAACTGCTGCCAGCAGTAACGCTCGCAGGCTTTTTTTGTTCGATATAAGGGGTGGGAAGAAGAGGGCAGCGGTTGGGGGGATATGGTCACCCAATGATTAAGCAGTTCTCTGAACAGCAGTACTTTCCGCTCTCTACGACAGAGTTCCGCTTTCCAGCTTTTGAGCTTCCATGAAGGCGACGTTATGCGGCAAAGCCGCTATAACGAGACGTCGGCTCGCTCCGAGTGAGGGTTTGTCGTAGCTTTTCTCGTTGGGAGGTCATATGTTACTGAATGTTTTGCACTCACAGGTTAGTTCAAGTAACTGCAAAATGCCAAGGGGAGTTAAAAAATAAATAAGTAAAAAATATGAAGTTTGTTTATAATATCGACGCCCAATCTTGCCATGTTTTTAGAAATCAGCTGCATTTTTACATCAATAACAAGAAGGCAAACGCTGGCTTGGACGTCATGGCCCGATTTGTTCTTCTGCTACTCGACCATAACTCTAGAAAAGAAGGCAGCGATTCTCAAGCTAACAGAAAGCTGTCGAACGGAAACGGAGGCGTAACCTGAACCAAGGCACTATTTACGGCTTTTTTAAGCCCGCTTAAAAGTAATAAAGGCAAGTTTTTCAATCTGCTGATTTTTGAGACTGCTCTATTATTCGGACGTTTTTTCGGTCCCAGCGAAGTCCGAATAATCGGTCGGCGACTGTATTACAGTAATATTCGCATGCACCTCCTAAAACTTGCACGAAGTATTCTTTTGTAAACGATTTCTTGAGCTTGTAGAAACGCGCGAACGGACAACGTCCAGGGCAAAATGCTGAAATTAAGCAAACCTTTTGCTATTAACAGACGCCGGTGTACAACAGAAGTAGCGGTACCTTTGAGGAAAAGTGGTGATCGAAGTATCCAAGCAGCCATTGTCACGGCCAATCTTCTTTTTTTTTTAATTGAGAATTTGGAATATTGATGTTGTCACTAATCATGAACAGTTCATGAGGGGTACGCCATAGTCAGTCATGACAAGTGGATAAAGCGTGAATTCTAATATTGACGTCGCCCCTGCAGTGTTTGAATGCCACCACTGAGCAAGTTCTGCCTGCTAGACTCGATTTACGTGTCTCATGGCGGTCGTTGGTGGCCGCACAGGATGGCTCCTGTAGGCTAGAAATGCAGTAGTGATTAAATATGTAGGACAATAATGACGACTTGGAGGGCACGCCGACTGTTGGATGTCGGGTAACTTATGCGCTAGACGCGTTTGTGGTCAACAGCCTTCCCAACGGGTGCTTCAAAAAACTTTGTTTGACGCCTACACCAGGTGAATTTCTTTAGCGACTTATTCGAATGATGTGATCTTTCATAAACACCCCACCTAAAAGTCTGATCTTGCAAGTGTTTAAAAAAATCTCATGACGCTGCTTTTCACAGCTTTCTGGACTTAGCCTCTGCGCTGGTGAGCTTTATATTGTTTATATGATTATTCCCCAGGTGGGTACAGCCCATAATGAGAATTTCCAGTTGTTGGCAATTTGTAGAAGTAGATGGCCGAAACTAACCTCCTCGTCGTTTAAAACCCATGTATATTTTCTGTTATGGCTTTACCATATTTAAACTCAAGTGTAGTGGCGTAGTAAAAGGGGAGAGGGAGGCACGCCCTGGGCCCCAGGTACCGCGCGTCCCAGTCACGTGGGAGCTGCCACCTTTGGCGGCATCCGCCACTCCGCCCCCCCCCCCCCCTCCCTTCCCGCTTTACTAGTTACGACATCAGGAAATAAAAGGGGGGGCGAACTACTAAATACCAAAGTGCCCCAGGTATGGGATGGCGCAACTACGCCACTGCTCAAGTGATTTTATGCATTTTTGTCTCGCGCTTGTTTTTGCTGAGAATTGGCAGTCTGAGAGCTCAAAACCCTCAAAGCATTCTTCTAAAATTTAGGATACTTTTTGCTCCTTATTTCCGACGTGACCGATACATTTATACTTTTTCAGTTCCCGATCTTATTATTTTAAGTCGCTGACAGCAAACGAAGTCTTGCTATTAGCGCCACCAATGTAGAGTGTGAACTTCAAACCATGGGAGTGTAATGAGAATTTGAAGATCTTCACTGAGGCACTGGCCACCATAGCTTTATCGAAACCCGCTTGTGTAACTTTGTGGAGGAGGCTGCTTTCATCATTATACTGGATGCTTGAACATACGACTAAAATATGTTTTTTTCGCAACCCATAATTTGTTGTTTCGGCAGAAATAGCTGTCATGACGCCATAGAGTGACAAATCCGTTCAATCAGTTTATGAAAACAAAGAAGTTTCTACAGGTTTTACTAGAGCTTTGAGACCAAGAATACTATGAAACTATATGTGCCTAAAGTCGCGCACAATTAAATAGGCGAAAGCTCGCAGTTTTTGCCACTCGCAGACTGTTTAATAAATAAAATAATCATAGCAAGGAAAAATCTAATGTATTTCGTCTGCAGCTAAAAATAATTTGATGCAGTACATCTCAGTTTTCTTGGCCGAAAAAGAAAAACAACACACCGATTGCCATGTCGCAAAAAATAGTTAAGCAATAGAATTGCAATTAAATATCTGTTTAAAATAAAATATGCACCTGAACATAATTTTACACTTTCATGCACGTGGCTGGCCGTTCATTGAGGAGTGAGTGGGAAATCCGAGGGCATACAAATGAAAAGCAACTTTGCCCCTCGTTTTCTCTTTTTGCTGGATTATTGTTATTCCATTAATGAACGCCCATCTGCCACCATGCATGCTCTCAGTGCCGACTCACAGAATTCTTCTAGGTGAGGTTGTCGAACAATCTTCCCCACTCTTCCCCAGCAGTCTTCAACGCAGAAGTTATCTTCAAGGAGTTCAATGTATATAACACAGACGCCGTCTTCATCACTTCTGAGTATTTTGTTTTGCCATAGTAAACAAAGGCCACAAGCAACTTGTCAATATAAAAGAAATCAACAGTATCGGTAAAGACCAGAGTCGCTACATGGTTACCCGTAACTTACAGCGACCGCAGAGGCCTAGAAATTTGCGCTTGTCTAGATACCTTATCCGACTATCCAATACTTCACTGTGTTTGCACTTGCAGGCAAGCTCTGCCAATGTGTTTGTCGAGTGCTCAAAAAAAATAATGGTACTTGCCTTCGTGAGCTTGTCATTCTAGGAATTTCATAAGCAGACTATTATTGATGATTCCCAAAAAGGCGCTGCTAATAACTATGGAGGCGTTACCATTTTCTGAAAACAGATGAAATCACACTTGTTTAAATTCGTCCAGGTGTTATACAGTGTTCCCATCATTGATAAAATTGTACCCCCAAAGTGCTCTTCTTATAGTTTACGGCATGGTAACGCACGGTGATAATTCTTCAGAAGCACGTTGCGGGTACTTCAAATGTTAAGAGTATAAAGTAATTTTAAAATAGCCATTCACCACCTTTACATTCCTACTTTCATCAGTTTATTATAAGCAAAATGCTAGACGCCATTGTAAGGTAAATAATATTTTTACTATTAAGTGTGAGGTACCTCGGTTGTGCTTATATATATTGTTGATACAACTGCATTTTAGAATAAGAATAAGAAGCTCCATGTGATAACGACGTACATTGCACGTATATTATTCGGTTTCCGGCAAAACATTGCAACTATTTTTTCTCGGTGCTTCTCTACGATTTTCTCGATAAATTTTTCATACAAAACCGCCCATCACGTAAATATAGTAGATAAGAGCAATGAGCAGCTCCACTTAAGGTATACAAATGCATCCTGTTTTGCATTGTCTGATACAAACGTATACAAACCTTGCCTCCCAAGTTTCAATAATCTGTACCCTTTTCACTTGATCGCTTGATCTGGGTCGTCCCGTAAAACAAAAAAAAAATGTTATAATGTCTCGCCATACATTATAAAACCATTGTTTCAGCTTCTACTTTGTGGAGTGTCAGCGGAAAACTCCAAAGTACAAAACACAGCCTGGATGTGGGATCCTTGTGAGTATATTCTATTTTGTAAGTACATGATTAGTGTAGTGATCAGGCTGTCGTAATTTGAAATCAAGTTAGATGTTGTTAGAAAAAAAACCTGATAATTTTGTATAAGTTTGAACCACCAGAAAGAAGGAACACTCTTTCAGTGCAAAGTCAAGCCAAAGGGTAGGTCTGGGGTGAATGAGGATTGAATAAATCTAAACTTAAAATGAATATCACTACTGGCTTGTATCACCCATGCGAAGGTTCTACCTAAAGATGAAGTTGCGTGTGGTATTTTGGTTTTCGACCTGCGCATTCGTCGAGATTAGAGTTTCCCGTTTTCAAGAAACAATTAGGATATCTTCATAGGTCATTCCTTTTCATTAGGTTCCTTCCAAGTGCTTTATGTACCCTTGAGATGCTTGATTCCTTATTTATGTTTTAACCCATTCAGTGCAGACAAGCCTTAACGGCTTATGTAATATTTTTTTCTACTTTTTTTACTGTCTGGATCCATGTGAAAAATATTCCCATTTATTTTTTTTATTTTTTTATTCATACATATTAACTGGTTAGTGGCAATTTTGTCGTACGAATTTTCGTTAGGCTTTATTTCTGCTCTCTCTTTTAAGATCTTATGTTGAAGTGAATAGCCTTAAAAAAAGTCATCCCCGTATTTTTGTAAGTCACGTTTGAATCCTTTATCTATAACAAAGCAGCTCAGTGTGTGAATATGTGGAGGGGGAGGGTAGCAAGGCCCCACACTTTTCGAATTAGGCAGATGAACAGGACGCGCTTCATTATTTTCTATAGAGGTATATATCTCACTGCCCTCTTTCTGTCTTAACCAATCACCTTGTTTGACTTTTCATGATTTTTCGTTTGACTCAGGTAAGAATAAACAGTGTCCATATCAGCGATATTTGATAGTGTGAAGTTGTAAAACTAGCTCAGGTTTAGATTGCGCTGCGTGAGTAGCTCCTGAAAACTGAGATTCATTTCCGGAATGTTATAAATTCAAATATTATTACATCAAATCGTATTAATATTTAGCCAAATTACACGATATCGGAAGACGAATTAAGACATACAGAAATATTTCTTGACTGAGTCCGTGCCCTTTCCTCTACAAATCATAGTCTTGCATGGCGGTTAATTAGGATTCGACCAGACTTGTCAGGAATGGGGGCTTCAGATTCGTTTTCAAATTGTATGTTTTAGCATTATTCTCCCAATCAACAAGACTTTCCTTTAAAAAAATGTTTAAAGAACAATGGAAGTGCCGGGAGGTTATATGTGGCAAAAATGCATTTGGATATATATATATATTTTTTTTTTCAATTTGTACGTGGTTTCACGACTGTTTACTTTACCGAAGCAGCTAATCGGCGGGGTGTTTTGTTAGGCTTCACATGTCTGCTGAAAGAAAAGCCGTGAAACCTACATTATTACTATCTGTACAGGTTAGTTACACAAGAGAGACATAATATAGGGGGCTGATCATCACGATTACTAGAATAATAAACTAAACGTTATTGATTACCTTTCTAACTAGTGAAAATAAACGTATAGTTCTAATTATACACTTGATGAGCATCTTCGACTGCCACGAAGTCAGTGACTTTTAGGAAGAAAAGCGAGCAGGAATCGTAGTAGCGCGCTAAAGTTACTACAAGTGCAAAAGGAACAAAGCTAGTGATGAAAAAGCACAGATGATAAGAGACGGAACCTTTACAAACAATGCAAGAATTAGTCTCACTTTCAACGCGTACCGCTACTATCGTTTACCTAGCCGAGACACTCTAGATGAAAATTTCAGGCCAGCTAACGGTTCAAACTTCAAACGTCTTACTGGGTTCACCGTTCTTGTACGTTCGATTGCGCTTAATTGTTTCGATCGGAACGGCTGCCAATGCGTACGACTAGCACATGAAAAAATATAGCACACACATTAGGTCATACTTAATTATAATTAACTCTACCTTTGGCACGTCATGGAGCTTCCCGCTTCTGCCGGCACCCCACCACCACCAGCGGCTGTTAGGCCTGTTGGCCCGAGCTCGTTAGACAGATAGGCCTAACCGCTCATTCGCACTGGAAGCGGATCCGCGTTCGCAAAGCGGTTGCGAACGCGGTAGTATAAAGATCTAGTACAATTACACGCACACTCGCTGACATCAAGTGCGCGTGCAATAGTACTCGATCTTTATGCAACCGCGTTCGCAACCGTCTTGGGAACGCGGATCCGCTTACAGTGTGAATGAGTGGTAATAGCGGTAGTACATCCTCAGAGCAGTCCACGTCCACGAGCACAATCGATCAGTCGAGCGCACGAACAAAGCCGGTCATGGCACGAACGTTAAATGTGAACACCAGCACGGGAAAACGTGGACAGCAGACAACAAGCGGCAAGAACGGCAGGTTCAGTTCACAGAAATGAACGCCTCGAACACCACTCGCCCCAGCTGCTCCGAATTCCGGAATGGGGCGCTCGCGCGTGGGCTTCTGAATAGTCACCGCCGTCGGTCAGCGCTCTCCGCGCTCGTCGACGACGCCAATAGAGCATTCTTGGAGGCGACATGCAACGTTCTCGCACGTCGCTTACAGTTCATTCACAAGAGAAGCGGATCCGCGTTCGCAAAGCGGTTGCGAATGCGGTTGTATAAAGATCCAGGCAGCGTTAGTAAAACAGTCAGTTGGGAAACTCGCCGCCGAAAATTGGGCCGCTGGCGTCCACCGAGACCGAGCTAAATACGACAACAGCGCCACTCTTTATCATTTGTCTGTACTGTGGTCCACCTTGCGCTTTTACATAGCATATTTTTGCGTAAAAACAAAGGGAAAGGACTTTTTTTCTGTTAAATTTATTGGAGTTTAGTACAAAATAATGGGGCGCGTGATGTTTTTAATATCATTAGTTTGCACGGTTTTGCGGCACAATTAATATTGTTTTTATAGAGCCATGCCTCAGCGGTGCTTTCAGGTAGCGCGTCCCGACCTAGGTGCATTTTAACTTCGGTAGTAAGCCGCGGCGCGTCCGCTGGGGAGACGGGGCTGGCACCCCTGTAACCTCTTCCGCTCCATCTGTTTCGGCTCCAGAATGTTAGATCAAAGCCAAAATAGAAGTAACGTACAGTTCCTCCAGTGGCCGCTGCAGGAGGAATGGCGGCGTTGTGTTCGTCATTAGCTCAGTTCTCGAGGGCATGTTAAAACGGAGGTTCGGGCGAGTTGGTTGTTCATGACTTACAAGGAAACAGCGCACCCTCAAAACAAGCACTCTAAGCTTTCATGCACACAAAAAAGAGCCACTTACACAGCGCTGTGTAAGTGGCTCTTTTTTGTGTGCATGAAAGCTTAGAGTGCTTGTTTTGAGGGTGCGCTGTTTCCTTGTAAGTCTCGAGGACAGATCGGGGCCACTCTTTCAGATAAGTCCCTATGGCAGTTTCCCAACTGAGTGTTTTATAACATCTTCGATCAACTCGCACCGGAATCGCCCTGAAACCAGCACAGTGCACAGCGCTCCTCGGTCGTGCAGCGCGATGTCGGTGCAACATCGAGGCCAAACTGCGCCGCGCCGGTGCACCGCGGCTGCCGCGCCGAGCTCCACCTTGCGTCACTTCGCGTTTTGTTCGTTTATTTGCTTAGGTCAGCGCACGGTGACCGTCTGCTGTCAATTTCTTCTATTTTTTTACTCGCGGATTTGACGGTCCCACAGAAATAAACATCGTGGACGTGATTGTCGATGGGGCCACGAAGCGGGTGACAATTCCACATGTATATGTTGGCCATCATTATTAGTACAAGAAAACGAAACACCAGATAATAGCCGTACCTCGCTGTCATCGAAACGCCTAGCGCCGCTTTCCACGAAGTTCGTGCTTTTCGGGTGCTCCTTGCCACCGCAGCAATCGCCAGTAATCGCGGCGATGGTGAGAAGCTCGTCGTCTCGCCGTCAGATGACCCGAGGAAATCATGTAGTGCAGCTGCGAGGCGTGTTCGTTTTTGCAACATCGCCATCTCGATAGTCTGCGCGTCTGCTACTCCCGCCATCTTGTCGATTCCCGCTCCTGGCCGCAATGCCTGATGGGACTGCCCCCCGTCGCACCGCCGATTTTCTTGGTGCGCGTTGGGGCAACGAAAAGCCGCACCGGGAGGGTGAGCTTCGTTGATCGAGGACGTACGGTGCGCACCGAAGCACTTGATCGAAGATGAAGGGGCGCACCTCAGTGCCCCGGTGCGCACGGTTGCGGATGATCGAGGGTGCTAGTAGTAACTTTGGATCCAGTGCAATTGCACGCTCACTCAATGACATCGGGCGTGTTCCAAAATTTACTCGATTTTAGTCCAGGGTAAGAGTTTCGTACCTTGGCGTTCTAAAACCTACCCGCGTCCAGCGTTTTTCAATCTGAGTTGTCACGTGACAGGACCCGCCGGGGTAACTCGGATTCATTTGGGTACGATTTGGAACCCAGCCATTAAGTCCGCGTGCACTTGTACTGAATCTTTATACAACCGCGTTCGCAACCGCTTCGCGAACGCGGATCCGCCTCCAGTGTAAATGGGCGGTTAGAGTGCACAAAAATTCAGGAAGCTGCCACGCGCCACCGACCTATACGCACCCGAACTCGTATAGACAAAGAAAACACATCCTACGTATCCATCTGTGGATCGTGCCGTGTTCGTTTACATTTGTTTCTGCTCTGGCATGGAATCGGGCAGAAATCTGGCCCCGCCAGTTACGGACGCTGGTATTTCCAGAGGTGAAAGATTTCTCGAGTGGCCGTTGTCTGCGTTTTTCGTGAAAACCGAGGGAGATACAGACGCGCGTTTTCGGTCCTGTACAGACGGCGAATCTATATCACGAAAGTCATTTCGCGAGTCAAGATGCGCCAGAAAAATGCATAGTGTGAAAAGGCCTTAAAACAACACACAATGGTTGCACCACGCTTGCGTCTGCCCGAAAGGCCCGAAAAGAGCTGGATTGTCTTCTGCTTCCCCATAGAACCCTCAACTTTTGGGTATTCGCCAGATTGAGCCAAAAGATTGTATTTTGTGATTGGTTTTTCACTGCTGTAATGTTCGGTGTTAGCCGGCGTCGGGATTTCGGACAAAAACCAGTCCCAAAAAGGCATTGGAGCCATTATAACGACCTCTCCCACGACGGGAAACCCGTTGGTGCCAGAGCCGGGAGTGGGCGGGACGGGGGAAACGCCTGCTCGTCAATGGCGGCCGATCTCCAGCAGGCGGGTGGACGGATGGGAGTATTTTGACTCCCATTTCGTCTTGCGGAGTGCTGTCATACAAGAACTCCAGTTTAAAATGGAAGCAAAATCAGGTGATGTCCCTTTTATACCCTGTCCCTTAGCGACCAGAAAAAAGTGGTAATTTCTAGTTTATATACTCCCATCTGCGGGAGTGAATGCGTTAGCCTTTGAAATTTAATCGGCATCTTAGTTTTTAAAACTCTCCTCTGGGTGACTTTTGGTTTACTGTGTATAGCAAACTCTCCAGGAAAACTTCTCCCACGTTAAAAAAAAAACGTTTTTTTTATTCCAGGTGGGGTAAAAAAAATATCTGCAGAGAGAACAACCTCTCAACATTCCTAACCAAGGCCACCTTGCGTCTTGCGCAAGCTGACAAGTAGCTTCACCAGGCTCTTATTATCCGTTTTTATACCTTCTTAGTGGTTCCTTCTGGTTCCTGCTAGCTTTTGTGAAGGAGTCTGGTTCCAGTCAGTAACTTTCTTGGTTAAAAACTGTTGCCCACAGGATTGTTACTAACTGATGTTACAGCGCTGTTAGTAACATATGAGACAATGAGTTAAGCGTAGACCGCATGGCGCGTTTTTGCTCGCGATTCAGGCGCGTCGGCGTCAAAATGACGTCATTTCCTGCGCGCGGGCGCGCGTTTTCGCTGGAGCGTTGGCTTCTAGCCGACCCAGAACAAGACGCGCGCGCCGAGGCGTCGAAGCGGCTCTCGCCCAATGAGGGTCGGTCGAACTATCACGTGATCCTGCACAGTACGCTGTTTCGTATTCTGCACATTTCAAAGTGTTCAAAAGCATTTTTATTTTCCATATAAAAATTGAAAAGGTTTTTCTTTTGACATACAAACCCGTTTTATTTACTTATTCGTTCATTTAATTCTCATTTTGTAGTATTTGCGTCAACATTTACATCGCGTGTTGAGAATTCTGTCATCTGGCAACGCTGATAACGCGCGGCTGGCGGTGCTTGGCTTTGTCTGCATGCGGGTGCCCCCGCATCAGCTTTCGCGCGAGCGTTCATAGCGCGTCGCGTTTTCGCGTGCCGAAAAACGCGCCATGCGGTCTGCGCTTTACTAACCTATCGTTAGTGAGTACTATGAATTTTTTCGAATAGTATAGACAAATTATTTAGATAAACTTTAGCATAAATGTACAATTGAAGACGACTTTAGACAGGTACCTGACCGCTAGGATCGCAACGAGATGCGGTAAGTTGTTCAACCAAGCGTTTAATGCCACCCTTCACAAAAAAACGCAGGCCCCAAGCAGCCGGATTCACAAGCAGGTGTTAAAACGAAGCACGAAAAGGAAAATCTGCTATTGGCCACCAGACCTTCCGGTGGCTTCCTCGTATTGTTTCTATCTGTGACGTCATGATTAGGATTGTCGATCGCCAGCGACCATTTCGATGGTGTGTAAAAGGAGGGTGGAAGCTTCTCGTCACCGCCTCTTAAACCAATACCATCAATGCTGATGGACTGGTACTCTTCTCATTCCAACTAAAGAAAGTAAAATTTATCTTACAAAAGCTGTCATAGCGGGCGTCTGGCCAATCGTGGAAGGTAAAGGTCCTCTATCTTGGCAAAAGTGGCGCCATTTATTGTTCTGGAAATATTCGGGACACGTGCCGCGCGCCACTTCTGGGAAGAACATGGCGTCTCAAACCTGGCTCACTGCTGCG
This sequence comes from Ixodes scapularis, assembly GCF_016920785.2. Taxonomy (NCBI): domain Eukaryota; kingdom Metazoa; phylum Arthropoda; class Arachnida; order Ixodida; family Ixodidae; genus Ixodes; species Ixodes scapularis. The sequence continues at coordinate 481,021 of NW_024609951.1, read as the reverse complement.
CTTTGCCGCCATGGTCTTCCCAACAGATGCACGTTGCACGTGCCTCGTGCATCGACGCACCATCCGCTACTTTTGGAGCATAAAAGGGCTTTAGTGGAAGGTCGATCAAAGCGACGATCTTGGTCACGCTAGGATACCTCAATGTCGTTCAATTTACGGTGATGCCACCGTCTGTAGTACCCGATGCCGACGGCACGCGCTCCCAGAGAAAATAGAAAGAAATCGAAGAAAACAAAATGTCGCAGTATCACAGTTAGCGCCACAAGCGCGTGCAGGGACACGCTCTTTCAAGCGTTTCTGAAAACAAAAATAAAAATAAACGTGCGGGACAACATGGCCAGATGTCTCCACCCGAAGCAAAGCGCACATATAAGGCACGCTAGGTCGCGCACGTGGCCAATAGAGAGTATTCAGTGGCGGCCATAGCAGTTTGCACGAGTGCTCAGCGCGTGCTGACGGCGTGCTTCCACAGTTCTTTTAAATTTTGCATTCAACACCATCAGGATCGCTCGTCTTTAAAACATAGTGATGTGCGTTCTTTCGGAGCATGCGCTCTAAACAACAACCATAAATATGGCGTTGAATGAACACATCTACAGTTGGTGGCAGGCTAAGTATTCAGCAGATACTCATCCTTTAGCACCAACTTTCCCACCCTAAGCAACACTGAGTAGCCTGCACAACCAAAGCGCGGCGGAAGGGAAGTATGTGCTGTAGGTGTATATCTAACTGCGTTATTAGCCTCCCGCTGATTATGGGAGAGTAGATCGAACAATCACGCCTCTAGCGGTACGCTTCGGCTGTGTGGGAAATAAAAAACAAATTTTATCGTTTGTTGTTGGCCAGAGGAATCGAAGATGACGATTCGAAGGCCGCTGTTCGCGCGACCAAAGCACTGCTTAGAGCGAAGTGCTCGTGCACAGACCATGCTAAGCGAGGTGCAGTTTCTAGCTAAAACTTGGGGGTGGGGAAAACAAACTCTATAAAGCGCCCGATATAGTATGATCTCCTCTCTAAAGCAGCCTGTGATATGCGTTTGCATGATGGAGGTTGAACGGTGGCCCGAGGAGTTGCAGCATGCTGACAATATCAAATAGGATACTACCTTCAACGTAACTGATTTCGAGTGAGAGTTGCAAAGTCGCACCACGAGTTTCTCTGACGGCGGCTCAAGTGAACACCGTATTGATGAGGCTGTCGAAAACTACGAAATATTCAGGAACTGAAATGCATCGGTGGTGGGGTCCTTTCAATTAAATTTAAGGCTGCCGGCAGGACTAAGGAAACAGTCACAATATAACTGACAGGCGATTCAACAGAATAAAAGACAGAGTAGTCATCATACTAATGTACTACCGCACAGGAGGTCGCACCTTTTTTAATCTATTCACTCATTGGTTTGTCGCATCTCGCTCATTATTGGAACCAGCCAGGCACCTATGCATACTTGAGATTTATATGTAGATATGAAAACAACCTGCTCAATCTTAATATTTAGCTTCATTAATCCTGGAATCTTATGGTGATCCGAGAAATGAAGAATGTAAAATTTATCTTTAAATTTTGTTCTCAAATTTAGCATTGAAGAGTCTTGAAAAAACAAATTACGCTTCTCTTTCGACCTGACAAATTTCGCAGGGAAAACAGACTAATGTACATTAATTATAAATATGTCATCTCCATTCCTGTTTGACACTTCGCCGAGCCTTGAAGTTGTCTGCTATCCACCATGTTGCTCCGAATGCTGAGTTTCCAATTATTGGTCTGATTTTATAAGTATTTGCGCTTTATGTTTCTTCTATTTATTAACGTGTCTCATCGTTTTACCGCACTGCCTGACACTTCTGAGAAATGCTTAGTATGTCATTTTGAGCGCGGAATAATTAGCGGGCACTTGCTCACATCTAGAACCATTCACGATTATGTATACAAAGTTAAGATTTCATCAGATGTGCAAGGAAATTTGGTTGCATTCTTCACATCTTGACTGGTACTTAGGATGCGAAAACGCGTGCAGTGAGCTCGTTTTTCTTGGATTTAATGGCTTCTAATTGTACGTACTTGACAACAGGAGCGGCACGTGGTGAAATGCAAGATGTTCTTTATATACATCGTGACTAACACAACCAACGACGAGACGCCGCGCCGAATTTCGGCAGCGGTTTATCATCTTTCGATGCCGTTGATCATATGTACGTGGTAAAGGCCTGTTGATTTCAGAATCACGGGATAAATATACAGTAAGGCTTAGGTCTAGCGAGTTATATTAATAAACCGCAGAGCCTTTACAACCTACGCGTGCGTTAAATTTAACGTGTTAACTTATAAAGACGCAATGACTCAATCAAGCCGGTAAAGTACCTGACTCGTTCGAACAGATTCTAAAGATGTGTTTGTGAAATGACGGCTTAAGTTACGAGAGTGTTATCTGTCACACAATAGATACTTGCCTCTCTGGTAGCCACTTAGAGAACCCGCAGTACATGTGAATTCAAGAGGGTAATTCACCCACATTTGATTCAAACGATTCTCAATAAACACTGTTTTACAGGCAGTTGCCTGAGCAGTGTTTACTTAAAAGCTATAGCACTGACAGTTTTTTTTACAGTATCTACTTTAATGCGTAAAACCACTTTTATTTTGATCTCTCGGAAACTCGATGAGAAAGTGTCAAGTGCCACACTGCTAACGCAGTTATGGTAATAACCCCATAGTGACGACAATTAACCCAGGTAGATTGGACGCAAGTACTGCCTAAGCACTCAATTTTGGCTCGCAACAATCAATGACTCGACGAGCATTTGCGTAATGTCCTACACTGTTAGCAAGTCCCATGTATTTATAGCATATTTGGGGTGAAAAACACGCTATTTGCACGAACTACCATAAATTTACACGTTGAGGAATAGATAATTTGTTCCAAAATCATTCGAGGTTGTAAAAAACGCGTTTTTGTTCGGTCATCACGCATAGCCGTGTAGCCGACTTCAAAAACACGCATCACCCCCGACGACGACCGCAGCACTGCCGGCTATCCAAGCACCGGAATGCTTGGGGACACACCTAGAAAGGACCGTCGAGACAAATGCCGCGGAAAGAAACATGTCTTGGAGACAGATATGCACCAAAAGAAATTACGCCATGTCGCGGGACGAGGCGAACCCCGCGCTTACCGCGCTCGCTGCCATTCCTGCCATTGATTCTGGTCGATGGCAATGCGGATTCCCCCTTGCGCTTATGTTTGTATTTATTCTAGGGGTCTTAATAATAGCTTCTTACACACCAAAAATAAAGTTATGGGTCTAATTACTCGTTCTAAACAGTTAAATCAATGTAAAAACGTGCCGTCGATCTTAATACGTGATATTGCAGTAGGTTTTGTTTTGCCTTCAACCCTTCAACTGCAAGCGAAGGTGCCGCCTCTTCTTATGCACCCTCCTCAGAATTTTCGGCGCTCCGTGGTGGCCGCCGTATTAAAACTTTATACCAGTTGCTGCATCTGTAGGTCATCTTTAAGGTAGAGCTGACAGAGAAAATCTGTCCACGGCGCAACGTCAATGTACGCTGGAAGCTACAGCCGGTTTGCTTTCGTTGCATTTGTTTGGTTGGAGAAAATTTGGCGACAATGCACGTTTAACATGGCGCCGGTATCGTTTTGGTTTGTCGAGACGCTAGAAGCTCGTAGGTTTGCAAGCACATGTTGCAAACACGTGACCGGAGAAGTGCCCTTGTGATGTTCCCAGAAGACGAAAAGTATCAATCGTAACTGTCGTGTGTGCTCTGAAAGCGAAGGGATTCACAGGATCCACGAGTGCGCAATTCTGTTTATTGAACAAGTTCAATACAATCGCTTTTGAGGAAGCTTAACCTTAAGTATGCACGGCTCTGCATCATGCCCTCACTGTGTATTTCCCCACAACATAAAAACCATAAAACACGCTTCAATTCATCATTACAGAATAATTAACAAATACATACATCTTCATTTAATATCTAAAGTCCATATTTCTTGCAATCTTCAAATCCGTCACAAATACATCAAACGCTGCGATTAGTACCACGCATAAAATGATAAAAACAACTGAGCGTTTTCCGCAGGACCTTCAGTGTCAGGGATGAAACATTCCGCTTTGAAAATCCAAGGTATAACAGAAAATCAGCAGAGCTGGGACAAACTAGTCCTCTTTCAGTTGCTGTTACGGTATGGACCGTCATCGAGGACACCGAGAAAGACAATTTAATAGCCCTAATGAAGGCTTCACCAGAATAATTACGAATCTTATACTCATTTAAAGAGTTTAATGATTTATATTCCCCTACCACTTGAATGTCAACAACCGAAGCTTTACCATCTTTTACTAAAACTAAATCTGGATATCTTACTTCATCTCCAACAACCACCCTCGGCTCCTCCGTGACAGTCCATCCCTCAACTCTAGCCTTTTCCGCCGCCCAATTTGCAAAACAGTTATGTCGCTCCAGTCTCGGCGCATAAGTTCTTGGGCATACCTGGACAGCATGCGTATGTGTCTCGGGGAAGAGACAACCAGCCCTGCAGCGTGTATCCTTTGCCCGGCCCCTCGCACATCTCGTCTTGGTCGGGAGCGCGAGGGCTCTAAGTTTGATTAGATCCACGTACTCCCTCCCAGTCAGAAACAGCGGAGGGTTACGGACAAAGGACGCTACCACGCACGAACGTGCTTCCGCCAACCCCTCAGTGTCCACCATTTTTAACAACTGGTCTCGCCAAAAGTTGCGTTCCTGATTCCTTGTCTCTATAGATTTATTTTTAAATTTTACATATTTCTCTGCCCTTTCCACCTCCTCACTCCAAGCATGCGTGGACACAAGGCTCCTCAACATTGCATCAACCTTTTCAGCCACAGCCAGCACCCTGGCACGCCGAGTCCTAGGGATCATTGTCACAAGACAATTGACCCCGAGGCTGCCGTCCCCAACTGCAACATAAAAAAATGCCAGCGGTGTGTCCCGAATTAGATGGAGAAAGAGCCTCGCTTCGACTCGAATTCTACGGTCCAGTTAAAGCAAAAAGGCCTTAGATTTTTCTCCCATAACTAAGCCGTAATTAAGACGTGGAACCAGGTAAGAAACCAAAAGATGAATCTTTTGTTGAAGCTTCAGCTTTGCCTTTTCCAGTCTCGAAATTAATTGCTCAAAATTTATTTCCTTAAGCCGAATCTCTCCAATACTATTTAGCTCAACGCCTAAATACTTCTACGTCTCTGTACACCCCAGCGGGTGCAATACTTCTCCCTGAATTCTAAATTTGAGTGGACACACTTTTACTTTTTGATTCCCTGTAATTCCAACTAGACTCAGTGTGGAAGATTTCGGAACATTAACCGTAAAGCCCCTAACACACAAAAACTCTTCGAGCTTGTCCAGCAGAAACTGGAGGCCCTTCGCTGACTCGGCCAGAAGCACAAGGTCGTCAGCGAAGGCTAAAGAGGAGCAACTTCGACCTCCTAAGCGAACCCCGAATTCCTTAGGAATTTCACTCAAAAATTCATTTAACATTATTAAAAAGCAATGGCGATAACGAGTCACCCTGCCGGACACCTCTTCCCGGCTAAACTACTCTTTTCACTCTTCCGTGCTGCAATTGGGTAGACGAGCAATCGTAAAACCACTGAAGGTAACTGAGCACAGACCGTCCAACCATATGATGGTGAGCAAGAGCATTCATTATAGCAGTATGAGTTGCACAATCAAAAGCCTTGGACAAGTCAATACTTGCCATATACAAGCTTCGCCCTGATGCATGACTAGTTTTATTAAGCTTACTCAACAACATTATATTATCAAAACATCCGTCAGTACTTTTAAAAGCACGCTGTTCATCCACAAGGTGGACTATGTTACTGAGACGTTTGTCAATTATCTTAATGAAGGTTCTCAAAATAACCGATCCAATAGAAATTTGTCTAAAATCCGCTGGGTTAGAAGACCGCTTCGTATTCGGAATAAAAATAGTTTTAGCATTGGCCAATTTAAGTGGCAACCACCCCCACAATAAAAAAAGGTTAACAGTTTTGTCAAAAAAAGTCGTAGGAATAGCTTTAAACTCCTTGACCGAGAGGCCGTCAGGACCTGGTGCACCTGAGTGACTCGGGAGGGCCCCCGTCAACTCCTGCGCCAATATAGGCTCCGCCGCCACATCTGGCGCATTACCGAATTCTTCCGATAACTGCTCCCGTTCTTCCCCTCTTAGGTTCATTACCTGGTACCAGCAATTCACCAATTCCTCTGGGGCAGCACTATCTTCAGTGACACCATTATGTGCTCTCTGGGCACAGAATTTCCGATTTTTAAGATACAGGTTTTGAATCATTCGGTACTCTTTAGCTCTGGCCTTTCTGTTACTCAGATGCTCCTCTCTAGGTGGTTGGTTAGCTTCCTCCTGTTGATGTTCATATTTACACAAACTTCTATCTAAATCCACTGCAAAAGGTTCGCCTCGAAGAGCCTGTCAAATTACTCTATTCAGAGCCTTTTCCTCTGTGCTCTTTCCATTCTTACAGCTTGCATCTAACCAATCCACTAACCTAGACTTTCCAAGAAAAATTATCAGGATTTTCAGTAGCGATATCATTGGCATCGCTAGATAGTAAGCCGTCAGCAAATGGCTGATCCTCTACGGAGTCGCTGTCATTACTGTTAAGAGTGCCACAAACCTCAGCCGTAGCCCCCTCAAGCTCCAAATCCTCCCGAGCAGACTTTAGTGCCTCGCCTCCACGCTGTCTCCTAGTTCCACCACTCGCCTCTGGGGGAACAGTTAAACTTTTCCCCTCCGCAACAAGTCTCTGAACCAAATCTTTATGATCCTGTTTTCTTCTTTGGCCCTTAATTCCACCAGCAGTCCTACAATTTTCACCCTCAGATAATTTGTCTTCATCACCCACAAGCAGTCCGAACAAACTTTTATGAATCTCCCTCTGCTTGGCTCCCCGAACAAGAGCGTCTGCTTCTGTCCTCGCAAGAAAATAGGACACTTCGCTAGACCATCTAGCATTAACTTTCTTTGTAACTACAATATCATTATTTAGATTCTCTCTATCACACTTCCGTCAATGACAAGCCAATCCTCTCGGCCTGTACAGACGGCCACAGTTCGGGCACTCAAAAGAGCATGCAACGGGGGCATCCATATTTACCCAGTATAGAGTGCGACAGACTTCGTTACCAATCAACCCCCGTACAACACAGAATAATGCTAGAACCACTTAATCAGTGGCTCGTCAAGAACACCCCACAGTTTCAAAATCGCGAAATCTTACACTACATCACAATGCCCCCATACTAGACATTGTAGCACGACTTACAATGCAACACATTAAAACCCCAAACAAAAACTAAAAACGGTCCCAAAGCCACTAGGGCCCTAGAAATACACAAAACATATATAATAAAAAAATATAAATAAAAGTTTGAACACATTAAAGACAGATAAAACACGCACAAAAAAAAACGAAAAGTCATGCATGCCATTCACACAACATTCACTCACACACTGTCAGCTGTCAGGTGTTGCAACACCTCTCAAGCAATATTTCCCGTGCTTCGTCTTAGAAGCTACCGGCGGGTATAGCACTAGATCCGGGCGCAAGCATGCCGGCGGGTATTGCACTGCATCCGGGTACAAGTATGCAAAGTTCAGTGAAATAAAAGTGCAACAAAACCGCTCCGGATGAGAAAAATACTGATTTCCTCACACGCTAGTGGTCCTCTAGCTCGCCTTGGCACACGGAGCCTCCATGCAGAGGCCAAGATGCCGCCGATTGAAGGAGATTGCGTCGTGGCGGGCGTTCGTGGCCACAGGAGCCATTGGAGCAACCAAACTTCATAAGTTGTCAAAATCGCGCCGGATTAGAAAAATAATGGTCTCCTCACGTACAGAAAGTCCTGTCCCTTACCTGGGTGCACGGAGCTCCGATGTACAGGCCAGGGGGTCGCTGATGCGTTGGCATTGCGTCAGACGAGCGTTCATGGACGCCGCAGCAGCCGGTGGAACAAAAACTCCCAAAATTTGCCGAAATCGTATTCCCAGCCGGACGCAAAGTAGCCGGGTGGTGCCCTGTGTTGTCCGATGAGCTCCTGGTGAAGTTCGCGGCCAGTAAAGCAGGTTTTCCACGGAATTTTTGAGTTATTTCGCCGAGCCGAGGTGAACAGCCGACCATACCCACCCAGTGTTGCCAGACAAGACAAGACATGGTTCACGACAGCGCTGCGTTGACTTCGGCGATCTCGTTCCGTTTGATGCAACACGGCGATGCTAAAAAGAGCTGAAACGTTCGTGGTGTGTGGTGCGGTGCTTGGAGATAGAAACCCACACTAACACGGAGCGCAAATTGGTTGTTGTGGGGTGCAGGTTCAACGGTTTCAGTCCCGTGGTCGTCAGCTGATCCGGCCCAGCTGGTCCGGGAGGACACAGCGAGCGTTTTTAAAAGTAAATCTTACTTAGTTCCGTTTCAAACTGTGGAAGTATCTCGTCGCATACCGTGAGTAAGAAGCTGTGGGCGTTTTCAACAAAATTACGTCCGGATTGTTGTCCTAAATATGCCGTTTTTATGCTCCGTGTTGGACTGCGTTTGCAGAGCGGCGCACACCGCTCGAGTAGATGATCCGATCCTTCTAACAACCGGTTATACGAAATTTCAGGGAAACTTAAGTCACCACCGATATTTTCCTGTAAATCGCGTGCGAGTTTGTTGCGCTCATCACGCGGCGTGAACAAATTACGGCAATATTTCCTACCTGCCCACAGATGCACGTACTGAGATTTTTTTTACGTAGTGAACGTAGTGCTTTTTCTTCATTTTGGGAAGACGCGTTGGTGCATTTATTATGGTACGATCACTTGAGAGTTGAAAAATTGGAGAGAGCGAGCAAGTTTTTCCAACTTTGTCTCTTTCTCTCTGGCACTGTTCTGTTTCAGTTTAAGTACACTCTTAGAAAAAAGGGTATGGATAGTCCTCCCTTAGGGGAGGAACGGTCTTGTAACCTATGTTCCTTTAGAAAGGGAGAAACGTTCGTCCCTGAAGCAGGGGAGCAAAGTTCCTCCGTCGCCCGCATCTCAATATGGCGTCCCCGAATCGAGCGAATCGAGCCCAATCAGGCTTGACGAGGACGCTACGTCTCTTGTACGGGATGAGAGGAGCAGCAAATAAAAGCATAACACAAGCTTTCCGCGAACTGTGTTTATTTCCGAAGCCAGATTCCCGCCACAGGCGTTTCGAAAGCAGTTACTCAGTCTTCTCGTCGACAGCACTGCGATGTTAAACGGAGACAACCGACACCCAGTTACTTCGCGCTCTTTGCGTCTTACCTTAGGTGTTCCTCGAGTCACAATTCCTTCGTCAACCGCACATCACGGAGAAGGGCAAACTCAATCCGCGAACCAAAAGCCGCTCTCGAAAGAACAAACTCGAAGCCGCTGTTTATCGCGTAGCGTGAAAGGTTGAATCGCTAGTCACCAGATGGCGGGGTTTCGGGGTCAAGCAGAGTAATTGCAAGTAGCTAGGCTAGGTGGCGCAAGGTACCGCCCCATTCATGTTCTACAAAAAATAATTAGCTCTTACCAGGCCACTACTGCGCTTCAGAGCCGCTCTCTGGCGCTTGGGGACCTTGGGGATCCTCTACTATACACACATTGCGCTTATTACAAGCATCAGGTGAACATACATTGAGCACATACACGGCACACACAGATATCAATACAACGGAGCACCACACTAACCCGAACACTACACCCGTGCTCTGCGTTTCCGTTTTTTATACTCGTCGTTTTGAACGTACGGAACTTTTCGATGACTCCCTGAGCAATAAAATATATTCCCAGCATGTTGATTTTTTTTCCAGCAATGCCATACCCCTGAGAGTATTTTAAATGGCTCAGGGGACGAATCTCTTATTAAAAAGTAAACGCTCGATCATGCCGTAATTATTTGAAAGCCAATAAATCAACCGCTCCAATGCGGTTCGAAGCCATGAGTTTGTTTCCCCACACGGCACGTCGTAGCCTGTATTTCTACTGGTTTTGCTATTGGTGCTGTTCGCGCAAAGCTGCATTTGCCGTCTTAAATTAATCTCTGTAGAGCGGATATTCACTCAGCTGGAAGTGATGCTTCACGGGCTGAGAAATCGCTTTTCGATCAACTTGAATGCAGTCAAAGCTGCGACTAGCGGCAGGTACGGAGCTACGCCGTGGCGAGCTCGAAAACTTCTAGCGCTCATCCCAGCGCGCCACTTGGAGGGCAGTGTCTCCAGGAACAGTAGTATATTTAAACAGCAACATAAAGGGTAGCTTTTTTTCCGATTTTACCTACTATTGTTTTTTAATGCTAAAATTAAACACAGTAAATATACGTACTTTCCGTCACGATTTCGTACTGTTGTCCTTTCCCCAGAGCGCAATCGCTGTCGGGGACGATCGCAACCGACAGTCACATTGGCCACTGTACGATAGGAGCTTACCGTTCAGACCAGCGTTGCAACATGACTATCCGCACGTTGATCGATTGCACGTAATCCCTCAAGTGGTATTAAACTTTTTAATGTAAAGCGGAATGTCAACCTGCGACACCCCGCCCCCTCCGATCACGGCCCGACCAGCGGCATCAATGCCCGACAGTTTACGATCTCATTTTCTTGTTACACCACTGATACGCGAACACACGGTCACATCGGCGATAATTCCAGTCTTCTGTTCACAACCCACGACACTGCCATCACGATGTTGCAGCTATATTGTTGACACGCACAAATACAGAACCACGTTGAACGGCGGTTGCACTCGGCATCGGAAAACAGAACCGAACTCGGGACGGAAGGCACCCAGGCAGCCGGCAGCAAAACCTGCCTGTCTTGGACGTAGTTCCTGCGGTTTCCGTAACGTCGAAAACGTCGACACAGTTCCGCGTGGTTTCGCTACCGTAGTTCCGTGCCGCGCGAGTCCCGCAATGCGGAGACGGCCACCCCCCAGTGTACGTGGCGCTGCTGGCACTGCTCCGAAACTTCGCTGTTTCTAGCGGCTTCGTTTGCTCGTTTGATAAAATTAGTGATAAAAACGTCAATGCAACTGAAATGTTCTGCACGTTCAGACTAGAAGACGGAATTACAGGCGGCCTTCGCTGCCGCTGAAGCTCAATAAACTCAACAGCTCTTTATTAAACAACGTGCGCGGCCTGCTCGAAAAACGAAACCGAAAGAAGATGAGTCGGGAGGGCGAAAGCTTTCTCCCGTCTGCCTGGAGAAGGAGAAAAACGTTTCGTTCCTCCCCTTTTCTCGTGTCCGCTTGGGGGCGCGTCAGTAGAAGGGAGGAAGACGCGAGGTTGCTACTTTTTTCCTCCATTTTTTCTTAGAGTGTAGGCATATCCACTAGCACGTAGAGACTGCTTTAAAGCAGGTAAAAGACAGGGAAGCTTAGGACGGCGCGGATTCCTTGTTTCGTGGTTTTCGCAAGCTGACGGAGTAAATGCTTTTGCGAGGTATACAGAATATGCAAGCGATTTTGGTATGCCCGTCATTTGCGTCTCCACAGCAAAGCGAATAAGATGATCTACAAAGGCGCAATCACAAGCCAAGATTTACGATAGCAGTGCGTTTGCTGCGGTGGTCCGTGTCGTTGTATTTTACCGTGCTCTCTGCAACACCGTGTTATTGCGAAAAGCTGGAACGGTCACGGTTTGTGCTGGCTTCCCGGTTGACAGAAACCCGTATCGCCCGCATCGGCACCGAGTGCGCTTGCGATGTTGATGCTCAAGTCTTTCATCCGTGGCTTGTCGCCAGCTGATCCTGCTGCTCAACGGTGAGGAAGCGGCGAGAGTGACCTCTGAAGTGAATGTAAATCCTCGTTCATTCAGTTATCCGGTGTCAAAGTGTGGAAGATGTCCAACGTGTACTGAAGGCGGGAACTACGAGCGTTTTGCCCTGCTTTTATAACCGAAACCAGAGCAACGAGATAACTGCCTTGCGTACTCCAAAATAACGGAAGCAATAAGTTTCAACAGGTCGAGTACGTCACCGGGGATGCAGTCAAGACGGTGCGCACTGTTTAAACGCTTGCAGTATCCAACGAGTGGTACTAGGGAAGCGACGTCAACAGAGAAGGAGCTCGCGATTCAGCGTAGTGCAGTGCTACGGGCCCGTGTATCTTCAAACTTCGGGGTGGTGGCGGTATAAAAAAAAAAAACAACATCAGCGCCCAACACCAGTGTTCACGAAAAACACCGGTCACAAACTCCCAAGCCCCGCCGCTCCACTCGACACCAACACGACATATGACAACAAACTGCATCAAAACGCCCCAAAAGTGAAGGCGTTTGCTCCCGTACAGCAACTAGCGGAAGTGAAGAGTTGGGCAGACGTCCTTCACAAAAATATATAAAAAATGCTTCGGGCAAGGATCATTTTCATTTACTATTGTTACGTAATGACAAAATCCTAATAATTTGTTTTTTCTATCTGGTTCAAGCTAGTCGGACTGCTCATAACACTGGTCAAGCAAGAAAATAACAAAAATTAACTTTTTCATGACCGGTTTAAGAGTTATTGCTAATGTATCGTTATTTGTCTCAACGGACTAGCATTATAGATTTTGTCGCCATACTTATTAAATGCAAACAGTTCTAACGCACGGCTGTCGATTGCGATGTGTTTTGTGTCTTTTTTTATAAATCTGGAATGGCCAGCACCAAAGAGCTCACCCGCACATGTCCAGCTTATATGCGCCGCGGGGAGAAATGAATTTCGAGTAAGAAGCGTCGGGCGTAATGTCGTTGTTGTGTTTCTATACATGTCGGTGCTGTGTAGTACGTGGTGCTGGTGTTGCCTGCGATTTATGTAGGATTGTTGTCTAGTCGTGGTCGTTCGGGGCGTATTAACAGACTGTTTCTAACTTATGTGACTATACTCAACGAGTACCATATAGATCAGCCCTTCGTTCTAACAACACTTTCCTTGGACATATTTCAAGCCTAACACCAAATACCCGGGTATATGACGTTCGTGAGGGAGAGCATTGGAAAATATCAACAAATCGTACAACTTACGGGTTCCGAATGCTAAGGTATCATCTTCCATTTGTTCTAAATAAGCCTCAGAAGCATAATTTGGCAAATATAGAGAGACTGAATCTCAATGCAATTGAGGATTTCTTCCTGCATTCAAAATTCGCTTGTATTGTGGGGTCTTGTTTTTTGTATGTTTCAGTTATCCTTGAGGTACTTGAGGTAGTACGAAAATTATTTTTCGTCCTGTCATGTACCTAAATATGCTATGTGCCTAAATATGTCGTCATGTGCCTTATATATATATATATATATTGTTTTTGCTATCTTTGATAGTGTGATCAACTGATGCTGTGCTTTTTGTTCTTTTTGATTTTTTTTGCTTAATGTTGAAAGCTGAAAACTGAATAATTATACTTTATGTGTAGTATGTCGACGTGTGTCAATTGAAAGGCTGTAGAGGTCTTGTCAAGTCAAACTTTTGACTTTTTGGCCCTGCAGCCTACATCATTTTCTGATGTGAAATAAATGATTGATTGATTGATTGACTGATCTATTGGTAGCCTATTCACGATGCTCTGGCAGCCTGAATTTGGTAATATTTCTAGCCTTATAGCTTTAAATACACAAAAATAATGCAACATGTTATTGCATATTGTGTTAGTACGTATCATTGGCCCTAGTGTGGGAGAGTTTAAAAAAAATTGAAGATTGCCCTACTGAAAAAAACCATTTGAAATTCAAACGGGTGGCAAACTGGTCGCCCGTTTGAATCAAACCTGTCGATCCGTTTGGATCAAACGTGATTATGGGATACGGGTACCCGTTTGGAAACGGTACCCGTTCGACCACGAACCCGCGGAACGAACATCCGCCGCCGTTTAGAAATCCCGGGCACACTCACGATGTCGTCCCCGATGCCGTCGCCGCGGGTGCACCCGGCGTCAGTAGCACGCTTAGCGAAAACCACGAACGCGCGGAACGAACATCCGCCGCCGTTTAGAAATCCCGGGCACACTCACGATGTCGTCCCCAATGCCGTCGCCGCGGGTGCACCAGGCGTCAGTAGCGCGCTTAGCGAAAACCACGAACGCGCGGAACGAACATCCGCCGCCGTTTAGAAATCCCGGGCACACTCACGATGTCGTCCCCGATGCCGTCGCCGCGGGTGCACCAGGCGTCAGTAGCACGCTTAGCGAAAACCACGAACGCGCGGAACGAACATCCGCCGCCGTTTAGAAATCCCGGGCACACTCACGATGTCGTCCCCGATGCCGTCGCCGCGGGTGCACCAGGCGTCAGTAGCACGCTTAGCGAAAACCACGAACGCGCGGAACGAACATCCGCCGCCGTTTAGAAATCCCGGGCACACTCACGATGTCGTCCCCGATGCCGTCGCCGCGGGTGCACCCGGCGTCAGTAGCACGCTTAGCGAAAACCACGAACGCGCGGAACGAACATCCGCCGCCGTTTAGAAATCCCGGGCACACTCACGATGTCGTCCCCGATGCCGTCGCCGCGGGTGCACCAGGCGTCAGTAGCACGCTTAGCGAAAACCACGAACGCGCGGAACGAACATCCGCCGCCGTTTAGAAATCCCGGGCACACTCACGATGTCGTCCCCGATGCCGTCGCCGCGGGTGCACCAGGCGTCAGTAGCACGCTTAGCGAAAACCACGAACGCGCGGAACGAACATCCGCCGCCGTTTAGAAATCCCGGGCACACTCACGATGTCGTCCCCGATGCCGTCGCCGCGGGTGCACCAGGCGTCAGTAGCACGCTTAGCGAAAACCACGAACGCGCGGAACGAACATCCGCCGCCGTTTAGAAATCCCGGGCACACTCACGATGTCGTCCCCGATGCCGTCGCCGCGGGTGCACCAGGCGTCAGTAGCACGCTTAGCGAAAACCACGAACGCGCGGAACGAACATCCGCCGCCGTTTAGAAATCCCGGGCACACTCACGATGTCGTCCCCGATGCCGTCGCCGCGGGTGCACCCGGCGTCAGTAGCACGCTTAGCGAAAACCACGAACGCGCGGAACGAACATCCGCCGCCGTTTAGAAATCCCGGGCACACTCACGATGTCGTCCCCGATGCCGTCGCCGCGGGTGCACCAGGCGTCAGTAGCACGCTTAGCGAAAACCACGAACGCGCGGAACGAACATCCGCCGCCGTTTAGAAATCCCGGGCACACTCACGATGTCGTCCCCGATGCCGTCGCCGCGGGTGCACCAGGCGTCAGTAGCACGCTTAGCGAAAACCACGAACGCGCGGAACGAACATCCGCCGCCGTTTAGAAATCCCGGGCACACTCACGATGTCGTCCCCGATGCCGTCGCCGCGGGTGCACCAGGCGTCAGTAGCACGCTTAGCGAAAACCACGAACGCGCGGAACGAACATCCGCCGCCGTTTAGAAATCCCGGGCACACTCACGATGTCGTCCCCGATGCCGTCGCCGCGGGTGCACCAGGCGTCAGTAGCAGGCTTAGCGAAAACCACGAACGCGCGGAACGAACATCCGCCGCCGTTTAGAAATCCCGGGCACACTCACGATGTCGTCCCCGATGCCGTCGCCGCGGGTGCACCCGGCGTCAGTAGCACGCTTAGCGAAAACCACGAACGCGCGGAACGAACATCCGCCGCCGTTTAGAAATCCCGGGCACACTCACGATGTCGTCCCCGATGCCGTCGCCGCGGGTGCACCAGGCGTCAGTAGCACGGTTAGCGAAAACCACGAACGCGCGGAACGAACATCCGCCGCCGTTTAGAAATCCCGGGCACACTCACGATGTCGTCCCCGATGCCGTCGCCGCGGGTGCACCAGGCGTCAGTAGCACGCTTAGCGAAAACCACGAACGCGCGGAACGAACATCCGCCGCCGTTTAGAAATCCCGGGCACACTCACGACGTCGTCCCCGATGCCGTCGCCGCGGGTGCACCAGGCGTCAGTAGCACGCTTAGCGAAAACCACGAACGCGCGGAACGAACATCCGCCGCCGTTTAGAAATCCCGGGCACACTCACGATGTCGTCCCCGATGCCGTCGCCGCGGGTGCACCAGGCGTCAGTAGCACGCTTAGCGAAAACCACGAACGCGCGGAACGAACATCCGCCGCCGTTTAGAAATCCCGGGCACACTCACGATGTCGTCCCCGATGCCGTCGCCGCGGGTGCACCAGGCGTCAGTAGCACGCTTAGCGAAAACCACGAACGCGCGGAACGAACATCCGCCGCCGTTTAGAAATCCCGGGCACACTCACGATGTCGTCCCCGATGCCGTCGCCGCGGGTGCACCAGGCGTCAGTAGCACGCTTAGCGAAAACCACGAACGCGCGGAACGAACATCCGCCGCCGTTTAGAAATCCCGGGCACACTCACGATGTCGTCCCCGATGCCGTCGCCGCGGGTGCACCAGGCGTCAGTAGCACGCTTAGCGAAAACCACGAACGCGCGGAACGAACATCCGCCGCCGTTTAGAAATCCCGGGCACACTCACGATGTCGTCCCCGATGCCGTCGCCGCGGGTGCACCAGGCGTCAGTAGCACGCTTAGCGAAAACCACGAACGCGCGGAACGAACATCCGCCGCCGTTTAGAAATCCCGGGCACACTCACGACGTCGTCCCCGATGCCGTCGCCGCGGGTGCACCAGGCGTCAGTAGCACGCTTAGCGAAAACCACGAACGCGCGGAACGAACATCCGCCGCCGTTTAGAAATCCCGGGCACACTCACGATGTCGTCCCCGATGCCGTCGCCGCGGGTGCACCAGGCGTCAGTAGCACGCTTAGCGAAAACCACGAACGCGCGGAACGAACATCCGCCGCCGTTTAGAAATCCCGGGCACACTCACGATGTCGTCCCCGATGCCGTCGCCGCGGGTGCACCAGGCGTCAGTAGCACGCTTAGCGAAAACCACGAACGCGCGGAACGAACATCCGCCGCCGTTTAGAAATCCCGGGCACACTCACGATGTCGTCCCCGATGCCGTCGCCGCGGGTGCACCAGGCGTCAGTAGCACGCTTAGCGAAAACCACGAACCCGCGGAACGAACATCCGCCGCCGTTTAGAAATCCCGGGCACACTCACGATGTCGTCCCCGATGCCGTCGCCGCGGGTGCACCCGGCGTCAGTAGCACGCTTAGCGAAAACCACGAACGCACGGAACGAACAATCGCCGCCGTTTAGAAATCCCGGGCACACTCACGATGTCGTCCCCGATGCCGTCGCCGCGGGTGCACCAGGCGTCAGTAGCACGCTTAGCAAAAACCACGAACGCGCGGAACGAACATCCGCCGCCGTTTAGAAATCCCGGGCACACTCACGATGTCGTCCCCGATGCCGTCGCCGCGGGTGCACCCGGCGTCAGTAGCACGCTTAGCGAAAACCACGAACGCGCGGAACGAACATCCGCCGCCGTTTAGAAATCCCGGGCACACTCACGATGTCGTCCCCGATGCCGTCGCCGCGGGTGCACCAGGCGTCAGTAGCACGCTTAGCGAAAACCACGAACGCGCGGAACGAACATCCGCCGCCGTTTAGAAATCCCGGGCACACTCACGATGTCGTCCCCGATGCCGTCGCCGCGGGTGCACCAGGCGTCAGTAGCACGCTTAGCGAAAACCACGAACGCGCGGAACGAACATCCGCCGCCGTTTAGAAATCCCGGGCACACTCACGATGTCGTCCCCGATGCCGTCGCCGCGGGTGCACCAGGCGTCAGTAGCACGCTTAGCGAAAACCACGAACGCGCGGAACGAACATCCGCCGCCGTTTAGAAATCCCGGGCACACTCACGATGTCGTCCCCGATGCCGTCGCCGCGGGTGCACCAGGCGTCAGTAGCACGCTTAGCGAAAACCACGAACGCGCGGAACGAACATCCGCCGCCGTTTAGAAATCCCGGGCACACTCACGATGTCGTCCCCGATGCCGTCGCCGCGGGTGCACCAGGCGTCAGTAGCACGCTTAGCGAAAACCACGAACCCGCGGAACGAACATCCGCCGCCGTTTAGAAATCCCGGGCACACTCACGATGTCGTCCCCGATGCCGTCGCCGCGGGTGCACCCGGCGTCAGTAGCACGCTTAGCGAAAACCACGAACGCACGGAACGAACAATCGCCGCCGTTTAGAAATCCCGGGCACACTCACGATGTCGTCCCCGATGCCGTCGCCGCGGGTGCACCAGGCGTCAGTAGCACGCTTAGCAAAAACCACGAACGCGCGGAACGAACATCCGCCGCCGTTTAGAAATCCCGGGCACACTCACGATGTCGTCCCCGATGCCGTCGCCGCGGGTGCACCCGGCGTCAGTAGCACGCTTAGCGAAAACCACGAACGCGCGGAACGAACATCCGCCGCCGTTTAGAAATCCCGGGCACACTCACGATGTCGTCCCCGATGCCGTCGCCGCGGGTGCACCAGGCGTCAGTAGCACGCTTAGCGAAAACCACGAACGCGCGGAACGAACATCCGCCGCCGTTTAGAAATCCCGGGCACACTCACGATGTCGTCCCCGATGCCGTCGCCGCGGGTGCACCAGGCGTCAGTAGCACGCTTAGCGAAAACCACGAACGCGCGGAACGAACATCCGCCGCCGTTTAGAAATCCCGGGCACACTCACGATGTCGTCCCCGATGCCGTCGCCGCGGGTGCACCAGGCGTCAGTAGCACGCTTAGCGAAAACCACGAACGCGCGGAACGAACATCCGCCGCCGTTTAGAAATCCCGGGCACACTCACGATGTCGTCCCCGATGCCGTCGCCGCGGGTGCACCAGGCGTCAGTAGCACGCTTAGCGAAAACCACGAACGCGCGGAACGAACATCCGCCGCCGTTTAGAAATCCCGGGCACACTCACGATGTCGTCCCCGATGCCGTCGCCGCGGGTGCACCAGGCGTCAGTAGCACGCTTAGCGAAAACCACGAACGCGCGGAACGAACATCCGCCGCCGTTTAGAAATCCCGGGCACACTCACGATGTCGTCCCCGATGCCGTCGCCGCGGGTGCACCAGGCGTCAGTAGCACGCTTAGCGAAAACCACGAACGCGCGGAACGAACATCCGCCGCCGTTTAGAAATCCCGGGCACACTCACGATGTCGTCCCCGATGCCGTCGCCGCGGGTGCACCAGGCGTCAGTAGCACGCTTAGCGAAAACCACGAACGCGCGGAACGAACATCCGCCGCCGTTTAGAAATCCCGGGCACACTCACGATGTCGTCCCCGATGCCGTCGCCGCGGGTGCACCAGGCGTCAGTAGCACGCTTAGCGAAAACCACGAACGCGCGGAACGAACATCCGCCGCCGTTTAGAAATCCCGGGCACACTCACGATGTCGTCCCCGATGCCGTCGCCGCGGGTGCACCAGGCGTCAGTAGCACGCTTAGCGAAAACCACGAACGCGCGGAACGAACATCCGCCGCCGTTTAGAAATCCCGGGCACACTCACGATGTCGTCCCCGATCCGTCGCCGCGGGTGCACCAGGCGTCAGTAGCACGCTTAGCGAAAACCACGAACGCGCGGAACGAACATCCGCCGCCGTTTAGAAATCCCGGGCACACTCACGATGTCGTCCCCGATGCCGTCGCCGCGGGTGCACCAGGCGTCAGTAGCACGCTTAGCGAAAACCACGAACGCGCGGAACGAACATCCGCCGCCGTTTAGAAATCCCGGGCACACTCACGATGTCGTCCCCGATGCCGTCGCCGCGGGTGCACCCGGCGTCAGTAGCACGCTTAGCGAAAACCACGAACGCGCGGAACGAACATCCGCCGCCGTTTAGAAATCCCGGGCACACTCACGATGTCGTCCCCGATGCCGTCGCCGCGGGTGCACCAGGCGTCAGTAGCACGCTTAGCGAAAACCACGAACGCGCGGAACGAACATCCGCCGCCGTTTAGAAATCCCGGGCACACTCACGATGTCGTCCCCGATGCCGTCGCCGCGGGTGCACCAGGCGTCAGTAGCACGCTTAGCGAAAACCACGAACGCGCGGAACGAACATCCGCCGCCGTTTAGAAATCCCGGGCACACTCACGATGTCGTCCCCGATGCCGTCGCCGCGGGTGCACCAGGCGTCAGTAGCACGCTTAGCGAAAACCACGAACGCGCGGAACGAACATCCGCCGCCGTTTAGAAATCCCGGGCACACTCACGATGTCGTCCCCGATGCCGTCGCCGCGGGTGCACCAGGCGTCAGTAGCACGCTTAGCGAAAACCACGAACGCGCGGAACGAACATCCGCCGCCGTTTAGAAATCCCGGGCACACTCACGATGTCGTCCCCGATGCCGTCGCCGCGGGTGCACCAGGCGTCAGTAGCACGCTTAGCGAAAACCACGAACGCGCGGAACGAACATCCGCCGCCGTTTAGAAATCCCGGGCACACTCACGATGTCGTCCCCGATGCCGTCGCCGCGGGTGCACCAGGCGTCAGTAGCACGCTTAGCGAAAACCACGAACGCGCGGAACGAACATCCGCCGCCGTTTAGAAATCCCGGGCACACTCACGATGTCGTCCCCGATGCCGTCGCCGCGGGTGCACCAGGCGTCAGTAGCACGCTTAGCGAAAACCACGAACGCGCGGAACGAACATCCGCCGCCGTTTAGAAATCCCGGGCACACTCACGATGTCGTCCCCGATCCGTCGCCGCGGGTGCACCAGGCGTCAGTAGCACGCTTAGCGAAAACCACGAACGCGCGGAACGAACATCCGCCGCCGTTTAGAAATCCCGGGCACACTCACGATGTCGTCCCCGATGCCGTCGCCGCGGGTGCACCAGGCGTCAGTAGCACGCTTAGCGAAAACCACGAACGCGCGGAACGAACATCCGCCGCCGTTTAGAAATCCCGGGCACACTCACGATGTCGTCCCCGATGCCGTCGCCGCGGGTGCACCCGGCGTCAGTAGCACGCTTAGCGAAAACCACGAACGCGCGGAACGAACATCCGCCGCCGTTTAGAAATCCCGGGCACACTCACGATGTCGTCCCCGATGCCGTCGCCGCGGGTGCACCAGGCGTCAGTAGCAGGCTTAGCGAAAACCACGAACGCGCGGAACGAACATCCGCCGCCGTTTAGAAATCCCGGGCACACTCACGATGTCGTCCCCGATGCCGTCGCCGCGGGTGCACCCGGCGTCAGTAGCACGCTTAGCGAAAACCACGAACGCGCGGAACGAACATCCGCCGCCGTTTAGAAATCCCGGGCACACTCACGATGTCGTCCCCGATGCCGTCGCCGCGGGTGCACCCGGCGTCAGTAGCACGCTTAGCGAAAACCACGAACGCGCGGAACGAACATCCGCCGCCGTTTAGAAATCCCGGGCACACTCACGATGTCGTCCCCGATGCCGTCGCCGCGGGTGCACCAGGCGTCAGTAGCACGCTTAGCGAAAACCACGAACGCGCGGAACGAACATCCGCCGCCGTTTAGAAATCCCGGGCACACTCACGATGTCGTCCCCGATGCCGTCGCCGCGGGTGCACCAGGCGTCAGTAGCACGCTTAGCGAAAACCACGAACGCGCGGAACGAACATCCGCCGCCGTTTAGAAATCCCGGGCACACTCACGATGTCGTCCCCGATGCCGTCGCCGCGGGTGCACCAGGCGTCAGTAGCACGCTTAGCGAAAACCACGAACGCGCGGAACGAACATCCGCCGCCGTTTAGAAATCCCGGGCACACTCACGATGTCGTCCCCGATGCCGTCGCCGCGGGTGCACCAGGCGTCAGTAGCACGCTTAGCGAAAACCACGAACGCGCGGAACGAACATCCGCCGCCGTTTAGAAATCCCGGGCACACTCACGATGTCGTCCCCGATGCCGTCGCCGCGGGTGCACCCGGCGTCAGTAGCACGCTTAGCGAAAACCACGAACGCGCGGAACGAACATCCGCCGCCGTTTAGAAATCCCGGGCACACTCACGATGTCGTCCCCGATGCCGTCGCCGCGGGTGCACCCGGCGTCAGTAGCACGCTTAGCGAAAACCACGAACGCGCGGAACGAACATCCGCCGCCGTTTAGAAATCCCGGGCACACTCACGATGTCGTCCCCGATGCCGTCGCCGCGGGTGCACCCGGCGTCAGTAGCACGCTTAGCGAAAACCAGGAACGCGCGGAACGAACATCCGCCGCCGTTTAGAAATCCCGGGCACACTCACGATGTCGTCCCCGATGCCGTCGCCGCGGGTGCACCAGGCGTCAGTAGCAGGCTTAGCGAAAACCACGAACGCGCGGAACGAACATCCGCCGCCGTTTAGAAATCCCGGGCACACTCACGATGTCGTCCCCGATGCCGTCGCCGCGGGTGCACCCGGCGTCAGTAGCACGCTTAGCGAAAACCACGAACGCGCGGAACGAACATCCGCCGCCGTTTAGAAATCCCGGGCACACTCACGATGTCGTCCCCGATGCCGTCGCCGCGGGTGCACCCGGCGTCAGTAGCACGCTTAGCGAAAACCACGAACGCGCGGAACGAACATCCGCCGCCGTTTAGAAATCCCGGGCACACTCACGATGTCGTCCCCGATGCCGTCGCCGCGGGTGCACCAGGCGTCAGTAGCACGCTTAGCGAAAACCACGAACGCGCGGAACGAACATCCGCCGCCGTTTAGAAATCCCGGGCACACTCACGATGTCGTCCCCGATGCCGTCGCCGCGGGTGCACCAGGCGTCAGTAGCACGCTTAGCGAAAACCACGAACGCGCGGAACGAACATCCGCCGCCGTTTAGAAATCCCGGGCACACTCACGATGTCGTCCCCGATGCCGTCGCCGCGGGTGCACCAGGCGTCAGTAGCACGCTTAGCGAAAACCACGAACGCGCGGAACGAACATCCGCCGCCGTTTAGAAATCCCGGGCACACTCACGATGTCGTCCCCGATGCCGTCGCCGCGGGTGCACCAGGCGTCAGTAGCACGCTTAGCGAAAACCACGAACGCGCGGAACGAACATCCGCCGCCGTTTAGAAATCCCGGGCACACTCACGATGTCGTCCCCGATGCCGTCGCCGCGGGTGCACCAGGCGTCAGTAGCACGCTTAGCGAAAACCACGAACGCGCGGAACGAACATCCGCCGCCGTTTAGAAATCCCGGGCACACTCACGATGTCGTCCCCGATGCCGTCGCCGCGGGTGCACCCGGCGTCAGTAGCACGCTTAGCGAAAACCACGAACGCGCGGAACGAACATCCGCCGCCGTTTAGAAATCCCGGGCACACTCACGATGTCGTCCCCGATGCCGTCGCCGCGGGTGCACCAGGCGTCAGTAGCACGCTTAGCGAAAACCACGAACGCGCGGAACGAACATCCGCCCCCGTTTAGAAATCCCGGGCACACTCACGATGTCGTCCCCGATGCCGTCGCCGCGGGTGCACCAGGCGTCAGTAGCACGCTTAGCGAAAACCACGAACCCGCGGAACGAACATCCGCCGCCGTTTAGAAATCCCGGGCACACTCACGATGTCGTCCCCGATGCCGTCGCCGCGGGTGCACCCGGCGTCAGTAGCACGCTTAGCGAAAACCACGAACGCGCGGAACGAACATCCGCCGCCGTTTAGAAATCCCGGGCACACTCACGATGTCGTCCCCGATGCCGTCGCCGCGGGTGCACCAGGCGTCAGTAGCACGCTTAGCGAAAACCACGAACGCGCGGAACGAACATCCGCCGCCGTTTAGAAATCCCGGGCACACTCACGATGTCGTCCCCGACGCCGTCGCCGCGGGTGCACCAGGCGTCAGTAGCACGCTTAGCGAAAACCACGAACGCGCGGAACGAACATCCGCCGACGTTTAGAAATCCCGGGCACACTCACGATGTCGTCCCCGATGCCGTCGCCGCGGGTGCACCAGGCGTCAGTAGCACGCTTAGCGAAAACCACGAACGCGCGGAACGAACATCCGCCGCCGTTTAGAAATCCCGGGCACACTCACGATGTCGTCCCCGATGCCGTCGCCGCGGGTGCACCAGGCGTCAGTAGCACGCTTAGCGAAAACCACGAACGCGCGGAACGAACATCCGCCGCCGTTTAGAAATCCCGGGCACACTCACGATGTCGTCCCCGACGCCGTCGCCGCGGGTGCACCAGGCGTCAGTAGCACGCTTAGCGAAAACCACGAACGCGCGGAACGAACATCCGCCGACGTTTAGAAATCCCGGGCACACTCACGATGTCGTCCCCGATGCCGTCGCCGCGGGTGCACCAGGCGTCAGTAGCACGCTTAGCGAAAACCACGAACGCGCGGAACGAACATCCGCCGACGTTTAGAAATCCCGGGCACACTCACGATGTCGTCCCCGATGCCGTCGCCGCGGGTGCACCAGGCGTCAGTAGCACGCTTAGCGAAAACCACGAACGCGCGGAACGAACATCCGCCGCCGTTTAGAAATCCCGGGCACACTCACGATGTCGTCCCCGATGCCGTCGCCGCGGGTGCACCAGGCGTCAGTAGCACGCTTAGCGAAAACCACGAACGCGCGGAACGAACATCCGCCGACGTTTAGAAATCCCGGGCACACTCACGATGTCGTCCCCGATGCCGTCGCCGCGGGTGCACCAGGCGTCAGTAGCACGCTTAGCGAAAACCACGAACGCGCGGAACGAACATCCGCCGCCGTTTAGAAATCCCGGGCACACTCACGATGTCGTCCCCGATGCCGTCGCCGCGGGTGCACCAGGCGTCAGTAGCACGCTTAGCGAAAACCACGAACGCGCGGAACGAACATCCGCCGACGTTTAGAAATCCCGGGCACACTCACGATGTCGTCCCCGATGCCGTCGCCGCGGGTGCACCAGGCGTCAGTAGCACGCTTAGCGAAAACCACGAACGCGCGGAACGAACATCCGCCGCCGTTTAGAAATCCCGGGCACACTCACGATGTCGTCCCCGATGCCGTCGCCGCGGGTGCACCAGGCGTCAGTAGCACGCTTAGCGAAAACCACGAACGCGCGGAACGAACATCCGCCGCCGTTTAGAAATCCCGGGCACACTCACGATGTCGTCCCCGATGCCGTCGCCGCGGGTGCACCCGGCGTCAGTAGCACGCTTAGCGAAAACCACGAACGCGCGGAACGAACATCCGCCGCCGTTTAGAAATCCCGGGCACACTCACGACGTCGTCCCCGATGCCGTCGCCGCGGGTGCACCAGGCGTCAGTAGCACGCTTAGCGAAAACCACGAACGCGCGGAACGAACATCCGCCGCCGTTTAGAAATCCCGGGCACACTCACGATGTCGTCATCGATGCCGTCGCCGCGGGTGCACCAGGCGTCAGTAGCACGCTTAGCGAAAACCACGAACGCGCGGAACGAACATCCGCCGCCGTTTAGAAATCCCGGGCACACTCACGATGTCGTCCCCGATGCCGTCGCCGCGGGTGCACCCGGCGTCAGTAGCACGCTTAGCGAAAACCACGAACGCGCGGAACGAACATCCGCCGCCGTTTAGAAATCCCGGGCACACTCACGATGTCGTCCCCGATGCCGTCGCCGCGGGTGCACCAGGCGTCAGTAGCACGCTTAGCGAAAACCACGAACGCGCGGAACGAACATCCGCCGCCGTTTAGAAATCCCGGGCACACTCACGATGTCGTCCCCGATGCCGTCGCCGCGGGTGCACCAGGCGTCAGTAGCACGCTTAGCGAAAACCACGAACGCGCGGAACGAACATCCGCCGCCGTTTAGAAATCCCGGGCACACTCACGATGTCGTCCCCGATGCCGTCGCCGCGGGTGCACCAGGCGTCAGTAGCACGCTTAGCGAAAACCACGAACGCGCGGAACGAACATCCGCCGCCGTTTAGAAATCCCGGGCACACTCACGATGTCGTCCCTGATGCCGTCGCCGCGGGTGCACCAGGCGTCAGTAGCACGCTTAGCGAAAACCACGAACGCGCGGAACGAACATCCGCCGCCGTTTAGAAATCCCGGGCACACTCACGATGTCGTCCCCAATGCCGTCGCCGCGGGTGCACCAGGCGTCAGTAGCACGCTTAGCGAAAACCACGAACGCGCGGAACGAACATCCGCCGCCGTTTAGAAATCCCGGGCACACTCACGATGTCGTCCCCGATGCCGTCGCCGCGGGTGCACCAGGCGTCAGTAGCACGCTTAGCGAAAACCACGAACGCGCGGAACGAACATCCGCCGCCGTTTAGAAATCCCGGGCACACTCACGATGTCGTCCCCGACGCCGTCGCCGCGGGTGCACCAGGCGTCAGTAGCACGCTTAGCGAAAACCACGAACGCGCGGAACGAACATCCGCCGCCGTTTAGAAATCCCGGGCACACTCACGATGTCGTCCCCGATGCCGTCGCCGCGGGTGCACCAGGCGTCAGTAGCACGCTTAGCGAAAACCACGAACGCGCGGAACGAACATCCGCCGCCGTTTAGAAATCCCGGGCACACTCACGATGTCGTCCCCGATGCCGTCGCCGCGGGTGCACCAGGCGTCAGTAGCACGCTTAGCGAAAACCACGAACGCGCGGAACGAACATCCGCCGCCGTTTAGAAATCCCGGGCACACTCACGATGTCGTCCCCGATGCCGTCGCCGCGGGTGCACCAGGCGTCAGTAGCACGCCTAGCGAAAACCACGAACGCGCGGAACGAACATCCGCCGCCGTTTAGAAATCCCGGGCACACTCACGATGTCGTCCCCAATGCCGTCGCCGCGGGTGCACCAGGCGTCAGTAGCACGCTTAGCGAAAACCACGAACGCGCGGAACGAACATCCGCCGCCGTTTAGAAATCCCGGGCACACTCACGATGTCGTCCCCGATGCCGTCGCCGCGGGTGCACCAGGCGTCAGTAGCACGCTTAGCGAAAACCACGAACGCGCGGAACGAACATCCGCCGCCGTTTAGAAATCCCGGGCACACTCACGATGTCGTCCCCGATGCCGTCGCCGCGGGTGCACCAGGCGTCAGTAGCACGCTTAGCGAAAACCACGAACGCGCGGAACGAACATCCGCCGCCGTTTAGAAATCCCGGGCACACTCACGATGTCGTCCCCAATGCCGTCGCCGCGGGTGCACCAGGCGTCAGTAGCACGCTTAGCGAAAACCACGAACGCGCGGAACGAACATCCGCCGCCGTTTAGAAATCCCGGGCACACTCACGATGTCGTCCCCGATGCCGTCGCCGCGGGTGCACCAGGCGTCAGTAGCACGCTTAGCGAAAACCACGAACGCGCGGAACGAACATCCGCCGCCGTTTAGAAATCCCGGGCACACTCACGATGTCGTCCCCAATGCCGTCGCCGCGGGTGCACCAGGCGTCAGTAGCACGCTTAGCGAAAACCACGAACGCGCGGAACGAACATCCGCCGCCGTTTAGAAATCCCGGGCACACTCACGATGTCGTCCCCGATGCCGTCGCCGCGGGTGCACCAGGCGTCAGTAGCACGCTTAGCGAAAACCACGAACGCGCGGAACGAACATCCGCCGCCGTTTAGAAATCCCGGGCACACTCACGATGTCGTCCCCGATGCCGTCGCCGCGGGTGCACCAGGCGTCTGTAGCACGCTTAGCGAAAACCACGAACGCGCGGAACGAACATCCGCCGCCGTTTAGAAATCCCGGGCACACTCACGATGTCGTCCCCAATGCCGTCGCCGCGGGTGCACCAGGCGTCAGTAGCACGCTTAGCGAAAACCACGAACGCGCGGAACGAACATCCGCCGCCGTTTAGAAATCCCGGGCACACTCACGATTTCGTCCCCGATGCCGTCGCCGCGGGTGCACCAGGCGTCAGTAGCACGCTTAGCGAAAACCACGAACGCGCGGAACGAACATCCGCCGCCGTTTAGAAATCCCGGGCACACTCACGATGTCGTCCCCGATGCCGTCGCCGCGGGTGCACCAGGCGTCAGTAGCACGCTTAGCGAAAACCACGAACGCGCGGAACGAACATCCGCCGCCGTTTAGAAATCCCGGGCACACTCACGATGTCGTCCCCGATGCCGTCGCCGCGGGTGCACCAGGCGTCAGTAGCACGCTTAGCGAAAACCACGAACGCGCGGAACGAACATCCGCCGCCGTTTAGAAATCCCGGGCACACTCACGATGTCGTCCCCAATGCCGTCGCCGCGGGTGCACCAGGCGTCAGTAGCACGCTTAGCGAAAACCACGAACGCGCGGAACGAACATCCGCCGCCGTTTAGAAATCCCGGGCACACTCACGATGTCGTCCCCGATGCCGTCGCCGCGGGTGCACCAGGCGTCAGTAGCACGCTTAGCGAAAACCACGAACGCGCGGAACGAACATCCGCCGCCGTTTAGAAATCCCGGGCACACTCACGATGTCGTCCCCAATGCCGTCGCCGCGGGTGCACCAGGCGTCAGTAGCACGCTTAGCGAAAACCACGAACGCGCGGAACGAACATCCGCCGCCGTTTAGAAATCCCGGGCACACTCACGATGTCGTCCCCGATGCCGTCGCCGCGGGTGCACCAGGCGTCAGTAGCACGCTTAGCGAAAACCACGAACGCGCGGAACGAACATCCGCCGACGTTTAGAAATCCCGGGCACACTCACGATGTCGTCCCCGATGCCGTCGCCGCGGGTGCACCAGGCGTCAGTAGCACGCTTAGCGAAAACCACGAACGCGCGGAACGAACATCCGCCGCCGTTTAGAAATCCCGGGCACACTCACGATGTCGTCCCCAATGCCGTCGCCGCGGGTGCACCAGGCGTCAGTAGCACGCTTAGCGAAAACCACGAACGCGCGGAACGAACATCCGCCGCCGTTTAGAAATCCCGGGCACACTCACGATGTCGTCCCCGATGCCGTCGCCGCGGGTGCACCAGGCGTCAGTAGCACGCTTAGCGAAAACCACGAACGCGCGGAACGAACATCCGCCGACGTTTAGAAATCCCGGGCACACTCACGATGTCGTCCCCGATGCCGTCGCCGCGGGTGCACCAGGCGTCAGTAGCACGCTTAGCGAAAACCACGAACGCGCGGAACGAACATCCGCCGCCGTTTAGAAATCCCGGGCACACTCACGATGTCGTCCCCAATGCCGTCGCCGCGGGTGCACCAGGCGTCAGTAGCACGCTTAGCGAAAACCACGAACGCGCGGAACGAACATCCGCCGCCGTTTAGAAATCCCGGGCACACTCACGATGTCGTCCCCGATGCCGTCGCCGCGGGTGCACCAGGCGTCAGTAGCACGCTTAGCGAAAACCACGAACGCGCGGAACGAACATCCGCCGCCGTTTAGAAATCCCGGGCACACTCACGATGTCGTCCCCAATGCCGTCGCCGCGGGTGCACCAGGCGTCAGTAGCACGCTTAGCGAAAACCACGAACGCGCGGAACGAACATCCGCCGCCGTTTAGAAATCCCGGGCACACTCACGATGTCGTCCCCGATGCCGTCGCCGCGGGTGCACCAGGCGTCAGTAGCACGCTTAGCGAAAACCACGAACGCGCGGAACGAACATCCGCCGCCGTTTAGAAATCCCGGGCACACTCACGATGTCGTCCCCGATGCCGTCGCCGCGGGTGCACCAGGCGTCAGTAGCACGCTTAGCGAAAACCACGAACGCGCGGAACGAACATCCGCCGCCGTTTAGAAATCCCGGGCACACTCACGATGTCGTCCCCAATGCCGTCGCCGCGGGTGCACCAGGCGTCAGTAGCACGCTTAGCGAAAACCACGAACGCGCGGAACGAACATCCGCCGCCGTTTAGAAATCCCGGGCACACTCACGATGTCGTCCCCGATGCCGTCGCCGCGGGTGCACCAGGCGTCAGTAGCACGCTTAGCGAAAACCACGAACGCGCGGAACGAACATCCGCCGACGTTTAGAAATCCCGGGCACACTCACGATGTCGTCCCCGATGCCGTCGCCGCGGGTGCACCAGGCGTCAGTAGCACGCTTAGCGAAAACCACGAACGCGCGGAACGAACATCCGCCGCCGTTTAGAAATCCCGGGCACACTCACGATATCGTCCCCGATGCCGTCGCCGCGGGTGCACCCGGCGTCAGTAGCACGCTTAGCGAAAACCACGAACGCGCGGAACGAACATCCGCCGCCGTTTAGAAATCCCGGGCACACTCACGATGTCGTCCCCGATGCCGTCGCCGCGGGTGCACCAGGCGTCAGTAGCACGCTTAGCGAAAACCACGAACGCGCGGAACGAACATCCGCCGCCGTTTAGAAATCCCGGGCACACTCACGATGTCGTCCCCGATGCCGTCGCCGCGGGTGCACCAGGCGTCAGTAGCACGCTTAGCGAAAACCACGAAGGCGCGGAACGAACATCCGCCGCCGTTTAGAAATCCCGGGCACACTCACGATGTCGTCCCCGATGCCGTCGCCGCGGGTGCACCAGGCGTCAGTAGCACGCTTAGCGAAAACCACGAACGCGCGGAACGAACATCCGCCGCCGTTTAGAAATCCCGGGCACACTCACGATGTCGTCCCCAATGCCGTCGCCGCGGGTGCACCAGGCGTCAGTAGCACGCTTAGCGAAAACCACGAACGCGCGGAACGAACATCCGCCGCCGTTTAGAAATCCCGGGCACACTCACGATGTCGTCCCCAATGCCGTCGCCGCGGGTGCACCAGGCGTCTGTAGCACGCTTAGCGAAAACCACGAACGCGCGGAACGAACATCCGCCGCCGTTTAGAAATCCCGGGCACACTCACGATGTCGTCCCCGATGCCGTCGCCGCGGGTGCACCAGGCGTCAGTAGCACGCTTAGCGAAAACCACGAACGCGCGGAACGAACATCCGCCGCCGTTTAGAAATCCCGGGCACACTCACGATGTCGTCCCCGATGCCGTCGCCGCGGGTGCACCAGGCGTCAGTAGCACGCTTAGCGAAAACCACGAACGCGCGGAACGAACATCCGCCGCCGTTTAGAAATCCCGGGCACACTCACGATGTCGTCCCCGATGCCGTCGCCGCGGGTGCACCAGGCGTCAGTAGCACGCTTAGCGAAAACCACGAACGCGCGGAACGAACATCCGCCGCCGTTTAGAAATCCCGGGCACACTCACGATGTCGTCCCCGATGCCGTCGCCGCGGGTGCACCAGGCGTCAGTAGCACGCTTAGCGAAAACCACGAACGCGCGGAACGAACATCCGCCGCCGTTTAGAAATCCCGGGCACACTCACGATGTCGTCCCCGATGCCGTCGCCGCGGGTGCACCAGGCGTCAGTAGCACGCTTAGCGAAAACCACGAACGCGCGGAACGAACATCCGCCGCCGTTTAGAAATCCCGGGCACACTCACGATGTCGTCCGCGATGCCGTCGCCGCGGGTGCACCCGGCGTCAGTAGCACGCTTAGCGAAAACCACGAACGCGCGGAACGAACATCCGCCGCCGTTTAGAAATCCCGGGCACACTCACGATGTCGTCCCCGATGCCGTCGCCGCGGGTGCACCCGGCGTCAGTAGCACGCTTAGCGAAAACCACGAACGCGCGGAACGAACATCCGCCGCCGTTTAGAAATCCCGGGCACACTCACGATGTCGTCCGCGATGCCGTCGCCGCGGGTGCACCAGGCGTCAGTAGCACGCTTAGCGAAAACCACGAACGCGCGGAACGAACATCCGCCGCCGTTTAGAAATCCCGGGCACACTCACGATGTCGTCCCCGATGCCGTCGCCGCGGGTGCACCAGGCGTCAGTAGCACGCTTAGCGAAAACCACGAACGCGCGGAACGAACATCCGCCGCCGTTTAGAAATCCCGGGCACACTCACGATGTCGTCCCCGATGCCGTCGCCGCGGGTGCACCAGGCGTCAGTAGCACGCTTAGCGAAAACCACGAACGCGCGGAACGAACATCCGCCGCCGTTTAGAAATCCCGGGCACACTCACGATGTCGTCCCCTATGCCGTCGCCGCGGGTGCACCAGGCGTCAGTAGCACGCTTAGCGAAAACCACGAACGCGCGGAACGAACATCCGCCGCCGTTTAGAAATCCCGGGCTTCTCACGATGTCGTCCCCGATGCCGTAGCCGCGGGTGCACCAGGCGTCAGTAGCACGCTTAGCGAAAACCACGAACGCGCGGAACGAACATCCGCCGCCGTTTAGAAATCCCGGGCACACTCACGATGTCGTCCCCGATGCCGTCGCCGCGGGTGCACCAGGCGTCAGTAGCACGCTTAGCGAAAACCACGAACGCGCGGAACGAACATCCGCCGCCGTTTAGAAATCCCGGGCACACTCACGATGTCGTCCCCTATGCCGTCGCCGCGGGTGCACCAGGCGTCAGTAGCACGCTTAGCGAAAACCACGAACGCGCGGAACGAACATCCGCCGCCGTTTAGAAATCCCGGGCACACTCACGATGTCGTCCCCTATGCCGTCGCCGCGGGTGCACCAGGCGTCAGTAGCACGCTTAGCGAAAACCACGAACGCGCGGAACGAACATCCGCCGCCGTTTAGAAATCCCGGGCTTCTCACGATGTCGTCCCCGATGCCGTCGCCGCGGGTGCACCCGGCGTCAGTAGCACGCTTAGCGAAAACCACGAACGCGCGGAACGAACATCCGCCGCCGTTTAGAAATCCCGGGCACACTCACGATGTCGTCCCCGATGCCGTCGCCGCGGGTGCACCAGGCGTCAGTAGCACGCTTAGCGAAAACCACGAACGCGCGGAACGAACATCCGCCGCCGTTTAGAAATCCCGGGCACACTCACGATGTCGTCCCCGATGCCGTCGCCGCGGGTGCACCAGGCGTCAGTAGCACGCTTAGCGAAAACCACGAACGCGCGGAACGAACATCCGCCGCCGTTTAGAAATCCCGGGCACACTCACGATGTCGTCCCCGATGCCGTCGCCGCGGGTGCACCAGGCGTCAGTAGCACGCTTAGCGAAAACCACGAACGCGCGGAACGAACATCCGCCGCCGTTTAGAAATCCCGGGCACACTCACGATGTCGTCCCCGATGCCGTCGCCGCGGGTGCACCAGGCGTCAGTAGCACGCTTAGCGAAAACCACGAACGCGCGGAACGAACATCCGCCGCCGTTTAGAAATCCCGGGCACACTCACGATGTCGTCCCCGATGCCGTCGCCGCGGGTGCACCAGGCGTCAGTAGCACGCTTAGCGAAAACCACGAACGCGCGAAACGAACGTCCGCCGACGTTGAGAAATCCCGGGCACACTCACGATGTCGTCCCCGATGCCGTCGCCGCGGGTGCACCAGGCGTCAGTAGCACGCTTAGCGAAAACCACGAACGCGCGGAACGAACATCCGCCGCCGTTTAGAAATCCCGGGCACACTCACGATGTCGTCCCCGATGCCGTCGCCGCGGGTGCACCAGGCGTCAGTAGCACGCTTAGCGAAAACCACGAACGCGCGAAACGAACGTCCGCCGACGTTGAGAAATCCCGGGCACACTCACGATGTCGTCCCCGATGCCGTCGCCGCGGGTGCACCAGGCGTCAGTAGCACGCTTAGCGAAAACCACGAACGCGCGGAACGAACATCCGCCGCCGTTTAGAAATCCCGGGCACACTCACGATATCGTCCCCGATGCCGTCGCCGCGGGTGCACCCGGCGTCAGTAGCACGCTTAGCGAAAACCAAGAACGCGCGGAACGAACATCCGCCGCCGTTTAGAAATCCCGGCCACACTCACGATGTCGTCCCCGATGCCGTCGCCGCGGGTGCACCAGGCGTCAGTAGCACGCTTAGCGAAAACCACGAACGCGCGGAACGAACATCCGCCGCCGTTTAGAAATCCCGGGCACACTCACGATGTCGTCCCCGATGCCGTCGCCGCGGGTGCACCAGGCGTCAGTAGCACGCTTAGCGAAAACCACGAACGCGCGGAACGAACATCCGCCGCCGTTTAGAAATCCCGGGCTTCTCACGATGTCGTCCCCGATGCCGTAGCCGCGGGTGCACCAGGCGTCAGTAGCACGCTTAGCGAAAACCACGAACGCGCGGAACGAACATCCGCCGCCGTTTAGAAATCCCGGGCACACTCACGATGTCGTCCCCGATGCCGTCGCCGCGGGTGCACCAGGCGTCAGTAGCACGCTTAGCGAAAACCACGAACGCGCGGAACGAACATCCGCCGCCGTTTAGAAATCCCGGGCACACTCACGATGTCGTCCCCGATGCCGTCGCCGCGGGTGCACCAGGCGTCAGTAGCACGCTTAGCGAAAACCACGAACGCGCGGAACGAACATCCGCCGCCGTTTAGAAATCCCGGGCACACTCACGATGTCGTCCCCGATGCCGTCGCCGCGGGTGCACCAGGCGTCAGTAGCACGCTTAGCGAAAACCACGAACGCGCGAAACGAACGTCCGCCGACGTTGAGAAATCCCGGGCACACTCACGATGTCGTCCCCGATGCCGTCGCCGCGGGTGCACCAGGCGTCAGTAGCACGCTTAGCGAAAACCACGAACGCGCGGAACGAACATCCGCCGCCGTTTAGAAATCCCGGGCACACTCACGATGTCGTCCCCGATGCCGTCGCCGCGGGTGCACCAGGCGTCAGTAGCACGCTTAGCGAAAACCACGAACGCGCGAAACGAACGTCCGCCGACGTTGAGAAATCCCGGGCACACTCACGATGTCGTCCCCGATGCCGTCGCCGCGGGTGCACCAGGCGTCAGTAGCACGCTTAGCGAAAACCACGAACGCGCGGAACGAACATCCGCCGCCGTTTAGAAATCCCGGGCACACTCACGATATCGTCCCCGATGCCGTCGCCGCGGGTGCACCCGGCGTCAGTAGCACGCTTAGCGAAAACCACGAACGCGCGGAACGAACATCCGCCGCCGTTTAGAAATCCCGGCCACACTCACGATGTCGTCCCCGATGCCGTCGCCGCGGGTGCACCAGGCGTCAGTAGCACGCTTAGCGAAAACCACGAACGCGCGGAACGAACATCCGCCGCCGTTTAGAAATCCCGGGCACACTCACGATGTCGTCCCCGATGCCGTCGCCGCGGGTGCACCAGGCGTCAGTAGCACGCTTAGCGAAAACCACGAACGCGCGGAACGAACATCCGCCGCCGTTTAGAAATCCCGGGCACACTCACGATGTCGTCCCCGATGCCGTCGCCGCGGGTGCACCCGGCGTCAGTAGCACGCTTAGCGAAAACCACGAACGCGCGGAACGAACATCCGCCGCCGTTTAGAAATCCCGGGCACACTCACGATGTCGTCCCCGATGCCGTCGCCGCGGGTGCACCAGGCGTCAGTAGCACGCTTAGCGAAAACCACGAACGCGCGAAACGAACGTCCGCCGACGTTGAGAAATCCCGGGCACACTCACGATGTCGTCCCCGATGCCGTCGCCGCGGGTGCACCAGGCGTCAGTAGCACGCTTAGCGAAAACCACGAACGCGCGGAACGAACATCCGCCGCCGTTTAGAAATCCCGGGCACACTCACGATATCGTCCCCGATGCCGTCGCCGCGGGTGCACCCGGCGTCAGTAGCACGCTTAGCGAAAACCACGAACGCGCGGAACGAACATCCGCCGCCGTTTAGAAATCCCGGCCACACTCACGATGTCGTCCCCGATGCCGTCGCCGCGGGTGCACCAGGCGTCAGTAGCACGCTTAGCGAAAACCACGAACGCGCGGAACGAACATCCGCCGCCGTTTAGAAATCCCGGGCACACTCACGATGTCGTCCCCGATGCCGTCGCCGCGGGTGCACCAGGCGTCAGTAGCACGCTTAGCGAAAACCACGAACGCGCGGAACGAACATCCGCCGCCGTTTAGAAATCCCGGGCACACTCACGATGTCGTCCCCGATGCCGTC
Source organism: Ixodes scapularis (assembly GCF_016920785.2). NCBI lineage: Eukaryota > Metazoa > Arthropoda > Arachnida > Ixodida > Ixodidae > Ixodes > Ixodes scapularis. The sequence goes on along the minus strand of NW_024609951.1, from coordinate 445,243 downwards.
GCCGCGGGTGCACCAGGCGTCAGTAGCACGCTTAGCGAAAACCACGAACGCGCGGAACGAACATCCGCCGCCGTTTAGAAATCCCGGGCACACTCACGATGTCGTCCCCGATGCCGTCGCCGCGGGTGCACCAGGCGTCAGTAGCACGCTTAGCGAAAACCACGAACGCGCGGAACGAACATCCGCCGCCGTTTAGAAATCCCGGGCACACTCACGATGTCGTCCCCGATGCCGTCGCCGCGGGTGCACCAGGCGTCAGTAGCACGCTTAGCGAAAACCACGAACGCGCGGAACGAACATCCGCCGCCGTTTAGAAATCCCGGGCACACTCACGATGTCGTCCCCGATGCCGTCGCCGCGGGTGCACCAGGCGTCAGTAGCACGCTTAGCGAAAACCACGAACGCGCGGAACGAACATCCGCCGCCGTTTAGAAATCCCGGGCACACTCACGATGTCGTCCCCGATGCCGTCGCCGCGGGTGCACCCGGCGTCAGTAGCACGCTTAGCGAAAACCACGAACGCGCGGAACGAACATCCGCCGCCGTTTAGAAATCCCGGGCACACTCACGATGTCGTCCCCGATGCCGTCGCCGCGGGTGCACCAGGCGTCAGTAGCACGCTTAGCGAAAACCACGAACGCGCGGAACGAACATCCGCCGCCGTTTAGAAATCCCGGGCACACTCACGATGTCGTCCCCGATGCCGTCGCCGCGGGTGCACCAGGCGTCAGTAGCACGCTTAGCGAAAACCACGAACGCGCGGAACGAACATCCGCCGCCGTTTAGAAATCCCGGGCACACTCACGATGTCGTCCCCGATGCCGTCGCCGCGGGTGCACCAGGCGTCAGTAGCACGCTTAGCGAAAACCACGAACGCGCGGAACGAACATCCGCCGCCGTTTAGAAATCCCGGGCACACTCACGATGTCGTCCCCGATGCCGTCGCCGCGGGTGCACCAGGCGTCAGTAGCACGCTTAGCGAAAACCACGAACGCGCGGAACGAACATCCGCCGCCGTTTAGAAATCCCGGGCACACTCACGATGTCGTCCCCGATGCCGTCGCCGCGGGTGCACCCGGCGTCAGTAGCACGCTTAGCGAAAACCACGAACGCGCGGAACGAACATCCGCCTTCGTTTAGAAATCCCGGGCACACTCACGATGTCGTCCCCGATGCCGTCGCCGCGGGTGCACCCGGCGTCAGTAGCACGCTTAGCGAAAACCACGAACGCGCGGAACGAACATCCGCCGCCGTTTAGAAATCCCGGGCACACTCACGATGTCGTCCCCGATGCCGTCGCCGCGGGTGCACCAGGCGTCAGTAGCACGCTTAGCGAAAACCACGAACGCGCGGAACGAACATCCGCCGCCGTTTAGAAATCCCGGGCACACTCACGATGTCGTCCCCGATGCCGTCGCCGCGGGTGCACCCGGCGTCAGTAGCACGCTTAGCGAAAACCACGAACGCGCGGAACGAACATCCGCCGCCGTTTAGAAATCCCGGGCACACTCACGATGTCGTCCCCGATGCCGTCGCCGCGGGTGCACCAGGCGTCAGTAGCACGCTTAGCGAAAACCACGAACGCGCGGAACGAACATCCGCCGCCGTTTAGAAATCCCGGGCACACTCACGATGTCGTCCCCGATGCCGTCGCCGCGGGTGCACCAGGCGTCAGTAGCACGCTTAGCGAAAACCACGAACGCGCGGAACGAACATCCGCCGCCGTTTAGAAATCCCGGGCACACTCACGATGTCGTCCCCGATGCCGTCGCCGCGGGTGCACCCGGCGTCAGTAGCACGCTTAGCGAAAACCACGAACGCGCGGAACGAACATCCGCCGCCGTTTAGAAATCCCGGGCACACTCACGATGTCGTCCCCGATGCCGTCGCCGCGGGTGCACCAGGCGTCAGTAGCACGCTTAGCGAAAACCACGAACGCGCGGAACGAACATCCGCCGCCGTTTAGAAATCCCGGGCACACTCACGATGTCGTCCCCGATGCCGTCGCCGCGGGTGCACCCGGCGTCAGTAGCGCGCTTAGCGAAAACCACGAACGCGCGGAACGAACATCCGCCGCTGTTTAGAAATCCCGGGCACACTCACGATGTCGTCCCCGATGCCGTCGCCGCGGGTGCACCAGGCGTCAGTAGCACGCTTAGCGAAAACCACGAACGCGCGGAACGAACATCCGCCGCCGTTTAGAAATCCCGGGCACACTCACGATGTCGTCCCCGATGCCGTCGCCGCGGGTGCACCAGGCGTCAGTAGCACGCTTAGCGAAAACCACGAACGCGCGGAACGAACATCCGCCGCCGTTTAGAAATCCCGGGCACACTCACGATGTCGTCCCCGATGCCGTCGCCGCGGGTGCACCAGGCGTCAGTAGCACGCTTAGCGAAAACCACGAACGCGCGGAACGAACATCCGCCGCCGTTTAGAAATCCCGGGCACACTCACGATGTCGTCCCCGATGCCGTCGCCGCGGGTGCACCAGGCGTCAGTAGCACGCTTAGCGAAAACCACGAACGCGCGGAACGAACATCCGCCGCCGTTTAGAAATCCCGGGCACACTCACGATGTCGTCCCCGATGCCGTCGCCGCGGGTGCACCCGGCGTCAGTAGCACGCTTAGCGAAAACCACGAACGCGCGGAACGAACATCCGCCGCCGTTTAGAAATCCCGGGCACACTCACTATGTCGTCCCCGATGCCGTCGCCGCGGGTGCACCCGGCGTCAGTAGCACGCTTAGCGAAAACCACGAACGCGCGGAACGAACATCCGCCGCCGTTTAGAAATCCCGGGCACACTCACGATGTCGTCCCCGATGCCGTCGCCGCGGGTGCACCAGGCGTCAGTAGCACGCTTAGCGAAAACCACGAGCGCGCGGAACGAACATCCGCCGCCGTTTAGAAATCCCGGGCACACTCACGATGTCGTCCCCGATGCCGTCGCCGCGGGTGCACCCGGCGTCAGTAGCACGCTTAGCGAAAACCACGAACGCGCGGAACGAACATCCGCCGCCGTTTAGAAATCCCGGGCACACTCACGATGTCGTCCCCGATGCCGTCGCCGCGGGTGCACCAGGCGTCAGTAGCACGCTTAGCGAAAACCACGAACGCGCGGAACGAACATCCGCCGCCGTTTAGAAATCCCGGGCACACTCACGATGTCGTCCCCGATGCCGTCGCCGCGGGTGCACCAGGCGTCAGTAGCACGCTTAGCGAAAACCACGAACGCGCGGAACGAACATCCGCCGCCGTTTAGAAATCCCGGGCACACTCACGATGTCGTCCCCGATGCCGTCGCCGCGGGTGCACCAGGCGTCAGTAGCACGCTTAGCGAAAACCACGAACGCGCGGAACGAACATCCGCCGCCGTTTAGAAATCCCGGGCACACTCACGATGTCGTACCGATGCCGTCGCCGCGGGTGCACCAGGCGTCAGTAGCACGCTTAGCGAAAACCACGAACGCGCGGAACGAACATCCGCCGCCGTTTAGAAATCCCGGGCACACTCACGATGTCGTCCCCGATGCCGTCGCCGCGGGTGCACCAGGCGTCAGTAGCACGCTTAGCGAAAACCACGAACGCGCGGAACGAACATCCGCCGCCGTTTAGAAATCCCGGGCACACTCACGATGTCGTCCCCGATGCCGTCGCCGCGGGTGCACCAGGCGTCAGTAGCACGCTTAGCGAAAACCACGAACGCGCGGAACGAACATCCGCCGCCGTTTAGAAATCCCGGGCACACTCACGATGTCGTCCCCGATGCCGTCGCCGCGGGTGCACCAGGCGTCAGTAGCACGCTTAGCGAAAACCACGAACGCGCGGAACGAACATCCGCCGCCGTTTAGAAATCCCGGGCACACTCACGATGTCGTCCCCGATGCCGTCGCCGCGGGTGCACCAGGCGTCAGTAGCACGCTTGGCGAAAACCACGAACGCGCGGAACGAACATCCGCCGCCGTTTAGAAATCCCGGGCACACTCACTATGTCGTCCCCGATGCCGTCGCCGCGGGTGCACCCGGCGTCAGTAGCACGCTTAGCGAAAACCACGAACGCGCGGAACGAACATCCGCCGCCGTTTAGAAATCCCGGGCACACTCACGATGTCGTCCCCGATGCCGTCGCCGCGGGTGCACCCGGCGTCAGTAGCACGCTTAGCGAAAACCACGAACGCGCGGAACGAACATCCGCCGCCGTTTAGAAATCCCGGGCACACTCACGATGTCGTACCGATGCCGTCGCCGCGGGTGCACCAGGCGTCAGTAGCACGCTTAGCGAAAACCACGAACGCGCGGAACGAACATCCGCCGCCGTTTAGAAATCCCGGGCACACTCACGATGTCGTCCCCGATGCCGTCGCCGCGGGTGCACCAGGCGTCAGTAGCACGCTTAGCGAAAACCACGAACGCGCGGAACGAACATCCGCCGCCGTTTAGAAATCCCGGGCACACTCACGATGTCGTCCCCGATGCCGTCGCCGCGGGTGCACCAGGCGTCAGTAGCACGCTTAGCGAAAACCACGAACGCGCGGAACGAACATCCGCCGCCGTTTAGAAATCCCGGGCACACTCACGATGTCGTCCCCGATGCCGTCGCCGCGGGTGCACCAGGCGTCAGTAGCACGCTTAGCGAAAACCACGAACGCGCGGAACGAACATCCGCCGCCGTTTAGAAATCCCGGGCACACTCACGATGTCGTCCCCGATGCCGTCGCCGCGGGTGCATCCGGCGTCAGTAGCACGCTTAGCGAAAACCACGAACGCGCGGAACGAACATCCGCCGCCGTTTAGAAATCCCGGGCACACTCACGATGTCGTCCCCGATGCCGTCGCCGCGGGTGCACCCGGCGTCAGTAGCACGCTTAGCGAAAACCACGAACGCGCGGAACGAACATCCGCCGCCGTTTAGAAATCCCGGGCACACTCACGATGTCGTCCCCGATGCCGTCGCCGCGGGTGCACCAGGCGTCAGTAGCACGCTTAGCGAAAACCACGAACGCGCGGAACGAACATCCGCCGCCGTTTAGAAATCCCGGGCACACTCACGATGTCGTCCCCGATGCCGTCGCCGCGGGTGCACCCGGCGTCAGTAGCACGCTTAGCGAAAACCACGAACGCGCGGAACGAACATCCGCCGCCGTTTAGAAATCCCGGGCACACTCACGATGTCGTCCCCGATGCCGTCGCCGCGGGTGCACCCGGCGTCAGTAGCACGCTTAGCGAAAACCACGAACGCGCGGAACGAACATCCGCCGCCGTTTAGAAATCCCGGGCACACTCACGATGTCGTCCCCGATGCCGTCGCCGCGGGTGCACCAGGCGTCAGTAGCACGCTTAGCGAAAACCACGAACGCGCGGAACGAACATCCGCCGCCGTTTAGAAATCCCGGGCACACTCACGATGTCGTCCCCGATGCCGTCGCCGCGGGTGCACCCGGCGTCAGTAGCACGCTTAGCGAAAACCACGAACGCGCGGAACGAACATCCGCCGCCGTTTAGAAATCCCGGGCACACTCACGATGTCGTCCCCGATGCCGTCGCCGCGGGTGCACCCGGCGTCAGTAGCACGCTTAGCGAAAACCACGAACGCGCGGAACGAACATCCGCCGCCGTTTAGAAATCCCGGGCACACTCACGATGTCGTCCCCGATGCCGTCGCCGCGGGTGCACCAGGCGTCAGTAGCACGCTTAGCGAAAACCACGAACGCGCGGAACGAACATCCGCCGCCGTTTAGAAATCCCGGGCACACTCACGATGTCGTCCCCGATGCCGTCGCCGCGGGTGCACCAGGCGTCAGTAGCACGCTTAGCGAAAACCACGAACGCGCGGAACGAACATCCGCCGCCGTTTAGAAATCCCGGGCACACTCACGATGTCGTCCCCGATGCCGTCGCCGCGGGTGCACCAGGCGTCAGTAGCACGCTTAGCGAAAACCACGAACGCGCGGAACGAACATCCGCCGCCGTTTAGAAATCCCGGGCACACTCACGATGTCGTCCCCGATGCCGTCGCCGCGGGTGCACCAGGCGTCAGTAGCACGCTTAGCGAAAACCACGAACGCGCGGAACGAACATCCGCCGCCGTTTAGAAATCCCGGGCACACTCACGATGTCGTCCCCGATGCCGTCGCCGCGGGTGCACCAGGCGTCAGTAGCACGCTTAGCGAAAACCACGAACGCGCGGAACGAACATCCGCCGCCGTTTAGAAATCCCGGGCACACTCACGATGTCGTCCCCGATGCCGTCGCCGCGGGTGCACCAGGCGTCAGTAGCACGCTTAGCGAAAACCACGAACGCGCGGAACGAACATCCGCCGCCGTTTAGAAATCCCGGGCACACTCACGATGTCGTCCCCGATGCCGTCGCCGCGGGTGCACCCGGCGTCAGTAGCACGCTTAGCGAAAACCACGAACGCGCGGAACGAACATCCGCCGCCGTTTAGAAATCCCGGGCACACTCACGATGTCGTCCCCGATGCCGTCGCCGCGGGTGCACCCGGCGTCAGTAGCACGCTTAGCGAAAACCACGAACGCGCGGAACGAACATCCGCCGCCGTTTAGAAATCCCGGGCACACTCACGATGTCGTCCCCGATGCCGTCGCCGCGGGTGCACCAGGCGTCAGTAGCACGCTTAGCGAAAACCAAGAACGCGCGGAACGAACATCCGCCGCCGTTTAGAAATCCCGGGCACACTCACGATGTCGTCCCCGATGCCGTCGCCGCGGGTGCACCCGGCGTCAGTAGCACGCTTAGCGAAAACCACGAACGCGCGGAACGAACATCCGCCGCCGTTTAGAAATCCCGGGCACACTCACGATGTCGTCCCCGATGCCGTCGCCGCGGGTGCACCAGGCGTCAGTAGCACGCTTAGCGAAAAACACGAACGCGCGGAACGAACATCCGCCGCCGTTTAGAAATCCCGGGCACACTCACGATGTCGTCCCCGATGCCGTCGCCGCGGGTGCACCCGGCGTCAGTAGCACGCTTAGCGAAAACCACGAACGCGCGGAACGAACATCCGCCGCCGTTTAGAAATCCCGGGCACACTCACGATGTCGTCCCCGATGCCGTCGCCGCGGGTGCACCAGGCGTCAGTAGCACGCTTAGCGAAAAACACGAACGCGCGGAACGAACATCCGCCGCCGTTTAGAAATCCCGGGCACACTCACGATGTCGTCCCCGATGCCGTCGCCGCGGGTGCACCAGGCGTCAGTAGCACGCTTAGCGAAAACCACGAACGCGCGGAACGAACATCCGCCGCCGTTTAGAAATCCCGGGCACACTCACGATGTCGTCCCCGATGCCGTCGCCGCGGGTGCACCAGGCGTCAGTAGCACGCTTAGCGAAAACCACGAACGCGCGGAACGAACATCCGCCGCCGTTTAGAAATCCCGGGCACACTCACGATGTCGTCCCCGATGCCGTCGCCGCGGGTGCACCAGGCGTCAGTAGCACGCTTAGCGAAAACCACGAACGCGCGGAACGAACATCCGCCGCCGTTTAGAAATCCCGGGCACACTCACAATGTCGTCCCCGATGCCGTCGCCGCGGGTGCACCAGGCGTCAGTAGCACGCTTAGCGAAAACCACGAACGCGCGGAACGAACATCCGCCGCCGTTTAGAAATCCCGGGCACACTCACGATGTCGTCCCCGATGCCGTCGCCGCGGGTGCACCAGGCGTCAGTAGCACGCTTAGCGAAAACCACGAACGCGCGGAACGAACATCCGCCGCCGTTTAGAAATCCCGGGCACACTCACGATGTCGTCCCCGATGCCGTCGCCGCGGGTGCACCAGGCGTCAGTAGCACGCTTAGCGAAAACCACGAACGCGCGGAACGAACATCCGCCGCCGTTTAGAAATCCTGGGCACACTCACGATGTCGTCCCCGATGCCGTCGCCGCGGGTGCACCCGGCGTCAGTAGCACGCTTAGCGAAAACCACGAACGCGCGGAACGAACATCCGCCGCCGTTTAGAAATCCCGGGCACACTCACGATGTCGTCCCCGATGCCGTCGCCGCGGGTGCACCAGGCGTCAGTAGCACGCTTAGCGAAAACCACGAACGCGCGAAACGAACGTCCGCCGACGTTGAGAAATCCCGGGCACACTCACGATGTCGTCCCCGATGCCGTCGCCGCGGGTGCACCAGGCGTCAGTAGCACGCTTAGCGAAAACCACGAACGCGCGGAACGAACATCCGCCGCCGTTTAGAAATCCCGGGCACACTCACGATGTCGTCCCCGATGCCGTCGCCGCGGGTGCACCCGGCGTCAGTAGCACGCTTAGCGAAAACCACGAACGCGCGGAACGAACATCCGCCGCCGTTTAGGAATCCCGGGCACACTCACGATGTCGTCCCCGATGCCGTCGCCGCGGGTGCACCAGGCGTCAGTAGCACGCTTAGCGAAAACCACGAACGCGCGGAACGAACATCCGCCGCCGTTTAGAAATCCCGGGCACACTCACGATGTCGTCCCCGATGCCGTCGCCGCGGGTGCACCAGGCGTCAGTAGCACGCTTAGCGAAAACCACGAACGCGCGGAACGAACATCCGCCGCCGTTTAGAAATCCCGGGCACACTCACGATGTCGTCCCCGATGCCGTCGCCGCGGGTGCACCAGGCGTCAGTAGCACGCTTAGCGAAAACCACGAACGCGCGGAACGAACATCCGCCGCCGTTTAGAAATCCCGGGCACACTCACGATGTCGTCCCCGATGCCGTCGCCGCGGGTGCACCAGGCGTCAGTAGCACGCTTAGCGAAAACCACGAACGCGCGGAACGAACATCCGCCGCCGTTTAGAAATCCCGGGCACACTCACGATGTCGTCCCCGATGCCGTCGCCGCGGGTGCACCAGGCGTCAGTAGCACGCTTAGCGAAAACCACGAACGCGCGGAACGAACATCCGCCGCCGTTTAGAAATCCCGGGCACACTCACGATGTCGTCCCCGATGCCGTCGCCGCGGGTGCACCAGGCGTCAGTAGCACGCTTAGCGAAAACCACGAACGCGCGGAACGAACATCCGCCGCCGTTTAGAAATCCCGGGCACACTCACGATGTCGTCCCCGATGCCGTCGCCGCGGGTGCACCAGGCGTCAGTAGCACGCTTAGCGAAAACCACGAACGCGCGGAACGAACATCCGCCGCCGTTTAGAAATCCCGGGCACACTCACGATGTCGTCCCCGATGCCGTCGCCGCGGGTGCACCCGGCGTCAGTAGCACGCTTAGCGAAAACCACGAACGCGCGGAACGAACATCCGCCGCCGTTTAGAAATCCCGGGCACACTCACGATGTCGTCCCCGATGCCGTCGCCGCGGGTGCACCAGGCGTCAGTAGCACGCTTAGCGAAAACCACGAACGCGCGGAACGAACATCCGCCGCCGTTTAGAAATCCCGGGCACACTCACGATGTCGTCCCCGATGCCGTCGCCGCGGGTGCACCCGGCGTCAGTAGCACGCTTAGCGAAAACCACGAACGCGCGGAACGAACATCCGCCGCCGTTTAGAAATCCCGGGCACACTCACGATGTCGTCCCCGATGCCGTCGCCGCGGGTGCACCAGGCGTCAGTAGCACGCTTAGCGAAAACCACGAACGCGCGGAACGAACATCCGCCGCCGTTTAGAAATCCCGGGCACACTCACGATGTCGTCCCCGATGCCGTCGCCGCGGGTGCACCAGGCGTCAGTAGCACGCTTAGCGAAAACCACGAACGCGCGGAACGAACATCCGCCGCCGTTTAGAAATCCCGGGCACACTCACGATGTCGTCCCCGATGCCGTCGCCGCGGGTGCACCAGGCGTCAGTAGCACGCTTAGCGAAAACCACGAACGCGCGGAACGAACATCCGCCGCCGTTTAGAAATCCCGGGCACACTCACGATGTCGTCCCCGATGCCGTCGCCGCGGGTGCACCAGGCGTCAGTAGCACGCTTAGCGAAAAACACGAACGCGCGGAACGAACATCCGCCGCCGTTTAGAAATCCCGGGCACACTCACGATGTCGTCCCCGATGCCGTCGCCGCGGGTGCACCAGGCGTCAGTAGCACGCTTAGCGAAAACCACGAACGCGCGGAACGAACATCCGCCGCCGTTTAGAAATCCCGGGCACACTCACGATGTCGTCCCCGATGCCGTCGCCGCGGGTGCACCAGGCGTCAGTAGCACGGTTAGCGAAAACCACGAACGCGCGGAACGAACATCCGCCGCCGTTTAGAAATCCCGGGCACACTCACGATGTCGTCCCCGATGCCGTCGCCGCGGGTGCACCAGGCGTCAGTAGCACGCTTAGCGAAAACCACGAACGCGCGGAACGAACATCCGCCGCCGTTTAGAAATCCCGGGCACACTCACGATGTCGTCCCCGATGCCGTCGCCGCGGGTGCACCCGGCGTCAGTAGCACGCTTAGCGAAAACCACGAACGCGCGGAACGAAGAACCGCCGCCGTTTAGAAATCCCGGGCACACTCACGATGTCGTCCCCGATGCCGTCGCCGCGGGTGCACCAGGCGTCAGTAGCACGCTTAGCGAAAACCACGAACGCGCGGAACGAACATCCGCCGCCGTTTAGAAATCCCGGGCACACTCACGATGTCGTCCCCGATGCCGTCGCCGCGGGTGCACCAGGCGTCAGTAGCACGCTTAGCGAAAACCACGAACGCGCGGAACGAACATCCGCCGCCGTTTAGAAATCCCGGGCACACTCACGATGTCGTCCCTGATGCCGTCGCCGCGGGTGCACCAGGCGTCAGTAGCACGCTTAGCGAAAACCACGAACGCGCGGAACGAACATCCGCCGCCGTTTAGAAATCCCGGGCACACTCACGATGTCGTCCCCGATGCCGTCGCCGCGGGTGCACCAGGCGTCAGTAGCACGCTTAGCGAAAACCACGAACGCGCGGAACGAACATCCGCCGCCGTTTAGAAATCCCGGGCACACTCACGATGTCGTCCCCGATGCCGTCGCCGCGGGTGCACCAGGCGTCAGTAGCACGCTTAGCGAAAACCACGAACGCGCGGAACGAACATCCGCCGCCGTTTAGAAATCCCGGGCACACTCACAATGTCGTCCCCGATGCCGTCGCCGCGGGTGCACCAGGCGTCAGTAGCACGCTTAGCGAAAACCACGAACGCGCGGAACGAACATCCGCCGCCGTTTAGAAATCCCGGGCACACTCACGATGTCGTCCCCGATGCCGTCGCCGCGGGTGCACCAGGCGTCAGTAGCACGGTTAGCGAAAACCACGAACGCGCGGAACGAACATCCGCCGCCGTTTAGAAATCCCGGGCACACTCACGATGTCGTCCCCGATGCCGTCGCCGCGGGTGCACCAGGCGTCAGTAGCACGCTTAGCGAAAACCACGAACGCGCGGAACGAACATCCGCCGCCGTTTAGAAATCCCGGGCACACTCACGATGTCGTCCCCGATGCCGTCGCCGCGGGTGCACCCGGCGTCAGTAGCACGCTTAGCGAAAACCACGAACGCGCGGAACGAAGAACCGCCGCCGTTTAGAAATCCCGGGCACACTCACGATGTCGTCCCCGATGCCGTCGCCGCGGGTGCACCAGGCGTCAGTAGCACGCTTAGCGAAAACCACGAACGCGCGGAACGAACATCCGCCGCCGTTTAGAAATCCCGGGCACACTCACGATGTCGTCCCCGATGCCGTCGCCGCGGGTGCACCAGGCGTCAGTAGCACGCTTAGCGAAAACCACGAACGCGCGGAACGAACATCCGCCGCCGTTTAGAAATCCCGGGCACACTCACGATGTCGTCCCTGATGCCGTCGCCGCGGGTGCACCAGGCGTCAGTAGCACGCTTAGCGAAAACCACGAACGCGCGGAACGAACATCCGCCGCCGTTTAGAAATCCCGGGCACACTCACGATGTCGTCCCCGATGCCGTCGCCGCGGGTGCACCAGGCGTCAGTAGCACGCTTAGCGAAAACCACGAACGCGCGGAACGAACATCCGCCGCCGTTTAGAAATCCCGGGCACACTCACGATGTCGTCCCCGATGCCGTCGCCGCGGGTGCACCAGGCGTCAGTAGCACGCTTAGCGAAAACCACGAACGCGCGAAACGAACGTCCGCCGACGTTGAGAAATCCCGGGCACACTCACGATGTCGTCCCCGATGCCGTCGCCGCGGGTGCACCAGGCGTCAGTAGCACGCTTAGCGAAAACCACGAACGCGCGGAACGAACATCCGCCGCCGTTTAGAAATCCCGGGCACACTCACGATGTCGTCCCCGATGCCGTCGCCGCGGGTGCACCAGGCGTCAGTAGCACGCTTAGCGAAAACCACGAACGCGCGAAACGAACGTCCGCCGACGTTGAGAAATCCCGGGCACACTCACGATGTCGTCCCCGATGCCGTCGCCGCGGGTGCACCAGGCGTCAGTAGCACGCTTAGCGAAAACCACGAACGCGCGGAACGAACATCCGCCGCCGTTTAGAAATCCCGGGCACACTCACGATGTCGTCCCCGATGCCGTCGCCGCGGGTGCACCAGGCGTCAGTAGCACGCTTAGCGAAAACCACGAACGCGCGAAACGAACGTCCGCCGACGTTGAGAAATCCCGGGCACACTCACGATGTCGTCCCCGATGCCGTCGCCGCGGGTGCACCAGGCGTCAGTAGCACGCTTAGCGAAAACCACGAACGCGCGGAACGAACATCCGCCGCCGTTTAGAAATCCCGGGCACACTCACGATGTCGTCCCCGATGCCGTCGCCGCGGGTGCACCAGGCGTCAGTAGCACGCTTAGCGAAAACCACGAACGCGCGAAACGAACGTCCGCCGACGTTGAGAAATCCCGGGCACACTCACGATGTCGTCCCCGATGCCGTCGCCGCGGGTGCACCAGGCGTCAGTAGCACGCTTAGCGAAAACCACGAACGCGCGGAACGAACATCCGCCGCCGTTTAGAAATCCCGGGCACACTCACGATGTCGTCCCCGATGCCGTCGCCGCGGGTGCACCAGGCGTCAGTAGCACGCTTAGCGAAAACCACGAACGCGCGAAACGAACGTCCGCCGACGTTGAGAAATCCCGGGCACACTCACGATGTCGTCCCCGATGCCGTCGCCGCGGGTGCACAAGGCGTCAGTAGCACGCTTAGCGAAAACCACGAACGCGCGGAACGAACATCCGCCGCCGTTTAGAAATCCCGGGCACACTCACGATGTCGTCCCCGATGCCGTCGCCGCGGGTGCACCAGGCGTCAGTAGCACGCTTAGCGAAAACGACGAACGCGCGAAACGAACGTCCGCCGACGTTGAGAAATCCCGGGCACACTCACGATGTCGTCCCCGATGCCGTCGCCGCGGGTGCACCAGGCGTCAGTAGCACGCTTAGCGAAAACCACGAACGCGCGGAACGAACATCCGCCGCCGTTTAGAAATCCCGGGCACACTCACGATGTCGTCCCCGATGCCGTCGCCGCGGGTGCACCAGGCGTCAGTAGCACGCTTAGCGAAAACCACGAACGCGCGGAACGAACATCCGCCGCCGTTTAGAAATCCCGGGCACACTCACGATGTCGTCCCCGATGCCGTCGCCGCGGGTGCACCAGGCGTCAGTAGCACGCTTAGCGAAAACCACGAACGCGCGGAACGAACATCCGCCGCCGTTTAGAAATCCCGGGCACACTCACGATGTCGTCCCTGATGCCGTCGCCGCGGGTGCACCAGGCGTCAGTAGCACGCTTAGCGAAAACCACGAACGCGCGGAACGAACATCCGCCGCCGTTTAGAAATCCCGGGCACACTCACGATGTCGTCCCCGATGCCGTCGCCGCGGGTGCACCAGGCGTCAGTAGCACGCTTAGCGAAAACCACGAACGCGCGAAACGAACGTCCGCCGACGGTGAGAAATCTTGGGCACAGTCTTTTTCGCTCGCTGGATGCTTCTGAAGACGGACGAACAAAGGGGCGTAAGGAACAGGTGACTGAAAAATATATTCTTTTCATCTGCACACCCAGCTGCCTGGAAGATACAAGTCGCACACATGGAACGAGGAGCTGAGACTGAGCGTTCGTTCCTGGCCGGCCGTTGCTCGTTGACGGACAAAGGAACCGGTTTTCTTAAAAAAAATAATAAGTCAGCAAAACGACCCTCCTTCATTTTCCCCACGAACCCAATGCGAGGGAGAGAGGGTGCGTAGGGACTCGTCCTTGGTGTGAGGCACCATAATTACACACCGAGTCCCCGGCTCGTCTCGGCTTCCCTCTCCCCTCGCGTCGGCTTCGAGTGAAGGTCGGTAAACAGGGAAGCGAGTCACCCGTTTCGGGTAAGATTTCTAGGAAAACCGGGTCGTCTGCATGGTATACGAAATGGGCTGCCGGTGACTTTCCAGTGAAGTCTGTTTGCCGGCAAATATTCTACCAAAGACTGGTAAAATGGTTTCGGATGAAAACGGGTGAAAGTGCCCTCCTCTTTGGATCGTCAACACAGTTCACTGCACGCACTTCTTGCAGAATTGCAACGTCGTTTCGAGCTAAAACACGCACTCACGAGAATGCCGCTGCATTGGCGGCCGCCATTACAAACACAGACCCCCTGCTCGTCTTGGCTTCCATGACTTTAGCCGTTCCCCTTGCGTTGGCTTCCACTGATGTTCGGCGTCCGGCAAACGAGAGTGGCTTCCGGTAGAATTCCAGCGGCGGTTAATCGAAAGTGGCTCTGGTATAACCTCCAGCGAAAGTGGCTACGCTGGTTTCTGGTGCAAATCAGTGGAAATTAACCCGTTTCCACCGAATCTAACTGGAAGATTTTGCCGGATTTTAACCGTAAGTGGTTCCGGTAAAAGGTCCAGCGAAATCTGGTTACTGGAAGTGGCGGCCGGTAATATTTTCACCAAAAAACGGGTCAACTAGGCTGGTTTCTGGGGAGAATAAGAGGAAATTAACCCGTTTCCACCGAATGTTACTGGAAGTTTTTGCCGGATTTTTCAATAGGGCGATATTTACTGATAAATATTTCGAATCAATTCTCCTTGTACATAGTTTGTGAATAAATATTTCTTGACCTGGTAGCTATGACATGTTTTTTTGGGAGAGGTGCCCGAAATGCGAACTTCGCGCAATTCGCAGCAAGCGCTTCACACTGAGTGTGTGCTTCTATTTTTTTTTCTGCAAAGACAAACATTTTTTCTCGAAAAACCAGTTTTGCTTTTTCTGATGGGATTAAGTCTACAAAAGTGCTTTTTTTCGTAAAATTTATAAAAAGAAATGTCACCGAATATGGTTGGCCGAACTTATCTGAAAACACCCTCGAGTACTCTGTAGCAAGTTGAGCTGAGAGATATAGGCCTGCACATAGTAAACTCGTTCTTGTTACCAGGTTTACATATGGAGATTACTTTAGCCGATTTCAAGTTCTTAGGAGATTTTCTGTGTTGAGGGAGTGTCTAAAGATGACTATGAGACACTTTACTATCCATTCTGCGTACCTTTTTAAAAATTGATCGGGTATATTATCGGGGCCAGCACTCTTTTTAATATCGAGATTATTTAAGAGCTGGTAGACTCCTTGTTCGGTAACAACCAATCGCCCGAAGTGGCCAGATCTGAACAAGAGACATACGAAGGTAGATTACCATTATCAGAAGCAAATACAGAAAGAAAATCCTTGTTAAACGTCTTTGCTAGATTGGTTTTATCATTTGAGAATGATTCTAGGCGTAATTTTGTTTTAGGGATGATGTGACTCCAGAATTTGCGAGGTGACAATTTATTAAACGACTGAAGTGTGACATTGAAAAATGTATGCTTAGCTGATCTAACTTTAAGGCCAAGTTCAGTATTGAGCTTTGCAAATCTATTTTTATTAGGAGATGTTTTGGTTTTCTTTGCACTTTTGCGAAGCCTATTTATTTCACGCAACACGTGAATAATTTCTCGCGTTAAACAGGTTTCTTTTCCTGAGAATGTTTTTCGTCTTAGTTGGCATAAAGTTTGAGATGCAGAACTAAGTGGCTACTTTAAATTCGTTCTAAAGGGTATCGGTAATGATAAGAACGTTTGAGAAGAGCGATTGGAAGTTATCAAGATGCATATCGAAGTAATTAAGTACGCCAACGTCGGTCAGCTTTGCTGTAATCCAGCACTGTAGAAACCTGCTGCGCAGCAGAAACTAAAGAGTTTGTTTTAAAAGTATTGCGTAGCGTCATAGAAACCCACTCAGCCAGTAATTGTTCGAGACTTTGAACTTTCGGAAAGCTAGGTAGTGCGCTGAATTTACTATTCATGCTGCACGTAGAAGTCATGCGCGAGAGACGACGAACGCTAGTAGACAGAAAAATCGCACGGGCGCCTTATCGCACCGGTAGCCATGCTCCTTTGGCATGAGAGGTAACTTTAAGTCGCCCCCGCAGCTCCCCATGCACCAATTTTTGCTCAAATTGACATATTTTAGTGTTTTACTATGACTCTCAGCTATTTTGTAATTAGAACAAAATGTTTTTCTCGCTAATTAAGATGTCAATTGAGGCATTTTACTTAATCAGCCGCCAAATTGGGAAATTAATCTCTTATATTGTGCCGCTGGCAGGATACTCCACGATTGAGAAGGAATGCCTTGCTGTCGTCTGGGCGACAACCGAATTGAGTCTCTTTTTGAACGAAAGTCAATTAAAAAAGGCGACAGACCACCGCTTGTCCTGGTGACTTGCGAACCTGAAGGATCCTTCAAGACTCCTTGCCCGATGTAGCATACGACTGCCAGAATTCGACATTTTCTTTGTGTACAAGTCCGGTATCAAGCACAGGTATACGGACTGCCGGGCAACGAACCACGTCGAGTCAGCTCCCGCCGGCAGTGGCGATGAAAACGAGGAGAGTTTTCTCGGCGCAGTGAACGTCGACAATATGGTGGCACTACAACTATACGACCCTGAGCTGCGCACAATGATAGAAGATCGCGAAGGAGGAGAGGAAGAATTCCCCGTGTCTTCTCACAAGCCCTGGCACACTTCACCATCTGACAAAACATAAATAAAAAAAAAACTTTAGGAACAACTATTTGATGTGGCGCCTGGTAGTCCTTACCGGTCTTCGACAGGAGATATTCGAAGCCGGCTACGACAACCCAGCGCCAGGGCATATCGGCTGGAGCAGGACACTGGCATGAATACGCGAAAAGTGCTGCTGGCCCAGCTCCCAAATACCATTCACCAGTACACACGGTCGCGCTACGAATGCGAATGACGCATCATACAACGAAGGAAGCTGTTAAGCGCTGAGTAATCAGGAGTCGCTTACGGAAAGCACAACGAGTAGCTTTACTCTGCGATCGTGATGGCGGCGTGACCGAATGTCCCTGCATGCGCAGGCACGTACACTGTCTGATGTCTCAGAAGAAGACGAGGCGCGTCTTCTTCGTTTTCTATGTTATGCCGGATATAACACCTCCCCCCACTAGACGTCATGTCCATATCTTTGAGGTGGTCGCCGGTCTCGGGAACTTCTTCGAGTGCCTGAAGTGTCAGGCTCTGCCGGCGGCACAACAGGAAGCGATTCCTCGGGAATAGCAGTTGTGCTGTTGTCCCTGATGGTTGTCGCGGGTTGCGGAGCCAGGTCATCACGGCTGTTAATGTCCCATGCGGGTGCCACAGCTGTCTGTGGAGGTTGATTATGCGATGCCACTCTTCGCGGCCGTATGTGGTTGGTGTGCCGGCGAATTGAACCTTGCTCTACCCGAATCATCCAAGAGCGATGTCCCAGCTGACGTTCGATCACTCCGGGATCCACTTTTTACCGTCTGAAAATGTTTTAACCCACACTGCTTGGCCTACATTCAGCTTGCGTGGGTTTGTAAAGGTGGCAGTGCTTTCAGGTGTCTCGGGGCTGAACGTCTTTAGTCGCTCGAGAGCAGACGGAAGTTCTCTCCCAAAAAGCATCCAAGCAGGTGTCTTTCCTGTTGCCACATGGATTGTTGTATGTTGTTTGAATAAAAATCTGGCAACCACACAATTCAGATCTTCTCTTCCTCTTTTAGCTAGTGCCATTTTCAGTTCTTGAACCATGCGTTCAGCCTGGCCGTTAGTTGCTGGATGGTATGGCGCGCTTGTGATCGATATTACACCGTTATTCCGGTAGAAGGTCTTGAGGTCGTCGGACACAAACGCTGTGCCGTTGTCCGAAACCACCTTCCGGGGAACGCCGAAAGTTGCGAAGATAGCCCTCAATTCTCTAATGACGGCAGCCGACGTCATGTTTCGCATCACTCGGACTTCCACCCATTTAGTGTATGCGTCCACGACCACCAGAAAAACTTGGCCTTCAACTGGACCCGGAAAGTCCACGTGAATAGTATCCCAAGGTTGGGAGGGTCTGTGCCAGACTGGCATGGGCTCCTTCGGTGGTGTCTTGCGGTGGGTCTGGCAGGCAGTGCACTCTGCGACGAATGACTCTATGTCTGCGTCGATACCGGGCCACCAGAGGTAGCTCCGTGCGCATGTCTTCATTGCTATAATTCCACGGTGCCCCGCGTGAATCAACGTCAACGCGTCCGTCCTCAGCCGCGTGGGGATCACAATGCGTGCCCCCCATGTCACACAATTTCGGTGTGTCGACAGTTCTGCCGCCTTTTTTGTGTAAGGTGCGAACTCTGGTGATTTGAGTCGAAGAAGAGTGCCCTTTTAAATTGCTTCTAACACTTCAACCAGCACAGTGTCCTTTGCTGTCGCTTCTGCTACCTGTTGCGCTGACAGAGGAGGCCGTGACAATCCTTCAAACATCAAGATGTCGCCAGGTGGATTCAATTTGTCTTCTGTGTGTGGTAACGGAAGCCGACTGAGAGCGTCTGCGTTCTGGTGACGATTTCCTGGCCTGTATTTCAGGTCGTAGTGGTAGGCTGCCAGTTTCACGCACCATATAGTCATCCTTGGTGATAATACTTGTGGAACAGGCTTGTTGGAGCCGATGATACCTAGCAAAGGCTGATGGTCTGTGAATATGGTCACGGACCTCCCAGCTATGTATTGATGGAAGTGGTGAACTCCGTACACGATAGCGAGGCCTTCACGATCCAGTTGCGAATAGTTCCGCTCGGCACTGCCTAGCGTTCTGGATGCAAAAGCGATCGGAGCCTCCCGCCCATCAGCATCTTGCTGTGCAAGTACGGCTCCCACTCCATATGGTGAGGCGTCGCAAGACAACACTAGAGGTCGTTTTCCATCATAGTGTGCGAGCACAGTGTAGTTCGCCACTAGATCTTTCAGCTTTTTGAAAGCCCTTCGGTGTGTTTCTTCCCACCTCCACTCTTTGTTCTGTTCAAGTAGTTCGTACAGTTCCTTCGCGATTGTCGCGCGATCCTTTAAAAACCTGTCGTAAAACGCCAGGAGGCCTAAAAAGGTCTGTAACTGCGTCTTGTTCTCTTGTTCTGGGGCTTCGACTACTGCTTGGATCTTCTCCTGGGTTGGATGAATTCCTCCGGCGTTTATGCGGTGACCTAAGAATTTGACCTCCTTCACGCCAAAGAAGCACTTGCTTTGCTTGAGCTTCAGCCCTGCCTTTTCCAGTCGTGAGAGTACCTCATCCAGCCGACGCGCGTGCTCACTTGGAGTTGTTCCGCTGATGATTATATCGTCAAGGTAAACGCTAACTCCCGTGTCAGCGGAGGCAACGTCTTGATTGTGGTTCCCGGGCGGGCGCCGATATGTCTCCGTTGCCGTCGCACGGGGCATATTCGCCGCGACTGCCGGGCTCCCCGGTGCACGGAGTGTCGCGCCTTTGGACACGAGGCCCGGGACTGCGTCAAGACATACGCCCGTGCGGCCTCCAGCAAGGTCACTGAGGATTCCGCGGAGCTGCTGATGAATGAGGACGAAGCTGAGCAGGCTGCGACCCCGGCTACGTCAACGGCGAGCGTAGCGGCCGCTCTTGAGTGTGTCGCGGAGCCGTCCGATGTCAATGTCGCGCCGGTTGCTGGGACGACTGGCCGGGCCGAATCTCCGGATGTCTCCGGATCTCCGGGTCCGTCGAGGCGTCGAGGCCTGGGAACACGGCAGCCGGCACGCGCGACGGCACCGCCCCTGACTTGTCAGGGGAATCGGCCGTGGAGGACCAGGACTCCTCGGCAAGCGGTGCAGCCCCGAAGCGGACGCGGGACGGCGGAAGCGGGGACCCTAACGCGACGAGCCAGGAAGAGCCACCCTCCAAGGCGACGCCCCTCTGGAGAGACGGCTCCAAGTCAAACCGATCAATTCTGTGAATGGCCAGAAAGGGGCGCAACCACCCCCCTAACCTGGCGTGCCCGGTGGCTTTCGGGCGTCGAAGTCCGCACTGCGGACGGCCAGCTTCTCAGAACTTAAGGTGGGCACCATACGGTCTCCCTCTCCCTCAATGGCAATACGTCTCGAGGCATCTTTACGCGTGGCCACGATTAATGTTCGTGGCTTGTCAGTCAGGCAGTGCCAGTTGAGCCGTTTATTTTCTGAGAACGAGCTTGACATTATTGCCGTTCAAGAAACCAAAATTCAAAGTCAGGAACAGACTGACCGTATGGTGCGAATTTTTCAGAATTTGTTTAACGTTTGCGTGTCGCATGCTGTTGGGTTTTCCGCCGGCTGTTTGTTTATTCGGCGGTCACTTGGTGTGGTAGAAACAGCCGTGCATTCTTGTGGTTCCAGGCGATTTGTTTACTGCGAATTTTCTTTTTCGAACGCTGATTGGCGCGTTTTCTGTGTCTACGCGCCGAATCGCGAAGGTGAACGCAAAGTTTTTTTTTGAAAGTCTGAGCACGTATCTCGATTGCGAGCGGGTAAATATTTTTCTTGGTGATTTTAACTGCGTTTGTAGGCCACAAGATCGTTCGAGTCATGCTCTTGTTCGAGACGCGAGTTCCTTTTCTTTGAATGACCTTATTTTGGGGCATTGCTTAGAGGACGTGGCGGCATATATGAATCAGGGAAATGTACAGTTCACGCATTTTCAAGGCCGAAGTCATGCGAGACTGGATAGGGTATATGTCTCGCTTGATCTTTTACCTCTTTGTAGCGTTTACTCTGTTAAACACGTCTCTTTCAGTGATCATGCGATAGTCACGTTTACTCTAGGCAATAAGGCAAAATCACCAAAATGAGACTGGGCACTATGGAAGCTCAACAGTAGTATTATTACGGATGAGCCTTTTAGAGCAAGTGTGAGCAAACTTTTTGAAAATTTATATGGTAACGATAAAGCACTGTGGGCTGTGCGTTGGGATCTTTTTAAGGAAGAAGTAAAGATGGCTGCAATCGAGAGAAGCAGCACCCTTAACTATCACAAACAGAAAGAAGAGGATGTTCTACGGCGTCAGTTAAACGGTTTTGTAACACTAGAAAGCGCGAATCCCGGTAAATTTATGCGCGAAACAAACGAATGTAAAAGTAAATTAGAACTGATCGATGTCGAGAAATACAGAGAAGCGATAGTCAGGGCTCGAAGCGTCAAGCTGTGGATGGGTGAAGCTCCGACGAAGCGCGCACTAAGCGACGAAAAAAAAGTTATGCCCAACGAAACCATATCAGGGAAATCTGTTACGGAACTACGGTGACGCGTGACGAGGCGGGTATTGAAAGGGCTTTTTTGGAGCACTATCAAAATCTGTTTGGGCGTATCGCGTCAGTAGACGACGGGTTCGATGCGGAATTTTGTTTTTGATGCCCCAACTAAAACAGGACGTGTGCAACAGCCTAGAGGTGCCTATCACCGTGCCAGAAATCGAAGCGGCCATCGATGAGTTGACGAGTGGAAAGACCCCTGGGCCGGATGCCCTTGGTGCCGATTCTTATAAATCTTTTAAGGATATGGTGGCGCTTGCGCTGTATGAGGTACTGACCGAAGCCTATGAGAAGCAGATGTTGCCCCTCTCTTTTCTTAGGACGCACACTGTGCTTCTCCCTAAGTACAATGATCCGGTGAAACTCTTGTCAGTGGGATCTTACAGGCCAATTACTTTAACAAACGTTGATTATAAACTTTCCATGAAGATTTTACCTAAAAGATTACAAAGGGTTATTAAAGTACTCGTATTGCCGCATCAAACGTGCGGCATAAAAGGCCGTACAATTTTCACGAATATGCATGTAGCTAGAAGCGTTTTAGAATGCTGCGACGCCTTTCAAGGCCGGGTTGCAATGTTGCAACTTGACTTTGAGAAAGCGTTCGATCGTGTTTCGCACCGAATACTTTTTCGTATTTTGGAACACGCCAATGTAGGGTACGTTCTTGAGAAAGGTTTGAAAATGGCTTATAAAAATTGCATTATAAGTTTGGTTGTAAATAAGAGAGTTACAGAAAGCATTGAGACACGTTGTTCAGTTAGGCAAGGTTGTCCACTTTCGCCTTTGCTTTTTGCTATATTTTTAGAACCGTTTTGTTTGAGACTTATTCGGAACGATAACGTACGTTTCAAACTAAACACGAATGAAGTAAAAGTTCTGTCGTATGCGGATGATCCTGCGGTTCTTTGCGCGGATCAAGAAAGTATTCGCGAAGTTGCCAAGGTTGCTTCTTCTTTTTGTTCGAAAACCGGGAGTGTCATCAATTGGGACAAAACGGTAGGGTTTTGGCACGGTGATTGGGATAGTAAACCAAATGTTTTTATGAATGTTAGGTGGGAGAGTTTACCCATTAAGTATCTAGGTGTACCGTTAGTGCAATATCGTGACAGTACTGCATACTGGAATGAAGAGACTGAGAAAGTCAGAACAAAGGCGGAAGGGTGGAGGGGGAAGGATTTGTCTATTTTCGCGCGTTCCACCGTGTGTAATTTTTTTTGATTGCGAATATTTGGTATGTATTAGAGGTACTCTGTATGTCTCGGGCCAATGTGCATAAGTTCCACAGAGTTCTTGCTGTTTTCATATGGAACTCGAACTGGGAGCGCTGTGCCCGCACAAATCTTTTTCGTTCAGTGCAAAGCGGCGGACTAGGACTAGCTCATTTATTTATAAGGCAGATTGTTTCGAGATTTATGTTTCTTAGAGATCAAAACAACCCTTTTTTACGTACTGTAATTCAAGTTCGCCTGCAAAGTTTCCTGCCTGAATTTGTTGTGTCATCCGGTGTCGTAATAGGCGCAGGCGTTCGTGGGTGCATGAGAGAAGTTTTATTATCTTTCCGTATGTTGAAAGTTCGTTTTTCTATGGAATATTTGGCTACAGTATCAAGGAAAAAATTGTATAAAGATTTAGTCGATGCTTTGTTTTCTATACCATTGTATCGATCATTATACAGTGGCGGCAGTGGTTCAGACGTACTAAAAAGAGTGAAAAGAATGCCGGCCAGGCTAAGTGTTAAAACCTTTTTCTTTCAATTACATTGTGGTATTCTTCCGGTGAAAACTTGGCTGCAGGAAAAAGGGTTATTCGTCCCTTGGTCCACCAACTGTTTATTGTGTAAAAAAACCGAAACCGTAGAACACGTGTTTATCGAATGCTGGGACGCTGTGTTCCACTGGGACATCCTCCAGCGCACCCTCAAAAAGATTTTCCTGTCAACCCACGCGGTATTCGTTATCTGGCTGTGGAAAATGAAGATGACATTCCGTATGATATGATTATGCTGTTGAGTCTCCACAGTATGTGGAAGACGAGAATGAGTTTACGACATGCAGGTATGAATGTTCGCACGGTGCGCGAAAACTTTATTGAAAATATTGTCTATGTAAGAGAAGTATATCGCGCCCTCGCCGAACCTCCAGATTGGTTACCACTGTTGGATGAGTTTGCCATGTTTAAAAGATTTTAGCAAACCGCCACGGCCTTCGTACGGCTGAAGTGCTTTAGCTTTTCCTTCTTGTTTTTATTGTAAAAAATCTGTCTAAGCAGGCAATAAAAAAAATAAAAATAGGAATGTAGAGTGGCAATATGTGATGTTGTATCTTGTGCTGTTTCTGAATGCGGTGATGTATAAAATGCTGTGATGTATGTATGTCGCGTATGAGTGAGGTGTGGCGTGGGATGTGTACATACGGCATTGTCTGGCGAAGCGCTCAGAGCAAGAATTGCTGGTTTCTTTTTTTTCTTTAGTTTGAGCGCTGTCCGTTAGGTGGCGCGCGTCGCCGCCCAATACCTCAGTACCTCAGTACCTCGTACTGAGTTGCGGTGAGCGGACGTGTTTCCTGGTTCTCCTCGAGCATCCGAAGCTAAGTGCCAGTTTTTCTTCTTTTCTCTCTCTTTTTTTGAGAGTTGATTGGAAGTGACTATGCGGTAGCAGTATTAGGTTTGAACAGCAGCAGTTAACGTTAGTTTCGCAAAGTAGGCTCTGTTTGAATTTTTGGCGGGAAGGGACGGTTTGTTCCCGGTCTAGACATGGGTCTAGATTTGGGTCGGCATGACAAGGGTGGGGACGAGTTGGTGCAGTGCGAGGGGTGTGGGAGGTGGTGTTACCTGGAGGAGACGGGTTTCGGGAGCCTGGAGGTGGCGGCGGAGGTGAGTTTCGAGTGTCGGCTTTGTGTGAAGCTTCAGCAGGTAACTGGGGAATGGGAGGGTAGAGTTCGGGAGATTGAGGCCCAGCTTAAGGCAGAAGGAGAGAAGCGGGTGGGTCTCGAGGCCCAGGTAGAGGAGCTGACTAGGCAGCTTAATCATGAGAGGGAGCAGCGGGTCGGCCTCGAGAAGCAGGCGGAAGAGCTGGGGGAAGTATGGAAGGCGGGTTTAGAGGAGCGTAAGAGGGAGTGTGACAGTAGGGTAGAGCGCCTGGAAGGGGTAATTCGAGCGAGTGAGAGTAGCGAGGGAAGAAAGGAGGAAGTGTCAGTTCTAGCGGGACGAACCACCAGTCTGCAGGCTGGGGTCCCTGGTGGTCGGGAGTCCGGCCTGTTGGCAGGCGGGCTCGACGACGCTGGAGAGCTGATTGAACCTCAGCTCAATGGCGCCTTCGAGCAGCAGGCGTCGGGTAGTCAGGTGACAGGAGATAAGTCGCAGGACAAAGGCGCGCAGGCACCAGGGGGATCTAGGGTACTGGTAGTGGGGATCTCAAACGTAGCACGGGTTAGAAGGGGTGTACATAACAGGGTGAAGGGAGACCAGAGGGTAACCGTAGAGGTCCAGCCAGGGAAGTGTATGGTGGATGCTATGACCGCAGCACGTGAGGGGGTGTGGGATAACCGGGAGGGAAGGAACCTAGTAATAGTTCATGCGGGGCTTAATGATGTGCTGAAGGGTAGGAGCCAGAACCTCGGAAAGCAGCTAAACGTGGGAATACGTAAGCTGAGGGACGTGTCTGAGAATGTGCATGTGGTTGTGTGCACCATTCCAGAAGTTCGGGGGCAGTCCGGGTTAACGGAGAGGAGGGTTGTCGAAGCCAACGGAGTAATTAAGGGTATGAGTCGACAGCTTCGGTACGACGTAATGGAAGTAAACAGAGAGGTGTACGAGGCTGGCTCCCGCCCTTTTTCAGATGGCATTCACTACAGTGAGGCCACGGGTTAGAGGGTGGGGGATAGGATGGGCCGCACGGTGACTGCTTTTTTGGGGGGACCGAGGGCCCTGGGGGCACTGAAGTAATTGAAAACCCAACGAAGTCAGGAGAGGCACCGAGGGTTAAAAAGAGGAGAAAACGTAAGAACAGGTATAAAAAAACAGCACAATCAGACATTGGATATATTAACATGCAGGGTGGTAGAAATAGGTTAAAATGGGAAGAGGTGGAGGAGCAACTAAGAAAGGAGGATTTAATGGTGTATGGGTTTGTGGAAACACATCTCAGAGACATGGAGCAGCCACCTTGCAACCCTGACTATGTGTGGGAAGAATGCAACAGAAGGGAGGGAACGAGGAAGGGAGGTGGAATTGGAGCATTTATTAAGAAGAATATGAACTTTCAAAGGATCAGAAAGGAGTGCGCCGAACATTTGTGGCTGAAAGCAAAAGTCGCTGGGGAATCAACAGTCCTTGGAGTGGTTTACTTATGGACAGGGACAGGTGCTAAAGAGGAAAACAGAACAATGATTGATTGCATATCAAGAGACATTAGTGAACTAGGGGAAGGCTCCGAAATAATTATTATGGGAGACATCAATGCCCATATTGAGGGTCTGGATGGGTATACGGACTCAACTGGAAGCATATTACTAGAACTGGTGGAAAAACATGACTTAGTTTTATGTAATACCAGTCAGAAGTGTGACGGGCACATAACTTGGGAAACTGGCAATCTGCATTCAACTATAGATTACGTACTCATGTCACACAAAATATATGGTAAGTTACAAGTAATGAAAATAGATGAAGAAGGTTCCAAAAGTCTTGGTAGTGATCACAAACGTATTAAGCTGAATTTTGCCAGAGAAGTAAATGATGAAACTAGACAACATAATTCAAAGCAAACTTTCTGCAGCGACAAAGAGTTGGAAATAGTTGTTGAAAGAATAGAGGCAGCAGTTTCAGGGCAACGGCATACAGATTGGACCTAT
Source organism: Ixodes scapularis (assembly GCF_016920785.2). Classification (NCBI taxonomy): domain Eukaryota; kingdom Metazoa; phylum Arthropoda; class Arachnida; order Ixodida; family Ixodidae; genus Ixodes; species Ixodes scapularis. The sequence continues at coordinate 418,835 of NW_024609951.1, read as the reverse complement.
GAGAGCCTAACTAGGCTTTTTGCTCTAGAACTAGACAAAGTTAAGAGTAAACGAAAGGGGAAGCAAGGACATAGACCAAAAAGCTGGTGGGACAAAGAAGTGAAGCAATCGATACAAAAACGTCAGGAAGCCTCTAGAGAACACAGGTATTCCAAGCGTAGTGGGGAGTCCGAAACGGAAGTAAAAAGAAAATGGGACAATTTTATAACATGTCGCCGAGAGGCATCCAGTTTGATCAATGCGAAAATTCAGAGAAAGGGTGAGGAATGGAGTAGTAATGTAAGTAAGAAAGATAGAAACGCTGCCAAGAAGTTTTGGGAGCACTTGAACTCACTCGGTGAAACAACGCAAGCTAGGCAGAGGTTCATACTCTCGCATCAGGGAGATCAATTAGAGGGAGATGATGCGATACAATATATAGGAGCAGTGATGGAGGAGAAATTTCGGGAACGGTTACATGTGCAAGATAGGAGAACCGAAGGAAGTAGCAGTCCAGTTTGTGACATCGCGGATTTTGGACAAAGAGAATGGGAAGAGGCGGAACGAAGAGTCCCTAGTGGCACGTCGACAGGCACAGACGGTATCCCTATCAAGCTGGTGAAGAATTTGGGTCCTAAATCTAAGGCAAAACTAAGGGAGGTAGTGAGTACCATGATAAAAGGAAATATTCCAGATGAATGGAGGCTTAGTAGGATGAGTATGATATATAAGGGAAAGGGAGATAAGTCTGATATTAGGAATTATCGTCCTATAACCGTGACACCGGTTATTTACAGGTTGGTAATGCAGATTATAAAGAACAGACTGGAGGAATGGGTAGATTGCGAGGGCATACTGGGCGAATTACAGAACGGGTTTCGAAAACAAAGAAGGTTGGAGGACAATTTATTTTCTCTAACACAGTGTATAGAAATAGCGCAAAAAGAAAACAGACAGCTCTGGCTGGCATTTCTAGATATCAAGGGTGCCTATGACAATGTGAACCAAAGAAACCTGTGGGACATAATGGAGAACTTAAACCTAGATGAAGGACTAACAGCACTATTAAGGAACATTTACAAAGATAACAAGGTGATTATAACATGGGAAGGAAAGGCGACAGCGAAAATAGAGATAAGACGAGGCCTTAGGCAGGGGTGCCCGTTATCGCCTTTGCTGTTTATGTTGTATCTGAGAGGATTGGAGGATAGACTAGAGAAGAGTGGGCTTGGGTTCAACCTTTCTTACAGTAAGCTAGGCCAAAAAATTCAGCAATCCTTACCGGGATTGATGTATGCGGATGATATTGTACTAATGGCTAACAACAGGACAGAGTTGCAGGAATTAATGAGCATCTGTGGTAGGGAAGGAGAGGAATTAGGTTTAGAATTCAGTAGCGAAAAATCGGCAGTCATGATTTTTAACGAGGAAGAAGTTGAGAGGCTGAAGATACAGAATATTACAGTTGAGAGAGCTAGTAAATACAAGTATCTGGGAGTATGGATATGTGATGGTGCAGAATATCTCAGACACCATGAAAAGTATATATTAGGTAAGGGCAACAGAAATGCAGCTGTAATGAAAAATAGAGCACTTTGGAATTACAACAGGTATGAGGTGGTGAGAGAGATTTGGAAAGGGGTCATGGTGCCTGGCTTGACTTTTGGAAACGCAGTGCTATGCATGAAATCCGAAGTGCATGCGAGACTAGAAATAAAACAGCGCGGAGTAGGTAGACTGGCTTTGGGGGCACATTGCAAAACGCCAAACCAGGGAGTACAAGGAGACATGGGATGGGCATCATTTGAGAGCAGGGAAGCGGTGAGCAAGGTTGAATTTGAGGATAGGTTGAGGCAAACGGACGGGGAGCAATGGGCACGAAAGGTTTTCAGCTATTTATACACGAGGAGTGTAGACACAAAGTGGAGACCGCGCACTAGGAAATTAAGAGGAAAGTTTTTGGGCTATAGCGAAGATACGGAAGAGCAAGTCTCAGTTAAGAAGAAAGTTAAGGCCACAGAAAGAGATTGGTGGCTAGAGGGAATGCAGACAAAGACGGCTCTGGAAAGTTATAGATTAAACAAAAGAGTTATTGCCAAAGAAAGCATTTATGACAATTCTAGGGGAAGCTCATTGCTGTTTGAGGCAAGAACGGGTGTTCTGCGAACCAGAACATACAGAGTGAAGTACCAGGAAATTGATACAGTGTGCGCTGCTTGTGGAGAGGAGGACGAGACGGCTGAACACTTGATACTCTACTGTAAAGGGCTTCACCCTATGCCTACCGAAGACAACATAGATTTAATAAAGTCATTGCGTTTTAGAGACAGCAAAAGGAGAGTGGATTTCAAGACTGTAGAGATTACCAAGCAAAGATTAAGTGAATGGTGGCATAAATCGAGAGAAAACTAGGTATTTTCTTATCCACTGATGGCAAGGGGGTTTCATAGCCTCACTTTCTTTGCACTGCGGAGTGAATATAGATTTCACATTTAAATATTCTAAGCTTAAATGGTAAAACAAAACGGCTAGGTGGCGTAAGCTACCGCCCGATCCAAAGGGCTCAGCCGTATTCATCCATCCATCCATCCTTCAAGGAGTCGCGCGTTTATGTGTCTATTTATTTGAGTGAAAAACATGGAGGCGTTCCATGGCTCCACGTAGCAGTCACAAAGGGTTCGGTCTGGTTCGGTTCTCGGCCTCTCGTCCAAATGGGATCAGTCCCATAGCCAGTTGAATGGGTGTTCCGTGCGGTGAATAGCGCCAAGTGCGTGCACAGACGCGGTGAGGATTACCAGGGAACTGACAGTGGATAACGAATGCTAACAGTTGAGCAGGAGCGTTGAACGATCGGAACCGACGCCGCTTAAATTGGTGATGCTTCGCCTCGCCGCTGTCAACCGAAAACGCCGGATCACTTGCGGCAAGCACAGCAAGCAGATGCTCTGTTCAATAAAGACATCATTCCATTTGTCCCTATTTTTTAGAGCGCAGCTCTTAGGGGCCCGTTTCCGGCTTGAGCGGCGTCGGCGTCGCCGTCGGCGTAACCACGAGGTCACGTAACCCCCCCGAGGTCACGTGACCCACCCAGGTCATGTGACACCCCGAGGTCACGTGAAACCCCTAGGTCACGTGACACCCTAGGTCACGTGACCCCCCGAGGTCACGTGAGCCCCTGAGGTCACGTGACCCCCAGAAGTCACGTGACCCCTGAAGTCACGTGACCCCCGAAGTCACGGGACCCCCCTAAGGTCATGTGACCCCTTCAGGTCACGTGACCCCTAGTCACGTGACCCCCCATATTCACGTGACCCCCTTGAGGTCACGTGACCTCAAGGAGTCACCTATCCCTCAGTACGCTTCCATCTTCCTCCTCAAGAGCTGCGCTCTAATCCAGCGTTACAGGGAATTGTAAACGGCTTTCATTTTTTCCTTCTTTGAATGTTTTCTGGCAGAGTGTCGAACCGATATTTTTATTGGTTCGGTTCGGGTTCGGATTCACGGCTTTCGGTTCAGTTCCGAAGCGTAAAAAATAACGGTTCAAACTGGTTCGAACCGGTTTGAACTGCTAAATTGAGAATATATATTCCGCGTTGTTCTGTCAATAGGCGCTATTTAGACCGTGAAACTAACTGCTGTAAACGATCTGATTTTTGCGAGGACCTATTTTCGAGAATTTCGCGAATCGCCTACAATTCGCGAAAAATGGGTCCCGCGAGCAATTTCGGTAAAATGTAAACAGATTGAAATTTATATTGAGATTCCACCGCGTCGAGAAAATTACAACCCGCGAATTATTCCAAAACTTCAGCTTTGACATAAATCGCGAAATATTGAGCCCACGAAAAATAGTCGTTTACAGTATATAGTTTTTTTTATTGTTTGTTCAATTCAGTTTTATTCTCAGGTACCAAAATTATAAAAGTCTGTTATTTATTCCTACAAAACAAGAAAGGAAAATCTACATTAACATACAAAACGTCGTGTTTATACGACTCAACATCCCTTCGTTTACCAGAGTCACATATATTGTACCTGAATCGAAATGTTTTCGGAAGTGAAGTAGGTTGCCTAAAATACCCGTGATTGGCACAGCTTTGTATCGCAGTATTAGATGTTGAATCGTGGTTTTGCCCTTGAACTAAGGAATTACAGTGAATACAATCATGAAATGGGCACCTCGTCGCCATATATATCATGAAATGTGTTTTACGGAATACGTTTCACAATATATATATGATGACGAGACGACTGAGCTTAAGGGAATATAATTTTCAAAATGTCACGAAAGTCACGGGACAAGTCCTTCCAGTCTATATTTTATAGGAACACTAAGCGACAATCGCAATACTTGTTTTTCTAACTAGCATATTGTTTGCTCTCAGCACCATGATGCGGGCGACGAATCATGCGAAAAGGAGTGGCTGAAATTGTTCACTCTAACCTATGAGCACCTTAGTACTGAGATCGAATCTGACCTAAGACAGTGCTTACCCATGTGAACATTTTCTTATATTGGATAAACTGGCATAGCCTGGATGATGAGGTTTGCTCTTGACAAAATGCAGGTCAATTTAATTTGCAAATAAGCATCACCCTCGCTAATTGATGATTTTTGCTAAATAGAACAAAGTGGTATTTCATGCTCTACTCAATTCGGAAGCTACCTAATTGGACACTTTCTGAGAGTTTAAGTGTGCAATCGTCATAGTTCCACCATTCGTTCCAGTAAAAAAAGGTGATAGTGAAAAAACATAAAAAACGCGATAATAAACTTCTATATATTTGAGAAGTTATATATGCGTGAGGAACACATATAGCTATTTAAATTAGCTTCAAAATAATAAAAAAAAAACATTATTTAGATGTTTTCAAAATCACCTATAACGTGTCTATAGAGGATAAAAGCGCCGAAAAATATTTGCCGAACATCTTTCAGATAATTTAAAGGCGCTTCCCTATTGAAAAATCCACCAGCCCGGGTCTGCTGTGTTTCTGACGTTTACATCAGAGCGGAAATTCAGACACGGGTCTTGGCGTATTCTGGTGCCCTGATGTGTTCTAGTGTGCTGACGTGTTGTAGTATCCTGATGTGTTCTAGTGTCTTGACGTGTTCTACTGTCTTGGCGTGTTCTGATGTGATCCGGCCGACCTAGTGTCTTCTGGGGTGACCTGGTCATGCATGCACGATATAATTTAGATGCAGAAAGGACTGCTGATGACAACAGCTAGCAAATTCTGCAAAAAGACTGCTAATTTTTTGCAGGTTTAGGTGTTCATTCTGCCATGAAACAAAACTACAAAGAGAATGGAACTTACTATTTTATTTTTTTCCCAACATGCACCACTCGCAAACATTCTCATGCAGACTGGGCTGTCCATGGATCTTTTCTTCCATGCCACTTTTGCCAGCACATCTGGATGGCTAAGATGATGGCTTCGGCAAGTCGGTATTGCGTGATAAAACCTGCAGTGCATAAAAAGAAATACACGAGCAGTTATTCATAAAAAAAACCTTAAAATAATAAAATCACAACTACAACAGTGAACAAGAGGTTATGTCGTGTCGAGCCTGATAATCAGTCAATTTATCACTCGGCCCGGCCTCCCACGTTCTATCTGATTTCGCCTACCTGTGGGCAACATAATACAGTCAAACCTGACTATATCAAACTCTCAAAAAACCGTCTACCACTTTGATACAGTGGGCAAATCTCTATAGTAGTTTTAATGAATTTGACAACGAACAAGCACGCCACATTTTGAAAAGTTGTCCACGCTCGAAGGGGCATCTGTACATCATGAGGGACGCCGACTGCAGTTATATAGTGGCCGCTTCTTCGTTTACCGGCTCACTCTCTCCCCCCACAAGACTTTTTTTACTCCTGGGCGGCCGACACGGCTGCTCAAAAGAAAAAAAGCCAGCTTTCTCTGCAAGCTGGCTCTCCCCCAAGGATGATTCTCTGGCAGGGGGAAAGCCAGCTTGCAGAGCTAAACAGCGCTCTTGGCAGATCGGTCCATGGGGAGACGCTGCAATTTTCGTTCGATGTAATTGCATTTTTCGCTATGCATTTGTATTGCAGCTACCGGTCCATTTACAAATAGTTTAAGGGCACAAGGTAAGTCCTATACTCCCCATGCATTTGAGGCCATGTTGAGGAACAGTTTTCTCGGTGACTATTAGGAGTATTTCTGTCATGCATATATCATTTTGTTCGAAACATTGTATTTTATCCACTGAACTAGAATTATTTGAACCAATCTAAAATAAGTTTTTTTAAATATTTTTTTATTCTAGTACAGAAATTTTAGTTTTTTTCATCTATTAAAAACTTTATAACTCAAAAACTGCTAGGTGCACATTTTTAATTTTAGTTCAGTATTTTTGAACATCCATGTATGTGTTAGGAATAAAAAATCAACCCTCTATAATGTCAGGTTAAGGAAAAAATGGTACCTATGTACTAAAAAACACTGTTTTGAGATAATTGAATTTAAAATAAAAAAACTGGTGAATAACGAATTTCTATTGGCACCAACAGCCTTACAGTCATTTTTTCAATAGCCGCCAGCTTGAAAGGCATTGCTAAAGTCATATCTTCGCCTTTAGGCTTATCGCATTGCTCGCCGGGCCTCTTTTGTGACCTGCCATGTCGTTTGGTCCGTAAAGTATATTAGAGTGATGTCAACTTCCCTCAGCCACTTGATGACTTTCCAAACAGGGTTCCATCCACAAAACTTCAAAACATTGGCTTGTGCAATGCTGCCACCATTGAATAAAGGAACAGCATTCAATGGCGCCATTTTGTCGTTATGAAAACACAAACACTTGAATGTACACACGTTAACACCTGGGAAAAACGTGCACAGCGTCTCGTGATTGTCTTGGTTGAAAAAAAGCTATGCAATAGTTTCAAAATAATTTTTTTAGATTATCTGTTACTGGACAAGCTTTTAGGTCTTGTGTTGATTTTGTTTTGTTGGAGAATTCATCGATAAACGGAGTGTATCCCAAAAGGAGGCGTAGTCACCTGCTACTTGCTTTCGGAAGAAGTGATTTTCAGCCTGAAATATAGCTTTCCAAAAACACTGGGACAATGGAAAATGTGCAGAAAGAGCTAAACTTTTCAAATTGCGAAAAAAACTAAAATCGATTTTTTTTTTTTCAATTTTACCTCACCATGTGCCCTTAAATTAACCGGGTTCGATAATATCAGGTTTGACTGCAGATCGAACATCATGGCCTCGCTTCCGGTGAGAAAAGAAAGCGCTGCACCCCAAGTGGCATTTCTCCTTCTCTGTCCACATTCACCTTGTCTGACCTCTTAGTGCCTCTCACTGTACATGTGTGCTGCACAAGGCAAAATCAACAATAGGTTCATAAAAATCTCAAATCATAGTAAATCATAACTCACACTATACGAACATTATGTGTGCCATTAAAGTTGCGAAGAGTCACACGCTGCTCATCTACAGCGTATGACTCGTCGCAACTTTAATGGCAGACCAACTACACGCTGTATAAATATTCCCATAACCAAATTTTTTTTTTTTTTGTTCAGAGCTAAGCACAGCAGCCACAACAGGTGCTGTGCCCCTCCAGGTTGATCAGAAATACCCACCTGGTGTGGTAGGGGCTGTTTTCCCACCATACCCTCCTAGAGGAGACGCCTGCAGGCTTGCCCTGACACACCCTTGTCCAAGAGCTCCGCAGGCTCCCACAGTGATTGGCTGACCATTCTGAGAGAGCGGCCAGGAGTGGCAGCCTTTTCCACAGCGTGTGTAAATGCTGCCTCTCGCATTTTGATGCCAGGTCCAAGATGAATCTGCAGTGAGTAACACTGTCAAGAAAATGCACAAAAAGTGGAGAAATACAGGCAACACAAATGGACTCTCCACTTTCGTCTGCAATCATGATCCTGCTTTGTTTCACTGAAATGCTGAACTGTAGATATATATAAAAAAAATGAAATAAATTAAGGGGGCACTCTCTAGTATTCCAGGATGGCCTATTTATGTTCCTAACTCAACCTATGTGCTCTAACATCCCACAAGTCCAAAACTTACAATCATGTGTGGCCTATTTCACTATTAAAAAATGTGCTCAAAGATAGCGAATGCGGTTGAACCGAATCAAGGCGAATAGGGTGGAACGGCGAAAGACACTTGTCAGTCGATTGCAAGCGAGGGCCTCTTGTGCAGACGAGCAGGGCTGGTTGGCTGCTTGTCCGGACGTGAAGCTATCGCTTGTGATTGTCTGATGAGCCGCGTTCGTTCCTCACCTACATTCGGCCGGGTTCAGTGCCGCCATTTGTATGTCTGAGATTCACTATCTTTTATCACATTTTTATTAGTGAACTAAGCTGCACATGATTTAAACTTAAATATTTGGGATGCTTAGACCACATAGAATGTGTTACGGCCATAAATAGGCCGTCTTAGAAAGCTCCCGAGCGCCCCTTTAAGAGAAGTAATTTCAGCTTTGGAATATGCATTAAGAAAGGAGGTCCATTATTGCTGTACACATCAAATACTAATAATGATATAAAAAATTGTTTCATGAAAGCTTGACTTTAATGAACCATTTGACAATTTTTAAATTCGACATCGCCAAGCATGAAGGAAGTATACTGCTGTGCACTCCCATGTTTTGTACAAATATTTGCAACCTCAAGCAGCCGAGCAATGTGAAAAAAAAAAAACACCTTTGGCTCCACTTTATGACAAGACATGAAAAAGAAAACACGAATGAGTGTGCTATTACCAAAGCTCACTACCTTCCCTTTCTGTGTTCCGAAATAGGCATCAATATGTCTCACCAGTCAGCTGCTTATCAGCTGACAAAGAGGACGTGTTTTCCAGAGCTCCTGCAAAGCTAAGCAATATTTGGTGTATTTAGTTTAGGTGCGAGTGTGTTTATGGGTACTAGAAAGCACTTTTTAAAGTAGCGATAGGATAGGCTTGCTTGTTGGATCTGCTTCATTGGTGGTGTTGCGCGGGCACACCCCATTGAAGTTGATCCTCCAGGTTTACCACCCTGCTGTAAAGCATTTTTGCTCTAACTCTGGTGGTTTTATGAGGTAGCAGAAAGCAGTTTTTAAAGTAGCGATAGGATAGTTGGGTTACAGCAGGCTTTTTAGGTAGGGTCACAAGACCAAACCACCTGTACGTTTGAAACCTTTGGCGGGCTAGTTGGTTTTGTGGACAGAGACGTTACCCAGGCTTTTTTGGTTTTGGCGCGATATTTTTCGTGGGGTCGCGCTGTGTTTCCGTAGGCAATGGTGAATATGCGAAGGAAGAAAAATGCGCAGGCTAATGTAAAAGGGGGACCCGATGTAAAATCTGAAGAGTGTGGCCATTGGTGCTGCATGATGGAGTTGGAGCTCAAAACTGTAACAGAAGCCGAAGAGAGCAACTTTACCTGTCGGAGTTGCGAGAAGGTAGAACTTGGTTTTGGGAGAATAGGAAGGGAATGGGCGGATACGGTTCAGGAGTCGAAGTGGGAGATACGGGTAGAGCGGGAGAAGCGGGTTCAGCTCGAGGCGCAGGTCGGAGATATGAATAAGAGGGCCGAAGCGGATGTGGTGGAGATGACCAGGAAATGGGAAAGTAAGGTAGGGTTTGTGGCCGGAGAGCTGAGACGATAACAGGAACAGAGAGCCGAGGTTGAGCGACAGGTAGGGGAGCTTAGGGGAAGAGTGGAAGGCGGAGTTGGAAGAGCATAAGAAGAAGTATGAGGAGATGGTGCAGCAACTGACAGGAGTAGTTAATAAGAAAAAGGGTGAGGTGGCAGAGAAGACGGCGAGGGGGGGGGGGAGGGGCAGACAAAGGGGGCCAGTTAAATAGTGACGAGGTGATTGACTCTGTAGGAAAGGAGCCTGCACAGCTGTATAGTACTGCAGTACAGCAGGGCTTGAGAAAGGCAGCAGAACTTGAGGCACAAAAAGCACAGAGAGCGGGAGGGGGTGAAGACAGGCAGTCGGGGGTTAAGAGGGTGCTGTTGGTAAAAGACTCAAACATACCAAGGGTTAAGGAGGGGCTGCTGGACTGGGTGAAAGGGGATGGGAGGGTAACCGTATGGCTCAGTCAGGAAAGTGCATGGTAGATGCTATGGCCAAAGCAAAGGTGGAGGTGTGGAAAAACAGGGAAGGAGAGAACCTAGTGTTTGTACACGCAGGACTAAATGATGTGTTAAAGGGACGGAGCCAGAACCTCGCCAGGCAGACAGAGTTGGGGTTACGTAAGCTGAGGGACGTCTCTGAGACTGTGCATGTGCAAATATGCACCGTCCCAGAGGTCTGGGGACAGTCTTTGCAGATAGAGAAGCGGGTGGTGGAAGCTAACCTGGTGATAAGGGGGTTGAGCCGACGATTTGAGTATGGAGTAATGAAAGTAAACAGGGCGGTGCACGAAGCTCGCTCCGCCCCTTTTACAATGGGCATCCACTACAGTGGAACCACTGGGAGCACGGTAGGCGAGAGGATTGGATGCCACATCATACATTTTTTGCGGAGCCCCGGAGCCCTGAGGGCGCCGGTGTAAATGAGGGCCAAAATGTAGATACAGGGGGGAGGGTTTGGGAGGGTGAGAGGAAGCCTTGCAGGACTAGGAAAAAGAAACAGCGTTCATAAACACGCAGGAGGGCAGGAACAGAATAAAGTGGGAGGAGATTGAGGAGCGATTAGAAAGCGACAACTTTGCAGTGTATGGATTAGCAGAAACATATCTGAAGGATATGGAAGAACCACCATACATACCGGGATATCATTGGATGGAATGCAACCGGGCCAATGGGGAACACGAGGGAGGGGGATTAGGGGTGTTAGTTAAGGTTCAGGAATGGGAAAGGGAACGAGAGGGCTGCAGGGAACACATGTGGGTAAGGCAATATTGGGCGTTTGGAAACAACCCTGGGTTTTGTTTATCTAAAAACAGGCGGTGATGCAGGGGAGGAAAATGCAGAACACTTGACATGTATATCAGGAGACGTTAGGGAAATTGGCACTAGCAAGGAAATATTTATCTTGGGGGACGTGAAGGCATATTTGGAAAACTTTGATGGACATACAGATACAACACGGAGGATGTTAGAGGCGTTCTGCAAAGGTTAATGGGTTAATGTTAATGGGTTAACGCTCAGGTGAAATGTGATGGAAAAATAGCACGGGAAAGAAAGAACTCGCACTCGACTATTGACTACTGTTTAATGTCGCGTAAAATATACAACAGATTAGGAGGTATGTAGGTCTAAGGTCTGGGGAGCGATCATAAGAGAATCAAAATCAGATTTGGCACAATAAAACCAGAAATGCAAAATCAAAAACAAGAGGGTAGGAATAACTTAAATGTTAAACAGTTACAAGAGGCGTCTAAGCAGATCGAGAACATTGTATCCAAGCAACCGGAAAGAGAATGGACATATGAAGACTAAGTGTTTTCAAAAGAGAGTTAGAGAAATATTGAATCAAACAAGGATGAAGAAAACTAAAACGCAAGGCCAAAAGGTGGTGGGATAAAGAGGTTAAGGCAGCAATATCGAGACGCCAAGCGGCATCTAAAGAACACAGATGGGCAAAGAAAAAGGGGGCCACACTAGCCGAAGTAGCGACAAAATGGGAGGAATTTCAGGAAAGAAAGCAGGAGACATTAGCATTAATACAGGCCAAAATTGGGAGAGCAGGGGTCCAGTGGATGATAGAGATAAGCCAAAAGGATAGGAATGCGGCAAAAAGATTCTGGGAACACATCAGTGCACAGGGGAAAATGACCGAGGCGTACCAGCAGGCACTAACAACACAGGAAGGGACAAAGGTAGAAGGGGATGAGGCAGGAGAATACATTAGACATACAATCGAAGCAGTATTTTCGGAGTTAGAATCAAATCAGGTCGTAGGGAATGGTAGCGTCTACACAACACACGCGGAGGATCATAGTGAGGAAGAGGAAAGGACCACAGAGGAATGGGAAAAAAGTAGAAGGAAAGGTTCTGGCTGGCACTGAAACAGGTCCAGACGGCATACCAATGAGATTGATAAAAGTTCTAGGCAAAACAAGCAAATTGAAGCTAAGGCAGGTGATTGACCAGATACTTATGGGAGGGAGGTACCCAGTGGACTGGAAATTGAGCAGGATGAGATTATTATATAAGGGCAAGGGAGAAAAAGACAGTGTCAAATCATACCGACCAATCACAGTAACTTCAGAAATATACAGATTAGCTATGCAAATTGTAAAAAGAAGAATGGAAGAATGGGCAAAGAGAAAACAGATTCTGGGGGAGCTTAAACGGTTTCAGGAAAGGTAGACGACTGGATGAAAATGTATTCATAATCACTCAGTGCATAGAGATAGCAATGACAAGTCAAAGGCCATTATGGGTAGCATTTTTAAACATCAAAGGGGCATATGACAATGTGAATCAGGAAAAACTCTGGAACCAATTGAAGGAATATGGGCTAGAGGGAACCACAGTTAAGTTTCTAGAATGGGTTTATACGGAGAATAGGGGTGATTATAACATGGGAAGCCGAAACTACAAGACCAGCAGCAATAAAAAGATATCTCAGACAGGTTTGGCCATTGTCTCCCCTGCTCTTTATGATATACCTCAGTGAGATGGGAAAAAGTTAGAACAGTGCAACCTAGGTTTTGATCTGACTAACATGAAGGAAGGACATAAGTAAATCAAATATTGCCACGGTTGATGTATCAGCTAACCTCGGGCTAGGTATTATTGGCACTGCTAAACTGTAATTTGTGGGACACAACTATCAGATAGCACTGACGTCACTGTCATCCGCATGTACACTTTTTCAAAGATAGTTCACCTGCTTGTCCTATGGCAAGACTTAAGTATGTTCTTTTATTTTTATTTTTAGAAGGAAAATAGGAATGGAACGAGCATAATTTTTTTGATATTTAGGATGCTTAGAGCCTGTCGAATGAGTTATCACCAAGAACAGACAATCTGAGAAACATCTTTAGTGCACATTTAAGTCAGTACCTGTGTTTGCCTTTTTGTGTGCCTGCCTGTTTGTGTCCTTGCTTTTTCTGCCATTAGTCTGTTGTCCTGAACAAGTCAATGAAGTGAAAACAATAGCCAAAATGTCTTGTAGGCCCAGATACGTACCTCACCATCTTGGACAGCAAAGAGAGGTGGCCAACAGGAGGCCACGGCCTCACCAAGTGGAGCAGCCACTGCAGCACCTAGGATAGCAAATTAAAGGTTAGAGCGACGAGTTAACATCAAAATCTTGATTTGTTTATACGCTAGGACATACTGTAGCTGTAATAAAGAAAAAGACAGCCGCACAACATATTCAAAATGACGTGCAATGCAGTATAAATAAAGCACAATACTCCTTCACAACGTCAATCTAGCCCTATGCTCAGGAGCTATGTTAGTCAAAACATTGAACCCCATTTTGTAGTAATAGCAGGAGGCATGCATATTCCCAAACAAAATGTATGCTACAGTTGCTAATAAGGTGAGATTTCAGCAATGCATGCCTTCAAAATGTTTCGTAATTTCACTCCACCAGTAAATCACTTTCACTTGTTTTAGGATTTTCAGACCATTAGCAAATCGCTTTAACTTGATTTATGACGATGCCAACCTCTAGAGGTAACGTCAGCTCTTTCTTGCGGTACTTTTAGTAAGGTGACACAAGGGCTGTGGTCACTACCATTAAGGTGGTATTGTTGCTTATGATGTTGCCACAGCCAGGCTGCTTTATGCACTAAATAAATGAACACTACCTTTTGAAATCACACCTTTAAGATAGTATTTATTCATGTAAGATACTGGCAACCTTACCAACTCTCGTTATTACAACTACTCGCCTGTCAGGCAAGCAATGACTGTATCGTGCTACGCTGCATAAAAAAGTCATGAAATGATGTCTTCCTGTTCTGTCATCAACCTTTGTTGAGTTAAAAGCCTGGCTATAGTAGTATGACAGTGTTGTCCTGCCCCTAAAAATGCGCCTTTTGATCCCTCTGCTCCTGTGTGCAAAGAGGGTGAAACACTATTTTCTTAACGGTAGAAGGGCCTGAAGCATGTGAATAACAGTACTGGGCAGAGCCTCTCCTGAACAATCAATTGACTTGCTCCACTAAATTGAGATTGTCACTACCTGCAACTACATTATCAGCAGTTCAGATTGCAAATACATAATTAGATTTGGGCCCACCAGCACTGTCATCCTGTCAGTAAATTAATATCTGCTTTTATACAGATGAAAAACAAATTAAGATTTGCAACGTACAGTCGGAGGCGTCTTGGGCAATGAATCAGCAGAATCTCGATAATACAAATCTCTCCCCCCCATTCCACTCCCCTCACTTCAAGTGACCCAAATATTAACCGGCAATGCAATTTGTCACTACGTATTGCGCCATCTAGCGGCTACAAAATAAAAGACTGGGTAGGCCAGGACAGCCCGGATCGCAAGGACTGCAGGCGGGTGCATTTAGAAACCAAGTGTGAATGTGGCATTTTGGATCGGCGTCAGCCTTTTTGGGAACCGTTCTTCTTAAAAGTAAGTCCCGGCTTCACGTCTCCATGAACCCAGCGGGTTTCTGTAGCACCTTGCCTACTCCTATAGGAGTAGGTGAGATGCCACAGGAACCCGCTGGGGTTCGATAGGGTTCCCCCAAAAAATAAATGTCGCTACTGCTGCGTGAAAGACTGTCACAGTCACGAAGGCGACTCAAGCGTCAAACTATACCGCTTCCCCTCGAGATCTTCGGAAGTGACACGGCAACAGAAGTGGATCACTGCAGTGTGATGCATCAGGTAAGTAAATTCTACAGTAATTGTTGCTGTTGAAGTGAACGAAAATAGATGTGCAGGCTTGGAAAGTGGTCTGACGAACTTGTTTTGCAGACTACTCAGCAAAATAACAATTTTATACAAGTTGTTCTACGAGTCACTATAGTCCGTTGCAACCTAAGAACGAAGGGCGAGGGTAAGACGGGTCGGGGAGGAGGAAGCAGACGGAACGCTGGAGAAGAGAGGGGAAAACCTCCTTCTCTCTTTAGCGTTCCGCCTGCTTCCTCCTCCCCGGCCCGTCTTACCCTCGCCCTTCGTTCTTAGGTTGCAACAGACTATAGACACCACATAGGGAAATACAATAGGAACAATTGGGCCGATTGTTGCTTCGCTGTGACGTCCAGAATCAGGCGATCAGACCTTCAAGAAGCGAAAGGCCCGTCCCGGCAGTCGTAGTTGTATGTGCGCATAGCCGTTCGGCACACGCGTGGTCGTAACCAAAACCTTCCAAACCTGCGAGTTCTCAAATAGTAAATTTTCGCAGCACATAAAGCTTTGTTTGTTTCGGCAACAAAATTTAACGCTGAATCTGGTAACAAATGTGACGGCATGCAGAAAACAGGATGCGTAAGTTTTTCTTTAGAAAAAGCTCAAGTGAAGCGTAAATCCCTCGACTTTTCGCCGCGAGGGGTTTCCGTCAAGTGAAGCGTGAAGCGTAAAGCGTAAAAGCTCAAGTGAAGCGAAACCCCTCGACTTTTCGCCGCGAGGGGTTTCCAGATACTCCGTCGCTCCGTCGGCTGCGATGTGCATGGCGGCGCCCAAGATGCGTATCGTCCACGCCGTGCTACGCACTTCGACCTGCTGTTACAAAGGTAAGCAGTACTTTGCTCTGAAATATGCTAATTTTGAATTTTTACAAGTTCTGGATTCCATAGCGCTGACGTATTTTACCCTGAAACGTATGAAGGTCGGGGGAAAAAAAAGTACATAGTAGATATGCGAAGGCTCTTTCACATGCTCTGATTCTCGCCCCAAATCGGTGCGATTTCTAGTATATGTGCGATTAAAATCGCAGTCGCACTGTCGCAGCGGCTCTGCAACTGGTTTCCACCAAGTTGGTATTTTGCCGCAGAGCCGGTGCGATCGCTTTCTCGTCAATCAGCCGTTCATTAGCCAGCTTTCATCCGCGAAAATAAATGTAGGCGCGTAAAAGCTTCTGATTTAATGCTTCGTTATTATAAATTTCTGGTTACATATTGCATTCCTAAAACATGTACGCTTATTAAGACGTTTTTGTTGTATTTTAGACAAAGTGAAACGCGTCGCGTCCGTGTCCGAAGCGCCAGCCGCTCCGACAGAAATCGCGCGGTTGTTGGAGCATGTGAAACCAAACATTGCGATCGCACTCGCTGCGTCGGCTGTCGCACCGATTTTTATTTTTTTTCGCACAGTCGTTGCATGTGAAACTGTCGTAAGAGAGGAGTCGCATAGTAGCTCTGTGATTTCTGTGGTGTTCCGTTCCGTGCTTAGATTTGGCAGTGTTTCAGTAGTTTCCTTTAGGGGCGGGCGTTCACTCTGAATTTTACATGCCTGTGCACGAGGAATCGGCTTTAATTGTCGGGAGAAAGCTTCCTGTTTGGCGTGGTTTAGTACATCCCTGTTTTCTGGTAGAATTTGACGTGGTGCTCTTTTCTTTTAGGCTTCGTATTCTACTGCTGCCCGAAGGAAATTCCATCGGGATCTTTCTACCAGACACGGTGTCGCGATCGTCCCTGTGTGGTTTTGATTCCAGAAAGTGGAACAGTGTCTGATGCGGGACCTTGTGATAGTGAAGTGAGTGACAGTGACGAGGAGAACTTGCCAACGAAGGGCCTAACAACAGAACTTCCAAGCGATAACGAAACTGAAGGCAGAACGCCCGCCTGTCCACTTCTGTCAACGTCAAGAAAGAAGCAAAAGTCACCGACGCAAGTTTTTGACTGGGGAAAAGGAGACCGGTGTTTTCTGGAGCCTGCGGAACCCATGTTTACAGCCTCTGATAATGTCAAATGCCGACTGAAACATTTTCAAGTTTTCATTGATGACAAGCTGCTGACGATTGTTGACGAGGCAAACCTGTATTCTTTCCATCAGGCTATTGCATATAGGTAAACGTTTGTTACACTGTGCCAATATGCTTATGCAAAGTACATATTATTTCAAGTGAATCGTTGCATCGCCCCTTCAATCAAGCACCTTATAAAATCAATTGTGGTGTTTGAGCTCTGTACATCTTATATAATTTTACAAGAAAACATGTTTTCATTCAACACCATACATATATCCGTAATGTGTGCTCACCAGAGGCACCCTGGTGTGCATGTCAGGCCAGTTTAGTGTGCCTTGGTGTGGACATTAGACCCGTCTGGTGTGGCGTAGTGTGCACATCAAGCCATTCTGGTGTGCTGTGTTGTGCACAACAGACCAGCCTGGTGTGTTTTGTTGTGCACAACAGACCACACTAGGATGATGTGATGGGCACACCAAACCAGCCTAACGTGTTCTAGTGGGGACAACAGAACACGTTAGGCTGGTCTGATGTGAGCACCAGAACACACCAGGCCGGTCTGATGTTTACGTCAGAAAACAATAGGACACAACAAACCGGTCTGGTGGATTTTTCAATAGGGTTTTACTTATATATCTTGGAGGTGAGAATCTTCTATTTATGCTGCCAAACCTTCAGACAGGAATTAAGTATATTTTTATTATCATCGATAAATTTGACTTTATGAAGTTCACATAACCGCCTGAGACCGACACGGAAGGACGATACTCGAAAATACGCCAGCTGTTGTGTCTTCGGCAACGTGCTTTTGTTAGCTGTTTTGCAGTGTAAAATAGTGGGTTGCAGGGCATGCCAAAAAACACTGTGGTCACATGATATATCGGAAGGCAAATACACGAAATGTGCAGAAATAAGGAGATGACACGCAATTTTTTCTAAATAATCCCTTACACAACGCTTTACTGCAAAAAGAAATGCATAGAAATGCATAAAATGATATTCCTAATTAAACATAGATTCCGCGCAGGGCAGACAAAGATTTTTTAGAATCCTAATATAAATCACTTTTGGGCATCAGCTTGCCTGAGCTCGAAACGTCGCGGGATACTACCTCGGGAGGCTAATGTTATCTTAGGTTTTACGTGCACTTGTTTTGAGACCTTACTTCATGACTCTGTTCTTTATCAGTCATGTGCTCCAACATTTCATTAGGCTGCCGTATATCATCGCGAGACTACTATAAATACTACACAACTTTACACATTGGACGTCTACTGCTGGTGTTGCGAACGTCGCACTTCACCAGAAAGCTGAAGTATTTAACATGGTTTGCACGTGACGTAATCGCACTAGATACTGGTTGCCATTGCGAGTTGTTCTTGCTGAGAAAATCAAATCCGGTTTGGAAAAATGCACGCTGCAAAAGTTTCGCGCTCAGTGCAAGCTATGTATTTGAGAGGCACACATTTTTCTTGTTGGTACATCGTCGTTAGGCACGGCGCGAGTATCTGGCACGACGAAAACGTGCTTTCTGGCAAGAGTGTTTTTACAAATAAAAGTTGTACCAACTACCCATCTGTCACTATCGTTTCCAGGCCACGCTTTCTAGTCTGCGCCGAAAATGTGGGGCAGAGGAATCTTTACGACACAGTATGCTTTAAAACTACCCCCCTCCCCACTCCCTTTTTTTTTTAGTTGCTCCTCAAGATACTTTTTATTCCTCAGGGATTGCCTGCTCCGTATTGAGTGGTGTTCACTCGACAATTATATTTGTGTCACTTGTTAACAGTAATTCTTCCTTGCTTTAACTTTGCACCAAACTGTGAAGGTTAAACAAAATACAGGGCGGTCGAAACTTGGAGAACTTGAGAGCGACACTCCTGTGAGACTTAGAGCGGCTGCCGACGTTCGGCTATCCCCGTGAGGCCACTAGGATCTTTCTTTTCAGGTATCCCTCCCGTACACACTAATAGTTCCATGTAACGTCCGACTAATACGTCACATTTAGACCCTTTAACACTTCTATTCTCGGGACAACTTTCTGAGGCAGTTCAGCAATAACGAAAACATGTTTGGGAGCCTCAATGGTGTGCATACATGTAAAATGGGTCGTGCAGCATCTTTTTTTTTTACCTTAAGTTCAATAAATACCGCTAAGTTGTAATCCTTGACGTTGATAACTTGCAAAAACATCCATTAGTTTGCCCCTCCGCGAAATGGCAGACAGTCGAAAGAAAGAAATGAAACAGCTTTCCCCTCCTCAACTCACAATTAGAACTATCAGCCGCGTGGTCTGATCCTAATATATACACCGTCAGTGTTTATCATAGTCATACGCAGGGTTGGCAAAGCAGAGTGCATGGGCTGATCTTCAGATATAATTTTAGTTGGGCTATAATGCCCGAGCCCCACTAAAGCGACAAACAGAAACAAACGACAGCGGCTAGCCTTAAACCAGAGTATTTCGCGATTTGCCAGGCTTTGTAGAATAAAGAAGGCTATGCTCAGACACGAGTATCATGCACACGATGGTACCATTTGCAGGATTTTAAACACTCGTGCTAACTTCGCGAGCACCGAACAACTCAAAGCCGTATAAAGGTACCATCGCGAACATGCTGCATGTGTCTGAGGCTTGTCGCTTTCGTTTGTTTCTGCTTCTAGCTCTAGTGGGACTCGGGCCCATCATAACCTTTGAGTTGAACACGAGCGTTACCCGAATGTTTGGCGATACTGGTTGTCATGAACCAGAGCATTTGACTCGGGATCATGACTATCGGGTACATCATGGTGTCACGTGACTCTCAGTGCGAAGTTGCGATGTCATGTGACGTCACGGTATCAACAACGTTAATAGATCTAGCGACGTCCTCAATTCGAATCGACTTAACGCGGTGAGTCACGTGACGTCACGGGGTCACGTGATGTGACATTACTTGACAGCATGTCTTGACATCATGACGTGACGTGACATTGTGACACATGGCTAATCATAGTGCCAATAAGAAAGCGCCGCAAAAAACCAGGATTTATTATACATTGCAATTCTGTATATGACGATTTGATCAATACGTAGAGGAATACACGTGCCAATGATAATAAATTTGTAATACTAACAAAAAAAAATACCGTGAACCGTTTTGAACCGGTTACCGTTATATGTTTTTCTGGTTCAGTTCCGGTTCAGTTCCAAGATGGCGGCGAAGATTTCGGTTCGGTTCAGTTCCGGTTCGGCTAAAAATAACGGTTCTGTTCCGGTTTTCGGTTCGGTTCGGTTCCCGTTCGGCACCCTGTTTTCTGGCCACGAAGTAAATGCAGCCGGCCTCGCGAAAGCAATCGCGGACAAACCCCCTCGAATGCGCCCCCCCCCCCCCCCCCCCCCTCACATCGTCGCCCCTACTCGTATTTGGTGCGGTGCCGGTGCTTCGAGGCACGTTTCGGAGTGCTTTGTGTGCACGGAAGGCAGCGAAAGGGGGTACGCACTTGAGAATCGTATTTTAGCAGAAAGCAGTCCATCTCGCTAGGCCTTACTCGTATTGCTCCACTGTCGCTTGCCAGCCGCCATGTTGCTTTTGGGGGTGCTCACTGTGATTACCTGCTGATTGCGCGCCGTGTGACTGCCCATGGGGTTGTTAGTATAACGAAGGGGGGGGGGGGGGGGGGTAGCGATATCTATGACGGCTTCTGACTACCCCAAGTGTAGTACCCTACGACTACCCTTTTGTTGAGAGTGTAGGTCACGCGTCTTCAGTTTCTCCACTCGATGCATAGGTAATGTGACATTAGTTTTCGTGGCGTCATTTTCCCCGCTAAAATTAGCGGAAAATAAAGAGACGGCCCCAACCCCAAAACGGTCTGGTTTGGGGATGGGAGAGAGGGAGAGGGGGGGGGGGGTGGGTCGGTTAAACAGCTCGTCATGCTTTCGAAGGCAGTTATTTAATTGCATTCTTCAGCCAGTTTGGGGCATCGCCAAAATATATTTTCCTCGTCAACGCGACTGTGAACAACGTGGTTAACGCGTAGAGTGCGGCAGTTATTTTTTTCTTGGCACAAAGTGGCTGAAGCATCCTGTGTATCCAGGAAGACTGATGAGATCACAGTGATCAAAAACACTGTGAAATGTTAACTAAGACTGTGTATTGATTAATATTAAGCGCAGTGTATGTGAAGATTTTCTAACACTGTATTAAATCACTTTTTCATGTCTTGTTACAGTGCGACACACCTTCCAACTGCGGCGGAAAAGTTTGCAAAAAGTGCGGAGGAGGTGGCCCTTGGACCCCGAACACTTGCCGGAAGTGAAAACTCACTCGCATATTGAGAGGTGCTAATAAAAATGGGACAACACCCTGTAGTGTCTGATATATTTAAAAAAAAGAACGTTGCTCGCAAAATGTCTGAGACACCGTGCTCTAGACCCTAGAGCATTGTGTCTGAGACATTTTGAGAGCGACGTTAAAAGCAACAAAGGTCTGTCCAATTATATCACGTTGGCGGATTGTCTAGATTCTAGACAATCCGCCAACGTGGTGTATTTCGACAGGTATTTCGCTTAAATAAATTTTAGGTTGAACGTTGGCTAAGACAGCCCCACTCAAAGTTGGCGGATAAATTATTCTCTACGCAGATACTGCGTTCAAAATTACACTTAACATAAAACATCTGTGGAGGGGAAAACAAGTCACTAGACAGCTTGATCATTAATTTGTTATTACCCAGTCGTCTACAATCCTCTAAACTGTCTTCAGCACTCAAATAAGACAAAACAACCGCTGCCAGAGTATATGCAAGCATACTATTTAGTGCCGTTAACTAGAAATGCAGCTGGTGCGCTAAGGCACAACACCAAAAACTGAAATAGCAGTATAAGAGCTTTAAAGCCTCCCAGCTTTTTAGAAATATTATTCATAACACCTAGCAGGCATGAGTTGAATACGAACATATGTGGGTTTGAGATTTTGTGAACTGAAGGAACAAAAGAATAAGCAGATGCAGAAAAGCGTGACGGATATCGCGCTCCGCGCTACATCCGTCGCGCAGAGTTTGTCACGAATGTCAAGACCACGTTCGAAAAGGAGACAACGGGCAAGGAAAAACAAAGTAAAATAAAGAGGCGCTCGAAAAAACGTGCTGCCATTGGATGGCGTTCAAAGAAGGCTTGACTTGACGGAGGCTAAACACAAAGGGCTTCCATCAGAATCGGTCAAACGACTCCGGGTTCCCCAAGCAAGCAGTGTCCGGGACAACGCCATGGGTCATTCGCTGAACCACAGACCTTTCCAGCGCTCATCCCACAAGTCATCAACCGCCATATTTTACGCTCATTGATGATCGCAACCAAGGAGGCGAAGAGACTGAACAGAAACTGAGTTTCGACTACTACCAAATCTTTATTAGATCGACTGTGAGAGCTGTGAATATAAATGTCCTCGATTTCATAAGGTGCAGTTCCACTGTGTACACCGTTTTGCGTCTTCTTTGACGGTTTGCAACTTTATTTTTAAGTAATATACAGTCGTAGTTTGAGGCCGGATGTTATCGTGCTTGTCGATCCAATCTTCGATGTCTTCGTAGAGTTCACCATGGAACGAAGCAGTTGTCCGTGCTGCGACGGGTAAGTAGATGACGGCAGAAGCTGCCGGAATCCGCGACTGGTTTGCCACCGTTGTCTTCTTCGGCTTTGACTCGTCCGCAGCAATCCCAATTCAGGAGCCTGTCGCTGGATGCGGCGGCTGGTCCGAGTTTCAGGTTCCTCGTAGAACGATCATCTGGACGGGCTTCCAATCGGACTTGCACTTTGGGCTCCCATAAATGTACGTTGCACGGACATGCGTTATCCCGCACCTCCACCAAAATGCCACTAATGACGAGGTGACGAAATGTTAAAAACTGAGGAAACTGAAGCGCTTAATGGGTCGTACTATTGATCAGAACAATAAGAAAACAAAAGATTAGAACAAAGTGTCGCGGGCGGCGAAGTCGGCGTATCAGCAGAATCGAGCACAGAGGCGAGGCTGACTCCTGCTCGCCACGCGGAGCACGTTTTGTAGTGGCGTGGGTTTCTGGAACTTTCTGCCTAGAACGTTTCGTGCGTAGACCATTCGAACATCAACGAGACTATAAAGTTTGCAAATTTGCAAGAACAACAAGTAAAAATAATAAATAAAAATCATTCCGCTACCTGGAACCGAACCCAGATCTTCCGCGCCATGATCATGCGCGGTAACCATTCGGCCACGCACTTTTTTTTTCCTTTATTGAACCATCCCAAGTAGCACGCCAGAGGAATGCCCAACTTGGGCAAAGGTCTGGCAAACATAAGGGCCCAACTTTGGCGCAGTTAGGTTTTTGCACCATGGCACTCATCAGTGCCAAAGTACGGTGCCTAACTATAGCCTTAGTTGGGCGATCCTAGGGCATGCCAAAGTTTGGCTCTTCTCCGGTACGCCAGAGGAGTGCCAAAGTTGGTGCCATACTTGAGCCATAACTGCCATAGTAATGCCTAATCTGGGAATGCGGGGCATGCCAAGGTTTGGCGTTTCTCTGGTCCGCCAGAGGAGCGCCAAAGTTGGTGCCATACTTCAGCCATAACTGCCAGAGCAACGCCTAATTTCGGTATTTGGGACGTGCCAAGGTTTGACATTTCTCTGGTCCGCCAGAGGAGCGCCAAAGTTGGTGCCATACTTCAGCCATAGCTGCCAGAGTAACGCCTAATTTCGGTATTTGGGACGTGCCAAAGTTTGGCTTTTCTCGGGTCCGCCAAAGGAGCGCCAAAGTTGGTGCCAGACTTGAGCCATAACTGCCAGAGAAACGCCTAATTTCGGTATTTGGGACGTGCCAAGGTTTGGCGTTTCTCTGGTCCGCCACAGGAGCGCCAAAGTTGGTGCCATACTTCAGCCATAGCTGCCAGAGTAACGCCTAATTTCGGTATTTGGGACGTGCCAAAGTTTGGCTTTTCTCGGGTCCGCCAGAGGAGCGCCAAAGTTGGTGCCAGACTTGAGCCATAACTGCCAGAGAAACGCCTAATTTCGGTATTTGGGACGTGCCAAGGTTTGGCGTTTCTCTGGTCCGCCAGAGGAGCGCCAAAGTTGGTGCCATACTTCAGCCATAGCTGCCAGAGTAACGCCTAATTTCGGTATTTGGGACGTGCCAAAGTTTGGCTTTTCTCGGGTCCGCCAGAGGAGCGCCAAAGTTGGTGCCAGACTTGAGCCATAACTGCCAGAGTAACGCCTAATTTCGGTATTTGGGACGTGCCAAGGTTTGGCGTTTCCCTAGTCCGCCAGAGGAGCGCCAAAGTTGGTGCCATAATTCAGCCATAGCTGCCGGAGTAACGCCTAATTTCGGTATTTGGGACGTGCCAAAGTTTGGCTTTTCTCGGGTCCGCCAGAGGAGCGCCAAAGTTGGTGCCATACTTCAGCCATAGCTGCCAGAGCAACGCCTAATTTCGGTATTTGGGACGTGCCAAGGTTTGGCGTTTCTCTGGTCCGCCAGAGGAGCGCCAAAGTAGGTGCCGGACTTGAGCCATAACTGCCGCAGTAAATCTTAATTTGTCGATTTGGGGCATGCCGAAGTTTGGCTTTTCTCTGGCTACCCACTGAAGTGCCAAATAAGTGCCAAAAGTGGCAAAGAAGGCCGAGAGGCCAGCCCAAGTTTCGAATATCTCTGGCGTGTCACAGAAGTGCTCTTTCACGCGTCCCAGAAGAGAAATAAATTAAACAAGCGATGGAAACACGATGGTAAGATGTCATCACCTCCGTTCCCAAGCAGCACGGCAATACTTTGCAGTATCGTGCCAGTGCCGGCCGAAAGTCGGTTCCAATATCGCTCAACAGTCCAGTTTTGTACCACCGTTTGGTACCCGGCAGGTATTGCCTTACAGCTGTTTCGCTCCGGCCTAGCGTTCGCGCAATATTGTGCGAAAACTCTACGATGCGTCTGCTTCGTATTGGCCGAACGTCGTGCAAGTATGTGTACGTTGCATGTCATTTGTTGCATATCGAATCACTCATACGGACAAACAAATTTTTTTCGATCGCTCCCAGAAGTTTATTAAACAACTATCATTGCACACAGTGTATTCTCAACATATTTACAAAGGTCACACTTCTCTGTAAAACGAAAAGCAAATTATAAAATACAATTAACACTGTCCTCATGCCAAGCAAATCTCATCACACAAAAACCGCGGAGATTGAGAGGAAAGCAGGACGACTATCAGAATCATGCTTGCAGTGCACTTACTAATAAAAGAGCGATATCATGTAATCCTTGATAGATGCATAATCCAACTCAGGCACCCCACAAACACATTCGAGGATTCGAGGACTGATGTCTCGTCGTCGGCGAAGAGCAGTTTTTGTCGAAGCGTGTCCAACAAACACATCACAAGTATTCCACGAACTCCGGTGCAAAAAATGGCTGTTACCGTAAAATTGGCATGGACGTATTCCGACAGTTTACGACGAAAAAACATAGCCGCGTCTGCAGCGCACGAAAGCAACAGAACACTGAAGAGCAGTTCGAAAACCGGACCTACGTGGCCCACTTATTTCTATAACTAGGCAAACGGCTAAAACGACAGCCCCAGAGATCCCATCAGCGTAAGGGAGGAAGTGGCCGAGTGGGCTAACGCGTCTCAGCTCGGAGCGTGGAGCGAAAGCTTGCGCTGGGAACCTCCTGGGTTCGATCCCCGCCGCCCCCGCCCGTTTCGATCTGGATGAGTTTCGTACCGGCACGCGTTCGTGTGATCACTACTGCGTGATGCACGTTAAAAATCCCAGGTTAGCGGTTGTACCGCACTGGCTAAATTTCTCATCTACAGCTAAGAGACCGATTACCCGTTGAGGCGCATCTCCATCAAGGCTGTATAAACATAAAGAGCAAGCCAATTTTTTTTTTTCCCATCAGCGTGACAGAGAAAGTCACGTGAAAAGTTTCGTCCAAACGTTTTTGTCCTACGCGTCCTCCGTAGAGAGGTCACGCTGGGTCACGCGTTTCGCTTCACCCTCTTGATTTGCTTAAAGCGGCTGTCGCGCTCGCTGACAGCCACACGAAGACACAAAAGCAGGTGGGGAGGATTTGCAAAAGGCGAGATCGAAGGGGAATCAACAACGCACAAAAGGAAAGGCCGCTTCTGCCGGTGACCTTATCGCCTTGCCTAGTCTGTCAGCGTTCGGCTTCCATTGAGGGCCTCAGAAAGATAATCTCCTTTCTTGAGAGCGAAATGGACGGGGTGGTTATGTTTTTCGGGCTTGTCGCCATCCGATAAGCCTCAATTATTTCTGTCCCCACTCGCTCGCAGTGGCCTCCCATGGCTGCCGTACCGGTGAAATTAGGAGCGCAAAAATACTCCAGAAGCCGGGCGAAGACATGATAAATGTAATAACAAAAACGGCTTGACATCACAAAAATAATAATTTAATTAAACGTTTCGCCTCCCATGCGGGAGGCATCTAAAGTAGAGCGCAGAGCGAGTGAGAGTCGCACAAAAAAGTTCGGCTATTTAGGCATAAAGTTTGTGTACACGTCCGGCAGGGGGCCACGGTTCTTGTTTACCAGCGATGAATCACTTCCGCGTTTGTCGTTCTGGATGAACCAAGATTCCGGCAGCTTCCTCAGTCCCCACCTTTTATCCCTCGCCTTGTCAAAGTCAAATTGGTGTCCTGACGTCCATGCATGGTCGACGAGTTCGGACTTGAAGCGGGTGGCGTTCGTGTAATTGGCGACATCCCGTGCGTGTTCTTTTAGTCTTGTTTTTCTTTTTCGTTCCGTCTCTCCAATGTAGGAAGCGTCACATTCCTTGCACTGCACCTGTTAGATCACGACCCTTTCTGCCTCTGGCGGGGTCGGGTCTTTTGGCTTGGAGATAACATTGGCAATTGTTCTGTAGGGTTTGTATACAGTTCGTACCCCCAACGGCCTAAGGGCGCGTCCTAATGCCTCCGAAACCCCATTAACGTACGGGATGCACACGACGTCACGTGTTCGTTCGGCTCGATCCGGGCGAAGACGGGATGTTCCTTAACGCGATTGATAAACCGGTCGGGGTAGTTACATTTCTTCAAAGCCTCCCGCACATGGCTAAGTTCTTGATCGCTAAGTGTTGAGTTAGATGGGACTGTTTCTGAACGATGAAGGCAAAGATCTTACAACTGAGCTTTTGTGTTGAGTAGGGTGATGAGAGTGGTAGTCAAGAAAGTTTTGTCTGTCACATGGTTTACCATATACGGATGTCTCCATCTTAAAGAAAGATTCACTAGTTCTATGAACACGTACATATAAAAACGGCAAGGTACTATCAGTTTCATGTTCGCAGGTGAACTGAATTGAGGGGTGGACACTATTCAAATTGCGGTGAAAATGGGTTGCGTTCTCTCTGTTAACTATTACAAAAGTGTCATCGACATAGCGACGGTAGAACTTCACGGGGAAATCAATGCGAGACATTACCTTTTCCTCAACATATTCCATGACGAGATTCGAGACGGTTACAGAAACTGGACTCCCCATAGGGCATCCGCTGACCTGATGATATATGTCCCCATTAACACTAAAATTACACTGGTTGAGACAAAACCGCAAAAGGAGTATAACGTCATCAACAAGGAGGGTTGTACGAGTGGACAACGACTGGTCTGCCAACAACCGGTCACGGCCGACATCAACCGCCAGGGCGTTGGGGACATTCGTAAATAATGAAATCACATCAAAGGATACCATAGCCTCGTGCGGTAGCAGGGTCTGAGCGCGTATAAGTTCAACAAAGTCACGGGAATTCCGGACGCTAAACTCATTGTTTCCCGTAAGAGGGCTCAGAATCATAACCAGATATTTGGAAAGGCTGTAAGTGGACGAACCAATAACATATACAATCGGGCGTAGGGGGCAACCCGGTTTGTGAATTTTGGGGAGTCCATACATCTTGGGTGTCGCGGCGTCAAAGGAGAAGAGATGACGGTATAGGTCATCACTGATGCGTTCTTTCTTTTTCAGCTCTCGAAGATGGTCAGCTAACTCTCCTTCGGACTTAGCAGCGGGATCTCTTGATAGCCTCACGAAATAGCGACTGTCATTTATAACTTCATACATCTTCTTCATGTAGTCATCCCTATCAAGCACAACGGTTCCTTTTCCTTTGTCGGCCTTTAATGTCATGATGGAGCTGTCTGACTTCAACTCATTAAGAGCGATGCGTTCTTGTTGATCTAAATTTGACCCGGCCGGTTTCACATTGTTCGAAACACTGACAACGCGGCTTCTCGCGAAATTTACCCCTGTGACATCCTGCACATGTCTGAGTTTCTCTTCAATTTCAATTATGAAGTCACGTTTTGGAACGTACCGTGGAGCAAGGGCATTGTCCAGTCCTTTGGATAGCAGAAATTGCAAGCCAGGGTCGGTAATAGTAACATAGGGTACGTACGGCAGAATTCCCTGCCATAAAAAAAATGATTTGGCTAACGCCAATTTAACGCGAAATAGGTGCAAAGAGTTTTGCGATAAGAAGCGTAAACCGTAAAAAAGGAAAAAAAAGGAAGACTGAAGGAAAGGAGAAATAAGAAAAAAATCTGGTGACGTGGCCGAAAAAAAAAATGCTGTTCATGTGATTTTTCTTGTTACGTGACCAAAAAAAAAAAAACGAAATAAAAAAAAGGAACACGAGAAAAAAAACCAGCCCGGTTTCGAAGCTACGCCCGCTTGATCGTGAAACTAGCGCGCTGTCCGTTGCGCCAACATAACTTTTTTGTCTTTCTTTATTGCAAGTTGCGCCAACATAACTCTGCCTGTAATGCTCACGCATTCTCCCATCATAGGAGAAAGCTTAGTTGCCTTCGTAGTTTTTCATGCATGTGTTATTTTTATTTGTGGCAAGAGTTCATGTCCAGAATGCTTTTAGAGTTTTCGAGCAAAACGAGTTTTCTTCATCCGAGTCACCTTCTAGAACCAGTAGACCGCACTGGGTCGTCCGGCTAATCAAGCAGCTTTTTTTGAAAATCTCTAACGTGCCCGTCCTCGGATCCGAGGTCGCCGTTTGACAAGCTTAACTTTCTTCCACCTTTTAGCCGGAACTCCCACGGCAGCTTTGTTCCGTCCCCACTCCCTCTCGAGAGGATGGCTCGCCCCGAGGCTAATCCCATTCTCTAGACGCTCTTTCCACCCAACGATGACCCTTTCCCTCCCCGTCCCCCAGCTTCGGGAGAGAAGGTTCTTCTCTGTAAAACGTCCCGCTTGTACAGCGGCCTTTAAAGTTCAGATTGTCCTGTCTGTATCGTCCCTTTTGTGTCGCCACTTTTAATGTTTAAAAAGTATCAACACGCTAAAATAGTACAATTTCGAGGATTTTATTTTCATTCCCCAAGTGTGCTGCGGGAGCCGCGCCACGGAGCCCCGGTCGTTTCCGCTCTTTGTTATCGCTAGGTTTTGACAGTGCTCAATCACAATGCAAGACACGCACAGAGCCACGCTCGCTTTTGCAATGCGCCGCCTAATAATGATATCTCTTGTGGAAACGTGCGTACATCCGTCTTGCGCAGTGTTAGCTCAATTGACAGCAGTTTGTGTAAAGGCGGATTCACACCGGGGATGTAAGCAGTCGCGCGATCCAACTAAATCCTTGGTAGAAGAGCGTGTTGGTTTAAGTCATGGATGAAGAAAGAATAAACAATTAAAACAGGGACAACACAACCACATCTTATGAAAGATGTGGTTGTGTTGTCCCTGTTTTAATTGTTTATTCTTTCTTCATCCATGGCCAACTAAATCGCATCGCAAAAAAATAAATAAATAAATAAATAAAAGTAATTAGTTGGTCAATTTGGCGTGCGCGATGAGCGAGTCCAACGCCTTCGTTGGCGAGTCGCTTCTCAAAAACTCTCGCTCCAAACGCCGTTGGTTGGCTGGGCCTCTCCGCGACTAGAGTGCATCCTAAAAAGTCGGGTCAGCAAGCGACTGCTCAAAACCCGTCACTTTTTGCCCGCGATGGTCGCTTTTGCGATGAAAGTTATGGCGCGACTAGATCGGATCGCCGGTGTGAACGCGCCATAATGTCGAACCAGTCTCACGGCGCGCCCCGATATTGGCTTGTGTACCTACGCGCGAGTGCAACCTCTGGCACAATTTATTTGCTTTTGCAAAGCCTGCTCCAGCCGCGTCAAAACATTCAGCCAACCTTTGGACTGCAGAAATCAAGAGACACCCAAAATAAGATAAAATTGCCAGCCGAATAAAACTTGATTTCTATTTAATTAAGATGAAGACCACCCGCGTACATCAAATATTTCATCAGCCGAACTCCAAGGCAGTAAGCCTAGTTCTGGCACTTGTTTGGCAACTTTGGCCCACAGCTGCCAGATCGCAGCCAAACTATCGGGAAGCGAAGCCTAACTTGGGCGCTCGTTTGGCGACTTTGGCCCAAAGATGCCAGATCTCAACCGAACTTTAAGGTAGTAAGCCTAACTCTGGCACATTTGTGGCGATTTTGGCCCGAATGTGCCAGGTGACAGCCAAACTGTGAAAAAGTGGAGCCTAACTTTGGCATAAGTTTGGCGATTTTGGCCCGAAAATGCCAAATGCTCTGCCGAACTACAAGGTAGTAAGCCTAACTCTGGCACATCTCTGGCGATTTTGGCCCGAATGTGCCAGGTGACAGCCGAACTGTCAAAAAGTGAAGCCTAGCTTTGGCATTAGTTCGGCGATTTTGGCCCAAAAATGCCAAAACTCTGCCGAACTACAAGGTAGTAAGCCTAACTCTGGCACATCTGTGGCGATTTTGGCCCGAATGTGCCAGGTGATAGCCGAACTATCAAAAAGTGAAGCCTAACTTTGGCATTAGTTTGGCGATTTTGGCCCAAAAATACCAAAGATCTGCCGAACTACCGGGCAGTAAGCCTAAATCTGGCATTTTTTAGGCGATTTAGGCCGGAAGATGCCAGACGCCAGCCGAACTACCCGGCAGCGAAGCCTAAGTTTGGCACTTGTTTGGCGAATTAGGGCCAAGATACCCAGACTGTTGCCAAGGGAGGTCAGGTTTGGCACTACTTTGGCTTCTTTGGGCTTTTTAATGCCCTAAACTGCCAGACGCAAGCCAAGTTTTGGCCCAGAACTCGGTGCTGTCTGGGATTCGGCCACGCACGCTCCCACTCGGCGCCGCGCGTGGCAATATAAACAAGATCAGACTTTTGACATTCAATAGTCAGCGACCTTTTATTATACGTAGCTATACCTTACTAATACCAGCCCTCGAAAAAAAAAACAATATAAATGTTTTTGCGTAACATTTTCTGAAGACCTAACTTAGAGTACCCATTGTGACGCTATAGTGGCTACTGTATGCAAATATTTAGGATACATAAAACGTCGCCAATACCTAACTCTTTGTACTTTTAGACTAAACTAACTGCCTATAAAACATTTGTCCGATCAATATTACACTACGCCAACTTTATGGGTGTCCTTAACAATCATATTTCTTTATAATCCATAATCGCTGAAAAATAAGGCATCACGTTTTGCAACTCCTCGACCTGAAAGAATTCAACTTGCTTCTCTTGACCTTTTTCACTGATTTTATTATTCCTCTTCTGATTTTTGAATTAACAACTGTCACCCGCCATCTCGAATCACCATGCGTCAGGGCCACCTTCTAAAAGTTAAACCTCTATCACCGAGAACTAATAACTTCAATAATTTTCGACATTCTGATTCTATTCCCAATTGTATTTTCCTTCCTGAAACCATAATTTGTGAACCTAACCCGAAGACATTCCATAAACTCTGCAAGCTGTGCCTGAAAAGTATTGATCTTTAACATGTTCATTTGTTAATACTTTTTCTACACGTTATGTTTTGATGTCTGTCTCATTATTTCGTACTTCTGTGTTTTCTGCTTTTACCTTGTCGTCACTCTTCCCCTATCTGCATAATATGTCATTTTATCCCCTTGATTTAATGGATATCACATGAAATGCCTTTGAATTACAATAAGCAAAACTAAACTAAACATTCAGTTTCCCCGCTAAATGAAGTAGTAAACTATACGTCACGTGACGCACAAATACCTCATCAGTTCTCTATAATGATTTTTATGCATTAGAGGACTGTAAAGGTAAATGACGCTGAACATAATGAAATTTTAGAAACAAATGACGTTAACATTTTTTTTACATGTACGCAGTTGCATTATTTCTTCGCACCCCCATTAGAAAGAGTGCAATCAACTTCTGCTGCCCTGTCCTCGCGCGCAACGCAGGAGAGGCTGGTTGCACTATTTCTCTACGGGGCGCGGTGCCGTCGGGGCCGAGATGCGCTCCAATTGCCAACCGAAACCGATTTTTTATCTTACGAGGGAGTAATTTCGATATTATTAAATTTTAAAGCAAAAACCGCTTGTGGCCCTGACAAGATTCCCAACGCGTTTTTGCATTGGTATGCGGAAATGCTAGCACTTTTCTAACAGTCATTTTTTGTGTTTCCTTTCCTCGGGCACTCTGCCAAATGATTGGTTAATGGGGCGAGTAGTGCCTGTGTTCAAAAAGGGTAACCGACTTGCGTTAGGCAGCTACCGGCCTATTTCTCTGACATGTACATCATGTAAACTACCAGAACATATCATCGCTAACCAAATTAAAGAGTTCCCGAACGCAAATAACATACGATCGACTCATCAGCACGGATTTAGGAAGGGATTCTCTAGGGTTACCCAGCGTGTTTCCACTGTTCATATATTGGCATCCATTCTAGACAGATCAGGCCAAGTTCATGCTGTTTTTCTTGACTTTAGCCAAACCCTCGACTTGGTTCCCCACGGAAAGCTAGTTAGCTAACTTAAACGTGTAGGTTTTCATCTCCTTATTGTTAGATGGCTGTGTACTTACTTACAGCGTCGTAAACAATTTGTCAAAATCAACAGTAGCTGCTCAGAGATATTATACGTAACATCTGGAGTACCACAGGGGGGTGTTCTTGGTTCTTTGCTGTTTTCAACTTATACAAACGACATAGTTTCCGCCCCACACCCGTCTGTGAACATCCGTTTATTGGCAGATGATTTCATGTTGTTTAAAGAAATATCTTCGCCTGACGAACAACAATTAATGAGCGCAAGCCTCAATGACATTCAAAGCTGGTGCTGTACGCGGGACATGAAGTTAAATTTTGAAAAAAAACTCTTTATCCGCAAATTACAATTAAAAAAGCCATTCAACTTTCAATACAATCTAAATAACATTCCCATCGCTTAGGTTGATGACTACAAGTACCTCGGAGTGACCGTAAAAAAAAAACGATAAATTGGACGACCCATATAAAAATACATCCTTGGCAGCCTTCAAGAAGTTGGGTTTTTTAAGGCATACGCTGAAATAAGCTACTCCAAATGTAAAAATACTGGCTTACAATTCATTCGTTAGATATAAACTAGAATATGGTAGTATTACTTGAGACCCACATACCAAATATAATTCTGAAATATTGGAACGAGTTCAAAGACGTGCTGTAAGGTTTATATACTGAAAATTTAAGAAACTGATTCGGCCTCACTTTTGATGCAAACCAACAAAATACGAACTTTAGAGCACCGTCGAAGGATAGCCCGATTGAAGTTTCTGCACTCTCTTCTTATGCGAAAACTGCCCTTGGATCCAGATTACTACTCAAAGCCGCTTTCTACAAGACGAACTAGGCACCATCATGACATTCCTTTACACCATACTTTGCACGCTCTAACCTCTTTAAATTTTCGTTTTTTCCTCGCAAAATTGAAGAACGCAATTCTCTTCCTCGTTCGATGATTTCATTATCGAATTTCGCTTTATCATTAGAAGAGTTATTATAGTGATGTTTTTGTATTTCGATGTGTTTTGGTGTTTTTATATCTGGTGCTTACATGCTTCGGTAGTGTGCTTCTTGGCTAGCTACTTGTTTCGCTGTATCACCGCCTCTTTCATATTTTTTGCCGATTTGTATGCCTTATATCTTGTATTGTTGTTTTGTTTTTTGTACGGGTTCTTGAGTTTGTGCCCTGCCCATCCTGCTTGGACCACGTGTGGTCTGCAGTATTTAATAAATAAAAAATATAAAAAAATGAAAACCGGTTTAATTTTCGAGATTTTTCAGGAAGCCGTAAAATGCTGCGCGCGCCTTCTATCGTTTTGCATTTTGTTGATTTATCGTTTTTGTTTAAGATAACGAGCAATTTTCCAATTGAAACCATGCCCTTAAACACAATATTAAAGTTAATTACGCAAAATAAATTAACGATCTATTGTTCACACTCTTAGATATGTTTCAAAAGTTTAAAAAGTGTCGAAACGAGATAACCAGCATGCTAAGGAAAGCAAAATGCTCATATTATTACAAAATGTTTCACAGTGAAAATAGAACTCACGTAATTTGGAAAAAGGTTAATATTTTATTAGACCGGAATGATCACGATAACGTCATAAGGGAACTTATAATAGAAGGTAATAAGTTGAGTGGAGTTGAACTAGCAAATAAATTTAATGATTATTTCACGAATTTGTTCCCCCCCGCGCAAACAAGCGGTTCCCCGTGTTCAACTCAAGGAATTTCACAGAACTGTTTTCTGTTTCCTACCGGCAAGAGCGAGGTAAGTTCGGCATTTCTGAACCTCAAAAAGAGTAAATGTACCGATTTTAATGGAATGCAGGTGCAGCCAATAAAATACGTGCTTGACATTATCTCGCCTTGTCTTACACATATCTTTAATTTGTCGCTCTCGACTGGTGTTTTTCCTAAAGGTATGCAGATAGCTAAGGTGTCTGTCTTGTATAAGTCCGGAGACAAAAATAATATGTCCAACTACAGACCGATCTCAATATTCCCTGTTTTTTCCAAGGGTTTAGAGAAAGTTATTCATGTTAGGCTAAATAATTTTTTCGAAAAAAATATGCTACTTACAGATTCTCAGTATGGTTTTTGGAAAGGTCGCACTACTGAAATGGCGCTCTTACAGCAAAAAGAAATTATCTTAAACAATTTTGAAAATAAGTGTCTAACTTTAGGAATATTTATTGATTTTTTTAAAGCCTTTGACCGGCTGAGTCATAAAGTTCTGTTAGAAAAACTATATTCTTATGGAATTCGAGGGCATTCCCTGGCTCGTATAGAAAGCTACTTGAGTTTCCGGCATCAAGCTGTTGAAATAAACGGATATTCCTCAATGCTGAAAGCAGTTCGGACAGGAGTACCTCAAGGAAGTGTCTTGGGGCCATTGATGTATAACCTATTTATAAATGATATAGTTACTATCACAAGAAAAGCTTCATTTGTCATTTATGCAGATAATACCAGTATATTTTTTCCAGGAAAAGACATTGATAGTTTAATTACCGATTCAAATATATGCCTTGAAAAACTTAGTTGGTGGACTGTCTCCAATTCTCTGAAAATTAATGAAAGTAAAAAAAATGCAACTATCTTCAAACCGAAAGGTACAGTGTGTAAGGCCACCATAAAATTAATGATCAATTTCTCGGAGGTTCAGTTTGTAACTACTGTGAAAACATTAGGCGTGATTTTTCACGAGCATATGTTATGGGACTCGCATGTTCAAAGTCTTACTATGAAACTTTCAAGCATCATAGGTATTCTATATAAGAATCGCTTTATATTAGAATCTCGTGTAAAGCTTTTAATTTACAATGCATTATTTAATCCTCGTATATCATTCTGTCATCAAGTTTGGGGAGCTACGACAAGTACTAACGTTAATAAATTGTTTTTGCTGCAGAAAAAAGCAATTCGCATCGTAACTAAGGAGTCTTATTGCGCACATACTGAACCTCTTCTCTTTAAACATAAAGTAATGAAAATCAAAGAATATTTTAAATATAAGCTAGCAACTATGCACATGGAATCACTCAAATTTCCAAATCATCCATTACGAAAATTTCCAAATTGACTAGCAAAAATATTGCACACGATATGTGCAGCGCCGGAACCTTGAGAGTACCACGTCCAAGAACTAATTACGGTCTACAGATGATTCAGCACACACTTCCAACAGTATTGAATTTTTTCAAGGAAAAAGGTCTCTTCATCGAAAATGTAAACAAGAATAGATTGCGTGAAACATTATTTTCCTAATTAACATATTTTTCGGTGTGGTGCATAAATGTTTTTTTTTTTTGTTCCAAATGATGCAATTGTATCCCGCTGTCCGATCTACCTGTAGGGGGCAGGGGTTTCGTCAAGCTGCATTTCTGCAGCTTTTTCTACTCCCTCCATCGCCCATTTTTTGTTATGGGAGTAAATAAAATGAATTGGATTGAATTGAATTGAATTGAATAAATTTCCAACATAGGCCCCTGGCCCAGGACCAAAATGGGACAAGCCCTTTTTCCTTGCGGCGACTAGTTTTTGGCAATATCGAATTTGTCAACTTTTCGTGAAACACCCTGTATATGGTAGCAATGTAAACCTCAATCTTGTGAAATGTGTGTTCATTTGGCTAAAAAGGACGTCGGTCTACCCAATGTGTATTTATAATTTCCCTCTCCATAAAAGGTGTAAAGAAGCTCACTTTTTTACTTTTTACACTTTACACATATATTTAAGTATAGACCACTGATGTTGATAACAACTAAATTAGAATGAGGAATAAAAATTTAATCGAAATTAGACGCATTAGAAGAACTGAGGTGAATAGGCTTTTGCCTTAACAAAGGCTATACGAAGTCTCAGCACTACAATTGATAGAAAGTATATGAAAAGTGGTTTATAGAAATGAATCCAATCTCAAAACATATTTTAACAACTAGTGCATAAGCATTCGTTTCAACAATGGCCATACAAAGTCTGAGCACTGCCATTAATAAAAAAGTGTATAAAAAGCAGGCGATAACAATTAATTCAATTTTAATACACATTGTAACAGCTGCAGTGTACAGGCTTTCACCTCACCAATGTCTATACAAAGTCTGAACAGTACCATTGATATAAACTATATACAAAGCGGGCGATAATAATGAATTCAATTACGATAAAAAAAAATAACCACTGCAGTGTATAGACCCGTGTCTGAAAAGGTGCATACCCAATGTATACAAATATGTTGTTAGCAAGTGGCTAGGGAACAGAGTCGCAAGGATCGTTAAGAATAATCACAATGATTTCAATGGACTGGGCAACTTTTGTTTTGCAAGGGTCGCAAAGTGAAACTGCGCAGTTGTGATTATGCCGAGAGGATGAAGAGCTATTCTTTGTGCGCGCACGTGTGTGTGTTCTTTTCTTGCTTCTAAGTAATATTCCTAAAAGAACGATAAAGAAAACCTATAAGTAAAAATAAAAACAAAACGTTTACAGGTGTCGGTGCGTTTGTTCCGCGGTGGCGAAATCTGGAGGCACGAAAGAGGCGAAGCCGCGGCGAGCGCTGCACTGCGGCGACGGTCGCCGGAACGCCAGCCGCCCAATGCCCTGGACGCTGCTTTAAGCAAGTGTGTGCGTGTTTTGGCGTTTTCTTGAAGCAGCAAGTCGCCCGTGGTATTTTTGTCCCTTTTTGTTTCTTTCGTCTCTCGACGGGCCTTTGCTGTCTTTCCCCTCCTCTACTCAGTCGTTCGAGCTACTCGTTTGGACGTGCGGCGTGGGTGCCGTTTCGATGTGGATGAGCAGCGTTCCGGCGTCCGGTCGTGTATCGGTACTGTGTGATATCCGTTAAAGGCTCCTCGCTAGCAGTCGTACAGCACCAGATAAATTTCTCATCTGCAGTGGCTAACAATGTTGCCATACGCTGGAAGACTGAACTCTTGCTGTCTAAAGATGTTTCGACTAATTTTTTTATAGTTTGCGAGCAGGGTGCGTGCTACCATTACTGTGTCACTGTGTGTGCTGGCTGATTGACTTCACATATGTGTACCCTACTCTGGTACTGTCTGCAAGCACACGTATAACCACGTAATTTTTATTGAACGATATTTGCGTTAAAAATTCAATATCACAGAATGAAATAGGGCATATACTATTTGTTTTGCTCTTCTCGTTTCCGCAGGAAGGCTTATGATGACCTATATTTTTCTATGCAGATGAGGCCGTGTTTATTTAACATTTTCTTCTGAAAGACTGGGAGCTGTGGTCTTTCTTCCTCTTAGAGCACAGGCTCTTACGCGCCCGTTTTCCGCTTGAGCGGTGTCGCCGTCGGCGTAACCGCGCGAATTGCATTATGGCGTATTTTCCCGCTAAATATAGCGGAAACATTTCTGCGCTTAAAAACAAACAGTTAAATAACCAAGGCGCGATCTGTATAAAAAAAAAAAAAAAAAAAAAAAACCTTTGTTTTTTAGAGGAGTTGTTACAAATCCTTCCGATAAATTTAACGTGAAAATGTTTCCGCTAAATTTGCAGCTAAAGTTAGCGGGGAAATTGACGTCACTTGACCTCAAAACCAAATCAGTTTCACACAAAATTTAGCTGAAAAAAGGACGTCACGATTTTCTGTCACGTTACGCATGAACACATTCAGCGGCAGGAGGAGAGGAGGAGAGTAGAGGGAGAAGCGGAGAAGGAGGAGGGAAGAGCAGGAGGGAAAAGGAGGAGTAGGAGGAGGACGAGGAGTGGAGTGTACAGAGGATGAGGTGGGGCATACCCTTCCTTCCGTACTCTCCCCTCCTCCTCCTCAAGAGCTTCGCTCGAATTTCGCATTACAGAAATTTGTAAAAGTCTTTCATTCAATCACTGAACCAGAACTAAACCGGAACCAAATTCAACGCGATAGAACACGAGTTGAACAAGAAAAATGGTCGATTCGCCTCCCTGCTTTTAAACCAGCCGATCTTCTGGAGTGTTTGCGAGAAAACGGAAATAAAGAATCGGATTTAATATGGTAAGAAATTCCAAGAATCGTACAGGAACCGTAAAAGTTTACGCTTCAATGCAGGTTCTATGAATCGACACGCTGTTTACAAACAAGCCCGCGTTTCCCCACACCAGGTGTTGGCACTGCGCGAGCGCAGAAGCCAGATTCGGGTGAGGTGAAGCTTCTGCGCGTGCGGCGTGGTGACAAGAGCGCCACCGCAGAGGCGTGACGTCAGAGCCGCGTGTTCGTCTATAATAGGATGCTACTCTCCCATATGCTGGCGCCGTAAGCCATTTGGACTTTGTCAGCGTTTTTTTTTTATGTTCTTGCCTCAGTTCGTGGAGATTTAAGGCAGGTATACGCGGCGTCGCTTCTAACAACGCTCTAGCGGTGCCGTTGTGCAAGTACTCAAAACAAAGAGAAAGTTAGCGGCTTCTTGCGTCACGCACGAACTAAAAATTTGAATGGCCTAATAAAACAAACAACACGATAACCATCTACCTGTGGAAGGTATGCGGTCCAATTGCGAAGAGTATGGGTGCGTTTAGTTTTTGTCGTCTGTGGCGACCGGCAAGCCTTATTTCTACGCTAATCGCACGATCGATGTCTGCAGCGACACCAAGTGTCCCGAAACGCTGCTGCGACCACCCTTCGGCTTAGTAAAATGAATGCCACGAGGAAACTTTTTCATATTCTTAAACTTGTCTCCGCGTTTGATAACGTCAGTAGAATTATGCTCTTTTTTTCAATAACACAATGTGGCTCGCAATCGAGTTTTCTTCATATTTAGGATATAAAGGAATGGAATGGTGGAGTTCAGCCATTCGAGGAATGGGAATGAGCCCAGTGTTTTCAATCCGAGGAGTTGACAGAAATTGAATTGTTGGCAGCTCAATTCTCCCGGAAGGGATTGGAATGGAATAGGGGTGGCCCTTCCACAACTCTGGAAGTTCTCAGATAATAGCTAGGAACATGAAACCTACTTCCGCAGGCCATATGAGGTGAAATACTCAATCCTCATATTTTTTCCGTGTGGGGTCCCCTCATGCTTCACTATCTCCCCTAAATTTGGCAAATAGTCCAAAGCCTGCAACCTTAATATCGCATCTCATTCCTCGTTCGGCCCACGGCTTTCCCCTGAATTTGAAGATAAACCGAAAATGCGTAAAGCATTGGCTCAGGTCATATTGTCCGTGACGGAACGACAGGAGTGTTAACGTACGAAGGTCAGTCACGGAGCTGTGCAATTAGTACGACATTTATATGTTATAAATAGGGTTCGGCGTTTTCGGTTTTTAGTTTTCGAAATTCGGCGTACTTTTTCGATGTTTGTTTCAAGATTTAATTTTCGTTTTTTTCTTTGGTGTAAATTTATGCCCACAAAAGTTTACCGTTCTTTTTCTGCGAATATGAAAGGAATACCATCGGACACCGGATCAGATGATACTCTGAAAATCTGTGATCCCTCAACGAATAACGGCACAGAGTTATTCGAAATAAAACAAAAAACATCGATGCTTTATTTCGAAAATGTGAGGAAAAAAAAAAAAAAAAAAAAAAAACGGAGGTACGATTAAGTCAGTGTCCGAAAAACATGGAACTTCACCTTCTGTACATCAGGATTACGTGATCTTATTATAGTAAACACATATGTAATTTCCAAGGTTCTCCTCGTTGATCCACGCTCATTCGTTCCTGTTAATGACCCTGTGCTTCGAGAATGCCCTCTACACGTCAACACTGGACATTGGCAGAGGAGACACGGTGCGACGTTTTGAAGCACAACATATTTCGTGTACTCACTAAACTCTGGCTGCAGATCTTGCATAAAGCTAAAAACCTTATACTAGCCCACACCCGAACTCTTTCTTTAGGACCAGAAACTTGACACACTAAGCCAAATCACAGAAACGACAGAGATGTCCCGTGAAGGCCAATCCAAGACCTCTTTTGTTGCATGTCGAACCTTGGAAGGGGGCAACCACGAAGAGTCCACACAGTGTCGAACCTTGCCAACGCCCCTTCCCCCTTTAAAAAAAAAAAAAAAAAAAAAAAAGTTTTAAAGGTGTGCATGAAATTTTGAAAGAAATGTCGAAATCAATGTTTAAATTAATAACTCAGAAGTCACCCATCGTTGCGCCGGACACCTTCGCTTTTTCTTGCAGCATCTCGTCGCTCCCGGCAGCCCCTATGGAACGCATTTCCGCGAACCACAAGATGAAGGCCTTCTCCAATATTTTTTAACTTCAGGGGTCAATGCCGGCAGGAATCTAAGCTGGCTGTGGAAACGCTCATCCACTTCTCTGATTTTTTTAGGATTGCGCGCAGTGTGGACGTTGACATATCAATTCCTATTTTTTTTTTGCTCCACTCTTTTACGTACGAACGGACGCTGAAGGCCTTTCACGTTTGAATTTGCATACCTCCTTTTTCAGCTGAGCTGAGCTCTGTCCACTTACGCTTAACAGCTGCCGTTGTCCTCACCTTCGACCTGGCCGGAGAATCGTTCAGCGTTGCGGTTTATGCACAACAAATGTGATCCATCCCGTAAGCCACACGCAACGGTATGACATCCCGGTAAAAAATAGCATACGTTTTAACTTGAAAGACAAAAAAAAATCCCATTCTTTTTAGGTGTGCATGTTTTATCTCTCCAAAGGGTTCAAACTGTGATCTCTGTTAGTCCCAAGCCTTTCTTTTCGTCGGGTTTGTTAACCCGCAGCTAAAGTAACTAGACGGGCAACAACAACAAACAATGATGAATTCCGGGTACACACTGGGGTGACGAATATTTTTCTTTCTTTTTATTTCTTGGTGGCCAGGGGTTAATATTAACGAGCCAAAAGGAATGTATTTTTATGTTTAGTTCCTAAAACTGACTTCCATAGACCGGACTGCGCGTTGCTATATTAACTGGGCAGAATTACGTGGGGAGAGACCGGTCGCCGAATATTTCATCCATATTGCGGGCTATCAATACCAATGAAACATGACTGTATCACAACATGATAAAGTAGACTAAGATTAAAGGTAAGTATTAAATATATCTCCTCGAGTCCAGAGTAAAGGAATTAAGGGTTTTTGAAGCATTGTGTGTTGATGACGATCGAATAATTTCTTTTTTCCTCTTTTTGGCTGTTGATAGGCGATCATGGCACCAAGGGGACTCATGAACGTTGTTTTTATACCACTTTATTTTTACATTTTTGGTAGTGTGATGAAAGTATTTATTTTTAATTACTGAACGGCGTTTTGAAATATTTTCTATAAGTGTATCAGCAGCCTGTTTTTATATTGTCAAGTCCTTTTTTGTGATGACTGGTGTATTTTACGGTACCGTACTTCATGTCGACCTCTAGGATGTCGTCCTAAACATTAATACGTGCAAAACTACAATGATTTCGCATTTCTACACGTAAGCAGAGTGTTCTCCTCCATATGAGCACAGGGGGACACTTAAGACTACTTGTAGGAACGCGAAATAATTATAGTCCCGCGCTTGAAGTTATGGTCCCGGGGGTACAGGAGGACACTTAAGTGTTCTTAGGTGTAAGAATGCGAAAGCATTAAAGTCCAACGGGTGAAATTTTTTCGAATAATGTTTCTGGACGTATTAAACTTTAGGACGACGAATAGGCCGGCGTTGAGGACAAAGTACGGAATCTAGGACAACCTATAGGACAACGTGGAGGACGACGTTTAGACTGACGGTGAGGACGATCTCTCGGACAACATTGAGGACGAACTCGTGGACAAGTTCTAGGAAAACGTCTAGGACGACCTAAAGGACGACGTCCAGGACGACCTGTAGAGCGGCACCTAGAGGACGACGAAAACTTTCGCGTGAAAATTGATGTCACGTGACCTGGCACCACGGTACACTATTGAAAATAATTCTAAAGGGCCCATCAGCCTTGAAGGATTATGAGACCTCACAGGCCTTCGAAACCCTTCAAAAATACCCCACAGAAAAACCCTTCAGCCCAAACCCCTTGGCCCATCAACCTTTTAAACGCGCAAATAACTGTGAATCATAGACAAAAACGCAGTTCAAAACATTATTGAAGTTTATTTCAGACATTTTGTTTTACTTGCATATTGTAGCTCAAAAAGACGATAAAAACCAACGTTTGTTCAATCCCGGACGGAAGCAGCTGTAGTTGAAAGCGATCACATCAAATAGGGACAACTGAGTTCTTTATCACACAAATCAAAATATATTAAAGTACTCACAATGACGCTGGGTAAATTCCTGATATACGGTAGTTCAGTTAATAAAACCGAGCAGGTGTAAGTCACGGACATATATACACACTAAGTAAGCACGTTTGGCGAAAACCACAATCTCGCAAGCAGCACCCGCCACCGTTGAGAAATTCTGAGCACAGTTAAGGTGTCGTTCCTGGTGCCGTCGTGGCGGCGTCTTCGGCAACGTTTTTGCTAGCTGGACGCTTCTGAAGTTCGATGGACGAAGAGGTGCACGGAACAAGTCCGGACAGCGGCCGCCATCCACCGGCTGAGGTCCCGCAGTGGCATGATCCCGGTGCGCAGGCGCTACGTGCGGTGGGACGCTGACTCCGACTGCCTGATTTGCGGCGAGTAGGTCGATACCAGCTGGCGCGGGAGATCGCTGGAGAGGCCGTCCTGCTGAGGGTCCTCGGGCGTCGCCTAGCCTTCTAGTGGGTCCCTGGTCACTGCGGCATCCAGGGCAATGAGCAGGCTGACAGGCTGGCCGACCAGTGCACGACGAGCCCCGGTTCCGGACGTCCAGCGTTGGCCCCTTCGCCGACGCCGAACTCCTTGTCGCCCGAGCGGCCGCGGCGGCGCACCCCGATGAGCGGTGCGCGGCCGGGAATCACCCGGCAAGATTCCCCCCGGGGCACGACCCAAGCAGCACGTTGTGAATAAGCCATCGCTGGCAAGTGTACTATGGCCAACCAGATTTTCGATGGCCCAAGCTTGGCCAAAGTGCTCGGCAATAGAAGTGTTTTTGTCCTCGTCTGGTGACTTGCCATTCACTTTTTGCCAGTCGCTGGCCATTCACTTTAGGCCAGTGACTGGCCATTCACTTTAGGCCAGTGACTGGCCATTCACCTTTGTCCAGTGGCTGGCCATTCACTTTAGGTCAGAGACTGGCCATTCACCTTTGGCCAGTGACTGGCCATTTACATTTGGCCAGTGACTAGCCATTCACTTTAGGCCAATGACTTGCCATTCACCTTTGGCCAGTCTCTTTCGGCCAGCCACTGGCCAGTGACTTCCGGCCAGTCACTGGCCGAAAGTGGCTGTAGTTATACACTTAATACATAATTTATCACAGACTGCCTCAGTGCTCCTCAGAAGACTGTCAAGAGTTTCGGGAGGTCATGTTTTAAAACACAACCCCAGAAACTCTTACATAGTAATGACACGCGAAGCTGCTGCAAGGCTGCTCAATATGTATTGGACTTTTTGAGTACTAAGTCTTACGACGCTGGTTGCGATCACCATTCCAGTCGTCGTAGCTTCAGGGATGGTATGTTGTCCCACCATTAAGATCCCCCGGTAGTGCAGCAGTAAAAAAAATAAAAAGAAGTAACTTTAGGTGAAGGGACAGTGCAACAATAGAGAGTTTTAGTAGATCGTTCCGATACCTCCGATAGTCCCGATAACGATACTATGCATGCGCAAGGGAGGCGGTGGCGGAGTATCGGGTATCGTTATCGGAGTCATGGGAGCGATCTACTAAAACTCTCTACTGTTCAGTTACAATATTTTTCACTTTACACAAGCTTACTGGCACTAATCGGAAAGAGAAGCCTTGAGTACACAGTAAAGGTTTTTACACACTTAAGGCTGTAAATCACTTTGTCCCTGGGCTAACACCCTTATGGCGTTCAGGCAAGCACCCTTCACAAAGAGTGCTTGCTAACACCCTTGGTGAAGGGTGCTTGGCATGAAATGGGCACCTGCTGGGGTGGCCCAGTGGATGCTGGGCCACCCCAGCCAATCTGGCGCCGGGAGAGTATCATGCGACGTTTTGGTTATGGGGAGTTCAAGGTCACATGACGCTCTCTCGACGCTGGATTGGCTGGTAGCGTCCGCCGCGCTCGGACGATGGGTGAAATGAGGTATAGACCCCAGTATACATTTCATTGGAATGTGTCCAATACACATATCAGAACTAGTAAATTGTACCAAAATCATATATGGTATTGCATATTCTTATATTATTATCATATGATTTACAGCTTATCATGTTTACTGAACACATTTACACTTTTTTCACTTAGAGGGATTGCCACATTACCACATACGAGGCACGTGATAAAGAAATAACGAATCACACTAAACACAACTCACTTCATGAAGAAGTAATACAAAAGAGCTCCTGGCAAGCCA
This sequence comes from Ixodes scapularis, assembly GCF_016920785.2. NCBI lineage: Eukaryota > Metazoa > Arthropoda > Arachnida > Ixodida > Ixodidae > Ixodes > Ixodes scapularis. The sequence continues at coordinate 373,847 of NW_024609951.1, read as the reverse complement.
CATCATAACCCAGTGGGCAATTGGGAAGTGCTACGGCACCCCCCTTTCTCGAACTCTAAGTGAGCAAGCAGTGGCCCCAAGCATCGCACTGCACGGCTGAGCCATTGTGAACATCATGGTCTGCCACAAACGAAGCATGTAAAGCTTTCCTGTTTGGAGATCAAGTGACATGTTTTGTTTGTCTCAGAGGATTGCAGGCAACACGCTTCGCTTATCACTTGTCTCCTACGCGCATCTGTTTACTAATTGGAAGCAGGGTAGAGGGGGGTGGTTTAACCCTTGACTGAACCACAGCAGTAGTTCATTAGGTGAAGCTCATTATGACATCAATTAAAATGTGTTAAATTGAACATTTATTGAACCTCGAGAAATGGAAAATACAATGTATGCCATTCCATGAAATAAAGAATGCTATCTGCAAACATGTAATAACAAATATTACAGAATAAACTTGCACTCTACGGCAAAAAAGCAAACGTTTCATAGAAGACGCTATCCTCTTGCTCACGTACAAAGAAAATGATAAAGTTCTGGAAGACGACTATGGATAAGGAACTCGTACAACCAAATTCTAAGCACCTCGTCTACAGGAGGTCAGCATTAGTTATCACAGAAAGTGCCCAACATTTAAAGAAAGAAAAAGAAAACGTGCCTTCATAAAACCTTCTATCATTCGTTCTGGAAGCAAAATAAAAATTAAACTGATAATACTGGCGAGAAAAGTGGACTATACACTTTTAAAACGGCTCACAAAACATCTCTTCAACCACATACCTTTCTGCAAACTTTGTTCAAAAATTTAATTACGACTGTCCTTGGATTGGTGTCGCTCAAGTCAAGGAAAATCCTCTCCACAGCAACCAGTGTGTTGGAGGCCTTGCATTCGTACTGGATGCTGAAAAGCCAATATGCCGCCAACAACACGCACAGCCCCTCTTCTGCGGTAAAAACGGAGAACAAAACGGAGAACATGCGCTCACGATCCTCAACAAGGTGAAGAAAGTCTGCATCGTCCAGCTCTTGCTTGTTGTAGAGGAAACATGGTGCCGGTGGGGTGTTCTCGTCCTGCGTTAGGTAAAAGGATGAAGCAAAACATATTTTAATGTAGAAGGCCAAAACATGTTTGCTCCTGTCAACTGCTATTATTTGCTGCAGTTAAGGCCATGAGCATCAGCCTCCACACAGGCATACAGTGCTTATGTTGGAACAAGTAACTGGCGTCTGCAGGAATGTAAAACGAATGAAGAATTACAATCGGGGCAACATCACAACATGCAAGCATTGCGATGTAATCTTAGGGGCACTTGTGAGTATCTCTATTTCTGTACCGAAAAGCATTTCTAAAATCTATTTGTGTTTCAGTAGTGAAATACTTTTGCGATGTATTATGATACGCTGCTAGACTTATGTATCTTGTTACATTTATTGTTAGAAATGAGCTGACAGGTTTAAAGATAAAAAAAAAGCCACTGAAAAATTTGACGCATCACTGGTTTATTTTGGCAATGAGTGATTTTTTGCTTTGCTCTCACTTTTAACTTCTACAGCGGCCGGTTTTCTTTCTACTGACAGCAGTCTTCCTGTGTACATTTGAGGTTATTGTATGGGTAAGAGGCCACCAACAAATGCACAGATGAGAAACAATATGTCTAAAAGAAGACAAAAAGCACTGACGTTTGGGCAGACACGTTTTGTCAGGCGGTGTCATCGGTCGCCAGCGTTCATTGGGTGCGATAATGGGTTCTTTTCGGTATCAGCGAACATAGCCAAGGGAAGTCAAGTTGCAAAAAAAAAAAAAAAGGGACAAACACCAACAGAAAGCGGGGAGCTTAGGTGCTACAATCTATGTTTGCCACAGACGCACCCTTCTCACCTCGCCACCCTGCATTTATGACCCGTATAGGGCTGCCGACTGACCATAACGGTACATGCTAATATTTGTCCCTTGGCCAATGTTAATTTTTTTTGCCTCCTCCTCTACACTGAAAAACCCAAAGATAAAGGTTACAGAAAACAGCCAACATAAAAATGTTTCGCATGTAGCTGTCGAAATTAATTTTCAAGAGCTACATTTTAAGTACAGTCGCCGGCCATATGAACTCCCTCGTCCAAACACCAACCGATGCAGCAAAAATCCAGCATGCAGCGTGTCGAGGTTGACGGCTGCGGTTTTCAACGGAGGAGGGGGTGATTACACATTAAAAGGTGCTCGTGATAATATATTTCTACAGCTATCTATGATACATTGTTGCGTTTGCACCTCAATGCACCCCTCGAATCCGTGACAGACAAAAGTGTTCTGACAAAATATACAATGAGCTGTCTGCGTCAAGAAAAGAGCAATCTCGGTGGCCCAAAAGGTAACCTGCGGCTGCTGGATGACTTTATGTAAACGGACCCAGAATTCACGGGCTTGGAGAGAGGTGCAGAAACTATGTGAAATTCAACTGAAAAGTTAATAAGTTCAAATTATTATCCATTTTAAGCCAAAATTCAAGATTCGCACATGCCTATTATTTTCACAATGAAGCCAAAGGTGAAGCAAGTAGTAGTCCGTTGATTTATTGCCGTATAGAATACACTTTGAGTACCAAACTGGATGCTTTGCTTATGTTCGGAAGGTTGCAATGACAAATGCGATACTTAATTATATGAAAAGCAAAGTTTTGTAACAATTATGTGCATGATTACATTCTACAAGTCGTTTTACGTGTATACACTCTGCACAGCATTCTATTTGAAAGCTAACAAAATTTTAAAAAAAAAGGCCGTGAGAGTTCTGTCGATGTCTTCACTGCGTGTTCGTGGGACTCGGCGGACAGTAGTAAAGGGAATAACTGTCACAGTACGTTGACTAATTGACCAAAATCTGTTAGCTTTGTAATTTATGGCTTCATGGACTATGTTGCAACTGCAGTGTTAGAAGCCAGTCAATATTAAAGGCTATCCCTATTTAAACCATTCACAAAAAGCCAAGCGGCTTGGAGGTATTCATTGTCCAACTTTTGCGTTTTTAATGTCGGATGCAAAAACCGTGCTCAGCTTGAGCTCAAGATTTCGTGCCGTTAATAATGGGCAGAAGAGTCCCCTAGTCATACCGGGTACGTCGTCACTATCTCGACGGTGTGTCCTTGGCGGAAGCATCGGCGTCATACTTCCAGGATAGTGAAGGTGCGTCCGAAGCAACCAGGTCCGCACGACATCCTGAGGCCTTCTGAGCACAAGATTTTGGAATTGGGCGACGAAAAGGGAGATTTTTATCACTGAATATTTCGAAACTTGTTGCCATTCGCAAATTGTGTCAATTGTGTTAGTCTTTAATATTCACTGCCTTTGAAACTAGAATTGAAACATGCCCCATAAAGCCATTATTAAAAATTTTGGTTAATTAGTTTTGAATAACATACTGCTAAGTGTTTTCCCCTTATGTAATGTCCTCTGAGCCCCACAAACACACATTGAAGTCAACATCCAAGTAACACTCGCGCCGTTTTTTGTTTTTTTTACTTTGTTTGAATCAAAATAGAAAGCTTTGTATTTATGTATATATAGATATAATAAATACCGGGTGTATGTGCATGGAGCCGAGTACCATCGCACTATAGAGGTCCACTTTTTTCTGAAGTAAAACTGGTTCAAACGTACAAGGCCAGTTTTACATAAACCCCCAGCACTGCATGTACCAAAGACTGCCAAACATGATTGCTCACCTCATAGCACACTCTGCGCGGCTTGAAGATAGCGGCTTGCGGTCTTTGACGGTGAGTCTACTCGCTTGGTGCAGCTGGGACCAGCAATAAATGCAATACCGCTTGCCATATCCCACAAAGTAACAAAGAAAAGCCAGTAATACACAAGTCTACAGCACGACATGTCCCAAGGACCGCTAGAAATTCTCGTTCGACTCATAGAATACTTCACGCGACAAAACCCTGCGTTAAGGACCGATTGAACTTAGTATAAATGTTGCAGAAAAATAAGGATACGTATTCAGCTGTGTCAAAACACGTGATCTAATGTAATAATTGTGTGGCCTTAAAGGGGTAGGGAAACGAAATTTCAGCGCTCATTTTGTAGCTTGAATGTATTGCATGTTGCACCCTCACCTCAAAAAGACCAGTCTTCCGTTGAAAGGCACAAGAAAACTAATTTTAAAGCTAAATAAACGATCTCTCAATGTGCACCTGGTGGATGCATGCGGAGCCTATTTGGGAGGTAATCTAGCAACACTGAGGAACTTGCTACGTAGTCGTGACGTAGCAGATTCCTTCGGAACAGCGCCGCCCTTTGGAATTTCAACATTTTCTTTCTTAGCTTTCCTCCTGGTTCAACTCACAAATCGCGCATTGTACCAAACGGTCCAAGAAGACGGAAAAAAGCACTTCCCTCATTCTCGGACCCTCGTTCGTGCAACCGGAAACAGCCATTCTCCCCCTAGAAGATTAGCCCGTCGCTCAAAACTCGAACAAAAGTTGCTTTCCCCATCCCGTTCAGCCCTAAGCTGACAGTGTCGTGGAAGCTACGTGCTCCTTGGGCCAGCCCATGTGTGCCAGCCGCACGCTCGTCACTCCACGCGTACTTCGAACGGCTCGGTTGTAACGCGCTGACGCTATTGATACCACCACAACGCTGACAACGGCACCAAGGGCAAAGCTCATAATCACGCCTGCCTTGCTACTCCACGAACGCGGGGAATCTTTTCTTTCTGTTTTTGTTTGCGCCGGATATTCCATGACGCATCGCGCTCTCCGTTTGCTTCTCTTCGAGCGCTTGCTCGAGTGCACCGTTTGGAACGAAAAATATAGCCAGTCGTTCCAAATACAAACGTGCGATTATCATTTACGGTTATTATCCGTCATGCTTGACTCACTTCCGAACGAAATTTGAATATTTCAATTTTTGTTTCCGTACCCCTTTAAAGAACACAACTGTGATGATGAATGGTGATGATGAAATGATGATGATGAAATAATTTCCACAAGTGACCACAAGTGTATACTGAAAGAATAACTAAGAATGATGAAACCTAGAGATCTATTAGTGCCTTCCCTGTGTTTTGCCATAAGTGGAAGAAGTTTCTTGGCCTATATTTTTGTTCGAAACAGGTGTGATGCGTCCGTCTGTTTTTTTTAAACCTTGATGTTGTGCATATTTTTTATTTCCTAGGTTGAAAGCTCAAGGCATTCCCTGTTGTTTGTTCAATCACATTTACCCAAATGTTAGTAGGTTGCGTTTTTATGTTTACTGCCCTTGGGTATGTCAGGGGTTGTGAACAGTAAAACGCTGTAAGGCCCAGGAAGGAATTCCCTTTGTAAAGTGGTGGCAAGCAGAAGAGAAATTGTAAAGACTGACTTCATGTCTTCCCCTACGTTTTCTTTTTGGGGTCGCCTATTCATTTTTTGCCCATTAATATTCAGCTGTGTTTGATACTTCTCTGCGTTTGTGTCATCCTTCAGAGAATCCGTCTTTAATAAATTATGTGTTTAGCCTGTTTAGCTAGCTTGCACCCTCGTTTTTGTTTATTAATAAATGACTAGGATTCAACTGCAAGCACGGTGTTGATTCATACTAATAAATAGCAGCATACTTTTATTGACTAGTGCTGATGATTGGACTAGTTAGTAGCCAATTATTGAAAAGAAATCATGAAGAATATGGGAACGGAGGATATGAACACAACACAGCGCTGTGTTGATCTCCTCCTTCTTGTCCGTGCCATTCACATTCCATTTTTTTTAATAACACATTTATTAATAATTTTCTGCTTGGTATCATCTGTATAGGGGTTCACTGGAACGACCCACCTGCTATTGCATTCACTGTAGAGCAGCTGCCCCTTCCTCATGGTGCCATCGTTCAGGAAGTGCAAGGCGGATGTCACTCTCACTCTTGTAGTTCAGTTCCCCAGGTTCCCATGGGTTTCAAGCTGCTAGCCAAACTGAGTCAGGCCTTCCAGCCCTGCAGGAAATGTCAATTCCACTCTTTTAGACGTAGACACCCACATTTTGCGTGTACGTGAAAGAAGCTCTAACAGAGAGGAAACAAAATGATTGGCCTTTTTTAATGCATCCTTTTCTTTTGCTGAGAACATACATAAACGTTACACGCTATTGTACATACAGTGGTGCGGCTTAATTTAGGAAGAGCACTTTTGTTCATATAACGTTTATATAAAGAAAAAACTCAATATAATGGGTCGGGCATAAATGGTTGCTATGAACTGCCCTATACGTTTACACATTACCTGATATCATCAAAAGAGTAGAGTAGCGTAGGGCTGCACTGCACTAATTACGACTTTGTAACCAATTAATACTTGGCATTTATTTGTTTATTACTATTGGCTATTATTCTTTGACAGGAAGAATAACCGGGCGAGTTGGTACGGTGGTAGTCTTTGAACTCCATCAAATATTCAGGTCTGACATTAGTTAATTTTTTCCGCCTTTTTTCATGTTTTTTGCTTTTTCTAGCTGCTCTGATTTTTCTAAGGGCTTTCGCCACTACTAAAAAAAGTGACATCTAAACTCCTTTTATTTTTTGCATCACACAATCGTAAACCGAAAAAGTGTGCCGGTTCGGTAAACGCGAAGAGACCTAATTTCCGAGGGTAAAAGCTCTAAAAACAACGGACAAGTAAAAGAAACAAACAACACAGGGCGTTGTTTGTCTGTTGTTTTCAGCGCTTTTACCCTCGGAAATATGACGAAGAGACCGCGCGTCTCTACGGCACAGGCATTAGCTTATGCAAAAGAGTAAAGCTATACGCACTGCGGAGTGCGCTTCGCGCGGAAATGGCTATACGCACTCCTCCGAGAGATCATGCCGTTCGGGCCACCCTTTTCGAACGGCGCGTGAATCACTGGGGCGCTCGTTAACACAGCCCCCCGCTTGCGTTCACGCCGCTTCGCGGCGACAGTATCGGCTACTAATTACAAAGCGTAACCAGTACACGCCGCTTCACGGCGTCCAGCCGGCAATCCAAGCCCCGCTGTCCCCGATCGCACCTCCGGAAAGGGAGTTCGATACCATTTAGTTCTGCAAAGTTTCTCGACAACATTCGAATTTTTTTTTTTGTTTTTACTGTTCATCGCAAAAAAGGAAATGGCGTAAATATCGCCAAATGCCTCGACAAAACAAAATGTTTGAAAAAAAAAAAAAAAAAGTAGGCCCACCGCGGATCGAACTTGCGTCCACTTGCGTATGAAGCGGACACCCTAACCCCTATGCCATGGCACCGCTTAGGAACCTCGTTGTGTCCACTCTTTTTATACGAGAAAAGGGGAGTGCGTATAGCCATTTCCGTCCGAACCGCACTCCGGAGTGCGTATAGCTTTACTCTATGCAAAAAATCACGCTGCATGCTCGCTCTTGTAACGTTTTTCTCGCTCCCGCTTTGTGAAACAAATCGGTGGCGAGCGGCTGTTAGGACAAGACGTCAGAACTAGCGTGACCTGTGATAAACACTTTGGGACGGCGACTGAATGCTTGAACTGCCGTCAGACGGCACTTGAACGCTCCGCACAAGCGTCGTCGGACGAGCGCCGCACGACGGCGCCCAGAACATGCCCACGGTTCCGCCGCACGGGAATCTTTCTCACACTGCGGAGCGAGCCACAGGTTTTGAAGAAGTTACGCTCTTTTCAAATAACGAAATAAGGCAGGGCAGATGCATAGTTAGAATCAAGCGTAGCTTAGCGAGCACACCGTACACGACAAAGTTTGAAACAGCAGCCCACTTCGCAGAAACAAAAGAAAGTTGCTTACCGGCGTTTGCACGAGTCGTGCATGGGCGGTTCTGAACTTACGGGCGTTGGCAAGACGCAGCGTCTCCCAGCTCTCAGTCGTCGATTGCTATTCTTGAACACGGTATTCGTAAGGATGATATCTAAATTATCCACTAAAACGGCTAAAACGTAAAAAAAAAAAGATTTCCGAAACCTCTTGAACTTCAACGACCATTCAACCGAGCCCAACGGAAGCTGATTGCAATAGCGATTGCCTTGCGCAGTCTGCAAGAGTCTCTTTTCCTTTTTATTTATTGCTATTTTTTTAGAACGATGCTAAGCAAATTATTATTATATTAGTAACAATAAGAATGTCCTTAGAATAATAATGTAAAACATTACAAAAAGTGAGTAAATCTTAGGTTTTATTTAAACTTTAGGTTGTTTCCTTTTTGTGTAAACCGAAACCGAAACTAACTTAAGCAACGTTTCCTTCGCCGTAATTGTTTGCGTGTGTGTGCGTGTATGGCGCGTGCGTGTTTGTGCGCGCGCGTGTGGATGCGTCCGCGTGCATGCGTGGGTGCGTTTCTGGTTGTGCGCGCGTGTGCCTCTGCGCGCGGGCGTGGGTTTGCGCGTGTGCATGCGTGTGTACGTGCGTGCGCGCGTATATGAGTGCGACTGCGAGCGCGCAAGCGTCTGTTTGTGCGTTCTATTGCACTGAGCCCGCAAGAAGAACAATTGGATGTCCCTGGACACTGTTAAAACACTAACTTATTGATTATTATTATTAATAATATTATTATTATTAGGGCTGGGCGTCGATTAAAAGTTTTAACCCGATTAATCGCCACCTTTTAATCGATTGATTAATCGATTAATCGGTCTCGTTAATTTCCATTCATAATATTTTTAATAAGTCAAAAAATAATATTTGTTTTCTGTTTTTGCCTTTGCTGAACATGAGGTAAAGGGCCTAATACACAAGTTTTATTATTAACCAACCTTGATGTGTAGTTAAGAACAGTTCGAAGGCACTGACACATTATTACTTCAGCTGCATGAGGCAAAAAGTTCGGTGATATTATCCGGCAAGAGCAACCTCCTTTGATTGTTCACACTATAGTCTCTCTCTGCTGCACTAAACGAACACTCAAACGCTATTAAAGTGGCCGGGAGACGTGTAACCTTTTGCACCTTGTTCAGGAGTTACAAATCTTCCCCCTACAGTTTACTTTAGGCTAAACTTTGGCCTAAAGTTTGCCCTTCATAGAGGTGTTCCCGTCCTTATCTGTGTGGTGAAAGCGCTTACTTTTTACTTTATTTTGATTCCTTAAAATATTATTAATTAACCGGTTAAAAAGATTAATCACGATTAAAGCATTAATCGATTAATTGGTAGGTTAATCGATAAATTGTCCAGCCCTAATTATTTTTATTATTATTATTATTATTGTTGTTGTTGTTGTTGGTATTGAAACATAGCCCTGAGTCTTTAGACACAGGGCCCTAAACTTTTCTATAGCTGGCTGTAGCTGTATCTATAAATTTTTAAGGCCGACCACGCAAAGCTACAGGGGGTGATAGGCTGCCATTGAATTTTTCATAGACGACTATAGGCCATTTTTGTATGGGATGTCTCGGACTGATTTATTATGGGATTTGCCTCTTTATGTGTGTGAGTTTTTTGCATGTCACCATATTCTCAAATGAATATTTTACTCGGGTTTACAAGGTCATGTGACAGGTTCTAGCAGCATGTCATGAATATTTGTCAAACATTTTCACTATATTTTGATTTCATGTTGCCAGATATAAACTCGAGACTAACTGATTTTTTACTGTACACTTCCATCAATAAATATTTGTAAAAAATGCTAGTATAGACCATTTCACCCTACTTTGCAATTTCTGAGCATGGAGTGATTTGTAGGAAAATGAAATATGAACTCATCTATCAAATTTTGATTGCAAAGATAAAATTGTATGCAAAAGAGGCACTTTATTATCAGCTATGTGCATGAATTACAACTTACATTATAAAAAACTAGACTGCTAACAACTGTTGCTTTTCAAGCAGAAATCTTACCTGTACATTATGGACAGAGCCATATATAAGCTTTCCAAAACCATTTCACATTATTTATTTAGCACCCTCTTCTACACCCTTCTCATATTCTTCACTAAATGTAGGGTGTAACACGAAACAGCACCCTTTTCGTTAAAATTATGAGGTTGTATTCCTAGTTTTTAGGGTGTTAAAAGGGTGTAGCCGAGAGTGTAAGTTGCTACCACACCCCTTTTACACCCTTAAAGGTGTAAAAAATTTACTGTGTAGTACGGCCGAGCATCACTGGCGTCAATCACCACGATAGCGTCAATAGCGTCACGGCGTTGCCCACCACCCGCCAACAACCACGTTGTTAACAACTAAACCAGCGTTCTGCACATCTAGGTCGAGATGTTCATTTTCTTTTTTTTTTACGTGTGGTTCAATTTTGAACGTTTCCGCTGCGGTTTTAACCGAAGCTGTTAGCTTTCGTTGGCTCAGGAAATCAGTATATCCTAGCACCTATATAAAACATTACTGAGACTAGCTTAAGTTTAATCAATATATCAGAGACATCTTGTTTAGGCTCTTCCAAAACACAAAGCCTGAAATATCCAGTCTTATCCGATTCAAGCACAAGCTGATCGGGAAGCGTGGCTAGCGTGGCGGTTTACTAAGCTGAGTGCATTGATACACCTATAGGTTTTTAAGGTAGAGAAGGGGGCTTATGGTCGGTGTACAAGTATACACTGGCTGGGTAACGGAGGGCGCGTCTTCCAGGAAAGGGGAGCATGTGCGCCCGATGCACCCGACTACAACTTTTTTTTCTTCGAGTGCAGTTGGGAAGTAAATATATGGAGCACTAACCGAAAAATCGCGGATGTGGTATTCGCGCTAAAAGTGCCGCGCAGCGACACAGCGGTATTGTTAGCGCGAAAATGACGTGGGCGCTGTTTTCGTATTTTATTTTCATAGAACAACGACGGGCACAATATTTTCCCACTTCTGGTAATGTTCCGAATGAACATATCACACGACAGTGCTAGTCTAACGAAAAAAAAAACAATAAAACGGTGATCGTTTGCTTGCGCTAACAGTGTTCGCGCGATGCACGCACTAATATCCTGCCAACCACTCGCTCATGATGCTTCTCTCTCTGCCCGTCGTTATGCCAAAGTTTCGTCAACGCGATGAATGTTTAGATTATGGGCGTCCCTGCGGCGAAACTGAAAATCAGCACTTTTGGCCGAACACTTGCCGGCCATGTATATGACCACGGCGGCCAAGCTGAAAATCAGCACTTCTGGCCAAACACCCGCCGGGCGTGTTTATGTTTCCGGCGGCCAAGCTGAAAATTAGCACTTCAGGCCGAACACTTGCCGGCCATGTTTATGTCCACGGCGGCCAAGTTGAAAATCAGCACTTCTGGCCGAACACTTGCCGGCCATGTTTATGTCCACGGCGTCCAAGCTGAAAATCAGCACTTCTGGCCAAACACTCGCCGGGCGTGTTTATGTTTCCGGCGGCCAAGCTGAAAATCAGCACTGCTGGCCAAACACTTGCCGGCCGTGTTTATGTCTCCGGCGGCCAAGCTGAAAATCAGCACTACTGGCCAAACACTTGCCGGCCGTGTTTATGTCTCCGGCGGCCAAACTGAAAATCAGCACTTCTGGCCAAACACTTGCCGGCCGTGTTTATGTCTCCGGCGGCCAGGCTGAAAATCAGCACTTCTGGCCAGGCGCTTGCCGGCAGTGTTTATGTCTGTGGCGGACAAGGTAAAAACAACTAGTTTGTGGCCGGGCTCTTGCCGGCCTTGTTTATGTCTCCGGTGGCCAAGCACTTAAAGTGGCCAAGCTGTCCAGACACTGGCCAACCGTCGGCCGATCGAAATTCACTTTCTGGTGCTGCTTGGGGAGTCGTCGAGTCAATGCCGTCGTACACCGCATCCGAACGAACTGGGCCATGATCCCGGTGCGGCTCCGCTGTTTCCGCCGCGACGCAGAAACGCCAACCGACGCTGCCCGAACTGCGGAGAACGGAGAGATATGGGCGCACCTCAGCCTCGCCTGCACGGAGCACGACGGCGCTAGGGCGGCCATGACAGCATCCCCTGCAGCGCTGGGCCTTCGCTGCGGAACGAAAGACGAGATTTTGCTGCTACAAGGCGACAGAGGCACCAAGGAAAAAGCTCTAAAGATCATGCTCACCTTTCTCGGGGGTACCAGCCTCATCGAATCGCTGTGAGCCTGTGGACGAGCAGATGGCGCGGCCGGTTAAATAGATCTTGGGTGCGCGTCTCAAACCGGAGAACTTGCCAGGCGACGAAAAAGGGACAAATGACTTCCGCGCGGCTTTCCCGAGCTTCCCTCCCCCAGCGCAACCGGTCCGGCGACTCCTCCTCGCCCAACGGGGATCTTTTTCCCCCGCTGGATTCCTGTTTTACCCCTCTCTACCTCCCGGCTTGCTTCTTCGGTCATTCCCCATCCTCCCTCGCCTCTATTTTCAACTCTATCTCCCCATACCTCCCTGCTTTTCTCCCCCCCTCCCCCCCTCCAGAGCCAGTGAGAAATGCGCCCTTGCGCCCCCTCATTTTCATTTACAACGCTTACAAACACACACTGAGCGGACGGGATTGCGTTCCCTCTAAAAGGCGCTAGGCCGGCGCCTTGTTGATTCTCCAAATGGGGCGGTCATCCTCAGTTTCCTCCTTGGTGACCGAACACCCGGTCAGTGACAGACGGGTCCAGGAGCCGACTCGTGTTTCATAGAAGGGCAGTAATAAAAATTTTACCGGACACACATACAATCGGCATTCTCCAAACGCTTATTTTTTCCCATCGCAAACAATAAGTAGCTAATTAAACTTGAGGAAGAAAACCAGTAGGACGGACAACCATGATAGTTTGTTGTTGTCCATCCTTCTTGTTTTTTTTTCCTCAAGATTAATTATCCCTATCATCCCGCTCGTTCTGTCCTTAAAGAAGTACCTATGTTCTAATTCTGCGAAATGAGTTTTCTCCGCCTAGGCCGTGGCCCAACAGGCATCTCAAGAAGCCTGAAAGTTTTCCCAACCCCATTAGAAAAGTTCTTGACAGGCTTTCAGACATTTCAAGGCATTGTAAAGGGGACTACAGACATTTCAGGAGAGCCTCTAACGGGGCCAACGAACCCACCAGGAAATATCGGTGCCACCCTTCAAACATGTCAGAAATTCCTGAAGTCCCCTTCGCACCCTTTAAAAAAATCCTGAAGTCCCATCAGAGCGATTTTCAATAGAGTACATACAGACCTATTAAGATTTGCTGTTAAACTTGGTTAAAATTTGACGTCACGTGACCTTGACACCAATTCAGTTTCCCTGCTACTTTGGCGGGAAAATGGTGTCATGACCTCACCTGTCGTCACGTGACCAATACACTTCGGGGAAATTGACGGCACGAGACCCATACGTGAACTCAGTTCCTCGCTCGCTCTAGCCAAATTAAGGTTCCCCACTAAGTGGAGCGGGAAATCGACGTCAGGTCACATATGCACCAATTCAGTTACCCGCTAAATTTAGCGCGAACATCCGCGATTTGTGACCTGCACACCATTCCAGCTTCCGCACTGTATTTTGTAGGGGAAATCGACGTCGCGTGACCTGGAGTCAAGCGACCGATACACCAATTCAGTTACCTGCTAAATTTAGCGGGACAATTCAAGTTTCGTTGCCTGGGTACCAATCCAGTTTCCCCGCTAAGTTAAAGGGTGCTGAAACTGACGTCACGTGACCTGATGTCCCATGACCTACACAACCAATCACACATGTTACCGGCGGAACGGCACAGACATGCCGGCGCTAACACGCTCCATAACTCAGGTGCTGCTGCTGCTCCACTTCACGGTGTGACCAAGTGCTTTGGATCGTGGCGTAGCCTGTTGACTGTCGTGGCCATTGTAGTACGAGGCCGAATTTGACTCTACAAAGCATGGTGAAACTGCTATTTCAACCCAGCGCGGCTCCACCTGCAAGACCGCCGCAGGATGGCGCACCGAGTAACGCTTCCGTTTCCGCCTTCAGGCTGCTTACAAAAGGACCTACCATAGTTGCAAGCCTCAGGTGAGGGCACAGACATACCAAAGGTAGCGCGCTTCATAAATAAAGTTTCTTACTTAAATTACGCAAAATTTTATGCTCGAAAAACGTAACCTATTTAAAAAAGAGAGTCTTTTACCGCAAAATTATTTTCAGTAAAATATTGATTTTAATTAAATACTTGACTCTTGCACTTCCAGTATAGCTGGGATTTACCGGAAATCAGCGGAATATATTGGAAGTCACCGGATTTGCCTGGATTCAACAAAAATTACCTGTAGTCACCGGATTTGCTGGGATTCACCAGAATCCACCGGAAGCAACGTACTGTTTCTCTTTTCGGGCGTCACCGGAAGGCATTCAGCAAGGAGCGTGTGAACCGTGGTGGTGTATGTTTATCAGATGCTGCAGCATTCGGCAACCAATAAATCGGCTAGTCCATATCGGCTTGAAGTTCCATCTCTTTATTTTACAAGTTCGCTAACAGTGAAACAATCTGCACAACTAAAATTTTAACGTTGGGATTGCCTGAAGCTGAGCAGGTTGGTTATTCATATTTGTAGGATATGCAAGCTGAACGAAGGAAGAAATATAAATACGCCGTAATATGCAACGTAGTGCTGCCCATGATGGCAGCTATCTAAACAATTTCGGTGATTGTTGAAATGAAAAGCAAACTGGGCAGGTACAAATAAAACAAAGCTTTTAGTCCAGGATAATGAAATGTATGACAACAAAAAGACTGCTGGAGGTTATTTAAAAAAAAAGAATACATGCCACTTCACAAAGTTGGGTAAAGGTGCTCCAGAAGCATGTATTTACCAGTGATATTAAAAAAACAATTAAATCCACCAGCAGAACTGGCCCAGGAACAAAAAAAAAAAAGAAAGGCACTGCACATTAAAGTTTCTGTTATTCGGTTTTGAAAGTAATAATGACATAATCAAAATAAAAATGAAAAAAAAACATTTGCCAGAAGAACTGACCCACAAACGCAGGAGAACATTGCTCAATAAAGTGTGTGCCTCGGGATTTCTGAGTTTGGCATGATATAACTAATATTTTAAAAATGGCACCAGTCAGCATAACTGGCTGACAAGCTCTGAAACATATTGCTCATTAAAAGTTGCTGCCGCTGGCTTTCTGGATTAGGCGTGACACAATGAGAAAAAAAAGAAGAGATAAAGAAATGGCATCCACCCAGAGAAGTGGCTACAGAGCAGTAAAAAACATTGCACATTAAAACTGACTGTCACTTGCTTTCTGAGTTCGTCTCCGCCCAAGAGGTTTGTAACTGCTTTGGCCCACACAATATTGCCTGACGCAAATAGCAATTTGCCACCGATCGCAGCCCACCTTTCTGGGTCTTAACAACAGCTCGCTGCGCGCACTTCTTGCAGAATTGTGACGTTGTCACGGTCGCCCTCTCAAGAGGGGTTACCCCCTTTGTGGTTCGCTCGCCGGCCATCTGCAACAACTGCCAGAAAAAGTTTTTGTTAAGGCAGATACCCCGCGTATATTGCGCGTACGTCACAGCCGGGGGAAACGTGATGAGCTGTGTCGGAAACACATTGTTTGAAACAAAGTATAATAATGTTTAAATGTAAATTTTCGCGAAAAAGTAACGATTTCATAACATCAATGCCAAGGTTCCAAAGGAGAACTAGACAATTATAAAATCAAAGAGACGGCGCGCTACAACATTACAAAGGTTATAAACAGAACACGAGAACATTCAATAAACGATCAAAACAGCCGACGGGCGAACGAATAGAATGAAACGTGCAATCCGAAAAGTTCAAAGAGCAGGCCTCATTTAAATTGATATAATTTTGCCCCGCAGCTTTCGCTCTGAGCGTGGAATCAACACAGTGGCTGCTACGTCCCGCGCAAAGCGAGCGTGCCGTCGGGCGCCGTTCGCCAGTTTTTCGTCACATAATTCGTTCCATGGAGTTCAGCCTTAAAAGGGGCATCGCCGGGCTAACCGCGGTGGTAGCGTAGAAGGAAGACAACATCTGCGAGTCCGACGATGAAGAAGGCTCGAGTAGGGCGTCGCCTGGCCGCCATTTCCCGCTGATGACCCCGCAACCACGAACGTCATGTTCACTTCCCAATCCATAACCTCTCTCTGCTCGCCCTCCGAAAACTGACCCTTTCTCCCGCGTCGCATATCCCGCCTCGCCGGTGCCGAGGGCACTCCCTTCGCCGGGAGAGGAAAAAAATCGGGACTCGACTTCCCGTGCGAGGTCGCATCGCTGGGGAGACACACGCAAAACGAAAATTGGTGGAGCAGCAGCGGCGAGAAGGAATCTCTCCCTAAGCTGGGCAACGATCTCAACAAAGAATTAGCAAACCTAGAATCAGGCAACCGTCGTTATCACCTATTTTTCATTCGTGTTCACTGTAGAAGACTTACCAGTACCCTGTGATCTCATCTGTAGACTACTTAACATTTCTTGTTAAACTATTGTCTTTGACACCAATAATATCCTAAATGCAATAAAAAAACAACAAAAAAACCTCCCGCAGATCAGCCTCTGTCGACGACACTATTTGCCTTAAACTTAAAAAACTAACAGACCACATATCGTGTCACATTTTTCGTCAACAATTTAAACACTCACATGATTCGGCTACACTCCCGGAGGACTGGAGATTCGGGAGAGTTCTACCCATTTTATATCCGAAAACAATCAGGACTACTCGAAATATAGACCTAAATCACTAACAAGTACGCCATGCAAAATGTTTGAACATGCCGTCTACTCCCACATTATGAACTATTTGGCAAAAAATTAATGAAATGTAAAAACGAACATGGTTTCACGTCGGGATATTCTTGCGAAACCCAATTGTTTAGTTTATGACCGATTTCCATCACAACTCTAGTACGTCTAAACCCACTAACACTATATTCGTCGATTTTTCTAAAGCATTTGACACGGTTCCTTACCAGCAACTCCTATGCCAACTTTCTGAAACTAAGATCCACCAATCTATTATATTCTGTATAGCTGAATTCTAAACTCAAAGCAAGCATGCTGTTCAACTTGGGCATGCCAGATCGCCAAGCCTGCCTGTTCTTTCGGGCGTCCCTCAGGGCAGCCTTCTTTGTCCGTTTTTAGATCATATACAGGGTGTTTCATGAAAGGTGGAAAAATTCGATATTGCAAAAATCTACGCGTTGCTACAAAAAAAGTCTGGTGTCGTTCTGGTCTGTGACAAGGGGCCTAATCAAGAAAATTAATAAAGTGCGGAATAATTATATCGTTAATTAGTCTTGCGGAATTAACTTTTTTATATTGTGTTTAGGGGCCTAGTTTTAATTAGAAAATAGCTCAGCATCATCGAAAAACACTAAATCAACTAATAGCAGACGATAAAAGGGACGCGAAGCAACTTACGGCATTATGAAAAACCGCACAAATTCTACCGGTTTTTTTAAGTTTAGGTTTGGAATCGGAGGGCATCTCGGTCCCGATGGCACCACGCCCCGTGGAGAAAAAGTGCAGCCAGCCTCTGCTCTGTTGTGCGAGGACCGCAGCAAAGGTTGGTTGCACTATTTCTCCAAGGGACGCGGTGCAGTCGGGGCCAAGATGCGCTCCGACAACAAACCCACACCGAAAACCCGTCGAATTTGTATGGTTTTCTAGAAAGTCGTAATATGCTATGTGTTATGCTATGTGTTATGCTATGTGCTATGTGCTGCGTATTATTATTATTATTATTATTATTATTATTATTATTATGCTGCGCGTGCTCTCTGTCGTTCTGCAGTTTGTTGATCTAGTGTTTTTCGATGATGCTGAGGAATTTTCTAACTAAAACAATGCCCTTAAACAGAATATTAAAAAGTTAATTACGTGAAAATACTTAACAATCTAATTATCCCGCACTTTAATCATTTTTGTATATAGGCCCCTGGCCCAGGATTAAAAAGACACAAGCTTTTTTCTTTTTTTTTTTTGAGACGCCTAGTTTTCGCAATATCGAAATCGTCCACTTTTCTTGAAACACCGGTGGATTAACGATCTTTAAAAAATAAATTATCTAGTAAGAATTTCTTCGATGATTGCGTAATTCACTTTCGCATCACTAACCCTGAAGGTTCACCACTATTAAAGCAGGATCTGAATCTTCTGTCTCATTGTTGTAACACATGGCAAATGAATTTGAATGTAACAAAGAGAAAACCTTTAACATTCACTGATCTGTGACGTCACATTCTATGTAACTACACCTTACTAACACTGCCTCTCGAGCAAGTAACAACTTATATATATTTAGGAGTAACATTTTCTGAAGACCTAACTTGCAATTTTCATAGTAACTCTATACACTCCGTGCGACGCGACTGGCGCGCCGCCGCGCGGCCGGTAGCGAAGGTAGGCAGTGAGAACCCCGGAGAAAACGAAACCGAAACCACGCCGCGTACGTTGGTACGCTTATTGAAGTCGGAGTGGTGCGGTTGCGCTGGGTTCACAGCATGAAGTCCTGCCTGTGCTGCGTCATTAAGCTTCAATAGTTATGCGAAGTATCTCGCGGAGACAAAGTTTCACAGTTTTTCACCTCGCCGATGTTTTCTGGGACAGCGACAACGATGGAGCCGTGCCGTACGACGCGAGAAATTTGGTCTCCCGATCATGTCTGCCACTGTGTCATCACGGCTGACATATTCCACACTGCCGCTTTGCGCTCTGCGTTTGTTTTCGTACCAGTAACGCCTACATGTGTAAGCGCCGATAGAACGAACTGAAATGCCATCCCACACTCGCGGTTATGGAATGCCAATTTCGTTGGAGGAATGCCCTCCAAAGAAGTTTCGTCCCCATCGTACGTGTCATTGATATTTCCGGACAAGTACAGCGTGCAATCTGTACTTCATGAAGAAAGATTCGAACGGTAAAAAAAGTGACAAATATAAATCTAAAGAAAACAACAATGAAACTCGGATTCACTGGAGAATCGACGATTGAGTATGGAAGTTTATGTGGTGTGCTTTCTTTCTGGATCAGCCTCCTTTTGGATGTGAAAACGCTGACACCCTGAGTTCTGTAGACAACAATTTTTTTTCTCGGCTTTAGAGCCACCTATCGCAAAGTGGTTCCAACTGGAAGTACTGTCCACTGGTCCCTTCCTACCTGTAAAGTGTGCACCTCCCACGATGAGCGGTATTATCTTGACAGCCTTTGACGGTCAAAACATGTTCCCATTTAGTTACGCCGCCCAAACTAAATTTCCACCTGGTTTCGCTATGCCAACTCTTTTTGTTATAATAATGTTGTGCCAATTGATGGTCATGTCAAAGTACCCGTGCGCCGAAAATCAGCACCTCGTACAACAGGTTATTACACAACAGCTGACCGCAAAAGCCCTTGGCGGCCAAACCGTGTGTTGGCCGACAGCTTTGCTTTCTCGGCTTTGGAAGCACCTTTCGTAAAGTTGTTTCAATTGGAAGTACAGTCCACCAGTCAATTCCTACCTGTAAAGTCTCCACCTCCCACAATCAGTGGTATTCTCTTGACAGCCTTTTCATGGTCAAAACCGGTTCCCATTGAGTTACGCCGCCCAAACCAAATTTTCACCTGGTTTCCCTATGCCACCTTTTTCTTTTTGTATAATAAGTGCTGTGTCATGTTACTGTCAAGTCCAAGCACCTGTCTGCCCAAATCTGCACTATGCACAGCCCGCTATAACACAACATTTTGGGTCCAATATTGGATATCTCGTACAGCTTTATTTCTTCATTCGTTAGAAACATAACTTTCACACCTGCTGTCTTAAAGAAACTTGGCACTCTTCGTGCACAAACTTAGTGAACATCTCACTCGCCTCCAAATATCATCGTTCCAGCAGTCCTAGGTTTACAGCGACGAGCGAAATAAATTTCCCACTCAGAGCAATTATGGTGGCGGCCGTCTTGTTTTTCAGAAAATTGCTCCAACTCCTTTTTCGGCCTCAACTAGAGAAATTACCCCTAATAACGACTCAAACTCAATATATAAGAAGTGGAGAACAGCTAAATGCCCTTCTGCCCCAGCACTCATGCAACGTCACCCTCAACTTATTGGCTCAAAAAGCAAAAGTTTCGTCCGCGCGCGCTTCCGCCGCCACAGTTTGGCATGCGAAAAGGCGCCGCAGGCTGCTGAACACGCCTCACAGTCGAACGCCAGCTCCTCCGCTAGGGGCGCTGCGCGCGTTTTTCAAAGCGCCCCCTATAGTTCCCGCACGGAGTGTATAGTGGCTAGTGCATTCAGATCTTTAAGGTACATAAAACGTTAGCTATCTCTCACTCGCCCGTTGTGTTAAACCAACTGCCTATAAAACCTTCGTAGGATAAATATTGAACTACACCAATTTTATTTGGTGGACTCGTCAATCATATCTCATTACTAAACTCGATTCGGTGCAAAACAAGGCATAACATTTTATAACACATAAATACTTGCAAACGTCAAGCGTAACTGAACTCAAATCATATGTTGGCCTGCGCCCCCTCTCTGAAAGAACTCAACTTGCTTGTTTTATTTTTTTTTTCAGAGAATTTATTATTCGTCATCTGATTTTCGAAATAACAAATGTCACCCTCCATCGTACATCACCATGCGTCATGACCATACTCTAAATATTAATCTTCTATTCGGCAAAACAAAACGATCTTAAAAATTCCCCAATTTCTCTTTATATTACTACCTAAATAGTATTGATTTTAACACTTTTATTTGTTAATATATTTTCTACAAGTTACGTTTTAATATGCGTCCTATTAGCTGAGAGCCTTTGTGTTTCCAAATTTTTACTTTGTCTTCACTCTTCCGCTAACCGCATGATATCTCATTGGGTACCCCCTGATGTAATGCATTTCATCTAAGTGCCTTTGAGGTACAATAAACTAAACTATCTAAATTCAGTTTCCCCACTAAGCTATGCAGAAAAAATTTACGTCACGTGGCGCTCCAAGTTCTTCATCAGTTTTTTATAATGCATTTCATGCATTATAGGAGTTTAAAGGTAAATATCGCTTAACATATTGAGAACCAAAAAAGCGTAAAACATTGGTTCAGTTCATCTTGTCCGTGATAGAACGACACGAGGTTTCATGCACCAAGGTCAGCCACGAAAGCGGTGACATGAGTACCAGATTTATATGTCATCAACTAGGCACGCAGAAGTATTTACAATTCTTGAACGCTAAGGTAATTTTTAATTTAAAATATCCAAGCGTCAAATTAGCGCTAGCAAAATATATTGGTTTCTATTGCAATTTTTACACAAATCTTATTGCCAGAGAATAAAATTTGCATAAATGTTTTTATATTACGTGGGGCAAAGGGAAACGTTTTTACAAGAGAGTTATAACTAAAGTAACCATAGGGACTTTGTTGGAAACTGGAAAAGACACGAAAAGCTATTGCATTTCTTCTGTGTTCTACCGTTCGTTTTCATTGCTCGTGTAGAAGTAGAATCAAGGTTCGTTGACCCTCTGTAAAAGATGCTCCTTGAGGCAACGCGGCTGTTCAGTTGACCCTTCCATTATCGCATTTGAGCCTTCCATTGTTCGCTTCATTCTTCCACACCTTGTTTGTTTTTGCTTTTTTCTGAAACGCGCCGAAGATGGCTGAACCGGCATCCAAAGCAAATATTTCAGTGCTCGTTTTTATTAATACGGAAGCATTAAATGTCCATTGGGGCGAACCGGCGTCGTCTGCAACCGTCCGTAGCAGCCAAACGGCACCTGGATACCCATTGCTGGTGACGCGTCATGTGGCACTATAGCCACTGCGTCATGGATGCTAAAAAGCCGGCCGAACAGTTGGCGGCGCAACGGGAGGGGGTTGGACGCAGGTATTCGCTGGCCTAACCTTAGGCCTAATGTTAAGCCGAACGTTACGCTTTGAGGTCTAACGTCGTTAAGCGGTATTTTGAGGTCGTCTTCGATGTTGTTTTCAAGGCGTGGTTCTTGAGGCCATCCTGGAGGTTGTCGAAGAGGTCGTCCTAGAAGTCGTGCTAGACGTCGTTCTTAACTTTGTACAAAAAGTCGTCCTAAACGACGTCCACTAGGCTTCCTTCTAAACGTCATCCTAGATGTAGTTGTCTGCGAGTCCTTTGCGACGTCGTCCTAGACGTTGTCCTTAAGTTCGTCGTAGAGGTCGTCCTGGAATTCGCCCTAGATGTAGTCGTAAACGTTGTACGTCGTCTTTGAGGTCGTTGGAGAGGTCCTCAAAGGCGTCGTCCTTAAAGGGGCCCTGCAAAAACTTTTTTACTGTTTTTTTTTAATTTGCACCAAACCTGAGCGCACTGAACGTAGTAATTTAATGAAACGTTTCTTTTCGCAAACTTCGCTTTATTTTAAAAGTTACAGGGAAATTAAAATTACAAAAACATGCAAAAAATAACCTCGTTCATGACGTCCTTGGTTGATTGAGTGGCCGTGAACTAGATGAGGGGTAGTGAGTTAAGCGAGCACTCACGGCTGCCGCACTCCGTGTCGGCGGCGCGAGAGGGCGCCACTAAAGCATGTTCTGGATAGGCTGTATGCAGCGGGCAGCCAGAGCGGCTCGCATTGCATTTGCTGCGCGATTAACACTAATTCGGCATGACACTTCATTGCCCACAAACTGCAGCAAACACGGGATAAAGATTAGTTCAGAATGGCAGCCACTTCGCGCTGCCATACAGCCAAACAGCCAGACCGCAAGACAAAGCTTCTCGCCAAGGGCCTTCGGAACGCTGGGAGCCGATTGGCTCCTCCTGTCCATTCGACCGCAGCGCCGCCGCGTACATCCGGGACCTTTCCGTATCGGCGCCTGATCCCTCTACTCCTTTCTACTGTGCGCCGCCTTTTCCACCGCTTGGTGGCGGTTCTGTCGACGGGTCATTTCTTGTTTCCGTACTTTACAAACTGCATTCGGTTATTTCCTTATCTAAAATTCTGAACACAAGCTACTTTTATAAATAAATTAAACGGTTCGCGCCTCTTATACTTTGTATTTCGACTAAAAAGAAGCTTTTAGCGGCTCTGACCAGTAGTGTGCACGGGACCAAAGACGTCACATATTGCGCGCTTTCGGTACCGCGGGTCGCCCCCGTTGGTGGAGGGGGTTTCCGCGTCGTCAGGTTAAATTATGATGCACTGATAATTAGTTACTCTCTCCGTGCCCGCTGGCTTGCCCAAACTCGAAGAGACGTGGAAACCGCAAAAAAAAGTAGGCGCTTAATATGGTTGCAGGGCCCTTTAAAGCCGTCCTCGACGTCGTCCTCAACGTCGTCCTAGAGGTCGCCCTAAAGGATTTAGAATTCGCCACATTGTACGCATGGAGAAAGACAGAGGTAATACTGAAGTCATGTTTAGCTGATGCAGTACTTGCATACTTATTAATTATAGCCGCCTCACAATCAAGCAGAACAAGAAATTACGCAAGGGATCTTAAATATAGTAGGCCAGAACTCTGCTCTGAAATGGAATTCCGGAGTTACATAAAAAAAAAAAATCCTAAAAGAAGGCGACATGTTTTGCGCGCACACCTAAAAGGTTTCAGCGTGTTAATCCCGCTTGTGTGTGAATTGTAATTCTACCGCTTTATGGCGACTGTACATTTTTCACAACACAATAAGCTGTCACGACCTGTAGTAATTGTTTACGATTTTTTTATGTTACATCTTCAAAATAACTGTAATCAGATTAGCAGTAGTGGTGTCAACGTCTTGTTTTTCTGATTTGTACCGCTCGACCATACTGTTGCGGTATGACTGTGCATTTCTCTTCATCGTATACTTCAGGTGGCTCGTTGTTGCTTGACTGCGTCTTCGCGGCGGAGATATGTCGTTCTTGCGTTCTGGAGTTGTCTCTTGCTGCCTGTTGTTCCATCCTTGGATGCATCTTCACTGCTTCAACATGTTGGTCTCTTGTCCAAAGCTTGTTCTGCGCAGCAGTCAACTCGGCCGCCTTGCATGTTTGTTTGGCTTTGACCAAGGTCAGGGTGAGACTATAGTGACAAGTGCATGGAGATCGTTAGGATATATAAGACGTCTCCTAAACCTCACTTCCCGTTGTGTTAATCTAACTGCCTCCAAAGATTCCTTTCGATCCAGATTGGACTACGCGAACTTTATTTGGTGGTTGCATCCATCACATCTCATTACTAAACTCGAATCGGTGCTAAACAAACCTCGCGAATGGCAAGCGTAACTGCACTAAAATAAAACCTCGACCTTTGCTCAAGCTGCTCGTCTTGCCTTTTTGCACACAATTTACTATACGTCTTCCGATTTTCGAAATAAAATATGGCAGACATTTACTGTCCCGTGTAACGCCGAACTAGAGGGCAGCTCTCGAGCAGGAGGAGGGAAGGGTACTGAGGGGGGGGGGGGGGTATACCCCTTTTCCCCTTCCGCTCGCCTCCCATTTAGGAAAAAAAATTCCGCTAAATTTAGAGGGGAAACTTCCCCGCCAAATTTAGCGGGGATATTTTTCCGCTAAATTTTTCACTGGAACTTTTCTGCTAAATTTAGCAGAGATATTTTTCCGTCAAGTCTGGCGGGGAAAATTCCCCGCTAAATGTAGCAGGTTAATTTTTCCGCTAAATTTAGCGGGGATTTTTTTTTTCTAAATTTAGCGGGGAAAATTTTCCGGTAAATTTTTTTTGGGGGGAAAATTTTACGCTAAATTTGGCGGGCATATATTCCGCTAAATTTAGCGGGCATTCCTTTTCGCGGACTTGGTTGGGAAAATTTTCCGCTAAATTCGGCAGGGAAATTTTTCGCTAAATTTTGCGTAGTAGTAGTAGTAGTGAACTTTATTTTGTCCAAGATGGGGTTTAGAGAGAAGGGGAGTGGGAGTGCCCGTCCTCTTCTTCCTCAGGCGGCGGCCAGGCCTTGGGCTTTGGCGGCGTCTTCGGCCATCTGGACGACCCGAAGTTGGAGATCCGGGTCTGAGCTAAGCAGTGCAGTCTCCCACTGCTCTAAGGTGGTAATGGGAAGAGGTGATAATGAGCTGGTGCGTTTTTGGGTGCTTATCAGGGGGCAAGCCCACATGACATGGTGAAGATCGGCCCTACCTGCGCATAATTTACAATCTGCTGTATATAGCCCTGGATACAAATGACTATATGTCACTGGGTTTGGGAAAGTGTGCGTTTGTAAAAGGCGCCAAGTAACTGATCGCTTTTTATCTAAGTCTTTGTGAGCAGCGGCGTAATGCCCCCTGCCCTGTCTGTAGTATTGCAGGAATTCCTTATAGGACACCATCCGGTCTCTGCCTGAACGACGAAGGGATTCGAGCTGCACCTCGTGAGAAATTGTCGTGCGGCCGCGGATGGCCAATTCTCGGGCCGCACTGTTAGCAGCTTCGTTTCCGGGAGATCGGAGTGCGCCGGTACACAAACGACTTTTTTCCATCTGCGCCGGGTTTCGGGTACCTGGACTATAATTTTGAGGGCTTCGGGCGAAATGCGCCCTTTCGCGAAGTTTCGTATAGCTGACTTTGAGTCACTATGAATTTGGCTGAGGATGAAGCGTATGCCAAGGCGATTGCGACTTCCTCCCGACCTCCGGCGAGGTTGTAATGACTGAGCTTGCAGCGATGGTTTGATTTTGTTGATCAAGTACAGCCACTACCATGGCGTCTCGATTACAATACTCGGCCGCGTCTACATAGGCCAGGTCTTTAAAATTTGCAAAGCTCTTTTGTAAGGCTCTGGCTCTTTCCTTTCTGCGGTCTTGGTTGTACAGAGGATGGGTGTTTTTAGGTAATGGTGGGACGTGTATGTCTTTTCTGAGCTCTATGGGAATATCCAGCTTTGGTCCGAATTGGGTGCTGTATGTAATCCCGAGTGATTGGAGAATATGTTGCCCCGTCGGGGACTGCGAGAGTCTCTCCAGCTAGGCAATTCTTTGGGCTTCTATGTGCTCGTCAAGAGTATTGTGTATTTCTAGAGCCTCAAACTTTTCGTTCGCGGTGGTAACTGGGAGGTGTAGAGCCTGCTTAAGGGCTCTCTTGATCATGAGGTTAATTTTGGAACGTTCATCATTCTTTAGTTGCAGGAATGGGGTAGCGTAGACTATTCTGCTTATAACGAAAGCCTGTACCAGTCTGAATAGATTAGTTTATTTCATGCCGTGATGTCTGTTGGCGATGCGCGAAACGAGTCTTGTCGTTTGATGCACGTGTGAGTCCAGTGCCTTTATCGCTTCACTGTTGTGTCCATTGGTCTGTATTCTAAGTCCAAGGATTCTGATGCTCGATACTATTGGAATGTCCAATTCGTTAGATCTGAGCGTGATTTGAGGGGGTATGGAGGAAGTTTTTCTACCTCTGCACGTAGGTCTATACAGTAATAACTCTGACTTTTGCGGGGAACAGGAGAGTCCTTTAGGTGTTACGTATTCGTTGACTACATCGATCGCGATTTGTAAAGTTTCCTGTATCTCTCCGTCACTTCCTTCGGTTACCCAGAGTGTCACGTCGTCTGCATATAAGCTGTGATGTAGTTTAGGGATTTTGGCTAGATTGCTTGGCAATCCTAGCATGGCCATATTAAAGAGGTAAGGGGATAGGACCGACCCCTGGGGTGTCCCTCGATTCCCGAGCGAAATGCTCTCCGAGATTATCCCACCGACGGTAATAGTGGCTGTCCTGTCTGTAAAAAAGTATTTTATATAATTGTAAGCTCTGAAGCCAATTCCTAGTTTGATTAGCTGGGTTAGGATGGTTTTGTGGTGAACATTATCAAAGGCTTTGGTTAGATCAAGGCCAACAATGGCTCGGGTAACGAGTTCTGAGCTGTGATCACCGTCTATTATCTGGTGTTTAATTTGAAGCATAATGTCCTGCGTGGACAACTTGGGCCTGAATCCAATCATCGCGTGAGGGTACAGGTCGTGGTCTTCCATGTGTTTGTTTAAGCGAGTAAGGATGATGTGTTCCAGGAGTTTGCCTAGGCAGGAGGTGAGCGAGATGGGTCTTAGGTTCCCTAGCTCCAACCTCTTGCCTGGCTTTGGTATCATTATTATTTTAGCTTTCTTCCACTGTTCAGGAATATGGCCAGTTTCCCAGCATTTGTTGAAATTCTTAGTTAGGGCTTCTATGGAATCGTCGTCCAGGTTTCGTATGGTTTTGTTTGTTACTCTGTCTAGACCCAGAGCGGAGTGCGTTCGTAGACCATACATGGCCTCGCGTACTTCGGCTGCCGTAATAGGCTCGTCCATTATTAGGTTTGGGTCTCCTGTGTATGAGAGCAAGGGCATTTTGGTATGGTTTCCGAGGTATCGATTTTTGAGTTCATTAATTAGGTCTTTGTCTGATCCCGGGAAAGTATGGATTATTTTGCTGAGGTTGTGCCTCTGCGTAGTCTTACTGTTCTCGGGATCGAGTAGGCATCTGAGTATGCGCCATGTTTTGGCCATGCCTATTGGCGCTTCCATGCCATCACACGCACTATGCCAGTTTTGGCGTGTTAGTTGGTCCGCATAGTCTTCAATTTGTTTGTTTGAGATTGTTAATCGTTTGCGCAGGGATCTATTCAGTTTCTGTTGGTTTAGTCGTCTTTGTAAGCTAGCGGTTGTTTCCCACATGTGAAGTAGCTTGGCATCTGCCCTCTGGATATTAGCTTCTTCTGGTATGGTTTTGGTCGCCTGCACAACATTTTGTTGTAAGCTGTCGACCCATGCCTTTATGTCTATTATCTCGGGAACGCTAGGTTCGTTCTTGTTTCTTTGTGATTGCCTAAAAGCGTCCCAGTCCGTGAGGTGGATTTGTCTGCCTTTAGGTTTCGCGGGACCCGTTTGGATTCTGGTGACCACTATGAAGTGGTCACTTCCCAGGTTTTCTTGCGTGTTGAGTCATGTGGCACCTGACACGTTTTTTGTGAAGGTTAAGTCTTCTGTAGTGTCTACGCTGACGCAGTTTCCCATGCGAGTGGGATGTGTCGGGTCTGTGAGCAATGTTAGTTGCTCCTGCTGTGCGTCTAGCCATAATAGGCGGCCCTTGCGGTGATCGGTGAAATAGCCCCATGCAGAGTAGTGCGCATTGAAATCGCCTACTATGACTAGGGGTTGTTTGTTTGGTACTTGTATTGCTTTCCTGAATAGACTGAGAAATCGGTGTTGCTGTTTAGGGTTGCTGTATATGTTGAGCACAAACAGACTGCCAGTTCTTCGCTTTGCTGTAGTAATAATTTCCACTAGGACGTGTTCTATCGAAGTAATGCCGGTCTCGTGCAGGGGCGCCGGTATGTTTCGTTTGATTAACGTAGTGATTGTCGCGTTGCCTGTACCCGATACATCGGCACAGAAGGACGTATAGCCTGATAATTTGACCTGCCCCCCCCCCCCCCCCCCCCGTCTCTTAAAGTACAATTATGTCTGTCACTTCGGAATTTTTATTTTGTGGGAAGTGCTGGAGGTTCCCCCTCTTACTACGGAATCCGCGGCAGTTCCATTGCCATATGATGTGCGCAGTGTTCTTACCGCTAATCCTGGCCATCATTAGTCGCGCGGCTGTAAGGCTTAGTTACTTTAATGGGCCCTACGCTGGGCCTCTGTTGAGCGTTTTCTAGGGCCGTAATTTTGGCATTACAATTCTCGGCAAATTGGTATGATCACGGTGTGGAAATTTTTATGGATTACTTCGAATTTGAGATCAATGACCCTGGTGATTTTATCTATGATCATGTCTTCCCTGATATTAAGCTTAAAGTTGCCGGCGCGGGCGGTTGTTCCCCTGGGAATGAGGGGATTGTTCTACCGCTCTGACGTTTCGCGGGTAGGTGTTCGATATCCGAATCTGATTCCGCATCTTGTGCTGCAGGTTCTACAACTGCCGGCGGTGCATATATTTCTATAGGGGTCGTTTCTGGATCTGCGGGTGCAGCCGTTTCAGGCGGTGTTGCCTTGAGTTGAGCGATCTCGGCCTTCAGGGCTTTATTTTCTGCTAGTAGTATTTCGAGCATTTTTTATTTTATTTTAGTAAGCTCACTGTTGTGAGATGAGGGGAGGGTGGGGTTTTCTGTCATAGTGGGTTTAGGCTGGGAGACTGCACTTGCCCAGCTCATCTTGTTGTTGTTTGAGGTCTTGTTTTCTTGTTTCGCTTGGGGTCTATGTTCCGATGGAAATCTGGTTTCAGATGCCTTGCGGCTGTCGGCCGTGTTCCTTGATTTGGATCGGGAGGGGCGTTGGGCCTCCGCTGTTTTTTGTCGTCTTGACTTGATAGCAATGGGTCTTTGTCTCCGTCGCTCCGGTTGTGTAGTGCTTGTTGCTGTTGTCGCCGGTTTTCCCACTGGCGCTGTTTGATGAGGAAAGGTGTCTGGAAGCGTTTCCGGCAGCGCTTGTCTCCCGTGGGGTGTTCTTTGCCACATAGCGTACAGCTGGGGTTGCAGTTGTGATTGTCCGTGGGGTTTTGGGCACCACATTATATGCATTTTTGCTTGTCAGGGGTCGGGCATACGTCCGCGCGATGACCGATGCGGCCGCAGGCGCCGCACACTTCCACTTTTTTTCTAGTGGAGGTAGCAGCGGTACTCCGCGCCCCTGTAGTAGACGTAGAATGCTACCTTTCGGCCTTCAAAGATGATGATGACTCAGTTGGTGTTTCCCATACGACGGACCTGCAGGATGGGGGGGTTCATCTTGTAGGTGAGGTTTTTAGTGATGTCCTCCGCAGTGTCGTAATTCGGAATATTGTGGATTACGCCTTTCGAGGTGTCTGCTGGTGGGGTTGCGTAGGCAGTGGCTTCGTAGTGCGTCTCTCCGAATTTGAGTTCTCAGATTCGATTGTATTTCTCAGCGTTTATCAAACATGGAGTGCTGATTACTATGATATTTTGTCCCACGCAGAAGCGATATATGTCGTCTTCCGCCTCAGCGATTGTTACTATTGCGGCGCGCAGTACTCCATCTCGAATTAACGCGTCGCTTAGTTTTGAAATATTAAGCCCGTCGCGGGGACGTACGATGATCTTTATATCGTCCCTTGGCAGTTGCGGCTGTCGCGGCAGCTGTGGTTTCTTGGTGGAATATCTGTTACGCACTGCGCCGGCTCCAGCTGTTTTGCTTGTTTTTTCTGCTGTTAGGCCAAGCTCCTCGAGGGTTCTACGATTCCTGTTGCGGTAGGTGTCAAGCCATCCCGCTTCTTTGGTTACTTGTTCTGGTGTAATATCTGTCCCCTCTATTTCAACTACTTCCATTCCATGAAAGGAGCTTACCCGACGTATCTGTGGGGTGGTTGACCCACCCTGGGTGCTGCCTTGTGGCTCCTCGGCGACCGGCATCAGGCAGCTGCGGCGCGTCGATGCGACGGCGCCGGAGTCTTGGTTGCTCACGGATCCCATGCGGGGCACGTCCGCTTCGGCACCGCCATCAGTGCCGTCGGTGCGATCACGCAGGACTTTTTGATCTAAAAAGACGGAGCTCGCCACAGCCGTGGCATCCCTAGCTCGTCCTCTTCTTCCTCCCCCTAAATTTTGCGGGAATTTTTTTTTCTATATTTAGGGGGAAATCTTCCGCTAAATAGGGGGTGGGGGGGGGGGGGAGGGGGGACTTTTTTCGCTAAGTTTTGCGGTGAAAATTTTCCGCTAAATTTAGCAGGGAAAAGTTTCGTCTAAATTTAGCAGGGAAAAGTTTCGTCTAAATTTGGCGGGGAAACTTTGCTGTTAAATTTGGTGGGTGAATTTTCCGCTAAATTTAGTGGGGTATTTTCAGCTACATTTAGTGGGGAAATTTTTCTGCTAAATTTAGCGGGTAAAATTTTCAGCTAAATTTACCTAGTAAAAATTTCAGCTAAATTTAGCGGCGAAATTTACCCATAATGCACCTCGCAGTTACGCCGACGGCGACGGCGACGGCGACGGGGACAGCGACGGCGACGGGGACAGCGACGGCGACGGCGACGGGGACAGCGACGGCGACGCCGCTCAAGCCGGAAACGGGCGCCTAAGAGGTGCGGTCTAAAACTGCGCCCGCCATCTCACATCTCTATGCGTCGTGACCACAGTCCAAAAGATACATAGTTTCTTTCGGGGGACACGGCCACAAAATTCCATTTGTTTTCAAAAAAATATTATTTTTAAGAAATATTATATTCGGGTTCACCATGTTCTGAAGCATAGTTTCGGAAAGTTTCATTTCTAAATGCCCAGTATTTATTTCGCAAACAATTATTTTCGGCAAGCTCGCGGCCACGCGCGGCGACCCGCCAAGCGAGCAGACGGCGAAGTTCGGCATTTTCAAATTAGGCCTCCTCCGCGATCGTTCGACGCAGACGAGATATCTTAAAGGGCAACTCCGCTGAATTCCGAAAAAATTAGGCTTACATGTGATTCCATTTCACAGAGCACTATTAAACCACTCTACGTCCTCGGATTCGCGAAATGTGGAATATTATTTCTGTAATATTAATTTAAACATCAGCTGATACCGAAACCGAAACTTCGGTTGCGTCAGGCAACATTGGTCTCGTGCCGTCAGATTGATGACCACGTCCAGTGCCTCCTATATAAGTTACACTATGCCCGTCAGCTTCTCTCCAAGAGGTGTCCAGACCCGATGCTTCACCTCACAACACGCACGTAGGGCTAGGTAGCGCCGCCCCGCCGACGTTTGTTTCTTTCTATTTTTCTAGCATGTTGTATTTACAGTATTATTGAAAATATATCATATATATGTTTTTTTATCAACATGTGGAACACTGTTCTGGATATGACCGCCCTGATTCAAACAAGTCTTGCTGAGACAAAATACGAAACTACGGAACAAGGACGGCCAGGCTTCGTTTTTGCAGCGCGAACGCGGAGAACGCTTGGCCACTTGACCGTATGCTTTGGCGGCAGTTTGGAGCCTTAGCGGTCACCCTGAATCGCTCGCATAGAAATAGTTGGCGCCGGGTCGTGTGCGGGTGAAAAGGTAGGAAAATTAGAAGTAATATTTCGTTGGGAAACGGCGAGCTGGTCTCGAGCTGTCAGTCAAAAACATTTAGATATCTTGCTGTCGGGGTTACTGGGGCGACATCATTGATCATCCTACGGAAGAGATGGTTGGCTTCACTATACGGCAGGTTTGTACGCCTAGGTGGCTCCACCGCACGGCAACCACACATACTATTTGCGCTCTCCCTTCCGCTTGTCAGTGCTCGGAGCTGACAGGAATAGTGTAACTTATATAGGAGGCACTGCCACGTCACGTCGAACCACGTGGTCTTGTGATGTTGGGGGGGGGGGGAGGGACAGGACACGCGACGCGGGCAGGTCGCTTCGCATGGCGTGTACGGTGATGGCCCGGGGGCGAGGGGGGCAGAAAGACGAAAGAGGAGAGGGGGAGCGGAGAAACAGACCGGTAAGCGAGCAGGGTAGCGCAAACTAGCGCATCCGCGTTACGGTGATCACGTCGACGCCATTGAGCCAGCACCGGGAGGAGAAACTCATGACATCATCGTTCAATTTCGCTCTGAGAAGTAAAAATAAACAAAACGTGAAAATGACGTATTCATGCCTCTGACGTTGTGGCTCAACGTTGGCCGCTCCAACTCCGTCGCATTGACTGCGCTTGACGATTGCGCCTCATGTCGCACGCTGGAGTTGGCAGATTTCGGTGATTTGGCTGATTTGAAAGTTTGCTGGCCAGTTTAATAAATATGTAGACGGAATTAGATCGCAAAATTTGACATGGGGTCTTTCTATATGACTACGCTACTGAAAAAAAAAATGGTTTTGGTTTAACAGAAGATGAACCGAAGTATACTTTGCCGCTGACGCCGGGCCTAACAAAAGGATCTCCCAAGGGTAACTCGCAATCCTCGCCGGCGACTACAATATTCTGACGCGCCTGAATCGTTTTTAACAAAGAGGTCTCTTAGGCATGGATGCTCGAAAGGACGCGAAGGATTACGTGAACAAGCATCGTCGCTCGTATGAAGTTGCAGCTGGAAGCGGGAACGTGCTCCCATGAACGGATTATCCGTGTCTGCGTTTGTGCGCGGGGGAGTCCGGCTTTGCAAAGGCGTATGCGCTGACGACAAGGCGACCATGGGGACAGGCGCCCAGCTGCGAGGTCATTCCAGTGGCGCCTTCCGTGGAACGTACCACTTGAGTCAGAACTCACTAAAGGCCCTGTCACACTGAGGCAACAGTTGGACAACTCTATCCGGCAACAGGGGGAAGTCGTGTTGCCGGCGACCCTGTCACATCAAGGCAACAACAACAGTCGGGCAACATGTTGCTGCCGCCCGGCAACCGTGTTGCCCGATTTGTTGTCCGACAACCCTGTCACACCGCGCTGACGGCGAGGACAACACGGGGAATACTCCGCCATCTTGATTGTTTACCTTCGTTCGTGTGCGGCGCGGAATCGCTGGAAATGTGACTCTACAAAGTGCTAGTGCGTTCGAAGGGCCGGGAATTACCACGGTACGACATCAACCAGTGACTGTGGTTAGAAAACTTGACACGGGGAGTATTTTTCGCTCTTTATTTTATCGAAATGTTCTACATTCGCTGACAAAGCAGATAGCCCTAACCGAGAAAAGTGACATCGCTGAGGTATGTTCGGGATTTACGCCACCGTATGAAGTGATTCTGTCCGGTTCTTTCATGTAATTCCTATTTCTACTGTAAAATTGCGTTAGCACCGGCAGTACCTCAAAGCGTCTTTTGTAACGTGGTGTTGAGCTGAACTGACAGTGCTTCAAAACTGCGACACCGACACCATCGGCCTTCATAACAATCGGTGAAATAAATATTTTTCAACGCTGTCTACTGGCCTACCGCTGCTACGTGATCGCTTCATTCCCACAAAACGTCCTGGGTATTTTTAAAACAAATCAGGTGTCTGGTAGCGGCTGTTCCCAAGTTCCAAGCATCAACAATTATGATCAGAGTGGTCGTTTTATGCTTCGACTTTTTAATCTTAGGTTTTTTCTGGGTTATTTTTATTATACTTTATTAGTGGGTGAGTAGGCATGCCATTTTATTTCACTTTCCGTAATGTGCGCTGGTCTCTCGGGAGTTCTAATTTCAAAACCAGGCTGAACGTTCACGACCGTAGCTGTGATCATTTCGAAAATCGCTTTCCGTAACTACGCAGCAAAAACAGTAATCGAAAATATTTTAGCTGCACGCCAGCCCTAATTATTGTTAAATAACGTTTTCCAAGCCTTTGTTTGAGTAAGACTTTATTGATAGGGGACTAACTCTACCATCGAAACTATCTATGTTGTCGTGTTGCCGGCCCGAAATTCGCTCAGGCAGCGATGGGGGCAACACTCGTTGTCCAACACAAGTTGCTGCTGTTTTTGTTGCCGAAAGCTGTCATACCGAGGCAACATTTTAGTTGTCGTCCATGTTGTCGTGCAGTTGCCGCGGTGTG
The DNA here is from genome assembly GCF_016920785.2 of Ixodes scapularis. Lineage (NCBI taxonomy): Eukaryota > Metazoa > Arthropoda > Arachnida > Ixodida > Ixodidae > Ixodes > Ixodes scapularis. Next base: position 339,646 of record NW_024609951.1, on the reverse strand, counting down.
ACAGCTTTGTCGGACAACACGGGGAGCGAGCAACAAGTTGCCCGACTGTTGGACAACGTGTTGTGTTGCTGTTGCCGTCGTGTTGCCTCAGTGTGACAGGGCCTTAAAGAGAGACAACTCGAAAACAACAACTCTCAGAGTGTACCCTTCTTTCACGGTTGCAGCTGGAAACGCGGCGCCTGCGTGCATTACCGGATTAGGTCAATACCCGACCAAGGCTTGTTAAACATCTCTTCCCTCGTTCGTGCGTGCCGGTGTTATGTCTTGGCTGCTCGTCGTCACCTAGTCCAAGGACGCCTTCCCGCCTTCCCTTGTTCGGGAATGCCACTTCATCTGCCGGCGTCTTATTCATTTCTGCGCTCAAACTTTCGTAATGGGCAAAATTAGCACTATATAATTTGGAAAGTAGTTAGTAATTTGAGTAGAAGTTACCTGAAAAAAGTAGTTAAATTAAACTACTAATTACCCAAATCAAGTTGTAATTGAAAGTTACCAAGTTACTCGAAAAAGTAGTTAAACTACAGTAGTTTGAGTAGAGTAGTTGAACTACGTCCAAGTCTGGGGCAAACGGGGCGATGCCTCAACGACCGACTCCGAGAACATCAAATGGACGCCGAAAGAGCTGCTTCGGACTCAAAGCACCCGATAGTCATTCACGGGAGAAAATGTCCCGGTTGCGCTCCTAATTTATGTAATAACAAAAACGGCTTGACATAACAAAAATAACAATTTAATTAAACGTTGCGCCTCCAATGCGGGAGGCATCTTCAGTAGAGCACAGAGCGAGTGAGAGTCGCACAAAAAAGTTCGGCTATTTAGGCATAAAGTTTGTGTACACGTCCGGCAGGGGGCCACGGTTCTTGTTTACCAGCGATGAATCACTTCCGCATTTGTCATTCTGGATGAACCAAGATTCCAGCAGCTTCCTCGGTCCCCACCTTATATCTCTCGCCAAGGTCGATGCCTTGACAAAGTCAAATCGGTGTCCTCACGTCCATGCGTGGTCGACGAGTTCGGACTTGAAGCGGGTGGCGTTCGTGGAATTGGCGATATCCCGTGCGTGTTCTTTTAGTCTTGTTATTCTTTTTCGTCCCGTCTCTCCAATGTAGGAAGCGTCACATTCCTTGCAGTGCACCTGGTAGATCACGCCCCTTTCTGCCTCTGGCGGGGTCAGGTCTTTTGGCATGGAGATAACATTGACAATTGTTCTTTCGTACCCCCAACGGCCTAAGGGCGCGTCCCAATGCCTCCGGGATGCACACGACGTCACGTGTTCGTTCGGCTCGATCCGGGCGCCGATGGGACATTTGTTTCTTAACGCGATTGACAAACCAGTCGGGGTAGTTACGTTTTTTCAAAGCCTCCCGCACATGGCTAAGTTCTTGAATGCTAAGTGTTGACTTAGATGGGACAGTTTCTGAACGATGAAGTAACGATCTTACAACTGAGCTTTTGTGTTGAGTAGGGTGATGAGAGTGGTAGTCAAGAAAGTTTTGTCTGTCACATGGTTTACGATATACGGATGTCTCCATCTTAAAAAAAGGTTCACTAGTTCTATGGACACGTACATCTAAACACGGCAAGGTACTATCGGTTTCATGTTCGCAGGTGAACTGAATTGAGGGGTGGACACTATTCAAATTGCGGTGAAAATCAGTTACGTTCTCTCTGTTAACCATTACAAAAGTGTCATCGACATGACGACGGTAGAACTTCACGGGGAAATCAATGCCAGACATTACCTTTCCTCAACATATTCCATGACGAGATTCGAGACGGTGACGGAAACTGAACTCCCCATAGGGCATCCGCTGACCTGATGATATATGTCCCCATTAAAACTAAGATTACACTGGTTGAGACAAAAACGCAAAAGGAGTATAACGTCTTCAACAAGGAGGGTTGTGCGAGTGGACAACGACTGGTCTGCCAACAACCGGTCACGGGCGACATCAACCGCCAGGGCGTTGGGGACATTCGTAAATAATGAAATCACATCAAAGGATACCATAGCCTCGTGCGGTAGCAGGGTCTGAGCGCGTATAAGTTCAACAAAGTCATGGGAATTCCGGACGCTAAACTCATTTTTTCTTGTAAGAGGGCTCAGAATCATAACCAGATATTTGGAAAGGCTGTAAGTGGATTAACTAATAAACGATACAATCGGGCGTAGGGGGCAACCCGGTTTGTGAATTTTGGGGAGTTCATACATCTTGGGTGTCGCGGCGTCAAAGGAGAAGAGACGGCGGTATAGGTCGTCACTGATGCGTCCTTTCTTTTTCAGCTCTCGAAGGTGGTCAACTAACTCTCTTTCGGACTTAGCAGCGGGATCTCTTGATAGCCTCACGAAATAGTGACTGTCGTTTATAACTTCATACATCTTCTTCATGTAGTCATCCCTATCAAGCACAACGGTTCTTTTTCCTTTGTCGGCCTTTAAAATCATGATGGAGCTGTCTGACTTCAACTCATTAAGACCAATGCGTTCTTGTTGACCAACAAACAAATGTCCCATCGGCGCCTGGATCGAGCCGAACGAACACGTTACGTTAAGGGTTTCGGAGGCATTGGGACGCGGCCTTGGGCCGTTGGGGGTACGAACTGTATACAAACCCTATAGAACAATCGCCAATGTTATCTCCAAGCCAAAAGATCCGACCCTGCCAGAGGCAGAAAGGGTCGTGATTTACCAGGTACAGTGCAAGGAATGTGACGCTTCCTACATTGGAGCGACGAGACGAAAAAGAAAAACAAGACTAAAAGAACACGCACGGGACCGCCACCCGCTTCATGTCCGAACTCGTCGACCACGCATGGATGTCAGGACACCAATTTGACATTGACAAGGCATCCACCTTGGAGGGGGATAAAAGGTGGGAACCGAGGAAGCTGCTGGAATCTTGGTTCATCCAGAACGACAAACGCGGAAGTGATTCATCGCTGGTAAACAAGAACCGTGGCCCCCTGCCGGACGTGTACACAAACTTTATGCCTAAATAACCGAACTTTTTTGTGCGACTCTCACTCGCTCTGCGCTCTACTGAAGATGCCTCCCGCATGGGAAGCGAAACGTTTAATTAAATTGTTATTTTTGTGATGTCAAGCCGTTTTTGTTATTACATTTATCACGTCTTCGCCCGGCTTGTGGAGTATTTTTGCGCTCCTAATTTCACCGGCACGACAGCCATGGGAGGCCACTGCGAGCAAATGGGGAGAGAAATAATTGAGGCCTATCGGATGGCGACAAGCCCGGAAAACATAACCACCCCGTCCATTTCGCTCTCAAGAAAGGAGATTATCTTTCTTAGGCCCTTAAAGGGCCCATGAAACGATTTTTGGGTTGGGATAAATCATTTTAGATTGGGATTTTACTAATAGCACATCGTTCAGTGGACCAAAAGAAAAAGGTAGAAAGTCAAAAGCCTGACTTTCAGTGCGAAAATTTGAAAACAGAGCGGACTATTTTGTACCTCCTCCCCTTCGCAACCTCTCTGCCTTTTCACTGTGATACAACCGCGGTCCCAAAAGCGCGTTATCGGGTCCAAACTGACGTCACACGCAACCGGACCTCACTTATTCCCTTCAGCCCTAAGCTGACATTGTGGTGGAAGCTACACGCTTGCCGGACCAATCAGCCGCCTCCCTTTCATCACCTGACTTCATTCTCTGCAGCCACATTTGCCACGCTCACGTGGCAAGTGTGGCTGGCCCAACGAGCACGTAGCTTCAACAGCACTGTCAGCTTCGGAATGAACGGGGTGGGGAAAGCGACTTTTGTCTGAATTTTGAGCGACGGGCTAATCTTCTAGGGGGAGAATGGATGTGTCCGGGATTACACAAACGGGAGTGCGAGCAAGAGGGGACTCCCCCTTTTCGTCTTCTTCAACTGTTTGGTGGAATGCGCGATTTATGAGTTCAGGAGGAAAGCGAAACAGGAAAAAGTTGGAAAAGCGTTTCATGACCCCTTTAATGGAAGCCGAACGCTGACAGACTAGGCAAGGCGACAAGGTCACCGGCAGAAGCGGCCTTTCCTTTTATGCGTTGTTGATGCCCCTTCGACCTCGCCTTTTGCAAATCCTCCCCACCTGCTTTTGCGTCTTCGTGTGGCTGTCAGCGAGCGCGACAGCCGCTTTAAGCAAATCAAAAGGATGAAGCGAAACGCGTTACTCAGCGTGACCTCTCTACATAGGACGCGTAGGACAAAAAAGTTTGGACGAAAATTTGTCACGTGACGTTTTCTGTCACGCTGATAGGATCTCTGGGGCTGTCGTTTTCGCCGTTTGCCTAGTTATAGAAAAAAGCAGGCCACGTAGGTCCGGTTTTCGAACTGGGCTCTTCAGTGTTCTGTTGCTTTCGTGCGTTGCAGACGTGGCCGTGTTTTTTCGTCGTAAACGGTCGGAATACGTCCATGCCAATTTTTCGGTAACAGTCATTTTTTGCACCGGAGTTCGTGGAATACTTGTGATGTGTTTGTTGGACACGCTTCGACAAAAACTGCTCTTCGCCGACGACGAGACGTCAGTTGAATGTGCGCAACCTTCTTCCTCGAATGTGTTTGTGGGGTGCCTGAGTTGGATTATGCATCTATCAAGGATTACATGATATCGCTCTTTTATTAGTAAGTGCACTGCAAGCATGATTCTGATAGTCGCCCTGCTTTCCTTTCATTCTCCGCGGTTTTACGTGTGATGAGTTTTGCTTGGCATGAGGACAGTGTTAATTGTATTTTATAATTTGCTTTTCGTTTTACAGAGAAGTGTGACCTTTGTAAATATGTTGAGAATACACTGTGTGTAATGATAGTTGTTTAATAAACTTCTGGGAGCGATCGAAAAAATTTGTTTGTCCGTATAAGTGATTGGATATGCAACAAATGACATGTAACGTACACATACTTGCACGACGTTCGGCCAATACGAAGCAGACGCATCGTAGAGTTTTCGCACAATATTACGCGAACGCTAGGCCGGGGCGAAACAGCTGTACGGCAATACCTGCCGGGTATCAAACGGTGGTGCAAAACTGGACAGTTGAGCGCTATTGTAACCGACTTTCGGCCGGCACTGGCACGATACTGCAAAGTATTGCCGTGCTGCTTGGGAACGGAGGTGATGACATCTTACTATCGTGCTTCCAACGCTTATTTATTTTATTTCTCTCCTGGGACGCGTAAAAGAGCACTTCTGTGACACACCAGAGATATTCGAAACTTGGGTGGCCTCTCGGCTTTCTTTGCCACTTTTGGCACTTACTTGGGACTTCAGTGGGTAGCCAGAAAAGAGCCGAACTTCGGCATGCCCCGAATCGACAAATTAACATTTACTGCGGCAGTTATGGCTCAAGTCTGGCACTTACTTTGGCACAACTGTGGCGGACCAGAGAAAAGCCAAACTCGGCGAGGCTGAAATACCGAAATTAGGCGTTGCTTTGGTAGTTATGGCTCAAGTATGGCACACTTCGGCACTCCTGTGGCGTATCAGAGAAACGCCAAATTTTGGCGTGTCCGAAATACCCAAATTAGGCGTTGCTCTGGCAGTTATGGCTGAATTATTGCATCAACTTTGGCGCTCCTCTGGCGCACCAGAGAAACGCCAAACCTTAGCACGTCCCAAATACCGAAATGAGGCGTTGCTCTGGCAGCTATGGCTGAAGTATGGCACCAACTTTGGCGCTCCTCTGGCGGACCAGAGAAACGCCAAACCTTGGCACGTCCCAAATACCGAAATTAGGCGTTGCTCTGGCAGTTCTGGCTGAAGTATGGCACCAACTTTGGCGCTCCTCTGGTGGACCAGAGAAGCGCCAGACCTTGGCATGCCCCGAATTCCCAGTTTTGGTTTTATTATGGCAGTTATGGCTCAAATCTGGCACCAACTTTAGCGCTCCTCTGGCGGACCAGAGCAACGCCTAACTTTGGCATGTCCAAAATACCCATATTGGGCATTGCTGTGGCAGTTATAGCTCTAGTATTGCACTACTTCGGCAATCCTGTGGCGGACCCGAGAAAAGCCAAACTTTGGCACGTCCCAAATACCGAAATTAGGCGTTGCTCTGGCAGCTATGGCTGAAGTATGGCACCAACTTTGGCGCTCCTCTGGCGGACCAGAGAAACGCCAAACCTTGGCACGTCCCAAATACCGAAATTAGGCGTTGCTCTGGCAGTTCTGGCTGAAGTATGGCACCAACTTTGGCGCTCCTCTGGCAGACCAGAGAAATGCCAAACCTTGGCATGCCCCGAATTCCCAGATTAGGATTTACTATGGCAGTTATGGCTCAAGTATGGCACCAACTTTGGCACTCCTCTGGCGTACCGGAGAAGAGCCAAACTTTGGCATGCCATAGGATCGCCCAACTTAGGCTATAGTTAGGCACCGTACTTTGGCACTGATGAATGCCATGGTGCAAAAACCGAACTGCGCCAAAGTTGGGCCCTTATGTTTGCCAGACCTTTGCCCAAGTTGGGCATTCCTCTGGCGTGCTACCTGGGCAGCTACCCAAAATGTAAAACTATATTTTATCGCGGAATATAACAGTTCAAAACAGTTTCAACAAGCGCATATTATCTTTACTAGTTTCGACAGAAATCTGATTGTGTACTCTTGAGAGTGGTGTTGCTTTCAGTGCCTCTTCTGCTGTTGCTGCTGGGGGAGGAGGGGGATCTGTCAAGCAGTTTTGTACTTCTTTTTTCCCTCCTCCCTTTCTTCTTGTTGGAAGAAGAATAAAAGAGCTTGAAACTTGAAGCTTCGCTTTCTGGCATGACGGGCAACTACGCGTAAACCTCAGTACATCTTCACGCATGCCGTGCCACGTCGCAATCTGGGACAAATTATCGTAAGTTTTGCTCTCACTACAGAGTCCGGCTAGGGCAGTGCTGCACATGTATGTGATGAAGGACTTATGTAACTTCCGAGGTATCACTGTTCGAAACGCAGAACTGCTCAGGTCATCATCAGCCTGAGGAATGTAGAGTAACAGGAATCCGTCACTGCCCAGTAAGTAGGAGTCGAACTTTTCATCACCCTTGGTGTTGAATGGGCTGGACGCTGCCAGCCAGGCAGTTACTTGTTCGAACAGCTTATTGTCGTTCTGGGCCTTTGAGAAGATCCTCTCCTGAGATCAATGTTCCACACCGTGAATCAGGTAGTCCCTGTGTTGTATTGACGACTGCAACCAGACCTGCAAGTTCCTGCACGTTCTCCTCAGGAAAGGGGCGCGGGAAAGTGCATCTGCGATTTGATTTGTTGCACCCGGCCGGTACACAATAGTGTAATCGTATTGTTTTAGCCTAAGTGCCCATTGAGCCAGCGACCAGCGGGGTTCTGAAGTATTTTCAGCCATGACAACGCTAAATGATCACATTTAATTTGGAATGTTGCGCCATCCAAATACATGTCTAATCGTTTTAACGCATAAACTATGGCTAAGAATTATCTTTCTGCAACACTGCAGTTACGCTGTGCGAAATCGAGAGTCTGACTTGCTTTGGCAAGTCACACCCTCAATAGTCTCTCGGGCCTATTCCTGATGCGCTGCTCTGCGCTTCAGACTGTGTCCTTTTTGGGCGGTCGGAAGCGGCCCCTGGGCGTGGTGGCAGACCCTCGCTCCCGAAATTCTTATGTATGTGGGTGAATTAGCACGTTCCACTTGGACCGGTTTAAGCTTTTCATAAAGCTCGTTCCGCATTCTTTATTTTTTCTTCTGTTGCAAATTATGTGAGTTGAGAGTCTGCACTCGTATGTGGCGCATGTATTCCTCTCCTTTATTCCTTGTTTTTGTGTGCTACTTTTCAAGGCGTTCAATCAGAATGAACTCACCACCTTACTAGATAGATAGTATGTTGTTAAGTCCACAGTGTGTGTAAAACAATCTACCTGACATCTTTGCCTCACGCCTACCCCGATTCCTAAAGCTCACGTTCTCCAAGCATAGCTTTCTAATTTCTCTAATCATCTTTCTTCGTTCTTTTTGTTTTTAATCGATCGCGCTGCGAGTGTGCACCAGTCTGCGTCCTCGTGTTCTTGTGCTTTCTGTCCTTGTCTTTTTGTGCATTTTTCTTCAAGTTGGTCCATGATATTTTTTATCGTATATATTGTACTCTCTTTTTCTATCTTTTTACTTACTGCAGCCCTTGCCAAATAGAAGTTGGCATTCATTTTTGCCATCCTGATGTAGATGTCGTGAGACGACAGAGGATAACACTTTTATCTGCTGAAGTCCGGGCTTCATGGAAGAATACCAAGGCGGTTCATGGCAAGGTGCCTTATATATTGAGCAATATAATAACAACCTATTGCTGCTAGGATTGCTTTAAGACAGACTGGGTTTATGTGCTGGCCTTAGGCAATTCCGATATCACTTGGGTGGAATAAAAGCACGTAGAAGAAATACACATTTTAGAACAGAAGTGTGTCACTACTTGCATTCAGTATTGTTGTGTGTGTTGTATTTGTTTAATGTTCCCAACGATGGCTGAATCCCTCCCATTGGTACGATTGTTAGTGGCAACACACAAACACGAACGAACATTCACAGTGGCCAACAGCGCCACTCTCGCCGTTCTCCACTGCGCCCATTGGTTTTCGGAGAAGTTTGCAGTATTGGTCTGTATGGTATTTGGTCATGTATCGCACACAACTAGGGCGCTGTACCTACAGTTCAACACTGGCAAGATTTGCGTGAATACACCCTGTAGCTGGTTGCACTTTCAGAGTAATTTTAATGTTCCCAAAATGAATAATGAAATTGGCATACTTGTCATGACAGACCCTGTCACACCTATTCTGAACTCTCACCTCCAGGAGATCACAATACCATCGTTTCTGTTGTAGTGGCACGGCAGACTCTGTACTTGTTTTGCTTCAATCTTTGTAAGGGGGACGCTGTAATCCGATTCTTCCCGTCTCTGGTATTGTAGATACCACCATTTTTGCAGAGCTACTTTTTGGTTTTTGTAGTTCCATCTAAATATTTTGCAAGCTTATTTAAATTGAAGGCAGCAAATATCTAACCAGCAGTCATGGTACACATCGTAATCGACCCAACCTCTGATTTTTATTTGTCAATGCCTGTAGCGAATTGTGCATGGTAAGATTTCTTTTTGTTTCTCATAATCTGCAGCCTATTTTTTACCCTTATACTCAGTCCAGCCCTCGCCGAACAGAAGCTAGCATCGACTAGGCCGACTCGTTCCTGTATCACCAGCTGAGCCCAGGTTCAGGTCTACGGCAGTCTGCAACGGTTGTTGATGATAAGGTGCCTTATATATACAGCTGTCTAATAGCCGCTCGTCCTGCGTGAACATTTTAGTTGCATTTTTATGTTTTAGAAAGTAAAGTGTACATGGGAATACTTGCAATGTGAAATCCTACGTTCTTAACTTTCGTCCTTTTGAGATTTCAACACAGCCGTTTCTGATGCACGCACACTGCCTACCTTGGCCAAGTAGAAACTTCATTCATATCAAGGTAAACAGGTGATTATAAACTTCTCAATGCTGTCCGTAGGAACGTTTTCACCTTATTAGACGACTTACCACGCTTTGTTCGCAAGGCTTTTGAAAAGGAGAGCAAGTCAGCTGCTGCATGATGCTCCCAGTATTGAGCTGTCGACATTCGCTTGTTTACCTTCATATAGATAACGACTGTATTTCAAGCTCGGCATGTGTGACACTTATCTTATTCAGCCTCGTCGTGTTGTGCTGAGCGGTATGTGTACAGGTAGTTGACTTGTGTACACACAGTGGCTGTGCGTTATAAAGAACGCCCGATTGGCAACTTTAATGCAGTCTCGTGTAGTCCCATAGATGTTTTGTTTGGCGTGCATGTTATGTGTACACACTATTTTTTCCTCGTTTTCCGACAGTCCTAGCTGTCATCATCATTATCATCATAATGCCTTTATTTGGGCCAATTAACAACCAACAAAGGTCTACAATGTGGCAGAGTGAAAACAAAATTGCACAACTGTAAAACATGCTCAACTGATAAAACTAGCATGCAACAAAACACGACAGTACATTTTTAGCGACGGCAAATAATCTCATCTAATTGTCTACTGAGATTTACGTGGCTATCAAAAATATCAAACTTATCATGCCCAAGATTGTTTACACTTATCTGCATTCTTGTTGTTAGTGATGTCATGCGCGGATTGTGGGGATAAAAAGTGAGAGCTGTCCTATTTGAGCGAGTTGGTACATTAAAGTTATCTGTGAACAAAAGTGTCGAGTCAATGTCCCCGTGAACTATTTTATACAAGAAGGCAACATCGCGCGATAATCGTCTGAAAGATACACTGTAGGCCAAATTTGTCGAGCAGGAGTTAATAGTTGTAAAAATGCCTTCGGCCAAGGTATTTGTCATTGATTATGCGCACAAAACGTCTCTAAACTGACTGTATTTTAGCTGCATCACGTAGTGTCAGTGAATTCCACACCACAGAGCCAAAGTCTAGTCTCGATCTGATGATAGAACAAAATAAACGAAGGAAACAAGCATAGTTCGCAAACTTTCTAGGTAATCGAGGAATCATTCCAAGTAATCTAAATGCAGAACAGGCAATATGGGCGACATGGCAGCCAAAGAATAGAATAGTGTCAAAGTACACTATGAGATCACGAAGCGATGATACTCTTAAAATGCACTTATCATTAAGTGAGTGTGAATAGCGTATAATTTCACGATTTTTACTCAGAGACATAACCTTAGTTTTTCTGGATTGATGATTAAGCAATTTTCCCGAAACCACTCTAAAATATGCGATGCGTCACTCTGAAGAAGGTCACAGTCGTCGATCAAACTAATACTTAAAAAAGGGCTTGATGTTGTCTGCGAATAACTGCACGTTTGAGTTTACTACGCAAGTAAATATCTCATTAATAAAGATCAAAAACAATAGTGGACCCAAATCGGAGCCCTGTGGTACTCCCGATGACGGATAAAAAGGATCAGAGAAGTTATTTAAAAAGCGTACGACACAACGACGGTCAGTCTCAGGTAGCTTTCAAGCCATAATAAAAGCACAAGAGAAACGCCATTACGTGACAATTTGTGCAGCAGCAAAGCGTGGTTCACCTTGTCAAAGGCTTTCGAGAGGTCAAAATAAACAAAGTCAACTTGACCGCGATTACAAACAAAAGGCACTGAATAATCAAGGAAGGTACAGAGGTTTGTCTCGACTGAGCGCCCCTTGATAAAACCGTGTTGAAGAGAACTAATACAGCGCTTGAAATAAAAAGACAGACGGGTGTGCATCACTATCTCAGATACCTTTGAAAAAGAACATAGTAATGATACAGGGCGATAGTTCCCAACTTGCGAAGTATGCCCCTTCTTATGAATAGAAAAAACAATCCACTCTTTCCACGAAGATGGAAATATACCCTTACTCAATGAAATATTAAATATATACTCTAAGATAGGCGCAAAAAGATTTGAGGAACCTTTAACAATAAAGTTAGGCACATGATCTGTACGAGATGTTAGTTTCGGCTTCTGTTTCCTTACAGCCGCCAAGATCTCGCTAGCAGTGACTTTGTCTACTGCACAAACGTCAGAGTAGACAGGATCGTCAAGAAATGCACTATCTTTAGGAACATCGGAGGAAAAACAACCACTGAAATGACTTGCAAAAAAGTTAGCGATATCCTTTAGGTTAGACAGATAATCAGAATTTCTTCTTAGACAGATACCGTGTGTACTGCCTTTTGTATTTTGTCTAGGAAATTTCCAAAACTTATCTGGTTTGTGAAAAATACTATTTTCTACTGCGTTTAAATGCAAAGACTCGTCATGAATAAACAACTTTTTAACAAAAGACCGATAAATGCTGAACTTAGCATACCTCATCTGCGATCCATTTTTTTTTTTTTTTGTACAATTTGTGACAATGTGATTTTTTCTTTATGGAATATATTAGATCTTTAGAATACCACGAAGGATACTTTCTAGGTTTCGATGACCGTTTTGGAATAAAGTTTTCAATTCCATTTCTCACTACCGTCGTAAACGACTTCACCGCTGAGTCGACTGAATCGTCCTTCAAAATGGATGACCAGCCGTAATTTTCAAAAAAACCTATAAAGACTAAAATAATCACCTGTGTTGAAAGAGTAATGCGCCTGCTTTGGGAGAGCTGCAGATTTCAACGAGTTATGGAAGGTAACAATAAAGGGTGGGTGAAAAGCGTCAACCTTAACAAGTGAAACATCGGCCAGAGTTAAGCCGATGATTGGCATATTTGAAAGAAAAAGATCACGGACGTTCCCAGCGCAAACCCGTTTAATTGACTAAGTCCATTAAGGTGTATAAAATTCTATAGGTGAGACGATTTGCTTGCTGTTATACTGTTTTGACTAGTAACATATCCTGACTGCCAGTTGGCACCAGGTAGGTTAAAATCACCATAAATGTGCTTCCTAAACTTTGAAAAGTCAATTTCTTTTTCCAATGTGTCAAAGTGTTCATTAAAAATACGATTATTCGATAGGGGAGGGAAATAATAATTCCCAATTAGGTAGTTACAACCATCATTCGAAAGCAATTCTATCCAAACGCATTCTGGGTAGGTTTCAAGGTCCTGTCTGCGATGCGAGGTAACTGACTGATTTACGGCGATTAATACACCGCCTCCGAATTTCTGGCGAGTTAGAACATAATCACGGTCACGATGGTGGACGGTATAAGAAGGCGGAAAATAGTCGGCACTTGAAATTTCCTCGTTGAGCCATGTTTCAGTTAGACAAATGATATTAAAACTGGAAGAGACTACATTTGGCAGAAATGTGTCCGCTTTGGTTCGTAAGCCGCGAGTGTTTTGGTAGTACGCATTAAATGCCTCCATCATTAATCTTGGCATGATTGTTTTCAGATGGGCTCGTACGCGAAGCGTCCAACCTTCCAAAGAACGGGTGAAAAATACAACCCTCGGGCCACACTTCCGGTCTGTTAATTAATTCGAACGAGTCCTGATTCAGCTCGACATGGAAGGAAGAGTACGTCTCATACTTGGTCTTCATTTTGGAACAGCGAATCGGATTTTCCATCAACAAAGGTTCGACGAGTAAAAGAACGTCAGAAGCTGTCGTGTCTGGAGCCAGACACGAAACAAACAATGCTGCTTTCCGAGGGTGGGAAATTACGCCCACTTTCGAAGCCTTTCCAGTCCCAACCATTGGTTTGGTTCTTCGGCGTCTGTTCACGATCGTGAAGCCATCGGGCACTTCTATCGCATTCGGGTGCTCACCTTTGCGTTGACTCCCCGTAGACTGCAGAGAGTGAGTGTGAAACGTGCCAGCAAGTTTCTAAAGCAGTATGCAGTGCAATTTCGGATTTTGTGCAAGCGAGGAAGAAAAGACTCCTCGTTTTGCAGTTGTGGCTGCGACATAGATATTAAAAAGTTTTAGCTCAGCATTCTTTACGGCTCGCTCCACTCGGCAGCAAAGCACCTGCATGCGCACAAGGCTCAGTCAGTAACGACCAATCGGAGCGCATATACCAATGGAGCGTACAATTCCTGCACCCCGACTGAAACTGCTGGCTGAGCGTTATGCTCATGGCTGGTGGCATTCTCGCTTAGTGGCTGAGCGGAGCGGGCAGTAAGAAGAGCTCAGATGTACCCGTTTCTGATAGGGACTGGCTGACACATAGATGTTACATATACACTAGTTTACGTGAAAGTCGTTATTTTTTAATTGATGAGGTGTGCAGATGAGTTTTAGTTGTCAAGTTGCCATTTTAGGGGAACAGGGGTCATACTCTGCACTACACCATATATATAACTGTGTCTACCCAAAGTAATTAGTATGTGTACAACAATGAGCCATATACGTCGAGGATATAATTTGTCATTATCTCAATAAGACTAATGAATCGCTATATTTGCCTAAAAATGCTGGATGTGGACATCAGGGACTGTGCACCTATCGTGACAAAGGACAACGTTAAACTACATGCCAACTACTCGGCCAAGCTCGCCCGTCTCTCCACGTGCCCTTTTGAATTAAAGATATGATTTCAACAATCTTTTCTCTGAAGTGGGCCTTTTCCATGCAAATAGCTCACCTCGGTTATGAGATAACTGGACCATTTTAGCCCCTTGGTCATACAGTGTGTTGTCACAGGTATGTCCCTTAGGGCAATCAAAGTATTTTTGTTGTGATAGTTTCCAGATCGAAAATGAAATAAAGACAATTAGTACATTAGCTACAAAAGAGTTTTCATTTTACGTGGGCTGCTTGCCTGATCCCCCTCATCCCAGTTTGGAATTCCTGTATTATCAAGTGCAGCTGGTATTGATTTACCCTGCCATTCGTCTGTGGTGTAGATTCTCTCTACATGTGCTGTAGTGAAGTACTCACGTATCCTGGTGCATGGTCGAATTGCATCGCAAGCTATCTGAGGAATATGAGGAAAACTTCCTCGGCCTGTGACATGCAGCCTCTTTTATCCAGCGCACTCCTCTGGCGATAAGCCCATGATTACCAGCCGAGCTGTAGCTTCACTGTAACTGACAATAAACAATTACGGTAACAATTCTGTATGTTTCATTCATTACCCATGTATGTGCGACAGATAGTTGTAGCAGCTGCTTTGCAAAAGAGATGTATACCAATGCCAAAAATGTACTTTGATGCACAGTAAAAAAATAATTGTTTACACACATAATTTGTTAAAATTACCCATGTTATGAACTGCATCATTTCTATGCAGAAGTGAATTGCCCGAAAAACCAAATGTTAGCAAGGAAAACAAGACCGGGAGCTTTACGGTTTTTGCCCGCTAGCCCGGAGTACGGGTTCCTTCGTTGCTCGGTCACGTTGCGCCGTCCGGGTTGCCAGGTCCAGATTGGGTGACGGACTTTGTTGTGGGAAGCTGGGCGGGTCTTGCCGGAGACGAAGTTGCTTCCCTTGGCCGTCGACGACTAATTCAGTTGAATTCGGGAATTACTTTTTAATAAACAATTTAATACTTTGTAGCGAATAGAAATACAAAGGGAAATAATACTGCAAAAGGGTAACTTCCCCTTTACAGTGTTGGGAAGGAGGTGGTCGGTTGTTACCTTATCCAAGTTCGGGAGTTGGCTGGCTCGTGGGATTATGTCCCGATTACGGAGACAGAAGTCCCTCGGAATCCCACGACCTGACTCGATTACGGAGCGACAGCTCTCGAGCCCCAGCACGAACTAAACTCACTTGCTAAGTTTCCCATCAAAGCCACTCATTTTTCCGTCCCCTTTTAGTGCACCAGCGAGTCCTCGACGCGTCGTGAGACAGGCGTTTCACACCGCCAACCAATCGGCTCACTTTCTCGCCACGTGGCGATTGCTTATATTTCCGGGTGGGAACCCGCGGTCTGCGTACATCTCGCGTTCAAAGGTCGGGCTGGTTCGGATGCAAGCAAAACTATTTCTCGCAAGGCGAAGCGGACGACCGACCCCATTTGTGGATAGCGCCGACTAAGTGAGCCATCCCGCCCCTTACGAAAATGGAAGATCTGGACTTATATAAAAAATGGATATATAAAAAATTGGGCAGATCTGGCCATATCAGGCACATCAGATTATATAAGCCTTATCTAGCCAGATCTGCCCAATTTTTTATATATCCATATCTGGGTCTGCCAAATAGGGGTATATCTGCCTCCCATATCAGGGTGTTTTTTTTTATTCTTGCAGATTTGTTCTTAAAAAAAGTCATGAAAGCTACACTTATGCGGTTTCTGCGAGTGAGTAATACGCCCAGAGGGATCCCCTAAAATCCATCATTTGATTTACTCGCGTTCCGATCGCACTTCGTCATATTGTCACACATCAAACATACAACCAAATTGCATTTGTCTTTCAATCTTCAAAATGCGCAATTGATTAATTGGTCCAAATGCCTGAAATAACTTCACTTTAAGGATGTTGACAATAGTTAACCGATCACATGAGACTCATGCAATATAGATCAATCAACTAGTGTCTTAGCGAGTACATATAACTTGTTGCTTGCACGACCGAAACGGGCCCATATATCATTATCAGGGGCGCATTTGCACGCGTATATGGTGATATATGGCCGTATTTACGCACTTATACGGCCAGATCTGGCAGTATTTGCCCACCTATATGGCGAAATACGGCCGTATTTGCTCCCACATATGGCTGAATACAGCCACATTTGACTGCTTATATCATCATATCTGGCCGTATATAAAATATATCAGGGCCATATCTGACATTTTCGTACGCGGTAATTCATTCCGACAAACGCGGTCTGACGTTGCCGTTCTGCCGCCACCCCCCGCACTCAGGCGAGTAGGACTAAACCGATGTAAACGCGCCGTGTAAACCGCGCCGGCCAGAGCCACTGCGTTCTGGTGGTGGCTGTGCTCCGAACCTCGCGTCGTAAAGTACGCCTGTCTCTCGAGGTCGCCCGCCACGGGAACTGTTTACAGCAAAGCTTTCCCCCCAGCCAAATCTCCCTGGTGCTAACGAGCCGCCCGTGGAGCCCTCGTCGATCCTTACACCTCCCCTCTTAAGACTCTTGTTGGACTAAAAGAACGTATAAGAGTCAAACATAAAAAGGATCTAAGGCATCATTTGCATTTCTACCCACGGTGCAAAAGACGCAACTAGTGTTGTAAAAAAAAGGTTATCTTCGTAAACATCAGTGCATAATACTGAAGATGAATCCGTATACACGTGACATGACCGAGCTCTTCAACGTTGCAAAACCAAAAAGACACGCAAAAAACAATGCCATTATACACGCGCCATGCAATGTCCCCATATTGAATGACAGTACGTCACAATAAAAGAAAATACGTGCACATGTCACAATGCACGCATCAACGTATACGCAGGGAACCAAAAAAAAGAAAAAAACGCTGAGCAGACCACGCCTGCTGCAATAACCGAGCATCGAAACAAACAACAACAACAACAAAAAAAGACGCCTCGCAAACAATTGTCTTTAGGCTCATGCACTTGAAAATTTCAAGTCATAGCAGGCCACAAGGTTTGACGAAGTCTCTTTTTGACGCGCGGACACAGCAGCGAGGCCACACTCCTAGGATATATAAGTCAGACCGCACGGAAAGTGGAACCACCCATACTCTCGGGTGGGCGCAGTGCTGAGTCAGTGGTATTTCGGTTCGGCTAAAAATATCCAGCAGTGCGTCGCAAGTCGTCTTTGCCGTGAAATCACGCAAAGGCACTACCTCTGGCCAGCGCGTGCAAAGGTCGATCAGACACAGCGCATATTTGTGTCCCCTGCCAGACGCAACGTCAAGTGAGCAAATTACGTCGATGTTGACTACCTGGAACTGTCTTTCCGGCCGCGTGAGCGGTGTACTGGGACCTCTGTCTCTCACGGTTCTGTCCGACCTAATCTGACAGCCATGGCAAGAACGACAATGCTCTCGGACATCAGCCTCAATTCTAGGCCAATAAAAGCTGTCCTTAATTCTTACCTCATTCTTTTTGCACCCGACGTGGCCCTCCCAGAGAGATACACGTGGGCGAGCTCCAAAACTTCGGCGCGCCTCTCCCTGGGCAAAACCAGCTGGGCCACCCTTGTTCCGTCTACTGTGTCCTTGTGAAACAACAGTCGATCGCGGACGAACATGCTGTCCCCGCCACCCTTCGCGTTCGCCCAAGCGAAACGGAGGGTGTCGTTGCCCCTTTGCAACTCGAGGAACCGCCCTTTCTCTCCCCCGCCGGGAAGCGCGTCCCCGCCGTCAGCGTTGTTTTTCCGCGAGTTCGGGCGGGCCGTCAGACCCATATTCCCCCGCGTCGGTAGTATCGGCCTCTGGGTCTAGCCTGCCCATTCCGGTCGCCACGGTAGTTGCGCCACCGACGCAGTGTCCACGCATTGCCGCGATTCTTTCCTGGCTCTCGAGTCTGAGCCTCAGTATGGCGATTTGGTGGTCATGCTCCATGCGCAGCATGCTTTCCGCGTGCCCCCGGGCAGCACGGTTGTCGGCGAACCGACTTTCCGACCCTTCCGCTCCTCCGTCGGTCCCTTTATCCCCTTCCGCTCTTTTCGCTCTGTCCCCAGCTTTCTTCAACGTTTCCTGCCAACTGACTCAACGTCTGCGCACACACCAAAGAAACGTGAAGGTTCCACTCAATGGCGCCGCGGAGTCTCCCTTGGACTGGATGGCACGGGGTGACAGTGGGCTCCCTCGACGCTATCCGGTCTCTGATGTGTGGGCTCTCTGCGGTAGTCAATCTGTGGCCGCTCGATGATGTTTCTTGAATTTTGATGTCGTTCAAGCCAATCCTGTCGACTGCGCCAATACGGGTTCTTTCGTTGCTCGGTCACCTTACGCCGTCCGGGTTGCCAGGTCCGGATGGGGTAACAGACTTCGTTATGGGAAGCTAGACTGGCCTTGCCGGAGACGAAGTTGCTTCCCTTGAGCGTCAACGACTAATCCAGTTAAACTTGGGAATTACTTTTCAGGAAACAATTTAATATTTTAGTAGCGAATGAAAATACAACGGGAAATAATACTGCGAAATGATAACTTCCCCTGTACGGGGTTGGGAAGGATGTGGTCGAGTGTTAGCTTATCCAAGCTCGGGGGTTGGCTGGCTCGTGGGATTACGTTCCGATTACGGGGACAGAAGTCCCTCGGAATCCCACGACCTAGCTCGATTACGGAGCGACAGCTCTCGAGCCCCAGCACGAACTAAACTCACTTGCTGAGTTTCCCATCAAAGCCACTCGTTGGTCCGTCCCCTTTTATTGGACCGGCGAATCCTCGACGCGTGGTGAGACAGGCGTTTCCCACCGCCAACCAATCGGCTCACTTTCTCGGCACGTGGCGATTGCTTATATTCCCGGGTGGGAACCCACGGTCTGCGTATATCTCACGGTCAAACGTCGGGCTGGTTCGGATGCAAGCAAAACCATTACTCGCAAGGCGAAGCGGACAACCGACCCCATTTGTGGATAGCGCCGACTAAGTGAGCCATCCCGTAATTCATTCTGCCACACGCGGTCTGACGTTGCCGTTCCCCCGCACTCAGGCGAGAAGGAGTAAACCGATGTAAACGCGCCGTGTAAACAGCGCCGGCCAGAGCCACTACGTTCTGGTGGTGGCGGTGGTATACAAGACGAAGAAGAATAAAACTTTATTGTCCCAGCACTGTCAGTGGGGTGACGGATGCAGCCGTCTTATCCACCGCAGTCCTAGAAGACGGCCGAGATCTCCTGGACCCCGGCGGCTTCTTTGGCTTGCCGGATGGCCCAGACCTGATCTTGTGGGTCTGAGCTGAGTAGTAGGGCCTCCCAATGCTCGCGGTCTTGGATTTTGCGGCCATCAATGGTCGGGGCCGCCTGAGAGCATGCCCATAAGGTATGTGGCACATCCGCCTTCTTCTTACAGAATTTACACGTATTTTTAAACTGTCCCGGGTAGAACCGGCCACAGGCCACTGGGTTCGGGTACATGTTGGTTTGGAGAAGGCGCCAGGCCACTGCCTGCTTCTTAGTTAGTTCAGGTTGAGCCGGTGGGTACCGGGCCCGTCCCAGTCGATAATGATTCGTAATTTCTCGATAGGTGAGCATGCGGTCTCCTCGCGTTCACGGTTGGGCGGGCTCACTGGCTCGGCGTGTAAAACCTCGAGCTACTGTGTGAGCCGCCTCGTTGCCTGGAAGCGAGGAGTGCGCGGGTGCCCAAATAATTTGGATCGTCCCGCGTTGCCGCTGTTGGTGATGGTCACCGTACGTTCTTAAAATTTTGAGCGCCTCTGACGAGACGCGCCCCTTCGCGAAATTTTGGATGGCGATCTTCGAGTCACTTATATTAATTTTAGCTTTGGTGGAGGCCACCGCTAGTGCGATGGCCGCCTCCTCCGCTGTCTCGGGGTTGGCCGTCGCCACGGTTCCGCTTACGAGGGGCTCCCCGTCCGCGCCCACCGCTACGACGGACATGCCCTTGCAATTTCGATATTCTGCGGCATCTACATAAACGACGTCCTCGGCGTCTTGGTATATTCGTTCCATGTTGCGAGCCCTTGCCTCCCGTCTCTCCTTATGGTATTCCGGGTGCATGTCCTTAGGCAGTGGAGGGATTTTGAGGTCTCTCCTGATACTCTTTGGTATGTCTCCCTTAGCTCCGTTTTGTGATTCGTAGTGGACGTTGAGTTTCTTTAGAATGCGCCGCCCCGTGGGGCTCTGTGTTAGTCTCTCATACTGTGCAATGGTGTGCGCTTTTACGAGTTCATCTAAAGTGTTATGTGGCCCTAACTCTAAGAGCTTGTTGTTGGGTGTTGTGATGGGGACGCCAATTGCTTGCTTGTAAGCCCTTCGTATCAGTCCTTCCATTTTGTGCTTTTCGGTGAACCCGAATACTAGATACGGCGCCACATAGACGACTCGGCTAATGATGAAGGCCTGCACTAAGGGAATTAGGCCGGCCTCCCTCATGCTGCAACGCCTATTGGCAATTCTTTTGATCAGCCTAATTGTTTGTTGCGTGCTATTTTCCAGCGCCTTTAGTGTTTCGTTGTTTCTGCCCTCCGCATTCACCCGGAGTCCTAGCACCTTGATTTGATCCACGATGGGGATCGCATCCCCGTTCGCTTTTATAGTAATGCTTGGTGCCCCTCCGTACTGTTTTCTAGTGGTGGGATACACAAACAGGAGCTCTGATTTCTGCGGCGAGCAACTGAGCCCCCTTTCCGTCGCGTAGCGATCGACTGCCTCCGCTGCTCGCTGTAGCGTTTCTTCTATTTGAGCCCCACTGCCGCTTGTCACCCATAGGGTAACATCGTCGGCGTAGAGACTGTGGTTGAGGCCCTTGACCTTATCTAGGATTTTTTGCAAGCCGATCATCGCTACGTTGAACAGAAAGGGAGACGGGAGCGAACCTTGCGGTGTACCCCTGCTGCCTAGCTCTATTTCTTCGGATTTTATGTCTCCTATCGAGAGTTTGGCCGTGCCGTTCGAGAGAAATTCCCGAACGTAGGTGTAGGCTTTGCGCCTACCCCCAAGTCCCGAAGGTTTTCCAGAACCGCCTTGTGTGTAACGTTGTCGAAGGCTTTGGTGAGGTCCAAGCCCAGGATGGCTTTCAGCCCCGCTGCCCTGCCCCGGGCGTCGAGTATTTGGTGTTTGATTTGGAGCATTACGTCCTGCGTCGAGAGATGCGGTCTGAGCCCAATCATTGTGTGTGGATACAGTCCCCGGTCCTCCATGTGGTTGCTTAGACTCGTGAGACCGACGTGCTCCATCAGTTTCCCCACGCAGGAAGTCAGGGAAATGGGCCGGAGGTTCTCGATCTGTAGTTTCTTACCGGCTTTGGGGATCATGACCACTCGCGCAGTCTTCCACTGCTGCGGTATTTCGCCCCGCTCCCAGCACTCGTTCATGTATGTCGTAATTGCTTCAATCGACTCGTCGTTCAGGTTTCTGAGTGTCTTTTTGGTGATGCCATCTGGGCCCAGCGCTGACTTTGTGCGTAGTCGGAGTATCTAGCCGTCACTTCGGCCTCCGTGATCTCCTCGTCTAGCGTAAGGGTTGTCCCTACCCTATTGGAAAACCCCAATATAAACAGCGTATTATGGATATTGGTAAACAATATATTTTTATTGTATTGCAATACAATATAGACAGTGTATTGGAAAACATTACATTTATTGTATTGTATTACAATAAGGATTTGTTATGGGATTCCAATATCCATAATACGCTGAAAATATTGGAATCCAATACCGTATAAACCCTTATTGGATCCCCATATGTCGTATGGGGATCCAATAAGGGTTTACGATTCCAATATACTCAGCGTATTATGGATATTGGAATCCAATATATTATATCGGCTACCAATAAAACTATATACGAGTTGGAATATCACGTTTAGCGCAATATTTCTCTGCAACGCAGTCTCTTCTTGTGTGTATTTCTGAGTGATAAATTAAAAAAAATGTTGCTGTTGTCAAATTGTGAATAAAGAAGCAAAACACCGGACTTATCAATTCCAAATATATTTAACATATTCCTGAACTGGAGGATCTGGCATTTACTGCAAAAGAAAGTCAATTGGTTAGGACTCTCATTCAAAAACTTGATGTTTGAAAACAGAATGTGAAATCCTCACCTTAATGAAAACAGCACCTGCTAGCTGTAGCCATATAGAAACTGCAAAATAAAAATTTGTGATTAGTTTGCGACAAGTAGCAATCCTTCACCAAGCCGGATAGATTCAAAATTATGTCTGCGTTTGATTGTGGAAAAATAAGCTTCAATGCCAGTGCCACAGGTCATTCTGAGCTCGGTCAATTAAATATATGTATCCGCTCGTCTGGCTTCACAATTCCTGCTTCACACCTAACTAGAGTATCTGGAATGCTCACCTTTGAGGAAAAACGAACTGGTGCTTGCTTGCTTGTAGGCCGTAGAAACTGGAAGAGAGATTTGCGGTTAGTTGCGTCCAAGTAGCAGTTACTTTGAGTAGCCACGTAAAGTACACCAAGTCTGAAAGATTCAAAATTACATGCGCGAGACATAGATATCCTCTTGCGACGTAACTGGGCACGTATCAATGTCGCCCGCTTGTATTACAGAAAAATAAGCTTCAATGCAGGAGCTCCCAGTCGTTCTGAGCTCCGTCAATTAAAAATGCTGTACCGGTCATATGGCCTCAGTATTCCTGCTTCGGGAATCTGGAAGTCTCACATTTAAAGAAAAGCAAACTGGTACCTGCTGGCTCCTAGGCTGTGGAAACTGCCAGAAAGATTTACGATTAGCTGCGTCCAAGTATCAATTTGTTGACCAGCCACCTACAGCACACTAAGCCGGATAAATTCAAAATTACATGTGCGTGACATAATATGCCTCTTGTGACAAAACTGGGCACACGTTTTGTCGCCTACAGCAACACTGAAGCCAGACAGACAAGCGGTACGGCACCTTTAATTGACGGAGCTCAGAACGAGTAGGGACGCTTTCACTGAAGCTTGTTTTGCTGCAATACACACGTGTATTGCAGCAAAACAAGCTTCAGTGAAAGCGTCCCCAGTCGTTCTGTCAATTAAATATGCCGTACCGCTTGTCTGGCTTCAGTATTGCTGCTTCAGAGCAATCTAGAAAATCTAGAATCCTCACCTTTGAACGAGAACGAACTGGCGCCGGCTGGCTTGTGGGCAATGGAAACTGCAAGAGAGGTTTGCGATTAGTTACGTCCAAGTAACAATTTTTTTGGGTAGCCACCTACAGCACACTCAAAATTACATGCACGGGACAGAGATGCCTCATGCGACGGAACTCCCTTCGTCCTTGTTTTCTGTTAACTCTGCTCACCTTCACCACTCGCCTACGATTTCTGCGCTACTTCTTTAATCTCGATTCCCTGGTTCCCAAAGGCCATGCCATGGCTTGCGCCAGTCACGGATCTGTCAGCTCTGCGACTGGCGCTATTGTGGCAAAGACGCCACAGCACCTGGCGCTTGATGTGCTCTTTCAATATTTTGAGCACGGCTCAAAACAGGTG
Organism: Ixodes scapularis; assembly: GCF_016920785.2. NCBI lineage: Eukaryota > Metazoa > Arthropoda > Arachnida > Ixodida > Ixodidae > Ixodes > Ixodes scapularis. The sequence goes on along the minus strand of NW_024609951.1, from coordinate 316,169 downwards.
GATGGGTGTCTGGTATGCCCATTGCTTATTTGCGAATCGTTCCGAATCAGAGGGTAGGCGCTTCTGCGACCTGGGCGCATGCTCGGTATTTTACAATAGTTGAAACCGAACTCTGCAGAAATCTTGAAACATAACAAACATAATGTGCACGCCAAAAGGCATAGCAAATGAAACACCCACCATCTATCTATTTTCGTTTCTTGTCCGCAAGAAGCTGTCGTGTATGTAGCCTTCCTTGCTTAAGCCGTTCCTTCCTAGTGTCCCGGTTGGTCTAGTCTTGATGAATCGTCGGTGGAGACCTGAGGAGCGGTCAACAGCAGATTAGACCTTTTTGAGACAGAACCATATGCTTGCTGAGAGGAAGTACACCCAAACGAATCTCAGGCATGTCATTTATAGTGCGTTTTAAATTGAGACGCATGATGTAAAATGAGACGTCAATACTGACGCACCCCTTTTGCGAACCCAAAATTTTGAAGGCCTTGTCCCCCTTAGCTAGGGGGACAAGGCACATGAATCCCGGCATGTGGATGAAATTTTTACCTTAACATCCCGACTCAATGCCCATCCCTGAATATTCGACCACCACACTTTTAGAAAAAAAATATTTTTTTTAGAAAACACCGAGTCATCTACCACCCCTACATACGCCTGAACCATGCATACTCGTACCGTGGCTTGTTTGCTCCGTGCCACCCCCGAGTTAATTCGGGCTGACAATGTTTTTTTTTTTTTCAAATGGAACTTACATTCTTAGTTTTGGTTTGTCTTGTAGAAGCAGGTGGATACTTTTATAAAGCTTCCTCCCTATGCGCTTCCGAGTCAACATTTTTGCAATGGCCTACCCCCGGGCTTTGATTTTGCGCTCCTTGATGAATGCTGAAACTCACATAGGCGGGCAATAGCTCGCCTTGAAAATACTTGCTTTTGGTGGCCGAGAACAAACTCGTGTTCCTGATCGGCAGCCACTTGCTGCCAAGAATTGCTGCACACATCCTAAAGATTAGTCTAACACAGATGCTTTGGCCGGACAGAGACACAAAAGCCTGAAACAAGGCCACTATACAGACAGAAAATAGAGTGTCTGTGAGGAATGAAACAAACAACTCAGATAGGCATTAATCACTCACCTTGAAAACACTTGCCATGCGCGGCAAAAAACAAACTTCTGGCCTTGATTGGCTGGTTCTTGCCACCAAGACATGCATGTATAAGAAAGAACCCGGTCTTAATTAAACTTGGGTGCTTTTGCAGAAGAGAGACAACAAAATACTAGTGCAAGACCACTACACATAGGAAATGGCATCCAAAAGGAATGAAACTCAAAACTGATATAGGTGGGCAATAGCTCACCTTGAAAATACTTGCTCTTAGTGGCCGAGAACAAACACGTGTTCCTGATTGGCAGCCATTTGCTGCAAAGAATACCTGCAGATATCCTAAAGAACCGAGTCTTAGTCTAACACAGATGCTTTGACCGGACAGAGACACAAAAGCCTGACACAAGACCACTATAAAGACATGACATAGAGTGTCTGTGCGGAATGAAACACAAAACTCAGATAGGCGTCAATCACTCACCTTGAAAACACTTGCCATGTGCGGCAAAGAGCAAACTTCTGGTCTTGATTGGCTGGTGCTTGCCACCAAGACCTGCATGTATAAGAAAGAACCCGGTCTTAGTCAAACTTGGGTGTCTTGCAGAAGAGAGACAACAAAATACTAATGCAAGACCACTACACATAGGTTATGGCATTCAAGAGGAATGAAATACAAAACTCATATAGGCGGGCAATAGCTCACCTTCAAAACACTTGCTCTCGGTGGCCGAGAACAAACTTGTGTTCCTGATTGGAAGCCATTTGCTGCGAAGAATACCTGTAAATATCCTAAAGAACCCAGTCTTAGTGTAACACAGATGCTTTGGCCGGACAGAATACAAAAGTCTGATACAAACCACAAAAAGCAGGAAATAGTGTCTGCGAGAGATGAAAAAAGACCCAAGTGGAGAGGCTCGTTCTGTTTCACGTTAGTCAAATAGTGTAGCTCATTTTGCTAAAACGATGCATATTTGCTAAAAAAAGTATCTATATTTTGCCCCATTTAGCACAGTTTACTGCCGAGGGTACCTGCACACCAGAATAAGTCAGAATTAGTCAGTTTTTTTTTCTTCTTTTGATGAGCGACTACAGAATCATAAACAATGATGAAACAAAATATGAACCCAGCAAGACAGGCTAGTTTGCCTTGATGCAAGCACAGTGCCTCGGCCAACCAAATGAGGTTCTATTCTTTATCACGTCATATTTGGTGGGAATAGTAAAGTAAAGGAAAATAAGGCAACCTCTCTTCTAGCCGACAGCTGCAAACAAAATTCATATACCTCGATGAACGACCTGGAAATAAAATTGGGTGGTTACCAAGTGGTTGAAGGTGTCAAATTTCAAACTTACAGAATGTAGTTTTGGTTTAAGTCCTCCTGGTGTATATTTTTATCCTTATAACTATATTTACGTTGTTTTTTTTGTATTTTTGAGGCACAAGTACTTAATTTATACGCTAATTCACCTTTAGAAGCGTTTTAATTACACTCCATGCCTTTCTAGTGCTCGTAATTGATTCTTGGTGAAAGCGGTCTTAAATTTTTCTTTTCTTGCTGTCGCTGCTGCTTGCTTTCTCACCTTTAGAATGCTGACAACTCGACACAAAAGTAATGAAAATGTGTTTAAAATGTCATGAATATCAGCATTTCCAAGCTGTACCCCTGCTTCATGCCCCGACCATGCCACCATACCATAGCTGAGTGCAGGGACAAATGGTCCCAGGTTTGTCACCCGACCGTTTTTTGGGCTTACGGCGTGGCGCGACTCATGCAGCACCTATGCTTCGCGATGGAGCCAGTGAGCGAGGTGTGACACACTAGAGCTGTGCAAGCCACAGCTTTACAGCCTGCAAAGCGTGGGAAGATCCCTCTCCCTTTGCAGAGCTGGCATTAGCTCACCGAGAAGCTATTGCAAGCACTAGAAAGCCACAGAGTGTGAATAAAAGCGCTTCTGAAAATCAATTAGTGTGTAAATTATGCATCTATATGTTAAAACTTAAAAAAAGTATATATGTATATATATATATCTATTTAAATACTAAAAAAGGCAAAAAAGAAAAAAAAATGTTTCCAGGTGGGCTTGCACCCAGAGCTCCACGGCCCTTGAATTCAGTTCCCTAAAGCCCGCTTCAGACGGAACAATTTCGCCCAGCAACTTCATGTCGCAACACCAGCAACACGGGCCGCCCGCGTTCACACGCAGCAACCGAATTGCTACGACTTGCCATCATCATCATGAAATTTTATTTTTCTTACAGTATTTAGACGCACAGTTATATCCTAAAAACATGTTTTTATATCTTTAAATTGCGCTCAGAATACTAACTCATCTTTTTGAAACAGTTTATTTTCAAAAATTATCCATTTCAAACCAGAACTAAGTCCTCAGTTCTCATCATCACAACCACAGGGGTGTCACGTGAAAATATTGCATTCCTGATTGGCTGCTGCTGCTTCAAACATCTCCGAGTAGTCAAAGTTGCTCGTCCGCTTCGAGCCGGACCCAATCTCAGCAATTCGTGTCGATCTAGGGAAAACTAGGGAACAACCCGCCAGCAGCCTCAAAATTGCTGGAAAGGTTGCCCCGTCTGAAGCGATCCTATACTCTGTTTCATACATAGAGTGCAATGCAGTCAAAGCTAGCGCACTGGTTTGCATTGCTGACCGTGCCTACGTTCGCCCCATAAGATAGTGCGTACCCTGCAAACAAGTTTCTAAAAGTCGGAAAATGTGCCTCCTCGGGGCTAGTAACTGATAGTGGCGTTATGATTTCAACGGAGCACAAATGTTTTTCAAGAAAAAGGAAAAGATAATGTAAACCACCTTAAATTGTTTTCGTGTTCATCCGTGTGGCAGCCGCTGTGGGTTTTCGGGTTGTGTGGCACTGGCTGGTTTTGAGAAGATGGCATCTTATGCAGCAAGCTCAAGTACCTCTCCTGCTCGGATGTTTTCGAAGATTCGTTGTGCGAAAATCTTGAAAGAGTGCAAGCAGATGATCGCCAATGTGTACGGGAGTATAAGAACACATTCCCCAGAGAATTCGGTCGTGAAGTCCTGGAGACGGCCAGTAACGACACTGGAGTGTGCCCTGTACTGTCGCGAAGTGCAAGGCGCAGTGCCTATCTGGCAAGGTGGCGTCCCCAAAGCAAAGACCTCGCAACGTGAAAGTTTCGAGCACGGGGACCGTCAAGCATGACGAGTTCACACAGAACGCCATTCGCCTGAAGGTGCATCGCAAGTGCTCCGAGAGGGAGATTCCTACCCTTTGACAGCTATTTCAAAATAAACTGTACAGGCCACAACTATTGTCGATTAACGTTTTATTATAAATTTTGTAACAAGGCCGGTATCAGGGCGATTCCTCATTCCACGCTGCACGAAAGAAAAATATAACTCGGTGCTGGAGGCAAATAACACTTGCAAAGCGGCAGACCAGATGGTAGAAATCTGGCCTCTCGGCGACTTATAAATAAAAATCAAGGAGGAGGAACTGAAATATTCACTTCGTCAATGCGCACAATCTTGCACGAAAAGTATGTCTAAAAAAAAATAATAATAAAACCAAAAAACTTTGCGCGTAGAACGGGTTCGAATTACGGCCACTGAGACGTCAATATCGCCAGAGCAGCGCCTTCTACCACTCGTCCACGAAACGCGCGGAGTAACACTTTTTCTATTTTTTCATGCGCACCACTTTAGTACCTTTTACAGCGTTGCACGCTAAGTATGAAACAGAGTATAAGACACCCTATTGTCTGGTACAGAGACAATTTATGAATGCTTGGGTGTTTAAACGATCTACTACACATTTTACAAAAATAAAAAAAAACATTGGGTGTTTAAACGTTGTACTACCCCTTTTTCAATAGAAAAAAGCAACAATAAAAAATAAAAAACACATTTCAGAAGAAAAGGTTAAGGAAAGGGAATGTACCATTATGTTCAGTGAAGTTTGGTGACAAGACTCGGGACTCGAGCACGAATGCAGTTATCCTTGGTGTGACCCCATGAGACTGTCTTGCTGCCTTTGCTGGGGTTTATCTAACTGAAGTACCTGTACGAAAAGTAGAACACATGTGCATAACACTCATTATTCACAAGAAAATTTGTCAATGTCCAAAATGACCCATGAAGAAAATTATGCGAGGAATTTTCAGGCTGCGTTGGCCGAGTCACCTCTCGCGGCCAATGTTTCATAGCAACTTTAATTGTAGTGAACAGTTATAGGGTATATTACGAACAAAGTGCAATTTGGTTTTGTAGGAAACTATAACACACAAAACGACACTTGAATGCAGTATGTTGAGGTACCCCTAAACAAACTCCAGGGTTTCATGGCGCCTCCTTCAGATACCTGATGTTGAACATGAAATATGGGCACCAAGGAGTGAGCAAACAGCGACTTCAGATTTGTCTCTAACACCAGCGACATGTCGACAACGAGTGCAACGTGTAGAAGGTCGTCTAGAAGTGTGCCAAGATGAAAAAGCAAGATGTAACGATATCAGAAAAAGATCACACCAACGAGGCACCATTGTGGTGAGACAATCTACGGTGTAGAGACAGTAATCGGGAGTCAACCGACGTACGGCCGCGATTTACTTTGCGGCGACTAAAATAAAACATGGCAAAAAAAAAAAAAATTGAAAATTATAAAACGCGTTTTTTTTTTACCTTATTTTTTGAGCGCAGCCGGTAGCAGAGCAGTTGGGCGGCGTCACGAAAATCTGACAGACTCGCTAGCTTTTCTCAACTTCGTACGGCGCCAGTCGGCACCACAGATGAATGGTCGGCACTCTTAGTCTACCAGGGAAAAAAAAAGTACGAGCTCAGAGCCCAGCGTCGATCGCGACTTTCGTAAAGAGAACCTCCGGTAACACTTCGGCGACTCGCGAGCGTTAAACAACGCCTCTTCGAACGAGCCCACGAATCCAACATGTCGAACGGTTTGCGCCGGTAAGCACGCTGGGAGTCAGGGGGCTGGAGGTTGAATATCCGAAAGAGACGAGGCGCTGGTTTCTACGTCTATTTCGCACATGAGATAACAAGCCGAGTGATAGCTAGCCGAGTGTAAACACTGACTGAAGTTACATCAGAGTACACGCAGTCGAAATGACGTCTGCAACAAAGCACAGCCAGACGCTTTCAGCAGGGGACGCATGCGTTCAAATAAGCTGCGATTTCAAAACATGTCTCCCTTCTGTCCTTCAGTGTTCACTTTGATCTGTGTATACCAAAGCACTCAATGCTGCAAGTAATAAAGTCGTCTATACGTACCTTTCGAAGCGATTGAAAGTGCGTTGGTTTCACTTGGAACCCACAAGCAAAGTGCGCGACGAACTTGACGAGCCGTTATCCGTCGGTCCCGCCATCGCCGCTGTCTCGCCGGGTTGGCGCGGTCGCGGTCGCTGCGCAATGCGCAATCGCAACCGTCGCAACCGCGTAATCTCGGCGGCTTGGCTAGGCTTGGCTGGATCGGCGGATTCGGCCACTCGGCGGCTCGCTCCGCTCGCTCAGCCGCTTGTCTGGCTCGATGGGCTACTCGCGGCTTGCTCGGCTCGCCTCCCTTCGGAATTCGAACTGCCTCCGAAGCTCGAGCGCTCGAGCTTTCGCTAGAGTGCCTAGAATATACTGGCTAGTGTGACGAGCGCCAGCGCTCCCCTAAGGGAGAGGGTGGCAACTCTTGTTATGAATGCCCACCGAAGGCAGCAGAGGGCGCTGGCTGTCTGGTGGGTGCTGCCGCAGCAGAAAACGCGGCTTTCTAGCTTTGGAAGTGTACAAGCGGTTGCTCTTCTGCGTATATGTGATTGTTCTTCTGGTGCGCGCCCTTTTTTGTTCACCGAGCTACAGCGGCTGTTCTTGATGCCACTTCTGCAGGCATTGTCACCATAAAATGTCCAAGCCCAAGAGGCAGTGCAAAGAGAGAACATGTTTGGTCCCGCTGTGCACGAGTGGCTACCGTTCGAACAAGCAGCAAGTGTCTCTGTTCACGGCACCTGCCGACGCTACGCGGCTGGCGGAGTGGGAAAGGGCGATAAAAAGAGAAGACAGGAGGTTGACATTAGCATCTGTCGTGTGTGAAAAACATTTCGAGGAGAGCTGCATTGAGCGCGCGTTCAAGGTGACGGTAAACGGCGTGGTGAATGAGATCACTCGAGACAAACCACGTCTAAAGCCTGATGCTGTGCCAACATTGTTTGAGCAATATCCGAAGCATCTAGTGCCCAAGAAAGCACCAAAGAGAAAGGTGAGGAACCTTTGCTTACAGGAGCCGCCTCCACAAAGACGCAGAGAAAAATCCCATCCGCTGGACGGCGGTGTGATCGGCAACATTGCAACGGATGAAATTGAAAGTTCCGTTTGTTCTGACGATTCGGCCGCGTGTGCCAAACGCACCGAAAGGTTGGATTCGCAGGGAGAGCCGGCATCACAGTCTCAAAGCGACAACCAGCCTGTACTACAGTCATCAACCGAGAGTGGCCACCCATTTAGTGGTATCTCGATTCCTGCAACATGGATGGAAGTTCCAAGTGTATCTAATGACTGTTTGTCCTACGCATCCTGCGAAGCCGAGGAAAATAATTTCGGAAACCTCTTCATTGAAAGAATGGTAATTTTTGGCAAGGCCTTGCCTGAGCGGGGGTCCATTTTAGCCACCGTGTATCTAAGAGGAAGGGAGCATAGCAAACAGGTGCTTGCAACCCGAAGTGAGGCAGAATTGTTGGTGAAGAAGATTTCCATGATGATCCTTTGCTGTGGCTGTGGCATGAAGCCAGTGTCAAACAAGTACTCCATGTACAGAAAAATGTTCTTTGCTGCTAGGTGCCTGTTAACAACTGAAACCGAAGGAGGTTCTTGCGCCCAGTGCAAATATCAACGAGTGCTTGCTCAGAACAAGATGGGCAGGTTGAGAAAGCAGAAGGGGTCCACATGTGAGAAAAGAAAACACCACAACACATCCCGCACTCTCACAAGAACAAAAAAGAAATTGGCTCGCGTGCAGGCACTAGTGGCTCAAATGAAAGAGGAAAATAAAACAATAAGCGAAGAGGCTCTAGAAGCGAGGATCCGGGCACTCCCTCAGAAACAGAAGCTTGCTGTCAAGAACTGCTTCACTGTTGCTCAACGGAAGTCGCTCAGAGGAATGACTTACGATGACGAATGGATTGTTGAGTGCATAATGATGCGGATGCGAAGTCCGAAAATTTATGAGCACTTACGTAAAGAAAAAGTCATGATCCTCCCAGGCCGAACCTGCCTTAAGAAATATCTGCAGCGCTTTGAAGGCGGTTTTGGTTTAAACCCAAAGGTGTATGCTGCTCTGGCTGAAAAAACGAAGGACATGGATGACTTCAGCTGCCATGGTGGTCTCGTAATCGACGAGTTGAAGTTATCAGAACACCTTGATGTGAAATCTAATGGTGAGTTTCACTGTTGAGTCCAGAACCCTACTGAAATAATAGCGTATTGTTGCATTAGTCACATTGGTTTAATTTGAGGATTCCAGTTCTAAAAGCTCATGAGTATGCTTGGTCTAAGCTGTGCATTCCGTTTTCTGAAGGCCAGTTCGCCTTGGCCTCAATTGATGCCTAGGCAAAAATTCACAAATGAAGATGTGTAAGAAAAAGTTAGGGACTAAATATATTGTATTCTTTATTTTATTTTTGCAATTCAGGTGGCATTGAGGGCTTCGTTGATCTTGGCGAGCAATCACCAGGTGACCAGAAAGGCATTCTGGCAGACCACGGCATGGTTGTACTTTTCCAGCCATTCACCGGTAAGCCGCATCAAATCTACGTTCCTTAGGGCTACGATTTAGGGACTGTTGCCAACACTACATCCATGTTATTTCTGATTGTGCCTGTTTTAGGGAACTGGACACAGATACTTGGTGTTTTTGCTGCGAGAGGCAATGTGAAGGCACCAACTCTTGCTAAGATCATCATAGAAACCACCATCCTTGCAGAACAAGCTGGCTTGGTTGTTAACACCGTAACATGTGATGGTCCCAGCTGGAATAGAAGCATGTGGCGACACTTTGGTGTACAAGGTAAGGGGGTCATGCAAACTTGCAGGGTGTAAAGGGAAGACGCGGGTTCCAAAATCGAAAAAAACCTGAAAAAAATATTGATTTTCTGGAACTGTCTTTTCTACTCTATATGGTGCAATATAACACCCAGTAAAGTTCCTCTGCATTGCTGGGTTGAGTAATGCCATGTTAGCGATAAAGTAGTAAATGAGCCCTTAAAACGTGATGAAAAGGCGCAGCTTTGGAGAATTTTAAATCGCGAATGGCATGGCGGATTTTCGCCTTCTTGGGCACGTTCGAAAGGACGCCTTTTACACTGCGCGGCGAAACATTAAAAATGTTGTAACTTGCAAACTGGCGGTCGGATATGCCCCAAACTTTGCACCGCCTAATCTAGTAACGAAGTAGAAAACTGGTGCAAATTTCAACAACCTATTTCTAGCATTTCAAAAGTTTCAAACCCGTCCTCCGTCAAATTGTTATCACTTCTTTTGTCTTAGTCTCTGCAGATGGCCGCATCAAAAACAGCACACGGCATCCTGTGGACCCAACGAGGCAGTTCTTCTTCATTTCAGATTTTCCTCATTTAATGAAGAATGTTCGGAATGGATTTGTCGCAAAGGGCTATTTGACACCATCTGGTCATGTCCACAGTGGCGTAGTACAGGCAGCCTGGGACGTGGACCGTGACAATGTAACATTGAAGGCCATGCCTAGCATTACGCTTGCACATATCAAGCCTAACTGCTTTGAAAATATGAAAGTAAATCTCGCTTTCCAGCTTTTCGGGGATGAAGTTATTAAGGGGCTCTTTGAACGCAGGAAACACATTTTATCACGGTACAGAACAATGGAGCCAACAGAGGATTTTATTCGGCAGATGAACAAACTCATTCGTATTATGACAGCAAGGATGAGCGCCAGAGCATTGAAGCCTGGCAGTCCAAACGCAACGTTTTTACAGAAATTTTTAGTATATCTGAGTGAGTGGGAGGCCCACGCGAAGCCAGCTGGAGGAGGTTTTTTGACAGGAAGTACAGCTTCTGGGCTCAGGGTCACAATTAAAAGCACGCTTGACCTGCTATCTTACCTGAACTCTGTTGCAGGATTTACATACCTTTTAACTGCTCGTTTGAGCCAGGACAAACTAGAAAATCTCTTTGGGATAATCAGGCAATCCGCAGGCTGTAACGACCACCCGACCGTGTCACAGTTCTTAGTAACTGTCAACGTCTTGTCCTTTTACAACCTTGCGAGGTCACCAAAGGGAGGCAATTGCCCTCCTGCAGTCGTTAAATCGCTCTTGAGTACTGCAGATGTGCCCACTGTCACAGCGAAGTGTCTGTCGGAGGAACTGGACCATTTTCTGGACAATGGAAACATTGATGAAGCAGAAGACGTTCTTCAGTCCATTCACCCAGAAAATGACCATGAAGGGTATTCTAACAAAAAAAGCAACGCGGCTTTGGTGTACTACGTTGCTGGCTATGTGTCTAGAAAAACGGTAGCTAAGAATGCATGCACGAGTTGCGCAGCCGAGTTGTGCGTGTCTCAAAAAGAAGCGATGAATGATGTTAACTCTTATTTCATGGCTCATTTTGATAACGGTGGGCTTATTTATCCCACTGATAACCTGGCAAAGACAGTAGCAGCCATGGAGGATGCATTCACTAGCTTCTTCAGCAAGAACAGTGTGCATGAAAAGAGCATGCAAGAGTTTGCACGGAGCCTGCAGTCCTCGAAATTGCCTCAGATAGGGTGCCCCGAGCATGGAAAGAAAACCTTGGCAACTGTAGTGAAGCTCTATATTCTTTTAAGGTTTAGATTTTTCTTAAAAGGTTTGAACAGAGACCGCGAAGGCCAAAGCCAGCGACTGAAATATCTTAAGTCGCGCCCCTGCCAATAGCTTTTCCTTGCTCAAATTGATGTTAGAAATTTTGAATGCAGGCTTTCATAATTTGTATTTTGTTCCTATTTTGTTGATTCCAATAAATGTCTTACATGCCTAATAAAGCCTGTAAATGTCTTACATGCCTATTTCGAGTCCCGTTATTTTTCTCTTCGCGATTATTATTTAATGTTCTACCACAGAAAACTGGAATGGACAGGCTAACAACTGCCACCGGCATGGGCACATCACCAGCCAGTTCCAAAAGAAAAGAAAAAAGCACGAAAGAAAAAAAAAACCAAGCGCAACCTGATGCCACAACACCGCTCAAGTACCTGCAGTAAATGCAAAAACAAAAATACCCGGATAACGCTACCAGCTGAGCGGTGCCGGCAAGAACTGCTAACTACGCCTGAGAAAAACATTCCTCGCAACCTGACACTAACACTTAAAAAAACGGCCCAGCGACGCCTTGCTCACGACGCGCGATAGGAAACCTGACAAGCGAGCGGACCGGCAGCACCCACCCTTACAGCAGCGCCCCTGCGCGGCCGCTGATGACATTCATAGCTCTCCGTGCCACCCCAGCGGGAGCGCTCGGAACACTAGCCAGTATATTTCTAGGCACTGTACTTTCGCGCGCGCGGGTTGACGATGGAAACTTTTCTCATAAAACGAGTCTGTAACGTATCGTTTGATGGCGCAAATGCACGTATTTTTCCCGTCGTTTTTTACAGTGTGTGAATCTTGCGAAACAGGCGACGAAGAGTGGTGGGTGAAATGTGCTCGTGTGTGGTTGTGGATTTTGTGTACGACGTAGGATTACCCAGAAAGGTGGGTCAATATCGATAAATGTGCGCGTAAGAAGCACGTGACCTGTCAAGCCCATTAATCCTCATTATTTTATCGTGCGAACTGACATTGTCATGTATCGCGTTCGATTTGGGTTCCAACATCGGTAACCTAACTTTTGTTGCATTAAAACTGCAATAAACATTTCTTTGAAAACGATCACTTCAATGAGCACGTCGTTATTGGGCTTTCTCATTGAAAGGTAGGTCGCGGGTGTCCCAGCTCGTTATTCTGAATGGTTTGGTGGTTGTCTAGCATTTCAAGCGCTCGAGGCTGTGTGTACTGTGTGCCGTACGTACACTTGCGCTTTCGATCAATGTGAATGCGTTTGCCACGCGGAACGTTTGTGTTCTGTGTATATCCACCTCCAATATCGTTCTCTCTCGTATTGCCGTATGGTAACTCCTGCTGTTCTACGATATCATTCATGCGATGTCGTATATGTGGGCGTACCGATATCTACATGTTGCTTCACGGGCGATCAATACTGTGTTACGTATCCTCCTAGTCCGCGGTATATGCCGACGTAATTCATGTTGGTAACTTGGAATTCGTTCTGAGATTTATCCACGCGATATTGTATTCTCCTTTGGGGCCGTGATCGACGACCGATATTTATATATCGTGTGGCCGTGCAGTATGTCCATGTCGGTTACCAATATGCACGCGGTGTCGTATTCTATTCCAATAACCGTAAGTTCTGTCGGGATATTGTGCTTCGATATCGTGTTGTATACCAATAACCGCAAGTTATATCGGGATATTGTGCTCCAATATCCTGTTGTATACCAATAACCACATACTATATCGGGATATTGTGCTCCGATATGAATTCCCATCGTGCGTATTGGGTTAATCGGATAACAATAAGTTTTTATTGGTTTCCATCAACTTCATTGGAATACAATATTTCCAATAAGCCGAGTTCATATTGGCCTTTTTCAATAGGGTACCCGTGTAGTCTTCTTGAGTTTCCCTCGTTGTAGTGCCTATGTACCTGTTCTGCATCTCGTATAAGAGTTCCTTGTCTGTACCGTTGTACGTGTGCGTGATCTCGTTGAGATTCTGCCTCTGTAACGTCTTGCCACTGTCGGGGTCTACAAAACAGCGAAGTAGGTTCCACGCCTTGCGCAGCCCGAGTTGGCCCTCCATGCTGCTGCATGTGGACTCCCATTGCTGCCGGGCTAGGCGGTTGGCGTGGTCCTCGATGTCTCTGTCGAGCCTTGCTATTCTCCTCCGCAGGTTTCGATTCAGCCTCTGGCCTCTCCACTTTTCCTGTAGGCTGTCACGAGCCTCCCACAGATGGAGGAGTTTGTTGTCGGCTGTTTATTGTCCAGCTTCCTCAGGGATCTCTTTCGTGGCCTGTTTGACAGCTTTCTGTATCTGCGCTGTCCATTGCTCTATGTCTGTAATTGTAGTAGCGTATGTGGTACTGTGCCGTGCTTCTTCGTGTTCGTCTTTGTAATCGCTTTCGCGCTCGCTCCCTTGTATCTGTCTGAAAGTGTCCCATTCTACCATTGTGAGTTTTCTGCCCCGTTTCTTTGTTGGTCCCGTATTGAGTGTCGTAGCAATAATAAAGTGATCGCTGCTCAGGTCTTTCTGAGTGTTGACCCAGTTGGGGTCCGGTGCGTTCTTTGTGAAAGTGAGGTCCGGTGTCGTGTCCATGCTCACGCTGTTACCCGTGCGCGTGGGCTGTTGGGGATCGGTGACAAGGGTTAGTCCAACGTGCTGCGCGTCCGCCCAAAGGTGCTCCGTCCTTTGACGGAACACCTTCGGTAGTCCCATGCGGCGTGCGGCGCGTTAAAGTCCCCAACGACCACCAGCGTGTTTCTCTTGGCAATATCTAGTGTTTTGCGAAGCAGGGGCCCGAACCGCTGTCGCTGTTTCGGAGAGCTGTATAGATTTAGGACAAAGAGCCTGCCTTCCTTTTTGCTTGATGGTATAATTTCTAAGAGGACATGCTCAACGTTTGTTACCGTGATTTCGTGCTGTATCACCGCTAAGTTCCTCCTTACAAGGGTTACAACTAGCGTTTCGCTTTCACCTCCGTCAGAGGCTGCGGCATATGATTTGTACCCTGTTAATTTTGCAAGTCCCATCGTCTCCTGTAAGGCGATGACATCTGGCGCCTCCTCCTTTTTATCGTTACTGTAAGAATTTTGGAAGAACTGCCTAAGGTTTCCCGTTTCCGGCGAAACCCGCGGCAGTTCCACTGCCAAATTGTGTACTCTGTATTTCTGCTGTTCGGGGCCATATCTGGTTGCTATGTGCTGGTCCCCCTGTGGCCTTGCTGTTGTCACTGCTATTCTCCGCAGCAGTGGGCCTTCGGTAAGGTTTTGTGCTCTTAATTGGTCCCGCCGCTGCGGGACGGCTCTCCGCGAGTGTACTTTCGATGGCTGTAGTTCTAAGTTCAATTCTGTCCATGCGCTGTCCGAGTAGCTCTATTTTAGAGCGCAGCTCTTAGGGGCCCGTTTCCGGCTTGAGTGGCGTCGCCGTCGGCGTCGCCGTCGGCGTCGGCGTCGGCGTCGGCGTAACCGCGCGGTGCATCATGGAAAATGTTCCATAATGCACCGCGCGAGCCCCCCACCGGGGTCACGTGACCTCGTGGGGGGGCACGTGACCCCCCCAAGATCACGTGACCCCGGTGCATCATGGGAAATGTCCCATAATGCACCGCGCGAGCCCCCCACCGGGGGCACGTGACCCCGGTGCATCATGGGAAATGTCCCATAATGCACCGCGCGAGCCCCCCACCGGGGTCACGTGACCTCGTGGGGGGCACGTGACCCCCCCCCCCCCGAGGTCACGTGACCCCCCGAAGTCACGTGACTCCCCTTAGGTCACGTGACCCCCGCCGATGTCGCGTGACCCCCCAATGACGTCATCGTGACTGATGACGTCACCGACATCCACATCGTCATCGTCATCAGTCACGATGACGTCACCGCCATCCACATCGTCATCATCACTGATGACGTCACCGGCATCCACATCGCCATCGTCATCATCACTGATGACGTCACAGGCATCCGCATCGTCATCATCACTGATGACGTTACCGACATCCGCATCGTCATCGTCATCATCACTGATGACGTCATCAGTGACGTCACTGATGTCGTCACCGGCATCCACATCGTCATCGTCACTGATGACGTCACCGGCATCCGCATCGTCATCGTCATCATCACTGATGACGTCACCGGCATCCGCATCGTCATCTTCATCATCGCTGATGACGTTACCGACATCCGCATCGTCATCGTAATCATCACTGATGACGTCATCAGCGACGTCACTGATGACGTCACAGACATTCGCATCGTCATCGTCATCATCACTGGTGAAGTCTTCAGTGACGTCACTAATGACGTCATCGGTACCCGCATCGTCATCGTCACTGATGACGTCAGTGATGACATCATCGGCATTGGGGGTCACGTGACCCCCAAGGTCACGTGACCCCCCCTGGTTAGTTTAACCCCCCCCCCCCAGTGCCCTTCCCTCCTCCTCCTCAAGAGCTGCGCTCTAATTCGGCGTTACAGGGAGTTGTAAGCAGCTTTCACTTTTTTGAGTTAAGTGCATCGAATTGCGCTTTTACGAGCTCCGTTAGACTTTCGAGTAGTTCGTCTCTTAGTTGCGGGTTTTCCCCGGCTTTCCGCTTTTGCGGCAGTGCCGTCACCACCGGGCCTTCCGCAGCAACCGAGGGTATTTGCGCATGTGGGAGGGGGGGGGGTGTTGATGTCCTCCCGCTGGTAATTGACGGTGCGCGGCTCCTGTCTTTTCCTTTCTCTGTCTTTAATTGAGCGATTTCTGCTTTAAGATTCCTGTTCTGTCGTAACACTTGATTCAACACGAACTGAATTTGGGCTAGCTGTAGTTCTAGGGCGGATCTGCCACTGTCCTAATATTGAGGCTTAGTGGGCAGGGAGACCCTATCTGCCCAGCTCACCTGTTGTTGTTGGTCTGGCTGCGGGCCTGGTCCCGGCTGCTGTTGTTGGTGGTTCTGCCGTGGCAGTGGTGGCGGCAGTCGCTTTTCCGAAGTTTGTCGGACTCTTGGGGTCGACCTAGATCTTGACCGGGAACGGCCTGCTCTGGGTCGGGAGCGGGAGCGGGAGCGGTGGTTGGTGTCTATGGGCGGGAAATCACCTGGTTGAGGGAGTGATTGCTGTGCCGTGCATTGTTCCCAGAGGCGTTTCCGGATGACGTATGGCGTTTTGTATTTGGCCGTGCACCCTTTGTCCGCTGTGGGGTGGGGTCCACCGCACAGCGTGCACTTGGGGGTGCACTGATGGTCTTGATCAGGATTGTGGGTGCCTCAGCTCCTGCAGATCTTGTTGTTGGGGAATGGACAAACGTCCATGCGGTGCCCGAGACGGCCACAGTGGTAAGATATGTCGACTTGCTTTCAGTACAAGCAGCAGGGGATCAGTGCTGCGCCATATCGGACCAGGTGCGGAACACTGGGTCCGTCGAAGGCGATGACGATGGTCGTGGTGGAACCGATGCGTTTGGCGGCCAGGGCTAACGGATTGCGGGCATTTATGATGTTCGGGTCGATTTCCTGGGTGCTATCGGTGAGGGGAATACCTCAGATAACTCCCTTGGTAGTGTTGTCCGGGGCTGCCTCGTATGAGTTGACTTCGTGGTTACACTATTGACGAGAATAGATTTCATGCGCACGTACCTGTCAGCATTGCGCGGTCGGGGCGTGCTGATCACGACGATGTTTTGTTGAACGTTCGGGCAGATAGTGTCGTCTTGGCTTTCTTCCGGGCTAAGTTGTGTTGCTCGGAAAATGGCTACAGTCACTGTGGGGCTGCCAAATTTCGGGATATTTAGCGCCCCTTTAGGTCTCACAATGATCTTAATTTCGTTCTTGGGTAATTGGGGCATACGTCCGGCCTTGAGGACTTGAGATATAACGTTCTTCCTGGTTTTAGAGCGAGAGCGGGAGTCTTGCGATTGGGGCGGGTCGTCGTGAGTAGAGTTTTGGCCACGTTTCTTGTCGGGACGACGGGAACGGGTGGTGAGCCAGCCCATTTCGGCGGTCACCTCTTCTGGTGTGACGTCCTCAACCGATTACTTGAACTTACATTCTCCGATGGTTGAGTTAGGAGCCTGCACGTCGATGAGGAGCGCGCGTAGGAACGCTCCACTTGGCCGTCCACAGTACCGAGAAAATCCAGAACTGACGAGGTTCTCGGAGTTTTCAAGCTTCTTGCGCGGTGGTATAACATTATTTTCCCGGCCCGGAACGTACGCTCCGATTCTCTCGGCAGAAAACGCGCGCTCCGAATTTCGCGTCGTAAAGTACGCCTGTCTCTCGAGGTCGCCCGCCATGGGAACTGTTTACACCAAAGCATTCTCCCCAGCCGAATCTCCCTGGTGATAACGGACCACCCGCGGAGCCCTCGCCGATCCTTACACCTGGTATCGTGCTGGTATCTTGCGGTACTGCTGGTACTACGCCGGGGATTTGTGCTGGCAGCTGCCCGAGGACTCGCTCGGACAAAACAAGACCGTGAACTGTATGGCATAAAGCCGCTAGTCTGGGATCTTGCTGTATTGCTCCTACTATGCCGGGGATTCGTACTGGCAGCAGCCCGGGAATTCGCTGGGACAAAACAAGACCGCGAACTGTATAGCTTGAGGCCGCTAGCCTGGGGTCTTGCCGGACCGTATTACTGGTACTACGCTGGGGATTTGTGCTGGCAGCATCTCGGGAACTCACTGGGACGCCCAGTGCCGGGCGCGTCAGTCAGTCCTAGTCACTGGCCAGTGACTGACAATCTCACTGGTCCGTTGTCGCCCCACTGGAAACTCCAGCGTCGCCCCAGTAGGTTCTTACTGGAAGTACGGTTCCACTCCATTCACCAACCGGCGATTTGTTCTACTTGAATGGGTCTTCCCTGGGTAATTGCAGCTGTCCGTTTTGTAAAGCTTGGCGGCTGAGAATTTTGTAATAATTTTTTTTGTTTATTTCTTTACTTTTAGATACCTGCAGCCCTAACCGCGTAACAGCAGAACACACACAAAAAAAAAAATAAAACAACAGCGTTACAGTAAAAAGTATCGGACAAATGGAAACATAACAATGTCTTCATGCAGATATGTGCATTCTCTAATAATAACACACACACAAACACAAATGATAATATCACATAAAGAACCAAAGAAGTAGAGATAATTTAAAAAAAAGATAATTCTTTGCAGTGTTTACAATTTCAAAAATTAGAAATTACCCGCCAATATAAAAAAAAACATTAGTTCTTGTACAAGTCGAAGTTAAGCAAGTATTCTTTGGCTTTAAACGGATGATCAAATTTAGGGAATACATAAGGTGGAAGAGAAAGATATCAGGAGGCATTTATAACACCTTGGCTAAAATATATGTAATAAAAGAAGATGTAACGTTTTTCTTCTAGTTTCCATCTTTTCCCAACATAAGCTGTTTTTCATTCACGGGACGCTTGGACAAAGGATGTAATTTTTTTTAACAAAAACAAGCTGCCTTCTTTAATTAGGTTTGCTGCTTAGATAATTTGCTGATTGGTCCCACAAAGCACACGCATACTTTAGAACTGGCCGAACATAAACCGAATACATGATTTTAAACCTGAGACTGGGGCAGAAAAGAGAACACAACAGAAGGTAGTAAAAGAGGAGGCAACGTATCCTCTTTTACTACCTTCTGTTGTGTTCTCTTTTCTGCTCCAGTCTCAGGTTTACAATCATGTTCAACTTACACCAGCTCGCCTGCACTCTGACTATTTTTTCGATAAACCAAATACGCCGTTCCTTTTAGGTTGCCAGATGGTTGCATTAATATTTTTTTTTTTTTTTGTAGGAAGTTGGACTTTAGATTTGCCTGACTGTCGATTTGATTGAAGTGTGCTTCAGAAGAGCAAGTACTGGAAAAAAAAAGATATTGAAATATTTAATTTCACACGCCTTAGAGACTAGTTCCTGGTGAAGAAAAGATTTAGGAGAGAAACATTTCTGTCCTTGGTAAAAGCATAAATTAATTATTATTTCGTTTTACACTAAAATACACTTCTCAAAGAGTACCAATGCTCCATTTTCGCGAGGTTAGATTTCAGACACTTTGACTTCTGGTCAGACCAAATGCTTCCGTACAGTACGCCTAATTAGCCTACAACCTGACACTAAAGACAAATTGCTGCGTAATATTGTTCATAAATAATGCAAAGAGACACGGACGCAGCATTGACCCCTCGGGTACTCCCGATGTGATATTCTTGCATTTTGATCTGATGACGCTTGAAACAGCACATTGTTTTTTTTTTTTTGTTTTCTTTTTTTTTGTTATTAAGGTACTCTTGAATCTATAAAATGATTGAGCGTCGTTCCACGTGAAACGTCCCAGACTTTGCGCTCGACCACCTCCGATTTCTAAAAGAAAATTCATGGGCTTCGGCCACAATGTCCGTAGCCATACTTTAAAATAGTTTTGACGAAAAAAAAATTGTGATGACGTGAGCGCGATTTTAATTTTTGAAAACAGCGTGAAACTAGGCATCATTCAATAATTTACGAAAAATCTGCTATTTTATGAAACACCCAACAATATTTTTTTCTTAAATGTGCACGGTTGTCGGCTTATAATGTGGTTGTGTTTGTGCAGTTTTTTTTAATTTAAATATTTTTTTAAAAATACATAATTTTATTCCAAAATAATCATTTTTGTCATTTTATTAAAAAATATATAACTGCTCCATGGACCTAATATAACTTTTTACTGGTTGCCCTCTAGGTGTATGACCTATAAAAATATTTTAAACCACTCAATTAGACATCTTGCAGTAAAAAAAAAAATCCTGAATTTGCCAAAAAGCGCGTTTTGACGCATAAACAGCCGGTCATTCCACCCTGAGGTGGTTCAAGTAAAAATACAAAATATGGTGGCTTTGGAAGAACAATTTATTGTCTTTTGATTCAGAAAGTTTAATCAGAGTAATTTTTGTTTAAAGCGAGAAAACAATTTTTGAAGTTGAACTCTCGCACCACTACCCGGCGTCGCTTCTTAACGCCTCTTTGCCGCACAGCACGCCACCTGCGACGATAGCCGACGCGATTAGGGCCAAAGAAACATCGAAGTTTGCTGCCCGCTTCCCCTCGTCCCTCTTTTCTGGCTGTAAGGGAAGAAACGGCGGGTATCGTGTACTAATCGGGGGTGCCCTCAGCGCGTCGTCATAGCAGGCCCGTTGTGCTCATTGTACCCGAGGGCGGCTCCTCATACTCCTAAACGCGATGCCTAATCGACGGTCGGCATCAGCTGACGTGGACTTCTTCATGCCGTGCCAAAGGTCCCACGGCGACCTCCGATTCCTAAAATAAAATCAATGGTTCTTCATCATAATGTTTGTGGTGCTTCTCTAAAATATTTTTGACGAGAAACAAATTTCATAGGGTGATGGCGGTTTGAACTCGTAAAAAAGGAGTGAAACTATGAGTCATTTATTAATTGATGAAAATTAAGATATTTTTATAGAACAGTGGACTATTTTTTCCTAAAAACCACATGGTATTTTGATTGTTGTGTAATGAGGATCATGAATATTCGCTAGAAGCAATTTAAAAAAAAAAAGTAATATATGAGAATTTTAGCCTTTTTGATAGTTTGGTTACAAACTATCTCGTTGCTGCAGGTGATTAAAAATTCTTATTGGAAACCCTGTAAATATACTGCACAAAAAAAGTTTCGGGCCGTACAACTAAATATCTTGCAGAAAAAACAACTTAATTTGTGCAAACTTTCGTGCTGCCGTTTAAAGAGCCGTCAATTCTGCCTTGAGGTGGTCGAAAGAAAAATGCGAAACATGGTGACTTTTACAGAAGAGTTTATTGCCTTTTGTTCTTGAAAGTTTAATTAAAATAATTTTGTTCTAAATACACAAAAAATAAAAAAATAAAAAAAACATTTTGAAGTTGAGCTTTTACGTCGCAACCGGGTTTTGTTTCTTGTGCTTCTTCTCTGCACAACACGGCACCGTCGAGCCCGGCGAAGCGTGCGACTGTGTAACGGTGGGCCCACGCAGGTGGGGAGCAGGACCTTGAGCTGTCGGGTACATCTCGGTGAAAAGGGGCTGTTTTTCACTCTTGTTGCTTTAAGGCTTTTCCCATTTCAACCGTTTTACGCGGCGATGTCCTCCTGTGATCTTCCAGTGTCTTGATGTCAGGAGATGCTTAGCGCTGCCGGTTCAGAGCAACCATTACTAAGCTAGCTCTTTCCTACATACAGAACCCGATCACTCTCTCTTGTTAACGTCAGGACAGATGTAAACAGCAGCACAAAAGACCGTGAACGGGCAATCTCGAACGACGAGGTGATGTGGTGTTGACGAATGCGCGCCGTTGAAGGCTCACGCGTCGTTTCTGTTCAAATCGGTTTTGAAATGACAAATTCTTGCGTTGCTGAATAGGACGTAAGTCCAGCACGTAGCGTAGATGGTGACGCAGGCTTAAAGTGATGGTAACTTCTTGTCCCTTTGACGGGGACCGCTGAGCTAAATCTTGGAGTGAGTTGAGCTCGTTTTTCTTCAACGATTTCTTTCGGCACCCAAAGTATTGTTATGCCCCCGATGTTATTTTTGGCCCAGGTAAACAGCTGCTGGGGGGTCATTATTTGGTTCTCGAAGGGACTTCGAAGACTGGCCCTTGCTGCCAGACGCTTCACTGTACCCCCGACTCCGTCACAAGCACTCTTCCCGTGGGACGTTGCGAAAAAATTCCATTCAGCGGAAATGCCGAAATCATTTTCGTGCTGACAGAGGTTTGCAAAGTTTTCTTTATTCTTGTACTGAGGGGACGCATCATCTGAAAAGTAGTGAATTTTTCTAATTTGCGGAAAGTCTCGCTTCAATATCTTAATTACTTCACTCTGAAATACAGAAACAGCCACCGTGTCGTGTTCTAGGCAGTCAGAAATTAAACTGAATGATTTTATAGAAATCTCTTGGGTGGTGGCTTCTTGTTTGAGAAAGTAAATAACAACGAAGTGGACTGATGCCTGAGTATTCACCCAGTGATAGGATTGCGGGGCGTCCTGCACGATGAAACTATAATTTTTAGCGAAGTCCATGAGTACTATTGCCTCGTGTTTGCCTATGTTTGCTTTGCGCTCCCGCAAGTATCGTGCCTGTTGTTTGCTCACAAAGTGGTGAGCCTTCAGTGCCTTCAGCATATCTAAAAATTTTTCGTGGAACTCGTCTGGTGTCAGAACAATGGTTTCCAGTTGGGAACGCACCCCGCTGACCCACTGTTGCATATGGACGCAATCCGTTTCTTCCGGGTCAAGAAGTGGAGTGCTGCGGAGCAAAGTATCAGCAAAATTGGTACTTGGGCATTTGGCACACCTGTCAAGCATGCACTATTCATTGTGTAGATCACATACTGTAGTGGATAGAAGTTCTTCGGTGCTTCCGTCTAATCCTGTAGCGTGAAGCATGAGCTTAAAATTTTGGTGTTGCATGCACACGCAAACTGTGTGAGTGCCGCTCCCCCCTGCTAGGACACAATGTGAAGGCCGCAGACTTGCGAATGTTGAAAAACTGCACCTGAAATCGCAGCTTTTTTCCATTCCTCGTGCATTTCTTTCAAGTTGAGCAACAACAGACGCTTTTGGCGACCACGTAGCACGTCCTTTTTTCCCGGTAAGCAGTACGAGACAGCGTCGTCCTGATAGAACTCCATGATGGAGGCCTTTACTTCTTCGATGACCGGGCGGCCTCTTCTTTTTGGCACGGTGCTCAATATTCCTGATTCTGACCTGACCTTTACGGCTTGACGCGCTTGTCGTTCCGAGGCTCCAAAGAAGTTCATAATCTTTTCGCGAGACCAGGAGGGTGGGGCCAATGTTAGAAGTTGTAATTTTTTCTCTCTATTTTTCTCCAGGTCAAACTTGTTTTCTACATCTTGCATGAGTGACACGTAGTCACTCAAGACAAAATCTTCATCCTGGTTCGGCTGAGAAGTTCGTTTCTGCTGTACACCCAGAGATGAAAATTCTTCTTTCCGCGGAGATTTTAAATTGTCTAACCTTCTTTTGGGCGTATGTCTCGCGGCTTATTCGCCCTCGCTTTCGTTGGAGAGGGCTCTCTCCAACGGCTGCGAGGGCCTCGTTCACGCTCTCAAGTGCTACCTCGGGGTCATCATGCTCAGAAGGGGCATCACGAGCCAGAGGTGGTGCTGGTGCTTGAAAAGTAGGTCTCTTCTTCAATTCAAAACAATTTCGCCGGCATGCTTGACAAAGTCGGTTTCTAGGAATAAGGTTTAAATTGGGGTGCGCATCTGCCAAGGCTATTGTAATTACAGCTGATCCACGGCGGTTTTTGACGTGTTCATAGAAAGGGTTAGAACACCACTTGGATGCAATCAGTGATGTGTACTTTTTAAGGTATACTTGATAATGATGTGAACACACTGTACGGAGGTCACCTTGTGGGCGCCCGGAACGGAGCGAAAGGAGCCGCCGATCCGTGTGCGTCAGGTCTTGAGCGTTGATGAGGGACCGCGTCTTGGTCTGTGTGGTCACATGGCAACCCCTTGCACCCAGGGAGCACGGAGGAAGTCCGGCTTCTGCACTGAAAAAGAAATTTAAATGCAACATGACTGCTCCTTCATTCATGTGAGCCATATCTGCGTGCTGCGCATAAATGACATGTCGGGCACATATGCGCCTTACGTGCAGAAGCTAGCCTTGCACGCAAAACGCCATTCGGCTTTGAACTTTTATACCGCTAATTGGTTTGTGACAGGTATAAGGTGAACCATGTGTATTTAATACAAGCCAGCGCGTCCTTCCCTAAAGCTTGGGCTTATACATGTCTAACGTAACACATACTACATGTACGACAAACGGCCAGCTTTAAAAAAATAGCTAGTCCATCTGGTTTGAAAAAGAATTGAGCGGCCGCAACTATACAGATACTGTGACAGGGTAGGCACGAGTAAACACGAAACAACTATCATTGTATTGTGAGGGCCGGTGGTAGGCCCAGGAAGAAAGAACAAGTTTAAAGATTAAGATAACTGTTTATTACGGGAGAAGGCAGGTATGTCTGAGTCAGTGGGACGGGCGGAAGCAACTGGAAGAGAAGTACACGGGCTTGGAGAATCTTGAGGCGAAGAGGCGATGGCTTCGGGGCAGGGGCGAGGGCGAGGTTGGTTTATGAGGTGAGGGGTAAGGTTACAGCTGCGGCGAAGAAGTCGGCTGCCGGGGCTTGCGAGCAGAGTCGACTTGGCTGGTGTTTACATTTGGGCGATGGGTATAACTAAGGGCGAGAAGAATGGACGGTGGTTTGAACGGCGAGGGCTCGTTGGCTCTAGAGAACTCGAAATTCCGGGGAGCAATTTGGAAGGAAAGAACGGAGCGGGGGCGGCAGAGGGGATGGAAGAATAACAGATGGCTACGGTTAACATATGCTCACAGTATTGTAGAAAATAAAGCCGGCTTTCCTACGTACCCTGATCAGCATCCACAGGAACCGTAGATTGACTTCTTTCTCCAGAGGGACCAGCTTGATCCAGGGCAGAGTGCGTGTTCGGCGGGGTCGGCGGAATGTGGGGCGCGGTGACTCTACGGTGGGTGTTTCGCAGCTTGATGAATGGTCTTGTAACTTGTTGATGTCCGGGCAAGGCTCGAGTGTGGGGAGTTCGGGCTCCTGTTGTGTCGGGTCAGGGAGGGGGGTTGGCGATGGCGCTGGTACATCACCGACACGGGGGTCTGTGAGAGTTGGATCTACGTATGGTGGCGAATATTTCTTCACCTGTGAGCGGTGAACCGTGCGTTCGGTGGCGGAATTTGCGTTACCGAAGGCGGGCAGTTGTCGAACGCAGAATGTCACAGGCGTGGGCTTCCCAACGATTTCGTAGAGGCCCTTAAACCGGGGGGACAGCTTTTCCATTCCGTCGGGCACGGGTTGCTGGCGGCGAATCCATACGATGTCTCCGGGCTCAAAGTCTCTACCATTCCTGTGAGAACGATCGTAGAAAGCTTTACGTGAAAGTTGGGCGTCTTCACTCCGCTGAAGTGCGTCTGTTCGGTCGGCGCATAGTCTGAGCAAGCGCTCGTGCATGGTTTCCGTGTTTTGGGGCTGATGCTTTTGATGAGGCATTTTCGGGACGTAGCCGTGGAGCAACGCGAAGGGTGAAAATTGTGAAGATGCGTTGTAGGTTGTGTTGACGGCGAAGGCTGCCTCCTCAAGGCGTGTATCCCAAGTCTGCGGATCCGACTTGCAGAGCTTCCGAAGTACGGCCATGAGCGTGCCGTTGCTACGCTCAATTAAGCCGTTACTGGCTGCGCGGTAAGCCACGGAATGGTGAATGGTGATGCCGTGGTGTCGCATGAAGCGTAGAAACTCGTGCGACTCGAACACGCGTCCGTGGTCTGTGAGGCAGTGGTCGGGCGCTCCGTAGCGGTAGAACACCTGCCGGAGGTGAGCAATGACCTCCTTTGTAGATGTCGAAGTGACTGCTGCTGGAACCACAAATCGTGATGCAAAGTCGATTAGGTTGAGCAGGTATCGATGGCTACCGGTATCTGGCATGGTGACATGGTCCATTGCGATAATCTTGAACGGGGTCTCGGTGGTTGGCATGATGGCCATCTTCCCCACCGATTTCGTTGTGGGTCGATTGCACGCCTGGCAGGTCTGGCACGCATTTACGCATTTGGCTGTCGTGCTCGGCATTCGGGGCCACCAATAGCGCTCAGCGAGTTTGGCCAGTGTTCTGGTGTAATCCATGTGGCCGCTGCTGTCGTGCATCAGCTCGAGTGCTTGGTGTCACATTTTGCGGGAAGTACGATGACTGACATCTGGGGTGACGTGCTGTAGTAGAGTACTTTGTCAATCACGAAAAAGTCTGGTAGAGAGGCTGGGTCGTCTCTAAGTCTTTGCAGTATGTCGTGGCATTCGGCGTCTTCCTGTTGAAGCTGGGCCAGGTGGTCAGACGTTTGGACAGTGGCGCAGGCGAGGCGAGACAACATGTCGGCAACAACGTTCTGTTTTCCCGGACGGTGATGGACCGTGAAGTCAAATTCCAGCAAGTCCATCAACATGTGCGTGAATCTTCGGGATGGTTTCATGGACGTAGCCAGGCACGTGACGGTCCAATTGTCTGTGATAAGTGAGAACTTGATGGAGAGAAGGTATGGGCGGAACTTTTGCGTGAGCGCCCAGTGAACAGCAATGCATTCCCAGACGTTGCTGTGGAGCTTCTGTTCTGCCGGGGTCAACGACCGACTGGCGTATTCGATTACAGCTTCCTTGCCGTCTTGTTGCTGAGACAGTACAGCGCCGATTGCAGTGCCGGAGGCGTCAGTGGCGACAGTCGTAGGGGCACTGGGATTAAAATGACCCAGCATAGGCGCCGACGTCAAGGCAGTTTTTAGGGCTTGAAAGGCAGTGTCGCACTCTGGTGTCCACTCGAAGTTGCCCGTGCGAATGATGTTGTGAAGCGGAGCAGCGATGTGCGAGAACCCGGAGATGAAGCGTCGGTAGAAGTTGGCAGCTTGAACCCATGAGAGCAGGGACTTCGCGTTTCAGGGAGTCGGGATTTTCAGAAGATCGTCCACCTTCTCTGGGTTCGGCAGTTTTCCAGACTTGGAGAGAATGAAACCCAGAAACTTGATGGATTCCATTCTAAAATGGCATTTTTCTGCCGACAGCTTGAGACCGCTGCGTTGGAGAAGCGTCAAGACTTCGTCAAGAAGGTCAAGAAACTCGGTGATGTTAGTGGCGAAGAGCAGCACATCGTCGAGGTAGACGCGAACACCGCATTTGAGGTGGCGTGGTCGGAGTTCTTGGAAGACGGTGTTAATGGCTTTCTGGAATGTGGCGGGCGCATTTTTGAGGCCGAAGGGCATGCGTGTCCACTTGTAGATGCCCTGATGAGTGATGAAGGCGGTTTTGTCTTGATCCTAAGGTCTTAATAGAATTTGCCAATAGGCAAAATTCAGGTCTAGCGATGCGAAAAGGCTACAACCACCGATGTCCTCCATGATGTCGTCGGCGCGGGGAAGGGGTTGTGCGACGTTTACAGTCATTTTGTTCAACGGAATATAGTTGACGCAAAGGCGCTTTTCGGTCTGTTGGCTGACCACAACAACTGGAAAAGCCCAGGGTCCAGACGACGGGAGGATAATTTCCTTCTGCAAAAGGTCTTCTGTTTGACGTTCTAGAAATCGGCGATCGTCAAAGGAGTACCTGTATGGCTGGCGGCTGTATGGGGTGGCTCCAGGGACCAAGTCGATGCTGTGTTCCGTCCCCATGTAAAGGCCGAGGTCTTGCTCGTCTGTGGCGAAGAGGCACGTGGCTTTTCAAGATGGCTTGAATTTTGTTTCGGTCAGTTTCGTCGGGGCTGGGCCCAATCAATGGGACAAACGACGAGGGCAGAGCTGACGAGGGCGTGGCAGAGGCAGGCGTAGGTTTCTCATGTGGCTCCACGAGCTGGCGGGTGGCGGTGGCGCAAAGGGTCGCGACGTGCGAAGCTTGACTGGGCGCGCTGAGTGGCGGGGGCGTGGTGGCGAGAACTTCCAGCGTTGTCCAGAGAGGCTTTAGGTCCCCTGGGATAGGTTCCAATTGGAGCCCTGTTGGCGTTGCTGAAGCAGCGTGCCACCTTCGAATGGCAGTCTCCTGCAGGAGCACGGCGTTCGCCATCCGAGGCAGGGTCTTCTCAACACATGGCACGACGAGTTTTCGGTGCGGCTGGTGAATTTCGGG
Organism: Ixodes scapularis; assembly: GCF_016920785.2. Lineage (NCBI taxonomy): Eukaryota > Metazoa > Arthropoda > Arachnida > Ixodida > Ixodidae > Ixodes > Ixodes scapularis. The sequence goes on along the minus strand of NW_024609951.1, from coordinate 288,552 downwards.
GAGTCTTGGTGGCTTGACGTGAAGCTCGGCGCGAGCAGCGCAAAGCCAGTCGTCTCCGAGAATCAATGGGAGGGCGTTGTTTTCAAGCACGGTGGCCTCGACAACTCCAGATATGTCGTCGACGGAGATGCGAAGACAAGCAGATCCAATGGGCGTGATCGTACCACCTCCGACGACGACAAGGGGAGCCGCTGTCCACGGGAGGAGCTGTAAGCCGCTGACATGCTTCGCGGATATGAGGGTGATGCTCGATCCGCTATCGGGAAATGCATCAAGATGTCTTATACCACGGACGTCGGCGGTGACCATGGCACACGCAATTCTTGAACCACTTAGTTCAAAGTCTCCAGACTTGCACGTGAATGTTCTGTCGGAGCGAGGCGATGGAGCCGGCGGCGGCGGTGGCTGTCGGGATTGTTGGAATTCGGGACACTTGGCAGAAAGATGCCCCTTGTTCCGGCAACTAAAACACACTGCGTCACGTATGTCCTGGCCAGATCGATAGGCGGGAGCGTTGTATCGCTGGGCAATCACGTCACAACGCGCTTCGCGTTCAGCAGGCGGAAGGTGTGAAATTCTGCGTGGGAAGCGGTCGGACGACGACGGTTGGAAGTCGCGAGGCGATTAAGTGCCGTTTGAAGTTCCGGGCATTTGTGCGGGAGGTGGTCGTGAGTCGGAATTGCGATTTCCGTCGCGTGTGAACGGGTCACACGTCAACACTTGGAGGGCAGTGGGCAGCAATAGCATTGGTGACTTGCCTGTCTGCGATGCCCTGGATGATATATTCGATCCGCTGTTGGTCAGTGAGCAGCACGGGCATCGGGCGAGAAGTCGCAATTTGGCGAAGGTGTATTGATGAAGCGTCTCAGTTGGAGTTTGGAGGCGCTCCATGACACGTCGTTGCCACTCGATGAGGTTGAGTTGGTCACTGAACTGCTGGAGGAGGGCTGCCTTCCAGACAGTCCATGAGGCATGGGCGTGGCCGGCTGCGAGATGCCAGTTCTTTGCGGTACCTCAAAGCTTACTGATGGCGATCGCACGAAGGGTCGAATCGGTCCAGGCGGCGAGCTGTTTCGTCTACTCCAGTTCTTCCAGCCAGAGCTTGGTGGAGGTAGTTTTCGAGTCCTCAAATGTTGAAATGGAGGAGCTCAGATCTGGAAGTCTCGCAACCTGTACTGGACGGCTGCGCATCTCGGCCAACAGCTGGGTGTTTTGCTGCAGGCACAATGCCAGGATTTGCATTACGTCGGGCGAGGACACGGGTGTGACAGTAGGCTGTGCCGTGTCGCCATTCTCGGTGCCGGGAGGCAACACTTGAGGCGCGGGGATTTGGGGCTGAGGCGCTTGTTGCTTTTGGTCTTGAAGAAAAGAAGACAGGCGGGCGACCAGGTCATCTTTGGATCCCGAGGAATCCAGTCCTCTGGCATCCAGTTCCGCGCGGAGGAAATTGGCGGTGAAGGCGTGAAGGGCGACTGGAACTGCTTGGTCCCACTGGATCATAGCGAGGGCGTAGGCAATGGCGGGTAAGATGGCGAAGTAGGCTTACCGAAGGTCTAGAAGTATTCCATTGTACAGGAGGCGAAGGCGATGAATATTGAAAATTGAGGTTCGAAGGGTCGACTGCGCCAGATGTGAGGGCCGGTGGTAGGCCCCAGGAAGAAAGAACAAGTTTAAAGATTACGATAACTGTTTATTACGGGAGAAGGAAGGTATGTCTGAGTCAGTGGGACGGGTGGAAGCAACTGGAAGAGAAGTACACGGGCTTGTAGAATCTTGAGGCGAAGAGGCGATGGCTTCGGGGCAGAGGCGAGGGCGAGGCTGGTTTATGAGGTGAGGGGTAACGTTACAGCTGCGGCGAAGAAGTCGGCTGCCGGGGCTTGCGAGCAGAGTCGACTTGGCTGGTGTTTACATTTGGGCGATGGGTAGAACTAAGGGCGAGAAGAATGGACGGTGGTTTGAACGGCGAGGACTCGTTGGCTCTAGAGAACTCGGGTTGCGGGGAGCAATTTGGAAGGAAAGAACGGAGCGGGGGCGGCAGAGGGGATGGAAGAATAACAGATGGCTACGGTTAACATATGCTCACAGTATTGTAGAAAATAAAGCCGGCTTTCCTACGTACCCTGATCAGCATCCACAGGAACCGTAGATTGACTTCTTTCTCCAGAGGGACCAGCTTGATCCATCGTTACACCACCGTACAACGTACTTGACGAAAAATGAAGTTCTTTCTTCGACAGATTTCCGATCTCAAATGGTCGTTCAAAAGCCAACTTCTCGCTTGTCAGCCCTTCCTTAGCTTACTAGCGCAGAAGCGGGCTCTTCAAAAGGCAAGGAATGAGACTCGATACCCAGTGTCAATAGTGCGCACACGTGCCTTTGTTTATTCAATATTTCCGATGGGTCATGTAAAGATTCCCGCACTGACAATATGGACCGAAAATAATGCTAGAAGCGAACTCTTGGCTTGTGACGATGCTTCAAGCGTCCGAGTTAACATACTGAATCAGCGCGTTTCAGACTTTGATCACGCGCCTGTAGCCTTCACTGCGCTCCAACTAAGCGCGAACCGGATCATAGTTCCGCTTTTCACCGCAGAGTGCGTGACGGCTAGATTTCGCAGCGATATTATCGCGTTTCAGACGTCCAAGTCAGCTGATGCCGCCCGTCGATTAGGCATAGGGTTTCGGAGTGTGAGGAGCCGCCTTCGGGTACAAAGGGCAAAGCCGGCCTGCTATGGCGACGCACTGGCGGCACCCCCGATTAGTACACAATACCCGCCGTTTCTTCCCTTACAGCCAGAAAAGAGGTACGAGGGGAACCGGGCAGCAAACTCCGTTGTTTCTTTGGACCTAATCGCGTCGGCTATCGTCGCAGGTGGCGAGCTGTGCGGCGAAGAGGCGTTAAGAAGCGACGCCGGGTAGTGGTGCGAGAGTTCAACTTCAAAAATTGTTTTCTCGCTTTAAGCAAAAATTACTCTGATTAAACTTTCAGAATCAAAAGACGATCAATCGTTCTTCCAAACCCACCATATTTTGTATTTTTACTTGGACCACCTCAGGGCGGAATGAACGGCTCTTTATGTGTCAAAACGCACTTTTTAGCAAATTCAGGATTTTTTTTTACTGCAAGATGTTTAATTGAGTGGTTTAAAATATTTTTTATAGGTTATATACCTAAAGGGCAGCCAGTAAAATGTTATTTTGGGTCCCGGGAGCAATTATATATTTTTTAATAAAATGACAAATATGTTTATTTTTGAATAAAATTATGTATTTGTAAAAAATATTTGAATTAAACAAAACTGCACAAACTAAACCAAATTATAAGCCGACAACCGTGCAAATTGAAGAAAAAAATAGTGTTGGGTGTTTCATAAAAAAGCTGATTTTTCGTAAATTATTGTGTGATGCCTAGTTTCACGCTGTTTTGAAAAACTAAAATCGCGATCACGTCATCAAAAAATTTTTTTCGTCAAAACTGTTTTAGGGTATGGTTACTGACATTGTGGCCGAAGCCCATGAATTTTTTTTTTAGAAATCGGAGGTGGTCGAGCGGAACGTCTGGGACGTTTCACATGGAATGACCCTTGAGCTCTCAAGTGGCGACGTGAGCGATCGAAAGCGTCGCTGTGGTCGGCCTGCCATGATTGACCGAATGCTGACAATGACGTCAGCAAAGGATTTCTCATCGACGGAAATAAGAGGAATGTAAGAACTTCAATTTTGACGGCGTTGGCAGTGTTGCTTTGAGAGCGCTATGATTTCAGGCTTCCACCATGCCCATTACAAACACCATCGAACTTGTTGTTCACAAGGTAATGACGTCACGAAAGGTAACCGAACGAGGGCACCACCGAAACGTCTCGCCGCTAAGAGCAAAAGCTATTAGTTTTCTGATTATTTTGAGCAGGCATACTGAATTAAACGTTTTTTTTATATCAAGGAATAGGCAGTAAACTTACTCTCTGTCTTAACACTGCGGGCTAAACTAGTTGATACTTATGCATGGTGGTAAATATGCCAAAGAACACAGAGAGATAAGGAAGTACACAGGGTGAGGCGTAACTTGAATCTGAACTTTACTGAAGGGAACTTATAAAACTAAGAATAAAACTGCACATGCGCAAAAATGATGGGCGTTCATTGGCCGCCTGGAAAGCCTGTCGACACTGTTGAGTGAGTGTAACTTGACCGATAAAAGCCTTCTTCTTATCGGATAGGGCAGCGAAAGGAGCACTGATTCACACATTCGTGTCGTGGGCCATTGCCACAAATGCCTCATATATCTCACGTTCCAATTTTGTTTTTAATGTTCCCGCATTCTTGGCACTATTGATGTTTGCCAGGTACTCACACATATCACAGTGTACAGCCGAGTGGCGGGACGGGGATTGCCTGGTGGCGGCGGAGTGTTCTTTCATTCCATCATTAATGCACCTCCCAGTCTGGCCCACATAAACCCTAACCGAAGAGAGGGGGACCTCGTAGGCAACTCTAAAGGCACATTGCCGAAACTGGTGGCATGACGCTCCCCGCATACCCCCTCCGGATCAACCGGCACTCCCGCATTGCTTTGTTCTTTTTTTGTTTTTTTCTGGCATAGCTATGAAAGTACGTTTGGGGCGGAAAAAAGCTACAAAAATGCGAAACTTGACTGGCAACAAAAAGAATAAAACAAACTCCGTACAAGGGACAACGAACATTTCTTTCAAATGGCCACGGCATGAATGAGCCAAAAAGGACTCGCCGCAATTCAGAACGGCCAAGAAAAGAATGAGAGAAAGGGTGTGAATGAGGCATGCGCGTGCCTATTCAGCAAACAACGGCAGCGCGGCGGATGTAACCGGAGACGCCGGGAGGGACGGCCCAGGCCACTGGTAACGGGGACGTACGGGCCGCCTGGAAGCAACAGACGGGGCGCGGCCAGACAGAAAACGAGATAAAAGAAAGTGTAAAGAGTTGTGAAGTAGGGAATAATATAAAATGTGAAGTAAAGTGAGCAGAAAAAGTGTTCATATGGTGGGGGCGGTTATAATTAGGGTGTGCATTTTCCGTTTTTAACCGAAAAACACCGATAAACATCCGTCGGTGACGAAAATATAAAATCGGTTAAAACCGAAAAACACCGGTGGTTGGATATTATCGCCCTGGTTGGAACAGAAAAACACCGGTCGTTGCTAGTTTCCGACCTAGCCAAACCCTTTCCCCGTAGAGGTTCGTCAAACGTGTTATCTTGTGAATCCTGCATTCTCCCAGTGTTTATACATGGCTTGCCGGTGGCGTCAGTCCGCCCTCCTTTCTGGGGGTCAAAAGCGTCTAGTGAACGCAGTGGAAGCTAAGCTCTCATACGCCTTTCCCCTATTGTGTCTCCCATGGCCCCTTTTGTGGAAAAATTAACGCAGTGGAGGGTAGGCTCTCACGTGCCTTTTCCTCATTGTGTCTGGCCGAGTGATGTCGGCGCAAGCCATGCATTCAGAGGTTGCTGTGGTTCCTGGAAGACACTGCCAACGTCCGTGTCGTACTGGAGCGTGCGTTTGCATAATTGCGGGTTGCGAACCGCAAAGAACGTGCTGCCATAAGGGCAGCACGTTCCTTGCGTGTAGATGCAAGCATGAAATTATGCTTGCATCTACTATAATAACCAAGTGTGAGAAATAGTTGCTTCCTAGAGAAGAGTGTTTGAACTATGTGAATAAAATTGGAAATCTTTGTCTGTGATCAATCGCTTTTTTTTCACCGATAATCACCGATTTTAGCCTCGTCGTGAGACGTTCCACCGAAATACACCGGTGTTTTGAAAATAAATAAACACCGAAAAACATACGCCGATTTTTCTCACAAATAAACACCGGAAAGTACACACCCTAGTTATAATCTACACTAATTCCGGGTTCAAGTAGGTTATCTTTTTTTTGGAGAGAAAAAGGGAAGATGCGGAAACATTGTTCTCAACAGCGTTCATGGTGAATGACTCGATTATTTCTCTACCGAATCTGTTATGATGCCCTCCAAAAAACATTTGTGTTCCTGAAACAGGGAACACAGGCAGTGCATGTGCGGGCATGAACGACTATAGGGTGAAAGGAATCAGCTGACGAAAAGGAAACCTCTAAATTATGCTCTCTGGGTCTGTGGTTAATGCATCTTCGTGTCTGCCCAATATACTGTCACATAAGAATGGGGCCTTTTTAAACTTCGTTCGATTAGTCCAAATAAAGATTTATTAAACAACTGACATAACGTTAAATAATAAAATACAGACATCAGAAATTAGACTTTGGGGGGAAATAGTTCTAACCTAAGGAAACTTTCCCTGCCGTCCTCCTTGACCACACAAACCCTCAGCGGGGGGCCCGACCACAGTCAAACTCGACAATCAAGGTTCCACACAAAGGCGGGCGAGCCGAACTCCTCCACAGCCGTAAGGGGTACCAAGTTTGCGAGCTAGCGGGCTGACAGCCCCACAGACGAAGGGGGGTCGGACGTGCAGGTGGCTTTTCCAGAGGCACGGAGATGTCCAGGACTTGGTATCCGGGAGCCATGACTCCTGGGTGGCCGCTTATATTGGGTTCAGCAGCAGCATTCTGGGGTCCTCGAGTCCACCAATACGAAAGTTTTGGAAGAACCAATCAAGGGGGTTTTCTGAGCACCAATCAAAAGGCTCGGAGCACACAGCAAATACGAACATTCCACAAAAAAAAAAAAGTGCATATACGAGACAGAACACATTCCAAACGAAGCCCACCAAGAGCAGCCATAAACAATAGAAAGCACATTCGTAGACACAGAAGCTATACATACGCAGAGCAAAACCACCTCCGAAGTAGAGATCCCAAATGCAAACATACACAAGACAATGCATTTCCAACGCTGGGTTCTGTAAACTAAGTGTAGCGTTACAGCGTTCACGTTCGCCCCCCCCCCCCTCCCACCCATTTGGGGCCCCCCGACTCCGGTGGAATCCAACCGCCGCCCCGTGTGGACGGAAAGAACTTTCGGAGAAGGCAAAAGCATAAAGTGAAGGTAGACAAAGTACTCGCGCGAGCAAAACTTCGCGACAATACTGTCTCCCGCAAGACAAAGGAATGGATCAAACTTTTTCATCCTCGCACGGGACGAACTTCTCAACGTGCACCCCCGCAGTCATGCACACACATTTTGGAAACAAGTTTTCATTTTCAGCATCTTAGGCTTGTCAACGTGGGGTATCCGGTGGACCTTTTGCGGAACTCCTTGAAGAAGTTCATTCTTGGCGTTAATCATCCTTGTGTAGCAACCAAGAACAGAGGGCCGGAACGATTTGCCGTCATCCCATACACGCACAATTCATCGCACCGTTTGACAGCTCTTGCATCCCGATTCAACACAAATGTTGCTTTTTTTTGTAAAATGCCGCTTAAGGGGAGACACTGCTCTTTAAAGCAAAAATATGCTAAGAAAACACATTTTTGGAATTCTGTTTCTTGAAGATTGGCAGGCACTTATCATGTTGTCTTACAGGATTTTCTTTAAATAAATCTCTCTCATCTTGAAATATTCCCTTGGAAACGAAGTAAAACGAGTCTGAGGATGTTTTTTTATATTATTTCTGAGTGAACTATTTACAGCCTTTACTATTTTATGGAAGCCATATCTCCACTTTCGCATGTCTAATCTTCATATTTTTTTCTTTCTCTGGTAGGTGTATGTGTGACATGTGCATGTAAATAGGGTATCGGGCTTTTTTATGTGCCTTTTAGGCATCCTGCAACAAATCATATTGGAACTGAAAAGTTCAAAAATGTCCAAAAAAGCTTACAAAGCATCCTAGAGCTTTCATTTATACTTTATTGGATTCCACATACCTTTTAGTTCACTGATATATGTTTATTTTTTATTTTAGTAATTCAATTTGCCTTAATCCTTTCTATATTCTTTGCAAATTAAATTTTCAATATTAACAAAACTAATTAGGTTATATTAAAACCAATTACATCCTTGTCGTCAGATTGTAATAGGAAATAAGCTATGTAAATTTCATTTGAATTGAATCACAAATTATATAAAAAAGCGCTAGAAGCAGTGTTGCCCCTTAAGCAGCTCTGTCTACGAGTCAACAATCAGGAAAAACCGCGGGGGTGCAATGTTAAGCACGCTGAGAAGTTCGTCCCGTGCGAGGAGGAAAAAGTTTATTCCATTCCTTTGTCTTGCAAGAGGCAGTATATTGGGCAGACAGGAAGATGCATTAACCACAGATTCCGAGAGCATAATTTAGAGGTTTCCTTTTCGTCAGCTGATTCCTTTCACCCTATAGTTCTTCATGCCCGCACATGCACTCACTCTGTTCCCTGTTTCAGGAACACAAATGTTCTTGGAGGGCATCATAACAGATTCGGTAGAAAAATAATCGAGTCATTCACCATGAACACTGTTGAGAACAATGTTTCCGCACCTTCCATTTTTCTCTCCAAAGAGGAGATACCCTACTTGAACCCGGAATTAGCGTAGATTATAACCGCCCCCACCATATGAACACTTTTTCTGCTCACTTTACTTCACATTTTATATTACTCCCTACTTCACAACTCTTTACACTTTCTTTTATCTCGTTTTCTGTCTGGCCGCGCCCAGTCTGTTGCTTGCAGGCGGCCCGTGCGTCCCCGTTACCAGTGGCCTGCGCCGTCCCTCCCGGCGTCTCCGGTTGCATCCGCCGCGCTGCCGTTGTTTGCTCAATAGGCACGCACATGCCTCATTCACACCCTTTCTCCCATTTTGTTTTCTTGGCCGTTCTGAATTGCGGGTGTCCTTTTGGGCTCATTCATGTTGTTGCCAATTGAAAGAAAGGTTCTTTGTCCCTTGTCCGGAGCTTGTTTTATTCTTTCTGTTACCAGTCATTGTTACGAAAACACTCTTCAGTTAATGCGAAACTTATTCGCCGCCTATTTGAAGAAAAAAACCTCAAGCAGTTCAGAAAACATATTGTATTCTTTAACCTTTAAATAATGTCTGTTTAAAACAGGAAAATATTGAGCGTACGTAAAAATCTTGAACCTGTAATTTTTTACCAACAACCTTTCCATTGCCTTATGACACGGAACAAGAAATATATCAGATGGTACCGGCGCCACCCTCGACTCAATGCACTTGCCTCTCTTTTGCACAAACAACTTCCCCTCAAAAGAAGCCCAGTTGTTCTTGAGGTAGTGAGTTAGCAACTCTGAAAAGCCTTTAGCAGTTATTGCAGTGGAACTACTGAATGGCACCTCCCTGTTCTCTTCGATGCATGTTTTATAGCCATTAGATATTGGTCATGTGGCACAGAATAAAATGAATCCTCCCCATCTATCGTAAATCCTTCGACCTCCATCAAGTCTTCACTGTGCAGAAACTCAAGTATTTATACAAAGTTTCTTAGCAGAAAAATATCCCGCAAAATGTCTATGGCTCTAGCCACATCTTGACGAAATTCAAGTGGGTTCCACAATCATACCCTTGCCTAAAACAGTCCGGGGCGTAGGATAACGATTTACGAATGTTCAGAAAATGCAAGCAGTTTTATGAATGGTAAACGTTGGCCATTTTCCAGACCTTAGTCAGAGAGCTAGTTCACAGTGAATGTTGAAACATATCTCAGAGATAAGCAGCTATCATGCTTGACTATCGTTTCAACACCCTGGGCGAATATCATGAGGTCTAATTTTTAGATGACTCATCCAGTTTGGTCAAAAGCTTTTTGCACTTCAGAAACGCTAATATCAGAACGCCGAATATGGCTGTCAATAGAAATTCCTAACTGTAATCGTTACTATTTCTTTTGGCGAAACTACTGATTGAAAAACGTGTTTAAGCTTTGCTTTTTTGTTTGTATCTACCTAAGCTACATTGTTGTAAGTCATTGTTGGCGGTTCGCGTGCGCTAGATTTATCTACGCCACATCCTTTGACAAACTGTCAGAACTCCTTTTTATTGGTCGTCATTAGCGCCACCACTCCTGAAAATAGCATATTTAGTCAAGCGTCGCAAATGTGTGTATGAAACAGTTGGGCTCTTTAATTTTCTTTTTTTTTTAATTTTTGTCACGAGTTTTTTTTTGCACTTGGCATAAGCACACCTCCCTTTCTCAATGAGCATCAACACGTCATTATTTACGCAAGGTTTCATACATATTTGTTTGCATTGGTTCGTCCTCGACCGAATGTAAAGATTTACGGCACTGAACAGTCTGTCTGAAAATTCACAACTATGTGTCAGTGTCTGCCTTGTGAATGCAAACAGAGAATGTAGGCTTTTGTCTTCCTACCACTTCCTACCTCTCTTTCCGAACTTTTTTTCTTTTTATGACCTTTTTTTGAGGCGTTCAGACTTCAGGGGAGAGTTAAGGGGCCACGGGCGAAAGTTTCCGATTCCGCGTGCAGCGGGGAAGAACGCGGACGGCGTGATTTCCGCTGATTTCGCTTGCCTAAATGTAATTGTAATTTCTGGTGGTTAGCAAGAACGTCGACATGGTTCCACATTTTGCGGATGCGGTTCAGATACGGATACAAAGTATGCGGATGCGGATACGATACGAATACATAAATGTAAAAAGTTTGCGGATGCGGTTCGGACGCGGATACAAAGTCTGCCGATACGGATCGCATGCGGATAATCAAACTGTTACCCGCGCAGGGCTCTTGCTGATCTTGCGCAATACTTTTATAGACGGATGTTTAAACCAGTTTTTATTATGTCATGCTTCGACTTCACCGATTTCTGATTCTTAAACAAGCGGCTTGCCATTAATGATGAGCTTGTCAAACAGCGGTTTAACCTAATTTTCTCTATTTTCCATTTTGGTTTTTGCATACGCCAACATGCGTCATATTTTTTTCCCTCACGAGTGGTCAGCAATTCTGGCAAATACTATAGTTTGTTCCATTAAGCCTCCTAGCTTTTGAGAGTACACTTTCTTTGCCTTTGTCAATTGTGAAGGAAGCGATTGCCGACCTTTCTTTCCCAGTTGGTAGCAACCTATTCTGGAGCTCTGTAAATCGTTTTCACCTCTACATTTAGTTGCTTCCTGCAAAAATCGATAACCAATTGCTCGGACCAATCCCACCCCTCCGATGCCCGGTCATTCAGGCCCAATTATGAAGGTTTGCTTCTTCTTGATATATTTTCCAGCTCGTGTACCGATTCGAGCCAAGGTTTGTTGTCGTAATAGCGGCACTCACATTCACGGTTGCAAATGCCCACATTTTGTGTGATACCCTCAAAAAAACTTTCATACCGCCCTCTGTTTCTGCCAATCTCCTTTCTAAAAGTGCAAACAAGCCGTCCAATGTGTCAGGACTTTGTTCGATGGTGGCCAGTTTATCTTGAATTTGACCTTGTCGATTCTGACAATTGCGAAACATATTTTCAACATTTGGAGCGCGATCACCCTGGCTCACAATGGAATCAATTGTAGTGGCCTCCTTCGACCTCGACTACTTGGGGGGTTCAGAATTAGTCTACTAGTACCCAACTAAGAATAGCTGAATCACAAGGTAAAGGGCGACCCCACAAAACATGCGCAAATTGCGACGAACATGGGCAGAGGGTCGTTCCTTAGACTCGATAATGGAACCAGAAACACCTTTGCCCTGGGTGCCCGTGTGGTATACAATGGTATGACACTAGCAGGTGAAAACGACAAATCAACCTGAAAACAGAGGAAGCAGAGATGTAAGCCACGGTGACGACATGGTGCCTGCTCTCCCTTCGGTGAATCCAAAGGCGTCTTCGAGTACTTAGTAGACCAGATTACCTTTAGGATCTTGCGCCGGCTTGTTGCTACAATGAGGAACTTGAAACGTACAGGGCCGCTTTCTCAAATTATACGCATGATAGCTCGTTCACGAAGCCGACGGAACTTGCCCATACATCTATCTGCAAGCCGAGCAGAAATGGTGTGTCCTGTTTTTCTATGTTGTAGTTGTTCCTTCGAAATTTGGTGTGACCTGTCACCAGACACACAAAAATCTGTGTTCGCCAAAATACAGGGTGAAACAACGAGACGCCAGGCTTTTTAAATCGACCGGAAAATTCGGTTTCTTTACCTATCGCGCTACGACTTTGTGCAGCGTTGCCTACAGATGGTGCCTTTTTTTGTGAAATTTGCAAAGAGCGAACTTACCTCAGGAAAAAGTAAACGAAAGAAAAAGGCTTAGCTACTATGGAAACGCAGCGACGCCACCGGTCTGCAAACAACACGGCGCCGTTTCGCACGGGAGACAAGAAATGGCGCAACAAACGCCGCCAACGAACGAGCATACGGCGCCGAGAGCAGGCCTTTTTAGCAGATAATATTTTCGACTCAAAAGCGGCGCGCGTTCCGCAGGCAGCGACAGTCGCAGAAACAAAAAAAAAGCGCGGTAACAGCAAGGAACTGCAGTATCTTGTCTCCTAAAGACGCCGGCTCTTGGCGTCGTCTGCTCGTTCGTTGGCGGCAGTTGGCGTCGCGACCGCTTGCGCCATCTCTTGTCTCCCGTGCGAAACGGCGCCGTGTTGTTTGCAGACCGGTGGCGTCGCTGCGTTTCCATAGTAGCTAAGCCTTTTTCTTTCTTTACTTTTTCCTCAGGTAAGTTCGCTCTTTGCAAATTTTAGAAAAAAAAAATGCACCATCTGTGGGCAACGCTGCCCAAAGTCGAACCCCGATAAGTTAAGAAACCACTGATCTCTATTTTAGTAGGCTGGATCGCGGATCGGGAGCCCGTCGATGTCGCCACCGGCGGCCATTGCTTGACACCAGGCAATACACGCAAGTCTATGGGTAAAACGCACAAAAGTAAGTATATTGAATCATGTACGTTGTGCTCGGAGGTGGGTATTTTATGCTGCGCTGCGATCCTTATGTCGGGTGTTTGGAGATCGAATAGGGTATTTGTCAGACGTCCGGTCGCCGAATAAAAAAATCAAATGTACCGGAGCACCTACGGCTGAGCTGGCAAGCTTGCTCTCGTAGTGGAGTAAACAAAGGAACTTGCCGTCACTAAGACCGTCTTTAGGGAAGCGCAGAAGTTCATGAATGACAAAAAAGTTCCATCTCGACAGAGGCTTTCCGGGAGTGAGCGAATTACGCGTAGCAAAGTCTTCGAGCTTGTCGTCTGCTAAACCCAACTCAACGAAACCGCCACAGACTCCGCGGTAACTCTAGGTAACTCTCGCCTCATTGAGCTGCACTACAGCGGAGTCACTCTCGACCACAAAATATTTATTTCTAAGAACTGCGAGGGCTGTCAGTTTTAATGTTTGTACGCAAGCTATTTGACGGGTTTATCGAAAAGCATCCAAAGAGTTTCAGTGCCGACAACAGCTTAGAAACGGGGGATAACGGCCCTTTTTCTCGTTCTTCCCATAGAGTCCCATGCGTTGGCTGGTGTCAATCAATGGCTGCCGGTGGCGACACTCGGCCCCAGCTGCCGAGGCTGCGGTCCGCGATCCAGCCTACTACAATAGAGATCAGTGTAAGAAACTGAATTTTCCGGTCGATTTAAAGAGCTTGGCGTCTCCTTGTTTCACCCTGTAGCTCTTTCACCCGGTAGATGGTGAGCGAGGATATTGCACTACTTCCGGGACAAGCTTTCTTCCATGAGCACAATGCACCGCTCTTTTCAGAAGTCCAGTTCAAACACGAGCCAAAAATATTGCTGCTGTGCGCAGAATGGTCCCTGAAAGAGTCGCGGAGATCACTCTAATATTGCAGTTTACACAGATGAACGTGGACTGATTGAACTGAGCCACTGAGGTTGTGATTGGGGGGAGGGGGGGGGGGGGGGGCTCCCACTCTAGACACAAAAAACAATAAAACAAAAAAGAAAATTTCACATGGGGAGATATATCACCGGGCGTGTTCCTGAAGCGTTCTGGTGAATGGAGGTAGCAGTTCTTTCTTCAAAAGAAGGATTTTAAACGCACATATTTACGATTTATGTGCGGAGCTAAAGCAAAAAGACGACCAATTTTAAAGATGAGGCACTGCAGTCATTCGGCCACAATTTATTTGTTCGCGATATGCGTATACGTTATGCTTTGCACACATATGACCTCCAAAGGCCACCGACGCACTTCGGGCAAGGTGGCTTACAATGGTGATTGCCTTGGTTGCACTGGAAAATGAGACAAAACTATATAAAACAGTATTCCAGAAACCTTGAAATAAAGGGTTTGTGATTTTAATTCAAACTTGCTCTCTTAAAAAAATAAGGTGATGACCGCTATATAACCGGCTGGATTGCAGTTAATCGTCTTTCAGACATTTATTAAGGGGCAAATACTGCAAGGATGTCACTAAACTATACGAATTAAATTTAAACCGACCTCATTGTACAGGGTGAGTCAGAATAATTGAGGTATGTTTGGAAAGAAGGCGCCTAATTGAGTTTTTTTAGTTAAGTATGCGAATATTTTGCAAAGGTTGCCGAAGAAAGTGAATTAGGGCATAAAAATATCACTGAGAAAAATTACCTGAGTAAGAAGTTAGATACTAAAAACTATCAATCTCTATCTATGGCTGCCGTCAGCTAAAGAAAGGCGTCTGATTTGTGGAGCATCTGACAGATGGCGGCTTCTAAGATCGCAAAAGGTATGCTTGAGGCGAAAACACGGCACATGGGACACTGCAGCGTGGTGAGGGGGGAGGGAGAGGGGGGGGGGGGGGCATCTGACCCTTTTGGTATTCCGGGGATATTGACGATGGAATGCTTCCGTGGAGTAATTATGGGTTGTAGTAGCACTGCTAATGCATTATTCAAAATGCACTCGTCAAACATAGTCTGAGGTGTGTTTTTTACTTGTATGACAGCCACGACTTCGACAAAGGCAGATGACGATGTCTGAGGCAGAATCTATACGCTTCTCGAATCGTCACTACGTGATTTTTTTTTTCAATAAAACAAAAAATATCATTAAGCACGAACAACCAAACTAATATGTTGTCTTGTTTTATTTTTGCCAACTTTTTTCGGCTACATGCCGCCGTCTGTTTTGCACTCTATGATTATTATCGCTTCTCTTTCCTTGTCTGCTATTTTTATTCGTTATGTTTAGAGATGTAAATCCTATTTCTGGTGCGCGTAGTTCCCAACGAAAAAATGAAGGTTATTTTTATATTAAGGGCAGTGCCAGAGGACGAAAAAGCCTACCTAGGTTTCCGGGTAGAGCTTCGGCTGCAACCTCACGGATGCACTAAAATTCAACTCTGGGTGAGACACGTCTCACTGAGAAAGGAAACCTCCAAAACCAGCCACCGAAGACGGCCGTATCATCATCGAAGCTCACGCTGAAAAATGCCGTACTCGCTGTGCCTTCGCTTCCGACCACCACTTGTCGAAGGGTAGGGAAATTCCGGCATCTATCGGCTGTTGCGCCAATCAGACGCGATTGGTTAGCACACAGATGTCATAGGCAGGGACTTCAAGTTTTTTTTTTAATTCAAACGATCTACTCTGGTAAGTTTGTCCAGTGAAAATTTATAACTTTAATGCACGTTCTTCAGCCATATCTGTGAAAAATCTCAGCTCAGTACATTTAGAAACCAATTTATGACATCGCTTCAGACAGCCATAGATCCCTTCGACTCTACTTGTAGTTACGGCTCAAAAGCAATCTTAAATTATTCTAGTATGCGAGGGAATAACAATATAAAATAAAAATTTCAGCGAACGTTATCTTCTCGGTCCTCAAATTCATGAAATTAAGTATCTAGTAGCCTGTCTTCCGATTGTTTCGTCGGCACTATCGTTCCCTGAGTAAAGTCCCTATAATTTATCAATTTTGGAAAACTGAACGGGTGTGCCAGGTGAGCAGGAAATGGCAGGGGGTGGCAGGCACTGGAGAGGGCGCGACACCGCATAAATACAAAGTCAAAGCGCTCGGAGATATGGTGTCTATCATGTCACAGCTGATGGCCGAGGGCCAACATTTCCTGAGAGGTCAGCTTCAAAGTAACGAGCCACCCACTTCACGCCAGTGAGCCACGCGTTAGCGCCACGCTTGGTTACGACCTCCCTGGCGCGACTCGACGACGCCTTGACAAAGCCACAAAATAAAGTGTCATTTTCCTGCTTTTTTTTAGAAAATCAAAGGTTTACAAATATTAAATTTTGGGGCGCTCACATGACAAGAGGAGTTACACCATTTTCTGTAAAGAGCCTCGTTGGTTACAGCTTAGAAAGCTGGACGCAGGCACACGTAATTACATCTTTCTCCTCCTATTAACACTGTTTCTCAAACAGCGACACCTCAATTAGAGGAAATAGGATGCCTTGGACCACTGCTTGAAATAGGAACTTACTGCTACGGTCTCTTATTATCATTAATCGCTGAGAGACAGTGCCAGTACAAAGCTTTCGATTCTAAAAGTAGCAGTTTGTGCAATAGCGAATGTGACAGGAATACTGTTGGATAAAAAAAGAGATAGTGTCAATCCTTCCAGAACCATGCGCCTTGCTTTTGCAACAATATCTTTATGGCAACACTCTGTGTGTGAGTGCGCAATTCAACATCTTATCCGGAAGGCTAGTGCTTCATTCAAAATTAAACATATAGCACGGTATGTAATTTATTTTTTCACAGCAAGAGTTGGTGTTTTTAGCCGGTATTTGGACTATCAGTGTGAGAATCGCAAGCTCTTTTGTTTATTTTTAATCCATAAAATAACCCATTCGATAAACGAAGCCAGCCAAATTTCTAGAGGTTTAATATTTCATTTGCTTCATGTAGCAGAGTTAATCGCATGACTTAAGCCGCTCTGGAACAGCCGGGCAAGGTCAGTATAAACTAAAACACATGTTCTTATACTAACTTCATTTCTAGCAAGCTGGCCTTAATATCACCAACAACCTCTATTTTTACGCTAAAATAATATGTTACTTTTCAAGGCGTCAAGTGTTTTATTTCAATGCGTTCCTGTTCTGGGTAGTTTTTCTCTGCTATATAGAAGACATGATGAGATGCTCTTAATAGAAATTGAAGCTCGTTTTGTTTACGTGAGTGAAGTTCTTGGTTTGCATACTTTTTGTAGGTATTGTGCTGGCTATTGGTAAGAATGAACAAGAGATTGCCAAGATATAAAATAACGTTGAACTTTAATGCTGCCTTTGAAAGCATTTTGAAAATGCACAGAGGTTCTCACAGAATGTCGGGGCTGTTAAACTCTGAACTTGAATCCGTATACACACCAGGACACTCCTGACCCGCGTCAGGATTACTTCTCTGGAGTAAGGATCCACAACAGCCAAGACTTGGCAAATTCACTTCCTCCACGGGTGTTTCAGAGCACCCCTAGACAGAGCCCTCAAAAGTACGATATACGAGCAAATTATAGAAAATGAAACTCCGTTCAAAATATCCTCAAGCGCGATCCCGGTCAACAGAATGCCAGAATATTTGTTTCGCACATTTTTTGGGGGAATAGAAATACATTGGATATTTGGCAAGGAACGTTTTACTAAATGCGTAAAATACGTAACGTTAGTTACTTTAAAGGCTATATATTCTTCAGGTCGTTTTCAAGATTCGCTTTGGCTGGTTTGGTCACCATCATACCGTACCATCCCGAAGACAACAGATGTTTGAAGTGTCTGATGTAAAAAACACACTTCGTTTTGTGTGTTTGTGTTTTTATTATGTGTGTTGGTCTAAAAGTCGTTTTTTGCAGTAGGTGTAGAGGACGTTTTATGAATCAGAAATGTCTAGAATGGAAGGGAAAGAGATCTATTTGTTAAAATTCGTAGGTAGGTGGATCTTGCCTTATCGCGTCGACCTGTAAGGTTGTTCACATTCTTGCATTGTGTAAAGGAGACAGTGGCGGTCGAACCTTATAAACTTCGTCCTTTTGTGTTGGTGGAGATGACCTTGAGATTGAGGCTCTATAGGTAGGTGGACTAAATAAACGAGTTAGCTGAGTTTGAGCCGTCATCCTGTCCATTTTCTGTCTCTTCTATGTTTTCATGTTTCTTCTTTGCTCATTTTCAGGTTAATCCAACAAGGATATCGACAAAATATGCCCCATGCTTTATTCCGAATCTTCTTGGTCGCTATGGAGTCCTCATTCCACCACGGCTCAGCCCGCTTTAGGACTTCAGCTGACGTCAGCAGTATTGCAAGAACAGAAGCTTCTGGGATGTGTTTCGTGTCCCTTGGGTTTCGGCAGATACCTGATGGAGGGAAGTAAAAGCAAAGGAGTTGATTGCTTAAAAAGTGCCTCCTTGCCCTTGACAAACGTTAATCAAGACGACCATTTTGGAAGTGTGAGTAGATGATAGTTAAAGCTTAAAATGATGGAAAAACGGTGGCTACTCTAGGGATTAAGGATGACTTTGCATGAAAACCGTGGAAGTTGGTCAGATGCACAAGTGAAAGGTAAATTGATGAGAACGTACGATTTTCTCTGTAAAAGTGTCTAGCTTCTTTCGAATTAAGCAAACACAGTTTCGTTGAGAGTAAAGCACGTTAAAAAAAGTCCTCCACGTGCATCCCTTCGCCCACTTTCCCGTTCAGGATTATCAGATTTAAACTCGCCAACGAGCACAAACAATGGGGAAGGAGGATCACTAAAAGCTTCATGTTCTTCAAGCATGAGTTGATAATACGGAAGTTTACAAAACAGTAGGTTAATATTGTATGGTAAATCAATTTTGGGGCAGCACCAGCCTCTAGTGGCGTGAGTAATGGAACCTCAGACCATAGATTGGAGCGTGGAAAGACTACAGCGGAACCTCTAGACTGATTGCGTGGCGTGAGTGATGTAACTTCAAACCATAGATTGGAGCGTTGAAAGACTACAACGAAACCTCCAGACTGATTGCTTGAATATTGCCGAGCATTATGAAACACCTGGAAATGCTTCAGGATTTCTAAGAGACTCGCCGGAAGTGAAGTCGCCTTCACTTCCGGCGAGTCTCTTGTGAACACACGGCAATTATGCCGTTTTCTGCTAGTATGTCAGCAACATCATCGGTTTGCGAGAAGGTCTTCAAAGTTTTATTTGAGAAGTTCACTTACCTACGCTATAGTGAACAAAAGGTCGATCGTAATAATAACTAAACACCAACTCGGCTCTTTCAGCTCTGAGATGAACCTTGCCCAGTATTTTTCTAATCCTACAGATGTAGGTGTAATGCAGAAGGAGTTTATTTTTATTTCCATACATCCGATTGAGGGCAGTGTAAACATTTGTTGCAAGTGCGAATAAATAAAACCCGTAATTAAATTTGGTGTTTTCGGATTGTTTTTACTAATTTCTGATATACATGTAAATTTAGGGCACTCACTTTACAAAAACATGTTAAAACTGTGTGCTTAACACATGCTGTGCAGAGCTTCTAAAATCGAACACTGGCATATCTAATTACATTTCTTTCCTCCTAATAATCACTATATTTGTAAGTGAGATATATCAAGCGAAATTACCGTGATGTTTACTTGCACCACTACTTTAAAGACAAACTTGCACTGCCACTGACTCGCATTATCATTGAAGGGGCATGAAGTGCATTTTGACGTCCTCGTTTAGTGGTCATAACTCAATCTACAATGTCGAAGCAGCACAAAAAAATACATTCATGTGTGGCCGATTTCAGTATTAAAAACGTAATCAAAGTTCCCGACACTTACCGTTCGAGTAGCGCTACAGCTGGCGCTACTGAACCTTGCTGAATTAGGTCGAACGACGGGCGGCGCCTGCCAGCTACTCGCGACCGATGGGTTCCAGCGTGGACGAGCGGTCGACCAGTCCTTCTCGTCCACGCGTGAGCCCATCGGTTGCGAGTAGACGAAAAAGTGCCGTCCGTCGTGCGACCATATTCAGCAAGGTTGAGTAGCTTCATCCGTCGTGTTTCGCAAACGTTAAGTGTCGGGAACATTGATCATTTTTAATACGAAAATCGGGCACGCATGAATGTCATTTCGGGCTTTTTAGGATGCTTCGAGCAGGTAGATTTCGTTATGGCCATAAGATGAGAATCTAAAATGCACTTTAGTGCCCCCTTACGCTCGCAGTGTGAATAGCCGACAGCTGAAAATTCTAGGAGAGCAACAGCTCAAGTTGAGGATTTAAGTTTAGTTGCTCTCAAGAACATCTCGATGATGTATTACATGAGAAGTTAAAAACATTCAATTATTTTAGTATGCATTAAATGTTTCGACAGCATCGCTATGTAGACAGTTCACGAAAAAGATGCAAAACTTGTGAGGCACGTGAACAGAAGTGGTAACATTTTCTAAATATTTTGCACTTCGAACGAAATCAAAGTTTGTCATTAACCATTACGATGGTTTCAGGGTGAGAGTTCCAGGCTTCGGTGCACAGGAAAAGGAGATAAAATATGTGGTGTTTCGTCCGTGATTGTAATAGTTCATGTTTACTACAACATCACACTGTTGAAATACGTAGAAAGGAGGATGAGAGTATGTGCAGTTTAGGTGTGGCACGTTGGTATCCGTTATGAAAGAAGCAACTTTGTGTTATAGCAAATGTTACGACGAACAGTGCCGAATAACAGAAGACAATCCACTGTCAATCGTACAGAAACCGGGTGTATCGGCTTGTGTAGGCAAGTTTCTTGTATGGTAGTTTTGGTTCGAAGTTGGTAAGGACCCATCTATTGCAGAATGTTGTCACTCTTAACACTATAGAACCTAAGCACTCCTAGCGTGATATGTCATTTATTTTGTCACTGGCAAAGCTCTTGCTTGGAGTAACTACTTTGATTTTTATTGTTAAGTGAATCCAATTACCTGATGAATTATCTTTCATTCCAACGAAGAACCAAACCACTATTTGATGGTAGGAGTCGCGTAAATTTGTTGCGGTTCTATATTTGAAATATGTTGTTCTAGTTGACACACCTAAGCATACGATCTAAGTAATTCCGAAAAGGCCGTCGAAGAACAACCGAAAGAAAAACATTTTAAGTGCAGCTCATTATTATCAGGCCAAATGGAATTACACAAGCAAAGTCTACTTACTTATTTGACCACTTTAAGGCACTTATAGAGCCATCAATTTTTTGTAATTATAAAATTTTGTGTGTACAACATACTCCTGACGATAAAATTTTCCACTATTAACATTTTTTAACCATGATAAACTTGTGGAGAAAAAGTTTATAGGAATACATTTTAGCGTTCAAAAGACAAGGGCACAAAGACGACACCACACCACAGTGCGCTTAGAGCACTGTGTTGTCTTAGTTTTGTCTTTGTGTCCGTGTCTTTTGAGCGCTCAAATGTATTCCAAGTTCTAAAACCAACTGGTCCAACAATCTACTCTACTCAAAATATTAATTTTTTTAAGGTTCACACACAGTACAACTTTCATAATTTGTAACTTGTATATCTCTCTTAATATTCGGGAAAATGTAAGATAATCTTAACTCGTGTTAAGAATTAAATATTCAAAAACAAATACTGCTAAAGGTATATTTTATCACGTAAATAATGGTGCGCGAAAAAAACTGAATAGTGGACACCCTTGTTATACCCATTTCTTGCACAAATTTCAAATACTAATCTCTGGGTGAATTTCTTTGAGGCGAGCGGGAGCGTGGACATGGCTAGGATTGTTCAATAAGGACGCAGAAATGGAGAAACAAACCGTCTTTGATAATGGTACAGAAGTATGTACATTATATCGTTTCATTTAAATCCCCTCCCCCTTCTCCGTGATGTCGCATCTGTAAAACCGAATTCCAATAATAATTATGGAATTCAAGCATTTGATATACTTACAGGATCTCTACAAGTACCTATCTTCTGATAAGGTGGTCGTCTTCCGGGAGCGCACTCGACATAGCAGAAGCTGAAAAAAGATTGAACATGGAGCAAAGAAGCGGAATAATATTTTTGATAGATGCCTTGTAAGTGCCAGGTCGAAAAGTATAACTTATGAAAATATAAAAGGCGAATGTGACACCCATATATTTCAGTCGCTACAAAACCAATATTAATAATGTGTCTAAACTAGAGCGGATGTACTGGGCGCCCATGTTCGTGTGCGTGCATGTGCGTGCGCTTGTACTTGAGCGAATAACTGCACACACGCGTGTAAGAGCGCACGTCCGCATTTACACCTGTGTAGGCATGCCCGTGAGTGTGAAGGCGCTGTCACATTAAGGAAACTATTTGAATGCTCTGTCCATCAACACGAGAAAAACTTGTTTTCGATGACTGTCAAATTTAGTTTACCGGAACTGTCGGGAACCATGTTTTTGTCGCCCGGCAACAGTATTCGCCTAATTGCTTACCGACAATCGGAGAATACTCCATTACATCGCGCTGAAGGTAGGTAAAACGCTCCCCCATCTTGATCGTATAGCTTCGTTCATTTGAGGCGCAGCATCGCTCGAAATGGTACCCTAGAAAGTACTCGTGGGTTCGAAGGGCTGGAAATTACTACCTGACGGCATCAGTCAGCGACTTTTGGAAAGCAAGACACGGAGAGTATTTCCTCCGTTTATTTTATTGAATTTTGTTGTCACTCGCTGGAGACGCATCTAGCCCTAACCGAGGAAGATGGAATCACTGATACGTTCTTGATTTACGCCGCAGTATGGTCTTTCTGTCCGGTTCTGTCTTTTACGCAATTCCTATTTCTAGCGTAAAATTGAGTTCGCACGAGCAGTACCCTAAAGCGACTTTCCTAGCATGGTTTTGAGCTGCACTGACACTGCTTAGGACGTGAGACACGGACATGATTTCCCTTCATAAATACTGGTTCAAACAACATGTTGCAAAATCGCGAACATTGAGGCAAGGAAAACAGAGGAACGAACACAGACTACACACAGGCGCGCACTCACAACTCTAGTATATTAGGCAAAGAAAGAAAAGATGAAGCAAGAATCGTTCATGACAGGGGACATCGGCACCAGGGGGAATGGAGTTCAGTCTCAGCCAAATGATATCAAAAAGACTTGTTTTTCACTCAAAAGGAACCGACGGCTGACTAACGCAGCGATCGACCGAACCCAAGATGGTAAACGCCTCGAACACCTCGCTTGTTTTTAGCGGACAGCTCGAATGCGCCCCTTTCTGGCTTTAGCGGCGTCGGCGTCCCGTTGGCGTAAACGTGCATTGCATTATGGGACGTTTCCGATACTGACATCTCCCGTGGCATCACGTACGTGTGACGTCACGAGGGTCACGAGCAACGTCACGTGCTTCATAATAGGCAAATTTTTCGCTAAATTTAGCGAAAAAATTTCCGCACTCAATTTAGTGGAAAAATTGACCGCTATATTTCGCGGACAAAATTCACCCGCTAGATTTATAGCTAAAAGTCTCCTCTAAAATTAGCATGAAAATTTCCCTGTTAAAGTTCAGGAAAAATTCTCCACTAAATTTAGTGGAAAAATATCTCCGGTAAACTTACCGAAGAAAATTTCCTGCTAACTTTAGCGGGAAAAATGCCCTGCTAAATTAAGCGCAAAACCTTTCCCGCTAAATTTAGTGGAAACATTTCCATGTTAAGGTAAAACGAAAAGCTTCCGGTCAAAATTTAGCTGGAAATTTAATGGTATATTTAGCCAAATTTTCCAACTGAATGGAAGAAGGGCAGGAGTGGAGGTGAGGGTTCAGATGAGGAGGGGGGACGCACACTCCTTTCTGTACCTTCCCCTTTTCCTCCTCAAAAGCTGCGATCTAATCCGGCGTTACAGGGGGTTGTAAACGTCTTTCATTTTTTTTTACCGCCCAATATCTGAGGTTTTTGTCTAAAATGGCGAACAGGCACAGTTGTTATAACGTACTGAAAGCTTACCTCCTACAGTTTACGTAAAAAAAAATATTGTGCTCTAGCAGCCGGTCATTCAGACACCATCCAGTCTTTCCGACATAGAATCGTCCTCAGGAAAGTGAAATACTATATAAAACGCCAGACGAACATTTAACGTAAGGCGGCTCATGTTTCTTGTGGCACGTATTTTTTTATTATTTTTTCCGCTTTGGCGCGAACCTTAGAACAAGTTTGTGGCAATTTTATTGACTGAGAGTACTTTGGGAACACCATACCTATTTTGAACTTATTCTAGATTATGCGATGCTATTTCGGATAGATTTTACGGTGTCTCAACGACATGCTGTGAGATGCGCAAACCTTGTTCAACATCAACCGTACAAGGTTCCCTCTCATTACATTGTAAGAGATGTACGTGTTCACCATTCTTAGAAAAGTTTAAATCATCGGGCGGTTCAAAGGAAAGCAAACATGCAAGGTGCTCCAGGCGTGTACCATCTTTGGTTTGGCCGATC
Source organism: Ixodes scapularis (assembly GCF_016920785.2). NCBI lineage: Eukaryota > Metazoa > Arthropoda > Arachnida > Ixodida > Ixodidae > Ixodes > Ixodes scapularis. The sequence goes on along the minus strand of NW_024609951.1, from coordinate 264,301 downwards.
GCTGCTCTAGTCAGCCGTCGGTTGCTTTCAATTAAAAATAAAGTTGCCTTTTTGCGATCATACGGCTGGGACTGAACTCTCTTCCCCTGGGCCGGTTTGCTCATCTTGCGGCCGCGGCTGCGGCTGCGGCCAAGAGGGATTTTTGTCACGTGACGAGCACCATGGGGACAAGGAAATAGCTGGCGTCCCTGCCTAATGGCAGAGAAGTTCGTGCCGCTTCGAGTACAAAAGTCTAATTTCGCTCGCAGAAACTGACTGCAGAGGCTTTCAACTGAAGCCCAATTGACCGCCCCATCAAACGTTAGGTGCCGCAGGTAAAATTACGGCCAGGGAAGGTAAACATAAGCCTAAATAAAGGAACAATCACGCAAAACGAAAGCGGTGGTTGTGTATTTATATATAAGGGCCAGCGCCGGGCGCGAGCAGCGTCTGCTGTAGTCGAACGACGAGGAGACGGAGAAGGTCCGGACAAAGGCGGAAAGTTGGAAGGGTTGTAAACTCTCTATGTTTGCACGGGGCATATATTATATGAAAGTATTACATACAAAAAAGTATGGAATACTTTTTTTGACAGCGAAACTGTGATATGTGTTGCTAGCGCTGGCTATGTCGCGTCTCAACGTGCAAAAGGTACACAGAGTTTTTGCAGTTTTTATTATGTAAATCAGTTTGGGAGCGCTCTTCCCGCACGAATTTGCTCCGTTCAGTGCGATGCGGTGAGTTGGGACGGTCTCACTTGTTTATTCGACAAATTGTGTCTCGGTTTATTTTTCTTCGTGATCAAAAAGATGGGTTTTTACGCACAGTTATCCAAGTAAGATTGCGAGATAATCTACCAGAGTTTGTGGTGTCCTCGAGTACCGAAGCGAGTGGCAGTGTCCGTGGTTACCTGCGATAAGTTCTGCTATCTTTTAAGATGTTGAAGGTGCGTTTTTCTTTAGAATACCTGAGTAATGTAACGCGAAAGAGGTTGTATAAAGATTTAGTTGACGTCTTATTGCCCGTACCCCTGTACATATCGCTGTATTCGGAGGGAACGGGTCAGGATGTACTAAAAAGAGTTAAAAGAATGCCGATAAAACCAGAGGTTAAATCCCTTTTCTTTGGACTACACAGCGGCACACTCCCTCTGAAGTCGTGGCTCAAGAGTAGGGGGATATTTGTTCAGTGGACAACCATAGAGCGTGTCTTCATCGAATGCTGGGACGCGGTTTTTTATTGGGATATTCTCCAGCGCACACTAAAAAAGGACCTTCCTGTAACTCCGTTTGGTATTCGGTTTTTGCCCATCGAAAATGAAGGTGGGGTTCCGTACGACATGATTATGGTACTAGGTCTTCACAGTATTCGGAAAGCGAGAATGGCTGTGCGCCATGCGGACTTCGATGTGCGATCAGTGCGAGAAAACTTTATTGAGAGCGTGGCATTTATTGGAACAGTTCTTGCGGTACAGCCGGAACCCCTGACTGGATGCCGCTTCTAAAAAAAGCTGGTGTGCCTTAAACGGTTTTAAATGTAACCGCGCTGGTCTAGCGGAGTTTGTCGGTTTCTCTTTTAACATTCTCATGTGTGTACTTAGTGCAATTTTCAAAACCGGCAATAAAGAAAAAAAATCTGCTGTAGTCGAACGGTTAGAGCGCCGGGTCTTGCCGTCGCGGCGTGCAAGTTCCGGATTCAAATCTCGGCAAAAACGATTTTTTTTTTTATTCTGCGCGTTTTTTTTTGTGTCTTTATTTCGTGGAACCTTTTTTTTTTAATTGACACGACTGCAGTGTGTATTAGTGCTGAAAAGCCGCCTCCTGTCGTTGAAAAGAGTCGTAGCAAGAGCGTTTTATCTTTAGAAACACATAAAATTGTAGTTGCTGGGAAAGGATGCTTGTTTCGGCCCCGTTTGTGTGAAAGTCATTCCGATGCTGTAATCTTGGTGTCCTTTTAATGAACATTATGAAACGTTCGTATTTGCGCGTTAACTTCGCTTGATCTTGGTTTCCTTTAATGGACATTATGAAACAATTGTAGTAGGGCGTTAACTTGGCTTACCGTAATCTTTTTTTTTCTTCCGGTTTGTCGACCCAGCAGGTGGGGCAAACAGTAAAAACCGTGCAAGGCGCGGTAGTCCTAGTAAATGATTAGTAAAAAAAGATCACACTAAAAAAATAAAAAAACAGGCGCAGAATAAAAAAAAAGTTTCCGCCGAGATTTGAACCCGGAACGTCTACGCCGCGACGACATGTCCTGGCACTCTAACCGTTCCATTACGCAGATTTTTTTTTCTTTTCTTTATTGTTTTGATTACGCAGACGATCCTCTCAACGTCGTTGGCACATATATATAAATACCCAACCACCGCTTTCGCTTGCGTGATGTTTCCTTTATTTTGGCTTATATTTACCTTCGGTGGCCATAACTTTACCTGCCGCTCCTAAAGTATTGTGGGCGATTAATTGGACTTCAGTTGAAAGCTTCTGCAGTCAGTTTCTGCGAGCGAAATTAGACTTTTGTACTCGAAGCGGCACGGACTTTTCTGTCATTGGGCAGGGACGCTAGGTACTTCCTTGTCCCCATGGAACTCGTCACGTGACATAAAATCCCCCTTCGCCGCAGCCGCAGCCGCGGCCGCAAAATGAGCAAACCGGCCCTGGTGTCAGTGTCCCCTGTTATGAATGAGTCTTGCTTTTTATTTTGTCTATTCACCTAATATACCAGAGTTGTAAGTACGCGGCTGTCTGTGTTATGTGTTCGTTCCTCATTCGTCCTTGCCTCTTTCTGTGCGATTTTTAATCATGTCCAAAGTTTACCAACTAGCCCAGCATATACCCCTTTACTACGGTTGAAAAATTAATTTTCAACACCGTCTACTTGACTTAGCACCTGCTATGCGATTGTTTAAATCTCCAAACCGTCCCGGTATTTTTCTTAACAATTCAGGTGTCTGGCAAGGGCTGTTTTCAGGTTCCAAGCATCAACAATCGTGATAAAAGCGGTAATTTTCAGGCTTCGATTTTTAATAGCTTTCTTTGGTGGATGTCTTTTATTAAACTTTATCAATGGGTGAGTAGGCATGCCATTTTTAATTCACTAGAAGTAATGTCACCTGGTCTTTCGGCAGTTCTAATCTTAACAATCGCCAGGACATTGTCGATCGTAGCTCTGATCATTTCTGCAATCGCTTTCCGTAACTGCGCAGTAAATCCATTCATTAATCTATTGTAGCACATGCCAGCCTTAATTATTGTTAAACAACGTTTTGAAACCTTTATTGTAGTAAGCTATTGAAAATACGTTTTTGATAATGAAATTAAGCATCAAAGCTATATGTGTTGACTTAAACATTTTAAGTCAATTTAGATCACCATCACGCTCAAGTCTTTATTTATATGTGTTGTTTTTGTATACGGAACGAAATTCGACCATCCATCGATCTTTTCAACACTCATTGTCCGACCCGAATTTCTGCTCTTTTCGTTGCCGACCGCCTTCTTACAGAGGTAACATTGTTGCTCTCGCCTGTGTTGTGCTGATGTTCCCGGGATGTGACAAGATTGTCGCCCGACAGGGCGCCCTAGAACAGGGTTGACCAACTGTTGATGAGCATGAATTGCTGTTGCCGCAGTGTGTAGTCAATGTGACAGGGCGTTAAGAGCGCAGGGTTATTACCACTCACGTGTAAGAGCGGGCGTGATTCGTGTAAGTGCGGGCATGGGTCTTGTAAGAGCAGGCACGCCCACCCGATCTTACACACACCATGTATATGGCGGTGTGACGTGTAAGAGCGCACGTGCATGCATCTGTGTGCGGGTGTGCTAGTGCAGGCGTGTGCGTTTGCTCGGGCAGGCTCTTATGTGTATAGGTATGCGCGTGAGTAGAAGATTGGTGAGTGCGGTCGAACATATGCGTGTGCACTCTCAGAAATAGTGGGTGTAGTACTTACAGCCCTTGTCCGTGTATAACACCCCAAAAAAATTTCCTTGTTCAGTCCATCGACGTTGAACTGACGATACCACCTGTTTACGACCGGCTTGGTAGCTATGTCGTATAACTCACTAAATATCTATTGTGCGGTTTTGCAAATAGTGTGCTCCATTTCACCTTATGTTGTACCGCAACGAAGGCTAGAAGCGCGAGCTCATAGCGTTGGCAGCTGCCCTTAATGCCCGAGAGCTTGTGACGCCGAGATGTGCCCTAGGTCAAAGAGCTCGCGCTTGAAGCCTTTCCTGCGGTAAATCATGGGATGAAATAAAGTATAAATAGCTCCACGGGAGCGGTCGTTGTTTTTGCTAGGGAATCTTGACTGGAGGGCTTACGTTCGAAGCAGCGCTGACGTCAGGACTTTGTCTATGTGGAGCAGATAGGGAGGAGCGAATCAACTCAAGCTGATATTGACATATGCCGTTTCGAGAATCCTCCCCCCTTTCAATCAGGCCGCGTTGAGACAGGCGCAGATGATAACGGCAGTTCGCGTTGGTAGGCTCCCCTTATGCTCCACATGGAAGAGTCCTTAGGTCAGCGCCATTTCGAACGTAAGCCAACTGTCCAACACTCCAAAGAAAAGACGTTCGCTGGCGTGGGGCTATTTAGTACCTGCATGACTGTACGTATCTAATAATACAAAAATTTACAAGCACTTTCGTTCGACCCAATACGATAAATTGTGGTAGCTTTACAGAAACGCACTTAGTAAAAACCTTTACGAAAAAAATGGTATGATGATGAAATGGCTGTTATATGTCGTGCGCACATCGAAGATATCAAGGACGGCTTCAAGGACGGCGTCAAGGACGACATCAAGAACGGCGTCTATGACGTCCTCTACAACGACCTCTTGACGACGTCAAGGACGATGTTGAGGACTACCTTTATGACGACCTCAAGAACGATGCCGAAAACGATTTCTAGGACGCCCTTTAGGACGGCCTCAAGGACGCCGTCTAAGACGACGTTGCAAACGACGTCTGGAGCGTCCTCTAGAACAACGTCAAGAACGACCTCTAGGGCGACTTCAAGGACGACCTCTAGGATGACCACTCGGACGACCTCGAAGAGGACGTCTAGGACGACCTCTAGGAGAACCTCAAGGACGGCCTCTAACGACTTTGAGAACGACGTCAAGGACGTCGTTCTCAAAGTCGTTAGAGGACGTCGTTCTCAAAGTGAGAAAGTGAGAACGACGTCAGCCTCAGCTACCGATACATACGAGCTTACGCGAACGGCGCTTAAGTGATATTGATTACGCGACCCTGAGGACAGGACCACGAGGACATAAACTTGAGGACGAGGATATCAGACTGAGCATGGTTGGGCCTATAAGCCCATACCATACCGCTGTAGAAAAAACACTAAAGGCCAGATCAAACACTTGTGTTTAAGTGCGTCTGAGTGCGTTGCGTCGAGCAACGAAAGTGAGTCACGCAATACAAGCAGAAGGCACGCAATACAAGCAGGAGGGATGCCTGGTATCTCGCAGCCGCAACGCAGTCAAACGCAGCTGTCTGAACCGGGCTTAAAATTTTCCCGCACAACCAGCGACGAATTGAGCGCTTTCCTGTGATATTTGTGGCAATAGCCGCTGTTGGAGGAAGATAACCGCGTGGGAATGAAAACCGGGATTAATTCGATCTTGGATTTTATCAGAGGTGGTCGCCTTTCGTCAGTCTCTGGACATTTTTAATACGCATATTAGTTATTTTAATAAGTTGTGTCACTCGACTGTAAAGCCGCTGGTGAAAGTTGGTATCGTCGGTTTAACGTCATTGGACTGAACGTGGAATTGTAACTTTTGGAGTGATATATATAGGATAAGGGGCGTAATTGATACACCCACTATTGCAGAGAGCGTGCATATGAGTTAGAAAGCCCGCACATATGCGAGTGCTTACAAGCGTATGCTTCTAATTTCATTGCTAGTTTTGTTTCCGCATCACAACTAATTAGAATTTAGATTAATAGCGCCTAGTGTAATGTCGCTAATCGGAGTTGCAAAATAATATTAAAGAATGAGGGAAGTGAGTGGCTGATTTTACTAGCTTTCATTGGATAGAACTCGTTGGTATATTTTTTTGTGCTATACATATCTAAGCAACAACGAACCCCGCTTAGTAAAATAAATCAAAAACATTTCGGTATTTCACAAACAAGTCTGCAAAACATCGTAGGGCAGGGTATCTCCGTGTCTACGCACGTTAAAATGCTTGGTTCCTTGAAAGTCGCTTATTTGCATTCTCAGTTTATGTTACTTATTTAATACAACCGTTATATACCACAAAACTGGACATAAAATGTTTGTAATCCGCAGGAAGAAAAAATAAAGCAAGCAAGCTTTGTTTCTTGTACATATTTGGAAAACGCTGCTGTTATCTACTTATCGGAAGAAATTGTCCATTAGCGAATGAAGGCTTCATAATTGTACTGTTTAGGTCCTTAATTCAGTCGTTGAAGTATCAGGAACAAGAACCTGAGAAACTGCATTTTTCATTTGAAAATACAAATAAATATTTAGTTCATTTCTTTTTGGTTTGATACAATGTCACGTACCCGTAACCCTGCGGGGTCGGCCGTCTTTCGAAGAAAGTTGTTGTGCATAGAAGCCGCATCCAAAATGTTCCGGGCTTAGACAGTCAGACAAACAAACGGCCAGTACATAGGATACGCTGAATGAGGAGACAAAGGAAACAAATGGGGGGGGGGGGGGGGGGTAGTTCGGCCTAGGCTTGCGAACCTGGTACCATTAGTGAAAGCTGTCGGCAGCTCAATGCAGATTTTAATTTCCACCCAATGTCCTCAGAGATCCTGAAACACGCGAACGGCGCGAACGCTTACGCCTTCTCGTGCGGAGAGGGCGTAAGCGGAAAAACAGTAGGAGGCGGCATCTCTCCGCGAGAAGGCGCTCACGCGGAGAGATGCCGCCTCAACCCAGGCTTCGCCGATTCAATGGTATCAGCATGGATCAAGGGAGAATAATCCAAGAAAAAAACCGTTTTACATCGCGTTAATGCACCTTCTTATAGATGTTTGCGTCTTCTGGTAGAACGTGAAAAGCAGCTCAATGGGAGAAGAGAGACAGGTTGTGAAGCTTATTTAATTTGAAATTGTGATGTGGGCATGAGGCGGCAAGTGCTACAAGCGCGTCTTTTGACTATTTGACAGCAATCTGTAGAGCGTGTAATAAGACAGACACAATTAGCTTCGTTCGTAAACATTCGAATTTCACTAAATACAAATAATCATGTTGTTCTTATTTTTTTCTTCAAATCTCGGCACGATGTTTGGCGCGGATTATTGAGCCTGAGCATGAGGATTGATGCTATAAGAGTGCAGCCCTTGCGTTATCCTTCTTTTTCTATTTCAAATATTTATTACGCAATTTGTTCTGATCATATTGCTGTGTTTGCTTCTACAAGAAGCTCCTTTAGGCAGGGGTCAAACAGAATATTCATCATACAAAACACAGTATGCAGATATCGATCACCATTATATCTGTGGATCGAATGTCGCGTTCCAAGCTTCCCCTTGGACCCGCTGACATGCGTCATTCAAAGCACAAATCCTGGTGACTAGCGTTCGTGTCTGTTTGCAGAATGTTTTTTGTATGATGTATAAGCAGTGCGACCCCGGTTTTAGGGAAAAAATATAGCGGTGAGCTACGACCGACTCGCAATTATTTCGATATTTTTTTTGATAAAATTCGTGATAGTTGTAGGTACTTATTCAAAAAGTACGGCGCTATCTAGTAAACGCCTACTTTCTGGTACATGTAGAACAAACCCCAGCACCCCGTTATGCATCTTGTGGTGTAATATAATTGATATGCAAGCACACAATGAGATATAAAAAATAACTATGTTTTATATACAGATTCCGGTATTTCAACTGCCATCCTGGTTTCATTAGAGAGTCAAAGCTTCGCATTTTAAGATATGACGCTAAGTACTTTGCGATGCAGTGGCTTCGAACAGTTTCTTTCGATGCGTTTCCCTGCCTGTCATAGTCATATCTATATTGAACAGACATGGCCGTACAAACTACTATAATACAATAGTAGAAGTTTTTGACTCCTGGTCATCTCTTTCTGTGCAATACGGAAAAATTAAACTTGTTAACGTTTCAAGCACTATGTGCTTTCTAATATGTTGAGCATTAATGTCAAGAGACTTTTAACAGTTACCAGCACTGCCACAGGGGACGTGCGCGTTGGAAAATATTTCAGTGTGTCACCTGCCAGGATTTCTGCCTTCGCTCCTGATTTCCTCCAGACTATGGCAGAACTTTACGCACGGGCACTTGCGACCAATCGGCGCAAAACCTGCCCGTCATTAAATTGCGAACGCTCTCAACGGGCTGAGGCTTGAGATTGACGTCTCTCTCTAAAACTGGGCTCTCTTCGCAATTAGAGCCATAGCTACGACACCCTGTCGAGCCCAACAGAATCCTTGTGTGTCTTGAATCCTACGTGGAGGAACCATCGCCGACGTCTATTGGGAGAGTGGCACACTCATTCATAACCATAAAACTATCCAGATGGATGATGTCACGCGGCTGCTCGCGTAGTTACGTGATTTCATGACGTCATGTCCCACTATACTTTCGCGTGACCTTGTAGCGTCAAGTGACATTGTAACGTTACAAGACATCATGGGGCACGTGACAACACAGACTTCCTGCATCATTCTGGAGGAGAGAAGAGCTTATAACAGCTATTGCTGTAAAAACGTAGAACGCGCGTGAAATGAGTTCTGTGCAAAGGTGTTTCGGGAGATAAGGAGAAATCAATTAGGCGGTGCTGCCAGAACAGCTTTTCCTTTCTTGTCTCAAAACTGCTACCCCAATCCCATTACCATTTCGGCAGACTAGGAAGTTGCCAAAAATGACAAAAATCGCGGAGCCCGGTTGAACGCAAGATGAAGCCCATCCACCCGCGATGCCTGCGACGCTGAGGCCTCGTCACCCTGTGATTATTAGGAGGACGCCGCCACCACGCGGCGAGCAATGCAGTTAGCGCATTACGCACGAAGTGCTGGGGAGCGAGTCGAACAAGACGGCCGAAGAAGCCTTCGCGCGTGCGCTTCGGGGTCTCGGAGGTTATGTCTACAAAGATCTTGTTCCCTTTTCTGTGGCCGCGATTCATGTCTCCAGGTTTTCACTACCACAGTGGAGGCCGCTGCTGCACCCGGCTGGTGTCCCTCTCATGCTTGTGCCAGGATGAATATTTTAGCTGGTACCATCATGTCCTCCGTGGTAAGGGGCTCCGGAACCGGGAGGGTAGTAGGGGCTGACGCCGCTACAGGTTTTTAACTAGTGGGGGCATGCCCCCGCTCAAAGCTGTTCCTACCGCAGCCACCCCTTTTCTCCTCTCCCACCACCCGGTTTTTTTGTTGTTTTTTTTTTATTTTGGAGCTGCATTCCGTGGGCGTAGCGAACGGTGATTTTGGAAGCCTTGTTAACCCGTTCGTTTGGAGTTGTCAGACAGTGCTTGTAGAATATGCGCGTTCTTACTAAATCTCCGAAGATTCCCTCAGACTGCAGACTTCATTTCTCGCTGGGCTCCAGAACTACTTGCACTGTTTGTCTCGTCACGTGTGCATGTAGTATTCTTGTTTGTGAGCTTTATAAATACGGTATCATCACCCTCGCGAGAATCACGAGCCACGCTTTTTGAATATATCTTGGGCATTTTACACCATCGTACGGCGGTCTCTGAAGAGGAAATTATCAAAAATATATTGATAATTGAACCGTACTTCATCGAATAAATCAATATTTTACGAAGCCCCCGAAAGCCAAAATATACGGCGGGAACCAGGATTTAATCTCTGGGCCTCCCGGCATGTACCACATGCCAGAAAATGTCATACCGCATTCCACGCGGCGGCGTGTGCTTCCAGAACACCTCTGGTTGGATACATTTCGTTTGTTATGGATTAATAATACAGATAGGAAACGCCAGAAAGTCAAAGTGGAGTGGTGTAGTGGTTAGCACACCTGACCGGACATTGGGAGGCCCAGAGTGCAACACCTGGCTCCGCCGTATATATTGGCTTTCCGGGGTTTCGTAAGACATTGATTAATTTGATTAAGTAAGGTTCAATGTTGAAAAATGTCCGTGATATATGTATATATATATATATACATATACGAGAAAGTGAGAGAGAGGGAGAGAGCTAGAGAGAAGGAGGTGGGTGAACTACACGATGCGACACGAGCCCCCAGACATTGCCCCCACACTTCAGATATACTTCTGGAGCCCCTGTGCGTGGTGCTGACAAAACGCCTTTGATTGAACATAAATTTTATGAATGACGGAATGCTAGGTGCTGTCTCTCTTCAACGACGAATATTACCTTATATGGTGCACCCTTCCTGCCCGTCAGAGTACGCCACTTACTATGATTTACTTGTCAATCCAAGAAAGCGTCAACGGCTCATTATTTCCATGTGCTGGGCGGACCCATTTCAGATAGCATCAATTGGGATATTACGAATATGCATATATTTATTTTTGAAAAGGGTATAGTGTAAAACAAGTACCCAAATTAGGCGTGTACGAGTATCACACAGGTCCCTTAATCTAACGGGGGACGATATGAACTGGGATTCCCTATTGAATTGGTGCCCTTCTCAAACGGGCGCCAGTGTTAAACGGGTGTACGCGTATGCCATGTTATTATATGATCGTACAAATATACATTTTGAGAACACGTTGAAATTTTCAATTATTTCTTTTTTTCGTGGAGGCGGCAGGATGACTATTGTTCGTCGGGACCTCATGCCCAGGAACAGGAATGGGGAGAGATCGAGGCGAAGCGTACCCTGGCTCGGGTGACGCACAGGAAACAGAATAATATGCTCCAATGTCTGGAACCGCGGCACCCAGAACAGGGGGATTTTTCTTTGCAGCACCCGGACCACAAATATCGAGAGTCGAAGTAGCATTTTTGTCCGAGATGACAGACCTAGAAACAACAGGATCAGCGCGTTGCAACTATGTGACTTCTAGTTGTTGAAGCGCTCTCTTTCTTCGACGTCAAAGCATCAAATCCTGGCGTATTCGGGACCGAGGGTGTCCACCAGGTATGTAAGTTTAATTGTGCCACGCAGGGCGCAGAACAACCTCTTGAAGAAAAGTCAAACGTGAAATATCGAGGGCTCTGGCAAGCGCGTCAAACCGGTACAACATCTGATAATATAAAAATATTTTCTCTCGGTGTTGTCCGCTTCCCAGAAAAAGTTTGCTGGTCCCCTTACAGCTTGAGCGCAGTGACCGACAGGCTCGAGAAACAGGTTTACAGGGACGACTCTCACAGACACTGTTGAAGTGTCCGGGTTTGGCACATGTGAAGCAGATGGCTCGTGACGCCGGGTAGAACTATCGAGTATAAGGATGGTTGCCGCCAAACGGGAGCTAGGTTTCTTTGGCACAACAATCATCGTTGCTGGTAACCAGCGCCATTGAACACGATGATTTGACCTACCACGTGTGAGTTCCCGAGAAGGCGGAGGAGAAGGATGGCCATCTTCTTAACTTTGGCAGCTTAAAACTCATGATACACAAGTTGCCATCGTGGCCTGTAATGTCTATCAACAGATTTTACGTTCATTATCAGAAGTTGGGGCTGACGAAAATGGTACAACAAAATTGCGTTCCTCGGTGGACGGCTCAATTTACAATGCGGTATTAAACGATGTATATAACAGTTCGCGCAATACTATCTACAGACTCAGCGTTAACGTGTCCTGAACTTTATTTGACTAGACGCTATCCGAAAAAAATCGCTGCTGCACAATGGTCTACAGCGCCTCCATAACCACAAACGTAACATAATGAGGATAACTTATATTTATTTATGGAACTAAGTCTTTTGGAGACTGCATGCAAAAACGTAAACTAAGTGCATATCCTCACGAGCCTGACCCTCACCCTAAAACGAAGATAATAATTATCTTAAAACAAAATTACCTCTTCGCCCAAATGCTTTGACTAGGGATCCATGGCCACTAGAAAGGGGTGAAAAACCCCTAAAATTAAGAATGCCTGCTAAGAAATTTAAAATAGCTGAAATGGCGGAGCGCCTTAAACAGGGGAATCTCGGTGTCCCGGGATCAAGCGTGCACACCGAGCAAGTAAAGAAATGTCCACACAAATAGGAGGTTGTGACAAGACTGATATTTAGAATAGATAGCGAGCAGAGCATGATCGACCGGGCTAACTGTATTTGAAACCGTGTGCGTGAACCTGAATCGCCGACGAGCAACCCACCCTACAACGCAAACATAATAATGCAGTGGGCACCCAAAAGCGTATTTTTTGTTACGAAAAATTCCTAAATCTGTGATGTAATTAAGGGACAAGTCGCTACAGCACCTACGTGGATGTCTTCATTTTAAATTGTGCATGCAAAGATTGTCAACTTATTTATTGTGACAACAAATATTGTACATTGCATGTAATTTTCCAACAAAAATAAAGGTGAAAGCCCCAAGTTTATATAATTCTTCTTCACGAGCAATTGAGAGGGGAATCGGCACCCATCAAAATGAGAATTTAACGCCATAGCATTAAGGTGCGTATGTCGCAGAAAATAGGTGTCGTGGCAGAAAAACTGGCGTCCGTGACGAGCTCCAAAAATCTTCATGGGTCGATAGGGTCGTGGTGTCACAGCCACATGACCTTGCGATAAAATTAAAAAAAAATAAAACGCAACATTCACGTGAAGCATGACGCCACGCGTAGAAGGAAAGGGATTAAAGAACAACATGACATGTTATGCGAAATCAAGGTAGCCGTATGTCTCAAATGATTTCACTCTACAAAGTAATTAATTTGCCTTGAAGAAACGTCTCAAGAAACTTAGGCGGGATTCCAACCCACGACCTTTCGGTTGCAAGCCAGACAAGCTAGTGACTAGGCCACTCAAAGCACGCTTGCCCGGCTTGGGAACGAGCGGGAGTTTATATTGCCACGCGCGTCGGCCAGCGACCGCGTGCGTGGATGAGTGGTTACCGCGCTTGACTGTCAAGCGGAAAGTCTAGGTTCGATTCCAGTCGGTGGAATGTTTTTTTATTCATTCTTTCAACATTGCGTTCTCGTGAGCTCGAGAATATTCTCTAATGATCGAGTTCCGAATGTTCTACACGCCGAACCTTACTACGCCGATTATTCCAGAAGCCCGCACGTGTATACATAAGGGGCTCCGCGTGGCGAGCCGCAGTCAGTTTCGCCCCAGCATTCGACTCTGCTGTCACGCCAACTTCGACGCCCGCGACGCTCCGCTTTCTTCTCTTCCCTTTTTATTCGTTGGGCACAAGTTGGCCCCATTAAACGTTTAGTCTCTTCAGTTATTATCGCCTCATCAATTGTAATTTTCGACAATATGTTTACCCGTTTCGCTATTGCGTATCGTTTTCAAAGTCAAAGCTTAAACGTCCAACATGTTCCTTACCAACTGTCCAAGATCTCATCATTGCATGTTTTGGAATATTAATTGACTATTATTCACGTTTTTCAAGCCTGGTTTAAAAATTTATCTAAAAAACTTTTTTTGCGCATGGCTGCAATCAATCTTCAAAGCGTGATGTAATCGTTTCAATTATGTCGCTAAAATTCCAAGACAGCGTTGTATACATTGTTTCAGGCAACGTGAGTAGATTAGGAAAGTTACTGAAGTTCCCATAGACGGCTTCCACGAGTGGTACCCCCCTTCTTCCCGCACAGCCCAGCTCCGGTCTTTCGACTTGACACAGTTTAGAACAGTCTTTCCACGCGCCCGGCCCTTATCCCGCTGCTAGAAACGCGAAAAATAAATTCCAGTTAGTAAAAAAAAAAAAAAGAAAAACATGCACGACGATGCGCATCAAAAGTGGAAACGAAGGTATTAAAAAGGATTAAAGAAAATTTAAACCAACCGATGGATATTTCGCCATAATATGAATTGCATATCGCCATCTCAAGCAATAATATTCGTAGTTCCGTTCTGAATGTCCGTGTAAATATAATAAAATTACTTAGCGTTCTTAAAAATATCGGGTCTCGTGTTCTTTATTATTATTTTCGCATATGTCCATTAGGAGGTCTACGATTCTCAATGTTATTCTGCCCCGCTTGAAAACGCAAAAGTTCTTATGTGCTTTTATTTATGCCTGGTGAGTTTCCTATTCCAAATTATTTTACAACGTCATATTTCGCAACACATAAATCTAAGAAAGTTCGTCTATTCATCCGGCTTCGATACTTTTTCAACTTTTTCTCGATTATTTTATTTATTTATTATTTTTAATTTATATTGTAATAAACATTTTCTAGCCCTCGAGTCTGCGTTAGGTTCTGAATCCGGTTCCGTAGCCTAAACATTTGGAGACTCCTGGTTCACAGACATGGTAACTGTCGTGTATCCTATGGTATACATATGTTTCGAGGTACAGCGCCTAAATGGCGTATCACCGTAGTTTATGGAACGCAGCTTTGAAACGAAAGTTTAGATTGTCTAAATTGATCTGATGGCGAGTTGGTTATGCATAATACACATTGTAGCACAAAGGACGATGCCAAGTAAAAGACTTAGACAGGACATGCATTGATACATATTACAAACTGTACCGCAAAGGACAAGGACAGTAAAAGACGTAGACAGGATGGCCATATAACACTAGAGCGCACAACACAAGATGGCCGACATCAGAGCGCCGTCAATAGAGCGCCACGACCAGGGTGTAAGATAGACAGGTGGGGAAACGAGAGGAAAATGAGCGACCGCATTGTGTCCCCCTCGGTTTTCTCTTTTTCTGTGGCGCCATCTATGTGGAGCACCGCGAGCTCTCGCTCCGGGTGGGCGACAGGTGGCGACTGGCTAAACTGACGGAGATGATTTCTCGTGGATTTTCAATGGAAGACTGTCGTGCTCTCAGTTTATTTTTCGCACTGTCCCATAGAGTTCCATGCAAATCCGATTCTAATTTTTTTCCTCTCGCCGCAGCGCCATCTGTCGCAAATCGGGGGTACCCGCAAGCAGACGAGTAGACAATCCGGTCACGGCGCTGCGGTAGGCTTCTGTGGGCCGTTTCCCCACCTGTCTATCTTACACCCTGGCCACGACGTTAGCGCGCGCGACTCGAGAGCGCAGCGGCATAAGCTCGCGAGTCATTAGGGCACCAGTCACGAGAGCGCACAAACAGTCTAGCGCAAGTGACCCGACCCGACGGACCCCTTGTTCAGACATGGCGTGTTTTATGTAAAATTAGCGGAAACTTACGGTTCGGCATTCAGCAAGAAACAACAACAAAAGAGCAGACCTACGAGTTTTGCAATGAATCCTTTAAATTTACTACCCACGCCACTATCCTAGTGTAGACGTTCAGTGTCTATTCATGTCTATTACTATTACTTTCGAGCATTTATTTCTGTTTCTGCTGCTATTTTTTCTTTGATATTCATACATTTTTGAAGTCGTTGATAGTCATATAGTTCTGATACAAAGAACTTTCGTTTGGCCCGAGAAAATTAGAGTACTTTATAAGAACAAAGGTGGAGAAGCTACGGTTCTGTAGAACGCAAATAACGGACAAAGCGATAAACAAGTCTTTCTTTGTAGACTCTTTTCTAAGACATGAAGAACGAGCATTGCATTAAGGTTGTGTTTTATTAACAACTTTAGGTGACGTCGTCACCGCACCCGACTCGTCAACGAATTAAGATTTTGGAAACGAATTCTCAAATATATTTTTCAGATTTTCAGGGGACGTTTTCGTGTATCCGCCAAAAGGCTGGAAAGCTATGCATTCTATAAAATTGCGCTGAGTTTTCCTTCGATGAGTTTTTTACTGATAGATTTTTAGTGGTGAGCTTTCTTCATTACAGTCATGGACGTCACAATACTATTTAAAGTTATGTAGGAAAATAGCGCCCTTCCTGTCTCCCTCGTCCTTCCTTTCTTGAGGTTTTGTGCTATATATAATCATTGTGTGAGGGACATCCAAAGAGGCAGCAAATAGATCGGAGCCCAAATGCCTGTCAAGTATAGACCAAATGTGGCACGAAGTAAACTATTTGTGCATATCCGAGCGGCGCACCGCAGCACCATGAAGAATTCTTAGACTCACTGCTCCACCAAACTGCAGACATTCCCGGCACATATATGACCCGCACCCCTGCCCCCTTTCACTCCTATGTCAGTAAACATTTGGATACAAAGAGTCGTACTTGTTTCATTTTTATTTATTTTTATTAAAGGCATATTTGAGTAATCAAAAATCACCAATGCTCCGATCTGATGAGTCGCACAATTTTTTCCTCTCTGAGCAGCCGCGGGTACATCACACATTTTGCGGTGTTCGCTCAAATGGGGTGCGCTCTCGTGTCGCGCGCGGATCTGATCATGCGCTCTCGTGTCGAGCGCTCAACTGTTCATGCGACTGATCTCAATGACAATTGCTGGATCGCGTTTACCCGCTCTGCGAATGCGGTCACTGGCGGCCATCTTTAGGTAGAGTTGTATTACCTCTAGCCAAGGTACAGCTCCTGCAGCCACTGTAATCCATCCATGGCAGACAGCGTTTTGGCAGGTGTGGTAACAGGCTGCCGTCAAAATAGGGTGGATGATATTTCGTGCCTGATTGAAATTGTTCGACGAAACATGTTTTTGAAACCCAGCGTGAACGGTAGCGCGATCTTTGAGGACCCGGTGAAAGTTTCACGAAATCGCAGCACCGGGGGAAAAGCAGCACAGCTCGCATCAAAAGTCGCATCAAAATTAGCATCAAAAGCAGACGCCGGTACGGAGTCTGCTTTCGATGCGAGCTGCGCTGCTTTCCCCCGGTGCTGCGCTTTCGTAGAACTTTCTCCGGGTCCTCAAAGATGAGGCTACCGTTCACGCCGGGTTTCAAGAATCTGCGTCGTCGAACAACTTGAATCAAGCACGAAATATCTCCCACGGTACAGTGTACTAGATCCACGGCTATTTTATGGCACCCGGCCGCCATTGCGCTGTCCGCTATATTACTATGATGGCTAGAGATGATATAACTCTACCTAAAGATGGCTGCCAGTGACCGCATTTCGGCCCATAGGAGGAGCTGGTCAAACGCGATCCAGCAAATAGACATGGAGATCAGTGGGTCATGCGCTCTCGTGACATGCGCTCTAGTGTCAAGCACGCTACTGTCGCAGCGCCCTCGATTCGCCCGCTCTAACGTCGGCGCTCTAGTGTCGCACACTCTAAAGGCGCTCTCCCGACAGGACAAGCGCTGGCCTGTCAGCGCTTGTCCTCTCTACTTATTTTAATTGCCCTTGTTCTTTCTGCCACAGTGCGTATAATCTAGATGGTCCTTCGAAGGAAGGTAAGAGGACTGAAGGAAGTTCGTGGTGTACCTCCCTTTGTGGAGTTGCTAAACTTACATAATCTAGTAACATTGGTTTCAGCTTATGTCCAGAGGCCGCCGACGCTACGAGGTAATCGAACTAATAAAGAAGCGACAAAAGCCCAACTCTCTGGAACTTTTTTCATGAATAATTCGGCGTTGATAAAACACGTATATAAACATTATCAATACCACGGTGGTGCGCTTTTGACGATGTCTGATTTGTCTCTTTCGCTCGTAGCTTCGGCTTTGTGAAGTTAAAGTGAAACGGAGCATTGGTGGGTAAGCCGATCACATAAGTGACTACATAACTGAAAACAACACGTTAATATTCTTTGTGCCAGTGTTAGCAGGACTTACAAATTCGCACATTATTCGAACTGCTTTCGTCGCTAATAATAATTGTATAAATACTACAATTGCAACACAAAAGCTTAATTTCGAAGTTAACTAGCACATTTTTGTTGATTGGCCAAGTTTCCATGCTGGTCATTTCATAATACAATGTCGCCGAGCAGGATAAATACTTAAAGAAGGCAGTCGTACAACTCTCAGCGCCTTGCTTTATAAAACGTCTTAGAGTCGAAGGTAACCACCCTGTGTATACCTACACGCAATGATGCTATATCATGAAATCAGTTTAAAGTTCTACCATAGATTTTGTTTAGCTTGTGTTTGAATCGCTTCAATAAAGAAATCACTTAACAACAAAGTAAAAATGCGCCTTTAGAGAAAGCTTTTGAAAACATCACCTTTCCAGTTCAGAATAGTAATAAAATCTCTTAGATGTCTATCTCTACTCAAAAAGACTGCGCTTCGTCACAGGGTAGTTTATGGTCACTTTGGTGTCTGTTTCTACTTGATATACCTGGATTACCTTCCAGCTATGTGTTATCGCATATATCGAATAGCTTTAATACACCAATACTTTGAACTCCAACTTTCGATATTCTGTAGTTCCAAAAAATAAGGCCGAATACCACAATTATAGAAACGAGCACCGTCAATAATACGCCACATTTACAGGAGTCACATTTATTGAAACTAAACGAACTTTATATTCATCTTTTGGGCACCTACATTTCTGACCGTTCATATATCTTAATATTTTTTCATTGAAATTATTTTTATGATTACAAAATGGTTTTATACGTTTTTGTTGTTGTTTTTTCATTGAGCGGCTTAAATTTTTTAGCTTCCTCCTATGTCGGTCAACCGTTGACATTTGTTATATTAATCCACGTACTCCAATAGTCGCTGCTCTTGCCCTGTGTTTTTTTTCTCTAGCACTTCTGCTGGACACACTTCTCCACTTTATTTGACATTCTTCATACCCCCGCACTAATCTACTTCGTAGCATCAACGCACCAACGTATGTTGCTTGGAATATTGTCAAGCCTGTTTCTGATAAGAGGTACTATATACAGAAGAATACCATCCCTTAAAAGATGCAGAAAATGGGTACAAAATTTAATAGTTGCGTTCCTGAAATAAATTGAATGGTTGCACGGGTAAATTGCCAAAGTCGTTGTAAACGCCCATCTTCAATGTAGCCCAAGCCACGACCTGTACAGTTTTAAAAGCGTAATAGAACATTAATCGCCCATGGCCCTCAGTCAATTGAAATAATATTTAAGATTCCATAGAATGCACACGGAATAATCACAACGTAAACAGTCCTGTAAAAAGGCAATATGTTTCATCCCGCACTCATGTCTAGTGTAAGATTTACAGTAATACGATAGAGCATATATTTTACCTTTCTAAAAGAAGTAGAGATACGATGGCGATGGCGAGAACCCGCATTGTTGCTATGCAATTAGAAGCTGTCGTCTCGAATGTCGTTTAAAGAGCAATCTCGTTCCTACTGCTAAACCAAACCTCTTATATAATGCACCATAAACTTTCATACGCTATAAGCAAAATCTGATCTCATCTTCCGTATACTGCGGAAACATCTGGCATTTGCAGTATATGGTGTTGTTGAACTCTTGAATTAAAATAAAAGTTGCTACAGTCGGATCGTTGGCGTTTCCGTATCTAGTAAACCAGCTTGTGTTACGGCGGCACGTCACAAGAAGTAAAATAAGGAACTAGAAAGCAGCAAATAGGAAGTAACAGGCAGGAAATTGCTAGAAGTACCAAAAGTGCAGCCACCTTTTTCTCATGGAGCATCTTTCATTATAATTGATAAACAACATTTCACGGCAGGGGCGCATCTACGAGTACCATACAAAAACACCGATAAGAAATGTCATGAAGAGAATAAAAAATAGCTGTTTTTTGTGTCTTCTATATATTTCCATTAATTTCACTTCTGTTTTTAATTAATGCATATTTTTGATAACACCGTTGACCTTAGTCAATATCTCACAGAATTCTGCAATTTTCAACTTGGGGCTATTACATTTGTGCAAGAAAAACTTAATCTGGGACTCTTGCCAGGCACCCATACATTATTACAACTCAAATTGAATGCTATACGGCCATATCAATCCGGTTCCTATTTCGCAGTACTCGTAACATAGGACTGGGTCATATAAAAGCGTGACCAATGTTCCACGTTCTAAGCTATTATCCCAGGACTGGTGTCTGCTACAGGTAAAGTAATAAATATCTTTAATTTTAAAATACTAAATACAAAATTGTTTTTGTTTTATAATGTTTTATTGCCTTTTTAGCTGACAGTCAAATGATAATTCATTTCAAATATGTCCATCGTTAGAGCAGAGACCTAAATACAAAATGTACAGGAACTTTTCCTACAATTTTTATCTACTATAACAGCCATCTCGCACTGAAATAGCTACCGCGGTACTTGACATTCGTGTGAAAAATTATAAAAAAATTTGTTCACGTGATCGCTTAATACCGTAACAAATCATGGATTCGGATGGGCGTCTTGCTCTTTCTCATGGCTGACAATTGTGCGATGTTTCTTGAAGTTCTGTATTAAATAGTACATCGTTCTATGACAAGCCACTTCCTTTATAATATGCACAGCATCATGGACAAATATCAGCATAAGATACACCTTAAAAGAAAAAAAAACATGGTTATATGCTCGTACAAATCACAAGTGGTGCAATCCATGTTTCCCGCACCTCTACCTCAACAGAAGAGACTTTATACGTTTAAGGATTCATAGCAGTGACTAAGAAGAAAGCGATCTTGTACAAAAGCGCCAATAAGACAGTGCGATCAGCAGAAGCTTTAAGGTAACTGAAGTGTGAATGATTTTTAATCACCCTCGACGAAAGCTCCAACGTATAGAGTTTTGGCGTTACCATGATATCTGAAGGTTTCCAGCTGAACGTAGAAGTAAAAACGAAGGAGTGGAGAAAAAGAGACACACACTGCTGGATTATAAACCATTTACTGAAATTCTTCATTTTCCTTTTCACCTACATTCATGAATTAAACTATTTACTCGAATTTTTTTGTTTTTCTTTTTCATTTACCCTCATGACTTATACGACTGAGATCCCAGGGGTAACTTCTTCTTCTTCGGTATGACATTTGGTGGCTAGCGTTCATTTGTTCTTGACTTGGTTCCCCACTTGGGGCGCTCCCAGAAGATACAGTTTTTCTTTCGAAAATAGCGTGATGGAGGCGGCACTCACGCAGTCATCCCCGTGCGCCTCAATAGCCAGAGATTCCAGGATTTCCCTTGCAAGCTGTTTTTTGTGCTTTCCGACGATGGTAATGTTTTCGAAATCAGGAGCACATTGGCATATGCGGCAATGCGCCGGAAGGTGGCCAGCTGACATTAGTGTGCCAACGGAAGCTGCATGCTCCCTGGTGCGGTCGTTAATACACCGCCCAGTTTGTCCAATGTAGCTTTTGCCACATGACAACGGAATACGGTACACAACTCCTTTTTCG
Organism: Ixodes scapularis; assembly: GCF_016920785.2. Taxonomy (NCBI): domain Eukaryota; kingdom Metazoa; phylum Arthropoda; class Arachnida; order Ixodida; family Ixodidae; genus Ixodes; species Ixodes scapularis. The sequence goes on along the minus strand of NW_024609951.1, from coordinate 243,073 downwards.
CACGGGGCGTACGTTGTTCGGTGCGCGATGCCGCAGGTGGACCTCTGATTTTGGTCATTCCTACAATTTACCTTACGGTAACGGCACACAGCATATGCCTTGTTGGGGGCTGAGCATACGACCTGTACGCCTTGTCGGCCGGCGATCTTTTTTAGGCGATGCGTTATCCCGTGGATGTATGGCATCACCACAAGAGGTTTGGGGGGCTTCTTTTTCGTTGGTTGTGCATTGGTTTCCTGTTTTTGCCGCACTTTCTTACAGTGGGTCTCGCATACCGGTATTAGGAGTGTACTTGCGTAACCAGAGTCCTGAAGCCTACAGAGCTGTTCTTGAAAGCTACAGCCGACTCTATGGGGGCAAGATTTTTGTAATGCCGAGCGAGAGCTTTGGTTGCCAATCCTCTTTTTACAGTTCTTGAGTGTTCGGAGCTGCTTGGAAGGAATCCTTCACATGAGCGGCCTTCATACATCCAGCACACGTGGGCATTTCTAAACTCCAAGGAGAGATCCAGAAACCGTATGGACTGGTTTAAAGGAAGTTCCTGGGTGAAAGATAGACCTGGACAGCTGTGTTCAAAGGTGCGTAAAACAGTTACGCAAGTACATGAGAAGGAAAAGGAAGAATTTCAGTAAATGGTTGATAGTCCAGCAGTGTCTGTCTCTTTTTCTCCACTCCTTGGTTTTTACTTCTACGTTCAGCTGGAAACCTTCAGAAATCATGTCATACCAACCGGCTCAGCTCCAGGCAGTCACGCGTTACCATGGTCGCAATAGGAAAGCTGTGGCTAAACTGCCAGGAAATTGTCTGCTCATGTAGCTTTTGCCGTTTTTTTCTTCGGCGCGATGTCTGTCTATTTTGTTCATATTACGTGTACGTAATATACACCATATTATCAAGGTTGACAGTCAACGTTTGATATATTGTGATCATCCCAGAACTGAGGGACTGCAATTCACTCCTCTGCTCATCGCGATTCCTAAACTAAACATTCATCAGCGACATTTTATTCCCGATATATGCTTTGATGCTGATAATTTTACGTTATTTGCGAACTAACAAATGTCTGAAAGAAACGCCGGGAAATTGGGAAAAATAAAGAATACGAAAATATCAGGAATTGTCGTCGCTGGGAGCAAGGGATCGTTCGATGACGGCGCCGTCCTTAAACCTTCATCCCGGAAGGCCTCCCTTTGCTTTTGTCAACGTTTCTGAACTGCTCTTATCACTTGTTGAGTAGGGTTTTTATGTTCTATTTAGTTTCTACTGCGGCAGTTACGTGTATGCGAGGAGCAAGTTCTACTCTTCTGTATGCAATGTGCATGGCGAAGGAATATATTGCTGGATATGGCTGTGTTGAGAATGTGAGATATGAAGAGAAATATAGACATTTAAACGTGTCATAGAAGGCCGCGTTTAAATTTCCTCGTGACTGGTATTCGGGGTTATATGTGTACCATGGAGAACCAAGAAAGAACCTATCTATGGTTCACTTTGTTCGTCTCGCGCGCGAGCAGGTTGGAACTCTCGATACTTCGCATCTCGTGGTCGAATGAAATATCATTTGGTGTAGATATCCGTACTCAATTGCGTCTCCATCTGTGAGCTGAAGTGTGGGAGGTGCGCAATACAAGTTTATATGCTAAGAAAGCAGTTTGAAGTGTTGTCCTCTGGGTTTCTAATTCATTAAACTTAAGCAATCATTATCTTATTTTAGCTAAAAAAGAAGTAAGGTGTCCTCGAGGAAAAGTTTGTTTTTTGTCAAAACCTCTAGAGCGCTGTTAAATTTCTTGTACCATCCAACATCAGGAATTGGAAATCAATTTTGTTTGTGACCAGCTGTCCGTCTCATAGTATATGTTCACTTCTATAAATTTTCCTTAGGTGAGTTTAATAATACTGAAGTTATTCTATTTTGTTTTACCTCTATCTCACTTCAAGCAGTGACGTATTGGTTTCATAGTAGATTAAACAAAAGCATAAATAAATAACACATTGATTTACTGAAGCTTGGAAACATAAAGAGGCGCGAAGAAATATTTCATTTTTCGTTGTATTCTAATTCAGTATTCCGGCCACACGGTAACTTTAATGTCATTTCTCTGTAATGGCAAAAAGGAATTCTCGAATCCGCTCGTAATCGTGAAGGAGAGCGTCGCGCCTGCACTGCGCTGCGAAACAAGTGACCTGAACTGACTTGCCGATAGGATAATGTCATCATAATTTATGTACACGACTTTACGTTTGTCAGATAAAACAAAAGGGGGGGGGGATATAATTAAAAGATTCAGTGCCTACATGTTTAAACATCCCGCGAATGCTTCTTACTCTTATCCGTTTTGACACGAAATAGCGAGAAGCACTACGCTTCTCGCTATTTTGTGAAAACTCTAATACACACGCATTCCCCCAGCAATGATTATTTACTATATGTTTACTCATTAAGAACATATACCATCTTTCTCAAGTCTTAAAAAAGGGTTATTTTCGGCCATTGGAACACATCTTTACTACTCAAGTATAATACCTGTGTCCAGTTTTCTGCACGGCTTCTATTTTAGCTAGCAACACAATCCTGTGCATAAAAAAGCGCATTAATTATATTATAGAAGGTGAGTCCACTCGCACTGACTTCATTTGCGCGTCGATAGCATTCTCTCAAGGCGTGCAGGTAGGAGCGCTTGCTTACCTAGTGCAGCATGTCGGCCAGCACTGGCAACACGTCGGTCATTACCGGGAACTGTACGGCGGAGCCCGGTCAGTGGCGCCAGTGAGCAACCGGCCGCCACCAGGGGTTCGTAGGCCTGGCTGGCCTGTCTCGCCGGGAAAGTTCTTGCTGCAAGCCGACATCGGCTGCAAGATGTACTTCTCGGCCAGTCTCGCCGTGAAAGTTCCAGCGACTGGCCGACATCAATTGCTTGCAGTATTTTCTGGCCAGACCAGCCTTGGAACTTCCACAACTTACTAGAATGGAGAGTTGTGCAAATGTCTCCTGTTTCTTCTTTGTTCTCTTTTTTCCTGTATTGTAGCGCTATTTTTAATCGTCGATTCCAACAACTAATTGATATAGATTAGTCGCTGTAGCCATCGGTCAGGAAAAGCTACAACAGTTACAGCTAATTGGCATAATTATTGACATTTCCCAATTTTATTCTGAAACGTAATCAACATTTTAAGTTCACTTATCCCATTAGAGCCATTCCATTTATAGACGGTTTAAAATATTCTTACTGCGGTTGTTAATAATTAAAGAGCTCTTTATACCTAAACGTCCATGACCTGTTCTACTTTGCGCAAAAGCCTTTTCGTCTCGCTGACGGTGTATCTTCGATTCCCGTGATCGGTATCAAACGTCCGTCGGTGCTATCGAAACCACGATTTGGGGCAGTTTTTTCCGCATGGTCCGGCAGAATTGTAATAAGCGCAAGAAGAAGAAAATGATGGGTATGACATTCGACAAAAACTTTTCTATTTTCTTGAATTTCATAAAAACGGCAGCAAAAAAGAAAATCGCAATATCCCGTCCACCGAATTTCATCCACAAACGCGGCAGCCTGTGAACTGTACCATGCGCCCAGAAAATGCTACACACCGAAGGGCGTGATCAAGCAGCACCAAAAGTGCAATGTCATGGTGTTAAGGCGTGTTCACACTTGCGATTAGTGACAGTCGGCCGAGCTACTAGCGACATATGCGACAAAAGACCACCGGCATTCACACTGGGGGAGATTCACGAGTCGCTACCAACGAGTCGCTTCTCGTAAGCTCGGGAGCCTCCTCGATATTGTCCTTACTGCCACAGCTCGGGTTTTCGTTTCGCTGTTTTTCTATCTTTGTTTTCACGTCCGCCCTTTTTTCCACAAAAAACACCTTCGGAACCGCACAATGAAAGCACAATCGCTACACTGGAGGGCACTCACAGGAGCTTTTGTGGACCTGTAAATCAAAGTGCCAAAAATTTCCTTCCAGGCCGAATTTTTTTTTTTTTTTTTTTTTGTGGTGGGGGGGGGGGGGGGCGTTCGTTCGAATAGGAGTGATGATTGTTGTAAGAAAATTGGTGCACTATAAACAAGTGTGAAGACAAATGGGAGTGGTTTTGTTGCAAGGCAGAGTTTTGTTTCGGGCGTGCGTTCAAATCGGGGTGCGGTTTTTATATAGAAATCAGCATTTAATTGCGCTGACAAAAGCAGCCGCAGAGACCTCTGTGGCTCTGTATCCACGGCCGCTTCTGTGAATCGAGACGTTGGACGGCTGTCATGGTTGCTTCTCCCAGAGAACCTCGGTGTGCCGGCTGTAAACAAACTCGAGGCGCATTTCACGGCACTTTCGAGGTGCGCTGATGGTTCAGCCGCCCGGCGACTCGGCGACCGGTCGCAAAATTCGGTCAGAAGCGACTGCTCCAAACCGGTTGAGTTTGTAATTTGCGACTCTCGACTTTGCGACAAAAGATATCGCGGGACAGCTGCGACTTGCCAGTGTGAACGCACATTTACTCATCTTTTTGCCCTTGCGCCATCATTAGCTGAACTAATCAAGAACAGTAAATTTGGCGTGACCTTGAACTTTTAGTATGTGTGTCTTGAAAAACTTTGATTCCTCCAAGCCTTTGTCTGCTCTCAGATGTTTTTGCGTCCGCCTTCCTTTTACGCCTGACCTCGCTCTCCGTGCTTGGCTTTTAGGGGGAGGGTGATCACATCGCGAAAGATTACGCACCACTGGTTTAACGAACTCATAGCTTCCAACCCACTGCCGGATTAGGGATACGCGTCAAGCGTCAAACTAACCCGATTTCCCTTCTTTCCCAGGTCGGAGATATACGCTGACCTGCCGTTGGAGAATATGCTAGACTGGGAGAGGGAGTGTGGTCGAGCATTAAGTAAAGAACGCCCGGCAGCGCGCAGTGTAGGGTAAGAAGTGTAAATAAAGACTGCTGTATTTACCGGACTGTAATGTGCACCTGTACGCACGGCCTGCACCTGCGCCAGCGAGAACCGTGGTAAATGCGCCCCGTTCGCTTGTATAGGTCGCTCTTCGAAAAAAAATATACTGCGGTTTAACCAACAACGTATCACAGCGATCGTTTCATCGGCGTACCCCACGACAAAGCACCCGTCAAAAAAAGAGAGGGTAGGATGTAAGATGAAACTCAACAGAACTAACATTGTCGATGAAGCCGCACATTGTCCAATTTGCGGGACACACATAGCCAGCAGCGAGTGGCTACACTCCTACGACGTTTTCGAATTTCTTTAATCCTCTGCAGTGGCTTTGGCGCTAATATTCATGATGTCTTTCGGCTTTCGCTTCATCACGTCCACAACTAAACAACCCTAGAATTACCAAACAGGACATGGTGACTCCTGCGTAATATACCGGCGCTTCGCGAAATCGGAACGACTTCGGTGCTTTGAAGTTCTTACAGTGGCAAATCCTATTGCTCTTCGTCAAATGACTATGCCATTTCAGCAATCTTTACGCATTCAACCGCATAATCAAGCTTGTTCAGCCTACACGACAGTCCATCGTGTAACTATCTCGGATGGGCAGCATATTGATTCCTTTTGCTAATAATGCGATAGCATTGGCGGTGGAAAAATCTGCAGGCACTGGCTAAGCACCATGATAGTATGCTCGGTAACTGTTTCAAGTTGACATGTTGAAAGCTAGGGCTGCGTTGAAAGTATACGCTGCATCTATGCGGACGTCCGGGCGGCTAGCCGTGCCCATACGACTTGGAGTGTGCTTAAGAATATGGTGAGGAGTCAACCAACAACGTGGCACTGGCGGAGGGGAACATATCATTTCAAAGAGTGACCTTATGCGTAAGCAGTGTCGGACAAGATACTCGACAAAAGTGTTGAAGTTAGGTTACCCAATACCTGCTTCATAAAGTAATTAAAGTACAAATGACGTTACTTTTCCGAAAAATATCTTGAGTTGAGCAAAGACGCTTTGAAATGTAATTCAATTAGTTCCGAAGATACTTCCGGATTGTGTAAATTGTATCGACTTCAGTGACACTAGAATGCCTCATTTGTGAGCAATGGAAGCAAATAAAATAAAATTGCAGCGCTATTCTGTGCAGCCTCAAGGAGCATACATCACTGGTGCATGTTACAATATATTTTAGACAAATGAGCAAAAAGAGGAAACTTTACCTATAGTCACTCTGATGATTATCACATCTGTTGGTGGTTTTATCATGAACACCTTGGACTCATTGTGTTACTAAGCGCCACGAGTCACTATATCCGGAGTTCACTTTAAAGAAATGTTATAAGTGAAAGAATGAGTCAATTACATGAGGGCTGTCATGTAGCTGGCATGTCACGTGCTGCACATTCTTCAAGTCAGGTACCCAAAACGCTGTATTTAAAGATGGCTAAACTTGAAAAAGAAAGACGCAGCTGGGCACGAAAAAGCACAACTGCCTTATCGCGGTTGTCGATTATTTTATTGTTCATACTAAGCTACAGCAACCCCTTCAAAAAAGCGTACAACTTTGGGAGGACTCATTGTTGGCATTTCGAGAGCTCACCTTGCTCTTAGATTGTTTTCAGTTTTGTTGCAGTCGCTATGCTGATGAAAGGGTCAGGCTATTGTAATTATTGCCGGAACAGGGTTAAACATAAAAAACAAAATTTTGCGTGTTTTTTTTTTATTACTTTTTATTTATCGTATCGCTGGCTTTTCGAGTCCGCATCTTTGGTTCTGCGCTTGTTTTCTGTTCATTGTTTGGTCGTTTCCACTTATTTGCGAGCGGTTCAACTTTGCGCTGGGGAGTGCGGAATATTATTCGCCTAAAAAAAAGTTCATCTGCAATTCCGATTTTGTGGCAAACATTTAAAAATGTATTTAAAACAATTAATACAAGATACTTACATCTAATTAAGATAGAGTAGCAATTACTCTCGATCAAATGTATCTGCAAGACATCGGAATCCTTCCTAAAGCAATTAAAATACTGTATTTTGAGTAACGTATTTGAGACAGGCACAATTCTGATCGTAGGCTAGGAATACGCACTTGGGCGAACTTTGGCAGAATCCATAAAGTTTTTATTTATGTAGGCAGTACGCACCCGGTGCATCATATGCAAATCAAAACATTATCATGCACCGCACACATAGAAAACAATTCCGGCTTTATTAGAGTACGGACAGCGAAAAAAGTCATATCATAGTCCGAACGTGTAGATAGTCTGGAGAGAACCGCCCGTGTGGATTCACTTCCTCGCCTCCGCCCGCGTACTCAAGAGACTCATAAATTTGACTTCCAAGAGAGTGGTGCCTAAATTACGTCGTGTTTGACTTCAGAAATGCACCACACTTTATGCAGCACAAGTTTATGATTGCGGGTTTTTATTCCGTTTTCATCGCTTGCCACTATTATTATATGCAGGGGGAGATACTCTAGTTGGATATTTATGGTCAACAGATGCAGTTATGATACGTTACTGTGTGCACGCCACGCATGTATACACTCAACTGTTTGCGTTTGTTGTTTTAAACGGAAACGGCTGCCTGTGCGGCGATCTAAGACATGCTTATACGTAGCGCATATATAAGGCATACTTAATTAAATTTTAATACATCCCTGGTATTGAATCAAGCTTTACACTTTCGCAGAGGCTCCGAGAAACATCGTCTGATGTGTTAGGCGTACGGAGTTTCTCGAAGTTGTGACCTCGGAGAGTCGTCCACGTCGATACACCGACGCGCTCAATCAAGCATACGGACACGACGTGTGCACACCGCTCACACCCAGTGTCAGGCAAAGGCGGCCGGGTTACGTTGATGTGCGATACTTCGAAGGGGATCCGGTAAAAAATACGACCGCCAACCGACTGTGGAAACGTTTTCTGCTGCAGCGGTTAGTGGGCTGAAAAGAAAACGGTCGCTCACAATGGTGATTTCCGCCCTTTTTTTTAAATACAAATTGGTATTATTTAACCGTGATAGGGAGACATTTGCACAGACGGCGATCGAAAGTGATATGTGGACACGGGGTCTGCCAAAAAGTTTAAAATTATTGGTGCCAACACAAATGCTCCATACCTGCGTTCCTTTTCTACCCAATACTCCACATCGTACCACAGATGGAGCATATTATCATGATCATGGGGATATCTGCTGACGGACATGCGCTATTGTATCAGTAGGCACCAGAATTTTTTTATTTTGTTCGCTGTCTGCAAAATCGCCTGGTTTGTATTGTACGATTCTATGCTTGCGGTATTGCAGTTTTAACGTCCCATTGGCGGCAAAAAAAAAAAAAAATTGTGGAAGTAATGGTGCTCGAAGTCGCAACTAAGAAGACATAAGCAAATATGCGGCGGTCAATCGACAAATATCCGTTCGGGGCACGTTCGCACTTGCTTGCGGCGCAACGCTGTCGTTATCACGATTTGCCATCATAAAAGAAGCTGAATATTTGTTTTGCTTTTTGTAGCTCGTTGAAATTCAGCATTCAGATTCCAATTCGGTGCTCATCATAAAAGCTATAAACGCAAAAAAAAAAGAAAACACACACGTTTACAAATTTCTGCAATGCGAAATTTGAGCGCAGCTACTGAGGACGCGGTAGGGTTGGTACGGAGGGGAGGGTATTTCCCTCCTCCGTCTCCGTACCCTCTCCTCCTCCCCTCCTCTTCTCCTCGTCGCCTTCTCCTCCTTCTCCTCCATCTCCTCCTCTCCCCTCGTCCTCCAATTCAGTTCCGCCGCTAGATTCATCGAGAAATATTACGTCATATGAATAGGTGCCACGTCACCTATGAACAAATGGAGTTTCTTTACTAGATTTCCGGTAGGCTCTTTAAATTTATTGTACTTATTCTACGTAATGAGGTGAAGTATTTGTCTGGTGTAAAGGGGATGGACTCAAAGCTACAAAATATGAATTTCGTAGCTTCGTGATCTGGCATACTTCTGCGGACGAAGATCTGTGGGGGCACACGGTTGCCCGGTACCCAAAATACCGCGGCCATCATTCGGCCGCAAGGTGGCGGCAAGCAGCCGGCCACGCGCGCCTCGTGCCGCTCGCCTAGATAAGGCGAGACAGGAGCGGCGCGAGGGCAGTCGGCCGATTTCCGCCGAGCTGAAATAACCATGTTAGTATTGTGATTGTCTTTGTCTTATTAAATGCAGTTTCTTGTTGCTAAAACCGTTGGCTCCATGTTATTCTTCCGGGTCGGGTATGCAGCAAGGCAAACCGACCACAGACTTGATGTCTGGGGTTGTGCTGACCTTGTCATGATCATCTTCGACGGGATATCTTCAAGAGAGCTGTCTCGGGCTTTCTGTCACCGTGAGGCCTAGAAACTCTGACGCTCCAGGAAATGCCTGGGTGACCATCTATGACCAAGTATCGTGGCGTCTCATGCCTTCTCCCACCCTTCCCAGCTGCTGTCTGACCCGGCCCTTTAGATTCGCCGGCAGGTTTACTGTATTGGGTATCCACCTTCCCTTATTCTGCTCTCAGTGCCCCGTCGTGCCGTCAGTGTGCAGAGACCTGCAGCCATCCTGACATGCTACCTGCCTCATTGCCTTAGGTCATTACTTCGCTGCTCTTTTCTCGCGCCAAACGGCAGTGCACGTATTTCGCCACCTTTTCTGCGCGTCGGTTCAACTATGACTCCAACCATCGAGTGTGTGGCGTGAACCAAGTCAGTGGAGACCGATGGAAGGCACATGTCGTGCCCAGACTGCAAAGGTGCTTACCATTTGGGCCAGACTTGTTCCGGTATCGCCGACAAGACGTTCACCAATATGGGTCAGTCTAAACGTGACAAGTGGATATGCCGGACATGCCGTGGGAGAGAGAGTCAAGCGGGACCTTCTGGTGGGATCGAAGCCTCGCAGGGTGTGGAGAATCTATCTGCTCAGCCGGCTGCCGTGACTGAGAAGCTGGATGGGCTGCTCACCCTGAAAGTAAGTGTAGATTCCCTCCTGTCTTTGTCGGCGCAGCTCAACCAACTCTTATTGGTAAAGCCACTGGTTGAGAGCCTAAGGGAGACAATCAACGAAATTCAACAGTCCATGGACTTCTCCGCTGACTATGACCGTCTTCTCAAGCTGGCAACAGCGAACGAGCAAACTTGCACAGGTCTCCAGGATGAACTGTCGCAACTCAAGTCAACTGTGGAGATACAAGCAGCCAAAATCCAAGAGATCCGGGGCGCGCTCAACGACAACGAACAGCACAGTCGTCTCTCCAACGTCGAAGTGCACGGACTTCCTGTCTCGCCTAAAGAAGACCTATTATCCTTAATTGAGTCTCTCGCGGAAAAGCTGAACATCTCTCACTTCCACAAAACCGATATACTCGCTATACATCGCTTGCCTGCCAAATGCGAAAAGGCCCCGCCGATTCTAATCCGATTTGCTTCGGTCAGCATGAAGGAATCGTGGATGGAAGCGCGGGGAAAGCTTCCCTCACTCAGTCACGTTGGTCCTTTCCCCAAATTGTACTTAAACGACAACCTGACTCGTGCGAACAAGGGGCTGTTTTGGCAGGCGAGACAGAGAGGCAAGGAGCGAGGCTATAAATTCGTGTGGGTGACAAGGGCTAAGATATACGCCAGAAAGGTAGAGGGTTCTCTCCCTGTGAGGATCAACCATAAGTTAGACCTTGAAAAGATTATCTAGTTGCATTACCAATTTCGCTCAGGTTTCAGATTTTCCGTCCTTCAGAAAGTTTCTTGGAGTCTGTCATGACCACTCTTTGTCTGTTTTACACATTAATATAATGAGCATATGAAAGCATTGGAATGAATTCGAGATAATTTCAAGGGATATTAGTTCGCTGGTAAATGTCTTTGTTTTAACAGAAATAAGCGTTTCCTCTGTTGCTACAGATCAATTTTCTTTACCAGGATATATAGGTAAATTCTACACGCGGTGTTCCGGTCATGGAGGTGGCATCGCGGTTTTCGTGAATGAGAAGTGGTCCATTACTAATATTTCTTTCTACTTAAATCACGCAGTGTGTCGCCCTTTCTCTAGGAAACGCGGCAACTCAGTAAGTTTTTTGGCAGTCTACAGACCGCCTTCCACGAACGTTGGGTCTTTTTTGGAAGAACTTGATTCTTACATAAGTAGTCTCACCATGCATGACCAGTTATGCGTTGTAGGAGATTTCAATATTGACATCTTAAGCACGACCAAATCTACGGTGTGCAAATACTTAACCATCTCCTCAACGCATGGGATAGAGTGCACTATTAATGCTCCAACTCGCGAGGAGTTTATAATAGACAGACTAGTTTGCTCCTGCATTGACCATATCAACATCAGAACATCTGCGTCGATTGTTAAATCGGCAATTATTACGGAAAAACTTGCTGACCACTACTTTTTGGCCTGTCGTTGTTCTTTTGGTAACTTGGCATCGCGCAAATTACCGGGCCGTATTAAACTAACAAGCATAGACAATCGTGCCTCTGATAAGCTAGTCTCGTCATATGACTGGATCGGATGTCTGGAGCCCGTCCACCACAGTAACGTATATAAAACCTTTGTTCTTTTGTTTGAACAATTCTAGAATACCTGTCCGAAAGAGGTGTACATAAAAGAAAAACGTAACCCTGACCTCTTATGGCTAAATACAAATATTTTAACAGCAATTAGCGATAAAAATGTTTTATGGGCTAGATGCCGTCGTTCACCTAACAATGTGCAGTTGAAGTCAGACTTTAAATTCCTTCGCAACAAAGTCAACGCAATGATTAGATCTGCCAAACAAAACTACTACCAGAAAAAATAAGCAGAATTTCGTTCAGATGCACGAAAAACTTGGTTCCTAATTAATGAATTTCGTGGAACTAGCACGCGCCACTCTATCGACGATAGGATGAAGCGAAATTTTTGGCGGTAATTTATGTCATGTAGAAAATTTCAACGCTTTCTTTGCAACTTTTTCTGGACAGGCGAGAAATCCACCAACTCCTATAGGTAACACTGTCAGCTCCTCTGCGTTGCTTTTCCCACTCCAAGAGAGGCATCTGCACTCGATCTTGTTTAGCTTTAAGCCAAGCAAGTCGCCTGGAATTGACAACATTCGTCTCTCCGTTCTTCGCAGAAAATATGTCTGTCTCAAAGCGGTCCTTCTTTTTATGTTAAAGGGCTTTATTGAGGCTAAATTGATTCCCGACGACCTTAAAATATCTATAGTGCGTCCTCTATACAAAGGTGGTGCCCAAAATGACATCGAGAATCATCGACCGATTTCTATTCTACCGATAATCGTGCAGATACTCGAAAAGCATGTGTTTCAGGTAATGACGTTTTTTTAGATAAATTTAATATATTGTCAACGACTCAGTTCGGGTTCGTGTATGGGAAGGGCACACAGCCCCTTCTGGAAGATTTTTCTGATTATCTTTACTCTGGTTTTGGTAATAACCTTGTCACGTCAACACTATTCTATCTAAAGCGTTCGACCCCGTTACTCACTCGTTACTTTTACGTAAACTTCACAGCATAGGCTTCCGTGGCACCTTTTTTTCTTTTTTTGAGAGCTATCTTGACAATCGCTCCCAGCTGGTATCTGCTGGAGGTTTTCAAAGCTCACGAACCAAACTAAAAGCAGGTGTACCGCAAGGTTCAATTTTGTCACCCCTTTTGTTTAACATCTTTGCAAATGACATCGTCAACTATGTACCAGGATGCAAGATCTATCAGTATGCAGACGACGCTGTGATCATGTCGCAACATATTAATTACGTAGACTCGATTCACCAGTTACAGCACCCTGCGACTGCGGTCATGGACTTGTTTGAGAAAAATCTAATCGCTATCAATGTAAAGAAAACAAAACTAATGTGTTTCTACTATCCACATAAAACAATCAATCTCAGCATTCCTTTTATTTTACACTCATCTGCTTGTAATCAGTGCGCCTGTGTCCCCTTAGAGTACGCTAGTAGTGTTAAATACCTTGGTATATTTTTCGATAGTGGCCTAAAATGGCATGCCCATTTAGCATATATTAGCAAAAAATTAAGAAGCGCTAGCTGTATCTTATATAAATCCAAATGCATCATGCCTCTTTCTGTTTGTAAGGTTCTTCCTCATACTCTTGGGTACAGTATCCTTCGGTATGGCATAACAGTTTCTGGTAATTGTTCCGCTTTCTGGAGAGCTAGAATTGACAGCATCCTTAAAGCGATCCTAAGGAGTGTCTCCTATATCATGCAAATACCCTGAAGACACCACCCTTTTCAAAATTCTTCAAATGCCTGACTTTCACACCCTCTATGTTCATACAGTTATTCTGCGACATTCCTGGAGCTCTGAATTCAAAAAGTTTAAGCTAATCATCTCGTTCCCTCCGACACGTGCAGCCTTTCCAAATACCTGTTGCGCAAACCCGATACGGTAAAAGTACGCGAGCATATTACGTTCCAAAGCTTTTCTCACAGCTGTCGACCGAGCTTCTAGGCCTCACCTCGCTCCGTAAACTTAAGAAATCACTTAGAAGTATGAGTCTTTGATGATCTCTGCTTTACTTTGTTTAGTGTTTCCCAGTGTGGGTTGCACTTGTGTAGCCTGGACGTCCTGGACAATCGCCCGTTGTACGCCGTGTACTGCAATTTCGTTTTTCGCCTGACAATTTTTTCTTTTTCCTTTCCTCATCAGGCGCGACATGTTGGTCTTTGTGATTATCGTTATTTTTTTATATTAAGCTATTTTAAACCTTATCTATGTACTTGCATCATTATTTGGAAGTGTGATTCTGTGTGTTGCATGCACCCAACTGCTGACTATGACCTTGGGACATTCTAAGGACGTGTGTATGTCAATCTGTCTTATTTCCCTTTTGTATACCGGGTAGCAATGTTTAAAGTGTTAATTTTCGGGTAGCAACCCACAAGCCTTGTTTTGGCTTTGATGCACCCGTCACGCAAACATTGCTGTGCTCCATACAATAAATGTATTATTATTGTTATTATTATCAGTTAAATCAGTGAACATTTAACAATCACGAGTTTTTTCAAGCTCTACATCAAGTTGCAAGTCTTGGACGTCGTCTTTTGTATGCCTACTAATTAATAAAATATTGTCACCTTGTTAGTGCATTTGTTGATTCCAATTTAACGCACATTGAAATTTTCAAGGCCGATAGGTAGACGCGACGCTATGTTTCGTACATGGGCATTTTCAGGCATATGTCCAATTTATGATGTTTATAAAATCTGAAATAACAATTGAACAGATTTCATCAATTCTCTTTTGAGCAATTAAATGCGGATATATAGTCCCCAAAACGTTTTATGGAGAATAATATAGTACCGTATGCTCCGGCTGTCAATCTCTCCACTACTTCCATTTTTTTTCTCCCTCCGTCTCTCTCTGGTGTATAGTCCGCGGACTATACACCAGAGAAGTTGAAATTTTACCCTATGCGGCCTATCTACAGGTACGGACTTGTTTTTCTATATTTGTTTTTCTATAGATCGTTCACTTTGACACGGCGTGAAGTATTTTATGGGTAACGGATGATAGAAGCTCCTTTGTGAGCTAACACAGTAGACACCTGTCAACGTTTGCTATGCATGATATATTTATATATTTAGATATAGTAAGACTTGAGAAGGGTTCATTTAATAGGGTAATAGTTGACAGAACGATGGCGGTCTCGGGCAAACTGACTTCTTTTTCTACCACTTCCTTCACCACAGTTACTCGCCCGTCCAGAAAGCGCCGGAATCCGGCGCTAAGGTGCAGGACGGTGGTAACGCTTGATGCGTGCAACATGAACAATGTCTGTTTGTTTTGAGCGATGGTCAGAGTGTGGTGAAACCGGGCGACCTCGTAGTTGGTCCCGGAGATTCGGCGAAGTATGTGGTATGGCCTCTCAAACTTTTTGAGCAGTTGTCGCACTTGCCTGGAACTGGAGACGGTGTCCATAAGAGTACCTTTTCACCCACTGTGTACTCAACTGAAGTATGAGTTTCGGAATAGCGGAGGACTTGCTCTTGTTGACACCTTAATGTTTAAATGCGCGAAAGTTGGCAAGCTTCTTCCGCACGACATAATATATCTTCAGCGTAACTATCAAGGGATGTGTCATCAAGGTAGGGCAAGAGAGTGCCCATCGTTGACTGGGGTTCACGTGCGTGTAAGAGATAATATGGAGAATAATTGGTGGTAGCTTGGCGACCAGCGTTGTATGCATATGTGACGTATAGGGCAGAATGGTTTCCCAATTGCGTTGTCCTCTGCCATGTACATAGATATCATGTCGGTCAATGTATGATTTAGGCGTTCGACGAGGCCGTTTGTTTGAGGGTGGTAAGCGCTTGTGATATGATGGACAGTGCTCGTGAGGTCGCAAAGCTCATTAAGGACTTTTGCGACGAAGAGAGTGCCGCGGTCGGTAATTATGGCTTGCGGGGCTCCGTGCAGTAGAAGTATGGAGTGAAGGAAGAAGTCAGCGAGTTCAGGGGCTGTAGCGGCTGACACTGATTTAGTTTCAGCGCATCGGGTAAAGTAGTCGAAGGCCATTATTATCCATCTGTAGTTCTGCGCCGAGCAGGGAAGAGGGCCTAAGAAACCGATACCAAGGCGTTCAATAGAATGACTTGGTGGGGAATGGGTCTCAAGACTCCAGCAGGCTTGGTCGATGTTTTTTTTCTTCGTTTGGCACTGGCGGCATGCCCTGACATGTTTGTTAATTAAGCGGTGCATACCATTCCAGAAGTATTTTGTGCGTGTTCTGAAGTACGTCTTGGCGAATCCTAGATGACCAGAGGTTGGGTCACCGTGATTTGCTTTTATGATTTCTTTTCGGAGACGGCGAGGGACGACGAGTAGCCAGGGTTGTCCGTGTGGCTCATAATTTCTTCTGTAGAGGGGGCCGTTGTGAAGTTGGAAGAGCCATGCGCGACGCTTGATGCGTGGAGTGGGGGAAGGCGTGCTGATTTCTTGAAGATAGAAAATTAGTGGTCTTAGTCCACCCCCTTCCACCTGGCAGGAGTGTATATTGACGGTATCTAGCGTGGCAGTGGCAATAATATCGAGTGTAGAAAAATGATTCGGAGCAGGCAGTAATATCGAGTGTAGAAAAATGATTCGGAGCAGGTATGTTAGAAGGGAGTGGACATCGGAATAAACTGTCAGCATCGAGATGTTCTCTACCTGATTTGAATACAACTGTAAAATCGAATTCCTGTAGTTTCAGGGTCCATCGGCCAAGTCGTCCCGAGAGACCTTTGAGAGCAGCTAACCAGCAAGTTGTGTGTGGTGATCTGTTATTATCCAGAAGAGAGAGCCATAGAGGTATGGCCGAAACTTTGAGATTGCCCAAATGACGGCCAAGCACTCTTTTTCTGTAATAGAAAAGTTTCTTTCAGAGTTGGTAAGAGTACGGCTTGCATATGCGATCACGCACTGCGTGTCGTTGATGACCTGAGCGAAGACAGCCCCGATGCCATGGCAGCTGGCGTCTGTTCTTCTTTCAGTATCCGCACTTTCAATGAAATGATCGAGGATAGGAGCGGATGTTAGAGTTTTCTTGAGTGTGCCAAAAGAATCTTGCTGGGCCAGAGTCCAGTTGAAGGGAACCCCTGTACGGAGCAGCTGGTTAAGTGGTTCGGAAATATCCGAGAAACCCCGTATAAACTTGCGAAAATATGTGCATAGATCCAAAATGTCGGCACATCTTTTATTTTTTTCGGGACTGGAATTTTGAATACTGCCTGTATTTTTGAGGATCCGGGCGTACTCCCTCAAAAGTGCACTTTTTGGAGTTTAGTTGCAACCCAGCAGCGCGGAAGCAGTCAAGGTCCTGACGGAGCCTCTGTAAGTGGTCTGTGAACGTGGTTGAAAAGACGACAACATCATCAAGATAACACGAGCATATGTTCCACGTTAGTCCTCTCGGCAAGGAGTCCATCATGCGCTCGAAGGTTGCAGGCGCATTACAAAGGCCGAAAGGCATTACGGTGAATTCATAAGGACCTTGGGATGTGACGAAAGCAGTCTTCGGTTTATCGGTATCGGCAAGCGGATTTTGTCAATAGCCAGTGCGCAGGTCCATTGATGAGAAATAAGAGGAGTCCTGTAGATTATCGAGCGTGTTATCAATTCTGGGTAGCGGATAGACATATTTTCGGGTGACTTTGTTGAGTTTGCGATAATCGACACAAAAGGACCAGGAGCCGTCGTTCTATTTCACTAGCACAACCGGAGAGGACCACGGGCTGGATGATGACTCAATAACCTTTTTCTTAAGCATGTCATCGATCTGTTGTTGAATGATTCGACGTTCAGGAGCGGCAACTCTGTATGGTCTATTTCGAACGGGTGGTGAGTCATCAGTGTCAGTGTGATGATGTACAATTGGTGTACTTTGCAGTGTATCAGTGCCGAAGTCAAACGTGTCACAGTACCTCGTAAGGTGTTGAGCTGAACTTCTCTGCTCTTGTGTCACCAGGTTCGAGTATCATGCTTGCGATTTGTTGGGAGAAATCGATGGTAGCCAGCGTCATGCAGCCGCCGACGGCAGTAGCGCAGAACGTGGCCAGGCGTATGGCAGTAGTAGTATATAGGTTGCCGGTCCTCGGTCTTCCAGATGTCTATTCTGCGACGCGGTTGATTTCGTTAAGCTGGCGGGTGCGTAGCGGGGAACGTCTGGTAGGCTAAGAGCGAGGTGACTGCGGGTGCCGCTGGTGAGTAAGCAGGTGACGTAGTCGTCAAGGGGTGCAATGCAGCACGCATCTCGTTCTCGATCGTAGTTTGAATACTTCGGAGTTCTCCGTTGGACTGCAGACCATCGTGAGCCGTCCGTAGCTGCGCCTTGAATTCTAAAAGCTCCTCACGAATAATGGTGCGTATCAAGGTAGTCAGACCGTTGTCCATTGGAATGCTGTGGGCCACTTCGGGAAGGTGTTCAAAAGGGCCTTTTGAAATTCGTGCGCCGTCGAGTTCTTCGTATTTCCTGCATTCTGCAACAAGGATGGTGACGGTTGCCGGGGACTTCGGGGCAACGATAGAAAATCTTGTATGACTGTCTTTCCAGCAAACGACGGACCTTGTCGTCCTCGGTCATCTGGGGGGGGGGGGGGGGGGGGGGGGGGTTTAGAGCGCCGCGACTTTAGAGCGCGCGACGTTAGAGCGCCGCGACGTTAGAGCGCGCGACACTAGAGCGCCACGACGTTAGAGCGCGACATTAGAGCGCCGCGATGTTAAGGCCCTGTTATACTCCGACGTAACGCGCGCGCAAGCGAACGCTGGCCGAAGTCGGCTACGTCACGTCGGTCACGCCGCGCGCGTCGAAAATTCGACCTCTCTATACTCCGGCGGCCCTGGCGACTCCCGCGGCGCGCGTCGGTGGGTCGCCAGCGCGGCGCATGCGCAGAATCTGGCTACGAGGGCACGTTTCCTGTGAGAGTGCGCCACTTCCGGTTCCTTTTTGTTTCAAATAGCAGACAAAAATGCTCGCGCTTCTTGGGCGCCAAGTTCGAGCGAAGGCGTCGACGTACCTTGCACGACGAAAACTCGCGCTTGCACTGTTGGTGCACCACCTGCGCCGCAAGCGTAGGCGGTCAATGTACATACGGTACATCTTTGTCAAGCGCACGGTCTACGGTACTCAAGCTTCCTCGTGTCGTAGACACACGGGTGAGGACGAATTCCCTCGATCAGATTCTCGACGACCGAGTCCGATTCTTCAAACATGACGCCATACGGAGTGGTGCTCCTGTCGTCTGCTTTGCTCGTATTCGCCGCGCTGCCCGCGCGAGGGCTACTGGGAGCCAGCGCGTGATGCATCCTGGTCCGGCGTCGCTGACGCGGCCGGCGCGGAATAGGGCATGCTCCATTTTGGCGCCGAGGCGGTTATGCTGCGTCGAACGCCGCCGGTCGCGTCGGTTACGCCAAGACGCCGGAGTATACAGCGTCGGGTTTTCGCCGACGTGGCGTCGCTGTGACGCGCTCGCACGCGCGCACGCGTTACGTCGGAGTATAACAGAGCCTTTAGAGCGCGCGACTCGAGAGCGCGGCGACGTTAGCGCGCGCGGAGGTCGCATCGCATTTTGGAACGGGGAAGTTTATGGAAAGGCGCTCGCTGCGAGAGCTAGTGAACAGCTGAGAACATGGTGACGGCAAACCTCGTCGGCGGCGCGGAGAACGGTCCCGTATGGTCGCCCGCAATTTTTTCCCGAGAACAAACGCGAGCTTTTATTGCCATCATAAGTAAGCGGAATATAGCGGAGCTGCTCGATGAGGGGGCCCCCGTCCAAGCCTTGCGAAGTACGACTTGCGCGTCCGAAGGGGTCCCAAAGGCTTCGGCGCAAGCACGAACGACACCGAGAGCTCCGAGCACGGTAGAGCACTGCATGGTAGCGCAGAACGGGCAGCTCCTACCTCGGTGCCGTTCCTGGCTGCGCAGAAGCCTTTCGGACTCGGGGTCCGGTTGGTCCGGTCGCGGCGAGGTCATGCGCGGCGAAGCGCGGAAGCTGCGTAGGCTTCCTCAAAGCGAGTGCACACACGTCGCCTTTGGTCCAGAGCACGGTGTAAGATACACTCTTTAGGTGAGGACACGGCGGGGCTGAACGCGCGGCGCGAGGAATCAGATAGTGTTCGTTCGACGGGCATTCGAAAGGCTGCATTATTCCGCGGCCACCGTGCCCGCGGCTGACAGTATCGCCGGCCGCCAAACGGCGAAACTTTGCAAGAGGGAAAAAAAATATCTCGTTGCCATGACACCCCGGTACCCCGTGGTCTTTCTGCTCGTACGACAACCTCGCTGGAGCTCTGCGCGTGTGGTACATGAGGTTTCACGAGCCGTCTTGTACGTGCCCACGGGTCGACGAGTCACCTGCCGGCGCCGCTTGAAACCATAGTGAAGGGAGTGAAGTGCGAACTTTATCGGGCACGTCGCGAGGAGCGCGCTTTAATCGCCTGAAGAGTATTATCTTACACCGTGGTCCAGAGTGACCCGGCAACCGGCCTCGAGCCCGAAACGCTTGGGTTTTGATGTCTCTTCCGTCTCGTAACGTTTTCCACAGCACCGAAGACAGCGGGCACCATCTTTACGTTCACTGAACGCGTCGAAAGGCCTCCAGTGCGATGCACCGGAAAACGTGGTGCGGGTGGTGCCGGAACTGCATAACTTCGAGCTTTGACACGGCGTGGCGCCACCTTCGTGCATTTATTTATTTATTCAGTACATACTGCTGACCTTTCGAGGTCCAAGCAGGGTGGGCGGTAAACATAAATAACGCTACAAAAAACAATGGTTGCACATAAAACAAGAAAACAATTGTGGAAAAGCTGCTGCGCAGTAATACAAGATATACAAAATATCCATATATCAAAATCTAGTAAATTACAATGTTATCACAATGACTCATCAAAATATATTCGGTGCGCATTCACGTAAACGTTGCCGCGTCGGCTTCATTCGAAGAACTAGTGAAGTCGATGCGCTGAAGCCGCTTTCATGTAAACGGGCTATATTTGCGGCGCTTGCACTCGTTGCGACTGTTGATGAATCTGCACCGCGCCGCCAACCCGTACTGCTAAAGCGCCGCTACCTGCAACCGAGTAGGAACAAAACTCGTCGCCAGTACGCACCGCTTCTCCGCTTGTCGGTCGCCATGTTCGCTTTTATTCTTTCGTCTTTGGCTTGGATACGGAATCGGCCGAAAATCAGACTCCTCCAAAAGCTCGCTCCTCCTCGAAGGTCAGAAGTCATAGCGAAGTCAAGCGGCCATTGGCGGCGTCCACGTTTCTCCTTCGGGTGATTGACAGGCCTCGGTGAGGTTTCAGCGAAAAATTGCTCCAGAAGCGAGGACCACGCGCCACGTATTTCGAAGGCGCGCCAGTTTTTCGGTCGCGTTCAGACGGGGAATCTGTCTCCCCAAACCTAATTTCGCGACAAGATTCGCCAGCAAGGTGCACCGTGTGAATAGACCTTTAGAGCGCCCGTCACGAGAGCGCAGAACCATTCTAGAGCGAGTGGCCCGACCGGACCGGCCACTTCTTCGGGTCATCGCGTGTTTTATGTACGATTGGCAGGGATGTATGCCGCGTAATTTAGCAGTGACATTGCGAAATGAGTTGACGAAATGTTTGCATGTGAGAAACCGAAATATGTTACAAAGCGCTAAGAAAAAAAAAAAGAATATCTGTACCGTGCATTTTTGCAGAAAGAAAAAAAAAAACATTGCCGGTGACCTAGCCAAGGTCAGCTGCCATGTTTTTCTCTAAATTTTTTTACTTTTTTTCTAACGTTTTCTAAATGAAAAACTAATGAAGGCTTCAATAGTTTTTTGATATTGTATATCACGGATTTTAAGGGGAGATTTTCCTGTATCCGTTAAAAGGCTGGAAAGATCTTCATGCGATGAAATTGCGCTGAGCTTTCCATCGATGAGTGTTTTACAGATACTTTTTAGCGGTGATCTTTCTTCATTACGAACATCGACGCCAGAATACCATTTAAGCTTATGCGAGGGGTGTCTAAATAGCCACCAAATAGATCGGAGCCCAAATACATGTCAAGAATAACTTTTTATAGAATATCCGAGAGGCGCACCGCAGCACTGTGAAGAAATCTCAAACTCGCTGCTACACTCAACTGCAACCTTTCCCGGTACCAATATGCCCCAGCCCACTCCCCTGCCCCCTTTTCTCACCAATCTCAGTAAACAATTGGTTAGAAAGAGTCGTACCATTTTTATTTGTATTAAAGGCATACTTAATGAATCGAAAATCACCAATCCTTCAATCCGATGAGTCGCACAATTTTGTTCTGCCTGTGGAGCCGCGGGTACATCACACATTTTTCGGTGTTTGCTCAAATGGGGTGCGCTCTCGTGTCGCGCGCTCAACTGGTCGTGCGCTCTCGTGTCGTGCGCTCAACTGGTCATGCGCTCTCGTGTCGTGCACTCAACTGGTCATGCGCTCTCGTGTCGTGCGCTCTAGTGTCAAGCGCGCTACTGTCGCAGCGCCCTCGTGTCGTGCGCTCTAACGTCGGTGCTCTAGTGTCGCGCGCTCTAAAGGCGCTCTCCCATCTGGGAGTCTACTCGCTGGGGGAGGCGTAGAACATTGTCGATGTAAGCGGTAGCGGACTCGTCTTTAATTTGGGAGCGTCGGAGCAATAGGCTCCTGGCCTGCTGTTTACGACGATCTGGTTTGCCTAAGGCTTCGACAAAATGGGCCTTGAACCCATTCCTGGAGTTTATGGTGTGCTCGTGGTTGTCGAACCATCGGAGCACCGTGGCTTTCAGAAAAAACACGACATTGGCCAGTTTGAAGGAATCGTTCCAGTTGTTTTGGTGACTCACTACAACTACGAGGGCATGGTTAGTCGCGCAGTTTGGCCACTGCGGAGCTCGAGGATGTTAGCTAGAGGTGAGGAAGTTGTTCGCACCTCCACCAACCTGTAAGACTTGAGAAGGGTTGATTTATTGGGTGGATAGTTAACTCAACGATGGCGGTCTCGGGCGAACTGACTTCTTCTTACACTTTCTTCACCACAATATATATATATATATAGATATATAGATATATTTCTTTATGGTTGCACTAGGCCCAAAGTGTGGACTATGGACGGCGTGGGACAATGCTCCGAGTGCGGGTTATTTAAGCAGAAACTTTTATTTTGAACCCAAAATATTTTATGGTGAAATACGCACCGGATTTTAGACCGGAAAATACGGTAATTGGGCAAAAAATATATTTTTGATGTGCCGAAAGTCCTAGCTCGGAACTTCATTTGTTTCCAAATTTCGCTTTTTCCCGTATTTTAAGTCTTGTAGGAAGGTAGGCTTGTTTAAACCTACTGAAACTCGTTTATTTTCTTCTTTTAAGAAAGAGAAATCTTGGATAGGCCAGGTGAAGGTACATACAATTAAATAAAATATATGGTAGCGGAACCTGAAAAGTAGGTTTAATGTTATAACATTAACGTTATAACATTACTCCCAATGCTTAGCTATTTGATTAACTTAGCATTAAGAATCCCGTCCTTGTTTGGAGTTTTCGTCAATGAGCGGCATGACCGAATGTGTTTGACAAAACTTACAATATTGCGTTCCTTTTCCTTGACGTCGCGGTAGTGAGCCATACGTTATGTAACGGCTTTCTCTAAGTGCCAGTTATACGTCGCGGCGTGTAGTGACCACTCAAGTATCACGCACCCTTCCAAAACCGCAGATTTACATAACTTTTGTAATCGAACGTGCTGATGACTTAGTTCCGATAGTAGTTTCTGAATCATTTAATTATTATTTCGAAGAATAACACAACCGATTTGGCCATTGCATGGAAGCGAGAAAGAGCAGAGATAAGACCCTTTGTCTTGGCAATAACATATTTTACGTGACTGTTGAACAAAGAATCAAAATAAATGTGCTATTTTAATTTTGTTAAAACGATTATCCAAGCCTTAAAAGTTAATTTAGTGGGTTTCCAATTTAGCCAACGCTCGATTAGGCCCAGCCTCCTTTGCACAGAAGGAGATCTCAAAAACCAAGGTACGAGGTATATACTGTCTCACAGTTGGACGATCTCGAGGCATCTCGTTGTCCTTTCAACGTTCCGTCGCCGACCATCCTGGAGCTCGCCGCCCGAGGTCTGCCTTGTGTCATCCTCCTCTTCTTACCCCTTGGCTTCCGCGGGCCACGTCTGACCTAGTCGGGCATCCTCACGGCCCAATTCCCGCACTTTCCAATTCAAAGGTGGCACTGCGAAGGGCTTGAAGACATTTCGGATAGATTGCGGAGAAAAAGTTGCTGGGCTCGGACGCGGGCGCGTCCTCGACGGCCGTTGGACAGGTGACGGGAGTGGGGCGGGTGGATTTCGACTGTGTCTAAGTGATGCAAAACTATCGATAAATCGACTATCGATACTATCGATAGTTTTTCCAAAACTATCGATAGTGTCTCAGAACTATCGATAGTCGACTATCGATAGTTTTTCGATAGTCGACTATCGATAGTACTATCGATAGTTTTTCGATAGTCGACTATCGATAGTACTATCGATAGTTTTTCGACAGTCGACTATCGATAGTACGATCGATAGTTTTTCGATAGTCGACTATCGATAGTACTATCGATAGTTTTTCGATAGTCGACTATCGATAGTACTATCGATAGTTTTTCGATAGTCGACTATCGATAGTTTTTAATATACTGGCGGCTAACGATACTATCGATAGTGCTATCGATAGTCTTGCACCACTATAGTCCGTTACAACTCAAGAAGGTAGGGCGAAGGTAAGACGGGCCGGGGAGGAGGAAGCAGACGGAACGCTAAAGAGAGAAGGAGGTTTCCCCATCTCTTCTCCAGCGTTCCGTCTGCTTCGTCCTCCCCGGCCCGCCTTACCCTCGCCATACCGCTCGCCTCCCCCTTCTCCTCTCCTCGCCCAAACTCCCGTCTTCGTCATCACTGAAACCTGAACGAAAGTTGGGATGGTAAGTGCCTGGCCTAATTGGTGTCCCATTTTAAAAAAAATAATGATAATAAATAAAGCGATAAAAAGAGAAGAGGGAGCGACGCAAACTACTAGTGTCGCAAAACTATCGATAGTAAATCGTCGACAGTACCATCAATAGGTTTACGATAGTCGACTGTTGATAGTCTTCTGATATTTGATTAACGATAGTTTTCCGATAGTCGACTATCGATAGTTTTTCGATATTCGACTATCGATAGTACTATCGATAGTTTTTCGATAGTCGACTATCGATAGTACTATCGATAGTTCTTCGATAGTAGACTATCGATAGTACTATCGATAGTTCTTCGATAGTCGACTATCGATAGTACTATCGATAGTTCTTCGATAGTCGACTATCGATAGTAGTATCGATAGTTCTTCGATAGTCGACTATCGATAGTACTATCGATAGCTCTTCGATAGTCGACTATCGATAGTACTATCGATAGCTCTTCGATAGTCGACTATCGATAGTACTATCGATAGTTCTTCGATAGTCGACTATCGAATGTGCTATCGATAGTTCTTCGATAGTCGACTATCGATAGTACTATCGATAGTTCTTCGATAGCCGACTATCGATAGTGCTATCGATAGTTCTTCGATAGTCGACTATCGATAGTACTATCGATAGTTCTTCGATAGTCGACTATCGATAGTACTATCGATAGTTCTTCGATAGTCGACTATCGATAGTACTATCGATAGCTCTTCGATAGTCGACTATCGATAGTACTATCGATAGTTCTTCGATAGTCGACTATCGATAGTACTATCGATAGCTCTTCGACAGTCGACTATCGATAGTACTATCGATAGTTCTTCGATAGTCGACTATCGATAGTACTATCGATAGCTCTTCGATAGTCGACTATCGATAGTACTATCGATAGTTCTTCGATAGTCGACTTTCGATAGTACTATCGATAGTTCTTCGATAGTCGACTATCGATAGTACTATCGATAGTTCTTCGATAGTCGACTATCGATAGTACTATCGATAGTTTTTCGATAGTCGACTATCGATAGTACTATCGATAGTTCTTCGATAGTCGACTATCGATAGTGCTATCGATAGTTCTTCGATAGTCGACTATCGATAGTACTATCGATAGTTCTTCGATAGTCGACTATCGATAGTACTATCGTTAGTTCTTCGATAGTCGACTATCGATAGTACTATCGATAGCTCTTCGATAGTCGACTATCGATAGTACTATCGATAGCTCTTCGATAGTCGACTATCGATAGTACTATCGATAGTTCTTCGATAGTCGACTATCGATAGTACTATCGATAGTTCTTCGATAGTCGACTATCGATAGTACTATCGATAGTTCTTCGATAGTCGACTATCGATAGTACTATCGATAGTTCTTCGATAGTCGACTATAGATAGTACTATCGATAGTTCTTCGATAGTCGACTATCGATAGTACTATCGATAGTTCTTCGATAGTCGACTATCGATAGTACTATCGATAGTTCTTCGATAGTCGACTATCGATAGTACTATCGATAGTTCTTCGATAGTCGACTATCGATAGTACTATCGATAGCTCTTCGATAGTCGACTATCGATAGTACTATCGATAGTTCTTCGATAGTCGACTATCGATAGTACTATTGATAGTTCTTCGATAGTCGACTATCGATAGTACTATCGATAGTTCTTCGATAGTCGACTATCGATAGTACTATCGATAGCTCTTCGATAGTCGACTATCGATAGTACTATCGATGGTTCTTCGATAGTCGACTATCGATAGTACTATCGATAGTTCTTCGATAGTCGACTATCGATAGTACTATCGATAGCTCTTCGATAGTCGACTATCGAATCCTTTATTCTATTCGCAGCAGATATATTATAACAGTTTTATTTCACCTGTCCCGGTTGCTCTTCCAATAAACATTTTACGCATCGTAATTAGAAAGAGCACTCTCTCCTCATCGCAACGTAGTAAATGTTTTCAGACTCTAGAAAACTTACCCACACCATGGCACAGCAAACGAAAATATTGGTTGCAGCGGAACTGAGTAGCACGGGAATTTCGAATACGGCACTAACTTTGTTTTATGCGAAATATTTATATTATGGAAAGACTTAACGGTGCAAAGCAAATACATAGAACCTGCAAGTTCACAGCACAACAGCCCACAGTACCCGTATTATGTTTGTCGGGTTGGAATTCATTGTTTTGTTGAATTTCCACGCTGGTGAACCGAGACATCTCTTTTAAAGGGAACAAATATTTAACAGAAATAGTGCAGTTCACCCGGAGAAAGGCATCCCTCGTGGTCATCCATGCTTCCGAACGTCTGCCTAGAGTAGACGACGCACCCGCTCAAGCGATATTTGAAATTGATGTCGAACGCTGGTAACACGATTCGACCTTCAAGGAAGCACCGAACCGTACCGCATCATTTACTGCTAAAATTATTTCTCGCACCGATATTATGCGACAAGATAATTGCAAGAATCTACACAGGCTTCTATCCTTACTTTGCTCATGATGATACCGTGACAGTAGCGCTACCTCTACGTCGATGTATAGGCCAATAGGGACTTTGCCGCGGGACTTCAGATCCTAGGGGACATTTTTACTAATGGCAGAGGCTGTACAACGGTGCGGCTCTATTGCAAGGTACAGAAAGTTATGTTGTCCGTAGCTTAGCCTCTTTCATTTTGTGATTTCTTGCGTCGTCTCCTCCCCCTCCCCTCCCCCTCATCCCCTTGCACGGACCATTAGCTCACAAAGGACTGCCCCTGCTGCCGGCAGTGGAGAACTGTCTGCACAGCCCATTACCGTGAAGACAAATGCCCTTAGTCGAAGGTCTATCACCGCGACAACAAGAAGAGGGAAGTAGTATGTTGAGAGACGGTACCTTGGTGTTGAACATTACGCGGCAATATACGAACCAGTACGCTACCTTATATGCTAGAGCGACGACGCTACGGTGCATGCGCGCTGCTAGCGGAAACATTGCGGAGCTGCGGAGGCTAGCGGAGGCGCGCTATCGGACCAAAATAGCGAAGTGCGTAGCGCGGCGTGCTAGCGTGGGTCTCGTGAGAACGAGTCTTGTCGAGATAAGGGCTGGGAAAGCCAGCGAGGGGCGCAATTCAAGAGTCCGGTCTGTGTGCTTCACGATCGTGGTTCTGAGGGGTCGGTTTTATCCTGCTGCTGCGAGAAGTAGCCGTGACAAAGCCGTTCCACGACTGGAACAGGCAGCGATTTAAGGCTAACATCAAGGAGATTCTAAATAATAGGAGGGGGCACGTTGCAATGTTTGTGAAGCCTAGTCATAAAATGTTTAAACGATTTCGTTGTCAATGTGAATCTGACAGTAGATCTCTCTGGCAATTGGTGCGCGTGACATGTCAAGTGCGAAATGGATGGTTGATTGTAGAAGGATTCCTTGCAGGCTTGCGCGCGCTCCGTCCGGTAGGTTTTATCAGGTCGAAGGCTTTACTTTGTCTCATCCTACGATGGACTAAAGGCCAAATACGCAGACCGCCAGGTCCAATCACGTTCCACGCTATACTATATCACGCTTAACATAGATTAGGGGTGGACGAATAATGCTCGAATCCAAAAGCGCCGCATCATTTCTATAGCTTCGACGCTGCAAAAATCCATTATGTCGTAACTTTCTTTGCGATGTAAAATTGTTGAGTCACTCGGGGCTCTTCGATTCGAACCACTGTCCACCCGTCCCCTCAACGGTGATTTGAGGCGCGGGCACCGATACGGTCATCGAAGCGAAATACAGCACAATTTCTAAGTGGGTCGTGATTGGATCTGGCGGTCCGTAGCTTTGGCCTTTAGGCCATCGTAAGGTGAGACGAAGTATAGACGTGAAGCAAGGAAGCAATACGTGGTTGAGGCGGATCACGAGCAGACGACACGCAGCTGCTGGTACATGGGACCTGTGCACGGGCGATCAGGGCAATCGCCGCAATCGCAACGGAGAAAACGAAAGCCTGGCGTCGCCAGGACGCTAATTTCCGCCGGTTATGGGATGGGCGCTTGCAGCGGGGTTGTCTGCCGCATTCGAACTAGCTTTTCTGCAGCGGAGGTTACCTTTCACGGTAAACCCTGGACGTATTACACACACATAGTTTTACGATAGCAGGAATCGGTAAACAATTCTCTTAGATTTCGGACGGTCGCCGAACTGCGGAAACGATGCATTTCGGCCGTTGGTCGCGGCGGTGGCTGGACCCCATCAAAGTGAAGCGTGATGTTCTCCGTGCACTTCCGATAGTCAATAAAACATCTCCCAACCTCGAGTCAAGTTTCGCTGGTTCGATTTGTCACGACCGCAATAAAACGTTCTAGTGAACGACGTACATAGCGGCCGCAATGAAAATAAAAATCCAAACGTATTGTAGCGTGATATAACATGAGAGCGATGAGAGCGCAGCTATCATTTTCAGGCGAGCACGGAAATCATCGCCATAAAAATGCGTAAGTATTGGTCCAACCTGTCGGGACGACATAGTTACGCAATCATGTGTGTATATCATTTATTCTTGCTTTGGCCACTGTAGTGATTAGTGGCCAAGAGATCAAAAAGAATACTCCCCGCAGATGCACGCACAGTACATTACCCAAAACACACCAACAGGCAATCGTTGCAACGCTGGCGTTCCAGGTTGAATACTATCGTTTTCAGGATGGTAACGGCCTTTCGAAACATTATGCATTTACTTTACAGTTGAGGGTACATAACAGAGTGCAGCAGCCATAGAATCGGTTGGCTGGCCGCGGGCCAGAGTTTCTGGCTGTGTTGCCTGATAAGTAAAACCCACCAGCCACCACGGTTCCTGCTACCCGCAACCATTAACAACGCGATGGTCACGTGCTGTGGTCACGTTGGCCCCATAATGGAGGATCGTAAGGAGGAAAATGAGAAAGAGGCGAGGCTATAAGGGAGCATGGTTTGTGGAGGCTACACGGCTGACGTCATGCCCCTCCCCCTCCTCCCCTTCTAATCTCCTTGGCAAATATGATAAATACGGCCACAGAAAAAGAAGAAATGCTTCGCACTTTGTAATGTTGCGAGCGAAAGGTGCAGCCTCCTGCTCGGCCGCTTCGTCGTGAGGACAAAACTGACCAAGGAAGCGAGCGAGCAGGAGGATATGAGGGATTTCCGTTGCGTTTCATTTTCCGTGAACAACACAAGAGCCACAGTAATTGTCATTTATTTATGGAGACTTTTCTCGGTGGCTTTGGCACTTGACTGATATCGGATTGGCTTCGACAGCTTGTCCCTCCAGTTGTATTCGATTACAAAGATAATAGTTATTACATACAAAAGAAGCAACGATTAGGACGTTATTCAGTAAAGAACAAACTATTCTATTAAGAAAATTACGTTAATAAAATTATAACGAAAAATTGCTTTAGAATTCTGTTTTACACGAGTCTACTGTCCGAAAGAGCCGCCAGTGGTTTCGCCTTAGCTCTCGTAATGCTGTAATCCGTAACGGTTTGCGAACTTTATAGTAAAACTTGAAAAGGTGGTTCTGCTACGCTCAAAATGCCGGAGATCGTAGCGGTTAGCAGATAGCCCAGCGGGAGTGACTGAATGATCTACTAAAATACTCGAATGGCTCAACCGGATCGGCCGCAAAGGTTTCGACTGCCTCCGAGGGGGACTTTGCCAGGCAAGTGACTGTAAAACTCTGAATCATATTACCCGTTTCTTTCGGTCTAGCCGAAGAAGATCGACTAATAAGAGCATGATACGAGATAAAGACAAAAGAAAATTACCGGCACGAAGAACTTTGGCACGTCTTTTTCCGCGTATTTGATAATCAAAGCTGTCACGCTCGCTCTTAGCTCGCTTCCATTGAGTGGGCTGAATTAAGAACAATTCGTGACAAACTGAAGTGCCACTAAAATAAAGAGGGTTGTAGTGTTACCACGAGCATATTGCGTCAGTGAAAGAAGAGTCACTAACGATCGAGCAACTCGCACTTTTGTTGTGCAACATATTTCCGCGATCGATGCTTCACAAGTGGCAACTAAAAATATGCGATGCTGCATTTATTTTTCAGGACCACTTCACGAACGACCAGTTTCAACCAGTGACCTTGGCAAAGACTCGCCTCAGAAAATTCAAGCCATTTACAACTCCCTTCCATTTTTTCACACCACCCTCTGCCGAATGGATAATATTTTGGCTTGTAACAATATATATTTTCCTGTCTTCATCTTTGTATGTGATTTGCCATCTGTGATTAATAAAACATTATTTATTGACAATGAAAACAATTGCTATTGTCTTTTTAAAGCTTTGCTGAAAGATCTCTCTCTACTCATTTGTGCCTCACGCAGTCAGCTACGCCCGCGGGTGTGCGGCAAATCTTATATGCCTTGCGAGTGAACCCAAGGCGTACCTTGCGTGTGAGGACGTCAAAACAATATGTCGAAACAGAGTAAGGATGAAAAAGGGCCTCGCTACTAAATGGGCAGAATGAAAAACGCACTGCCAAGGCAACCGAGCACGCTATTTTTTTTTTTTTTTATTTCTTTTTAGTTTTAACTGAGGCGATACAAATAAGTGTATTTGGTGGGTAGTTTTACGCACGAGGCGCGTAAATAGCAGTCGTCGCATGTGCACAGCCTTAGGTAGTATTCAACGTTTATAAAATGTGTGCGAAGTAAACGAAGCTGCTGGTTTGACAAAACGATCGGTATTGCTTAGAATTACCGAAAAGACCTGGTTTTGCGCGCGTTGTGGTGTCTTTTATTTGCCTAACTCGAGTGACGCCGAGTCTGCAAATGCACTTCATTCAAGAAAATGAAAAGTTTTAGCAGCGTTGCGGGCGCGTGCCCAATCCATGCTCAAAGCGACGGCACGAGCTCTCGCTAGCAACGCAGTCCTCCTACGAACCTCTTTACACCCAGGAAGAGGTGCAGTATATCGCGTGCCTGCTCTCAGCTATAGGTGCAATAAACGGGTAAAAAAAATATATTTTTGCAGTGCACGCCGATGTCCCAAAATATTCTAGACTACATTGGCATTTTTTTTTAATGCTCTGCGTTTAGCGCAATCGGATAAAGCTTGTCTTCACACCCGAGCGATTCCAACTCTGCTCGTGTTATTATATTTGCTGATCAATACGTCTTCACGTGCTTTAGAGCTTTAGAGCTCCAATAAATGTGCACAAACGCTAGTTTCTTCACGTTAGGAAGAAAAACTGTCTTGATGTTAAGTGGAAAAAAAAAACTCTAGTCCGCCGTATGCAATAGCACACAAGTACGACCCGGCACGCAGGCGCACGCGCCTTATGGGCCTTGCCCAGACATGGCGGCTGCAGGGGGCGTGGTGCGGAAGGAGGGCAAGGAAAATAGTTTTTGATGGAAAAGAGAAAAAAGCGGGGAGAGGAGGAATTAAACTAAATAGGATAACAGCTCCATCCTTTAGTGACGAGTTTAAACATGAAAGTTGATTCATTGGTTACTGCTAGTCACCGAATGTTCCCAGAGTCCGAAACTCCCAGACTCGAAGTGCCAAAATAACGGCTCAAAATCGGTTCTTTTTTTTTTTTTTTTTTACTGTGGATAGAGTTGCCTAGAGAGGGGTAGTTGATCCACTCGGCCACGAAACCGGTCTTGGTGAGGGGACGCGCAACATGGAAAAAAAAAAAAAACAGAGGATAGCGGTAACGCTGTAGTCGACTTTCCCATAACAATAAACCGTTTTAGTATAGCGTTGCTGGCTCTTACGTAGGCGATACGCAATATTATAGCGTGCGCTAAAAACGACCTGCTTGGGCCGAATTTAGTTTTCTGTTACGTTTCCGAGTGAACACCTCGCATGATCTTAGTTAAATTCGCCCCAGCCGTAGAATTCCGCGTGCTTATAAGGCCATCATAATCCTAAAAAAAAAAAAAAAAAAAAATTGAAAACAATAACGTCGGCAATTATTTTATTTCAAATTAAACCAAGCCGCAGCTGCCTCGTCACGCGAGCTTTTCTGCAGGGTGCAGAGGCTACGAGTACTAACGCCCTGTGGAAACGACACTTCTCATCGATGCTATCGCGGAATGAAATTCATGACCTACTGATGTCCAGTGATAGCGACCACTGTGGCAATTTCTTGAAGTTCGTTCGTCGGCGATGAACTGGGCGAATAGGCTTAGCGTTTAGCAGATCGCAGGGTTGGCGCCCATTGCGAGCGGTGAACATTTTCACTGTGTACTCCTTCAGCTGCACTGCGATTTGATTCGACCGCAGTAGGTACCAGAATCAATTGCCGAGCTGAAGACCACACAATTTCATGTAACACTGTACTTCGCGAATAACCTGTCGCCCTTGCTGCGCCAATCGAGGTAGCTGCCATCTTGAAACGGGTGCTCTCGTTGGGCCCGAGATCTCTCGAGATCTTCCCAAAACAGCCCGCTAGCCCGCAACGCCAGAAAACCAGCGTGGCGTGCGTACGCAATACGCTAGCTCTTCTATTGCGTTCTGCGCATGCGTGCTCACAACCCGCGATTTCCTTGCGTATGCAAAGCTGTAGAGTACGGTCCACTAAAACTGCCTAATATGGGTGGCCGTGAACAGCCAGCGTGTTGCGGTCACTCCGAGTTCGCGGTCTTTCATTTAATTTAGGAAGCATCCGCTCTCTGACGGTGCGAACATGTTGCGCATACACTAATATAAAACCCGAGATGAGGAATCAGAACAAAACCGTCAAGTCAAACGCAGCTGGGGGTTTATTGACCACAAAGCGTGAGTGGATACACATTCCCGGCAAAAGGTAGAAAGAAAAGAAACACCTCCCAAAGCCCAGAGTGTTTACAGGCGGTGGTTCGGCTGGTTAATTCTCTCTAAGGATCAGCGCACCACCTAGAAGGAAAATGGGCACGCAAAAACCCAAAAAGGAAACATTCCCCAACAGTACAAGAGCTGTTCCTACTTTTGACTGAACGCCCGTAATTTTCTTCTTACTACAAACCGCTTAACATCAAACCAGATGTAGGGGCAATGAAGAGAAATAAATAAAGTTAAAATAAACTATACCAACGAGTATGTCTCCCGTAAAGCGGGACGTACAGATAAAAAAACACGGTTCAATATGTTTGGTAAGGCACTTTCGCCACCCAAATGAGTCTTTAGACAAATTGAGTGATCTGAGGAATTCATCTTTCCATATTAAGAAGGGAAATATGACGTCGATGTCATATCGTTGGAAGGGGAACGGAAGGACAAGTCCATGACCGCGCTCCAGACCGACTAATCTGGTTATTGTTAGCAGTCCCGAGGGATGCAAAAACTATCTTTAACGAAAAAGCATTAACTGCTGTCTGAAAATGTTAAAAAAGTGTATATATACATATATATATATATATATATATATATATATATATATATATATATATATATATATATATATATATATATATATATATATATATATATATATATATATATATATATGTGTATATATATATATATATATATATATATATAGAGAGCGAAGAGGGGAGAAGGTGATTATTGAATTTATTGCATTAAAGTTAGGGAAAGGGAAAGGGAAAGAGAGCTGGCGAAAAATTGGGCCAGGAGCGAAAAATTGGCCCCCGCTCCTGGCCCAATTTTTCGCCAGCTCTCTTTCCCTTTCCCTTTCCCTAACTTTAATGCAATAAATTCAATAATCACCTTCTCCCCTCTTCGCTCTCTATATTACTACGGCTGCACTTGTCAATCTTCACTCAATCCCATTATATATATATATATATATATTGGTAGCAGTACGGGCATTCTGTACGATTTTAGGCAACGATGAAATACTTTCACCTGGAAAGCGATACAGTTTATGGAAAGCGATAAAGGATTCCGCTCGTCTTATGGAGAGCACGCAAGGAAAACTTGATTCATGCTTAGCGTTCACTCAGAGCTCGTCAAAGTAGATGTCTGTCATTCGTAGGAAATGCACTAAAACATACTTGTATTTATTGTATCTGAGGTGTACATCAATCAAACGAGCGATTATAATATCGGCTGGCTTCACTTTGAAGTTCAATTACAAAACTCCCCAAAGTGTTTCAATGTTAAAAAGTGTGCTTCCGTGCTTCTCTGGATTCTCGTGTATATAAAAAAAAAAAAAAAGCTTTTGTTGCAATTTTTTTTTCAGTGCTGCTTTTAAAACGGACTTCCAGATGAGATAGATAACACTGTTTCACTTCGAGCATAAACAGGGATGTAAAACAAAGTGTAAGGTTCCGTCACTGCGCTGCTTCTGGAGTTCCTTACAAGATTCGGTGTGGTCCCGACATGTTCATGTGTTATGAATTCCTCACGGAACGAAAACTGGAATGTTAAAATTAGACTCTTCGTTCCAAACTTGCGGATCAAGATAATTTACATTTCCCTCTTTTGAAAAAAAAAAAAAAAAAACTCCAGCTTTCCGCGAGGCTTTTTCTTTCTTCAATGTGCTTGTACTCTTATTGATTTCAAGATATAAAGGGGCCATAAAATAAATAAAATTTAGTTTGGGGCTAGTTGGTACATATCGATTATAAGGTTAAATGCGTGACTAAGGTGGTTTATAAGTTTCCTTTTAGTTGCGGCCAAGTTTACATCGGTCAGACCGACCGATGCATTAAAGAGGCTGTGCAACGACATTGGGTAGGAATATTTCTTACTTTACATCCGCTTCTTATCACTAGCGGGACCCCAAAATACTTGAACGCAACATCACTGACCAAGAAGCGTCTTCGTCGCGCCGGAATTCAAAGGATGAAAGCGGAGCTCTTCTTTCAGTCGCTCCTTCCATAGCCGCCTTTTGCTCCTTCGCGAAATTTGATGACGGAGCTGGTGGGACAAAGGCAACAGTGCGATCCGCGGGAATGCGTCATCGAGCTTTGTGTTTCCGGCTGTGAAGGTATTGCCACACGGGTCGGCGAGCGACCGCGTGCGTGGCCGAGTGGTTACCGTGCTTGACTGTTGCGCGGAAAGTCTAGGACCGATTCCAGTCGGTGCAGTGTTCTTTTATTTATTCTTTCAACATTGCGTTCCCGTGAGTTCGAGAACGTTGTGATCTGATCGAGTTCCGAATGTTCTAGTCGCCGAACGTTCTAGGCCGATTCTTTCACAAGCCAACGCGCGTATACATAAGGGCTCCGCGTGGCGCTTTGCAGTCGGTCTCGCCTTAGCGTTCGATCCTATTGTTTCGCCGCCATCGACGCCTGCGAGGCTATCCTTTTTCTGTTCTCTTTTTGGGCACAAGTTCGCCACATTAAACGTTTCTTTCTTCCTGTTTATTGATTTTTCTTTTGGTCACCACCCGTGACACTATCCAAACGCTGCTCACACAGTGGACGCGAAGACTGCGTACGCATTCGATCTGGGCTCGTGACAATCGATGCCTCGACATGCATTCGGGTAATGGCCCGTGTCCAATCGCTGCAACAACGACAATAGCCGGGCCATAACAATGTCTGGAACTCAGCGCATCTCCTGTGCTTTGCCAACCCTAGGCGTGGCTATGATCAAATTGGCGGCATATAACGGGCTTAAGATCACGTGGCCGTTGGTTCTGGCGGCGAGTTTAGGGGGTGCACGGTGCTCGTTTTTTTTTTAATTTTTTTTCTAAAACTTCTCTTACGTGGGGTGAAAAACGAACGCCTGTTTCATAGGTCATTAACGTCAGGGATTCGTTTTAAGTGGTATTTGCGCAAAGTACAAAAATTGTTGCATCACCCTTTAACGAAAGAGCGAAGCAACTCAAGCTAGCCGTACGCAAATATTCCGGTGAGCATTTTGCGGAGCACTGCGAACGATGCGGGTGTGAAACTTTGTTAGAGCACACAAGCTTTATTAATATAGGAAAGGAAAGGATGGAAAGGGGATTAATCGAAGCTTTCGGTATACACAAAGCGGCTGACAAATGTGTAAACGGCCATCCCTTTATCTGCTAAACAAAGAAAGTGTGTTTCTTGAGCGTTGCGTCTGATGAGCGATAAGAACCTTTATCTGTTGCACGTGTTTAGGCGATGGGGACCGACAGTTTGACAATGTTTCGTGTTTTATTAAATCAGTTGGAAGTTGAAGCTTGTCGGTGCCGTACGTGGTTCTTTTTTCGCCCTGTTCTCTTCGCGCCTTTTATCCTTTTAATTGACATGAAATGAATTTTGCGCTGGGATAAATAATGTTGCATTGGGAGTTTACTATTTGCATATCATTTTGTGGGCCAGAATAAAGAGGGTACAAAGTCAAAAGCCAGCTTTTCGGTGCGAACATTTGAAGATATAGGGGACTATTTTGCACCTCATTTCCCTTGAAAGCTCTCCGCCTTTTCACTGTGATACATCCGCTGTACTCAGAGCATGTCAGCGCTACCCAAAGCACGTCAGCCGACCCGTGCTCACGCATTGCACATGAGAACTGCGTTACTCGGATGTATATTGCCGCGCGCAGGGTCACTGACTTCTAGAACTTTCTCGTTTATTCTTGCTCCGGACATAACTTTTGTCGTTTATCCCTGCTTATGTTGTTCTAGAAAGTGCGTGTTCATTCTCGCCGCGAGCGCGCTACGCTCGAACCTTCTCCGCCGAATCTTCGAGATAGTGACTCACTCTAGATAAGACGCCGCTCGCGACCTTGCCGAGTCAGTCTCGCCTCTGCGCTCGATCCTGCGGTTTCGCCGATATCGACGCCCGCGACGCTCTGGTGTTTTCATTTGTACCCTTTTATTTTTGGCACAAGTTCGCCACATTAAACGTTTATTTCTTCTTGTTCATTTTCTGTTTTCTTTTGGTCACCACCCGTGACAATATATGCGCTCGTCAACAAATATTTGTATTCGCGTTCGTGGTCAATGAGTGTCCTCACGGAAGTTATTATCACTTGCGAATGACAAGTTATATGGTGTGCTCAAAAAGCACGGTGAAAGCTTCGAGTTATCGCACTGATTCAAAAACATGCCACGACCACGTGATTTCTCAATCCGCTTTTGATTTGAGGATTAAAGCTAAGGAGGAATGAAAAAAAAAATTGCATGACTCCTTTAAGTGGATTACATTATGAATATAAATGCAAAGATTTTGTATTATTAGGCAGTTTCATGATACTTCTCAAACATATGATTTCGGAACAATTCTTTTCGAAAGAAATGCCATTAAAACTGCGGTCGTCGCACAGATCTTTGCATACGTCAACAGAGCGGTGCTGGCGGGGCGGGAGAACTCCAGAACAAGGGAGCGGTGGCGCCCTTTACTAGCATCCACACAAAGAGTAACTTCTCCGGCCAGCATCTGAATTCTGGTTACCATGAGCTTTTAGAAAGCGTGTTTTTTGCATAAAAACAAATGGAAAAAAACTGTTCTGTAGGAACTTTTATTGAAGATTGGTACAAAATAGCAGGCACGTGATGGTTTTTAGAACTTTTATTTTACAAGGTTTCACGGCACAGTTAATATTGTTTTGATGCAACCAGGTCTCACCGGTGATTTCAGGTAGCGCGTCCCGACCTGGGCGTGTGCTGACTTCTGTAATACAGTGTTGCTCCTCCTACTGATTTATCAGTAGATTTACCGATTTTGTTTTTAGAATTTCGCTGATTCAGTGATAATACTACAGTCATAGGCTACACAAGGTAAAGAGCGGACATTTCCGTGGGCCCCAGCGGTCCATTTAGCTGGCAGGGAGCGCACCCAGCGGCCGTCGTTGTCCCCAACTAAATAATGAAGTCACAATAAAAACAAATACCGGGTGGATAGATATCTAGTTTGGCGTAGTGTGTTGGGCGGTAGCCTGCGCCATCTGGTTTGTTGCTAGCTATGTTTTTCCTGCTATTCTCGCATGCCAAATCTATAATTACTTCACACGTATATGTGAATTATAATGCGGACAACAAATGGACAATACTATATACAGTTAAAACTGACTTTACAAGCCAGGAAATTCATGTAGGTTAGTGCTGCCCAGAAGAACACCACCAGGGAGTAATCAACGAAGTATATTTTCGCAACAAAATATATGATGGACAGTTTGTGTCTGGTATATATTTACAATAACTACGAAACACAAGCACCTTGTATCAAGGATTCACAAAGAGGACATCCTACAAAAATATGACAAGCATATTATGGCATGCATGAAAATCTTATCAAACGACTGGAATTACAACTGCAATTAGATTGAAAGCCTATTTTGTATTGCCAAACAAGCTCCATGCAAGGCGCACACACACATATAACATATGCAGCATCAGCAACAAACACTAAAAAAAAAGCTGGCCGTGCAGTATCAAAGCTCCTTGATCCAATGCAATTTGTATGCAAATATAAAGTTCAGCAGAACAATTCTGAGATGCACGATGACCACAATGAGAAAAAACAGACAAGTAAATTCCTAAACGAGATTGTTACTAGTATAGACCTACTTAGTTTCTGACGTAGTCATTAAATATCCCTAACACATCCTGCACTGCACAATTAAACATACCTTGCTCCTGCTGATTTAAGTAACAATAATGACCAAACTAATAAGAACTGAAAGCCAACCGACGGACTAATACAGGTTTTACGTTAATGTAACGCTTAACATGTCACATTTTACATGTAAGTTTTAACATGACCACTACCATAAAAAGTGCACAGGAAATGGCTGACAAAAGACTGCTAGAAGCAGACCGGTGCCCGGTGTACCTGCGACTTACTCATCACAAATGATTCCACCAAGGTTTGGCATGCAATATGCACTGACTGATAAAGTACATCTTACAGGGTGTCTACCAAATGACTTCTTTCAAAGTCCATGAGGTTTTCAGGTTTTTTTTTACTATTTCGATAAAATTCTCTGGCTGTTCCTTCCTTCGAAGGATGACATTTTGGGCAATGCTATTCAGCAGAGCCGTGGCGACACCTGATCGCCGGGCTTCGTTCCGAACCACCGTGCCACTTTTACTGGTCACTTCTCCTGATTTAGCCAACCTTTTTGACAGTTTCCCTGATAATTCCCTGACTTTTCCAGGTGATCCAATATTGCCTGAGAATTTCAGGCTTGCCAGGTTGGTAGACACCCTGATCTTAATCTCTTTCAAGCTTCACATATGTGTAAAGCAGAGACAATGTCCAAAAGAAAATGAAGTTTCATTCAAGATGAGTGACCTAAGAGAGTATTAACAAAGATCAAAATGGGAAGTTACACATTCCACAAGACCATAATAGGAAAAAAAACAGACATGACAAGCTAAAAAAGCAGTCACCACAATAGACCAGTAGAGGAGTAGAGTGCAATCTACTTGCTGCAAATAATCTCAACAAATGACTAGTATGCAGTCTGCACGGCCCAATAAAATCCAAACAAAATTTATTTTACCTTGCAGATATCTTATGAAATGCAACCATAAAGGTTGAAACACATCACCAGAATGAAGTTCTACCCACTGAACTTTGCAAGCTGTACACCAAAGACGCGAGAATGAAAGCGAACTTTATCCAAGTTTCTATTTACGAAACAGACATGCCAGCAGAATCGAATCCTGCAAAACATTTTTAAAACCGTTCACGACATTCTGGAGTGCAAAAATTAAAATCACCATCAACCTGTCCTCTCGTGGAACTCGGAAGAACTTTGTTCCTGGCTTCTTGCGCGTTGTTCCATTGTTTCCGCACCAGACTACGCAACAGTAGCTGCCGTAGCCAAACATCCTGGCGGCATCAGCTGAGAAACAAAAATAGCAGAAGTCAATTTGAGATTACGCGAATTTAGTGCCTTCATTTCATCTCAATTTGGAAACAAAAATTATTGAAACGACAATAAAGAGTGGTGATAAAGAAAAACCCTCACAGTATTGTCACACCCCATTTTTTTGTATTTTCCTTGCGAGCGCTCTTTGCTTATAGATGGCCTCGCCCTAAGCAAAGCGCGCATGAAGGCCACCTGCACCCTGCTTCTTACCTGGCGCCAGGTACAACGATTTCAACGCTGTCAAAGGTTCTCGAGCGAAAGCCGTGCGCTCGCGCCACCAGCATTGACAGCGATGCACATAAGGTATGAAATTGAGTATGCCTTGAGTGCCTTGACTGGCGCTCTCGCTGCACTAGCGCACGCGAGCACGTGCTACTGCCGAGGCTTCATCCAGAGCAATTAGCTCGCGCTTTAGCCCTTGCGTCCAACTCTACTTCGTCTCACGTCAGTAGCCGCGCGTGCTAAAAGCGCGAGATAGTTGCTTCGAATGAAGCCTCGGCGGCTGCTCGAGCGCTCGTGCAGCGAGTGCTCCAGTCAAGGGAGTGAAGGCCAGCCGCTCGCGCTAGCACAGCATTCACGGTTAGTCCATGCTAAGGCGAGACGAAACTAGTATATAGCCAAAAGCAAGCAAAATACGGTGTCAGTAAAACGACTCACCATTCTAACACCGGAAGAATGACGAGAAGCCCGCACGAGCCATTCAGGCGCAGCCCAACCAACCTTTCGCGTGACGTGACCGGAAAGCCGCGGTCCGCCGGGTCGACGGCGCCGAAGTCATACACTGAGTCGCTGTGAAAGCCGCAGCTGTTCAAATTGTTTTTAAAGGAATTTGGAGCTGCTATTAATTTCGAAATATTAGGTTATAGAGTAGAGTTATTTGTCGAGGGTGAAAATATGATAAATGTCTAAATTAAGTGTGTCACTGCAGTGACACTGAACCGTCGTCGTAGTCCTGGCTCCTGGGCCGCGAATCGGCTCGAGTGGCCAATATTTTTGTTTACTATCTTACTGTATGCTACAGTGTCTACTGATTTTTCACTTTCTTGCCAACACGTGGTCTAAAACTACTACTATTTGCAGAGTCATTTATACTGCGAGAGTTTGGCCAATGGGCAGAGCTCGTTGTCCTCTGGAAGCAGCGGATTTCGAGGCAACACAAAATGGCATTACTTCTTTCCCTGGGGATATCTCCAGGATATTAAGACGTCCCCACGAGATGACCCAGGGAGTGCTTGTTCTCCTGTTACCGTGAGGACAAGCATTACGCTGCTGGCTCTGCTACACTTCATTTGTGTCTTCGGAAATTAACTGTGGCACGTTCGTCTGTATACTTGTCATGCTTAGTATTTCTTAGCTTCTAGAAGAGCTTCAAAAATGTGCGTTCGAGAAAACTTACTTTTTTTAAAAAGAAGCGCAGGCCGAGGCCGCAGTGGTGCAGACCGTCGTTGGTTGTCGTAGCAAACTACATTGGCGAAACGTGCGGAGCAGACGACACTTGCACGTTGTTCTACGTTTTCCCGCCGTCGCGTAGAGGATCACGTGACCGTTCGGACCATGTGGTTCGAGGTGACATGGGTATGACTGTCGACACGAGACAAATTTTGTCTATCGCAACCAAAGTTTCAATATAGGTATCTCCTGATGTTTAATCTAGGATTACATAAATAATGCACACAGGGTGTTTTTATTTTTAGCTGCACCAGATTTTTAAGAAAGGGAACGTGAGGTACAGTAATTTGAGCCCTGGGAAGCGTTAGTGGCCCTGGACGCCTGTAGAAAAAAAGGGAAATTAACTAATTAGTTTGCTAACTAAATAAAATGCTTTAACCAACCTAATATTTTTTACTTGATGGCACATAACGTATCTAGAGGATCGAAAATCGAGGACAGTATGGTCTAGCCGTGTCCTCAAATTTGAATAAAAAAAAACCCTGGTAGACGCTATAAGGTCGAGAAATGTCACTTAGGGAAACGGCGTCAAACCCAAACTAAACAGGAAGCAGCGCCGGTAAAGTTATCGCTCCGCCCTTCCGGGCATCCAGTTCGTCATTGGGGAATTGTAGTAGACCGTTTCCGCAGCCCGCTAAGCACCCGGATAGCGCTCCGTAATCCGCCACAAGAGCTTGAACTATGCAGATAAGGTTGGCGGCGCGCATGCGCAGCTGCGGGGTTTTCTTCAGGGATACCGTAGCGGAGGAGAAAAACGGTCTACTATAATTCCCTATTACCGCGGCCGGCTCCACTTGCGTAGGCGAGCCGTCCGCAATCATGACGAATCGCGTGCCCAGAAGGGGTGAGCGATAACTTTGCCGGCGCCTTTTCCCGTTTAGTTTGGGTTTGACGCCATTTACCAACGTGACATTTCTTGACCCCGTAGAATTTTTTATCCGAATTTTACGTCACGACTAGACGATGCTGTGATCGATCCTCAATCCTCTAAATACACTATGTCCACACAAGTGAAAAATTCACAGCTAGTTAAAATATTTTAGTTAATTACCTAACTAATTACCTATTTTTATAATGCAATTAAATGCAAAGGTGCAAGCGAACTCATTCTAATTACCTAATTTCACCTTTCTTCTAGACGCCGCCATGGCCGCTAACACATCCCCAGGACTCATATTACTCTCTCTCACGTTGCTTTTTTTTGTTTTTAAATTTGGTTCAGCGAAAAAAGAACACCCTGCATATATATTTTTTTCCGTGTTTTGTTCGTAATATCTTTTACGTATATATATTTTTTTTCAAGAGGTCATTTTATGAAGCGTGGGGTTCTAGATTCGGTTTTGGACGTTTGCTCTTTTGCCTTTTGTCCAGAACGTCCTAACATATTACAATAGTGACTCTTGGGGTATAGGAGGTTTTTATGGAAAGGGAAATGCCTATCGGTGTGTGTTGGCGGTGACCTTTGGAGGTGGCTATAAAAGCTATGGACGGAATAAGATTTGTTAACTGAGTTTGACACGTTTGTCCTGTCCCCTTTCTTCTGTGTCCTCTTACACTTTTTCTTTCAAGTTTTCTTCCCAGTTTCACGATTTAACATCATGATACCAGCTCGCCTGCACCTTGACAATTTTGTTGTTAATATTTCACATTTCACGAATTTGAAGACGTCCGGCTCGTTAGTATCCCTTTGAGAAATTGAATATCATACAATTTTTGGAATTGAGCGTAGTTGCGCTTGAACGAGCTTGTCTGATTTTTTTTCTGAAGCGCACCGAAGGCGACCGAACCTGCATGCAAAAGAGCGAAGCGGCGCTGCAGCACCGAAACGGCACGCGGATACCCATTGTCTGCTACGGGTCACGTCGATTCATAGCAACTGCGTCATTGTGGCTAAAAAGCGAGCCAAAGAGCTCTCGGCGCAACAGGAGGCGGGGACAAGGGTACGCGCTAGGCTCACGTTAGGCTAAAGTTAAACCCCTAACGTTATGCTTTAAGGTCTAACGTCGTGAAGCGGTACTTTGAGGTCGTCCTCTAGCCGTGGTCCTTGAGGTTGACCTAGAGGTCGTCCTAGATGTCTTCCTTAGGCGTCGTTCTCGACGTTTTCCTTGATGTTCTGTAGGTGTTCTAGAAGTCGTCCTAGACGTCGTCCTTCAGGTCGTCCTAGAGGTCGTTCTTGAAATCGTCCTAGCGGTTGTTCTTTACTTTGTCTGAGAAGTCGTCCTAGACGCCTTCCTCTTGGCGTCGTTCTAAACGTCGTCCTAGACGTCGTTTTCTACGCACCGTTCTTGACGTCGTCCTAGACGTTGTCTCCAAAGTCGTCTAGAAGTCATATAGCTGGTCCTACACGTAGACTAAGACGTCGTCTTCCAGCTTGTTCGAGAGGTCGTCCTCGGATTTGTCATTGACGCCGTTCCTACATCGTACAAGACGTCGTCCCAGAGGACGACCTAAACACTGTACCTCACGTAGACCTCTAGGGAGACGTCCTTAACGTTAATACTTGTAAAAAACATAGCTCGAAAAAAATTCACCCGCGGGAATATAATGCTTTCGCATTCCTACACATAAGCAGACTGTTATTCTCTCTTAACGTACGGAGGACACTTAAGACTACTTGTAGAAATGCGAAAACATTATAGTCCCGAGGTGAAATTATTGTTCCGCGAGGACAGGCGGACACTTAAGACTGCTTAATTCTTGGAATGCAAAAGGCATGATGCTGCAACATGTAGAATGCGTTCGAATAATGTTTCTACATTTATTAACGTATAGGACGACGTCGAGGACGATGTCCCAGATATCGACGCAAAGCACGAAGTCTAGGACGACCTCTAAAACGACGTCGAGAAAGACGTCATGGACGGTGTTCAGGACGACGCCGATGACGACCAGTAGGACGACCTCTTATGCGATGACTAGGACGACGTTGAGGACGACGTCGAGGGCGACGTCTAGGGCAACTTCCAGTACATCCTCTAGAACAACATTAAGGACGACGCCTAGAGGACGACTTAGGATAGCCGTCCCCGATAATGATAAATCGC
Organism: Ixodes scapularis; assembly: GCF_016920785.2. NCBI lineage: Eukaryota > Metazoa > Arthropoda > Arachnida > Ixodida > Ixodidae > Ixodes > Ixodes scapularis. The sequence continues at coordinate 198,416 of NW_024609951.1, read as the reverse complement.
ATGCCCAGAAGGGCTGAGCGAAAACTTTACCGGCGCCCTTTCCTGTTTAGTTTGGGTTTGACGCCATTTACCAAAGTGACATTTCTCGAGCCCGTAAAATTTTTATCGAAATCTCGCGACACGGCTAGACCATACTGTGGTCGATCTTCAATCCCTTAAATACATTATGTGCCCTCAAGTAAAAAATTAAAAAGTTAGTTAAAACATTACAGTTAATTATCTAAACAGTTGCCTAATTTCACCTTCCTTGTAGAGGCCGCCATGGCCGGTAACACTTCCCCGGGGCTCAAATTACTCTATCTCCCGTTCACTTTTTTTTTGTTGAAAATTTGGTGCTGCTAAAAAAAACACCCTGCATATATATTTTGTTCGTGTTTTCTTCATAATATCTTTTCCATATATATATATTTCTTTAAGAGCTCAATTTATGAAGCGTGCGGTTCTACATTCGGTTCTGCGCGTTTAGTCTTTTCTCCAGAACGTCCTAACTTATTACAATAGTGACTCTTGGGGTATAGGAGGTTTTTATGGAAAGGGAAATGCCTATCGGTGTGTGTTGGCGGTGACCTTTGGAGGTGGCTATAAAAGCTGTGGGCGGAATAAGATTGTTAACTGAGTTTGACACGTTTGTCCTCTCCTCTTTCTTCTGTGTCCTCTTAAACTTTTTCTTTCAAATTTTCTTCCCAGTTTTACGATTTTAACATCATGATGAACATAAACCACCTCGCCTGCACCTTGACAATTTTGTCTTTAAATTCCACATTTCACAAATTCGAAGACGTACCGCTCGTTAGTATCCCTTTGGGAAATTGAATATCATATATAAGCCTACAACTTTTGGAATTGAGCGTAGTTGCGCTTGGAACGGGCTTGTTTGATTTTTTTCTGAAACGCACCGAAGGCGGCCGAACCTGCATGCAAAAGAGCGAACCAGGCGCTGTAGCAGCGAACCGGCACGTGGATACCTATTGTCTGCTACGCGTCAGGTGGCTTCATAGCAACTGCGTCATTGTTGCTAAAAAGCCAGCCGATGCAGGAGGCGGAGACACGGGTATCCGGTGGGCTGACCTTAGGCTAAAGTTAAACCCCTGACGTTATGTTTCGAGGTCTAATGTCGTGAAACGGTACTTTGAGGCTGTCCTCTAGGCGTGGTCCTTGAGGTCGTCCTAGTGGTCGTCCTAGATGTCGTCTTTAGGCGTCGTTCTCGACGTCACCCTAGATGTCGTTCTTTAGGTGTTTAGAAGTCGTCCTAGACGTCGTAATTCAGGTCGACCTAGAGGTCGTTATTGAAATCGTCCTCGCGGTTGTTCTTAACTTTGTCTGAGAGGCCGCCCTAGACGTCTTCCTTTTGGCGTCGTTCTAAACGTCATCCTAGACGTCGTTTTCTACGCACCGTTCTTGACGTCGTCCTAGACGTTGTCTTCAATGTCATCTAGAAGTCATATAGCTGGTCCTACACGTAGACGTAGCCGTCGTCTTTTAGTTAGTTCGAGATGTCGTCCTTGGCGTTGTCATTGACGCCGTTTCGACATAGTGCAAGACGTCGTCCCAGAGGAAGTCCTAAGCCCCGTACTTCACGTCGACCTCTAGGAAGTCGTCCTTAACATTAATACTTGTAAAACCAATGCTCGAAAAAATTTCACCCGCGGGACTATAATGCTTTCGCATTCCTACACTTAAGCAGAGTGTTATTCTCTATTTAAGTACGGAGGACACTTAAGACTACTTGTAGAAATGCGAAAGCATTATAGTCCCGCAGGTGAAATTATGGTTCCGCGAGGACAGGAGGACACTTAAGACTTCTTAACTCTAGGAATGCAAAAGGCATGATACTCCAACATGTGGAATGCGTTCGAATAATGTTTCTAAAAGTATTAACTTATAGGATGATGTCGAGGACGATGTCCTAGATCTCGACGCAAAGCACGAAGTCTAGGACGACGTCTAAAACGACGTCGAGAAAGAGTCATGGACGGCTTTTACGACGACGCCGAGGACGACCTGTCGGACGACCTCTTGGGCGATGTTTAGGACGATGTTAACGACTTCGTCTAGGACGACGTCGAGGGCGAGGTCTAGGAAAACTTCTAGGACATCCTCTAGAACTTCCTTAAGGACGACGCCTAGAGGACGACTTAGGCGAGCCGTCCGCGATAATGACGAATCGCATGCCCAGAAGGGCTGAGCGAAAACTTTACCGGCGTCCTTTTCTGTTTAGTGTGGGCTTGACGCCATTTACCAAAGTGACATTTCTCCGACCCTGTAGAATTTTTTATCCCAATCTTGCGGCATAGCTAGACCATACTCTGGTAGATCTTCAGTCCTCTAAATACAATATGTGCCCTCCAGTAAAAAATCAAAACGTTAGTTAAAACATTTTACTTAATTGCCTAACTAATTACCTAATTTCACCTTTCTTCTAGAGGCCGACATTGCCGCTAACACATCCCTAGGGCTCATATTGCTCTATCTCACGTTCCCTTTTTTTTTATAGTTTGGTGCAGTGAAAAAAACACCCTTCATATATATTTGTGTCGGTGTTTTGTTCGTACTATATTTTACATATATATATATTTTTTTTTTTCAAAAGATCATTTCATGAAGCGTACCGTTCTAGTTTTGGTTTTGGACGTTTGCTCCTTGTCTTTTGTCCAGAACGTCCTAACATATTACAGTAGTGAACTCTCCGGGTATAGGAGGTTTTTATGGAAAGGGAGATCATATCGGTCTATGTTGGCGGTGACCTTTGGAGGTGGCTATAAAAGCTGTGGGCGGAATAAGATTTGTTAACTGAGTTTGACACGTTTGTCCCCTCCTCTTTCTTCTGTGTCCCCTTACACTTTTTCTTTCAAGTTTTCTTCCCAGTTTTACGATTTTAACATCATGATGAAGATAAACCACGTCGCCTGCACCTTGACAATTTTGTCGTTAAATTCCACATTTCACAAATTCGAAGACGTACCGCTCGTTAGTATCCCTTTGGGAAATTGAATATCATATATAAGCCTACAATTTTTGGAATTGAGCGTAGTTGCGCTTGAACGAGCTTGTTTGATTTTGTTTCCGAAACGCACCGATGGCGGCCGAACGGCATGCAAAAGAGCGAAGCCGGCGTTGCCTGTAACCGTCTGTAGCGGCGAAACGGCACGTGGGCACCCATTGTCTGCCACCTGTCATGTGTCGCCATAACTATTGCGTTATCGGTGCTAAAAAGCCAACCTAACAGCTGGCCCCGCAGCAGGAAGAGGAAGGGTGGGGAGGACGCGGGTATGCGGTGGCCTGACTTTAGGCCTAGAGTTAAGCGGAACGTTCCGCTCTAAGGACTAACGTCAATAAGCGGTACTTGGAGGTCGTCTCAGACGTCGTCCTCTACGTGTGGTCCTTGAGGACGTCCTCTCAGTTGTCCTAGACGTCGCCCTTATACGTCGTTCTCGAGGTCATTCGAGATGTCGTCCTCTAGCTGCTGTTCTAGAAGTCGTCCCAGACGTCGTCCTTAAGGTCGTCCTAGGCGTCGCCCTCGAAGTCGTCCTTGACGTTGCTTTTAAATTTGTCCAAAAGGCCGTCCTAGACGTCGTCCTCTAGGCGTCCTTCTAAACATTGACCTGACGTCGTTTTCTAGGCGTCGTTTTTGACGTCGTCCCAGACGTTGTCCCTTAGGTCGTCGTAGAGGTCGTCCTAGAATTCGTCTCAGACGTCGTCCTCGACGTCCCCCCAAAGGTCGTCCTAGAAAATTCAGAATTCGCCAGATTGTACGCAAAGAGAAGGATAGATGCTACCTACACTGATGTCATAATTTTGCTGCTGGAGTAGTTTTATGCATATCAATTATAACCGCCTCAAAAGCATACAAAACACGTAATTAGGTGAGGAAACTTATTTATTGTAAGCCACAACTGTGCTCAAAAGTATAATTATTGGGTTACATAAAAAGAAAAAAAAAAAGAAAAGGCGAGATTATTGGTGCCCATACATGTATATCGGCGATCATTCGTTTTACTCATAAAAACTATCAGTGGGTTACTCACACACGTACGTGAATTAGAATTCTAGCGCTTTGTGGCACTTTTACATGATCCAAAACACAATAAGTAGTCTCAGTGTGCAGCAAATGTTTTCGATTTGTTTATTCTACCTAATCTGAATAACTGGAATCATATTACCGGTAGTGGTGTAAACGTCGCGCTTTTTTATTTGAACCACTCGACCTAATGCTGCTGTATGACTGTGCATTTCTCGTCATCGAATACTTCAGGTGGCTCGTTGTTACTCGACTGTGTCTTCACGGCATCGATGTGTCGTTCTTGCAGTTTGGCGTTTTCTCTTGCTGCCTGCGATTCAATCCTTGGAGGCGTCTTTAGTGTGTCAACATGGTGTTATCTTGCACAGAGATCGTTCTGTGCAGCATTCAACTCGGCCGCCTTGCATGTCTCTTCGGCTTTGACAGGTCAGCGTGACACTATAGTGGCATGTGAACGCAAATCTTTACAATACATCAAGCGTCACGTATACTTGGAGGTTTACATGCCAGACCAACGAAGGGCATCTCGCATGCCCCGGCGGAGGCCTGATGTTAATTTGGAACACCTGGGAATGTCGTGGCGAGTAACCACGGCTCTGGTGTAACCGAGATCTTGGTTACACGGCGCCTTCGCGGCCATCAGCACTCGTCAAATTTCGGGCACCGTCGTCGACATTCCAAGTCACCAACTGGGAGTGCACAGGTTGAGCTATACTCCGGGATGCTTTGTGGCATTGCGAAAACAAACATAGCCTAATCGGCGCTGAAAACCTGGAAGCGCACTGGCGCTCACAGCCGGCTTTATTTCCAAAAAAGTTCCCCCCCTTTCACGAGCTGAAAATCTATCAATAATGACTCTCTTCCGCGTTGAGAAAGGCTTTGCTGTCGCCATACTTTTGGTGACATATTATTGTGGCGTGTAGGGGGAACGATAGTTTGGCACGTGCGCCTTACACAACAGAGTTTCGTGGGCTGTGGGATGGTTGTTGTAACTTAGCTCTATTGCATTCACGATATCCTGAGGACAAGCGAATACTTTACCCTGTTGACAGTACTACTGCTCCTTTGTTTCTTCGGAAATAGGCACGCTCGTGCATATACTTGTGTTGCTTAGTATACCTCAGCTTCTACAAAAGCTTCCGAAGTACTTGTTTGAGAACAGTTACTTTTTTGGGAAAGAAGCGCAAGCCGTGGCCACAGTGGTGCAGACGTCGTTGGCTGTTGTAGCAAATCGCATTGGCAGAAGTGCAGAGCAGCCGAAACTTGCGTTCTGCTCTAAGCTCGAACGCCGTCGCGTTGAGGATCACGTGAAAATATCAGACCACGTTGCTTGACGTGACGAGAACACGACTCTAACGATACGAGACCAATGTCTCCTGTCGGAACCAAAGTTTCCGTTTCGGCATCTGCTAGCTGATGTTTAGGCTAGGATTGCACAAATAGTATTCCACATTTCGCGAATGCGAATTCGCAGGGTTGTTCAGTACTTCTTTACTATATTGAATCACATGTAAGTCTCCATTCTTTGCAACTGCGCTAAATTGCCCTTTAACAGTTTTTTTTTTTTTTTTATGAAACGTACCGAAGGCGGCGAAGCCGGCATGCAGAGCAAATATTTCAGTTCTCGTTTTATTAATACGAAAACATTACCTGTCCATTAGAGAGAAGCCGGCGTTTTCTGTAACCGTCTGCAGCAGCGAAACGGCACGTGGATACCCATTGTCTGCTACGCGTCATGTGGCTCCATAGCAACTGCGTTATCGTTGCAGACAAGCCAGCCGAACAGCTCTCGGCGCAGCTGGAGGGGGGGACACGGGTATGCGCTGGGCTGATGTTAGGCTAAAGTTAGTTAACCCCTAACGTTATGCTTTGAGGTCTAACGTCGTGAAGCGGCACTTTGAGGTCGTCCTCTAGGCGTGGTCCTTGAGGTTTTTTTAGAGGTCGTCCTAGACGTCGTCTTTATGCATCGTTCTCGACTTCATCCTAGATGTCGTCCTCTAGGTGTCCTTCTAGAAGTCGTCCTTGACGTCGCCCTTCAGGTCGTCCTAGGGGTCGTTATTGAAATCGTTCTAGCGGTGGTTCTTAACTTTGTCTGAGAGGTCATCCTAGACGTCTTCTTGGCGTCGTTCTAAACGTCGTCCTGGACGCCGATTTCTAGGCACTGTTCTTGACGTCGTCCTAGACGTTGTCTCAAAAATCGTTTAGAAGTCGTCATATAGTTGGTCCTACACGTCGACCTAGACGTCGTCTTTTAGTTTGTTCGAGAGGTAGTCCACTGCGTTGTCCTTGACGCCGTCCCGACATCGTCTAAGACGTCGTCCTAAGGGTGACCTAAACACCGTACTTTACGTCGACCTCCAGGAAGTCGTCCTTAACATCAATACTTCTAATAACATTACTCAAAAATATTTCACCTGCGGGACTACAATGCTTTCACAATCCTAAACGTAAGCAGAGTGTTATTCTCTATTTAAGTACGGGAGAACACTTAACACTACTTGTAGCAATGCGAAAGCATTAAGGCCGGTTCACACATACAGCGGAGCGCTAAGTTAGCGCTACGTGAGCGCTCGAAGGAGCGCTCATGTGGCGCTTCCTAGCGCGTGATGTAGCGCTCGGTTAGCGCTTCTGTAGCGCTCTGTTAGCGCTTCAGAAGCGCTCTGTTAGCGGTGCAGAAGCGCTTTGTTAGCGCTCTGTTAGCGCTACAGAAGTGCTTTGTTAGCGCTCTCACGTCCCTTGTGAAGTGCTTGCTGCTGCGAGATAGCGCTTGCAAGGGGATTCCTTTGTTGTTGTTTTTCCTTTGGCATTGAAAGAACAGCAAGTAAAAGAGCCGCTTTCGAAGCAAAGGGTCGGGCAGGCGATCCAGAGTCATGGACTCTGAGCGACTAATTGGTTGGGTACGACCTCATCGCTTTCTATTCGGTATGCGTGACCCTGGCTTCAAAGACACGCAGTTAAAAAAATAATCACTTTCGAAGGAACTCTCGTCCCTCAGCGTGGGAACAAGGTTCGCCATGTACCGTCGGGATCTCGGTGGCGAAAGATTTTGCGCACACAAAAGGCTCTTCTTGGCGTTAAGGCGTCCAAAAATATAGGCACTAATTACGTGTGTAAGAGCACTTGTCGCGTTTCTATTTCAGCGTCCCACATGTCCGCCATGGTACTGTTGATGCACAGCCAACCACATGAACCGCAACCGCAGTGCACGTACTAATCCGCAGCACCGCGGTACAAGAAGCGCTAACAAGGCGCTTCTGAAGCGCTAACAAGGCGCTTCTGAAGCGCTAACAAGGCGCAACTGGAGCGCTAACAAGGCGCTACTGGAGCGCTAACAAGGCGCTACTAAAGCGCTAATCACGCGCTATATTAGAACGATGTCACGCGCCAGGAAGCGCCACATGAGCGCTCCATGGAGCGCTCACGTAGCGCTAACTTAGCGCTCCGCTGTATGTGTGCACAGGCCTTAATAGTCCCGCAGATGAAATTAGGGTTCCGCGAGGACAGGAGGACACTTAAGACAGCTTAATTCTAGGATTGTGAAAGGCATGATAATCAAACGTGTGGAATGTTTTCGAATAATGTTTCTACATCTATTAATGCATAGGACAACGTCGAGGACGACGTCCTAGATATCGACGCAAAGTACGAAGTCTAGAACGACTTTTAGAACGACGATGAGAATGACGTCATGGACGGCGTTTAGGACGACGCCGCGGACGAGCTCCCGGACGACCTCTCACCCGGTGTCTAAGACGACGTTGAGGACGACGTCTAGGGCGCCGTCTACGACAACTTCTAAGACGTCCTCTAGAACGACCTTAGGGATGACGCCTAGAGGTCGACGTCTAAGACGACGTTAAGAGCGACGCCTAGAGGACGACGTCTAGAACGACCTCTAGGACGACGCGAAATATCGCAAGAAAACTGATGTCACCTGACCTGGCGTCACGGGACGTACATACCAATTAACTTTTCCTGCTAAAAATAGAGCAAATATTGGTCGTTTTACTAAAGGTACTCTTCCAGATTACCTCTTAAATTAGGCCATGTCTATCTCCTGGCAGCCGGGAGAATAATTTCTCCGAAATTCTAAGATCATGTAACAACTGCAGATAGAATCCGGATTTTTTATTCTCTGGGTTTCATGATAACACGTTCCGCGGCCACCTTCTCGTGGATACATGTTTCGTCAATATTAATGTTTCATCGACATTCGTTAAGCGAATGTTGATAATCCTGCTTTCCCTGCGTTTACGCTAGGACTGGCGTAAAGCGCAGCTCATGTAAAAATTAATAAAAGTTGTTACATGCTCAATATCCAATTGGTAATTTTCTTATAGAGATGAGAAGTCACTTTTGGTAGTTATTTGTAGAAAACAACAATATACGGGGTGTTTGTTTTATTTTCGCACATTTGTTTTAAAAGTAGCCGTAAAGGCTACACTTCTGAGGTTTGTGCGAGTAATATGGCCAGGAGTGCATATGTGGTTAGCTAATCTTTGCGATATGTCGGCTAATTATTTAAAATTCACTAATTACCTTTTAATTAGTGAACTCCTAAATCAGTAATTTTAGACAGACTTTGAGTGCGTCTGAAGCGCAGTAGTGCGCTGAAGTTACCACTCGCGAAGCAGGTACAAGGCTGGGGTTAGATAAGACAGGGATAAATTGCGCGGGCGCCTTACCGAAACTGCTAGCCTTCTCCCTGCTCCAAGAGTAGTAAATTTGGTGCACTACTGGCGGTTCTCACGCGCTGAGATTCTTTCTGAAAATGACTGATTTGGGGGGTTTCGGACGACGCTCAGCAAGATTCTAGTTGGAATCATATGTCGATTTTCACTAATTAAAAAGTTAATTAGGGAATTTCAAATAATTGGCCAACTTATCGCAAAGATTAGCCACCCATATGATGTCCCCCTGAGCGTATAACTCGCTTGCACAAACCGCATAGGTGCATGTTTCGCGGCTTTTTCAAAAACAAATCTGCAAAAATAAAAAAAAAACACCCTGTTTACAACGGTTGCCTTATTTGATTGAGACATATCTCGCCTGATATGGGAGGCAGATATACCTTATTTGGCAGACGCAGATAGGGATATATAAAAAATTGGCATATCTGGCTAGATAAGCCTTATAAGAACTTATGTGCTTGATATAGCCAGATATGCCCAATTTCTTAAATAACCACATTTGTTTTTGTGTTTTATATAATCCCAGATCTGCCATTTTCGTAAGGGCTGACATCAGGCGACCTATACAGCAATTCAGTTACCCGCTATATTTAGCGTTAAAATTCTCGTCTTCTTACCTAGCCACCAATCCATTTATCCCGCTAAATTTGGGGGAGGATGAACGTCCCATGACTTGACGTCCCATGACCTATACAACTATTCACACAAGTTAGCGTAAGCACGACACAGCCGTGCCTACGTTTACACGCTTCATATCTCATGTGCTGCTGCTGCTGCTGTTCACGGCGTCACGAAGTGCGTTGGATGGGGGCTTAGCATGTCGACTATCATGGCCGCTGGAGTACATGGTCGGCCTGGATTCCACGACGCAAGGGGAGAGTGCAGTTTCATCTCAGCCGCGGCTCCGCCTGCAAAACCACAGCATGATGGGGTGCCAAAGAGCGCTTTTGTTTCTGCCTTAAGCTGCTAACAAGGAGACCTAACACCGGTGCAAGCCTCGGGGCAAGAAAGATTGTGGCCGACGGTCACACGCATCATAACTTAGTTTCGTTACCTGAATTACGAAAAATGTTATGGCTCCAACAACGTAAAGGTATTGAAAAAGATGTTTTACTGGAAAGTTACTTCCAGCAAAATATGAATTTTAACAGATTATGCGACTCTGCACTCCCAGAATAGCTGGAATTTACCGGAAATCACTTGAAACCGCAGAGAGTCAGCGGTTTTGCCTAAATTTACCGGACATTACTGGTAGTCACCGGGACTGCCGGGATTCACCAGAATTATCCTAAAAGTATACTGGTCTTTTTTTTTTCGGACATCATCGGAAGGCACCTAAGAAGGAGCCTATGACCCGTGGTGTGTTTGTGGTTATCCGAGACTGGAGAATTCGCTCACAAATAAATCGGTTAGTTCATATGGACTTGGCTGTTCCATGTCTATTGCACAAGGTCGCTAACAGGGAAAACATTTGCACGACCAAAAGTATAGGGTCTCCCGAGTCACCAGCCCCGAACTAAGAATCGACGCCTTCACATAGCACCATAAACTTTTCGCTATTTCACATATCGTTTTTTCCCCTGCAAAATAGCAAAGCATAGCTCTTTTTTGTGTGAAACATAAGGTCAAGAAACTTGCCAGGCTCAACGGCGGGTGGTGACGCAGACGTCCAAGTCGAGTTGCGGGGTGCGTTTGGTGCGAGTATTGATAGATGGTCTTTGGAGCAGCGTCCGAAGGCGTAGCCGACTAGCAAAATAAAACTGACGATGCGCAGGCGAAGTTCGTTAACGCCCTTTTACACTGAAACGACAGTTGGACAACTCTTTCTGGCAACACGGGGAAGTCGTGTTGCCGGTGACCCTGTCACATCGCGGCAACAACAACAGTCGGGCAACATGTTGCTGCCGCTGGGCAACCAGGTTGCCAGATTTGTTGTCTGAAAACGCTGTCACACCGCTCTGACGGCAAGGACAACACACGGAACACTCCGCCATCTTGATTGTTTACCTCCGTTCGTGTGCGGCGCGGAATCGCTGGAAATGTAACTCTGCAAAGTGCTAGTGCGTTCGAGGGGCCGGGAGTTATCACGGTACGACATCACCCAGTGACTGTGATTAGAAAACTTGAAACGGGGAGCATTTTCCCTTCTTTATTGTATCCAAATGTTCTTTATTCGCTGACAAGCAGATAGCCCTAACCGAAGAAAGTGATATCGGTGATATATTTTCACGATTTACGCCACGGTATGGAGTGCTTCTGTCTGTTTTTTTCTTTTTCATGCAATTTCTATTTCTATTGTTAAATTGAGTTCGCACCGGTAGTACCCCAAAGCGTCTTTTGTAGCGTGGTGTTGAGCTGAATTGACAGTGCTTCAAAACTGCGACACCGACACGATCGGCCTTCATAACAATGGGTGGAATAAATATGTTTCAACACGTTCTACTTGCCTACCGCCTGCTATATGATCACTTCATTCCCCCAAAATGTCCTGGTTATTTTTAAAACAAATTATTTGTCTGGTAGCGGCTGTTTCCAAGTTCCAAGCATCAACAGTCATGATCATAGTGGTCGTTTTAATGGTTAGGTTTTTTAATCTTTGTTTTTCTGGATTATTTTTATTGTATACTTTATTAGCGGGTGAGTAGGCATGCCATTTTATTTCACTCTAAGTAATGCAAACTGGTCTCTCGGCAGTTCTAATCTCCAAACCAGTCTGAACGCTCACGACCATAACTGTGAGCCTTTCGAAATTCGCTTTCCGTAACTACGCAGCAAATCATTAATCGAAAATATTTTTGCTGCACGCCAGCCCTAATTATTGTGAAACAACTTTCTCCAAGCCTTGATTTGAGTAAGACGTTATTGATAGGGGCTAGCTCTACCATCGAAGCTATCTGTATGTTGTCGTGTTGCCGGCCCGAAATTCGCTCAGCCAGCAATCAGGGCAACACACGTTTTCCAACACAAGTTGCTGCTGTTTTTGTTGCCAATAGCTGTCATACCGAGGTAACATTTTACGTTGTCGTCCATGTTGTCGTGCTTTTTCCACGATGTGACAGGTATGTCGGACAACATGGGGAGGTAGCAACAAGTTTCCCGACTGTTGGACAACGTGTTACGTTGCTGTTGCCGTCGTGTTTGCTCAGTGTGACAGGGCCTTTAGCAGCAAAAGCGCCGCGGTATGCAAACGCGTTTCTTTCTTTTGCGTTTTGCTTTCATTGGCCACATTAATTTTTTAACCAATGGTACTTTACAAATGATTACGTTCATACCAATAAACCATGGCGGTCGCGAGCACTCTCGTTAAGGAGGTAGCGCAGTCTATCAATACGAGCGCCACCCCCCCCCCCCCTCCCCCCGCTTCTCGCCTTGGTCGCCTTAGTAGCCGCGCGCCATTGACCCCAGTATTAATACTATACAAATAATAAATACTCCATCATATCTAACACAGCTCTGCCTATGATGGCAGACATCTAATTACTTTGCGCGATTGAAAGTGTGGAAAACTAACTTTGCAGGTATAAATAAAACAAAGCGTTTAAAACAAGGAAGATGAAATCTGTGAGAATAGAAAGTGTTCAATGGTGCGTTTTAAAAGGGATACAAGCCGCTTCACAAGGTTAGGTAAACGTGTTCCATACGCACATACCAGTGATAATAAAACAACTATATCTACCAGCACAACTGGCCCAAGAACCAAGCAAATCATTGCAGATTAAAAGTACTATGATGAACATTCGAGAGTAGGCATGACATATTAAATAGATCAATAAAAAAAAGACATTTGCCAGAACAACCACCCACAAACTCAGGGGAACGTTGCTCAATAAAGTGACTGCCTTCTGAGTAAATCTCCGTCCGAGAGGTCTCGCACCTGCTCAGGCCCAGCCACTTTGCCTGCCCCAGATAGCATGTTGCCGGTGATCGCTACCCACCTTTCTGGTTCTTCAAAACAGTTTGCTGCGCGCACTAACAGGATTGCGATGCGGTCTAAGTCGCCTTCTCTAAAGCGGTTACCGCATTAACGGTTAGCCAGTCGGCCAACGATGACTGCGAGAATTTGTTTGCTTTGTGAAGGCTGATCAGCCCGTGCGGTTGGAGCGTGTGCCTAATACGGGGTAAAAGCAATCAGTTGAGTGGGAAACACATCGTTTCGAACAATGAGAATTAATATTTACTTGAAAAAAAAAAAGGATCGACGTTTGGCGAATAAGCAACGACTGCACAGCAACAAAGCTAAAGTTCCAACTTAGCATTATACAATAAGCTAATCCGAACACACGGCGCGCTACAACATTAATAAGGTTCTAAAAGGATCATTGGACAATTCAATAAAATAACAAAACAACCGACGGGAGGACAAATACGATAGAACTTGAAGTCCGAAAATTTCAAACAGGAGGCCTCGCTTAAATCAAAGTAGAAGGTGCATCTTCGGCTCTTCGCGGTGGTAGTCCAACAGGAAGACAACGGCTGATAGTTAGACGAAAGAGAAGCCTCAAGTATGGCGTCGCATGGCCGCCGTTTTCTGCGGAATAATCCAGAACTCCCGACAAAAAAGTCTGTCCGACCGCCCTCCAAAAACTGCCCCTTTCTCCAGTGTTGGATTCCCCACTTTTCCGGTGCCGAGAACACTCCCTTAACCTGGGGAATAAAAAACCTGGATTCATCTTCCTGTGCGAGGTCGCACCACCGGGGACACTCACTCAGAACAAAATTTGGTGGAGAAGCACAGGCGAGCAGGAAAAAAATACAAAGAAAAAGTCCGTGTAAGCGTCGGTCGTGACAAGTATCAGTATCGCACTTTATCTTCCTCAGATACGTTTTCTTATCGCAAATAGCTAGTTGCCGGCGATCGATGCCCAACTTCCATGATCTTAAAAACATTTCGGTGTGTGCACTTCTTGCAGCATTGCAACTTCGCCCTCTCCTAAAACACTCACGAGAATGACACAACGTTGGCGGCCGCCATTACACACTCAGTCTACAGCTTGTCTTGGCTTTCTTGGCCTTAGCCGCTCCCCTCACATTAATTGCCAGTGAAATCCGGTAAATGATTGTGGCTGCCGGTAAAACTTCCAGAGAAGCCGGGTACATCTTGTAACGAGAGTGGCTGCCGGTAAAGTTTCAAGTAAAGACTAGTAGACTAAGCTGGTTTCGGGTGAAAACTGACAAAACTCACCCGTTTTCACCGGATGTCACTGAAAGATTTTTCCGGATTTCGCAATAGGGAACGCTCTTACACATGTCGTGCCCCATCGACAGTAAAAGTCGACTAACACTCTATAAATGCGTTTGTTCTGTTGTATTTAACTACTTGCTCTCGCTACCCCATGACAGTGGCCTTCTTTTCTTTCATGCATTCTTGATGTTATCTGGAGACGTCAAATTTGATCATTTAATCCCGGTTCTTCCGAAATCGATAGATTGAGCAATCTAATCGAAAACCTAGCATCTACTGCGGACAACCTTCAAAACGAAACCCGACTAGATTGAAGTCGATCAAGTCTTGGATTGATCAACTAAAACAAAAGGCATCTACTCTAGAAAAACAAATGCATTAGCGTCATTAAGGACAGACTTCCAGTGATTGAGAATACCATCAGTGGCATTCAAAGAGACATCAATTGCTTGCACGCTACAATCTAGTAACCCTTGAATTTAGTATCGAAAATTTAAGGTACTGAACGTGAAGAAATACAATATTATTAAGGTTTATTCCCAAAATGCCAAATGAAATGTCGGAAGGTATGAGTACTTGTTTAAGAGGCTTCATCCAGAGCCACCTGTGTATAGAACCGGGAGATATTGAATTTACCCATTACTTTAGCCTGAAGCAGGGGGTGACATCCCGACCGATTGTGTTGCGTTTTCTTGACTTCCGATGCAAACAAAATATGATCAATAATGCATGCGATCTAAACGAATCGGCTTCACTTAAGGTATCTATGTCAGAAGACGTTTCTCCGAGGGATTGTCATCATGGGAGCAAACTGTTTCAGTTTAATGCGCAGCTCAGATATCAAATCATAAAAGTGAAACTTGAGTACGTATAGTGAATTCGACACAAAGCACAAGAAACAAAGACAAAGTAGAAGGGTGTACAAACAACGAGCGCTTACTCTCAACTGAAGTTTTTTATAGAAAAGAAACACCAAAGTTAACAACAGTATTTACATCATCATGGCCAATTCAGCACGCCTCGAGAAAACATATCTTGGATGAAGAAAGAATATAACAATTAAAACAGGGACAACACAACCACATCTTTTCAATCACAATCACAATCACATCCACAAAATCCATCGCCTCAAAGTTCGACATGAATGTTGTCTTCTGGAGCCGCATGCGTCTTAAACAACTCTGTCAACAAGTGAACAACAACCGGATTCCGATTGGCTGCACTGTCAAACACGAAAAGAAATTCGTTCCATGCAAAGAGAAGAAAGTTTACCCATCCCCTTGAGCTGCGGCAATCAATACATAGGACAGACCGGCAGATGCACCAATCACAGACTTCGCGAACATCACAACGAAGTTTCTAAGGCCTCTCCAGATTCTTATCATCCCATAGTCATACATGCCCGTTCGTGTTTGCGTTGTCATCCCCTCTTTGATGACACAAAAATCCTGGGGGGGGGGGGGGGGGCATGACAGCAAATTCGGCCGGGAAATCATAGAATCATTCGCCATGACCACAGCAAAAAACAACGTGCCAAACCCTTCCCTCCTGCTGACAAAAACTGATGTTGAATTTTTAAAATCCGAGATAACCCTACCACCCTGACTTGCACTTCGCGTTTCTTATCTTTCCCTCTCTCCCCCTTCTCTCCCCTACTCCTACTGGGTATAGTCGGCTGCTCGCTTTTGAAAGTTTACTCGTCTGTTGCTAGTTGAAAGATGTGGTTGTGTTCCTCCTGTTTCAATTGCTTTATTCTTTCTTCATCCATGACTTAAACCAAAACGCACTTCTCCCAAGCATAACATATCTCGTTGCTATGTAGAATGACCGAAGTTTAGATTACACATAGCCCAGTCCCTTCGTTTTTGATCATGAAGGACTCTAAAACTTGCGCTCTCACCTAATCTTCCCCCGTTTCAGCAATTGTGACGTAATAAAAATCGGGCATCCATCAAAAATCTACACAATAAAGCGGAAAGGCCACCCCCCTCCCCCTGCCCGTTGTAGGATAATTTTTTTATTTATACAGTGGCCCGTTTGGCTGACGATTGCCTTGCCGTTCATCAGAGGAATACTGTACACGATGCCCATCGTACATTCCGCATATTAGTTCCTATGCTCGACTGAGCAAATTCGTTTGGATCTACCTTTGTTGGCATATCTTGGACACACCTGAGCGAGCTTATTAAGTGCAGAAAACATCATACGCACATCTTATATCTGCGCTACGTTTTTAAGATTGGGGAATATTTGATAAAGGTAGGGTATGACTATCGGTTTCTTGATTGGGCTATCATTTTTACTCTGTGGCCCTCCCCGGTACTCTCTTAAACAGCGACTATGCTACAGGTACCAACAACAAAATGGGGAATCTAGCCGCAACCATTCACTCCATCTGCCGGCCGAAAGTGCATACATTACATGTTGGCACGAGTTCTCCAAAACCACATGTAGGGAAGATGAAGCAATGCCTCTTTGTACGACTTTAGAATGCGAGGAGTCGAAGGGGAGGAGACCCATCTTTGATCGTGGTATATACGACAAACATACATGGCTGCCTGTGAGTTCTAGCCGCAGATCAAGACGTTGTAGACTGCTACAATCCCGAAGTTCGTGCGTGAATTTAAGACCCTTGGAGCAAAGTATGCAAATATCCAAAGCTGTGTACGACAAACAGTGTGTCCGTGGAAAGGAGTACGTGAATCGTCCTGAGTCTGATGAGATTATATTAGTTCAAAATTTTAAAGCTGTGAATTAAGCGATGACGTGACAGTCTAGAAAAATAGCTAGGCTTCTCAGTCTTCTGCTTAAACAATATATTTATGTCAGCTGCACATAATTCAAGTGCTCAAACTGTGATAGGAAAAGAAGCGTGGTTACAGCCGGAGGTTAGCGATGGTGAGGTTCTTTTTATTGAACCATTTCATTTGTTTCGTCACTACCGCACCCGTTCCCACGGTGGCGGCGTAACTATTGCTATCAGGAAAACTTATAGCAACGATAAGTGCCAACGATAACTGGGAACGATAACTGGCCACGATAACTGGCGCCAACGATAGCTGGCAAAGAAGGGTGATCGAAGTGTGGTGAGAAAACTTCCTGATAAAAATCTACATATATCAACCATGCGTCCATCCTGGTTGATTTATGTAGATTGTTACCAGGAAGTTTCCGGAGCACGCTTAAATCACCCTTTTTTGCCAGTTATCGTTGGCACCATTTATCGCCCTCTTGGCCGTGACAACACTTGTCGAATAACTAAGTTTTCTATGAAGCACGTTTTTTTTATTTCCAGGTAGAACCAATATTTTTGTAGGGTATTTTAATTACCCGGCTGCACATTGGAGGGAGAGCATTAAACTACCCCTTGAACGGTTGGTGCAAAACTAAAATTTTATCAACCTGATGCATAGCTTCGTCTCGCTAAATTTCCAAACAATCCCTTAAGAATAACTGTTGATTTGTACCTCGATTTCACCTGTAGTGACGATGATGTGCAATCAGTTTGTATTCTTGACAAAATCAGCGATCATAACACAGCTTTAGTTGAAATGTTTCTGCCATTATAAACTAGAATGATAAGTCCTGAACTCACTAATGTGCACAGCAGAGTTAACGAATGTGTCCTAAAAGAGGCTTTTGAGCGGCTTGCTTCAGTATACAAACATCATTTTAATGAAAGATTAGTGGTGTCGAACAAAAAATTAATAAAAGACAAGTTGAAGGAGAAGTCTTGATTCGTACCTCAAACTGTGTTAAAAACGAATTCTGATCAGCCCTGGTTTACGAATACACTCACTAAAAGTAGATAATAAGATGAAGCGTGTCTTTGCCAAAGCTACAAAAACATAATTTTATTTGACATGTCTAAGTTCTTGAATTTTTTAAAGCAATTGGAAAATAGCATAAAAATACTAAGTACAAGTACATCAAGACCTGCTAAATTTACTGTTAACCAACCATAGGAAATTTTGAAAAACAATATGTCCAAATAAAAATAACTCTATTCTTAAGTTGAGCAACACTCAACGAAATATTAAGAAACCTAGAATCAGGAAACTGTCTTTAACAACTTTTGTTTTGTCCGTGTTCGCCGTAAAGTAACTTACTAAGGGAATAAGGTGAGCTAGTTGGTTATGATACATCTTGGGTGAAACCAGCTGAACAAAGGAAGAAAGATGACAGGAGAAAAGAATAGCGAACCGACCGCTGGACTACCAACTGTTTTATTACATCTTACTCTTCTTTTATTAATTTATATCCATTCCCCCTTTTTTTTCTTTCCCATTGCTCTTATTTTTGCTCTTATTTGTTTCTCCTGATTTTTCAATTACCTACGAAGTGTGCCGTGTAAAAAGAGTTTTTCCTTTGGCTTGCAAGGTAATTGAAGGGATGCTCACGCTCTTGCCATCATCTTCGTCTACAGCAAGGGCCTCTAAAACCTCCCTTGCAACCTGGTTTTTATGGTGCCCTAATATATGAAGATGGTTGAGCTCTGCTTTACACAGGCATGTCCAACAATGGGCAGCTAAATGTCCTGGTCCCGCGAGGTTCCTAACGTAACCCAAGATCACCGTAAAGACTTACCACTATCCTGTGACGTCAAACCAATATTTTTTTAGTTTGTAACCGATTTTTATAACAAATTTCAGTCGTCTAAACGCACGCACGACATCTTCACCGATATTTTCTAAAGCCTCTGACACGGTTCTCCAGCAGCGGCTCATATACAAACTTTCTGAACTTAACATCAATTCATCCGTTATACTCTGAAACGCTCAATTCTTAACTAACAGTAAGCATGCTGTTCACCTTGGGCATGGCGGATCATGAAGTCTGCCTGTGCTGTCGGGCGTCCCGCCGCGTTATAACCAAGACCAAACTTTTAACATTCACTGGTCAGCGATTTTCTATTCTACGGAAAAACACCTTAATAACACTGCCTCTCAAAAATGTGCCAGCTTAAAATATTTAGGCGTAACTTTTTTTCTGAAGAACTAATTTGAATATTCATTTTTGCACTATAGTGGCGAGTGCATGCATATCTTTAGAATACATAAAAAGTCATCTATACCTCTATCCCCGTTGTGTTAAACTAACTGCGTATAAAACTTTGGCCCGTTCAAAATTGTACTGCGCTACTTTATTTGGTGGCCTCATCAATCATATCTCATTACTAAACTGGAATCGGTGCAAAACAGGGCATCACGTTTTATAACACATCACTAGTCGCGAACGTCAAGCGTAACTACACTAAAATTTAACCTCGACCTATTCGGCCTATCTGAAAGAACTCAACATGCTTGTCTTGTCGTTTTTCACAGAATTTACTAATACTCTTCTTATTTTAGAAATGACAAATGTCACCTTCCACCTCACATCTCCTTGCTTCTTGACCACAGTCTAGAAGTTAACCCTATATTTGCGATAACTAATAAATTGGAAAATTCAACACTTTCCCTTTCTATTGCCACCTGGAATTCCCTTCCAGAAACAATAGTTTGTGAATGTAACCCGAAACATTCCGTGAACTCTTCCAGGTACACGTGAAAAGATCTTATCTTTATATGTTTACTGGTTATTACTTTTTTTACATGTTATGTTTTGGTGTCTGTCGTATAGTTAGTATTTTTTTTTTGTTTTGCTATTATTTAGCTTGTCATCACTCTTCCGGTATCTGCATATCTTATTTGATCCCCCCTCATGTAATGAATTTCATTTGAAATGCCTTATTGGTACAATAAACTAATCTAAACTAACCTAAACATTCATTTTCCCCGCTAAATTAAACGGAAAAATATACGTCACTTGACGCACCATATCCTTCGTCAGTCTCGGTAATGCATTTGATGCATTTTTGGTATAGAGGTAAATGTCGCTGGCATTTCTTTTTATCCAAGCGCTTCGAACAAGCACACCACAATATTTCAAGGACTGCGACGGAGAAAACCGCTATTTCCGTAAAGTTGGCATGGACGTATACCAGGCCTTTTACAATGAAAAACCTCGCCCACCACTACAAGGCACGGCAGCATCATAACCCCGTAGAGCGCGTTTCGGAAAGCGTACCTTCGTAGCCCCTAACCGTCGCCATAACTTGGCAAACCGCGAAGACTACAACCCCAGTGAGCCTAAGAGCATGTCAGAGGGACACACTTCACAAATTTTCCTCCAACCGTATTTTCTCTACGCGTCATACGAAAAGAGGTCCACGTGCTTTTCTCCACCCCTCTGAAAAGAGGGTGCAGCAAAGATGATAAGCAGATAAGCAGATTATGCATGCTTGTAGTCATAATAAAAATATGACTAAGTTCATACGTGTGTCACTAGTTCTGAGGTAATAGCTAGGAACATGAAACCTACTTCCGCGGGCCATATGAGCTCAAATACTCGATCCTCACCATTCTCCGTCTACGGACCCCACATACTCAATTACTCTAAATTAGGCAACATGTCCAAAGTCTACAACCTTAACATCGCATCCCATTCCTGGTTCGGACAACAGCTCTCCCCAGAACCGAGAGCTAGACCAAAGAAGCATGAAGCATTGGTTCAGTTAATATTGTCCGCTATAGAACGACAGGAGTTTCCATGCTCCAAGTTCTGTGACGCACGCACACTCTGACATTAGTACCAGACTTTTTTGTCATAAGCTAGGATTGCACAAGAGAGGCAATGGCATGTGGAATTCGTGGAGGGGGGGGGGGGGGTTAATGTGGAATTTTATTTTAAACAACCAAGTATCAAATTTTCGCGACCAAAAAACAAGATACCTCGGTGTCTATTGCAATTTGTACGCACATGTAGTTGCCGGAGGTCTGAAGTCACAGAAATTTTTAAATAATGCATGAGGCGCAACACAATTACGTTTTTACACTATAGTTTTAACTAAGTAACCAATGAGATTTGAAAAAAGTGGAAAAGATTCATAAATCTGTTGTTTTTTTTTGTCTATTCTAGCGTCGTTTTGCATTGGTCGTGCAGAACTTGGTGCGAGGTTCGTTGCTCCTTTTTTAAAAGAAGCTCCTTAAGACAAACGCTGCTGTTCGGTTGACCCTTCCATTATTCAGTCGAGCCTAGCACTGTTCCGTTCAACCCTCCACAAGCTTGTTCTGTTTCTGACACACACCGAGGGCTACCGAACCGGCATTTAAAGCAAATATTTCAGTGCTCGTTTTAATATTATGTAAGCATTATCTGTCCCGTGGAGGAAGACGCCATTGTCACTAGCCGTCTGTAGCAGCGAAAAGGCACGTGGATACCCATTGTTTGCGATGCGTCATATAGCACCATAGCAACGGCGTCATCGTTGCTAAAAAGCCAGCCGAACAGCTGGCTGCGCAGCGGGAGTGGGGATGCGGGTATGTGCTGGCCTGACGTAAGGCCTAACGTGAAGCCTAATATTACAATTTGAGGTCTAACTTCGTCAAACGGTACTCGTAGCTGTTTAACGGGAGCGGAGGACGCGGGCATGCACTTTGAGTTCCAACGTCCTTAAGTGTACATTCAAGTCGTCCTAGACGTCATCTGGGTGTCGTCCTTGAGTTCGTTCTAGAGGTCGTCTTAGACGTCGTTTTCTACTCGTCGTTCTCGACGTCGTCCTAGGCGTCGATCTCTACACTCTAAGAAAAAATGGAGGAAAAGGGTAGCACCGGCGCGTCTTCCTCCCTTCTACTCATGCGCCCCAAGCGGACACGAGAAAAATGGAGGAACGAAACGTGTTTCTCCTTCTCCAGGCAGACGGGAGAAAGCTTTTACCCTCCCGACTCATCTTTTTTCGGCTCAGTTTTTCGAGCACGTCGCGCACGTTGTTTAATAAATGTCTTTGAGTTGATTGAGCTTCACCGGCAGCGAATGCCACCTGTAATTTCGTCTTCTAGTCAAGACGTGCAGAACATTCCGGTTGCATTGACGTTTTTATCACTAATTCTATTACACGACCAAACGGAGCCGTTAGAAGCAGCGAAGTTCCGGAGCAGTGCCAGCAGCGCTACGTTCAATGGGTAAGATGGCCGTCTCCGGATTGCGGGACACACGCGGAACTATTTGTAGCGGAACCACGCGGAAGGAACTGTGTTGACGTTTTCGACGTTTTGGTAATCGCAGGAACTGCGTCCAAGACAGGCGGGTTTTGCTGCCGGCTGCCTGGGTGCCTTCCGTGCTGAGTTCAATCCTGTTTTCCGATGCCGAGTGCGAACCGGCGTTCAACGTGGTTCTTTATTTCTGCGTGTCAGCAACATAGCAGCAACATCGTGATGGCAGTGTTGTGCGTTGTGAACAGAAGACTGGAATTATTGCCGATGTGGCCGTGTGTTCGTGTATCAGTGATGTACAACAAGATGAGATGACGTAAACTGTCGGGCATTGGTGCCGCTCGTCGGGTCGTGATTGGAGGGGGCGGGGTGTCGCAGGTTGACATTCCGCTTTACATTTAAAAGTATAAGACCACTTGAGGGATCACGTGCAATCGATCGACGTGCGGATAATAATGTCGGGACGCTGGTCTGAACAGTAATCTCCCATCGTATACGCTGGCCAATGAAACTGTCGGTTGTCTACTCCTAGAGAGCGATTGCACTCTGGAGAACGGACTAAAGAGTACGAAACTATGACGGAAAGTACATATATTTACAGTGTTGAATTTTAGCATTAAAGAAAAATAGTATGTAAAATCGAAAAAAAGCTACCCTTTATTTTGCTGTCTAAATATACTACAGTTCCTGGAGAAACTGCAATTTAAGTGGCGCGCTTGGATTAGCGCTAGACGTTTTCGAGTTCGCCACGGCGTAGCTCCGTACACTTAACACCTGCCGCAAGTCCCGGCTTTTGACTGGATTCAAGTTGATCGAAAAGCGATTTCTCTGCCCGTCAAGCATCCCTTCCAGCTGAGTGAATATCCGCTCTAGAGAGCAATTCAAGACCGCAATAGCAGCCGTGCGCGAACTGTACAAATGGAAAAAAGAAACATTACAATAGAAATACAGGCTACGACGCGCCGTGCGGGGAAACAAACTCATGGCTTCGAACCGCCTTGGAGCGGCTTGATTTATTGGCTTTCAAATAATTATGGCATGATCCAGCAGTTTACGTTTTATTAAGAGATTCATCCCCTGAGCCATTCAAAATACTCTCAGATGTATGACATTACTGGAAAAAAAAATCAACCGGCTGGGAATATTTTCATTGCTTAGGCACTCACCGAGAAATTCCGAACGTTCGAAACGATCAGTATAAAAGACGGAAACGCAGACCTCGTGTGTAGTGTTCGGGTTAGTGTGCCGCTGTATTCATGTTTTATGAGCCCTGTATGTTTATGGGCTCAATGTATGTTCACCTGTGCGTGTCTTCATGTGTGTATACTAGAGGTTCCCGAAGTGTAATGGTGGCGGGAGAAAATAAAAATATTTTTGTAGTACATGAATTGGGCGGTACCTAGCGCACATAGCATAGCTACTTTTACTCAGCTTGACCCTGCCTTCTGGTGGCAAGCGATTTAACTTTCTTTCACGCTGCGCGATAAACAGCGGCTTCGAGTTTGTTCTTTTGAGAGCGGCTTTTGGTTTCGAGGATTGGTTTGCCATTCCTCCGTGATGTGAGGTTGACGATGGAATTGTGATTCGAGGAACAGCAAAGATAAGACGTAAAGTGCGCGAAGTAGCTGGGTATCGGTTGTCTCTATTTAACATCGTAGTGCTGACGACGAGACGACTGAGTAACTGCTTTCGAAACGCGAGTTTCTGTACCTGTGGGGGGAGGGGGGGATCTGGCTTTGGAAATAAACACAGTTTGAGGAAAGCTCGTGTTACGCTTCTGTTTGTTGCTCCTCTCGTGCCTTACAAGAAACGTAGCGTCCTCGTTAAGCTTTATTGAGCTCAATTTGCTCGATTCAGGGCCGCCATAATGAGATGCAAGCGACGGAGTAACTATTTGCTCCACTGCTTCAGGGACGGAAGCTTCTCCCTTCCTAAAGGACATAGGTTACAAGACCGTTCCTCCCCTTAGGGAGGACTATCGATACCCTTTTTTCTAATAGTGTAGGCGTCGTTCTCGATGTCCTTCTTGACGTTGGTCTTCAGGTCGTCCTAAATTTCGTCCTTGAAATCGCTCTAGACGTCGTTCATGACTTCGTCCTAGATGGCGTTCAAGACTTCGACCGCTATGCGTTATTCTGGAAATCGTCCTAGACGTTGTCCTTAAGGTCGTTCTTGAGGTCGTTCTAGAATTCGTCAAAGACGTTTTCCTTGACTTCGTTTCTGAGGTCGTTCGAGAATTTATCCTTGGCGTCGTCCTTGACGCTGTCCTTGACGTTGCCCTTGACGTCTTCCTAGAGGTCGTCCTAGACGCCGTACTTGACGTCGATCTCTAGGACGTTGTCCTCGGCGTCGTCCTATACGTCCTTCTAAACTTTAACACGTGTTGAAACATTACTCGAAAACATTTAGCCAGCGGGATTATAATGCCGCTTTAGTGTCCGCCGTGGACACTAAAGAGTGCTCACGTGTCGCAATGAGAAAGCATTATAGTTCCGCGGGTGAAATGTTTTCGAGTAACGCTTCTACATGTATTAAAGTTTAGGACGACGTCAAAGACGACGTCCTGGAAATCGACGCCAAGTATGGCGTCTAGGACGACCTCTCGGACGAGGTGAAAGACTGCGTCTAGGACGACACCGAGAGGCACCTCTCGGACGACCTAAAAACGACGTCTAGGACGACAGAAAGGACGACATCAAGGACAACTTCTATCACGACATATAGGAGGACCTTAAAAACGACACCTAGGGCGACGCCAAGAAAGAAGCCTAGGGAACGACATATAGGACGACTATGAGAATGACACCTAAAAAACGACGTCTAGAATGACCCCTTGGACGACGTCAAGAACGATGATGACTTCTAGGACGACCTCTTAGGACGACCTCATGCCGACGTCTAGGACGACGAGAAGAACGACGCCTAAAGGACGACGTCAAGGAAGACGTCGAAAACTACGCCTAGAAGACGAAGTCTAGGACGACCTCAAAGGCAGCGGTTAGAAAACGACGTCTCGAACGACCTCAAAGGACCAGCTGACGAGGTTAAACATCAAATCATAAATTTAGGCCTAGCTTTATTCCAAAGCATACCCGCGTCGCCTTCCCTGACATTGGACAGCTGCGCGTACCGGTTGGCAACGTTAGACCTCAATGCGTAACGTTAGGCCTGAAAATAGGCCTGACGTCAGGTCAGCGCATACCCGCGTCGCCCCCTCCTGCTGCACTACCAGCCGTTCTGCTGGCTCCTGAGCAAGGATGACCTCTTTGTTATGGACCCACATAACACGTCGCAACCGGTTACAGCCAACGCCGGCTTCGCTCCATTGGGCAGTTAATGCTTTCTAGTAATATAACTTAACTTAGCATCCCATTCCTAGTTCGGGCCACAGCTCTCGCCAGAACTGGAAGGTACTAATAGAAAACAGAGAACTGCTTCAATTAATATTGTCAGCGATATAACTACCCGAGTTTCCATGTACTAAGGTCAGTTAGGAGCCTTGTGATATCAGTACATGATTTAAAGGGACCATGAAATAATTTTAAAATCGAGTTTCATCCACCGCACGTCGTAAAAGGTGTGAAAAGAAACACAAAAACACAAAAATAGGGAGCTAAAAAAAGTTATTTGCTATAGAACTTTTAAAAGAAAACTGGACTCTTTTGCGCCTTCTTTCCTTCGCCTTTTCACTACGATGCATCCGCGGAAACGGAGCACGTCAGCCGAATCCACGTCGCCTATTGGGTAAGAGCCTACCTCACCAGCACCGCGATCGTAAACAATAAATAGCCGGCGAATGTTTCCTAAAAGTTTTGTTAAATAATATTTAGATCCACATTTTGTAGCATAATTAGAGATGTGTGGCGAAAATTGCCAAATTTGATAATGCTGAGAGCCAAGCGCCATCTATCGTGTGGTAAGCGAAGCAACTACTGCGCGTGCGCAGTAGGGCAGGGCCGACAGTTACTTGGGTGGCGGCTACCGACGAACGTTTATTTTCTTTGTTTTCCTTCCTCTCAAAACTCTGACTGACTGAACGTTTATTTTTCTACGTGTTCTTCTCGCGCGTGCCTACTTCAAGCAGCAAAAAAAAGTACTTAAAACAGACCACGACGAACAAGAACGCTGGATCTACCGACTCCGACGAAGCGAGCTGCTCAGAATATAGGCCTAGCAGGCATTCCGACTCGGCGCTGCGTTGCTTCGTCGCAAGACCGTCTGCCTACGACCGGCTGGCGTGCTAAATGGAATATGCCCGCGCGACCCTTGTGGACCCTTCCCGTAATATAGTTTGATCGCTGACCTCAATTCTAGATTAAGAGGTGAAGTCAATCTCCTCCCCTTGTTTTCCGAGGCAGTGTTGACGAACACTCGTCGAAAATTGACTCTCGTCGATTCTATCTTGTTTTGTGTGATATAGAGCTGAAATAAACGCCGTATGGATTTCCTTCGTAACACGGTATGTACACTTTGTTATTGGTATGCCATTTTTATTCGGACAGACTGCACGTCACTGCAAGTCACGTCACTCGTGGGAGGTATACGTGCAACCCCGGTCCAATTTTTCTTTGCCGAGTGTCGCGTCAGTATCGAGTTGCAATCGTAAAAGAACGGTCCCGAAGCGCTTACCAACAGCTCGAATATACAGCACTTCCATCAAGCGCGCGCGTGTGCGCTCCGAGTGTAAACAGGTATTTATGTGGCTCTTGCTGACACTCGTAGTCAAACGTATCTTTTTTAACGTCGGCTCGCTCCTGCATCTCCCAGGCTGCGAAAAACGCCACGGCAATTTGTTTCCATCTACGTCGCTTTGCAAACGACTGACACGGGCCGGCCCTTTTGCCAACAATGACAGTTGGGTTGACTTCTGGAGTCTTCCCCGGAAGACTCGCTGCACTTCCCAACAGGCATACCGGCGTATGGGACTAGTCCCATGCTGTCGCTGTAGAGCAACATATCTCACTGAATTTCGCTCAGCTGCGATGCGGCGATGAGAGGCGCCGTTTCAGAAAATACGTCGATGACATCAGTGCAGTAAAACCTACCGGCGCACCCCAACTCGTTGCCGCTAACGCTCCCATTCTCCTACTGCCGAGAGAAGTTCCGGTTCCGGAAACAGTGTACGTCACGGCTTGTTTTGCGGACTGTTGGAGAGTACGAAAAAGTCGATATTTCATTAATTTTTTGTGTAGAAGTTAATAAACCGAGACGAAAACGGATGCCTGTTCGGCATTCCGTGAACATTGACGGTTTAATGTAAAAGTTATCGGGAAAAAGTAAAAAGGTCATTTCATGGTCCCTTTAAGTTGCATAAACTAGGATAGCACAAGAGAGGAAATAGTTAGAAAAGTGGTGATCTGGACTAGTTGGTCAGCATCTATCCTGTCTGCCTTACTCTTCTACAGTTTCCTTACGTTGTTTCGGTGACATAACCATGTATAAGGAAATAGTTGTATTAAAATTCGTCGAATCTAAGGTAATATTATAGTTTAAATAGCAAAGCGATTTAGCTTTAGCAAAATATATCCTTGCATTTTGTTTTTTAAACCCAAATGTAATTGCGAAAGGTTAGAAATTGCCGAAAGTTTTAAATAATGCGTGAAAACAAAAGGTAAGTGCGTCTTCACAAGGTAGTTTCAACTTAAGTAATAAACAATTATATGGAAAAATGCGAAGAGGACTCGAGAAGCTAATGTTTTCTTCAGGCGTTCTTGCGTCGTTTTTTATTGCTCGTGCATAACTGCAAGAAAGGTTCGTTGATCTTTCATAAATGAAAGTCGTTGACACAAACGTGAGCATTCGGTTGACCGTCCCATTCTTCGTCGATCCTTTCATTGTGTCATTGACTCTTTCACATGCTTGTTTTTTTTTGTACGCTGAACCTGCACAGAATGCAAATATTTCAGTGTGTGTTTTTTTTTCACGTACCTTTATAACTCGGCCTGGTGCATGTGATACAGAAATTTCAACATTTCCATACAAAAACATTTAAACTTAGTTTAGTTCAAGTACTGAACAGCTTGGGAAACTGAATAACAAAAAATATTTCCGCAGTGACACGAAAGCTGACGTCATGTTTTACTTGAAGTGTCTGAAAGTTCACGGTCCAGTATATAAAGGTTTTGGTTTCAGACGCAGTTATGAGACTTCTCTCAGCGATATTTGTGAAGACAGGCTCTTATAGCACAGCCACAATGCGTGCACTAGCCATTATCATCATCTCTCTGCTCCTTCTCGAATGGTAAGAAACGATATCGTGTGATTAACAAGGCAAGCATAGATATTCCTCTTACGTTCCGACTTCTGTGAATGTAAAGATACTGAGTGTGTTTTTTTTTTTTGCATGCCTGTCTACTGAGGCTACAACACAGCCACCCCGTATCACATGATTACCATGGTTATTACATCTCAATTTTCTGAAATAACTATTTTGACTCGCGCAATGTACTGTTAATGTTTAATTGTGGAAAATACGCTAAACATTGGGGTGATATTAAACAACCTTTTTTTTCATGGAACGCAATATGGGACTGCAGGTGGTTGTTTTTGATTAAATATAAGTTAGGTGATACATCCGGAATATGAAATATGAAAAAAACGCATATTCAATTCGTTCATATTTACATGTTCTCAAAGTTTGTAGAAAAACTGTGTTCTACTCGATCGAAGCCTTTGTTCAGTTTCATCTGGAGGAAAACCACTTGATCGCGACTTTTGCCATTCTTATATGTACTTTCTTTTGATTCGGATATTTATTAAAATAGTTCTTCCTCTAATGCCACTGATCTGATACTCTCCGAATATATCATAAAGAACGCTTTTAGCTTTATGTTAATAAATGTTATCAATACTATTTAAACCGCTTTGCTGACACTATTAAAATTAACTTTGTAGCCCTGATGTGTTATGGGACCCTTTCTGCACTTCAGACACGTTGGCCCTTCAAAGCCCTTCTGCCTCTCAAACCACTTAAACACTTCATAACACTGCAGCCCTGCAAGTTCCTTCGAGAATTTCAACCTCTGAGAGCCCCAAAGCAAAAGTGATCAGAACAAATAGCGGCAACCAAGCTCTATGTCGCCTAAAGTATATGTCGAAGTACTCACAATTCTGCGCCTTAACGTGTTGATATGTTCAATACATCATTTTCTAAAACCAAGTAGGGGCACAACACACACACTCCCTCTCAGTAACGCTTCCAGCCAAAATGAAGAACGCGAAACCAGCATTCAACTCTACAGGGTGAAACAAGGAGACGCCAGGCTTTTTATATCGACCGGAAAATTCGGTTTGTTAACATATCGCGCTACGACTTTGTGCAGGGTTGCCCACAGATGGTGCATTTTTTTGTAAAATTTGCAAAGAGCGAAGGTACCTGAGGAAAAAGTAGAGAAAGATAAAGGCTTAGCTCCTACGGAAACGCAGCGACGCCACCGGTCTGCAAACAACACGGCGCCGTTTCGCACGGGAGACAAGAGATGGCGCAACAAACGCCGCCAACGAACGAGCGTACGGCACCGAGCAGGGGGGGGGGGGGGAAGGAGGGAAAGGGAATGCGGCGCAAAGCGGAGGCTGCCATAGTAAAACCGCTGACGTTGCCAGCATAGGTTTTGCAGCGGAGAAGTTGCTGCCATATACGGCGGACTGAGTTTTACTTTCTTTTTCGTTTTGGAAAAAGAATGTATTCTTGTGTTACATAAGTCCTCCTGCATACAGACAACGAAGTTTAATTACATTTGTCTTGTTTACTTGGTTTGAAACCCTAAAAAGGGGTTTTTGACGAGTTATTGCTTCCATCATTTTGGAGTACGAAGGCAGTAATCTCGCTGTTCTGGTTTCGGTTACGAAAGCAAGGCAAAACGCTCGTAGTTCCCGCCCTCAGTACACGTTGGACACCTTCCACACTTTGAAACCGGATAACTGGATGAACAACAAGGATTTAGATTTACTTCAGAGGTCACTTTCGCCACTTCCTCACCGTCGAGCAGCCGGATCAGCTGGCGGCAAGCCGCGGATGAAAGGCTTGAGCATCAACAGCCTAGAGCAGGGGTCTCAAACACTCCGCCCGCGGGCCGCATGTGGCCCGTGATTCGCTGGGACGCGGCCCGCAGGCAACCGGGTACAAGTCGCGGTCCCCATGACTCGAGCGCTAGAAAATTCTGCGGCTTCGTGATTTCTTCTCGCCGATTCGTTTTCGCTCGAAAAGCAACTCTGCTCTTTTAACGCATTCGCATAGTTCATACTTATCTGTGTTTATTTTCCCCATGTTTCGCTTTATTTTTTGCTTCCCAGCTTTCTTGTAATGTACAACTGTTCCGCTACCAGGTCGCAAGCGCGAGCTTTTCGTTGAAGGGTGCATCTCGGCTGCGCGAACTTTCGATCAGCCGGAGCAACAGCCAAAAATAAAGCTATTTATTCATTTATTTATTCAAGTTCCCTTAAAGGCCCTCGTTGAGGGCATTACATAAGGGGGGGTACATAACACGAGAGTATAAAATAGTAACAACGACATATGCGAATACATGGGGTGCTGCAAAACAACGTGGCATCGCCACGAGCAACGGCAATACACAAATTAGTCTGGGTACATGGGGATGTAAGGGGATGAAAACATTGATACAGCCAGTAAAGCACAAAACAAACAAACAAACAAAAAAAAAAAGGCACAGTGGGACTAACAGAAATGAGCACAAAGAGCGTTGCCAAATGCGGTGAGATCCGTCTGGGTCACAATAAGTGAGGGGAGGTCGTTCCAGTCTACAATAGTACGAGGGAAGAAGGAGGAATTAAAATAGGTTGTGCTGCCTGAGATGCGGGAAACGTGACACGGGTGATTTAGCCGCGATGAAGATCGCCTCGGGGGTAGGAGGAGCGGGTCCCGGAGCGCAGGGAGGTAGTAATAAATTTTGTGAAAGAGACAGAGTCGCGCTGTCTTACGGCGGACGTTTAGTAAAGGAAGGTTCAGTTCGCACTTCAGCGCGGATACACTAACCGACCAATCGTATTTCTTCAAAATAAACCTGGCAGCGCGGTTCTGGACTGCCTCAAGATGATTTAATAAGTATATTTGGTGAGGGCTCCAAATGGCCGCAGCATATTCTAATTTGGGTCGAATGTATGTCTCATCAGCCAATTTTCGCACGAATAGGGGAGCCGATTTCAGGTTCCGTCTTATGTAACCGAGGCAGCGAGACGCTCGGGATCCTCGCCTTCAAAAAATGTCACAATTAAAAGACAAGTATTTGCTCAGTGTTGTAATAAAAATCGTAAGGAAAGCAAGAAATGCCAAATTAACCGATTTTTTTAATATGTTTAGAGTTTCGGAACGACAGTATACATCTTCCCTTGTTTTATTAAAAATCGCAGCACGTTGGCGGGGTGGTGTCATTTTAATTCTAGTTATCACATCACGGCAGGGCCCAGAGTAGTCACAAAACACATGAAAGCGAAAGACCACACTGGCAAAACTCTGATTTTACAAAAAGCATAGAGAGCGAGGTCTCTTCTCTATAACATTTTAGCCCCCCTCCCGTCCCCCGTCTTACCTTGGCTCATGACCTTTCCGGTGTGGGCTATTTGGCCCCCACACTTTTATGAGTTTGAGACCATTGGCCTAGAGCCACTACAACAGCACATGTGCACCCAGCGTCGATGCGGGCTTCCGTCAACCGGTAGCCCAGCACAAACCGTGAACGTTCTAGCTCTTCGTCATGACACCGTGTTGCAGAAAGTAGGGTAAAATACAACTACACGGACCACCGAATCAAACGCACTATTATTGTAAATTTTTGCTTGTGATTGCGCCTTTGTAGATCATCTTATTCGTTTTGCTGGAGACGCAAACGACGGGCATAAGAAAATCGTTTGCATGTTCCGCATACATTGCAAAAGCACTTACCCAGTCACCTTGCCAGTCACCTTGCGAAAAGTGCGAAACACGGAGTCCGCACCGTCCTGACTTACCAGTCTTTTACCTGCTTTAGAGCAGTTTGTACCTGCTAGTAGGTATGTCTACTGAAACTGCAACTTGAAACTAAGGGCAGTGCCAGAGAGAAAAGAGACGAAGTTGGGAAAGCTTGTTCGCTCTCTCCAACTTCTAAACTCTCAAGTGATTGTACCATAATAAATTCTCCAACACCTCTACCCAAAATAAAGAATCACTATGTTCACTACGTAAAAAATGGTCTCAGTTTATGTATCTGTGGAAGTAGGAAATCTTGCCCAAATTTATTCACACCGCATGATGAGCGCGAGAAACTCACACGAGATTTACAGGAGAATATCGTTGGTGAATTAAGTCTCCTTGAAATTATGTATAACCGGTCCTTTGCAGGACCGAATCATCTACTCGAGCGGTGCGCGTCGCAGTGCAAACGCAGTAAAGCACGAAGAATAAAAACGGCAGATTTAGAACAAGAATCCGGAGTCAATTGTTCAATTAAAACGACGTAATTTTGTTGAAAACGCCCGCAGCTTTTTACTCACGGTATGCGTCGAGAAACTTCCACATTTTGAAACGGAACGAAGGAAGATTTACTTTTAAAAACGCTCGCTGGCGTCCTACCGGACCAGCTGGTCCGGATCAGCTGACGACAACGGGACTAACCCGTTGAACCTCAACCTCACAATAACCAATTTGCGCTTCGTCTCCAAGCACCGCAACCACAGACCACAAACATTTTAACTCTTTGCCGCATCGCCGTGTTGCACACACCAAATAGAACGAGATCGCCGAAGTCAACGCAGCGCTGTCGTGAACCTTGGCTTGTGGTTGCGCACTCGAGGACTCTGTGGCTCTCTTCGCTTTCAAAGCACACACGACGATTACGAATGCTACTTTCCGTCGTCCGGGAACATCACAGGGGCACTTCTCCCGGTCACGTCTTCGCTACATGTGCTCGCAAACCGCGGAGCTTCTCGCGTCACGTCAAACCAAAACAATACCGGCGCCATGTTGAACGTGCGTTGTTGCTAGATTGTCTCCGACCAAACAAAAACAACGAAAGCAAACCGGCTCTAGCTTCCAGCGTACATCGGCGTTGCGCCGTGGCCAGATTTTCTCCGTCAGCTCTAGCTCAAAGATGACCTACAGTTGCAGCAACACTGGTATCAAGTTTTAATATGGCGGCGCCCACGAAGCGCCGTAAATTCTGAGGAGGTTGCATGGGAAGCGGCGGCATCTTCCCCCCCCCCTGGCACCGAGAGGCGGCGTCTTTAGCAGACGTTCTTTTCGACTCAAAAGCGGCGCGCATTCCGCAGGCGGCGACAGTCGCAGGAACAAAAAAGACATGCGCGGTAACAGCAAGGAACTGCGGTTCTTTTGTCTGCAAAAGGGCCGGCTCTCGGCGTCGTCGGCTCGTTCGTTGGCGGCAGTTGACGTCGCGACCGCTTGCACCATCTGTCTTCCGTGCGAAACGGCGCCGTGTTGTTTGTAGACCGGTGGCGTCGCTGCGTTTCCATAAGAGCTAAGCCTTTTCCTTTCTTTACTTTTTCCTCAGATAAGTTCGCTCTTCGCGAATTTTACAAAAAAAAAAAAATGCACCATCTGTGGGCAACGCTGCACAAAGTCGTAGCGCGATAGGTTAAGAAACCGAATTTTCCGGTCGATTTAAAGAGCCTGGCGTCTCCTTGTTTCACCCTGTATTTACGAAATCCCAAGCACGGTCACGGCGTCGTCCCTTGTGCCATCGCGATGGCGTCCCTGGCGTCCTTTTCGCTCGCATAATAATCTTCTAAAGCCACACATACCAAGAGGTGAAATAAACACGGTTTTGAAATGCCGTCTTCCGTATCCGCGCTGTGAGCTACTTTAGAAGATAGATCCCAAGCACGGGACAGGAAGCATACCCTGAGTGATCGCCCGCTGCGGTCGCAATCAGAAAATTGCAAAGCGGCTTTCCCGGTATATATCTTGAAGGGTCACGTGATTTTTTTAACAGACACGTTCATGCTCTTTTGAGCCGTCATGTGCTCTCCCGAAAATTAATTGCGATATAACCTCTAGGACTCTCCAAATTATGCTTGCTTCTCCAACAACTCAAAAATATTTCGAGGGTAACTCAATCCCCTTTGAAAACTTCGACGAAGTCGCGGAACTCTCAAAAATTGTTGAATTGTGCATCAAGACCCTTCTAAAATTTCGGTGTACCCCATAAACGGCTCTTCAATAAGGGAGTGCTATTAATCGACATTCTTGCATTTTCAAGCTTAACCATAACAATTATTATTAGTGGCACTGAAGCATTGTTACTTCGTGTTAATATATATATATATATATATATATATATATATATATATATATATATATATATATATATATATATATATATATATATATATATATATCAGGGTTGGGCAGAAATACTTAAAAATGTATTTGGAAATACAAATACTGGGATACATTAAATTAGTAGCTAAAATACTGATACAAAGATATACCCGTGAAAATGTATCGCAATACGTATCGGAAATAAATTTTAAAAAGAGGCAAAAAGTATTTGGAAATACAAATACAGGAATACATTTTAGGGAGGGCAGAAATACAAATACAGAAATAGTGATACAGCAATACATTTTCCAAAATGTTTGAGACGCCAACTGAGATGAAGCTTGAAGTTTGAAGTGGATGTTTTCGATCCCGAAATTACTGTCCTGTAGGCTTGACACTTTGCCTTGAAAGTAGTGGTTTTGGACGACAGGGAGTCTTTAATAGGCGCAAAAAAAACGTTCCATCAAGGGCTGACCGCGGTCCCTTCCGTGACATCCTGTCTGTG
Organism: Ixodes scapularis; assembly: GCF_016920785.2. NCBI lineage: Eukaryota > Metazoa > Arthropoda > Arachnida > Ixodida > Ixodidae > Ixodes > Ixodes scapularis. The sequence goes on along the minus strand of NW_024609951.1, from coordinate 163,719 downwards.
TGACGAGGGAATCCTGTCAACATTGATCACATGATGTCAGGGTGGAATAAACTAGTACTCTTTACCTGTAGGTGTGGCCTTGAACATGAAAATTTACCACGCTGCTGTGTGAAAGGACAATACGTACTTTCGTTGTAGGTTACCTAGTTGAAGATCGTACATGCAGTGTCATTTGGAATTTCTGAAAATAGTGGACCACCTGAAGCATCTTGGAATACATGTTTTATCTTCTGTTACGGTTGAAAAAACGATACGGTGGCATCCCTGTTCTGAAGGTCCTTACTACCGACCCTCCGCCACCGACGCACGGATTGCAGTCCTCAAGTTTTGCCTAGCATTATCCAAACAGAGACCTCGTGGATTGCGAGCTGATATTGCCGGCAGAGGTGCGAGCTGTCCGAGAAACAGCGGTCTCGAGACGAGTCGCGGGAGTACGTAGACTGGGATGGCACAGGCACAGCGAGGCCACTTCTGGCCTCCTTCTGAGTTTCGGATCACCAGAGCAGCGGGTCACTTTCACGTCGGCTGATGACGTACCCTTGAGCCGTGCAATATTACGGGCGAAGCCGCAGATGCATTCGAATATGTCTTGAACATCACAGCGTGAGTCATTCTACTATTTCAAGTCAGCCACTGCCAGGCTCGTGCTGCAACGGAATGTGACTCAGCTTTGCCGGCTGGGTGTACTGTGTACGCTAAGGCGAGAGAGACGGTTAGCAGCGGGCATTAGATGCCAGCAAACAATGACTCAAGAAATCCCTACCTAAGGACCTGCGGCAGAAAATGCTCTGACTCCACTCCTGACACGCCACCTGGTTCGAGTCCCCGACTGCGCAGCACTTCTCAGAACAGAGAAGAAGACGCATAGAAAAATAGTTTGCAGAATCAAAAGGAACCTTGGTCAGCATAGTAACAATGCCCCAGCATCTCCATGACTCTGGTGAGTCTGGTGCCCTCAGAAGTAAAAAAAAAAAAAGAAATGCGTTCGGATTTTTTTGTTTCTTTTTTTCCGGGGCGGAGGGGGGGGGGGGGGGGGAGAGGAGGGAGGGAGTATTTCTCAAGAAATATAACGAAATACATTTCACCCTGATTGTATCGCGATACAAAAAAATTACAAATGTATTTCGATACAGGAATAGAGATACTGGTGAACAAAATATATGGCGATACAGAAATACAGATACAAAATGTATTTCTGAAATACTATCGCGATACATTTGTATCGCGATACTGCCCAACCCTGATATATATATATATATATATATTAGTTGGGCAATGTACTACCAAACTAATTCACACCGAATATGTGTGTTATGGTGTATTCGCACGACGGAGTTTCTTCCCGAGGAGAAAGATAAACGTCATCGAGTTTTGAGGTCACGTGCTCCGCGTCACGAATGTTCGCTGATCCCCCGACCTCGCGGCGAGCTCGCGGGGTTCCGAGGAGAATCTGTGACAGGCCTACAGAATCTCCGCCGTTCCGTCGGTATCCGTCGGAGCGGTCGGGCCCCCTCTTTTGTCCCCCTGCTTTTGGGTAATGACGAACAGCTTTGAAGTGTGGGGTGCCTTTTCTTTATTATTCCTTGCCGGCTTTTTTGTTGGATGAGCCCCCGAAAGTCGCCAGCAGGCTTGAAGGGTGGGGTGTCTTTTGTTTATTATTTTTTCCCTGCTTTTTGTCCAATGAGCCCCCGAAAGTCGCCAATAGGTTTGCGAAAAGAACGACTCCGGCGACCCAACTGTATGCGACTTCGTCGTGCGAATGCCCGCTTGGATTTTCTCCACTTCCTCCTCCTTCTCGTGCCGTTTCCTTCTCTCAGCTCTATGACGTACTCGGCTTTCTCCGGGGATAAAGATCTCTCGTGCGAATACACCATTAATATGAGTATTCACCCCTTGACGATAAGCAGGGTAAAAATTAAATCATTTCCTTATAAAATAAATTCTTATTCCAAAACTTTTGAAAAGTATAAACATTGTAGTCGTGGCCTTGAGTACGAAGACTCATCGACCCTTTTTTTTTCTGTTTGAATAACGTTAGTCCTTTTATAGACACTTGAAACTATGCGGCAGTAAAATAGAAATCGCGGTATATTTTATAACAAAAAAAGGTATATCACGACGTTGAGCTCGATAAGTCCAGAAATGAGCGTGGAAGGGATTCATACTCGTTTAATACGATAAAAGATTTCGCCACCAATCATTTACTTAATGTGAGAGGGACCACCATTTCTAAACCAGCTTAGTTTCTTTTCAGGCGCGATACAGGTTGTGTATGTCAACGGACTGCGTCATGTGAGAAATGCAGATGAAAGTAAAAGAGAACCTGCCTCAAGTAGAAGATTCTGCTAAAGGTCAACAATAATGTTTCTCCTCGGATGTTGGGGAAGCTGATCCTCAATAGACACAGTAGCACCTCAAAAAGAAACAAACATGATGTGAAAATGTTGGGCCGCGGCCCCACGGATAAAGGATTGAGTGGTGATGATTAATAGTACTATAATATTAACACAACCAGAGAAAAATTAGTTATTAATATTTCTATTTATTTAATTTCATGCGTCCTACGATCAGTATAATTCTGTGGTCTGAAAATCGGTTAGCACACCGGTAACATTCGCGTCATTCACAATAAGCCTAAAATTTATGAGCATGCCATCTATACTGACAGTAAATTTGGACTTTGCCTACCGCGCTTTCAAGATTTGAACATCTGCTATATCACTTATATAATCATTTTTGAACTGCAATTGAACTGTAATTCATGATTTATTTCGTGGTAGGTTAATTCACTTTGGATAGGCATTTAGCTTTAACTAACCTGGAAGTCAGCCATCCAGACGTTAGTCAGTTGGTTTGGGAAACATATTAGTTGGTTTAAAAAACGAAAAGTAATACGAATTTGTTGAATTAACAGCGGAAATACGACAAGGAAGGAGAGACAAGGGAGACAGGATAGAGCGTTAAACTAACAACTGACGTTTAATGAAAAGGAGAAAGAGGAAACAGAACCCAGAAATGGTTTTAAAACATGCATAATAAAAACCCGCAAAAACATATGCTAAACCTTGAGTTGCCTAAAAATGAATTGCTAAGAGTGCCAAGCTTTAAGCTGCTCGCTTAAATGACTTGTTGAAAACGATTGAGTCCTGGGACGACGTGAATAGAAACTCCGGTAGGAAAAAGAAAGAGAAAGTTTGCGTTTAAATTATTCCCAGATGCTAAGGATCGTTATAGATCGCGACTTAAAAAGTAAAGTTCTTTTGGTGACAAGGCCACGGACGGGGCGCTTACGCAGGCATCCCCACTGGTCATAATAACATGTGCCTCGTAGAGCTGGCAAGTTCGTCGTACCCCGAAACGTTTCAGGATTTTTTCCAGTGTGTCAGAAAATGAACAACAAGCAGCAGCAACAGGGTGTGTGCGGAGTTCAACATCAGCAAAGGTACGTCGAATGCCAATGTGCAGTCGTATACGAAATACCGTTTCGTATACGACTGTGGGAAAGTGTATGTGGGTCAGACAGGAAGGTGTGTCAACGATCGTCTAAGAAAACATGCCGTATCACTAAAGTCGTCGCCAGCAGGCTACTTCGCCATACATGTCAGGGACTGCCAGTGCTCCGCCTTGTTCAGGAAAACAAAAATCCTGAAACGTTTCGGGGAACGACAAACTCGCGAGCTCTACGAGGCACCGGTTATTCTGTCCAGTGGGGATGCCTGCGTAAGCGCGCCGTCCGTGGCCTTGTCACCAAAAGAACTTTACTTTTTAAGTCGCGATCTTTAACGATCCTTAGCGTCTGTGAATATTTTAAACGTAAGCTTCCTCTCTCCTTTTGTACCGGAGTTTCTATTCAAGGCGTCCCAGGACTCGATCGTTTTCAACAAGTCATTTAAGCGAGCAGCTTAAAGCTTGGTATTCTAAGCAATTCATTTTCAGGCAACTCAAGCTATAGCATATGTTTTTGCGGGTTTTTATTAGGCATGTTTTAAAAGCATTCTTGGGTTCTTTTTCCTCTTTCTCTTTTTCATTAAACGTCAGTTGTTAGTTCAGCGCTCTATCCTGTCTCCTTTGTCTCTCCTTCCTTGTAGTATTTGCGCTCTTAATTCAACAATATGATCAACCAACTAGCCCACCAGATGATCGTGATGGAATAATATCAAGCTGGTTCTTATGAGACTAGCACTCGCGGAACTGAGTTGAATCAATAGGTAATAAAAAGTTGCTTTTATTGGAGTTTTTATACACACGTAATTTTTTTTTTCTAGTCTGCTTGCCAGTTTACAGCTTGATGAGTATTTCTTTCTCCATTTCTTCTCGTTCGAATAGAAAGTACATCGTGTTCGCTGTGGTAGGTCCTGCACTGGCATAATGTGTTGGACGTTAAAATTCCTGTCCTGGCACTTTAGTACTGGGCAGAGAGTGATATATTACAATCCCTGAGCTACGACACTTCATCTTTAAAAAAAAAGTTTGCTTAGAACGACCATACGCGTGCCATGTCTTAAAGTTGTGATAAATTATTATGCCACAGACATCCGACAGCACCAATAAAAACAATGCGTAATGCAGGCTTCGCCGCGTTATATGAACAACGCACGAAGCTACATAGATTACGAGGCACGAAATCTGCTGCGGCGGCTTACATATTTTCTGCCCGCTATTTCACAAACAGTAATGATGATAACTCTAAATGCGCCCATATAGCTTGCGCACACAGCAAATACACTCTGGTAACCAGACAAAAAAAAAAAAAAAAAGGTCACGAGAGACACGAGCATGAGAGCCGCATCGGCGTCATATGTTATCGAACGAAGACACTATATAATATATGTTTAGAAATAGTGTAAATATAGTATGTAAGGCAACCAGACATGGGGGGGGGGGGGGGGGGGTACAAGTTATTCAGAAAAGTAATTAAGTCAAGTTACTGAGTATTGACGTCAAAAGTAATTTGAGTAGGGTAGAAATTACTCAAACAAAAAGTAAGCGAGAAAATGACTAAATACCGTAAAAAAGCAGGCAATTACCTTGAAGTTACTTTTGAAGTTACTTTTGTGTTTTTTATGGTCAAAAGAAAGTACAGAGTTTTTAATCGTTAGCGAAATTGTGCTAGCCAAATATTAATCTTTTTTTTCACAGAAATGTTTTAATAGCTGGTTCTGCATCTGCGTGCCTAATTGTTTTGTACTTTCTTGTTTGTTTGGTCAATGATGTACTTCGTGCGAATGTGTCATTTTAACTACGGGGTTTAGCACTGTCTGAGCTTGATTTTTTTTACAGTGTTTGCTTGTTTACAGTATTGCGTAAAGTACATTTAAAACTACTTGAAGTAAATTAGAAACTAAATTAGAGGGGAGGAGGGCTTGTGAAAAGTTTCGGGGGTTTCGGACTCTCCAAACCATTTTCTCCCGCCTCCCCCTCTTTCTACGGCACATGCTTCCCCCTCCTTGCAAATATCATCTGGTCTTCCAGCATCTTATCTCCTCGGTGCAGGAATGTTTGTTGATAGGAAAAACAACCGCTAAAATTCGAAAGTAATTTGTAGCTTGAGTAAAAGTTACTCGGAAAAAGTAATTAAAGTAAACTACTAATCACCGAAATAAAACTGTAATTGAAAGTTAGTAAACTACTCAGAAAAGTAGTTAAACTACAGAAACTTGAATAGAGTAGTTGAACTACGTACAAGTCTGAAGGTAACGCGCCAGTGCATAATGGTGACACGGACATGATTGCACCGGCCTTGTGAATGCAACCCGGTCCAGTGGAGATTTGACGCTAAGCTTTTCCCAAATCAACTTTCTGGAAATCTTGGTAACCTGTAAAAGCTTCAAAATAATGCCTCTGGGTGCGGTGCGTTGATTCTAAAGAACCAGTTGATTTTCTTGTATGAATAAAGCAAAATAAACCAGAGCAGCGAGACTAATGGAGGTGCTAGTGTGCTAAAAACATCACAAGAAGGAGGGTTATTTGGCTGCGTGGGTTGCAGTCTGATATTATAAGGGGCTCGAAACTCTAGACAGTTAAAAAAACTCAGCGATAAACTTTGACAGTCCTGCAAATAAATGTTATCGAATAGTGATCAAATCTGTTAAGTGCGAAGAAACTAGGGGCCGAAACAGGAAACGAGCATGAGAGTTGGATTAGGATTGAAAAAAAAGTGACTCCTGTAAAGGTATTTTAATTGTAGTTTATTGAAGATGTTGGCATATTTATTATTTTGATAACCGGCATTGCTTTTCTAGAACAACGAAATTTCAATATTTAGAGGTCGCTTCATTAGTGTATTAAATATACTCGATACATAGTCACACATTGCTTCAAGGTAAGTCAGATATAAAAGTAAGAACCGTCGCCAAAGTTACGATGAATTATCCTGTGTTGAAGCGCATTCCATTTGTGGATCTGCAGTAATGTAACAAACTTTATTATCTATCACGGCTGGAAAGGTGATAGGTTCAAGTGCATTCTCAAACATCGCGCGTTTTCTTTATTTTTTAGTCTTTTTTGTTTATTAGTAAAATAATTCAGACAAAATTCAAACGAAATTCCAGGTACCGCTAATATGAGTACATTCGCCATGAATGTATATACAGGGTGTTTCGTTTAAACTCGTAGCTATTTTATAAAAAAGGGGTGACGGTTAGAAGAGTACAGTCTTCATAAAATATTTATCAGCCTTGGCGGGCATTACATGAGAGTATAACTGCCTTAGTAAGGTGGAAAATAAACAAACATGTGCTAAATAACTTTTTTTACATAACGGTTTTAAGGAACAGGTAGTAATTCGATTGAATTTACTATTAGAGGCCCGACCAATTGTAAAAACAAATGTGCTAAATTATTATCGCCCTTGATAAAATACCTTATAAATGATCACGTTTTCTATCCCGATTTAAAACTTGCGAGCTAAAAGGGCTTTGGAAGCGCTTCCCGGGTTGTTGGCGTCCCGACATCCGTCCGCGGAGTTCTCCTTCTTGTGAATAGGTATTCACACGAAGGAGAACTCCGCGGACGGATGTCGTGACGCCAACAACCCGGGAAGCTCCGTCCCCGGCTATGCCGCGTGCAATTCACACGAAGGAGAACTCCGCGGACGGATGTCGTGACGCCAACAACCCGGGAAGCTCCGTCCCCGGCTCCGCCGCGTGCACCTGCCCGTCAAAAAGGGATGACGTATGCCTCACGTGATGCGCGCTCCGCGGAAAAAACGGGCGGATTTCTCCTTCCTGTGGATACCCCTTAATGGGGTATCCACACGAAGGAGAAATTTGCTCCTTTCCTCCGCGGAGCGCGCATCACGTGAGACATACGTCATCCCTTTTTGACGCCTCGAGGCGCCGTTCTCCCATAGAGTTATTATAATGTACGCTAGAGGTTCAAGTGCCGCTAGTGTCTATGCGACTTCCGTGACGCAAATTGAAGCAGACAGCAACCAGTCTACTTTTGCGGTGCTCCTGTGCATTCCTATGGGAAAACGCGCGTGCATTTTGTCTCTTCGCCGGAAAATAACATGGAACACTTAGGTTATTTTGGTCGTACCGAATAGTAAGTGTCTTAATTAACATTGTAAAAGTGTAATTGCTTTAGTTTTCGCATTTTTCTTCATCAGTGAGCGATGTTTAACTTCGCTGCATTTCAGTCCCAAACGTGTGTTCCGCAGCAGGTGTGTAAAAACAAGCGACGATTCAAAGCAAAATTACGATCGAAACGAACATACACTGTGTTCAAGGCTCGCCAGCATTCCGGTGACGCTTGTATATTGATAATATGCCAGTACTGTCACCATATGAAAATGATCCCATCGTGCATGAGCGGATAAAAACCTTCAGTGTAGAGAATAAAGTCCGTGAGATATGAAAGGTGTCTCTTCGTATTGTTTTCTCTGCCGGGCAGCTTTTATCGCGCACTTGTTCTCAAAGATGTCTAGCGCGGGGGTGATATTTTGAACATAGAACACACAGCTCTCAGGACGGAAAGAATAAAGCGGTACTCACTTATTTAAAATCGGAATAGATTACGTGGCCTTCAATTTATTTTGATCGTACATGCACTGCAAGTTATCCGGTGTTGCTGCGTAGTTCTTGCCGCCGTTCTTGATTTTCCAGATGTCCTTCGTTCGTTTGGCATGTATATCCCCCATGCTGGAAATCGCCGACGCCGCGTTCGCGCTAACAGTGTCCGACAGTGCACATAAATACACGTACGAAGCCGTTTTAGCACCGTTTTTAGTGCGATGAATTCGAGAAAAAAACGCCGTAACTGACCAATTCTTTCGTCGGCCTGACTGAGAAATGTTCCAAACTACCTAGTACGTACGAATTATTTGGGATATTTGCTCTTATGATCGAGCGCAGGGAGAAAATGCACTCCCTTTTTCCCATAGAAATGCATTACCGGAAGTCAATTTTCGACTGGTTGCTGTCTGCTTCAATTTGCGTCAGCACACTAGCGCCACTTGAACCTCTAGCGCACATTATAATAACTCAATGCGTTCTTCCGTTCTCCTACGTGGCGGAGGCACGGAGGCTTCGTGCTGTCGGCACGAAAGCTCCGCAGGTGCACGCGGCGGAGCCGGGGACGAAGTTCCCCGGGTTGTTGACCTCACGACATCCGTCCGCGGAGTTCCCCTTCGTGTGGATACCGCTTTAAGGGGTATCCACACGAAGAAGAACTCCGCGGACGGATGTCGTGACGTCAACATCCCGGGAAACTCCGTCCCCGGCTCCGCCGCGTGCACTTGCGGAGCTTTCGTGCTGTCAGCACAAAGCCTCCGCGCCTCCGCCACGGAGGAGAACGCGCCGCGAGGCGTCAAAAAGGGATGACGCACGATAAAGAAAGCGCCTACGGTATAGACCATCCTTTATATATTTTAAGATTATATCCTTGTTGCACACTTTTGGGTTTGTTTCGTTGAACAGCGAACGCCAATAAAAATCATTAAGCTTCTCGATTCTCAGTTTCAATCATTTGTTTTCAGCTTCTACTCCGTGGAGTGCAGTGAACGCGACAAGGGACCAAAGTTACAGAAAGTACCTTATTGCCGAAAGTTCGTAAGTGAATAAACGATTATTAGACGACGATTTGTCCAGAGATTCGGTTCTCACAATAAGATATAAAAGTAGCGGTTGTTAACAAAAACAAAACAAAAAAAAACAGGTAATTTGTTGTAAGTTTTTATCCTCAGTAGAGGTATCTTTCCCTGTCTTATTTTTTTGTATTGCACATTTGTGCCAGTTCGAGAGACTACGCGCCGAAAATGCTTCGCACCGAAAATTAAGATCGGTAAATGCCTCAAGAAAAGGTATCACAATCGCGCCCAATCCTTGAATTTTTTCATGTCTCCGTATTTGCCAGAAAGCATTTTTGTTATTTTTATTTCAATTTTGAAGTACTTTGATACAGAGTGTCTATTACAGCAGGGTTCCATCTTTCATACACACCATTTAAAGAGAAGATCACAGTGGCGTGCTGTCTTCGCGCTTATAAAAACAAAAAACAAAAAGCGTTCCCATTATTGGTACAATGTTTCTTTGGAGCGTTGACTTAAGAACTAATTACCTTAAGCTGCGCGTGAATGATTCCGCCTCCAACCAAAAAAAAAAAAAGAAAACACGAGTGGAACACTTTTTTTATTAGCTCTCTCCTTGCTATATGTGGACATAATTTAGTACGACTGTTTCATCCGCATTTTACGATTTTTGCTCAAAATATGCATATAGAGAGTGCTTACAAAATTAAAAAAAAATCTCTCAATAATCTACCGCAAGTAAAAGCCTAACGTAAGTGCTCTAACATTAGTGCAACGACGTAAATAAATTTTACATACTAAATTTAGCGATACAACCTAAGTTTTAGATAATGGTCATGTGACGTGTAAAAAAGCAATCAATAGAGGCCAATTTAGTGGACTTACATTCCTTGAAACTAAGCGGATGGTGTTCACGTGAGGATATCCGTGTGGCAGTCCTTACGTGGCACCAACGCATAACAGTAGGACGTCACTTTAAGCCGTGACGGAACGTGACACATGCGCGTCAGGTAACACCATGATGTCACATCTTGGCGTAACGGCCCGTGTACCAGTTGGTCAGACGAAACTATCATGCCATATCACAACCTAACATTAACTCCTTGGAAGCACCGTTGCTGTCCATTATGCCACAAGAAAAACAAAAATATTATTATGTAAAATATGCCTCCCAAACTTTCTGATAGCTATAAAATTTTGTGAATTTGTTGTGCTTCCTTTTGCTTTTCTGTTACTTCTTTTCGTGCACACGCCGTGATGGGAAATAATCTGATCATGTCTTCGATGCTGGAGGCTCCACTTCACGGTTGATCGATTACCTCTCCAATGAAAAAGTGGCACGCTTTGAGCAATAATTCTAGAATTTTGTTATACTGTCGGTTTCAGTTGTTGCAAGAAATGAAGATGGATGTTACATAAAATCTGCGTTGCCTTTGCTCGCTGTCCACCTTTATTAAAAAAAGAGATGGCACGGTAGCAACCAGAATAAATGTTATTCATTTAATGTATTTTTATAAACTTTAAACAAAATATAATATGAGCCATCCTGCATATGAACACTTCAAAGCAGTAATATTCAAAATCACTGAATTTATTCATTTTGCGAAGCGGCAATAAGCTGTGCAGTATCATTCGAATCTCTTCTATATTTTTGTTCTCAAACTTTGAAGGTGAAAACAACACAAAAGCTCCTCAAAACTCAGCGCAGGATTAGGCAATTTCTGAGATGAACCGCATTATGATTTTGGGCCCCTAAACTCGTGAAACACAAAACTGGGGCCGAAGCTGATGGAACTCACCGACTGTTCTATCACGACGATGACTTGGCACTTTTTTCGCCGACGTCCAATCGGCGCGCTCCGCCAACTTTCGGCTCCAACTTTGTGTTTGACGAGTTTAGGGCCCTCGGTGTTCTCTTCTTGGTAAAAGCATGGACGAGTCACTTCCAAAGTAATAACGTGGTATTCGGAACGAGTGGTGTACTCGACGTCGCATCATTTGTGGAGATAGTTTAAGGTGCTTTCCCTTCATCAATTTCGCTATCAAGTAACGGAAACAAAGAAAACGGATAGTGATTAATCTAAATTTCATGTTTCCAAAATTCGATTAATGTTCGGTGGAATAATGATGTCTACGCTTAAATTATATGCATGCGTGACCTATAATGGTATTGTTTTCTAGGCACCCAACAGTGTTAATTTTTCACTAAAATGACCCTATGTCTTTGTGTCTTTTAATAAGCAGATAGACAAGCAATGATCACTAAAAATGCAGGGATCACCTTTTTTTGAAGAAAAGAAAATAACCTGCGAACAACTAGCATATTAAGTATATTTATTTCTATTATAAATGCTTTATATTTTATTTTTTTACAGTGCGACGGACCTCATCAGTGTGGCCCACCATGCCCAACGTGCAAGGGTAGCTGGTGGACGCCATATTTGTGTGACTAGTAAAAAATGTAGACGTAGATCTTACGCAGACATAAAAGTTTTATGCACAATGTGGTACCTGAATGATATTTTTGTCACAACGTGTAATAGAAAACACCAACAACCACAAGCTCAACATGAAATAAATGTTAAATTGCTAGTCATTTCTGTTGCATGTGTGAAACGTTCCAGCATAACAAATGTTTATATCGTTGTTTAGCACCAGCCTGTTCAGCCAAAGTGCCTTCGTTCACGGCTCCCTTCATCGGATAACGCGTGGCACCCTTGAAATGATAAACCTGATGATCTTTCAGAGACCTGCAATGGGCTTCTCCTTTCCCACCTTTCCTCCTTGCCTATTTCTCTTCCACACTCCACTCCTGCTCAAATGACCTCCCAGTTAACCAATGAGCCTTGATAACTTCACTCCTCCCCCACCTATCAACTAGTCAGTGTCGAGCCTCGCGGTCACGCGTTTATCTAGGATTCTCTTCTGGGCCTCACGAAATAGCGAATACCTACAGAATGTTTTACGTTTATGCATTTGCATGGCGCTTCAAAAAGTTTTGGCGTGTACGATAATTAAAGAAACGCAACTGAACAATTCAAAAGAAAAGACCTTATTTTTCTTAAAAGGTATCAAACAAGGCCACGATATGACACTAGCCATCATGGTCCTGTTCTAGAAGCCACTCGTCAAATTAAGTCCTATGTTGAACACGTCGTAAGATGAAAGAATGAACATCGAAGCTAGCTCATTATGAGTTCGGCAATCAAATACGATAGGCACATTTTGGAATATTATAATACGTCCCTGGCGGGAAAAGGACATCGTAGAACCTTGAATGTTTTATTTCTTCTTTTTTTAAGATTACAATTGCTGCTACACGCCTCGGAAAATGAGTTAACCTATATGTTGAAGTACACGTTGTCATTTATTGACCGCTATCGCAGTGCGCCGCGAAATGAAGACTCCCGCGCATTTCCAGTGTCCTCTTTTTTCAGTGGCGGAGCGCTACCCAAGAGGCCAATTGCTCTTGGCTAACTCGCAGTCAATAATGCCAGAGACAATAGAACAAGCTGTAAGCTGGTTAAAACTTTAGGGCAACCACGTAGCCAATTTATTCCCACCCCCCTTCCCGATCCTTAGAATAAACAGGTAGGGGACGGCGCATAGCCTCTTAGGTTGGCCTTTCGTCTAGGTCACAGAGTGTCGAGTCTTGGCAGATGAGCCAGCATGTGTGTGACACAATCTTAAAGGGCAATGATAACCCCCATGTTTTCTTATTTTTGACAGCCGATTCAATATGGTGTCAGAAGACTGGCCAATAAATATTTTGCTACAGCGTCACGTATATTTTAAATAAAGTAAAGAAACGCAACTGTCTGATACCGAAACCTAAACTGGACTGGAAAGGAAGAAGAAATATAGAGGAGGAGAAAGTTGCTGGAAGTCATGGTGGCTGTGCAATTTTTTTGTTTCAATCAGCATATTTGCAGCATTTTAGAAGCTACGAAAATGAATACCATGTTTTTCTCCCATTTTTAATATTGAGTGTGAGCCATCTATGATCCACGTATTTAATTACATGTGTGGTTCTGTCTAAATTATAGAGAACGGCATGTGACTACGGAGATGAATGTGGCCTCGGCTCAAAATATCTAGTTCTCAATCGGCGGTTTTCGGGCAAAAAGAAAACGAATTTCGAGCCGACAATTCTCTTCCGTGCAGTCGGGCTTTCATTTCCTGTACAACTAAAACTTCAAAGGAGATATAAGCACTTTTTGTGTTTTGAATGCGAAAGCATGAATTTCGTTCTGCCGCTCTCTTAGTTTGCCTGCGGTGTATTTTCGTAGACGGCCACGTTTCGCTACTTCCCAGATTGCGGCCGGCGGCCGAACGCGCGCTCTCGTGAAGCGGCCGCCAATGGCTATCTAAAAACCAATTGAAAAATAATTATTTCTTTCGCGTTTTTTCTCGTGTTTTTTTTTTTTTTGCTTTTTGAACTTGCAGATATTACCGGCTTCCTTTCATAGGATGATTAGTGATTTTTCATTGGGAGGCATAAATACACTGTCAGTGTTGCTTTAAGAACGGCGTAAGCACTCGAAGATGGTAGTGATGCGCCCGTATTGAGTTCTATGACGGAGGCTACGTCGTCATTGCAACTTTTCTGGTGGACACATATTCTTCTCATTTTGTTGCTTTCAACTGCGACACGGGTCTTAACGTTACAGAGACGGTGTGGAAATTTTTGAGAGGGGAACCGGAATTTTGCCGTCGGGAACCTGCTACACATTTACCTCCTTGGGTTCACGGAAACTTTTAAGTCGGTGACCTGAAGAGACTCACATATTTGACGAGACTTGCAATGAATCAGCTCAAAAGACAGTATTACGTATCAATCCGGCTGAGGTGCCCAATCGCCTAACGACTAAATTTGGCTAGAATTTACAATCCAGCTAGAACGCTTCAATCAATCTGAATTTCTGGTCATATTACAGCAGGTGTTATCATCTGTGATATTAGTAACCATCTTGCAATCTTCTGCCTAGAGCCCCCTTATGCTAGTAAAAATAGCAGATACATAGAGACACTTTCAAATCGCACTATTAATGAGAAAACACTAAGAACTTTCGGCTGCCTTACGGAAGAAGGAACGTGGGATGACGTTTACATTGAGTGTAAACCTATAAATGTCCATAAAATATTCTTGAGAAAAGTCAGGCAGTACTATAAGGTTGCGTTTCCTCCTCAGAAACATAGAGTAAAATGTAATATATATATATACGAGAACACCTTGGATGCTTAGTAACCTGTATGAAAGAATCATTCAGAAAAATGCAAAGTATCATTTTTTACTCGGCATCGTGGTGTGCAGTTGCCTTTTCGAGTTAATAACCATAAAAACAAACGGAATGCCAACCTAAAAGAAGTTGAAATGCAAATACTATCAAAAAGAACTTCTACGTATACACAATGGCCATAGAAAAGTGTGGAGCACGGTAAGCAAACACATGAATAGAGCAGGCAAGATGTAATCTGAAAGAAATACTAATAGATAATAAACGTGTCACTGGGAAAACACTTGGCGATGCAATGCATATACATTTTTTTAGCATGAGTGCGTAAACTGGGAGGGATTCCAACATGGATCACTGTATTGAAGCAGGAAACCAAAGTGGGTCGATTATGCATACTCCAACGACACCATTTGTAATTGATAAAATAATCAAAAACTTAAAAAATGACGTCGCGACCTGGAACAGATGAAATAAAACCCCTACCTATTAAATGCACAGTGGCCATAGTTAGTCCAGTTCTATTGAATATAGTAAAGAAGATGCTTCAGTCTGGTGATTCCCCTGACGAGGTAAAAATAGCCAAGGTTACTTTAGTGTATAAAGGATGTGGTGAGACAAAAATGAATAACTGCAGACCTATTTCAGTTCTTCCAGTTTTTTCTAGAATATTTGAGCGTGTGACTGCTGAAACTTTAACACTTTTTTTTTGTTTCTTTTTTGAGAAGCATAACATAATAACGCAGTCCCAATACGAATTTCAAAAGCAAATATCAACGAAGCTAACGCGTCTTAACATAAAGGATAGAATGTTTAATATATTAAGAACAAAATATTTACTCCTGGTCGCTTAGATTTAACTGAAGTTTTTGATATTGTGCAGCACAATATTCTACTTAGAAAGCTTGAAACTTCCGGTGTGACCGGAGTAGTTCTAAAATTAATTCAAACGTATCTTGCCGAATCGTTACCTTTATGTACTAATAAACGGTGAGTCTTCAAATAGACTTAAAGGGATGCTGACGCAAACATTTCACTGTCTATAATAAGTTGCGCACTATCTTTCCATGAGTCAGCAGCCGCCGGTGTGCGCGAGCACACGCACCGAAATTCAAGTCATCATTTCCCCCATTTCGAGCTTATTAATCTCGAATGGGGGATATGATGATATCAATTTCGTTGCCTGTGCTCGAGCACATCGGCGGCAGCTGACTCATGGAAAGGCGGTGCGCAACTTATTATGGACAGTGAAATGTTTGCGTCAGCATCCCTTTAAAATACAGCATGGCGTTCCCCAGGGGTCAATTTTGGGTCCGCTTCTTTTTATTATGTATCTTAATAATATAACGACTATATCCGGTTTCCCTTTACTCTTTTATGGAATGACGAAAAGATGCCTAAAAAATGCTGCAAATGTCTATCTATTGAAGCTATCCAATTGGTTGAAGACAAACTGTTTAAAACTAAATACAAGCAAAACTAAGAATATTATTTTAAACCATTATATAATCTCGATTGCAGACCCATAAGCTTACAATTTGAAGACACTGTGCTAGAGCAAGTTGCGGAAGAAAGACTTCTCGGTGTATGGTTTACTGAGAAACTTTCATGGAACACTCACGTGAATAAACTGAAAGGTGAATTATCTCGTGTTACGGAAAGTATATATAAAATACGAAACTTGCTGCCCACCTGAATAAAACAGATGTACTACTATTCTTCGTTCTGCTCTAAAATCAGTTACGGCATCTTAGTTTTGGGGGACGGCGATCAATTCGAACTATGTCAAACTTATCACCATGCAGAAGAGGATTCTTCGCGTGTGCGAAAATTATAAAAGAGATATCAGAAACAAAAGAACCCAAACACTATTCATTTATTCCACTTTGCTTAAGGCAGTCCAAGTATAGTATTTTAGGCTCTTGCAATCGATTTACAAACACAGAATATACAGTATACTCCACACCTAAACAGAGTTTAGGTCCTTAACAACTACGAGACCCAAAGCGAAGGATGCCTTCAATAACAACCAATCATAGTCACAAAACTCTGTCATTTCAGATAACTAAGATGCTAAACAGAACTGATATTACTATAGATTACGGTAAAACATTTTATGGTGTCAAGAAAACAGTGCCCAAGCTTTCTAGCGGGCAGTGGTATCAGCTTCTCAGTTGTGTATTATGTAGACTAAGTTGTTATTTTTGTAATGTACTTATTCTTAACTACAAATGTGGCTCTTTACATATATTCGATCATTCTTCACTGCTAAACTAAATGGCGGCCATCAGTCCTATTGTTGGCTGTCTCCTTCTTCTCTTTTTTTGTGTAAAATTTTTTTTATATCTATATTACTGATATGATGGTTTCTGTCATACCACGTTACATTTGTCATACGATACGAATCAGGTTGGTTGTGTAACATGCAATTTCGCTAGTTGTTTTATTGTGTTCTCTTATTTCATTTTACATTTCCCACTATTGAATGTTGAACTAGCTGTTTTATTGTGACTTTTTTTATTTCTTACTGAGTATGCCATGTTTTATTGATTGCATTCATTTCACTATTGACTGTTGAACTGTTGGGGGGCAAAGACTGTCAGGCTTCACGCCTTTATCCCTGCCTCCTGGGCAAAAAAACCCGCCAAACAAAATAAAAAAAACTAAATTTACCATATTGTTAAGACAGTTTGCATTTCTCTTAAACCATACTTCAGAATCGAGCCTAAAGTGAAAATTGGAAGAATTTTTGTTCTCACTGATTAACATAGTCATTAGATTGAACTAATTATGGCTACATCCACACATGCATGTAGGTCAGAAGTGCACAAAGTGAGAGGGGGGGGAGGAAGGGGGGGGGGGGGGGGTCGCGGGTTGTTCTGTGGGATCGCGGGGCCTCGGGTAACGACAGGGTGCCAATGGAAGTTCCTGACACCGCTTCAAATGTTTTTCCATCAGCTTCTTAGCGCAAGCATTCTTCAATACGCTGCACGGAAAACCAGTGTCACCACACTTCAAATACAGACCGCCCTCATGCTGTATGAACATCCACTACGAATTTTCTTTGACGGTGTTCCGAGTAGTCTCCAATGGAAGCAAAACTTTAATGTGCACGAGATTTCGAATGATCTAAAAGGAATTTGTTTCGGCTGAGGCGTGTATGGGAGGGGGGAATTATTTGAGGAGCAGAATATAGCGCTTTTTATTAAAGTGCTACGGTGTGTTTTTAGAAAAGATCGAACAGCCATGTCCGATGACCATTTTTAATTTTTATGAAAAAAATATCTACTGGTTTTATTTACAGAAAGTAAATTCAAGCATAGTTAAAAGCAATTGTAAGCAACTTGTCAGTCACGTGCGCGTGTTGCGTATCGCGCGATGTTGGTATTTCAGGTTGCTTCGCCAAAAAACTGATTTTGGCTACGGCAACCGCTTTGGTGGCGGAGGCATGCGAACCATCCGCCTGCTAACTCAGGCAGTCCTCACTTCAGAAGCCGGTTGCAGGTCACGTGCTTCGACATGACCAAGTTTCAGCACAAGCAGCTGGAAGTCTTGCATCGAGAATGCCTGCGTGCAATGACAGGCATATGCCAAGACACACCACAACGGAAGAGCTGCACCGATACTCGGACCTTCCTACTTTGCAAGCCAATATCGAGACCCGCATAGGCGGCCATAATAGGCGCCGAACCTTGACTAGAGCCGCTCAATGCCTCCTGAAACTACAGGGTTGGCGGCCATTCGTAGAAGAGACCCCGCATCTGAGAAGCATACCACCCTTTGAAGACCTGATCGTCAGACACCCCCAACCGCTCACTCGCAAGGACAGGCCTGAACAGCACCGTGAAGTAAGGGCCGCACCTGCAGCGCGTATAGACCTCGTGGAGCACGCGGTCTTCACGAAGGCAGGGTGGGGTAAAAAAGCAAAACGGGCCACCCTAGCGTATGCGACCGGCCGGAACTGCTACGTTCAGACTCTCCAATATGACAGGGGGCCCAGCACGAGTAGTCTCGAACCCGATGCCGTACACCTAGCTGCTCTATCGTATACAAGAACATTACGACCGAGCAGACGTTCTTCCTCGTATAACCATCTTTACTAACTGCAGGGAGGCCCTCACACGCCTACGAAAGACCCCTCGCGAAGGCACACTCTGCTAGCGGATCAAGAGTCTGTGCTTCGATTGGTTAACGGCTAAAAATATCAAAGTACGAGTAGATTGGGTCCCGGTACACATAGGCGACGTCGGTAACGAGGCCGCTTACACATGGGCGAGCAAGCACAGGGAAGAGCGCTCCAACCTGGGAATCTCAGTCCCACCCGCACTGCCGGACACAGACCCCCTGGAACGGAAAGCTGTAGCTCGCCAAGAAGATCACCATCGGCTGCGGGAACTGACACCTTACGACCCCACACCGTTACCCAAAAGACTGCCTAGGGGGAGCAAGCGCTTGTACATAAAGCCCGCACCGGCAATGAGCTCAGAGAGGATGTGCATGCCAGATGGCGAGACTACAAGCCGCGGAGGGGCCACCCACAAGATCAGGCGCCAGAGAACGAAGAGCCGTAATTAAAGAAGCCGGTAACTTGTACTATACGTGCTCTGCCGGCGTTCTTCCCAATATTCAGCACCTCTTATGGGGCTGCACCAGCTTACAGGCAAAAAGAGCCGAATACCTGAACCTAGAGCCACTAAATCCGCTACGCTTAGAGTTTCGGCACTCCGTTCCCCGATCTACTAGTGGGCTTCGCCATCTTGGTTCTTAGTGCCCAGAAGACGGAGCTGCCGATCGTCAATATTTAAAAAAATGCGACTTCCGTAGCTTTAGATGCGGTGTTAGTAAGCTCAAGTGATATGGTTTTGCTCGTTCGCGAACTGTTTTGACATTTCTGGAGGACGGAAAAACGCTTTGCGTGATTTCAAATAAAGCTTCCAAAGACTGGCAACCGTGATTTTAAGCACCAAGATGGCTAAAGTGTCGTTACTCTGAAGCGGAGCTTATTATTTGGTTCTACCTAATCCCACGCATCCAAAATCTGCAGGACTGGGTCACGCCAAAAAATGACGCTCATACTCAAGAGACACTACTCTCGTTATGGAAGTTTGCGCGCTCGACCGGCGTCGACCGCGGAGTATGAGTTTGTGCTTCCCTAGCCCCCTTCTCCACTTCTCCACAACCCTTCTACTATAAAGATATCATAATCATATCAATCAGCCATTATCTTTGAACACAAGTCGTGCCTTGGTTGTGAGATCGTTGAATAAGAGGTTGGAGCTTTTGAATATATATTTAGCAAATACATCGGGGGATCCCTCAGAAAAAAAAAATATATATATATATATAATATCAAGCGTTTTGATGCCGTCCAAAACGCATATAGCACAGGTTAACCAAATCACAGCTCAATGCTTTTAGGTGATTGTCAGGTCAGACAACGATAGTGTCCCCCCCAAACCGATAGCTGTAATTATAATTTTTTTGAAATTCGAGCTACATAAAAGTCTGACCTGACGCTCCTAGTCCTGGAGGGTGTAAACAACAGTGGTCGGCATTTTAGGTCGCCCTCACTCATCCTCACCCTCACAGCCACACTCACCTAAACCCCTCACTCACCCTCACCCTCACAGCTACACTCACCTTCAGCCCCTCACTCACCCTCACCCTCACAGTCACACTCACCTTCAGCCCTTCACTCACCCTCACTTAACCTCACGGCCCTCACGCACTCACCGCCCTCACGGCCCCACGCCCCTCACCG
This sequence comes from Ixodes scapularis, assembly GCF_016920785.2. Lineage (NCBI taxonomy): Eukaryota > Metazoa > Arthropoda > Arachnida > Ixodida > Ixodidae > Ixodes > Ixodes scapularis. The sequence goes on along the minus strand of NW_024609951.1, from coordinate 143,696 downwards.
CCCTCACGCCCCTCACCGCCCTCACGGCCCTCACGCCCCTCACTCACTCATGGCCCTCACGCCACACACCGCCCTCACGCCACTCACCGCCCTCACGGCCCTCACCGCCCTCACCGCCCTCACGGCCCTCACCGCCCTCACGGCCCTCACCGCCCTCACGGCCCTCACGCACTCATAGCCCTCACGCCACTCACCGCCCTCACCGCCCTCACGGCCCTCACCGCCCTCACGGCCCTTACGCCACTCACCGCCTTCACGCCACTCACCGCCCTCACGCCACTCACCGCCCTCACGCCACTCACCGCCCTCACGCCACTCACCGCCCTCACGCCACTCACCGCCCTCACGCGCCTCACCGCCGTTGCGGCCCTCACACCCCTCACGCCCTTCACGCACTGATGGCCCTCACGTCACTCAGGCCAGCTTCAGATGGGGCAAATTCGCCCAGATACTTTACGTCGCAACACCAGCAACACGGGCCGCCCGCGATCACACGCAGCAACCAATTGCTGCAATTTGCCATCGTCATCACAAAATTTGATTTTTCTTGCATTATTTAGACACAATTACGGGTTATAAACGTGGTTTTCTGCATTTAAATCTCGTTAAGAATACTAATGCACCTGTCTGAAACAGTTTATTTCCAAAAAAAACGATCGATTTCAAACCAGAACCAAGTTTTTCGGTGTCATCATCACCGGCGCGAGGTATCACGTGAAAATTTTGCGTCCCTGATTGCCTCACGCACTCACCGCACTCACGCACTCATGGCCCTCACACACCTCATACGCTCACCGCACTCACGGCCCATACGGCCCTCACGCCTCTCATGCCACTCACTGCCCTCACGCACCCATGGCCCTCACACCCCTCACGCACTCACCGCCCTCACAACACTCACGCACTCATGGCCCTCACGCCACTCACCGCCCTCACGCCCCTCACACACTTATGGCCCTCATACCCCTTACCGCCCTCACCGCCCTCACCGTCCTCATGGCCCTCACGGCCCTCACCGCCCTCACGGCCCTCACGGCCCTCACCGCCCTCACGGCCCTCACCGCCCTCACAGCCCTCACGGCCCTCACCGCCCTCACGGCCCTCACGGCCCTCGCCCCCCTCACGGCCCTCACAGCCCTCACAGCCCTCACTCACCCTCACACTCATAAATTTTCCTGGTTCAGAAACTCACTCACCCTCACCTCACCTGTGAAGATGAGGGTGAGTGAGGGTGAGTGAGGGCCCTCATGAGTGAGGTTTGCCGAGGTATGGTAAACAAGCACTTTCATTCTGAAGCCGATCTTTCAGAAATTAAGGAGCGCGATTCTCAACCGGCGGTACCACTATTGCTGAAAATCGCCACATATTACCAACGACATGACCTGATATTATATATTTAAAAAAAAAACATGACGCACGAAAAGGGTGAGAGAGATGTAAGCAACATGAAGCTTTTACAATAATAGGTGAAAAGCAGCACAACATTAAATAAACATTCGTATCTCCTTAAAGCGTCCAAGTGTTCTAATATCTTGTGATCAACATGCTATTTGATGTCACATTGTTTTCAATCGATTTCTGTGCTTAACTTTCTTTAGCGGAAAACGGAGCGTTCCCTCGCGTTGTAACGGCATGCAAGCTGTCGTAGTCACTATAACCGAGGTAAGCATTGTTAACTGTCTCGAGCTTTTGGAAGGCGCGCAGTCGACGATCGTTTTGTGTCCTCTCCGCGTCTTCAAAACGAAACAAGGAGAAAGGGACAAAATGAAAAACGCGCAGAGATCCGCTACACCTGCTCGCGTGCGCTTTATCTTTTCTTCTTCTTTATAAGGAAACATTCTGAGCTCGGGATTTTGCATGGAATTGCTTGCACCAAGATTCCACTTCTTTGTATTAGCGTGCTTCCCCGTTTGCCGTGGGCGGCGGAAGCTGACGATTTACAATTTGCAAACACCAAGCCACAAAAAAAAAAAAAAAAAATACAGATGGCGGCTTGAGGTGTTACGAAGGAACATTCTCGGCTTCTGAGGAACGCCAGCCCTTTGGTTTGGTATGTATAAGTGACGGTGTCTCAAATATAACTTCCCTTATAAAAAAAAAAAAGTTTTACAGCGGAGTTGTTGAGGGCTAGTTTGTTTCCCCAGGATCGTGTCCGCCACTAAAGAAATGCCGACACAACACTCGGGATAGCTACCGCCGTGAATAAGTGACGGGGGCAAGCAGACAACCAGCTTGCCGGTTTGCTGGTTGCCGCCGTCGCTTATAGATGGCGGTAGCTGTCCAGAGTGCTGTGTTCGCCGATCGTCTGGTTGGCGCCGTCGCTCATAGAGGGCGGCAACGTTTCCACCCTTCCACTCTGGCTTGCCGACTTTCAGCCGTCATTACTTCCTTCGTTACCAAAATAAAAAGGCTGAACGTCTTCTTTTTTTTAACTTTTGTTGTTTTTGTTTAATATCCAATTTTTTTCCGTGAAAAAAAAGTATTATAGCAAACTAAATCATTGCTTTACATAAATAAGTAAGGAAATTACACTCAAAAAGCAAGGCCAGGCCCCGCGAATTGTATGTACAGGTGACCGAGTCATACTACTTGTATTTTCGAAATGCCTTGAAAAAATCATTCGCAATGGAGTAATATATTTTTGTAGAAAATTCGCATACATCCCAGACTCACGCTATGGATTTTCTAAAGGTCGATCAATAATCTCGCCTTTCTAGTGCTGAATGAATCAATTTTTAAAGTCGTTCGAACAAAATGTGGTAATTATAGTCGTCTTCATCGACTTTTCGAAGGCATTCGGCCGTATTAACCGCGCTGCACTAATAAAAAAGCTCCAGTAGTATGGCGCTCGTGGCGTACCTTTAGTTTTTCTAGTGCCTTACGTCAAATGTTGTCAGCAACATGTCGTAATAAATGGAAAAAAAAAATTATCTTCAGCCCTTTGGTGCTCGATTACCGCAAGGTAGAATTTTAGGCCCATTGTTATTTAATTTATTTGTAAATGATAATTTGGAGCGAAGCTAACTCGTTAGCAATAAACTGAAGCAAAAGTAAAGGTCTCCATTTTAAAGCTAAGAACCGGCGTGTTTCAATTCTTTTAAATATTATCCTGGCCACTTTAAACTTCAAAATTGTACCAAAGGTTAAAACACTTACCGTCTATTTTAATGAACTTATGTCCTAGAAATTCCACGTTGAGAACGTTGTTAAAAAAGTTATCAAGAGTGCTTGGGAAACTATACTGAATCAACTATTTATATAGCCTGGTCACATAAAAATGCTTATATGTGTGGGAGATGAGGCTGGTGGACAACGGGGCGGAGAGCACGTGACAGGCGGTCAACCCAAGAGACACGAGCTGGCGCCAGACAGAGCGTGCTGCGCGAGCCTGGGGCTGGGCAAAAACCATGGAGCCGGTCTGGCTGGTCTCGCTCATGGCGATCGCCGGAGCGGTCCACCGGCGAGGTTCGAAACAAGACCGGCGGCAACAGAAAGTCCTGGCCATTCCGGCCTGTGCCATGACGATCCCGTGGTGGTTCCGCAGAGAGACTCGGGCTACGATAACCAGGAACAGCTAGCCCACGCAGCGCTGGCGTTCAAAGGAAGATCCTCAGGCCAGAACACGGACTCCTACTTGGAGCTCTGAACGACATGCGACAACGAGGGTCGGCAGGCCCGGAGTGCAAGCTCTCGAGGATGGGCAACCGGGAAGTACAGTATATTCATTCGCTGTGTTCTCGTTTTGTTGAGTCACTCCTTGGGAGACGAGCGAAGCACAGGCCGATCGGGCGGCGAATATCATAGAGTGACCCACAAATGTAGGCCGCTTTTAAATCCCCATCTAAATTACAGTAACTTAGTGTTAAGTGCCACAACTATGTTAAACATCAACAGATCACATTTTCTTTAAAAAAAAGTCCGTTCGCATTATACTCGATGTTAATTTTGATACGCATACTCCTCCGCTATTGAAAGGGTTACAACTAATATTTGTCACCCACTTATATGAGTATACTCTACTGACACAACATAGATCGGCCCTTCGTTCTAGTTAGCCTTTCCTTGAACGATGTCAAAGCTTACTCATAGTTTCAGAATATACGACGTTCGTGAAGGGGTGCGTTGTAAGATGCCGTTAAATCGCACAAAAACAGGTCCCAAAGGCACAGGAGAAGTCTTCTACTTGTGCTAAATAAACTTCAGAGGAATAGATTCACAAATATTGAAAAAATTAAATTTGGTAGAATTAAACATCTATTACCACATTGAAACTTTGAATGTATTGTTGAATTGCGTGTTCTAAATTTATTTCATGTTGTAATACATATATATTATTTACAGTGCCTGCAATATACAAATTTAGGAAAATTTAGATAAAATACTACATACGTCGCAGGCAAAAAAGAGGACATTACAGATAAGACAACGAAAGGAGAATCTGAGATACTATTCTAATTTGGGCTGGGCAGTATCGCGATAAAGATGTATTGCAATAGCATCTTCGAAATACTTTCGAGTATCTGTATCTCTGTATCGAGATACTTTAAAAAATTGTATTTGTATCTCAGTAGTGAAATACATTTACAATGTATCCCTTCATCGCGATATTTGCCCGAAACAGCTATCGCGTAATATTCGTTGCCGCTTTTTACGATAAATTAAACAAAATTAAAAATGTGTTTTTTTAAATGCGCTTAAAAAGTTATAAGTCCTCCTTATAAAATAATCTTGCAGTCACCAACATAAAAATATTGTGGTATAAAGAAGGTTACCTACAATGTTAACCAATTAGCTCCTCACAAGAATTCCTCCAGCCTTGCCAGTTTAGTACAGCGAACGCTGTAAAGGAGTTGAGTGGGAAAAAGGTACTTCTCTGTCATCAAATTTCCCAACATTGTGAGTGACAGAAAAATATAAGACGACAGTATGAGATCTACCCTCACGGCAAAACAGGGTTCATTTCATCAAGATGCCTATTGTCAAGCGCGGCATGTAGTTTTACCGTTCATTAACCATTTGGTTTACCGGTGGTGATACATTTTATAGTGGCATTAATGATAAATAAAGCAATTTACAGGAGGACATTTAAGAGCGCTTACACGAAGAAATGCGAAAGCATTCCTACACACAGAAGATTCCCGCAAGCACCGCGCCACGTCTTTTTATCGCAAACGGCGCTCTGGCGGCGACATCAGGCTCCCCCGCTGCGCAAGCGCGGCGAACTCCGCCGGCTCCAGGCCTTCCGTTGCGGTGCATCTGAGTTACTGTGCTTCTTTTAGTGTTTTTTTTTTTCTGAGGCGGGTCCGCTTTGACTTTGAGCTCCCCGCCAACTTCTGTGACGAAAAATATTGATATGACGCGTTGCAGCAAATGCGAACGCGTCGCGGCCATTTTAACTGTCGTCTATTTAGATGCTTGCTTTTCACGGTCACAGCCAACGCCGGCTCCGTTCCATGTGACAGTTAGTGCTTTCACATTGAAAAGTTCGAGGTAATGTGGAATGCATAAATATGCCCAGAAAGAGAAGCAGAAGCAACCCCCCCATAAAGTACCTCATCTATCGACCTCAAACTGCACTGTCGCCAGGTAGTACCTTCCTGGAACAAATGTATTTCCGAAGATATGTATGCGCATTCCGGAATACTTTTTCGACATTTGTGTGGAAGGATCTCATGGATATCCCGCTGCATAAAACACAAAACTATATCAGTATGTCTTTTGAGCATTAAAATGCATGTATCTCATTATGTGTGTTCCCAAAAACTTTTTGTAGTATCTATGCCCGAGATCTGACTCTAATATTCCTGGTGCCAGTTCAAAAAAAATTTATTTTAAGCACGCTTACCTCTATACACAAAGCAGAGAAAGCCGCACCCAGTTTCAACAGGAATGCAATAAATCAGTTCACAAACCTAGTCATTGCAAACTATATTGCCCCCGAAAATAAATGTTTTGAACAAAGTTACACATAAGTGGGTTGCTGAGATCTTGAAATACAAATGTAGTGAGGAATGGTGTTTGATAAAATTTCTTGGCTCTGATTCTGACAACTTAAAGGGAAGCTACGGTGCTTCTTGGAAAAAATGAGTTAGAAGTGAATTCTAGTGTATCTTTACCCCGTGAACCCGAATACCCAAACCATTTCCTGCGTAAGTATTGTTAAACGCGAGAAAAAGGCAAAAGACAGTCGCTGTCCGTGACGTCATCGACGGCTCTTTTGGCTGCCCGAGGCTAGGGGGGCGGGTTTCAGCTCTATATTGAAATTGCTCTTGTGGCTCTCCGGCGCGCCGCATTGAAATATAATTTTGATATCTGTAATTCTAAAGGCCAAATGAACGCAATTCAAGCGTTTTTTCTCAAATGTAGAAGTGCCCCATCTTCCCTTTAAGCAGGAATGAAAAACACTATGTGCTACCGAGTTATTTGTCAAACATCCTAACTTGGGAAGTACTGTCATCTTTCAAAAATGTAGCAAGAAGTTGAATCTCTTCGCCCGAAATGTGCTATTTTAATATCCATACAGCCTTCTGAAAAAAAATATTTGTAAACATTTCTATTTGCTTTAACCTCGCATCATAGATTCGGTACCTTGGACTCTCACTCGGCAAAACACACACGCACACACACACACATATATATATATAAATATATATATGGGTGGTTTCATCTCAAATCGTGTAGGCAAAAAGGGTCAAAGCTTTAATTTCGATGAAAAAAAAAATATATTTTATGGCGCCGTTTCTCAAAACTCAGTCGCCACAAACCGCAAGTTCGTCGGACTTATTGTTCTCGACTTATGATTTTTTAAAGAGGCCGCGGCGAAAAGGAGTGTTTTTCACACCCGTCGTGGGTCGGCTGTTTCGCTTGATCTCCAGCCGTGGATTTTCAGTCCACATTATATTAACTTTTTCAAGCACTCTGTGGACACATTTAAAAGGCTCCAATACCATAAAATAATTTTAGGCGTTTTGCTTTTTTTCTGTAAAAATGTCAAAGATGCCCCCTCGGTCAATTGTTGACGAACTTTGACAATTAATTACGGGCGATCTACTTGGGTTAAATCGATATTTTTTACGTCCACGGAGTGCCCAAAACACGCTCTTTATATGTATTATAAAATTACTCGGGCTGTATGAAATATCCTTTGCGGTACGTTTACATTAATGTTATGTGAAAACCAAAAAGTACCATTTTTGAAATTGATTTTCTCAAAAACCCCATTTTTTATTTCATTTTTTTTTTGTTAAAATGTAGATGTAATAGTTTTATACACAAAAATCAAGTCGAGAAAGTGTTATTTTGTTTGTATGTTCTATATTTAAGCATCAATATGGTACAAAAACGTGTTTCTACGGCTCGAAATGGACTTGCGAATTGCGCGTCTTCACAAACTTTTAAATATTTTTGCCTTTTCCAGCCTTCCCACATAACAATCAAATATAGTAGTTTCACCTTGTTATATTTATTGATTATTTATATTTTATTATTGGCGGCAAGCTACATCGGAGGAGTTCAAAAGAGAAAGCAACACTTCTTAACAGACCAGCAGGTGTCGTAAATTTTTAACGTGTAGAAGTCGGCAGACGTCGTATTCATTCGGGGGCCTCATTGGCCTGCATGAACGTCCCGCCCTTTCGGAGCCAGCAGATGACCACGACCTTTAGCGCTCGTTGTGTTAGATAGGACGGCCCGTGGCAGTAAAGCGAGCAGCGCACCCTGGTGTCACGAGGAGTGAAATGGTACGAATGTGTCGTTGACGCGGTGAACAGTGACAGCCACCCTGGAGGAGTCAGTCAGAGTATTGCACAAGGGAAGGCAAAGGAACCGTTGCCTGAAAGGATGAGGACACCACGGCCTTACAATATCGACGGTCAACAACTGTTCTGCCAGCCGAAACAACGCCGCGTGCGCGCTAAAACCGGCGGCGCGGGACACAAATCCCGCAGACGCACACACAAAGATGGGCCGGTTTCGTTAGGGATGTGGGTAAATTTGAAACCAGCCATCCGTGCATGCGTGAAATGAAACCGCCTGTTTGCCCTAGCTTCGAGCGCCCTATCCTTACCTTGAAACGGCCGTGCTCTATCTCTCTCCGGGGAGATCCGATAGCACCGAAGGGTTATCTATTAAACTTGAGGAAGAAGACGAGAAGGAACTGTTTAAGTTTAATTATCCCCACCAGCCCGCTCGTTCTGTCCTTATAAAGGGTTGTCTCCTTTCGAAACAACAAAGCCCGGAGACTGACATTAAAACGAGCGTGTTGGTAAATATACTTGTGTTTGTATTCTGCCCGGAGACTAGTTGGGTCGAAGTCAGCCTCCTTGTTAACTATAACCGTTTTTGAAAAGTGGGCTTCTCCCGAGATGAGGAGTTAGCGCCGGCTGATGTGTTCTTTTGAAAGAGGGAAGGGGAAAGAGAAAGTTTGAGTAACTGCAGAAACTACCTCGAAAGCTCCTCTCCCGATATGAAGCTTGAGGCATAGTCTAGGGCACCTTCTCGCGCATCGCTGCTCGAATCTATTCTTCACTTTCCTATTTTTTTATTTTTATTTCCTACCCCTCTCCGTAACACACTCTCTGTGTGTTTGGGACCGTTTCTGCGTCATCACTTTTGTGTATTACGGAAGTGAAAGGACATTCCCTGGTGACCTGCGCGATGTGCGGTGAACAAACCCCAGTGTTTGGTTTCGGAAAGAATTGTATATAATATATCGACGATCTGGTGACGTTCTTTGTCTTAGTAATATGACAGCTAATAGCTAGTCGTGCTAGTTTACTGTGAAAGGTTTATAAACCGAAACAATACAACGCCTGTGCCTTTTGGTTATTGAAAGTCTACTAGGCCTGCTAATCTGGTTAGATATGTATCTCGTGGTTCCCGCTCTTATCGAAACATAAATTAATATTCAATACTACAAAATCCGTTTATAATTGATTACAAAATGCAGAAGAAAATTCAAGAAAAGTTTTTCACAATTCATAGAGACGCATGGGTCGCTATGTCTGACTTAGGTCTTGCAAAACAAAGACGTCTTTTTCCGATATTGAGGCCTAAATATAAAACATACAAACAAAATACACACTTTCTCGGCTTGATTTTAGTGTAGACAAGTGTCATATCTACATTAGAACAAAAAATAAAAAAAAATAAAAAAATAGGTTCTTTGAGAAAATCAATTTCAAGAATGGTACTTTTTGGTTTTCGCATAATATTAACGTAAACTACCGCAAAGAATATTTTATACAGCCGAATCATTTTATAACATATATAAAGAGCGTGTTTTCGGCTCTCCGTGGACATAAAAAAATATCAATATAACCTAAGTAGATCGCCAGTAATTAATTCTCAAATTTCGTCAACAATTGACCGAGGGGGCGTTTTGACATTTTTACAGAAAAAAAGCAAAACGCCTAAAATTATTTTATGGTATTGGAGCCTTTTAAATGTGTCCACAGAGTGCTTGAAAAAAGATAATATAATGTGGACTGAAAATCCACGGCGAGAGATCAAGCGAAACATCCGACCCACGACGCGTGTGAAAAACACTGCTTTTCGCCGCGGCCTCTTTAAAAATTCATAAGTCGAGAACAAAAAATCCGACGAACTTTCGGTTTTTAGCGACTACGGTTTTAGGAAAGGCGCCAAAACATATATTTTTTCATCGAACTTAAAAATTCGACCCTTTTTGCTGTACGATTTAAGATGAAGCCACCCATATATATATATATATATATATATATATATATATATATGTGTATATATATATATATAAGTGAAAGATGCGTACTGTCGGAGTTACTAATTCGAAGTCTTCGAATTAGTAACTTCGAAACTTCGAATTAGTAACTCCGACAGTACGCATCTTTCACTTATTAACTTTTCCCGGTCCATTGTTTTCATATTTACCTTACTTTACCTATATATATATATATATATATATATATATATATATATCCGTAATAGATACTTACAATATGTATGGGGTTGAGCTTCGTTCAATAAGCCCATAGGAGTAGAGTAGTACTGTCGAAGACTCAAATGTCAAAATAAAAATAAGTATTTTCGGTAGAATGTAGACACAATTATATATATGGACATTGATGCATCTAGCGCATTTAAGAATTTGAAGAATATATGTCAGAGGCACATTATAATAAGCGCGGTGCATCTACATTCTAGCAAATTACTTTGAAAAATCAATGGCTGCAGTGTTGAATGGGAGCACGGTGAATAAGTCTACTGAAAACTAACGTAGACATAAAAACAGTTTGCTCTTGACAATTAGGATTACATAAGCATTTACATATCACTATTAGTGTTACAGCGCCGACTGTTTCTTAAAAATCTAAACAAACTGTCAGCTACGTTATTTAGTGAGTTCTCTCGGTACATATCAAGGTTTTGTTCTCCTGTGGCGTGCGAGAATGTATGTGAGCTGGAATTTCAAGTGCAGATCTAGAAAAAATATATTGATAAGCCTATCTAAAGATTGTAAAGAATGTGAAATGTTGGCTAGAGTGAGGATTGAAACGAGAGTTCAATAAAACAAAAACAAAAAACAATCAGTGCTGCGTAACCATCTTTAGGTAGCAACAGTATAAAGTTCCCCTAGGTAGAGCTAGGGGAATGGCAAGGGCGGCACGACAACGATGCGGTCACCCACGAACCCCTTCTTGTTTCTGCTGCAGGTGTTCGTCTTGATTGCCCTTCCTTCAAGCTACAATCACCATGGACAGTCCAAAGCCGAGGAGTGCCAGCTTTTCTCGGTCCCAACATCAGTTTACCCTTTCAACGTCGAGTCGGGAACTGTCTTTGACGAGCGAGTTTTCGCTTTTGTGCCATCGGTGAAATCTTGCTGCCGCGTCGCTTCGTCATCGACATCAACGACGCTTTCGACATACGAACGGTATCAGCTTCTGTGGGCAAGGCGGCACGACAATGATGCGGTCACCCACGAACTCCTTCTTGTTTCTGCTGCAGGTGTTCGTCTTGATTGCCCTTCCTTCAAGCTACAATCACCATGGACAGTCCAAAGCCGAGGAGTGCCAGCTTTTCTCGGACCCAACATCAGTTTACCCTTTGAACGTCGAGTCGGGAACTGTCTTTGACGAGCGAGTTTTCGCTTTTGTGCCATCGGTGAAATCTTGCTGCAGCGTCGCTTCGTCATCAACATCAACGACGCTTTCGACATACGAAAGGTATCAGCTTCAGTGGGCAAGGCGGCACGACAACGATGCGGTCACCCACGAACTCCTTCTTGTTTCTGCTGCATGTGTTCGTCTTGATTGCCCTTCCTTCAAGCTACAATCACCGTGGACAGTCCAAAGCCGAAGAGTGCCAGCTTTTCTCGGTCCCAACATCAGTTTACCCTTTCAACGTCGAGTCGGGAGCTGTCTTTGACGAGCGAGTTTTCGCTTTTGTGCCATCGGTGAAATCTTGCTGCAGCGTCGCTCTGTCATTGACATCAACGACGGTTTCGACATACGCCCCCAACGGTATCAGCTTCAGTGGGCAAGGCGGCACGACAACGATGCGTTCACCATCGAACCCCTTCTTGTTTCTGCTGCAGCTGTGTAAACCGTTTTACTGCTGTAAAATCAAAAGCAACTATTTGTGCTTGGTAGTGCTGTCTTCCCCAGGTGTGTTGTGTGAATGTCTGGCTGGTTGTTTCGATGCGTTCTGCTTACTTATACTTTGACTGAGCGGGCACGTAGAGTTACGTCCGGGACCTACCGTGAGTAAGCAGTTAGAAACTATTCTCCTAAGCCAACGGGATATGACGGCAAGACTCGCGTCAATAGAGCAAAGGCTAGAGCAATCAGCTGCCAGTGCTAATGAACGGCTAACTTCAATTGAGCATAGAATTGAGGCACTTTTTTTTCAATCCAGAAGCTTGAACAGTGTGAAGCCACTATTGAAAGCTTGAAATGCCAGGTCGTGACGTTATTGGATAAGGTTGACGACTTGGAAAATCGCAGCCGCCGGAACAATTTAATTGTCTTTAGAATAAACGAGGAAGATAGTGAGACGCTTGCTTTAATAAAAAAGGCGGTAATTGAGGATATTTTTAAAGCGAAAATGGGAGTGACTCTTGAATGATCAGCAGCGTCAGCTAAAAATAATAAATGTCAATGCAAGAAGCCTGGCGAACAAAGTTGAGGAGTTGGAGCGTACACTGCTTGTTCATTCTCCTGATGTGGTGGTTGTAACAGAGACATGGTTACATCCTAATATAGCAAATTCGGAGCTATGCCCGCCTGAACATAACATAGAAAAGACAGGGCTTCTAGGGGAGGGGGCGTAGCTATAATTCACAAAATGTCCTTGCAGTGTGTGCCTGTATCTACACCAATTGATCATGAAGTATTGCTGTGTAAACTTTGGTACGTCAATGTGTCATTCATGGTATGTGCTGTTTATAGACCACCCAATGCAGCTATCAGTATGATTAGCGATTTCAATGATTATTCAGCACGTTAAACCCTCAACTAATTTCATCCTACTGGGAGACTTCAATCTACCGCACATTGACTGGAGTACACTTACTGTGTCTAATAAAGATCGTGCGAGTGGAGAGGCCCTGATTGATTTAACATTTTCACTAAATTTAGTTCATATAGTAAATTGCCCTACTAAAGGTGAATCACTGCTAGATTTGGTTTTTTTAAATGATCGCTTGGTTAGTAAAAAATACAGCAGCGAAGTTTGCGAAGGTATTCCGGATCATGATATGGTGCTTGTGTCAATTTATTTAGATCAAAGATTGCGATCTTTGCCTGTTCTGTTAACAGTTGCAGATTTCAACAATGCTGACGACGTTCCTATCATCGATTTTTTAGAATTGTCTTTTGATAAGTTTGAACAAATGTCTTTTGAATGTGGTTCTAACACTGAAGCGCTGTGGTACTAATTTAAGAATATTATAAACAAGTGTATATTGAAATATGTACCTCATCGAAAGAAAAAGACTAACGTTCCTAATCCATGCATGGATTAACGAAAATATCTTGCATTTGAAACGTAGAATTGCCCGAGTGAGAAAGAATTCTAAATCTAATAGAACAGAAACATGTCGCCAGCTCCTTTCTGAACTAAATGCACGACTTAAACTTGAAATCTCAGAAGCAAAGAAAAAATATTTTAATACTTCACTCCGCTCTTTCGTTAAAGGTGTGCCGCAAAAGTTCTGGCGTTATATCTCACCTAAGGATAAGTCATCTGTCCAAAGTAATATTACCGCGACTGAGTTCAATTCTCTTTTTTAAATCGGTATTTAGTACTGACGACGGAGTTATTCCAAGCCTCGAAGTTAACGATGCGGACGTTATTAGTGACATTTTTATAACTCAGGAGGGAATTTGTAACTTACTTTTAAATAAATTAGACGCTAAGAAAAGTACTGGGCCGGATATGATACCAAACACTTTTTTTAAAAAGGTATGCAGAATGGATGTCCAAATATTTAGATGTTTTGTTTTGTTTTTCTCTTGAGAATGCAGTATTACCAAATGACTGGAAGACAGCAAAAATAATTCTGATACATAAAGAGGGTGACTGGAGTGTAGCCTCAAACTTTAGGTGAATATCTTTAACTAGCACCACGTGTAAATTGCTAGAGCATATTATTTTTACACATATTTCATGTCACTTAGATAAGCATAACCTAATATATAGAAATCAGCATGGGTTTAAAAAATCACTTTCGACTACCTCTCAGCTCATAGAATTTACGCATGACTTGGCTGAAGCCATTAATGAGAGGGGCCAGACTGACGAACGCCTTAGATTTTTCTGAGGCGTTCGACACGGTGTCTCATCCAGAGCTGCTGGCAAAACTTTCCAACATACTAAAAGACTCACAAACTATAAAATGGATAACCGCGTATTTATCAAACCGAAGCCAATATGTTCACTATAACAAAGTTGATTCGGACAAAGTGCTCGTTACTTCAGGAGTGCCCCAGGATTCCGTACTTGGACCACTTTTGTTTTTGATTTACATTAATAACATTCCAACCAATATTGATGTCCCGATTAGATTGTTCGCTGACTACTGTATTATATAGAAAACAATAAAAAGCCATACCGACAATCTTACACTGCAGCAGGCTTTGGATGAGATACTGTGTTGGACTAAAAAATGGCAAATGAAGTTAAATTTATCGAAAACAGCCGTCATGACAGTGTCCTCTAAATAAAGGCCAGTTCAATTTAGTTACCTACTGGAAGGACAACCAGTAAGGCGGGTCGAGGAGTACAAGTATTTAGGACTTTTTTTTAACAATAAACTGAACTGGAACCACCATTTAGAATTACACGGTTAACAAAGCGAGGGGCACTTTGTTTGCGTGTCGTAGGAAATTAAAATTTGCTGATTTTGACACTAAACTTATTGCTTATAAAAGTTTTATTAGGCCTGTGCTCGAATATGCTAGTTCAGTATGGTGCCCTTTCACCCAAAACGGTATTAACAAGCTTGAAAGTATCCAAAAGTTAGCTGCTCGGTTTATTTGTAATGATTATCGTAGAGAAACATCGTCCACCGAATTAGTTATTAGAGCGAAGCTTCAACCGTTGCAAATGAGAGCGAAAATTGACAGATTAAAATTGCTGTTCAATATTCTTAATGGCTCTTTTCATGTTCAAAGCTCTAGCTATATACAACCATTATCGACCGGGTCCTCACGTCTAAACCACACGAGAGCATTAAAACAATACAGGTTCAAAAACGACTGTTTTAGATATTCTTTTTTCCCTCGGGCAATTCAAGAATGGAACGAGTTACCAAATGATGTCGTCGTCAACACAACTGTTGCTAATTTTCTATCTGCTCTTGAATTTATACTTAACTGAGTTTTCATTTAAAATCTGCATCTTGTTTAAACGTTTTGCACCCACTCCTACCATGGATCCTTGAGTGGAGCCAGTAGTATTCCTAAATAAATAAATAAAGTTGTTATGCATGATTATGCCTACTGTATAGCGTAAAAATTAAATGTGTGTCTACAATATTTGCTAAAGATGGGGCGAATTTTTTTTTCTGAAACTGGTTTCGGAACTGAAACGGGGTTTGGGAACTTTTCGAAAGAACGAACAAACTTCGGAGTATTTAGGATAGGTTCGAGAGTTTTGGAGCTTTACCAGGGTGTTTAGAGCACAATATTCATCCCTGAATCTTTCTTTAACAACACAATCTTATAAACCATAATAAATTAAAATTTTAGGTAAAAATACCCAATTTACCTTGTTGCGATAAGATTTAAGATACGAAGAAAAAAAAATATAACACAAAACAAAGTGTTGAGCCTTTGCGCCGGTCAGATGGTTTCGATTTCAGCACCTTCATAGCAACATAAATGCGGGCAAGTAGGTACAATCGATTATGACAAATCAAAACACTCCTACTCATCGCATCAAGAGCTCGACGACGTGTTCGTTCCAAACGGCGAGAAAGCAGCTGGTTACGTTGGCACAACACAAGCGGCAAGTGCAAGAGACGGTGTCCGATGATGGTGGACATCGTGTGCAATCGAGAATATGCACACGTGCTGCCTGAAGCATCTTGTACTTTATACGTGCATTATGTTCATCAGGGAAGACAATCATTGTAAATCTAGAAACAGTTGCTTCCAAAGATCTTGATTCGTGTACACTCGGTGTGTACCCTCGGGAACTTAGGTGCGTTTCCAAGGGGGCGCACGGAGTGACTATTTTTCACAGCAGCACAGATTGCAAACAAATGACGGCGACACCTTCTGGAAGGTGAAGCGAGTTGTACAGTTCAGATTATCGAGGTATGGTTTATGTGCCGACACTACTTGCCGCAGTGGCTATGCAACTTATTCCGATGCTATTTTGAAAGATAATAATCCATTGCCTACCCGAAGACATTTATTGCTCGTGCATCACGGCTAGCCGACTTCCACACAGACCGCTCCACTGAAGTCCACAGGCCATTTTTTACAAGAGTGGAAATAAAATCTCTGATTATTCACGTGTTATGCGTGACCTAAAAGTTCGGGACGCTTAGACACTGAATCCAGAGCTCTGACAATTACATACGCAACAATCCACCATAGACCTTTGCTTTTTGAGCCAGTTTGGCCGTCACCTCGAGCGCGGATCAAGAACGCGCTCAGTGGGTCGACACACCCGCAAGCCTCAGCATGGGATCGTAGGAGCTTCAAATATACCACACACCGCGGGAAATCTGGCAAAACACTAATAGAACATCGGTTTGTATCATGATTTAGTCTTTAAGAACTAACGAGATCTATAAAATCAATAGCAACAACGCCATGTTAACTAGATATCGACAAAATATCTGAGCCTCCGAAAAACCCGATTATTCCTACCAAAACACTCCGCAACTAAAACTCTGTAGTTTTATTACAACGCCAATATTTACATTTTCAACAACTTTGAATTAGTGAAACACTTGGCATTGAAGACCGCAATGACCTGGACTGTCTGCAAACTTCCGAGATACCATTCCTCGGGACATATTTATTTCTGAAAAAAATACCGGGTTCTAGCTGTTCAAAATACTGTAAGGTCTTTCCACCAAATTTGTATTACTGGGAAGACGTAGAATTGTGAAAGCATAATATGAGCCGTTTACTATATGTATCCGGTTCAAAGTTTCTTGGAAGAAGTATTAATATTTATTTGGGACCAATATTTTTATACCTCTCTCGTTTCGCTTTGCGAAGAATGTACAGTGCCCCTCAAACATAACGCCGCCACTAGATCTTCCGGTTTATTCACTTGTAGAGCTATTCCTGAACCTAGTGGTCGAACTACTTGGTGAACATTCGCGTCTTCGATGAGAACCCAACCAGGAGAAGGTATTCGAGCAGCTGCAGCGACCAATTTATCTTTGAGTAGCATGCAATAGATCAATATTTGCGTAACCGAGTGTAACCAAGTGGCGGCGTTAAGTTTGAGGGGCACTGTACCTCGCGCGAGCTTTCATGTTTTGGAACGGTATCAGATTGTTCCGAGGTCTGTGACGTCTTAGGAAACCCCAAGTTTTATTTTGCTGATGGCGACTATCACTACAGTCTTCGCTCCACCACGGCTTGGGTCCTCAAGGAACTTGTCCATCCCACCGAGGGACTCAAGATAACAGTGCACCCTACGTCAAAAAAAGAAAAACTATATGAGTTTATCTGGCCAACCAGGTGGCACAGTAAGGGTATATATGGTTCGATATGGCTGATACAAACCGACCCATACCAAACACATATGGTTGCTTTTACTAGAATATGGTTGGCCCATACAAAGCTGTATTCATTCATATGATGACTCAGAAAAGTACTATAATCACCCGTGTACGTCCACATGACTGCAAACAATCACTTGTATCTGCCCTTACGACTCTATATAGCAAAAGCCATATAGAGAACAATATGTCGTAGTAGAGTGGATCGTTGTGTTAGTTTGTTTTCTAACTTGGAATAAAATTTTAGCGCCCAAACACAAGGACACAAGGACGAGAATAAGACGCCACAGCGCGCTCCTAACAACTCATTTTATTACATGAAACGGAACTTAGATTGTCATGAATGACGAAGTGACAAACAAGGAATAGCTGACGAAACTGAAATGTTTAATGGGGCAAACTTGTGCCCAAAATATAAAAAAAAAGAAAACAGAACATAACAGCAGAGCGTCGCGGGCGTCGAAGTCGGCGTAAAAGGAGAGTCGAACGCTGGGGCGAGACTGACTGCAGATCGCTACTCGGAGCCCCTTATGTACGCGCGTTAGCTTCTAGAACAATCGGCCAAGAACGTTCAGCGATTAGAACATTCGGAACTCTATCCGTCGGGAATGTTCTCGAACTCAAGACAACCCAACGTTGAAAGTATAAATCAAAAGGGGTAGCGAACATTTTATCGAACGCCGTTTCATCGAACGCCGTTTCATCGAATGAATGGACATTTCATCGAACGCCATTTCATCGAACGCCGTTTCATCGAATCACTAAGGGCCGTTTCATCGAATTTTTCTGTATCGAGTTTGGGGCATAACAGTGGTTTGTAGATGTTTTTTTACCTTACGTTTGTTAAGACTAAGGTAGTCACTTGCGAAACTGTTTTTAGGGTGGAGCCAAATTACTAGAAATAAAAACCATTGGTATAAAAACAAATGGATATGCGACTTACTGGAATGTTTTACTCGTGTACATGACAGAAAACATGACACTGGAGGTAAAGGACCGACACTTAAAACACTTTTGAATGTCTGTGACGTTGTTTTTTTTGCTTTTTTACCGGCTGTTTGAGGGTTTCAGTAATGTGCAATTCACACCAGCTCGTTCGCACACTTACGCTTAGTTGAAGGCTTATTTACGAAAAACATTTAACTGCCAGGGCAGCACGCTTATAATATAACGATACTCTGCCAGGAGAGCACACAAAATAAAATATAACAATACTCTGATTATCGGCTTTATGCTCAGATTAAACGTCTCTGCTTTTTTTTTAGCTTTTCAAATTTTACTGAGACAAAAACTACACAAAGTGTCAGCCAACATGGTTTTCGGCTACACCTGGACTGGAACCACCTCCCCTTCACTGTCAACTTTATCACTGACCCTTTTCTGGTGGAATGTCTGGTGGAATGGGGCCCTCGCGGTCCCCATTCCACCAGACGGCGACTTTTCACGGTCACAGACCCCCCGACCCGGAGGGACATCGCGGAGGCTTTTATTTTCGTCCAACAAGTTGCAAGACACTCCCAGCATATTGGAAGGCGAGAGATCCAGGAACTCCAACTCTTGGAGCTCTTCGTGGACATTTGGGACTGCCGCTGCATCGGCCTTCCCCCCCGCAGCAAGCTCCGCGTTTTTGACCGGGTGCGGCTCCTCTACCACGTTGCCCTGTCCGGGTGGGAAGCCGCACTCGACGGCTATGCCGATCCCTCCGTCACCTTTTTGTTGGGACCTCCCGCGCCCCGAAGAGTGGCAACGCACCGCAGCGGCTCGCCTGACCGCTCCGTCAGCCCACCACGAGGCACTCGTCCCAACACCCGGTCCCAGCCACAGCCTCCCAAGTCCCCTCGCAAGAACCCGCCCAAGAAAAAATGAGGTTCCCATGCTACCTCCCGACTTCCAGCCTCCCCAAGAGTGCTTGGATCTCCTCGACGCGGTCGACGCGCTCCCGACCGGCCTTCCCCGTCCTCTCGACCTTGTTCTTGGACATGCCCAGACTGTTGCCGTGGTCGTCGATGGCGTCCCGACGTTGGGACTCCTTCAGGATATCCTTCTACCGGAGGATCTTCTGGCGCAAGCGCTGCGTGAAGCTGGCGTTCCCAGCTCCACCGACCCTTTGGATCCAGCCGGATGGCCTTCCCTTCCAGCTGGGTCCACCACCGATTCTGCTCCCTCGACCGGGGCCTTCCCCCGGCCGGCATCGCCCTCAACCACGGCCTCCTCCGCTTCGGACCTAACGACCGATTCTGAGGTGGCCGAGGATCTCCCAGAGGACGATAGCTTGGCAGATGCGGCCCTTCGAATCCTCCAATGGCTTCAACGCCACCAGCCGCATCCACCACCCGACCAGGATCAAGACGACAACGACGACGACAGTCGACGGCCTGCGGCCTTCCCGCTCCTGCCGCCCTACCCACCTGTGCGACCGAGTGACCCCGTTCCCAAGGTCAGGTGGGACACCCTTGCAGAAACTTTTGGGTATCATCCCCCGTTTGACCCAGCCGCGCTCCAGTTTTTTGCTAGGAAACCCTCTGTGTTTAATGCCCGCTCCCCCTACCCGGACCAACTCCCTGTGCTCCAGCTAGCGGTAGCGTCCATGCTTTCCGCCGGAATAATCGAGGACACAGTTCGCGGCCCCTTTTTGTCTCCCATTCAACTGGTGCCAAAAACGTCCACCGCATCGCGGTTTGTCCTTGACTGTTCCCATCTCACGGCCTCATTACCGAGTCCGAAGTTTCGCCTGCCCCCGCTTCCGACAGCCCTTAAGGCTTGTCCCCTGCCGGCGAAGCCTTTTTTTGTCAAGTTTGATTTAGGAGACGCTTTTTACCATTTCGGTCTGGCACCAGCCACACGAGCCCTCACCACTTTCCGTTTGGACGGCCGATATTATCGCTACAAAGTTTTGCCCTTCGGCATAAGGCCCGCTCCCTTTTTTATGCAATCTCTGGCTACCGCCCTTACGCGTGAGGCACGCTCCCGGGGTTTGTGGGCTTGGTCTCACTTAGACAATTTTTATTTGCACACCCCGACCCGGACTTTTTAAAGGACC
The DNA here is from genome assembly GCF_016920785.2 of Ixodes scapularis. Classification (NCBI taxonomy): domain Eukaryota; kingdom Metazoa; phylum Arthropoda; class Arachnida; order Ixodida; family Ixodidae; genus Ixodes; species Ixodes scapularis. Next base: position 123,432 of record NW_024609951.1, on the reverse strand, counting down.
AACTTGACCTTTTTCTTGACCAGCTCGTTGAAGCGGGCATTCGTTTGAATCCTAGTGATTCCATGTTTGCCCCCTCCACACAGGTTAAGTTCCTAGGCTTTTTTCTTGATGGAACTACTGGTACCATCGGCCATACGCCCTCGAGGCGCCAGGACCTTCTTCTTGTACTTCGCGCACTTCATCATCCCCAGACCGAGAGAGTTTACCAGCGAGCTGCTGGCTTTTGGGGATTTTATTTTTCACTTTATTCTTCCCATTTTCATGCCCTACGGCCCCTTCATGTTGCGGCCGCCACTGGCGCCCCCCCCCCTTCCCGTCCTTGGCTTCAGCTTTTTGAGTATGTGGTTCAGTGTTTGCCTGTTGCCGTGCCCTTTCACATCGTCCCGGTGGAACGTGACGTCTTTGCGGATGCCAGTTCATCGGGGATTGGTATCTGCCTTCCCGAGGGCAACATCGCCATCATTGCGTCCCGGCCGGTCCCCATCTACCTCCGAGACCTCTGGGCGGTCCTACTGGCCCTCCTCCTCGCGCCGCCACGCACCAGAGTTTTGACAGACAACCGGGCCGTCTACCAAGCCCTCACAAGGGGACATGGACACACCCTCCCGCCGCCGGAAGCCCTGGCAGCAACTGTACTTATGCTCAATAAAGCGGGATGGGTTGGGTGGGTGCCCACTGACCAGAACCCGGCCGACGGCCCCTCTCGCCTCCACCGCACTCTTACCGTGGGGACGAGCGGGGTCGCCGCCAGGGGGCCGGAGCCTATATATTAGGGTGCCGTGCCCCTTTCGGGTCAGTCGCTGGGTTCCCACCACACCAGGACCCAGCGAAGCAGGTTTCAAGAGCGAGACCCCTCGAAACTTGAACAGCGCTTTGCCCGCACCATTAGTGCCTCTACCACCCTCTTTGTCCAAGCGCCTACCCTGTGGAATCACTTACCAGATGCTGCTCGCCAGGCCCCAAGCGTAGACGAATTTAAAGATCTGGTGCGGAATCACCATGACACCTACTCTCTTCATTAGACTAAGTATTCTCACCCTTTTGTAAATTACATTCCAACATCTCCATTTCATCTGTTAACGTATGGCCGAAGAGGAAATCAGCATATGTATGCACGGGCTTCTGCCTTTTGATTGCCTCAGGCTCTCGGTCGTATGGTTGTTTTAGCCAATAAACACCTTTGAACCTTTTGAACCTTTGAATGATCTTCAGGACGCTTTCTTAGGAAGGCCAACATAGTTAAGCCCAGGGTGTACTCTGTCACCTAAGAAGACAGAATACTACCCGCTTCCCAGAAAACAAATCGTGCTTTCTGTTTTTTTGTTTGCCTCATTTTTGATTGTTTTATGTGACATGGAGAGGGGTCATTGTTTCATGGAGGCTTTCTTCTCTAAGCAGGATAAGTTCACAATGAAACTTATCCCGTCACTGCACCCTGTGATTTAAAAAAGGGAGAAATAGATGACGTTGTAGATAAAAATTAAAATAAATTACAAATATATTACAGGCTGTAACGGAATTTGATGAAAAGGCGTTCGATAAAACGGCGTTCGATGAAACCAGGGTGTCGAACCGGAACCGAACCGAACCGAAAGCCGGAACCGAACCGGTATTTTTTCCGGAACTGAACCTGGACCCGAACCGTTATATTGTTATCGCGATGAACCCGAACCGGAACTGAACCGGAAAAAAAAATGACGGTTACCGGTTCATGTCAAAACGGTTGGGCCACGCGCTGTTGACAATGAATGTGCTATCAATGCCATTTGTTTTTTAAGTGCCGTCAACTGACACACACCTCGCTTACATATTTTTCTTCCCCACTCAGTCTTAGGAATTTAAACGCTGCATCCATGAATCTTGACAAACGCTGCATCCATGAATCTTGACATAGGAACCAGCATAGCGCTGGTCGCGGTTTGCACGGAAAAAAGAAAAGTTAAAGGCTGTGCAAAAAAAAAAAAATCGCGTCTCGGGATTTCATTTTTCTACAATCTCGTAAATCCTAAATGCTGCTGTGTGTTCATTTCACAACACGTTTCTAGGACGCGCGAGTTCTTGAAGCTTGCTTCCATCGGATTGAGAAAGGAAAAGGCTGTGGAGTTTGATAATAATGCATCCGGTTTCGTATGGGCACTTAGAAGCTAACATATTTGTGAGACAGCGAACTCTTCTATTTTAATATTTATCCTATTACGTCCTTCTGGCGTTGCGTTCGGTGAGGTGTTTTTCATATTCCGTGTCTTTTCTAATGAAAACTTCTTTAAGGGTCTAATCTGAGTTACCGAAGGCTAGTTCAAATAAAGAAAGCTGTATTTTCTCCCCACTGTTCCTTGAATTGCTTACACGCCGAGGTGGCGGGATAGTTAGCGGGTTCTACTTGTAAGTGGGTTTGTAAGGAGGTCGTGGATTTTACAGCTACTACGTCAGACCCAATTAGATGAAGTCCGAATGCGTAAACGTTGGTGAGGTAACCTTTGAGTGCACATAAAGAAACCATTCGTGGTAGAAATCCCTGAGCCTTACGCTACGATGTATCCCGTTTCGTATGTGCTGATTCCAGATGTTTTATTTGTAATTTATTTTGATGTTGCAATTTGTCATTTATAATTTCCGAACCGGTTCAGCGCCCCGAACCGGTTCACGAACCGGTTCGCGGATTGAATTAGTCGAACCGGAAATGAACCGGAACAAAATAAATTTACCTGAACCTGAACCGTAACCGAACCCGTAATTTTTCGGTTCGACACACTGGATGAAACGGTGTTCAATGAAACGGCTTCGATGAAACGTCGTTCGATGAAACGGCGTTCGACGAAATGTCCGGACCCAAATCAAAAGACATTCCACCGATTGGAATTGAACCTAGATTCTCCGCGCGACACTCGAGTGCGGTAACCCCCCGGCCACGCACGTGGTCGCTCACCGATGCGCGTGGCGATACACCATCCATGTTTCTGATATCACCCCATCTCGACCGAACGCTATGCAAGGTCGCGTCATTGAGGAAGGCACGTTCCTTTTCCAGTAGATCAATTGAGGCCACACTGACACATGCTTCCCCACCCTTCTTAATGTTATCTCTCTCGACTATCTCCCTCACAGTTGTTTCCTTGTGCTGCGCCACCATCTTGCACTCGGAAAGCAACGCCACACACTTGCAGCTTGAAGGTGCAAGTGTGTGCCGTTTTTTCCGAGTGCAAGACTGTGCCGAGGCATAAGAAAAAAACAGTGATGGGAGATAGTCGAGGTAGATGAGATTAAGAAGGGTGGGGCAGCATGTGTCATCGTGGCTTCAATGGACCTACTTGACAAGGAACATCCCTTCCTCAATGACGCGGCCTGGCATCGGGTTGGCTAGTGATGGGCTGATATCAGAAAAACGGATGGTATATAACTGAGGTTTTACGTAATAAAATCAGTTGTTAGTAGCGCACTGTGGTGTCTGATTGTTGTATTTGTGTTCTTCTGTTTTGAGCGCTAAAATGTATTACATATGTCCCATATGGTAAGTTAGTCTTTCTAGCGGTGTCGATAGTGGCGCTTCGAGCGAACTTCCGTTTCAGGTCAAATGCTGTTCTCCACTCATGGGCGTTGAACTTCAATATTTTGGTAATTTACTGAGGGCAGGTTTTTTATTTATTCAAAACCAAACTCCAACGTCGCATTAATATGCCGCGAATTGGGAAAGTTTCACACTGGGGAACCAGCAGAGCAGTTTTGACGAAAGCAGTAAGTTACGATCTAGAAAAATTGCACTAATGTCGCCGCTTAGATCACACTGACTGGTGAATCGCCCTGCATTTCTGGGGTTATAATTTTTTGAATATTTTCATATTAAAGAAGGATAGAACATATACATAGAACGCGGTTACGTTATACAAGCCCCGACCACGGCGCCCCAGCGGCAAACGGTTAGGTTTAATCGGGAAGCTTCTGCAGTCGCTGCGCTGGCCGTGCGTTGTAGCGGCGGCGGTAGTAGCGGGTTTAGCGCTGTAGTTTTTTAGGCGGCTATAGCGCGCCAAAAAAAGTCAATACACTTCCTCTATGGTCGCCTGCAACGCGCACTGCACAAAGTTTTACTTTTTCCCCAACTTCCCCTTCAAGCCGTATGACGCGGAGCGTCGCGCGACCTGGGGCTGGGTGCGGCTTGAGCGTCGATGCAAGTAAGTGGCGTTTCTTACCTTTTAGTTTGCGTTTTGCTTTAATCTGCTGACGAATACTTAAATCAACTTTTTCTAGCAGCGGTGCAACTACAAGGACCCCTACAGCAAACTCTAAAATACACAGCTAACGCTTTAACAGGAAGGAGAAGAGGAAAGATGCCGCCCTCAGACGCTGTAACCCGTCGATCTTTCCATCAGCCTATGGCAGGGGCCAAACTTGGAAGGTACTCCGTTAAAAGTAAAGGATTACTTCTAATCCGTTACTGCTTCAAGTAATGTTGTAATTGCCAAGTTACTTTTTTTTCGGAAGTGATTTTTAATGTAATTTCGTTATAGTATATTTGTAATGGATTACTTTAATTACTCGTTCCTTAAAAGAAATATAAGCATAATACAGTAACTGGAGCAATAAGAGCAGAACATTCGGCAGCATAAAGAGATCAAGTTCAACAAAATAACAAACATTCGGAAAGGGAGAATAGCCGAAAAAGCAACACAATTTTTGTATTAAACGGTTACTAGAACCACAAAAAAAAAGAAAAAAAAAACCCGGACAGGGCATGTAGAAATATACGATAGGCAACGGTCAAATAAGACAACACCGAATACGCTCTCCGTCGCCCTCCATCGTGTTTTTTTTTTCTTCCGGGCCAAAGAAAGCTCTTCATGTTTATTTGTTTTTGTCTTTTACACCGTTTCACCCATTCCAACTTCATCCACGTCTGCCGCCACCTGCACCGACATCCAACGCGGGTCCGCGTCTCTTCTATTCGCGGGTAACAACTCGCGTAGCAGACGATGTTGCTTCGCGCGAGGGGGTCGAATTCTCTTTGTCTTTGATGCGCGTTACTTTATTCTGGCGCGCTCTTGAAGTAGGGCTGAAAACTACCCAGCACGAGACTAAGAGCATTGTCTTCGAGGGTACGGACAATACTTCTTTTGGTTTACTTGTCTGGGCATGGTGGTCGAGTCCACTCCTCAATTTGCAGTCAACTGTGAACATAGAGGGGTGCTAAGGAGTGCTGAAAGAGAAAGAAACATAGAGGGGTGCTAAGGAGTGCTGAAAGAGAAAGAAAAAGAACGCGTAAAAGTGGTGTGATTCTCTATTGTTTTGTGAGACCGATGACCACCACTTCCCTCGCTCTCAGTGCCCTCCCTTAACCTGGCCTCCACTAATATTTGTTTGAAAGTGAGAACCAAAGAACGATCGACAGCCCGTAACCGCCACATTTTCTCTGACTGATTGAGTTTTCGGCCATGGAGTGTCTGTCGCCTTCATGGCCATCGCTTAACGATATATTCGAAGTTCAGGGCATTAAGGAGAACGGAAACCTTGAGTTTTAGTGCACACTTTGCTTGCCAAAAAATACACACATTGTCATCAGCGAGAACAACACACTCTAATCTACTGAAACACATCAAGGAAAGCTGGGACATTTGCATTCTGCCTGGCTATACATTGCAACGTTATAACCAAGTTTTTTTTCTGTGTGTGTGTGGTTAACATGAGAATTACTTGGGTCCTAAGGGAGCTTTCATAGATTCCTCCTTTTGCTCGAAATATCGTAGCGGATTTACATTCTGCTACTGAGCATGCAGACTGGTAGCTTTGTCTGCGCAATTCCAGGGATTATTTTCGGAGGCCGTAAGCTAGCGAGATGGCGGGTGTGGTTGCAGGTTTCGCTGCCTTGTCAGCTTACAGGTGACCGGAGTGCACCTACACTCTTTCTCTTAAATACGATATTTTATTTTTACGAGGACCACCGGTGATACGGGACTATGGGAAATAAAAATTAGTGTGGCAGATTGTTTTTGAAAAATATAGAAAAAGTTTATATTGCTTTTTGGATAAGTGTAAGGAAAATGTAATGTGAAAGTAATTTGTAACGTAACGAGTAAAGCAATCTGTTGCTTTTCAACGAAAGTAATTTGTAACGGTAATCGAATACATTTCAGGCTCGGTAATTTTAATTGTAATCCATTACATTTTTCAAGTAACGAGCATAAGTCCTGGCAGGGGCCGTCTCCAAACTTTTCGGCTATGGGGCTGTATCGGGAATGTGTCTCTGTCTGGGAAGCCGGAAATAATACAGTATAAATGGGAAATCAACTTAATAAAAAATCCTGGAGAGCATGTCTATGCAGAATAGAAAGTAAAATAAAATATTGAAAAGTGGATCAAAATATATATTTTATAATGAAATTAAAATTTTAGCTAATTACATTCCAACTGAAACTCAGAAACGTCACAAGGAAAATCTTAAAGCTAATAGAAACTTCGGCATGTTCACGGAGGCCAGAAGGCTTATGAAAATGACAGAACTGATGCTGATAATATGCATTAGGTGGTATTCACTGGCGGTAATACCGGAGCTTGCTGCTGCGGAAACGCACCGTCAACAAGCTTCCACAACGCTTCCAACATGCCCGCATGCCTTGCACTGACGTCGCATCATCCATTTCGCGTTACCGGCCCGGAAGGAAGATAGTGAAAAGCTGCTCTTCTACTAATTTTCAGTGATGCGTCAATCTTCTAGAGGGAGAATAGCGATACCTGGGCGAGTCTGGAACACAAAGGAAATTCCCGGTGTGAAGAGTTTTTCCTTGCCCTTTTGTGCATGAGCTATGAGGAGTCACCTCAAATATGGCGTCCAGTGGATACCACATTCTTAGTAAAAAAGGTATCGATAGTCCTCCCTTAGGGGAGGAATGGTCTTGTAACCTATGTCCCTTTAGAAAGGGAGAGACTTTCGTCCCTGAAGCAGGGGAGCAAAGTTCCTCCGTCGTTTGCATCTCAATATGGCGGCCCCGAATCGAGCAAATCGAGCTCAATAAGGCTTGACGAGGACGCCACGTCTCTTGTACGGGACGAGAGGAGGAGCAAATAAAAGCGTAACACGAGTTTTCTGCGAACTGCGTTTATTTCGGAAGCCAGATTCCCCCCACAGGTACACTGTAAAGAATTTCCGTAATTTTACAAACACTTTGTCGTAATTCTGACGGACAGTGTGTCCGTTTTTTACTTAACGGACGTAAAATCCGTTTTTCGTTAGGTTGAATAAAATAGTACAGTTGTGTGCCAAAGAGTACCATAGTAGAGGAAAAGCGTTAGAAGTGCTTTTATCGTCTAATCCTGCTAAGAGCAATTCGTTATAGTAAAGAGGCCAAAGACTATAGCAAAAAAGTGAAAGCTGCTTACAACTCCCTGTAACACCGAATTAGAGCGCAGCTCTTGAGGAGGAGGAGGGAAGGGCACTGGGGGGGGGGGGTTAAACTAACCAGGGGGGGTCACGTGACCCCCAATGCCGATGATGTCATCACTGAGGTCACTGATGACGTCATCATTGACGATCACGATGCGGGTACCGATGACGTCATTAGTGACGTCCCTGATGACTTCACCAGTGATGATGACGATGACGATGCGAATGTCGGTGACGTCATCAGTGACGTCGCTGATGACGTCATCAGTGATGATGACGATGACGATGCGGATGTCGGTAACGTCATCAGTGATGATGACGATGACGATGCGGATGCCGGTGACGTCATCAGTGATGATGACGATGCCGGGGACGTCATCAGTGACGATGACGATGTGGATGCCGGTGACGACATCAGTGACGTCACTGATGACGTCATCAGTGATGATGACAATGACGATGCGGATGTCGGTAACGTCATCAATGATGATGACGATGACGATGCGGATGCCGGTGACGTCATCAGTGATGATGACGATGACGATGTGGATGCCGGTGACGTCATCAGTGATGATGACGATGACGATGTGGATACCGGTGACGTCATCAGTGATGATGACGTCATCAGTGATGATGACGATGACGGTGTGGATGCCGGTGATGTCATCAGTGACGATGACGCCATTGGGGGTCACGCGACATTGGCGGGGGTCACGTGACCTCAGGGGAGTCACGTGACTTCGGGGGGTCACGTGACCTCGGGGGGGTCACGTGCCCCCCACGAGGTCACGTGACCCCGGTGGGGGGCTCGCGCGGTGCATTATGGGACATTTCCCATGATGCACCGGGGTCACGTGACCTCGGGGGGGTCACGTGCCCCCCCCACGAGGTCACGTGACCCAGGTGGGGGGCTCGCGCGGTGCATTATGGGACATTTCCCATGATGCACCGCGCGGTTACGCCGACGGCGACGAAGACGGCGACGCCAACGGCGACGGTGACGCCGCTCAAGCCGGAAACGGGCCCCTAAGAGCTGCGCTCTAAAAAGTGAAAGCCGCTTACAACTCCCTGTAACGCCGAATTGGAGCGCAGCTCTTGAGGAGGAGGAGGGAAGGGCGCTGGGGGGGGGGGGGTTAGACTAACCAGGGGGGGGTCACGTGACCTTGGGGGGTCACGTGACCCCCAATGCCGATGATGTCATCACTGACGTCACTGATGACTTCACCAGTGATGATGACGATGACGATGCGAATGTCGGTGACGTCATCAGTGACGTCGCTGACGACGTCATCAGTGATGATGACGATGACGATGCGGATGCCGGTGACGACATCAGTGACGTCACTGATGACGTCATCAGTGATGATGACGATGACGATGCGGATGTCGGTAATGTCACCGGGATCCACATCGTCATCATCACTGATGACGTCACCGGCATCCACATCGTCATCATCACTGATGACGTCACCGGCATCCACATCGTCATCGTCATCATCACTGGTGACGTCACCGGCATCCGCATCGTCATCGTCATCATCACTGATGACGTCATCATCACTGATGACGTCACCGGCATCCACATCGTCATCGTCACTGATGACGTCATCATCATTGATGTCATCATCCCTGATGACGTCACCGGCATCCACATCGTCATCGTCATCATCACTGATGACGTCACCGGCATCCACATCGTCATCGTCATCATCACTGATGACGCCACCGGCATCCGCATCGTCATCGTCATCACTGATGATGACGTCATCAGTGATGATGACGATGACGATGTGGATGCCGATGACGTCATCGGGGGGTCACGCGACATCGGCGGGGGTCACGTGACCTCAGGGGAGTCACGTGACCTCGAGGAGGAGGTCACGTGACTCCCCTGAGGAGGGGGTCCCGTGCCTCCCCACGAAGTCACGTGACCCCGGTGGGGGGCTCGCGCGGTGCATTATGGGATATTTCCCATGATGCACCGCGCGGTTACGCCGACGGCGACGGCGACGGCGACGGCGACGGCGACGGCGACGGCGACGCCGACGCCGCTCAAGCCGGAAACGGGCCCCTAAGAGCTGCGCTCTAAAAAACCCGCAGTACCCTGCAAAAGGAACAAATAAAAGTGGGGGGAAACACAAAATAGAAATCAAGTAAAAGTCTGCAATTCACGTTAAAGCACATAGGCACTGCTCTACCTCAGTGGGAATGAAGGTAGCGAGTTTCCTGTCTACAGATGTTTTCGAGCTTGTGATGATTGTTAGGGGGGTTCTGCATGAGTGCAAATAAAGGGATTGCCAGAACAGTGAAGACCACACCAAGAAGGAAGGCTGTTGCTCTACAGTACGAAACGGTTGAAAGGCACCAGCCCAATTCTTCCAAACAACTCCCTTCAGTGCTGTCTCATGAACTTGCAGTTCCACAACGCTGTTTAGAAGGCATAATGAGACAACCCGCTGGAGGGCCACACTTGAGATCAACTCTGGTCGTCCATTGAAGGGCCAGAATTCTAGCCAATGTCAAAGCAGTGAGTGATCCGGAGTGAGCTTGGCTGCCGAAGAATAGTGTATAGTTACCCTTCGATGAACACTTTCAACTGATCTTACAAGATCAACCTCACAGGAGTCTCATATGGAGCTGCAATACTTTAGGTGTGGCAGGACCAGGGCTGTGAAAGGCATGGGCGTACCAACCGGGAGGTCAAGGGGGGCGCTTGTCCCCCAGTTATTAGAGTGGGGGGGGGGGGGCAAGTCGTGTGTTTTGCCCCCCCCCCCCTAAAACAGCCACCACTGGGCAGGGCAAACACTGGCTGGCAGCGCCCAAGGGATACCAAGGGCATCGCTCCTCGGTCCCGGGGGGGGGGGGGGGGGAGGAGGGAAGGGGAAGGGGGATTAGTTTGCCCCCCACCCCCACTCAAAACCAAGTTGGTACGCCACTGGTGAAAGGCACCTAAGTCTGTTACGGCCTGGTCTACTGGACACGCTAAGTACAAAACCCAGTGTTCCGCATGTTTTGAACAAAACTGTCGTCAGGCTGTGTGAAGAAGCATAGCTGGCTGTTTATAGTAGACCTTGTCGATGTTGTTCTGCAAACCCTGGTGGTTTCTGGGGCCACCTGATAAGCGGCACCAGTATCAGGTCGTCCGTAACAGCAGTGGAGTTGATTGCAGGGATCACGATTAATAAACATGTTGAGAACAAGTGGACTGAGCACACTGTACCGTCGAACTGTCGAGTATTTGAGGCCACTGGAAATGGTTCCATGGTATACACTGCACTCCGAGCGACTCAACTTGAAGACGTCTAGTATGCACACATTTAATTAAATCGTGTTAATGAGCACCAGTGGCTCGCTGGGCAGGTCATAGGACTCAGCTTTCACGGAAGCCAGGTAGCATGCACAGTACAGCAGCCCCTTGCCATGCTTGTGAGAGGTTCCAGCTCCAGGTCGTGGCGTCGCCAAAAGGGTAGTAGAAAAGGTACCACGACCAGCACACCCCTACAGTTCTTAGCACGATTCTTTCTGTAAGCAGTGTGCTCCACTGTAGCAATTTAAAAGGTGACTGCCATAAACCGAATCCTGCATCCACGCTTTACATGCCGCTAGAACTGTTCAGGGATGCGTCTCATGGAGTGAGTGAAGGTGCAGCAGCTTATTCCGGACCAAGTGCCCTGCTTGAGAACCACACTGCGAGTTGAAGCAACGCAAACCAGGGAGTACAGGGATGGGGTTCGTCTGGGCGGGCCAGGGTGGTGGAACACGGGGGCAGCGTCGCTGGTTGCCCGGGCAGGCCAGAGTGCGGTGTCCGTACTCGACACAGCTGTAGCAATGATGGGCTCGAGGTTTGTGGGGACGGCAGCGAAATTCAAGGCGACGGTAGTACACAGTGTAAGGGACATGGGTTCCGATGAAGGTGAGGATGGCTGAACCTGTTGTGCATACTCGCCTTGCTTGAAGGATGTCACCTTGATAAGACTCCAGATCATTGATGATCTCGTCGGGGGTAGGTAGGAGTGGACGGGAGGGGAAGTGTTTTGTAAGGTGATATTGGTGATGCGAAGTAGCCAGTTGACGATCGCTTCGTGATGGGTGCGGAGGACGGTTATTTTGCCGGAGGTGGAGCGACACGTCGGTACATGTATGAGCAGGGAGCTGTGCGGTTTGCAAGAACGCCGGCAAACTGTCAAGAGGCAGCGCAGCTGCGCCAGCAGGACGGACTGGGAGATGCACTATAACTACGTGAAGTTCGGGGTCAAAGTCGGCCGGAAGACGAGATTTGCGGGGCTTTCCAGGGGTGATCCATTTCCCACCTTGGTCGTCTCGCTCTAGAGAGATTTTCATGTCCTGGCTCAGGATGGACGCAGAGATATTGGTGAGCTGCGAAGCGGCGATGTCGGCTGTAGCCATATTCGAAGCAGAAACGGGCGTGCCGCTCGCAGAACGAGACTCGAGCGAACCGATCTCTCGGCGGACGTGCTGCGGCGGGCCGACGGAGCGCGGCGATGTTTATACCAGGATCACGTACAGTCACGTACAGTTCTCTGGGGTTTGCGGAGCCCGGACAAGACGTCCGCTCTCGTCGGAGGTTTGCAGCAGTCTCCGGACACTGAAGGTAAGGGCGTTCACATCGCAGAGTTCACTATTGAAGGGGGGCTACTGAGGTTTTAAGAGCCACTGATCGTAGCAATCGCATTCCAAAGACACCGCGTTGTCGTAGATTGTTTTTCACCGGCTACGTCCTGTAGGGCGGAGGCCAGGGCTGGGGAATCCATCGCCGAAACGCGGAGGAACCAAGCAACGACGTGAGGCTTGCCGAGTCTGTTCGTGGGTGCCGACGACATTTGAGCAATGCTTCCAAGAAGACTGAATATTCTTTCCGGCGAGGACACAATACTTAGACAGCATGCTTGGGGCTGATGAGGATCGGAAGAGGTGGATAACAGGACAACCAAGGCACAGCAAATAGGTCGAGCACGGTACACGGCACAATAGTGGTCGCCGCCAAGCCGCCATGTCAAATTGAAACGAAGCTGACGAAGCCAAGCTCCCGTTTAGTACAGATTGCGCTTCGACATGCTTTATTACAAATAATTTTATAAATCTTAAAACAATTTTTTTGTATCTTAAAGTTTTAATTTAAGTCGAATAAAACAAGCAAATTCACGTTGCGTGAAATGAACTTGGTCGGAACTCGGAACCAACGAGCATCGCCGCATCGCCATCGTAACAAAACGCAAAAACTTTCAAAAACGAAGCGAGTTTCAAAACCTTCGCAACTTTCGGGCGCTTTCAGACTTTAGGAACAAACATCGAAGAACGTTCTTGGAAAAAGGAAGTGTCCTAGGTGCCGGCGTGCCCATAAAACCAGCTGTGGATATGAGTCTAATTGGTGAGTGCTCGCTCACTCGTTTTTCTTTTTGACTCCTTTCTGTTCGGAGCGTTTATAACGTGATCCTTTTGTGTGCAGTCGGCGTGAAAGCGAACGTGTGCGGTTCCTTGTCACACAGGTGCTTTCCGCATTGGATGACCCTCGAGCTTTTGCCAAGGAAGCCACGGAACCGACCTGTCACTGCACAGGCACTCAGATTGCGGGAACGCAACCAAAGGCAAAGGTCCCACCGGAGGCAAGGGGGGCCAAGCGAGACACTTGGTGAGTGTATCAGGGAGCTTGATTTCTGCAAATCGGGTGGCGGCTTGGTACCAGATAGCTAGGCGGTGTGTTTTGCGGAACCCATGACTGCTAAAGGTACCCATTAGTATGATGGCGCTTGTATTCGCTTCCACTGTGCGAGCTTAGATTCAAGTTCGATTTTCGTCCTCGGAAACTACTCGAAACATTGCGTGACGTGCGCCTTTAGAAGTAAGGTCTGTATTGATGATGTTGCTTGCGAAGAGTATAAACGAGTTCTCTCTCGACCGGGGCACTGACTTCTTATAAAAAAAAATTCTGTGTATGGTGCTCTTATTTACTAACCCGCTGGCGGTACTTCACTGTAAAGGTTAGGAGAGAAAAAAAAAAAGGCGCATTGACTAGTGTCAAAAGAAACAGAAAAAAAAGTGTTTTAAACTACTTCCTCCTCAGCTCATAAGCAAAGGGAAAAATCACGTGGTCGTATTTCACTGGAACCCAAAGTTATCCCAGCAGTCTAAGAGTCAGCAAGGGCAAAGCCCTGAATAAAATGCATGCTTCACATTTTGGCAAGTGCCAACAACTATAAAGTATAAAACGCATGTAAGCAATTTAGCGAGCAACAAGAAAAGTGATGGCGACCCTTTTTGCTATCGCTCGATCAGCTGCACGACGAGGCAAGCCACATGAAAGCGACGGGAGCAAGCGACCGAGGCGATGAGCAAAGCTTTCTAGAAATCCAAAAACCGAGCAATGAGAGCTCCCCGTCGCTCATTGCCGTCGCTCGCTAAATCGCGTACATACGGTTCAGCTTGAATTGTATGAACGCGAGAGACACATGCAACTTACTTCCAAATGTCTTTCATTTCAGGGCTACACTGCCATTTGCGTCCAAGTGCTGCACGGGCCTCGTGCACTGGCACTTTGATACCACTTAAGAAACTAACACAAACATATCCAGGGGTTTTAGGTTGGGTTAGCCATCCTAAAGAAAGGTGCTGCTCAGTTAATAGACGATTCGCTATTTTCCCGAGCGCCCGGGTTCGCCCGCGAGGAATTGAGGGAGAGATGGTCCTCGCCTGGCCGCTCTGCCTTGAGATCGCATCGCCTTGTCGCTTGCCTTCTCTTAATCCTGTTTTTCGATTTTATTACATATTTTTATCTATTCCAGTGTATTTTTTATCGCTTCTAAGGGTTTCTCTTCTCTTCTGTGCACAATATTTCTTGTATATATATAGTATTTGTGTCTTTATTTTGCCTTTTCGATGGGAGTGTCGACGGACAACACGCCGCTTCGCGCGTCGTTTCCCGGTACGAGTACTACCATTGCTACAGATTCCTATCGCGCTGTTAGCTGTTTGTGTTGGTTCAATTAGACCCGCGTACAGTCGAGAGAAGCCGTTTATGAACACCCGCGCACATGTCATAGGGATAGGCACAGCTCTGAATCAACTATCGTGATGCGAGAGCCGAGCGCGCTGTGATTTGGCCACCCACGCTCGCTCCATTTACTTACACTGTAGCGTAGGCCTTGGACTGCCGCTTACTTAACTAAGATACAGCACACCGCTGTATCTTAGGGGGGGGGGGGCAGGGCAGGGCCCGAGGGTGGGGCCCTGCCCTGCCCCCCTCTCCCCCCCGCGCATCTCACCAGGGGGGGCACGAGCCTCGATGCCCCCCCGATGTTTACGCCTATGCTTAGAAGCAATAAAATATACATTGGAATAGATAAGGACAGGTAATGGAATCGAAAAACAGAGGATTAAGAGGAAGCAAGCGACAAGGCAATGCAATCTGAAGGCAGAGCGGCTAGGCGAGGGACAGTCTCGCACAAATCTTCGTGCTTGGGGGATTTTGCAAAAGGGCTATTTATATCAAGTTCAAAATGAACAGCACTCTTCATTGATGGCTGATTCACACGACGAACTGATCGACAGACGGATTGATCATGTCCGCGGTTCGTCCGTCTCCCAAGCGCATCCACACGAAGGAGCAGACACGCTAATAATAGCCAGGACGAGCCGAACATGTTTGTGACCACACTGTGGCACTGTTGTCCAAGATCGAAATCGACATTTGCTGCTTTGAACAAGAACTGTGCGCCACTGTTACGTGCGTAGTGAGACATAACACCATGATAGGCTTAGTGCGAAGTGCCACTAGCCTCACTAAACCAAACCATCGCAGAGACACAAGCATGGTCCTGCTCGAGGAGACTTGGCGTGGAAGCGGTGAAGTCCTGGGCCCGCTAAGTGGCATTTGGAGATGCCTCCACTCACTTTGCACTTGCGCCTTCAGTACACCACATCCACATGAAAGGTCTTGGTGGGTGAAAGATTGATTGGAAATTTAAAGTGATTGCGGCGTGGTAGACGCGTCTTTACGGAAGCTTTTCGACGCAGATGAGTACCAGATTCTGTGTCGTGTCAGTTGGGCAAAGTTCCTCATGCCAACCTTTTTGGTATGAGAAATGAAATGAAAGAATATTTTGTTGCAATAGTTTGGGTAATTTTTCTTTAAAAGTCTTACTTGCAACTTTCAGGAAAGCACAAGCATTACAGACCAGCTGCCCTCACAATCATGACCCCCCCCCCCCTTTCTCTTCCTGGTAGTTGCTGTCGGTGAGTAACCTGATAGCCTTGGGCTTTTCCGCTTTTCTAATAGAAATTAGCGGTTCTTGTACATGTGCAAAAGTGAAAAGTATGCTACTGCCATGTTTGTCAGTTTTGTAACTCTTTATTCCCTCAGACCGCAAATTTGCCTTCAGCTTGGTTCACATGCACAGCACATTCATGGCATCTTGTATCCAAAAATATCTATTGTGGGTTGGATGTGTGTTGGGGGGGGGGGGGGGGGGGCATTACTTTGCTGGTTGAGTTGGTAGGCCCGAGATTGCAAGAAACAAAAGGGTAGATAAAATACAACCGTCACTTTTACTATGAAAACCTTTTAATACAGGACTGGCGAAAAAATGAGAACATGAAAAGGTATGACGTCCCGTCCTCCTCTTACTCTTTACTTTCTGTAACCTAGTCTGGTAACTTAGGATCATCTACTACTACATAGGATTCAACAACGTGGAAGGTGTTGGTGCACCTTAACCCATTTTGGACGAGCCTCGCTCGTCCACCTAGGGTTGTTTCTAAACCGTTTAGGATGGGTGTAACTCATCTGCGCACTATACCTCGCCTCTTGGCTCTTTTTGGACATCCCAGGCTTGTTCCGAGCATAGTTTGCGGTGCAGCTCAGAGATGGCAGCATGCATTTTTTTTATTGTACACATTTTTAAGGATGGCGACTGGTTGTGGAGACATGTGCAGCTTGGGCTGTACGTGCAATAAATATAGAAAAAACAACTTAGGATCAAAAACTGAAGAAAAAAGAAATGGTTAAGGTAAATAGTGTGCGACATTATTATGCCGTTTCCTCGTTTCTTCGACGATGTCTAATTGGATACGAGACACACTTTTATGACGTGCAGGCAACGTCAGCAAAAATGTTTGGCGTGAAATGACACGGCAAAAATACAATATGAGATAGCTATAGTGCTAGGACCCATTGTACGTTCCTGTAACCCTGCTAGATTTGTTTTGAGAATGGCGTGATAGTTTCGTGGATAAATCCACTTAAATGTGAATCCCTCGGAGGGGCGGATCCAAGCAGAACTGGAGGCTGGCTTTCTAGCCAGCCTCCAGCGCGATGTCTCCTAGCACGCACTGACAGATTTGGCTTTTTTGGCGTCTCGAGCTTCAGTTTTCTCGTTTACCTTCCACGTTTCGAGCATGCGGTTTGTGATGATTACGTCTACGACATCGCTCGCCTTGTCAGAGTGTTCGACATTGATTGCAGCAGCGATGAGTATGATTGCTATCAAGCGATGTTGAAAGCTGTTCATTTTGACTGCGACCCGCTGGCGACAAACTGCAGTGACGGCGAGTTACGGACGAACTCGTTGTGGTCACTGTCGCCCGGGAATATCTCGCAGGTGCATGCAGGGTGGAAAGTCAACGGGCCGGCGGCGAGAGCGAGAAAAGCATTTGGGTTACCGAGTTGCGCGAGCGGTTTTGATCGTACCGCGGCGAGGAGAGCTTGGGCGATCATGGGGGCCCCTAGAATGAAAGAGCGTTCATGGTCACATGCTTTATGGGCACCATGATGTGACTAACTTGGGCAGTGTTGCCTGGTCGCCAGATGAAAATGATACAAATTCGTAAATTAAATAGTGCAATTACCAGAGCTCTAAAATTGCGTAACTTGGTGTATGTACTAAGTAGTCTATGAGCAATCAATTTCAAGAATAATAGATCCGTTTAATTTGCGTGTTATAACCCCTTTAAGTCACCGCAGACTCCGCTGTCCACTTATTGCCGATTCACATGAACTTATCCGCAGATAAATTGATCAAGTGACAAGACGTCCACGGAACATCAGTCCTCCAAGCACATCCATGCGCAGGAAACAAGCAGATGACAGCGAGGACAAGCTGAACCAATTCCCGGCCCTGCATTTCCGCAAAATGCCAACATCGCACTGTGGCACAGTTTTCCAAGGTCAGAAGTGATGTTTGCGACTACGATCACTGTGCTATTATAAAAAAAGTATTTTTTGCTGCTGTTATGTACCGAGCAAGACAAAGCATCATGACAGGCTTAGCGTGAAGCGCTACTAGCTTTATTAACCATATGACACAAGTATCGTCCTGCTCGAGGAGGCTTCAGCGTCTAAGTGATGAAGTCCTGGTGTTGCGGAGTGGCATTTGGAAATGCCTTCACGCACGGCTTGCTTGTGCACCACTCTTCAGCACACTAGAGCTGTAAGAAAGGTCTTGGCTGGGTTGAAAACTGGGTGGACATGCAGGGAAGCTTGCAGCTTGCTAGGCAAGTTTTCACTGAAGCTTCTTGACACCAACCCGGAGGAGTACCAGAACTTGCGGCTTGTCGGCTTGGCAAAGTTCTTGCAGCTTCGTTCACGAGTGGAAAATAAGAATGGTTCGACAAAATGAAACAGCGAATGGACAAAGTACAGTGCACTATCTTTGTTTGGCTCATTCGAAAACCAAAAATATTGCTCTGCTGTTGGTGCTCTACCGTAAACGCTTTTACTGTTAAAGCCCGTTCACACTCTTGCGACTGACTTCGACTGAGAGAGACCAGACCGGTTTTTAAGCCTTTTGCGACTTCTTAGGACCGGATGCGATGCAGCGGAGTTGGTCCTCAAAAGTTGCAAGAGGCTTAAAAACCGGTCTGGTCTCTCTCGGTCTAACTCGGTCGCAAGAGTGTGAACGGGCCTTTAATCACAAGCTAAAAATCTTGGCATGGAAGAGCACTTTGCCATTAAGTCTGGGCGTCTGCTGACGAGGTGCAAATCGGAAGAATAGCCGACATTATGGTTACGTGACAAACGGTCCACGGATGAAAATTGCGATTCAATCCATCGCGTGAATCTGCCATTATTTGACAATTGTCCTAATATGATTAATTGATTCCTATTAAAAAAAGAACAATTGTTCTCTGAAACAATGTAATAAAGCGAAGTCTTTATAAACAATGCCTGTCCTTTGACAACGGAATAGTACGAGCCTTGGTATAACAGGAACTTTCCGTAGATCAGACATACATTTATTCCATGCTCAAAGTAAAGACATGAGTTTGTCTTGGCAATGCCAACCTCCTGTGTATGATCTGTAAAAAGTCCTTAATGACCGTGGTCAAGGGAGAGGATTTTCTGCTTTCAAGAACAGGATGGAGTGAAAGAAAAAGTGTCTCGATGAACAATGAACGCTCCAGCTTATCCACTCAGCCAAGTTTCAGCAACATGAACTAGGCTCTAAGAGAAAGACGTAGGATAAGCACTTCGAAATCTTTAGGATTTGCCAAGGGATGAAATTAATTAGATGCACAAACAAGTAGACGGAGGAGGATGGCAAGAAAATTTTGGGGCTTGTGTTCTTACACTTGAATTGTTTGTGCAGGAACCATTACTGAAGGAGCACTTCATTCCTGAGGCAATAATTTATTGCTAGTCAAAGCCTGTTTCCAGAAATGCACATCAGGTGAGCGGCTTTTTTTTTCTCTTAAATATGAGGTGCTTTTTAACATCGCCTCCAATCCCAAACCACGGCTAGGAGATTCTTTTCGGCTTCTGGTTGGCCAAAAGATCTTGTCAAGCCCTCTATTTGCGTCCCGGTGTTAGGCATCTGCATTGCCCTAATTTCGTTTGCGCTTTCTTCTCTGTTCTAAACACCCAAACTTAATTCAAGCAACGGGCATCGATCGCTACAGTCCCTCGGTCATCGGGACACCATTGCTCGCTTTTAGGGTACACGAAAAATGACAGAAAGCGTTGAATACAGTCTGAGGACCTGTGTATCTTGTACGGAGTCCGGCAAGGTGAGTGCGGCTGTTTCTACATGACCCCAATCTCCGGTGGCAGTGGTTTGCTTCTGTAAACTGAAAAGACTTTTCTCCAACGCTATCCTCTCGACCGTGCTCGTAACATTTTGTGAATGGAGCGCACACCGAACTTAACGCTGTACCGTCGATGAACATGGGGTACGCTCGCAAGGTACGTGCAAGTTTTCTCGAGATAATGGCTGTTTCAGGTTGTGACATTTTCTAACTGAATTTATCTTAATATTGATATTTCAAAGTGTTTACAATGACTCAATTTTATCAACAACGCTGAGTTGAAGGCTCATTTCTGCCGCCGGGTGTGGCTGAAAATTGTCGAAAAGCTTATTCTATTGGTCTTCCTGAATCACGATCACCTGAGCAATACCAGAGAGCCATGAACCTATGTTGACCGTCACAATGCGACTAGATACTTATTTTAAAAATTAGTACATAATGTAGCCGGGAAGAAGCCTTCAATTTCTGTTGCTGAAAGTTGAAATATGCTCATGCATCAATTTCGAATCGTTGAATCATTGACCGACTCGCTCCGGCAAAAGGCCCATCTCGACTTTGCTGTTTTCAGTTCTCGACAAAAGACACACTCGTTGGCACGGGATCCTCAAATAAAATGTTTATAAACACCGATGCATGAGCATGTTTCTATAAACAGTGATCCATGAGCATGTTTCAACTTTAAGCAACAGAAATTGAAGGTTTCTTTCCAGCTACATTATGTACTCATTTTGAAAATAAGAAGAATCTAGTCGCATTGTGACGGTCAGCATGGGCTCATGGCTCTCTGGTATTGCGCAGAAGATTGGGATTCAGGCAAAGCAATAGAACTAACTTTTTGACAATCGCCAGCCACACCTGGCGACGAAAATCAGCCTTCAACTAAGTGCTGTAGATAATAAAATTGAGTCAATGTTACCACTTCGAAATATCTATATTAAAATAAATTCAGTTCCAAAATGTTACAAGCTGAAAGCAAATATCAGGAGAAAACTTGCACACACCTTGCGAGCGCACCCCGTGTTCATCGACGGTACAGCGTTAAATGTGATGCCCACTCCATTCACAAAATGTTTCGAGCACAGTCGAGAGGATGGCGTTGGGGAAAAGTCTTTCCGATTTAGGGACGCAAGCCACTACTGCCGGAAATCGGGGTCATGTGGAAAGCGATGGAGCTTAAAGACACTGCAGTCGCACTCGCCTTGCCGGATTTCGTGCAAGCTACACAGGCTCTCGGACAGTATTCGACGCTTTCTGTCGTTATTCGTGCACCGTATAACTGAGCCATGGTGTCTTGATGACCGGGAGACTGTTGCCATCCAAGCCCGTGGCTCTAATTAAGTTTGGGAGTTTAAAACAGAGAACAAAACACGAACGAAGTTCGGGCAATGCTTACACCGAACACTGGCAAAGCCTCTCATCTGGGGCTTTCACTGTCTTTAACGCTCCAGCAAGGGGGAAAGCGCCGGTAGCCATTTCCCCTTTTATCTCTCGCACTCTTTTAGTAAAACAGTTTATACAGGGTTCTGCTCTGCTTTAACCCCGTTAAACAAACTTCTTACCAAGCACCAGTGCACTGCGGAAAAGCAACACCAGCGGAAGCAAGCTCCACGGGTGTTGCTTCTCCGCAGTGCACCGGTGCTCCGAAAGAAGTGCGCTCAATGGTGCTGCGAGAACAAAAAGTATGAATTACACGAAAACATTGTTCGAGTTAAGCGGCTTATAAATACATTGAAAACGTAGCGGGTCAACCAGAGTTTTGAAATTTGTTTGACTTAACCAGAAGTATTAAATATCCGAGTTTGAATTATCGCGAGCCTACTGTATATACTAAGAGAGATCTGGCTCAATCCAATGTGCTTATATCGCGAGCCTACTGTATATACTAAGGGATATCTGGCTCAATCCAATATGCTTAACATCACTGAATAGTTGTGCAATTTTAATTGGCTAGTTTTATTTCACAAGCACTTGATATGTTCGGTATTCAAATCAATGCAAATTTTTACTTTGGTTCAATTTATTGGGGGTTTATTTTATATGTCATGTTTAGTAGGAGCTAGGCTAGTTGGTAAGCACGTTGCTTACTTACTTTAACCATGCATGTCATATACAATTCGTTGCGATTGTGTTTGAATGCAAATCCTCTTCTGCTCTTTATTTCAAGCTGCCCTTACTTGCACCATGAAGATACCGAGGAGGTCTTCAATTGAATGACAACTTCAAGCACAAGCATGGAGGGGCATCTAAATGGCCAGCACAAGGACAACTATAATGTAAATTTTCTCCAAAGTTAAAGCAAGGCATGCCTTCTTCCAATTAAGGTATTGTGGCGAAACTTCTTAATTGGTTCGTTTGTTGAGCTGTCATCTATAGGAACAGCTGAGCTCACACAAACAAAATCCTGGCAGTGAGAAGTACAGGTTGTGTGCTCTTTCTCTTTTGCAAAACATGAACTTTTTGGCTGAGGATGAAAGATTATTGAAGTTCATATATTAAACGACGGAGCTATG
Source organism: Ixodes scapularis (assembly GCF_016920785.2). Taxonomy (NCBI): domain Eukaryota; kingdom Metazoa; phylum Arthropoda; class Arachnida; order Ixodida; family Ixodidae; genus Ixodes; species Ixodes scapularis. The sequence goes on along the minus strand of NW_024609951.1, from coordinate 101,517 downwards.
AACTCTCCATACCAATCTACCCCAAAAGCTTCATGTGACTTAGGCTTGCTTGAATATGGAAGCTTTTTGCACTAAATAATGAAACACTTGACATTTACGTCTTTTTGAACTGGACTCTCCGTAAAAACAAGGCATATAATTTTGTGGAATGGCGAAATATCTGTAGCCCACATTACGGACAGCTATCCATAAGAAATGTGAAAGCTGTCCACACTAAATACCGAAGGACTATACCTTTCCGAATTATATAAGGCCAAAGCTACGAGTCATCCGCACCAGTCCTGCACCTCTGATAAGTCAGGTGACACCCCTGGCAGATCTAGAGCTCTGCCAGGTGAGTCGCCTGATGTATCGGAGGTGCAGGTGGTACGGATGGCTCGAGGCTTTGGCCTTATAAGGCGGAAAGGTATAGTCCTTCGGTATTTAGTGCGGACAGCTTTCGCATTTCCTACGGATAGCTGTCCGTAATGTGGGCTACAGACGTTCCGTCATTCTACGAAATTATATGCCTTGTTTTTACGGACGGTCCCGTTTCTAGATTACGGCAAACCATACCGGCAATATTGAACCGGCAACTTTTACCCGTAAAATGGAAAACGGATAACTGTCTGTAAAGTGAACTACGGACGTTTCGTCATTTTACGGAGTTATATGCCTTGGTTTTACAGACAGTCCCGTTTCTAGATTACGTCAAACCATACCGGCAATAGTGAACCCGCAACTTTTGCCCGTAAAATGGGGTGAAAATTTTTTACAGTGTACCGAAACTTGCGTTTCGAAAGCAGTTACTCAGTATTTTCGTCGACAGCACTGCGATGTTAAACGGAGACAACCGATACCGACTTACTTCGTGCACTTTGCGTCTTACCTTTGGTGTTCCTCGAGTCACAATTCCTTCGTCAACCGCACATCACGGAGAAGGGCAAACCCAATCCGCGAAACCAAAAGCCGCTCTTTATAGAACAAAGTCGAAGCCGCTGTTTATCGCGTAGCGTGAAAGAAGGTTAAATCCCTAGCCATCAGATGGCGGGGTTAAGCAAAGTAATTGCCAGTAGATAGCTAGGAGGCGCTAGGTACTGCCCAATTCATGTTCTACAAAAAATAATTTGATTTCCTCAGGCCACTATTGCGCTTGGGGATCTTCTACTATACAGACATTATGTTTATGAGAAGCGTCAGGTGAACATACATTGAGCATTACACAAATATCAATACAACGGAACACCACACTAACCCGAACACTACAGCCGTGCTCTGAGTTTCCGCCTTTTATACTGGTCGTTTTGAACGGACGGAATTTCTCGGTGATTGAATAAGCAATAAAAAATATTCCCAGCATGTTTATTTTTTTCCAGCAATGTCATACATCAGAGAGTATTTTGAATGACTCAGGGTATGAATCCCTTATTAAAAAGCAAATGCTCGATCATGCCGTAATTATCTGAAAGCCAATAAATCAAGCCGCTCCAATGCGGTTCGAAGCCATGAGTTTGTTTCCCCGCACGGCACATCGTAACCTGTATTTCTCTTGTAGTGTTCGTTTTTCTATTTGTGCTGTTCGCGCAAAGCTGCAATTGCCGTCTTGAATTAATCTCTGTAGAGCAGATATTCACTCAGCTGGAAGTGATGCTTCACGGGCTGAGAAATTGCTTTTCGATCAACTTGAATGCAGTCAAAGCCTCGACTTGTGTACGGAGCTACGCCGTGGCGAGCCCGAAAACTTCTAGCGCTCATCCCAGCCCGCCGCTTGGAGGGCAGTTTCTCCAGGAACCGTAGTGTATTTAAACAACAAAATAAAGGGTAGCTTTTTTTTCGATTTTACCTACTATTGCTTTTTAATGCTAAAATTCCACACTGCAAATATACGTACTTTGCGTCACGATTTCGCACTGTTGTCCTTGCCCCAGAGCACAATCGCTCAGGGGTCGAGACAACCGACAGTCACATTGGCCCCTGTACGATAGGAGCTTGTACTGTTCAGACCAGCGTTCCAACATGACTATCCGCACATTGATCGATTTCACGTAATCACTCAAGTGGTATTAAACTTTTTTAATGTAAAGCGGAATGTCAACCTGCGACACCCCGCCCCCTCCGATCACGGCCCGACCAGCGGCATCAATGCCCGACAGTTAACGATCTCATCTTGTTGCTACACCACTGATAAGCGAACACACGGTCACATCGGCGATAATTCCAGTCTTCTGTTCACAACCCACGACACTGCCATCACGATGTTGCAGCTATGTTGCTGACACGCACAATACAGAACCACGTTGAACGCCGGTTGCACTCGGCATCGGATAACAACCGAACTCAGCACGGAAGGTACCCAGGCAGACGGCAGCAAAACCTGCCTGTGTTGGACGCAGATCCTGCGGTATCCATAACGTCGAAAACGATGACACAGTTCCGCGTGGTTTCGCTTCTGTAGTTCCGTGCTGCGTAAGTCCCGCAATCTGGAGACGGCCATCCTACCCAGTGCACGTGGCGCTTCTGGCACTGCTCCAGAACTTCGCTGTTTCTAGCGGCTTCGTTTGCTGGTTTGATAAAATTAGCGATGAAAACGTCAATGCAACCGAAATGTTCTGCACGTTTAGACTAGAAGACGGAATTACAGGGGGCCTTCGCTGCCGCGGAGGCTCAATCGACATAACAGCTATTTATTAAACAACGTGCGCGACTTGCTTGAAAAACAAAACCGAAAGAAGATGAGTCGGGAGGGCGAAAGCTTTCTCCCGTCTGCCTGGGTGAGAAAAACGTTTCGATCCTGCCCTTTCTCGTGTCCGCTTGGGGGCGCGTTAGTAGGGAGGAAGACGCGCTGTTGCTACTTCTTTCCTCCATTTTTTCTTAGAGTGCACTTATTGATACGACACAACATAAAAGCGCAATATACAGGGGGGCGCAAATTAATTTTATCATACGTAGTTACAGAAATGAAACGGAACTATAGTCCCGTTTCATTTCACCAGCACCCCCATTCATATATGAAGGGGTTGCTGGTGATGACAATGTCCAAACAATACTTTGACGAGAAGGCAACCTTTATCGATAAGCAGAATTCCCTCGGTGCTTTGTTACATCTTTCTTTACGCGCGCTTGTTTTTGTGGCGGTAACAGCGGACTTGCTGAAAGAGAGACCCGGGCCGGCTGCGGGCGAAATCCTCGGGCCGGATTTAGACCGCAGGCCGGTGTTTGAATGCCCCTGGCCTACAGGAGGAAAGGAGGGAGGGCAGTTGCGGAAGGCAAGAGAACAATCACCCCGGTTGTTGTCAAGGTGATATTTAGGCCGCCTTCTCACGACTTAGCCCCAAAAAGGTAATCAGCACTGTCTGAAATGCGCTCTTCAGTATCCTGCTGCATTCCTGCGTTGCAGACACGGCCGTGGTTTGTAGTCGTAAACGGCCGGAATGGGTCCATGACAATTTTTGGGTGATAACGATTTTTTTCTCCGGAGTACTCCGTGAAATTCATATGACGTGTTTGCTAGACACATTTAAAAAAAAAAAAGAAAACAAAACTGCTCTTCGTTTAAAGGATGACGTCTCGGTCGACACCAAAGTACCGGTTGATGACGTTAGACATGAAAGCGTACCGCTAGCGCTAACGTCAGGCCACCGCAGACCCGCGTTTTCCCCTCCCGCTGCGTGGCCAGCTGTTCGGCTGGCTTCCTAGCTCCGATGACGCAGTAGCTATAGAGCCACATGTCACGTCGCAGGCAATGGGTATCCAGGTGCCGTTTCGCGGCTACAGACGGTTAGACAATGGCGGCTTCGCTCCACAGGACAGTTAATGATTTCGTATAAATAAAAAAAACGACCACTGAGATATTTCCTTCGCATGCCGGTTCGGCGGCTTTCAGTGCGTTTCAGAAGCAAACCAAGCTTGTGGAAGGATGAACGGAACAATGGTCCCCGCAGGGGCACCTGTGAAAGGAGGTGTTTGCTGAGTTTAGTCACCAGCGACCCTGAGCCTTGCGGGTTCGCCGGCCCACGTCTGGCTGTGCGTGGCTTTCCCGTGTCCGACGAAAAGGGCAACTTGGACCATGACCAAATAATACTTTGACGAGAAGGCAACCCTTATCGATAGGCAGAATTCTCTCGGTTCTTTATTACATCTTTCTTTCCGCGCGCTTGTTTTTGTGGCGATAACAGCAGAGCTGCTGAAAGAGAGACCCGGGCCGGCTGCGGGCGAAATCCTCGGGACGGATTTTGTCCTCAGGCCGGTGTTTGAATGCCCCGGGCCTACAGGAGGAAAGTAGAAGGGGGGGGGGGGGGCAATTGCGGAAGGCGTGAGGACAGTCACCCCGGTCGTTATCAAGGTGATTCAGAAAGCAATAAATAACTGTACATCATTAGTGCAGTTCATTCAATGGAACTAAGAAAACCTTTTCGCGAAGCTCAAAGTCATCAACGCATTTTTTGTTCTTACGGGCGGGCTTCATTTTATCTGCGGTGTACAGCTCGACATGACATCCACTCTTCCCTTAAAACATTCCTCCTTCACGTCGTACACATGGTCAGATTTGTTAAGGCGTTTTTTCTTTGTCATATTGGTACCATGAAAGAAGCTCTTTGGATTCGCAACCAGCTTAAAACTCGCCCTAATCAGAACGGGGCCATTACGTCGACATTGCTTCCCGATGATTTTGCGCCGGCTACCGCTAGGCTGCGGTATAGACGCATGTGCAGACGCTTCACGTCACGCGAACGTGGTCCCTTGGAAACTGCGCACATGCCCACACCAAGTGAGGGCTTCTTTGTAAACAGCGCGTTTGCCTATAGATCATGTCAACCCTACCAAAAAAAGGGGTAGCGGACATTTCATCGAACGCCGTTTTCGTACGCCGTTTATCGAATGAATGGACATTTCATCAAACGCCATTTCATCGAACGCCGTTTCATCGAATCGCTAAGTGCCGTTTCATCGAATTTCTCTGTATTGAGTTCTGGGGCACAACAGTGCTTTATAAATGTTTTGCCTTACATTTCTTAAGACTAAGGTAGTCACTTGTGAAACTGTCTTTAGGGTGGAGCCAAATTACTAAAAATAAAAACCATTGGTATAAAAACAAATGGGTATCCGACTTACTGAAAAGTTTTACTCATGTACCTGTCAGGAAACATGACACTGGAGGTAAAGGACCGACACTTAAAAAAACTTTTGAATGTCTGTGTCGTTTTTCTTTTTTTACCGGCTATCGGGGGTTTCGGTAATGTGCCATTCACACCAGCTCACTTGCACACTTACGCTTTGTTGAAGGTTTATTCACGAGAAGCATTTAACTGCCAGGGCAGCACGCTTATAATAAAACGATACTCTGCCAGGAGGGCACACGAAATAAAATATAATGATACTCTGATTATCAGCTTTATGCTAAGATTGAACGTTTCTGCTTTTTTTTTTAATTTTCAAACTCTACAGAGTCAAAAGCTGCAGAAAGTGTCAGCCAACATGGTTTCGGGCTACACCTGGACAGGAACGACCTCCCCTTCACACTCAACTTTATTACCGACCCTTTTGCCTATGAATCGTCTTCAGGACGCTTTCTTAGGAAGGCCAACCCGCACCAGACAATAGTAAAGCCCTGGGTGTACTCTGTCACCCAAGAAGACAGAACCCTTTCGGATCCTCACATAACCCAAGGTTACAGGTACACGCTGTCAAACAATAAAACACTAACCGCTTCCCAGAAAGCACATCGTGCTTTCTGTTGTTTTTTTTTGTCTTATTTTTAATTGTTTCATGTGACATGGAGAGGGGTCATTGTTTCATGGAGGCTTTCTTTTCGAAGCAGGACATGTTCACAATGGAACTTGTATCGTCACTGCATACTGTTATTTAAGAAAAGGGAGAATTAGATGACGTTGTGTATAAAAATCAAAATAAATTGCAAAAATATTGCAGGTTGTAACAGCGTTCGATGAAAAGGCGTTCGATGAAACGGCGTTCGATGAAACGGCGTTCGATGAAACGGCGTTCGATGAAACGGTGTTCGATGAAACGGCTTCGATGAAACGGCGTTCGATGAGACGGCGTTCGACGAAATGCCCGGACCCACAAAAAAAGACACCTCTAAATCACTCCGAAAAGAACAATCCAGCTTACATTCAGCCTGGAAATATTAGGGAGAGGGACCCACGCAGCACAGAGCTCTGCGCCAAAATTTGGCAACTGTTTGGGAGTTTTGAGCCTTGAAACACCCGAAAGAAAATTAGAGCCGAATTTGACCATTTTTGTAAAGATTCAAGGTGTTTTGGCCCGAATTTGCCAAAGTGCCAAAGTTAGATTCACTGTCTGGTAGTTCGGCTGTTATAAATCCTCTTTTGGCCAAAATCGACAATCGAGCGCGACAATTAGGCGTACTGGCTGGTAGTATATGACTGTCATCTGTAATATTTCGGCCCAAGTTGCCAAACAAATGCCAAAGTTAGGCATTGCTTCTTGATATTGGGCTGTCATTTGGCAGCTATTGGACAAAGTCAGCAAACAAGAGGCAGAAGTAAGCTGGCTGCCTGGGAATTCGGCTGATGAGGTATTGGATGTACGCGGGTAGTTTGCAATTTAAGTAAATGGAAATAAAACGTTATTTTGCTCAAAACTTTTTATTTTGGGCGTCTTCGATTTTTTCAAGCCAAAGGTGGACTGAATGTTTTGCCGCGGCTGGGCCAGGCTTTGAAAACGCAGATTGCTGCGAATTGTTGTAGCTGCGTATAGGTAGACAACCCAATATTGGCACGCATCGTAAAGCGTGTTTCACATGCAGCGATTTAGGCCCTAGAGCGGCGCGATTTCTGCCGTCGCGGCGCTCGTGCCGCTCAACCGCTGGTGCTCGCAAGAGCGCCGGGACGGCAGAAATCGCGCCGCCCTAGGGCCAAAACCGTTGCATGTGAAACACGCTTAAAACTGGTTCGACGTTACCGAAACTACTGCCATCAACCAAACGCTACGCGTGACTGATGTGAGTATGTCTCCTCAAGAGATACCACTATTAGGCGGCGCATTAGAAAAGCGAGCGTATCTCTGTGCGTGTCTTGAATTGTGATTGAGCACTGTGAAATTCTAGCGATAACAAAAAGCGAAAACTACCGGGGCTCTGTGATACCGCTCCAGCTTCACACTTGGGGGAACTATGATGAAATATCGGTGGCGACGATTTTTTAAACATTTATTTGAAGCTTTTCGCAGCATCAACCCAGGCACCCCTTTCTCTCGCAGTCTTTCGCCCCTAACCATAGGTGACATTCCAAGCCTCAGCTACGAAAAGAAAACCTTGGAGTACAGCCAAAGCTACAGGTGAGAGAGTCAGGGGAGAGAGTTTATGTCAACCTGTTCAAAGGAGGGAAAGTGGGAATGAGAGAAGAGCTGGCGATTCCCCCGTTCCTCTTTTCCCTCCTTTTGAACAGGGGGCGATAACGCTCTCTCATATAGCTTTGGTTGTGCTGCACGATTGTTTTTTATAAGTTGTCTTCGCTTTTCTCAGAATAATATACAGTGAGTCAAAAATGCATGGAGATGGAGCTTAGCTGCATTGTTCATGCCGGTTCGACCTCGCCTTTTGCTAAACCTCTACACCTGGTTTTGTTTCTTCGTGTGGCTGTCAGAGAGCGCGACAGCCGCTTTTAGCAAATCAGAAAGGTGGAGCGAAACCCGTGACCTCTTTCCGTAGGCAGCGTGGGACAAAAACGTTTGGTCGAAAACTTGTCATGGGACTCTCTCTGTCGCCCTGATGGGACCTCTGGGGCTCTTGTTTACGCCGTTTGCCGAGTTACAAAAATAGGCGAGCCCCGTAGGTCCGGTTTCCGAAATCAGTTTTGTTAACTTATCTAGCGTGTTTTCAGTCGTCCCAACGAAAATTCAATCTTTTGCAAAGTCCTAGCGACTTTTTGGGGACTTTTTTTGCAGTTAGTGAAGTTGCGTCGCTGAAGCTGCTTGGACGTGTAGTTGCTAAAGCTCATAAATGGATAATTCACGTCTTTAAAAAAAATCGGTTAGTGGATAGCTTTTTGGCGGCTTCCAGCGGAGAGGTTTCAACTTTCAACCTCATAGTTTACTTTTAGTGGAGGGGGAGGGTAGAAAAAAATAACAGTTGTCGTTGATGAGGATGAGGGAGATGCTAGGTAATGTTTGTTGACGCAGAAACGAGGACATTTTGAAACCCCGAAACTCTTTGTACCAATTCCTTGTACTAGAATTACGAGAAGATTTATAAACGAGCAGTTCTGTTCGGTAAGAATGAAGCAGATCTTATCTACTGAGGATGGAGATGTTCAAAGTTGTAGCTTTGGTGTGTTCGTAAGGCATGATGATTAAAACGTACAGCGTAAACAGAGGTGACAGAATAGAAAGAACACATGATCGATTGTGTTCTCTCTTCTGTCCCGTCTGTTTACGCTCTGCGATTTAATCAAAATGTAGATGTATACAAAAGGGGTATGAGGTTAATGCAGTCTTCCGTTGTTATATTTTTGAACTAGGATCCTCTTGCCAACGCCTTAAGTCACTAAAGGCTAACTCAAAGTGTCGACCAGCTGCTTGGGAATGGGACGGCCGGTGTCGACTTTTCACATGGCTCGTCACCGAAAAAGTAATTAAAATATTTTTTTCAGGTAATAAAAATATATTAACGCGTCTTTTTCAGACAAAGATAAATAAAATAATAAATTCCTAAACAAAAGTTTCCATCATAATCATTTCGTAGTTTTGGCCTAAAACTGGCGACTTTTAGGCCACCTCCTCACGACCCCCCCCCCCCCCCCCCCCCAAAGGTATCAGCACTGTCTGAAAGGCGCTCTTCAGTGTTCTGTTGCATTCGTGCGTTGCAGACGCGGCCGTGATTTGTAGTCGTAAACGGCCGGAATACGTCCATGACAAGTTTTGGGTGATAACGATTATTTTCCCCGGAGTCCGTGGAATTCATCTGATGTGTTTGTTAGACGCGCTTCAAGAAAAACTGCTCTTCACCTAAAGGACGACGTCTAGGTCGACATTAAAGTACAGGTTGACGACATTAGACATGAAAGCGTACCGTTAGCCCTAACGTGAAGCCAGCGCAAACCCACGTCCTCCCCTCCCGCTGCGCCACCAGCTGTTCGGCTGGCTTCCTAGCTCCGTTTACGCAGTTGCTATAGAGCCAAATGTGACGTTGCAGGCCATGGGTATCCAGGTGCCGTTTCGCGGTTACAGACGGGAAGAGACAATGGCGGCTTCGTTCCGCGGGACAGTTAATGCTTTCGTACAAATAAAACGAGCATTGAGATATGCTCGGCGGCCTTCAGTGCGTCTCAGAAACGAACCAAGCTTGTGGAAGGATGAACGGAACAATGGTCGCCGCAGGGGGCACCTGTGAAAGCAGGTGTTTGGTGAGTTTCGTCATCAAGGAGCCCGAGCCTTGCGGGTTCGCCCGCCCACGTCTGATTGTGCGTGGCTTTCCTGTGTCCGAGGAAAACGGCATCCTGGTGGTTGAGTCGAGCCCAGGGTAGGTTTGGCCCCTTCGGGGGGACCCGGGTGCGGCAATACACCACTTCTGCCCCCGCTTCTCGTAGACGGGAGTCCCGGTAAAGTCCGGCCAGGATGATTGAGTCTAGTGGCCCTTTTTTCTACAATCGCCTCCGATCATTCACTTTCACCTTTCTTGTTTCTTTCGCTTCTCCCTCATTTCTCTTACGGTGTATTCGCACGAGAGATCTTTATCTCCGGAGAAAGGCACCAGGAGGACAAAGCAGTGGAGAAAATCCAAGCGAGCATTCGCACGACGGAGTGGCATGTAGTTGAGTCGCCGCAGTCTTTCTTTTCGCAAACCTGTTGGCGACTTTTACGGGCTCATTGAACAAAAGGCAGGAAAAAATAATTAAAGAAAAGACACCCCAGAGTTCAAGCCTGCTGGCGACTTTCGGGGACTCATCCAACAAAAAGGCAGGCAAAAAATAATAAAGAAAAGGCACCCCACACTTTAAAGCTGTACCTGATTACCCCTCCCCAAAAGCAGGGGGACAAAAGAGGGGGCCCGACCGCTCCGACGGATACCGACAGGACGGCGAATATTCTGTAGGCCTGTCACAGATTCTCCTCGGGCACCCGCGAGCATGCCGCGAGCTCGGGGGATCAGCGAACATCCGTGACGCGGAGCACGTGACCTCAAAACTCGATGACGTTTATTCTCCTCGGGAAAAAACTCCGTCGTGCGAATACACCATTACTCGGCCCCCGTTGGCGGCGAAGGTTAACCTTGGGTGGCAATAGACCTCTGTCTTGACCCACACTTGGGTATAGTTTCCCGGCAGTCCTGTTAGAGTAACGTTTCCCGCAAAGTACTTCTTGTTATGGTGCGTTACCTAACCCCTTGTTGGGCTCTATGGTGGGCGGTGCACCGCGGAGCCCAAATATGTGTCACCTTTCATGGCTCGCTCTAAGATCAAAACCACCGGTTCTGGACGTGTCTCTAAAAGCCAGCGTCCTGAACTCCATGTCATTGCTAACAATCTTAAAGACGAAATATTCCCGAGATTCTCGGTCATTCACGCCGAAAACTAAGACCAATTAACCTCTTGCCAAACTGTCACCCTTTGTGGCTCAAAAGATCGTAGACAGTAACATTCGTGTAGAATACAAAGCAACAAAACTACATTCCGGAGACTTACGCGTTGAGGTGGTAAGAAAGTCGCAGAGCTGGACGCTTTTGCAAGTGACATCTCTTGGTGATCTGCAGGTCACAGTGATTAATTACAAAACGCTGAACACGGTTCGTGGGGCCATCTTGGAAGATGATCGCCTTTCGACCAGTTAGGATGACATTTTGGAAGGCCTACACGTTAGTAGTGCAAAACTATTGATAGTACTATCGATAGTACCGATAGTCGCCAGAAATCTGACTACCGATAGTAAAAGAATTACCGGTAGTACACTCGATAGTCGACTATCGAAAAACGATCGATAGTAATGTCGGTAGTCGAATATCGGAAAACTATCGATAGTACTATCTATAGTCCGCTATGGAAAAAGCTATTGATAGTACAATCGAAAACTATCAATAGTATTATCGATAGTCGACTATCGAAAAACTATTTGTAGTACTATCGATAGTGAACTATCGAAAAACTATCGATAATACTATCGATAGTTCTGCGACACTATCGATAGTTTTTTCAAAACTATCGATAGTATCGATAGTCCATTTATCGATAGTTTTGCATCACTACTACGAGCATCTAAAGTGGTTTCAGCCTAACGCCTAACTTTCAAACGTGAGGGCACTGAAGTCAAGACCAAACACTTCATTTTGACATCTGAGCGTCGCACGCTTCCGGTGCTTGTCAAAGCTGGCAACTTTAACTGTCGCGTGCGACCGTATCTCCCTATCCCACAGCAGTGCTTCCGAGGCCAGCGTTTAAGTCATGGGTCGCGCAGCCGTCGGGGGAAGGAGACGTGTGCTAAGTGTGGGAGCCACCATCATGTTGCCGACATTTGTGAGAACGAGGTTTGCTGTACAATCTGCAAAGGTCCACATCCAGCATACCCTCGCACCTACCCCTTATGGCAGAGGGAGAAAGATATTTTGACGTTAAGGGCGAAACATAATGTATCTTACCCTGAGGCAAAACAAAGGTTTTCCTTCATCTCAAAGCGTGTGGGATTTCCCTTGCTGCTACCCGTCTCGGAGAATGACACAGCACACCGGTTCAACAACACCTACACATTTAATGAGCGCTATCGCCTGCGCCGCGATCCCAACAGCCCCCGCGCATCCGTTACGACGGCCTTTTATCAGCGGCGGAGCGCCGCTCGCGTGGCCAGTTGCCCTTGGCCCCCTCGTGGTCAAGATGACCAGTTATGATTGTCGGAGGGGCAGCCTGGGCCAACCGCTTGGAATCGCCAGGTTTCCCACACATCTCCCCCCTTCCAAAAACGAAAACAGAGGACGTCTTTGATGGTCTTCGGGGGGGCCTTCCTTCTGGGTCAGCAAGGGTCTTCTCAGATGAGCGAGCACGGGTCCGACGTCAGTACTTCCGGACAGTACCGATGAAGCTGGGGGGGGGGGGGGGGGTCTGATGATGGGAGCTGCGTCGCCACTGTCTGGCACGAGGAACTAGAAATTAAAAACAACATGAGGCCATGGCGCGGTAGGAACAAGTAGCCGCGCACACGAAAGATGCCTGCCCCATTGTGCATGCGGGAGCGCGGACCCCTTTTCTTCTCCCCCCCACCCAAAAAAAAAAAAACAGCGAAGAGGGTATGAACATAATGCACTTAGAGCTCGTGCTACTCCCGGTCGTCTTCACCGCCGTCTCAAGTTGTACCGCGGTAGAGACGGTGTGGAATCTTCCGAGAGGTGGTCCGGATAGTCGTCATCTGGAACCTGCGACACATCTACCTCCTCGGGTTCATAGAAATCTTTTAGGTCGGCGATATGAATAAACCCGCACACTTCACCAGATTCACAATGCACCAGCTCATAAGATTGGTTGGAGAGCTTCCTACTAAGACGGTAGGGGCCATCCCAACTCTTTGCTAAAGAGGCCGTGAAGCCTCTAGCAGCATCACTCAGCGGATGAGTTCGCCTCAGTACCAGATCTCCTAGCTTGAACTGCAGATTTCGCCTCCCCTTGTTGTACTGGTTTGCCTGCTGCAGTCTCGAGACGTCGAGGCTCTCTCGAGCTTCACGCAGGTTCTCCGTGAAGCGATTCCGGAGATCTGCGAACTGTGTGGCTGTGCGCTGCATGCTTGCAGGATCCGTGCAAAGGAGGCCGTTTCCCAGGGGAAACACGAGCTCTTTCCCAAAGTTAAGTTGGGCCGGAGTAAAACCCGTGGACCGGTTGATTGTTGTGCGGGTAGCGAATGCGATTTCTGTTAATTTCGCGTCCCAGTCTTTGTGTCGCTCTGTGTGCCATGCAAGCATCTGCTTCAGGTTACGGTTCACTCTTTCCGTGATATTCGCCTGTGGATGGTATGGCGAAGTCCGTTTGTGCCGTATGCCTAGCACCTTAGACGCATGCACGAACACCTTGCTTACAAAATAAGAAGCGTTGTCTGTAATAAGCGTTGCGGCAAAGCTAAAGTGCGCGAACGTCTCGAGAAGACAGTCCCAGATTTTCCTAGAGTCTAGTTTGCGCAATGGAAACATTTCGACCGATTTTGTGAAATGGTCGGTCACTATTAGCAAATACTGATTGCCGCGTGGACTACGGGGAAAGGGACCGACAACGTCGCAGGCAATACACTCCCAGGGGTACTTGCTTTCGACCGACTGCATTAAACCTGGTGGTTGGCCAACTCGGGGTTTTGCCTTCTGACAAACCGGGCAGCTACGTGCGTACCTCATCACATCCTGCCTCATACCTGGCCACGTTGCAATTTGGGACAACTTTTCGTAAGTTTTGCTCCCACTGCTGTGGCCTGCCAAGGCGGGATCATGCATATACCTTATAAATGACTTACGCAGTTTACGTGGTATTAGACACCGGAATGGCGGGCCGCTGGACCCATCGTCCGCCTGGGGGATGTATCGCAGCAGGAGGCCGTCGCTGCTGAGCAGGTATGAGTCCAAGTCTCTGGGATTCCCAGCGTCGACTGAGTTTTCTTCTGCCAGCTGGTGCATCACCTTCTGACAAAGTCCATTGGACAGCTGGGCCGCTTGGAGCTCCTCTCTGCTCACCAGGGTTCCCCACCGCGACTCTGGTGTGATGGGCGCCGCATTGGCCAGTGCCACCAAGTCGGGATCCACCTGCATCTCCTCCCCGAGAAGTGGAGCACGGGACAACGCATCTGCAACGTGGTTAGCCACTCCACGCTTGTACTCGATTGTGTATTTGTAGCACTGGAGCGAAAGGGCCCATCGAGCGAGTCGTCCTGCAGGGTTTTGAAGCCCTTTGAGCCACGAGAGAGCCATGTGGTCAGTTTGAATGCTAAACGAAGCGCCGTCAAGGTACACGTCAAACTTCTTAAGCGCAAAAATAATTGCCAGGCACTCTTTTTTGGTTCTTGAGTAGTTTCGCTCCGCTCCGGTTAACGTATGACTGGCGAAAGCTACGGGACGAAGAACGCTGTCATGTTCCTGCACAAGGACTGCTCCTAATCCGTAATCGCTTGCGTCGGTCTGCAAGACGAACGGACGATTCAAGTCGGGCAGGTGTAAACACGCGTTTTCAGTCACAGCCCTTGAAAGACACGCGAATGCGGTTTGCTGCTCTTGCCCCCAGCACCATTTCGTTTTTTTGCGGAGCAATCGATTCAGAGGTTCAGTTATCTCAGCGCATTGCGGAATAAAATGTCTATAAAACGCAATCATCTCGAGATATCTCTGTATGCTTTTGACATCATAAGGGGGTGGGTACTCCGTTATTGCGCGCAGCTTATCTTCATTCGGCCGCAGCGTTCCGTCATCCACAACAAATCCGAGAAGGTTGATTACAGGCGATGCCAACTAGACTTTATCTGGATGAATCGTAAGGCCGGCTTGACGCATTCGTTCGAGTATGATCTGAAGGTGCACGAGATGCTCCTCGAATGTTCGGGAAAAGACCACTACGTCATCCATGTACGCCATCGCAAACTCGTACTTCGCGTCACCGAGGACAACGTCCATTAGGCGTTGAAAGCTGGCGGGAGAGTTGGACCAAAGGGAAGGTGAGTGAATTCGAACAACCCCCTATGACAAATGAATGCGGTCTTCTTTACATCAGCCGGATGAACTTCGATTTGAAGAAATACGCGGCTGCAATCGAGGGTTGTGAAAACAGTCGCGTTTCCAAGGGCATACATTAATGAGGAAATACTAGGAAACGGGTAACTGTCTCTGACTGACACTTCATTTAGGCGCCTGTAATCAACACAAAGCCTTGCTGTGCCGTCCTTCTTTGGAGCAAGGACCACCGGGGAAGCCCACGGGCTTTTTGACTGACGTACTGCGCCTGTGTCGATCATTTTCAATAGCGCCGCATCAAGAAGTTCGCGCTTGTGAGCACTTATGGGTCTCGGATTGCACCTCCGCGGAGGTGGATCCTTGGTTTCAATGCGGTGCTGTAGGAGATCGGTTTTCACAGGTCTTTCCGTGAACATCGGCGAGAAGGGTTCCAGCAGTTGCTGAAGCTCCTTCTGTTTGTCTTCACCGCAACACTTTTGCACGGCTTTGAGCACGCTGTCTGGAAGTAAAGGCATCTGCCCGGCAAAGTTTAACGGGAACGCTTGGCCGCGAATACAATCCTGCTGTCTGGTAAACGGCGTTAATTTCGTTTCGCCACCCAACCAATATCCAGCTTGGGCGAAGTCGAGCAAAACCCGCTCCGCTGCAATAAAATGTCTACCCAGGATCATGGGCACCGGCAGTTCCGGGAGGTATACGAACCGCTGTCTTCGTTTTCTACCATGAAAGGAAATTCGTAACCTGACTGCGCCGGCAGCAGGCACTACGGACCCCGATGCTACTTGCAATTTCACGTTTGCTGACCGAAGATGTATTTTTCTCTTGTTACATTCCGCAAATGCAGCATCCCCAATAAGCGATATGTTTGCTCCATTATCTAAAAGAGCGGCTAATGGTGTACCTAGTACATTCACAGTCATACGAGGTTCAAGAGACTTGGGTGTAGATTCGATTCTACTCACAGCTGGGATGAGCACTGTCGGTTCCTCGTTTAGTGAGGTTGTTCCTACCCCCGTCGACTGGTGCGAGTCCATTAGCGGCCGGCCATCCAGAGCGACCATCCTTGGTGTTGAGAACTTCAAAGCGGCTCTGACGCTGGGGATCTGGACGGTCTTTGGCTGAAAGGGAATCGCATTAGGGTCCAACTCAAATGCAGTTGTTCCAGGTAGCGTAGGACCGGGAACAGTGGAAGCTGTACGCCTGGGGATCAGCGCAAAGGCAGACGCGCCGGGAGTCTCATGACCGAGAATGTTGTTAGCTGGCCGCTCGGGTGTCACTGCAACAGCAGGCACGCCGGGAGTCTCAAGACCGCGAACGGTGTGAGCTGGGCGCCCGGGTGTCGGTGTGAAAGCCGACACGCCGGGAGTCTCATGACGGGGAGTGTTGTGAGCTGGCCGCCCGGGTGTCACTGCAACAGCAGGCACGCCGGAAGTCTCTAGACCGCGAACGGTGTGAGCTGGGCGCCCGGGTGTCGGTGTGAAAGCCGACACGCCGGGAGTCTCACGACGAAGAGTGTTATGAGCTAGCCGCCCGGGTGTCTGTGCGAAAGCAGACTCGCCGGGAGTCTCAAGACCGCGAACGGTGTGAGCTGGGCGCCCGGGTGTCGGTGTGAAAGCCGACACGCCGGAAGTCTCATGACGGATAGTGCTGTGAGCTGGCTGCCCGGGTGTCACTGCAACAGCAGGCACGCCGGGAGTCTCAAGACCGCGAACGGTGTGAGCTGGGCGCCCGGGTGTCGATGTGAAAGCCGACAGGCCGGGAGTCTCACGAGGAAGAGTGAAAGTGTTATGAGCTGGCCGCCCGGTTGTCAACGCGAGAGCAGACACGCTGGGAGTCTCAAGACCGCGAACGGTGTGAGCTGGGCGCCCGGGTGTCGACGCGGAAGGCGACACGCCGGGAGTCTCATAACGAAAAGTGTTGTGAGCTGGCCGCCCGGTTGTCGATGCGAGAGCAGACACGCCAGGAGTCTCAAGACCGCGAACGGTGTGAGCTGGGCGCCCGGGTGTCCATGCAAAATCGGACACGCTGGGAGTCTCACAACGAAGAAGAAAAGTGTTATGAGCTGGCCGCCCGGTTCTCGATGCGCCAGCAGACATGCCGGGAGTCTCAAGACCGCGAACGGTGTGAGCTGGGCGCCCGGGTGTCAAAGCGAACGCCGACACGCCGGGAGGCTCATGACGGAAAGTGTTGTGAGCTGGCCGCCCGGTTGTCGATGCGACAGCAGACACGCCGGGAGTCTCAACACCGCGAACGGTGTGAGCTGGGCGCCCGGGTGTCCATGCAAAATCGGACACGCCGGGAGTCTCACAACGGAGAGTGTTATCTGAAAGAAAAAGTGGTCGAGGGCCACTGAGGGTCGCTAGAAAAGCGTCTGTCCCCGGAGCCCGTGCCAGCCTCCGGGAGGCCCGAAGGCGGCCGCGACGGCTCGATCTCGTGGATTGTGTTTTCGACGCGGCCGGCGGAGAGTAGTAATTTCTTACCACCGCCGGCCGGAGCCGTTTCCCTGTGTCTGAGGCGGCCGCTGCCGTTCGCTGCAGTCCCGGCGTATGTGTCCTGGCTGGTCGCATCGAAAACAACGGGGCGTCACCCGCCCGTCGGCTTCGTGCGGTGTCCCGCTCTTTTTTGCCTCTCCCAAGCTCCGCGTTACCGGTCCAGAGGACAGGAACTCATCTTGACCAATGGAGGGGCTGTAGCGTTGTGAATGCGTGCCTTCGTAACCGCTGCACCTCCGTGATTTGTATGCACGAGGATCTGGGGTTCGGGGGACGGGGGCCTGAATGCAGTCGTCTTGTTCGCTCTCGACTCTATGCGCACGTGCGTTTCCAGACCACGCAAATGATGGTTCCAGAGTCATGTTCTGCGGTGGAGGGGGTCGGTATCTTAGTTCCGCGAGAATGTCGGCCTGGATGGTGATCGCCTCCCGTGCCATCTCGTCTAAATTCGTAAAGGTACGTCCCCTGAGATGGAGATGGAAACATGGGTGGCTTTGGCGGATGGCGCGTTGCACTTTCTCTGCGTCCAGTGCCGCGGCGTCGGCGAGATCGTACAGGCCCTGGAGAGCCCTTACAAGCTCAATAAGTGACTCTTCCGGGCGCTGTGTGCGCGCGCGCAGCTCGTCCTTAATCAGCACGCTGTAATCCGGATGCAGGAACGGCGTCCTAAATCGTGCCTCAAAATCTGACATACTTGTGAATTTAGTTTGTCTTTGTCTCCACAGTGCTGCACTGTCTGTCAGTGCAACCGGCAAAAGGCGGGTGAGGATGGTTTTGTCGTCAATTCCCGACGCAGCTTGGTAGTCCCGCAGTTCTGAGACGAACATCGCGACTGACTTTCTATTTGCGTACCCCGAAAAAACCGGAACGCTACGCGAGAGCCTTAGGAAGTCCCTGGGGGGCGTGCTTCCAGCAGGAGTGGGTCTTGAGGGCATCATCTGCTTTCGTTGTATGTTAAGAAGCATGGTCATGACCACTCTTAGTTCTGCTAGACCACCCTCTAATGAAGCGCCTGCCGGGACTGAGACTGCAGGCTTAGCTTCTGGATTTATGTTGCTGGCGGCGTTATCTGCGAGTGCACCGAGCGTCGAAAGGTCGTCCTCACTCACGTTTCTGTCGGCGTCCTCTGTAAACGGCATCGTGTTGTAGTGGAGACTTCCGCAGGTCGATGAACTTAGGCTTGCGAAGAAACGCCGCCTCAACTGTGGGCAAACTCAGGAACGCAAAATTGACTATGTAAAACGTAAGAAGGAACCCAGTTTGCTGCCATCCTCCCAGACAAGCAGCATATCACGTCTGGGCGCCAGTGTGGGATTTCCCTTGCTGCTACCCGTCTCGGAGAATGACACAGAACACCGGTTCTACAACACGTAAACATTTAATGAGCGCTATCGCCTGAGCCGCGATCCCAACAGCCCCCGCGCATCCGCTGCGACGGCCTCTTATCAGCGGCGGAGCGCCGCTCGCGTGGCCAGTTGCCCTTGGCCCCCTCGTGGTCAAGATGACCACTTAGGGGCAGCCTAGGCCAACCGCTTGGAATCGCCAGGTTGCCCACAAGCGCTCATACTTTGATGCGGTGCGCAGGGGCCCTGCGCCGTACATGGAATCTAGGGCCAGCCAGTTTTCAATAAAAGACTTGGTGGGCCCTCCTCAGTACCCAAACCTAACCGTGGGGAAGCCGTGTGCCCCAGCTGACACTGGGAGCACACGCGCTTCCTTTGCCTTCCAGGGAAAGCTGTCGGCTGAACAGCCGGCCCGTTCTAGTGGGTCCTCTCCACGGGATGAGGAGCGAGGCCATCGCTCTAAATGACTGAACGCAGACCAACAGACTAAGGAGCAGCATGGCTTATCTGCTGCTTCCATTTCGAGAAACCTGGGAAACACAGCTGTGGGTGACGCTCGACCCAGCGCGTCAAAGCCGCCTTCGGCTGTTCCGTTCGGGGAAAAAGGCTCGTACCGCGGGCTTCGGACCACGCGGATAGCGGCAAAACTGCTCCTGTATAACAGTTTTCACAAGAAGCAGCCAATCCTGCTAACCCTTCTGGCCCTTCATCGGAACAAGAAGAAATAGAATGGCAAGCACCTAAGCAAAATGAGAAAGAAAAAAGACCTGCAATCCCTCCTCCTTAAGGCATAGCAATGTGACTAGTGCAAGAAAAAGGCCTAATCTTAACAGTTTAATCAAGGCTTTACATCTCTAATTTACATATCGGTTACAATCATTAGTATTGTTCAGTGAAACTGTAGACGACTATTATGTAATTATGATGATATTGTCTGCTGGAAGAACATCATCCCATAGCCTTATGCTTTCAGGAAACTCGCCTGAAGCAGACTCCTTATAATTTTCTGAAACCTTCTCACGCGTTTAAATACGACAGGCCTTGCACAACTCACGCTTTTGGAGGTGTTGCAGTCATCATCCCCACGTCACTGGCGTGTGTTAAAGTTTCACTTTATATTCAGCTGGAAGCAGTCGCTGCCCAAATTTTGAGTGACCGGTTGATCACAGTTTGTTCGCTATATATCACCCACATACTCTCTCCGGTGTGAGGAGCTTGAAACACTCGTGATACCGCTTCCTCCGCCTTTTCTCGTACTGGGTGGCCTGAATGCCCACAATCCCCTTTGGGGAAATACCCGGCGTGATACTCGTGGAGAAGTAATTGAACGGTATCTTCTTTCTGTGGGCCTCTGTCTCTTGAAGAGTAAAGAAGCCACTCATTATAGTTCCACCACACATACGTTCATATCCATATACCTCTCAATCGAACAAGCTGCCGTTCTTTCACTATTTACATGGAGGGTTATTACAAGCCCATATCGCAGTGGTAACTATCCCATGGTGTTAGAGCGTACCCTTCCAGCAGCAGTGCGTTCCCAACGTGCCCCACGATAGAAACTTAATGAGGCCGATTAGGCTCGTTTTGAGCAGTCTACATTGCTTGCTCGTACATCACTCGACGAAGTCACAATAGACGATATGAATGAACTTCTGAGCAAACGCATCCTTGCTACAGCAATTGTCTATACAAATGACATCGTCTCGTCTTCCAAAACGGCCGAAGCCTTGGTGGAACAACGAATGTAGAAGAATACGAAAATCGAAATGAAGCATGGGGTAGGTTTCGCTGCTACCCCAAACAGATTAATTCCATAGAGTTCGAAAAGACGAAAGACCGAGCTAGATACCTACGAAGGCAATCCAAACGCACGAGTTTTCAAGCATATCCCTCCTCAATAAATAACAGCGTAACGACAAAAGAGCTATGATGATAGAATCCACAAAGTAAGCGGTATATATCAAGCATTCTTTGTTCCTCAGTTAACGAAAAATGGGCTACGCTCAGAAAGCCTAAATGAGCAGGTAGATGTCTTAGGAGAGTATTTTGAATTCGTATTCAGTTCGGAACACTATTCAGCTACTTTCCAGCAGTACGAGGTACCAGCTGAAAAGAAGGCCATCAAAACAACGGCAGGCGAAAGGGAGCTAAATAACACCGATTCCACACCAACTGCACTTCAAATGGTTCTCCTTAATTCTAAGCCTTCAGCAGTGGGGCCAGATGGCATTAACTTTCACATGCTTATGCACCTTCACCCCTCTGCTTTGAAGTGTGTTCTATTTCTTCGTAACCATGTGTGGCAAAGGGTTTGCTGCCCCTTGCATTAAACAATGCTCATATTATTCGCATTTTAAAGCCTGGCAAAGATCCTTCTGAAGTGTCTAGTTACAGGCCCATTACCTTGACTAGCTTTCTTCGAAAGACTGGTCAACAAGAGGTCATTGTATATATTAGCTTGATAGGTTTCAATGTGGTTTTCGATCTACCAGGTCAAATATAGACTATTTAGTACGACTCGAAACCACCGTCTGTTATGCCTTTGTAAATCGACAGTTCTGTATATCTGTTCTCTTTGACTTGAATAAGGCATATGACACTACCTGGCGTCGTGGAATTCTCATTGATTTATATGCCTTTGGCATTCGTGGTCAAATGCTTGCTGATACTAAAGACTAATTAAAACACCGTACCTTTTAAGTTAAACTAGGAACCATGCTCTCTGAAGAATAACTGCAAGAGGATAGTGCCCCTCTGGGTGGTGTGCTTAGTGTTCCCTTTTTTGGAGTCAAAATTATTTTTCTTACACGTGTTATTCCGAAATCGGTCCAGTATTCCTTGTATGTAGATCACATTCAGATTTCTGTGTCGGCTTGCAATCTTTCTGTTTGTGAACGTTGGGTGCCCGTAGCAATTAATCACATGGTAAATTGGGCAGCCAGAAATAGATTGAAATCGTCTACTGAGAAGGCAGCTTTTGTTACTTTTTTCACGGAAGCAGGGAGTGATACCGAAACCATCGTTGACTATTTATTGCCAACCAGTCCAGAAAAAAACAACTCATAAGGTTTTATGCCCTACGTTTGACCAGAAATTGACCTTCATTTGTCATATAAAAAAATTGAACAAGAGTTGCCAAAAGTCATCAAATGTCCTGGAGGTTCTGTCCCATAAGTCATGGGTATCTAACCGCTTGTGCCTTTTGCACATCTACCACTCACTTGTTCGGTTCAGCCTCGACATGGGATGCATTGTTTATGAATCGGCAAGAGTGTCTGCCCTGAAAATGTTGGATCCTGTTCACCACGCAGGCATACGGCTTGCCTCGGGAGCCTTCCAAACGCCTCCTATTCATAGTCTTCATCATGAAGCAAATGAATTTTCGCTGCAAAACAGAAGGGCAAATGAGGGACTCATGTACTTGCTGAGGATCTGTTCGATTCGAACACATCCATCTAGGGAGGCTATCGAGCGGCCTCGCTTTGCAAAGATTTTCGAGAACATTCCCCCACTTTCAACAAAAAATAAGAAAATAGCAGAGCGAATAAGCATCGATACGAACCTCGGCGTAGCCCAGTAATTCAATAAGATTGCCACCTGGGAACATGTCCTCATTGACTGTGACCTCTCACTAACAAAACGTAATAAAGGGGAAACAGCATGTGAGGTGCTCAAACAAGAATTTTCTGAACTACAAATAAATACTCTTGTTTCAACAGCTTCTGAAGGAACTTCTGGTAGTCATCCTTGCTTACGTTAAAGCAACATTTATTTACAATATTCACAAGCAACAAAGCAGTTCGATCTGACGTGGCAATATCAGCTCTTTCGAGGCACGAGCTCCCCGGCCACGAGTTCCTTTGCAAAACGTATCTGCCCCACTTCCTCATCTTCGATCTTTGATTGTTGGTACATAACCTCCACAGAATTGGTGTTACGCCATTCTAATTTTTTTTTGTTATTTCTATGGATACAGAAGCTGAATTGGTCTTTTCAGAAGTACGCCCTTGTTTGAGCACACTGTACGTGCACAGAAAATCTTTTCAACTCTTCCCATCTTCCAGAGCAAACGTGGAAGCTGTTCCTTTAGAAGGACAAGCCGGCTCACGTCCATGCATGACGATTGTCGCTTTTTTTCTTTCTAAGGCAGATCGAAGCTCTCTCAGATATTCTGATCTTCATGTTTCCCAGCATCTGTTGAGGAACGGTTTCCTTGGTTTCCTTATCTGGCGAAGCACCTCCGGCGACAACCCGAAGTCTTCTCTCTTTCAGCTTGTCTAACTGCTGTCAGTCGTCGTCCCGTGAGAAAAATCGCCGGTGTGAGCGGCTGGTTTTCGTGGAGCTCATTGTAAACGAACTTAATGGGGCGTGAATTTAGCGCGACCTCAATTTAACAAAAGAGTCTGGACAATTCTTTTCCGTCAATATTTTTTTACCGCTAACTTTTTTTAGACGCACCTTCACGAATCGGACCAGTCACTTGTAGAATCCTCCCCACCAAGGCGCACACTCGACAATAAAACGCCACTCAATGGTCGCATTAACGAAGGGGTTCACCTCTTCCGAGTGTCGAAGGTTCTTCTAAAAACCTTTCAGGTCTCTGCAGGCTCTCTTGAAGGTTAGTGCGTTGTCTTAGTAGGCAGTGTGGCACAGTCCCCTCCGTCACACAAAAATACGGAAGGCCAGAATAAAACTTCTCGTCGAAATGTCTGATACGTGCTCTAAGTGGACCACCCGCGTCACTGCATAAGTGGACAGCGTGATATACGACTTACGGGTCACCTTTTCAGCGTACATGTAGAGCGGCCCTGCAAACTCTACACCGACTACCTCGAAAGGTTCAGCCTGCGTCGTTCTTGTACACGGTAAAGGTTCCGCTGAAACACTTGCCGGAGTAGCACTAAATCGCTGGCACGTTACACATGCGCAGCACCTTCTTCACCAGCTCGCGGCCCCGAAGGATCCAATACCTCTCGTGGAGCTGGAATAGAGTGTTTCTCACTCCTGCGTGTAGCGTCGTCCGGTGAGTGTTGATCTCAAGTGGCGTGGAATATCGATGCTTTTCGGTACTACAATGGTGTTTTCTCCATCATATGCCAAGTTGTTCGACCGGAGTCGACCTCTTGTGCGAAGCACTCCCTCCTGGTCGATAAAAGTATTGAAGTTTTTTATTGGAGTATTAGATGGGGTCTTGGTCCTGTTGGTCGTGCGTCGAAGCTCGGCGGCAAACGCCCATCGGTTTGCCCTTTTAGCCAGTATTTTCGCGCTTCTTGGATTTCCTCCGCAGTCAGCGGCCCCGATCGTTTTTTCATTGACTGGACTTTGTGAAGGAATCGAAACATCCACGCTCTTGTTTGTTTGTGCCTTGAAGCCGAGCTGAATGTGGTGACGTCGAGCAAAGATGCAGATGGTTTAGAAATAATGTGTAAAATGTCAGCTCTCGCTCCCCTCTCCTCGGCCTTATCTCGAGGTGGTTCATCGCGGTTCTCCCTGGGCCATTTTTTAGCCGGGAGTGTCAACCAACTGGTCCCCGAGCAACAGAGTGGAGCGGAGACCAATCCAGAGGCGGCCAGACATCGTAACGTGAGGTCGGCGGGGTTTTCCTTTCCTGACAATTGGTGCCAATCCAAGCTTTGACAGTTCTTCTTTGGCATTCGAGCAACTTTGTTGTCTTCCAACCATACGTCCGGCCTGCAGTGAAGGCTGACTTCTTACGTCCCATTTGTCTCGGCGTTCTAGGTTTTGCAGTTTCGCATGACGTTGTTTTCCGGAGGATCGTCTACCAACGCGTCGATGACACCCATGTTCTCAAGTTCCCAGAATTGCTTTAGGCTTGGCAGGGGTTCAGGCTCTTGCCCCAGCGTTCTCAGCGCGACAATCTGGGAGCAACTAATAACCACGGAGCTTGACACCGTTCGTCCCTGAACCGCCCATCCGAATGCAGTCTCTCACTCTCAGAAAAAAAGGTGTATTATTACACCCCTTGTCCCATATAATACACCCCAAAACTTCCATTCGACGTACAGTGCCCCATAATCGAACAGGCGTCCCCAAAGTTTACGAGGGGCTTGATAGCCGTGTGGTACAACGTAATAAGATAGCTGATGTACGTATTATTGACTGAAAAAAAAAAATTATCGGAGTTTTCTTGGCCGTACTGCAAAAGCTCCGTGTTTTCTTTCTTTGGTCTTTGATACGTACTTTAGCAATTTAATAAGTTATATCGTACCGTTATCAAGCCCCTGGTAAAAGTTTCTGCCGTCTGTTCGACTATAGGGCGCTGTACGTCGAAATGAAGTTTTGGGGTGTATTATATGGGACAAAAGGGTGTAAGGTGATACCCTTTTTTTAGAGTGTACTGCAGCCAAGCTTCCTCTCAGTCGGTGAATCTTTGCAGTGATATACCCCCAGTAGTGATCCTAGCCAAGCAGGACGTCGTCGCCGCAATGTTCCAGTCCTGTCATGTCGTCTCCTACTGGGTAACCGAGCTCCTTTGACGCCATGATGATGGATTTGTCTGGGCTCGTTAGATTTTTTTCGCAGATGGTACGTATTTCTAGGGCGCTGATCTCATATGATTTGTTGTACCGTTGGTCCCGCAAAGTCACCTGCACCCTGCGGAATGTACGCGCGGTGCTTTCACCTCCGAACACGCCGAACGTGGGAGTCTCCGTCCAGAGTTGTTTGCAACCGATTCTCCGAGACAGCTCCTCCGTAATGAAGGAGCGTTGACTGCCCCTGTCAAAAAAAATTCCAGCTAGTCTTCTTTTGTTTTTGTTCTCGACCCTTGGGATCACCGTCTGCAAGAACACTGCTGGCTTGCTGTTCTTTCCATTTACGTAAATAATATGTTTAATAATATTAAGATGCTTATTATTTGACAAGGAAAAATGTACACAATCAGGTCTGCCAAAGGCACATCGGGCTTGTCTGGCTGCGCCTGGCAGTCAGTGAAACGAAACTGCACAGATATAGTCAGCAAAAAATGAAACAGAAACAAAACATAGCATTCATTAAACAATATTAAAAACTAATACTTCTCAAGGCTTTTTTAAGCTTGTATTTTGTTTTTATATTATGCATTTCACAAGGAAGTTCGTCGAAGATTTCTGGCACGTAATACTTAAGAGTTCGTTTTCCAAATTTTGTTGAGCATCGAGGTATAGAGTAAGGGTATTTGGGTCTAAGATAACGCGACGGAATGTACGGGGTTTTAAGTTAACTAGCCCAATACTGCCTATGAACAATAGTTTCTATCAGAAGTGAGCTAAAGTTAGGAAAGCCCAATATTTTAAATACATCGACATCATTCTCTAGACACAGGTCACATGAAATATTTGTTTTTTTAACAAAGAACGTGAATGGCAGTTAATTCTATCTTGCCAGCGAAGAGCACAATGACCTTAAACAGTCACACCATACCAAAGCACACTATGTACAAGGGCATGAACAAACACCTTTCGTACCGAAAGAGGCACTTAAAGGGTGACCTTTTTTTTTACCTTTTTCTTTTCTGCTCGCTGCGAAAGGCCGTTCCGGTGCGTAATCCGGGTCACACATTGTAGGCGCATGCCGTCCATGGCACCTGGTGCAACGCGGCGTGTTTCGGCACATTCTCGACGTGTGGTTTGCTTTCTTGCAACGAAAGCATCTGTTGCCAACCTGTAGTATAAGGTTTCTTCTCAGTGAGCTCAACATTGGAGTTTCTGTCAGGTGTGGCGTGTCACCTAGATTCGCAGAACAAACATGCTAAGCCTTCAGTTCTGCCATACAAGGTACAAGGCCGCCACAGTAGAGTTTCGAAGCTTCGTGTAGTTCGAGAGATTCTTCGGCAGTTCTTGTTTATGGTATCGAACTGCAGCCTTACTGCGAAAGTCGGCCTTTTGTTCATCTGACGTCCTTTCCCGGCTCTCGACTTCGACTCGAATCAATTCCAGCAGAATCCGCAGTGCTCTCAGGTGAACGTTCTCTGTTGGAGACCCGGGACCGGCGCCCGCAGCTGCAGTGGGGTTCCCGGTGTTCTCCGACGACATCTTTTGGTTGTAGTCCAGGAACATATCCCTCGGTAGTGCTCGCAGAATTACCATAGCACAGTAGAGTTCCTCACACACATCCAGTCCTCTAAGTCCCCAGATGTGCGCCTGAATACTATCGTACAAGCGACGCAGGGCTCGGGCATTGCCCTGTGGTGGTACCTTCTGGATGACCATCAGACTTTTCATGTGGTCGTGTACCAGAGCCCCTTGCTTGCCCAACCGCTCCTGTAGAAGGCGGATCGCGTCCGGGTGGCACTGAGCGGGTGGCTGTAGCCACTGGTTGGCATCCGATCCACCTCCGGTAAATGATAATCTCAGGTAATTAAAAAAAAAATTTGATGGAGTCAGTTCCGGTTTCTCGTTGTTTCTGGTTTCAAACTGCTCCCAGAATGCTTGACAATTCTTCCCGTGGCCGTCGAACTTGATTAGTTCAAATTATGGGAGCTTGACTTTCGCTTTTACTGGTGTTGCCCTCCTATCGTCGTTCGGGAACCGCTTGCTTGGGGGCTGTTCTCCAAGCCCTTCGCCTTCTTTTTGAGCTTCGTGATACATGTGACGATCTTGTCGGTGTAGTTTATGACTTACGTTAACTTCGTTCCCGCGTCTCTTTCGGTGATCAAAGGCTCGAACACTGCATTTACGTGGCTGAGTTGATCCTGAGCGAGGCTTATGCGCTCGATCGAAATCTCTAGATCAACGATGACCGCCGGAGTCAGCTGAAGTAAGTCCTCTGCCTCGCTGAGGAGTTTTGTTTCTTGCGTTAGCAGAGTCTTCCGTTTCTTCTTGAGGACGTCCATGATATTTCAATCTTGTCTCGATCGAATGTCGCTTGCTTCTGTAGATCGATAGGTGTTGCTTCGGTCTACCAGATTCCCTTCGTTAAGTCGTTACGTCCAGGGTTTCGGCACCAATGTTGAAACTTCTTGTAGTCATGCTTAGTTATGTTAAAGCAACATTTATTTGCACTACGCACAAGCAAGAAAGCAGTCCGATCTGACTCGTCAATCTCATCTGTTCCGAGGCAAGAGCTCCCTGGCCACGAGCTCCTTTTTAAAACGTATCTGCCCCACTTCCACGTCTTCGATCTGTGATCGTTAGTACTGCTTGTACACTGATGGCACAAAAACAGGCTTGTATGTCGTCTGTTCACTGGTGGGACCCTCTGTTGAAAAGGTTAGAAGGAATAATAACTCGCCAACAATACTGACTGCCGAAATCTATGCTCTCCTTGCAGCAAAACATAATTTTGAAAACAGGGTTGCCTTCGCAGTAGTTTACTGCGACTCTCTCTGTGTGTTAACATCACTCATCTCTTCAAATGTCTAAAACCTCTTATTATAGCAATTTATGATAAAATAATTCTTGCAATAAAAAATAAATTCAGGAGCTTTTTCCGGGATTCCTAGTCACATTGGCATCCGAGGAAACGAAAAAATGACTGTTTGGCGCACATCGCTAATTGATGCGGCTATAGGCTTCACGGCCTCTTTAGCAGATGGGATGGCCCCAACCGTATTAGCAAAATCTCTCTAACCTGTCTTATGAGCTGGTGCATTGCGAATATGGTGACGTGTGTGGGTTTATTTATGTCGCCGACCTAAAGGCTGTCTATAAACCCGAGGAGGCGAGGTGCCCAGTTTTAAGTTGGCGACGAGCCGGACCACCTCTCGGAAGATTGCTCACCGTCTCTGTTCCGATACAATTTGAGAGGGCGATGAAGACGACGAAAAGTGGCACGAGCTCTAAGTGCATTATGTTCACGCCTTCTTAGTGTTTTTTTTTTTTTTTTGGAGAAGAGGAAGTAGCCGTGCCCCAGTATGCACAATGGGGCAGGCATATTTTGTGTGCATGGTAACTCATTCCTGCCGCGATATGGCTTCGTGTTGTTTTTATTTTCCAGTTCCTCGTGACAGACGGCGGCGACGCAGGTACCATCATCAGACCCACCAGAGCCGCATCGGTATTGTTCAAAAGTACTGACGTCCAGTGTTGCGGGGTGTGCACCCCGCTCCGTTCTAATTCCTTTCCGAGAAGTTAGAGTTTCCTACAATTCAATTATTTGCAAGTTTTTGGGAATAGAAACACTGGGTTGATTCGCACTCCTGGAATAGCTGACCTTTACCATATATTCCTCTCATTCCGAAAGGAAAAAATTGCGATTGACAGCAACATCGTGTTACTAAAACAAGCAGCATAAAGCTGCTAACGTTATGAAACGCTGCGACGATTGAAAATGTATGCAAACGTATCCTTAAAGCACTCATTCTGCTAAGCCGAAGGGTGGTCGAAAAAAACACTTCGTGAAAGCCTCTTGTCACTGCGGACATCGATCGCGAGATTAATCGTAAAAGGCTTGCGAGACCCAACAGACGCCAAAAACTAAACCACCCATTTTCTTCGCCACAAATCGTGTATACCCTCCACAGAAATATGGTTACCGCGTTCTATGTTTGACAAGGCGTTAAAGATGTATAGACGCTTTTCAGCAGCTGTACATGGGCGCCGCCATAAGTGACCTTCAGTTTTTGTTTCCTTTTATTTTGATCACTTCCCTCCATCATTGCCCCAGCAGGACAGGTTATTTTATTTTTTATTTTTTTATTTTATTTTCAAAATACTCCCAATCCCCATTGAGGGATTATAGCAGGTATGGTACAAATAAAAACAACAGACACAATTTTTGAGGCGCGCGAAAATAAGTAATTCTTAGAAATCGTCACTTCCTTTCATATTGAAACAAACGAAACAGAACAGAACAGAAAGAACTAACTGATGAACTTGCTGAGAAGGTCTTGTTCAAGAGCTTGAATGAACGCATCCACATTTGTGTAGCTAAAAAACAGCTGATCAAGGCTGTTCCAATCTCTTACAGCTGAAGGAAAGAAAGAGTACCTAAAAGTATTATTATTGAAAGAGTATTCAGTTAATGTATTGCAGTGTTTATGTCTTGTTGTTCTTGCCTGGGAAAAATTCACATACTTGTTCTTGTCCATTTTAAAGGCGTCGTTTAAAAGGAGATATAAAAATTTGAGTCTTCCTAGTTTTGCGCGATCAGCAATGGTCAGTAGGCTGGATCTTTTCAGCAATTCTGTAGGGGAATCAAAGCGACCATACTTGTGGTGAACAAATCTTATCGCTTTCCTCTGAACACTTTCGAGGATGTTGACATTGGTTTGCGTATGTGGGAACCAAGCAATGAGTGACTATTCTAATACCGGGCGAACGAGTGTGGTGTATGCGAACAACTTGGTTTCACGACTAGAGTGTTTTAACGTTCTTTTTAGAAAAAATAATTTGACGAGCGCTTTACTAGATACGTATTTGACATGTGCATTCCAGTTTAAATTAGACGTTAACACGACACCTAGATATTTGTATTCAGTGACTCTGCGCAAACTTTTACCGTCTAAGCTGTAAGGAAATTCCAGAACATTTTTTTTCTTATTGGTCAAGCACATACAAACCGTCTTTTCAGTGTTTAAAACCATCTGCCATTCACTGCACCAGTCTGCTACCTTCTTTAAAGATCTGTTTAATATTGCTTGGTCATCTTGGCATGAGATATCGCGATAAATAATGCAGTCATCTGCAAATAACCTTATGTTTGCGTCAGTGCCATCAACCATGTCATTAATGTACAGAAGAAATAAGAGTGGAGCTAGGACAGAGCCCTGTGGAACTCCCGACTCCACTGCAACTGGTTGTGAAACCTGTCCTTCGTAATAAGCAAACTGAAAACGATTTCTTAAATACTCCTCTATCCATTTTATTATCGGTCCCTCCCCCATAATATGTTTAAGTTTTTTTAGAAGTTTGACGTGCGAAACACGGTCGAAGGCCTTTGATAAGTCTAAGTAAATTACGTCAATTTGTCTTCTATTGTTTATACCCATCGAAAAGTCATGAAGTGTCTCGATTAGCTGCGAAGTCGTTGACAAACCTCTCCTAAAGCCGTGCTGGTGTGCATTTAGTATATTATGTTTCTCAGTGAATTCTGTCATAAATTTCAAAATTATGTGTTCCATTATCTTGCAGCAAGTACACGTTAGGGATATAGGTCTGTAGTTAGAAGTTAAAGAGCTATCGCCAGACTTGTGAATAGGAATAACTTTTGCGACTTTCCACTCTGCGGGAACCAAAGAAAGACTCAAAGACTTGTTAAAAATTAGCACTAAATACTTGCTTATCCATTCAGCGTATTTTTTTAAAAACATGTTAGGAATTTCGTCAGGACCCGTACCCTTTTTTGCGTCTAAGTCGAGTAAAAGTTTTAGAACGCCTGCTTCTGTGATGTGTAAGCCACCAAGATCTTTATCTGCGTAGGTTTTAGAAGGTAGAGTTAAGTTTTCTTTGCCATTATCAGCTGTGAAGACGGACTTAAAGAAACTACTGAATTCTTCTGCCATTTTTTGTGCCTCTGAGGCACTTATGTTGGAAGTTTTAGACTTTCTGGGAATTATATGGTTCCAGAATTTTTGCGGTGATGCTTTCATAAAATTGTGGAGTGTAATATTGTAGTATTTGTGCTTTGCTTCTTCGATCTTCAGTTTGAGCAGTCTGGATAGTTCCGATATAGTTGGATTGTGGTTGGTGAGTGGACGCTTTTTGAATGACTTTCTTAGTCTTTTTAGCTTACGCTTCAGGTGAATGATTTCACGTGAAATCCATGGGTTTAGCTTCCTTATCATTTTACGTTTACTAGGAATAAACTTAGTGCTGCAGTGATTAATAATTGACTTGAGTTTTTGCCATAGTTCGTCAATACTAATATCAGTTTGATCATAGAGTTCTTGAAAGTCGTTAAATTCATGAGCAAGATAAGTTTGAATGCTAGCATCGTCGGCTTTGTAGAAATCGAGCACGTATTTGGCGCAGCCATGGGAGTTGGCGGAACTACGAACAGGTACCGTGCATACAACAATTTTATGGTCTGATATCCCCTCCACCACTTCTACGCAAGTTTGAGCCCGAGGAAAGCGGTCACTGAGGAACACTACGTCAAGCAAGCTCCGTGACGATCCCTGCACCCTGGTTGGTTCCCTGACAATTTGGGTTAGATTGAACGCAAATAGCATGTCTATAATAACATCAGCAGTGTCCAGGCCAGGGTGCAGCGAGTCCCAGTTTATTTCGGCCATATTAATATCACCCGTCATGATGATTTTATCGCTTTTAATATTTGCTAGCATGTAGTCATAGAGGCTATGAAGATACTGTAGGTCAGAGTCTGGGGGACGATAAACAACGCCGACATCAATAGAATAATTTTCAAAGGAGACCTTACACCATAAAGATTCCACGTTCTTTACCTCAGGCATAGGCACATAAGAAAGACCGCGTTTTAAGATGATTGCTACACCACCACCCCTTGTTAATCTATCCTTTCTTAGAATAATGTAGTCTGGTGGCAATATTTCGCTGTCAGATATTAACGGGTGTAGCCACGTTTCAGTTACTGTAACGATTTCTGGATTGTATTCCAAGAGTATAGACTCTAGTGCATCTACCTTATTTAGAAGACTTCTTGCGTTTAAATTAAGGACTGTAACATTAGACGGTAAAACACGGTTATCAACTAGGCGTGGTCAGTGACATCGTTTTTTGCTATTAGAACTTTGTCATTTTTATCCTCGTCCCATGCGTACAACTGCCCGTTTACCCTGACCTTATCGAAAGTCAAGAACACTTTGTCGTTTTTATCTCGATTGATTTTAGTGCTTTCCCACAGTTTCTTTCGTATCTGTTGCACGGGGCGTGAAAATCCTCGCTGATAGAAAACGTTGTCCCTTTCAATTTGAAGCAATTTTTCAGCTCTCTTGTCTTATCTCTGCAGTCAAGTAGTTTTAGGATGACAGGTCTAATTTTTTGGTCCGTCTTTTTTCCCAGACGGTGAATTCTTTCGATGCCTGATATCGGCGTGTTAAGAAGCTTTCCAAAGATTTCGTCTGTAACCACTCTTTCAAGTATTTCACTGTTTTCAGTGTCTTTTTCTTCGATTCCGTAGATTATCAAGTTTGCTCTCCTGCTTCGGTTTTCCAAATCGTCTAGCTTTTTAGAAATGGTTTTGATGTTAGCTTCAAGTTCAGTTATTTTTTCTTGACACGCACTGACGGTAGTTTGGAGCGTACTAAAGCTTTCTAGCTTTTGTTCGATGGCTGAGAGTCTGTCATTTGTTGTGACCTTTTCGTTCTTTATGTCCTGTATATCTTTAGCAATGGCTTTAAGCTGTTCCATTATAATCTTCATGTCCGGACCAGGGTTAACCTCAACATCACCGCTAAGCACGAGTAGCATTTTTAAATACACGATCACATTGCACAACAATGAATAACACGACCGTGGGCACGGCAGCAAGATCAGGCACACGTTATTACTACGAAAAGATAGGTAGTAGTGCCTCCTTACCTGTACGATAAAGACGAAAGGGTTTTTAAGCCTCATGTCCGAGAAGCTGCCGTGCCCAGTGTCGTGGTGCCTCCCGCTGCCCGGTTTTATAGCCTCAAACGAAGCTGTCGATGACGATGGCTTGTCGAAGATGGGCCGCGGGTATTCGTTTTGAAGTGGGTGGGTCCGGTGCTTGTGACGCTCGCTTGTGTCCGGTTGGTCAAAACGTCTGATGACGGATGCAGACAGCGGGACGTCGGACACCGTAATCTTGCCGAGGGTTGCATCATCCACGCTGATAGGCAGCAGCAGAACGTCGAGCAAAATCTGTACGATAAAGACGAAAGGGTTTTTAAGCCTCATGTCCGAGAAGCTGCCGTGCCCATTATTGCCATTTTAGATCCGACTCTGTCCTTCTCCCCAGCAATGGGATTTGTGGAGGCTCCTCAAAGCGTGCTTCAGTGGCTTGGTATCTCGATAAGACAAGAGAAGGTCAGTAATGGCGGCTGCAATATAGCTCGTGTGCGAAGCGTCTATAGTTCGTTTGTGGGGGATCGGTGGCCGAGTGGGCTAGCGCACACCAACTCGAAGCACGTGGAGCGAAAGCTCGCGCTGCAGAACCCAGGGATCCTGGGTTCAATCCCCACCCCTGCCCGTTTCGATCTGGATGAGCATCGTACCGGCGTGCGGTCGTGTATCACTACTGCGTGGTGCACGTTAAAGACCCCAGGCTAGCGGTTGTACTGCACTGGCTAAATTGCTCATCTACAACTGGGAGACTCGTCGCCCCTGTGAGGCAGACCAAGTTCTACACTGTATAAACATACCACACAACCAAATTAGTGCGTTTGTGGTGCAAAAAGGAGCTAGCTTGGTTTCTGCTTCAAATACATCGAAACAGCACCGCAAGTGCGCTGTAAGAAACGACTCCAAATTCTCATGTTCTGCGGAAAGAACAGCAAAGCACTGACAAACTGCAATCGGAATACGGCGCCAGCACAGGAGACTGTTTTATCATATTAAGGAACATGCCTTAACAAAGAAACGTTTAGGTTTGCTGTACATTCCATCCATTTATTTTATATTTTGGCTTCACGCAAACGCTATAAGTGCGGCTGGCTTAAAAACAAGCAGTCCTACCGGTCATTATTCCGGTTCGAGTTGGGGTTCGGGTTCCTGTTGCTTTGCATTTTGCTCCGGTTCCGTTCTGGATCAGGGACGCTTTTAAAATAAAGGTTCGGTTACCGATTCCACCAAGCACGAAGCACTACAAAATTGTTCTTGAAGGAAAAGTCCACAACTCCCAGTCGTTAAGAAAAACATGTGAATTCAACATGACGTCCCTTTCACTAAAATAACTTAGGTCGTCAGAAGTCGTACTGCGAAAACGAGGACATGAAAACAAATATATAATAAACTTCGTATTGTGATCATGAATTTTTAACGGAAACACCGTTATATGTAAATTACGTTGTCATACCGGTGTTTGGAAACAGCACCAAAGTACAGTACTCACACGTGAAGTCAATCAGACACTACACACAATGACACAATGAAGGTAGCTCGCGCCGTACTCGCAAGCTACCCAGAAAAACAAATTAGTCGTAAATTTTTCGGATAGAAATTTAGACTTCTGGAGTGAGACAATGCTTCAACCACTGTACCTGCTCATCCAGAGCGCATTGAGATTGAAATGGCCAACTATACCTACACCCCACTCCCACATTACGTACTAGAACGACTGAGTTGAAGAGGATATAGACATCGAGGAACAGCAAAAAACGATTAAAACAAAATCGGACATAAAAAAACAAGCGACTTCCTTTTTCTAGAACACACAAACACACAAAAAAAATGTATTCAAGCAGCGTCGGCTTTGGGCGACTGGCGTCCCGGCGACAGACGCCGCAGTGCCACGCTCGTCGCGGCTTCGCCTCTTGTTGCCTCAAGAATTCGCTACCGCAGGACTAAGTGCGTCGACAGCTGTCCACTTTGGTTGTTTTTGCATTGATATTTATGTTCGCTTTCTATTTCATTAATGAATAGAGCTTAGCAGCTAGAAAAAAATAAAGAAAGACAAATACCGACACATAAACACAAAGACACACACGCACACGCACAGAAAAAAGCTTTTTGCCCTCTCGGCGCAGCGATATATACTCCGATTTACCTTACGATGGGCCGCGATCAACGTATTAATCTACACGACCCCATCCGAAGTTCGTAGATTGTCTCGTGACTTCGCGCCCCCGCGTCGCTCCACCCAACCGAAAGGGCTTATGACGCCCTCCGAGCTATGAATTAGCTCTGGTGACTCGTTGCGTCCATCGTAAGCTCAAACAAAGTATAGAAGCGTGCTCCTCCACGTCGACTTGCCAACGCCAATTCCCGCTGCACATAGAAATTCAGAATTATATTTATTTGTTTCGTTAATACTGAGCTTCCTCCACGTCGTCGCAGCCGTTTGTTGATTCAAATCTGAGCCGCTTATGCCACCGTCGCGAATATTTATTTGACTTGACACCGCCCCCCGCAAGAAGGTGTCGCTCCGATTTCATTATGCTGAACCGTTTCCAATGAACTGCTAGCCCCCACATGAAATTACGGTTCTGTTCCGTTTCGGGTTTAATATCTAATTTTTGATTTCGTCTACAGTTTTGTTCCGGTTAAGTTAAAAAGGACGGCTTCGCTCCGCTGTTCGGTTCGACACCCTGGTTAAATGCTGCGCTCTAATCGCGCGTGATTACAACAGCCGTTTTGTCGCGTATCACGGCACCAGGAATGCTACCTTGTCTGTCTGTATTCAACTATTCAGAATGGTTGCTTCACCGAGGGCGCGCCATTTTCATCCACGAAGGAGCATAAGCCGGTGAGACAATGAATGCTTCATCACCTCCAGTGCAATGGTGCTGATTCAAGAACCACTTGCCACGCGATAGCGATTTGCGACATCAGCCCGTAGGCCCTAAATAAAAATGGAAAAAAGCTGGCATAAAAACCGAGACCCTTTCATTCCCACTTCACTTCGGGGGAGAGGCATGTAATGCCGTTCTCATTCAATACCCCCCCCCCCCCCCCCCCAAGGCTGCCGCCATCCTACTCCAATTCCAATACGGGTTCGCGAAATAAGGAATGATTCCGGAATCATTCCAACTCAGGAATGGCAACTCCGGAATATTCCTGACCTCGAACCCGTGCTCGCCCATCTGTGAAGACCCTTGCTGACCCAGAAGGAAGGCCCCCAAGACCTACTAAAACGTCCCCTATTTTTTATTTCTTTTTTAGAAGGGCGAGATGTGTGGGCAACTTGGGGGTTCAAAGCGTTTGGACCAGGTTGCCCCTCCGACAATAGTCAGTGGTCATATGCACCGCTAGGGGGCCAAGACCCACGGGTGACACGAGCAGCGCTCTGCCGCTGATAAATGGCCGTCGCAGCGTATGAACGGGTGATTTTGGGGATCGCGGCGAAGGGCGATAGGGGTCAATAAATGTTTACGTGTTGTTGAACCTGTGTACTATGTCATTCCCCGAGACGGGTAGCAGCAAGTGGAATCCCGCAACTTCAAGGACGACTTCTACACGACATCAAGGACGACCTTAAAGAAGCGGTGCAACGATCTCAACGTTGAAATAATTGGTATCTTCTACTTTTGACATTTTTCACCTTGTCACAAATGACAGAAACCACACCTCCTTTCATTGAAATGTTGCGATTCCGCCGCGTAATAGCAAGGCAAAAATGAAGACATTCCTCGACCTGAAGCCGCGAGCGGCGGCCATGAGAAACACGCGGCATGACGTCAATGGGGTTCTTGTAGAAAGATAGCAAGTTGCGCGAATACCTGCTCGATAAACGGTAACTTTTATGTATATCTTGTCGTTCCAACATAAATATAAATGCGTCAAAAACCTGGTATCATCGACAGAACTTTTATTATAGAAAGTTTTAGTGGCGGCATCAATCTTAGGTCCACAAAACCGTCAGCTCTATCTGCTACCGCGAACAGCCGCCAGAAGCCGGAGGTGCAGGGGAACAGGGCCGGACGGGTATGGCCGGACCCGGAGGAGACTTTTTTCCTTTCACCACATTGTTCGCTCTGCTCCCACCAGCACGTGGTCACGCGGTCGCGAGCAGATGAGTTCTCGCTGCTCACTGATGGCTCTAGAGAGATAACTTTAACAGAACCCCGCGCCTACCCCATCGACGTCACTGCGCACGTGACCCGGAAGACGACGTACGAGTTGGGAGGTGGCAAAAACCTGGATCGTTTTCGTTTTTTTTTAAATAAAAACTAGGTTTCCAGGCAAACTCTGTTTTCTGTAGTTCACTTCAGAAGTGTCAGGCATCAATTTCCACAATTATTTAAGCAAAGCCCTGAAATTGTTGCACAGCTCCTTTAAGAAAGACGCCTAGGATGACGACGAGAACGACGCCTAGAGGACGACATCTAGGATGACGATCAGAACGACACCTAAAGGACGACGTCTAGGACGACCCCTAAGTCGACTTCAAGAAGGACGTCTAGGGTAACTTAAAGGACGACCTCTAGGACGACATCACAACGTCTAGGATGACGCCTAAAGGACAACGTCTTGGACGAGGTCTAAAACGACGCGTAGAGGACGACGTCTTAGACGACTTTTAGGGTAACCGAAGGATGACACTTAGAAAACGATGTCTGGGACGACATCCAAGTACCGGTCGTTGCCGTCAGACACCGAAGTGACAGTTGACGACGTTAGATATCAAAATACCGTTTGACGACGTTATATATGTAAGCATAACGTTAGGCCTAACTTCAGACCAGCGCATACCCGCGTCCCACTCCCCTCACGTCAGACAGCTGCGCGCATCTGTTGACGAAGTTAGACCTCAAAGTGCATGGGGAACAAGAAGCTGAACGGCACCTGGGCCGGTTTGCTCATCTTGCGGCTGCGGACGCGGCCGCGGCCAGGAGGGATTTTTACGTCACGTGACCAGCTCCATGGGGACAAGGAAGTACCTAGCGTCCCTGCCTAATGGCGGAGAGATCCGCATCGCTTCAAGCACAAAAGCCTAATTTCGCTCGCAGAAACTGATTGGAGGGACTTTCAACTGGAATCTAATTGACCGCCCCTTTATACTGTAGGAGCGGCAGGTAAAGTTACGGCCAGGGAGGGCAAATAGGAGCCAAAATAAAGAAAAAACCACACGAGATAAAAGCGGTAGCGGTGTTTTTATATACCTCCGCCGGCGCCGCGCCTCGCGCCGTCTGTTGTGGTCGAGAGGTTAAAGCGCCAGTACTTGTCGTCGCGGCGTGAAAGTTCCGGGTTCAAATCGCGCTAGGTACTTCTTTTTTTTTTTTTTTTGTATTTTGCGCGTGTCGTATTTTTGAACTGTGAACCTTTTTTGGAAAACATCCACTTGCACTACTGCGCCTTACACGCTTTTACTGTTAGTCCCACCTGTTCAACCGAAACACCGGGAAGAAGAAAAAAAAGATCAACGCAAGTTAACGCGCTAATGCAATCATTTCGTAATGTTCATTAAAAGGAAACCAAGCTAACAGCATCAGTATGGCTTTCACACAAGCGGAGCCGAAACAAGCATCCTTTCCCCAGCGTTTACAATTTTATCTGTTTTCAAATAACGCTCTTGCTACGATTCCTTTCAATAACAAGAGACGCCTATTTAGGACTAATGAAAACTGCAGTTGTAGCAATTAAAACAAAATAAAATAAAACAAGCAAAAAAAAAATACTAGCAGCTGTGGATACATTGATTGAGCGAAATCCTACAGGCAAGGCAGCAGGTCAAACGTCTGAGAAAGTAGTAAAACTGAACTAAAAGAGATCATACTTTTCCTTGCATGGAATGAGATAAAAAGTATATTTATACTCTTTACATTTTGTTGTGGCAATCGTTTTGTAATATTAATGCATTACTTGTTGAATTTCAGTTAGACTAGCAGACGATCACGACCAAATGCAAAAATGAATCAGCCATCGACCATCGCAAACCCTCTCTCTAATGCAAACACCTAAAATGACTTTGGATCAAAAAATGGAATTAATTATAATTAATTCCATTTCTTGATCCAAAGTCAGTTTAGGTGTTTGCATGAGAGAGAGAGGGTTTGCGATGGTCGATGCCTGATTCATTTTTGCATTTGGTCGTGATCGTCTGCTATTCTACTAAAATTCAACAAGTAATGTGTTAATATTACAAAACGATTGTAACAACAAAATGTAAAGAGTACAAATATACTTTTTGTCTCATTCCATGCAAGGAAAAGTATGATCTCTTTTAGTTCAGTTTTACTACTTTCTCAGACGTCTGACCTGCTGCCTTGCCTGTAGGATTTCGCTCAATCAATGTATCCACAGCTGCTAGTCTTTTTTTCTTTTTTTTTTTTGCTTGTTTTATTTTTTTTTTTTAATCGCTACAACTGCAGTTTTTATTAGTCCTAAATAGGCGTCTCTTGTTATTGAAAGGAATCGCAGCAAGAGCGTTATTTGAAAACAGATAAAATTGTAAACTCTGGGGAAAGGATGCTTGTTTCGGCTCCGCTTGTGTGAAAGCCATACTGATGCTGTTAGCTTGGTTTCCTTTTAAAGGGATACTGAACCCAAGAATTTAGTGTCCGTAATAAGTGGCGCACGTTCTTTCCACGAGCCAGCGGCCGCCGGTGTGCGCGAGCACACGCAACAAAAATGACGTCAAAGGCCTCCATTTGCGGTTAAGATGACTGTGAAATGTATGGGCTTCGGGCCAAAGGAGAATAAAGACAGGTTTTTCATCTCTACAAGTGAAAGCTACGTGCTTGTTAGACCTATTAATCGCTTACCTTTTACACCAGACACCACTGTGTAGATGATAAACTTGTCTTTATTCTCCTTTGGTCCGAAGCCCATACATTTCACTGTCATCTCAACCGCGAATGGAGGCCTTTGACGTCATTTTCGTTGCGTGTGCTCGCGCACACCGGCGGCTGCTGGCTCGTAGAAAGAACGTGCGCCACTTATTATGGACACTAAATTCCTTGGTACAGTATCCCTTTAATGAACATTACGAAATGATTGCATTAGCGCGTTAACTTGCGTTGATCTTTTTTTTCTTCTTCCCGGTGTTTCGATTGAACAGGTGGGACTAACAGTAAAAGCGTGTAAGGCGCAATAGTGCAAGTGGATGATTTCCAAAAAACGATCACAGTTCAAAAGTAAGACAAGCGCAAAATAAAAAAAAAAAAGAAGTCCCTAGCGCGATTTGAACCCGGAACTTTCACGCCGCGACAGCAAGTACCGGCGCTTTTACCTCTCGACCACAACAGAAGGTACGAGGCGCGGCGCCGGCGGAGGTATATAAAAATACTGCTACCGCTTTTATCTCGTGTGGTTTTTTCTTTATTTTGGCTTCTATTTGCCCTCCCTGGCCGTAACTTTGCCTGCCGCTCCTACGGTATAAGGGGGCGGTCAATTAGATTCCAGTTGAAAGTCCCTCCAATCAGTTTCTGCGAGCGAAATTAGGCTTTTGTGCTTGAAGCGATGCGGATCTCTCCGCCATTAGGCAGGGACGCTAGGTACTTCCTTGTCCCCATGGAGCTGGTCACGTGACGTAAAAATCCCTCCTGGCCGCGGCCGCGTCCGCAGCCGCAAGATGAGCAAACCGGCCCTGGTGAGACAGCGCCGGTTGGGGGAAGAAGAGAGGGAAAAGGGAGACTGTGATACAAGGCTCGTGACGGGGCGAATCACGTGGCAGAACGAGACCAGGACCAAAGGCGGAAGGTCGAAGACAACAAGCCCACAGAAGGAGCCGCACCACTGCCAGACTTAACCAAACCCCTGGGACTCACCGTCACATGAGTATCGATTAAATTTCGCTGTGGTGATAGCGTTTCCCCATGTTACTTCCTCGGAACGAATGGAACTCGGCCTGAATGGGATGTTGACGGGGGACCCTCAAGCGTAACGTTAGGCCTAACGTTAGGCCTAAGGGACGCGCCCTCCCGTTGCGTTGCAAGAATTTCGGCTGCCTCGTTAGCAACGATAGCGCCGGTGCAATAGAGCCCCGTACCGTGACGCGTCGCAGCCAGTGGAAGTTCAGGTGTCGTTTCAATGCTCTAAACGGTTACGGAGAACGCCGGATTCGCGCCATGGTACAGTTAATGCTTTCGGAATAGTATAACATAACTTACCATTCCGTTACTAGTTCAGGCAACAGCTCTCCACACAACTGGAAGGTACACCATATAGAAATAAAGGACTGCTTCAGTAAATATGGTATTAGATATAACGACCCGACTTTTCATGTACAAGGTCAGTCACGATCATTGTGATATCACTACCAGCATGGTAAAAAACAGAGCAATAAAAACGGGACGCAAAACAGCGCGCTTGGAAGCTCCAATAAACTTCGGTTGTAAGTCCGCGTATGTCGTGTGTTCGCCTTCTACTTTATGTCCCATCTTTTTTGCGCTGTTTTTCACTATGTCGTTACACCAACCAGCCGACCAAGCTACCCAGTAACATCAGTATAAGATTTAAGTGGCATAAACCAGGTTAGGAGAAGAAAGGCGATAGTTATCTAAAATTCGTCGGGGCTTAGTTAAAATTCTACTTTAAATAGCAAAGCACTAATTTAGCTTCAGCATATTATGATTCGGTTAGTTTGTTATTTAAACACAAATTTAATTTCTAAAGGTTAAAAATTGCATAAAGCTTTAGATAATGCGTGAGGCAAATGGTAGGTCAGTTTTACAAGATAGTTTTAGCTTAAGTAACCAGTCAGGCTTATCAAGTAATTTGAAAAGACAAGAAAAGCTGTAGTATTTTTCGTGTGTTCTAGCGTCGTTTTGCATTGCTGGTCCAGAACTAGAATCAAGTTTTGTTGATATTTTTTTAAAAGAAGAAGCTCCTTGAGACGCACGCGTCTGTTCCGTTGACCCTTCTCTTATTCAGTCGACCTGTCGATTGTTTAATTTATCAATCCATGGGCTTTTTTCTTTTTTTTTTGGGGGGGGGGGGGGGGGGGACACACCGAAGGCCGCCGTACCGGCATGCAAAGCAAATATTTCAGCGCGCGTTTTCACTATTACGAAAGCGGTAACTGTTTATTGGAGATTAGCCGGCGTTGTCTGTAACGGTGTGTGGCAGCGGAACGGCACCTGGATACCTATTGTCTACGATGTGTCATGTTGCCGCATAGCAACTGCGTCATCATTCCTAAAGAGCCAGCCAAACAGCTGCAGTGCAGCTGGAGTGGAGGACGCCTGAATCCGTTGGCCTGACGTTAGGCCTAACGTTAGGTCGAGCGTTACGCTTTCAGGTCTAACGTCGTAAAGCGGTACTTTGAGGTCGTCCTAGACGTCGACATTTGTCCTAGATGACGTCCTAGACGTCGTCTTCTAGGCGTCGTTCTCGACGTCGTCCTACATGTCGTCCTCTAGGCATCGTTTTTAAAGTCGTCGTACGCTTCGTCTTTGAGGTCGTACTAGAGGTCGTCATCGAAGTCGTTCCAGACTTGGCTCTTCACTTCATCCTAGATATTGTCCTAGAGGTCGTCTTTAGGCATCGTTCTTGATGTCGTCCCAGACGTCCTTAAAATAGTCCTAGAAGTCGTCCTAGACTTCGTTTTAGATGTAGATTTCGAGGTCGTCCAAGAGGTCGTTCTTGGCGTCGTCTTCGATTATGTCCTTGACGTTGTCCTCGACTTCGTCCTAGAGGTCGTAGAGGTCAACTATTTAGCTACAGGAGGACAGTTAAAAGTGCTTTCATGAAGAAATGCGAAAGCATTAAAGTCCCTCGGGTGACATCTGTCCGAATAATGTTTCTACACGTATTAAATTTTAGGACGACGCATTGGACGACGTCGAGGACGAATTCCTTGAGATAAATGCCCATTATGGCAGAAAGAGCGACCCCCAGGAAGACGTCGAAAGCTATGTCAAAAACGACGTCTAAGAGGACACCGAGGACGACCTGACGGACGACCCAAAAACTGCGTCTTATACGACGCCGAGGACAAAGTTTAGGACAACTTCTAGAACGGTGACGCCTAGGACGATGTCGAGAGCGGCACCTAGGGCACGACATTTAGGACGACATTGAGAAGTGCACCTAAAGAAAGACGTCTAGGACGACCCCTAGATCGACGTCAGGAAGGATTTCTAGTATGACTTATAGGACGCCCTCTAGGACGACCTGTTTAAGACGCGTATGATGACGTCGGGATCAAAGCCTAAAGGACGACGCCGAAAGCGACGCCTAGAGGACGATGTCTAGGACGACATCTCGGACGACTCAAAAACGACGCTTCGGAACCGACGTCTAGGACGACATCGAAAACGACGCCTAGAGGACGAAGTCGAGGACAATTTCTAGGACGACTCAAGCACTACGCTTAGAAAACGAAAACTAGGACGGCATCAACTAACCGGTGGACGACGTTATTCTCAAAGTACCGGTTGACGACGTTAGACCTCAAAGCACAATGTTAGGCCTCATGTAGGCCTAACTTCATGTCAGCGCATAACAGCGCCGCCCTGTCCCGCTGCGTTGCCAGCAGTTCGTCTGGCTCCTGAGCAACAATGACGCCGTTGCTATGGAGCCATATGACGCGTCGCGACCATTGGGAATTCAGGTCCCGTTTCGCTGCTACAGACGGTTGCAGAAAATACGGGCTTCGCTTCATGGGCCAGTTAATGCTTTCCCATTAATATAACTTAACTTAGTTTCCCATTCCTAGTTCGGGCCACAGCTCTCTCTAAAACTGGAAGGTATACGAAATAGAAATAAAGGACTGCTTCAGTATATGTTGTCCGCGATAGAACGACCCGAGTTTCCATGTACCAAGGTCAGTCACGGAATCGCGTGATATCAGTACCAGATTTAGGCGTCATAAACTTGGTTAGCACAAGACAATAGTTACATGCAATACGTCGGCGCTTATGTAATATTCCATTTTGAATAATGAAGCTTTAATGTAGCTTTAGCAAGATATATATATATATATATATATATATATATATA
Organism: Ixodes scapularis; assembly: GCF_016920785.2. Lineage (NCBI taxonomy): Eukaryota > Metazoa > Arthropoda > Arachnida > Ixodida > Ixodidae > Ixodes > Ixodes scapularis. The sequence goes on along the minus strand of NW_024609951.1, from coordinate 57,617 downwards.
TATATATATATATATGTATATATGTATATATATATATATATATATATATATATACAACGGGCATGGTGGCGGGAGGCCGAAGGCGTGGGTATAAAACTGAGAAGAAAAAAAAACCCTTAGTGAAAAACAGCAACAACGGACGATTTAATCTTCGACGTTTCGGCCGGAGTCCGGCCTTCGTCAGGAAGAACTTTTACAGATGAACGCGGGTGGCGCGTTCATCTGTAAAAGTTCTTCCTGACGAAGGCCGGACTCCGGCCGAAACGTCGAAGATTAAATCGTCCGTTGTCGCTGTCTTCCACTAAGGGTTTTTTTTCTTCTCAGTTATATATATATATATATATATATATATATACACACATATATGCATTTTGTAATTTTAATACAGATTTAATAGCAAAAACTTAAGACTTGCAGAAATTTTTAAATAATGCGCCAGGCAAGATGAAAGTGCGTTTTTACAAGATAGTTTTAACTTAAATAACATAAAACGCTTGCAGCAAAAAGGGAGAGACAGAGAAAGGTGATGTTTTTTGATGCGCATTGACGTTTGTTTTTTTTTGTTTTTATTGGTTGTGCAGAACGACTAGAAGGGTTCGTTGATCTTTTATAAAAGAAGGTCGTTGACACAAACGTGACTGTTCGGTTAGCAATTGGATAAGTCCGTCGATCCGTCAATTGTTCGGTACTCTTCCACAAGCTTGCTAAGTTTTTAATGAACCAAAGGTGTTTGAATCTACACTGACAGCAAATATTTAGGATTTTTAATTATATTTTTATTTATTTATTTATTTATTTATATTCACGTATCTTTTTAACCCACCTTGGTGCATGTGATATTGAAATTCCAACATTTACGTATAGAAAACTTTTAAACATATTTTAGTTTAAGTAGCATACAGCTTCGGAAATATAATTGCGAAAATACTTCAGCGTTGTGCAAAAGATTACATCACATTTTACTTGAAGGGTCTTAGTATTGTTCACGGTGGGGTATATAAAGGTTTTGTTTCAGACGCAGTTAAGATATTTCTCTCAGCGAAATCCGCGAACACAGGCTCTGAAAGCATAGCCACAATGCGTGCACTAGCCACTGTCATCATATGTCTGGTGCTTCTCGAATGGTAAGATACGATAACGTGTTTTTCAACACACGCAGCCTGTCTCATACGGATGTCGTGAATAGTACATCAATATTTGCTAAAGTCTCAACTATTAATTATTTGGACGGGCGCAATATGTGATTAATGTTATATTGTCTAAAAATAGGCTAAATGATAAGGGGGATATTCGACAACCGTTTCTTCACGGAATACAATATATGATTGCACGTTGTTGTTTTTTCGTTAAATATAAGTCGGGCGTTACATCCGGGTATGCAAGTTGAACAAAACGCATAATCCATTCGCCCACATTTATATGTTCTGAAAGTTTATAACAAAACTGTGTTGTACTTGATCGAAGGCTTTGTTCAGGTTGATCTGGAGCAAAACCACACGCTTCTGACTCTTGCCACACTTATATGTACTTCTTGCAATTTTAATATTTATTAAAATATACCTTCCCCGAATGCCACAGGTGTGATAATCTGGGACTATTTCACAAATAACGTTCTTTAATTTTCTGACGAGAAATTTTATCAATACGATTAACCCACTTTTCTGCCCTTTTGGAAATAACTTTATTAGCCCTGATGTGTTAGGGACGTTATCAGCCATTCAGATACCTCAACCTTTCAAACCCCTTCAGCGAATCAAACCAGTTAAACACTTCATACCAGTGCAGCCCGCAAACCCCTTCAGGACCTTCAGTTGTTCTAAAAGCGATGGGCAGATTTTATACAAAGTTTTACATGCATGTTGAAGCTCAGCAAACGAATAAGAACCAGCGTGTACTAAAACTCGAGAGCAAGCAGCTGTAGACAGAAGTAGTCAGAACAAATAGCTGCAACCAAGTTCTGTGTGGCCTAAATTAAATTGCGACGTAGTCACAATTCCGCTCCGTAAACTTTTGAGATCTTCGCTACATCAACTTCTAAAACCAAGGAGGCACACCACACACACTCCTTGTTACTAACGCTTTCAGCAAAAGCCACAATCGCGGATCCAGCATCCAACGCTTTTCACGAAATTCCAAGCGCATTCACTGTGCCGTGCCTTGTGCCATCGCGATCGCGTCCCTGGCGGCCTTTTTGCTCGCTGCAGAATCTCTTAATGCCGGAAGTACAACGAGATGAAAGAAGCACGGTTTTGAGAGGCCTTCTTCCTTATCTGCGCTGTGAGCTGATTTAGAAAATAGATCCCAAGCACGGGACAGGAAGTATATATACCCTTAGTGACCACCCGTTGCGGCCGCCCACCACAAAATGACCAGGTGGCTTCCGCGACATATATCTTGAAGGGTCACGTGATATTTTTCACAAACTCGTTCATGCTGCTTTGAGCCATCACGTGCTCTCCCGAAAAATATTGCGATATACTCTCTAGGCTTCCAAAAAAATATTACTTGCTTCTCCAACCGCTCAAAAAATCATTTTAGCCTTTCCACCTTGGTTAAGACGGAAGACCAGCGGAGCTGTACTATGGTGGGAATGAAGAAACGGCGGCTGCAAATCAGCAAGCCAGAGTGGAAAGGCTTGAAAGGTTGCGCCATCTATGAGCGACGGCGGCAAGCGGACAACCGTTAAACACAACACTCTGGACATCCACCGCCATCTATGAGCGACGGCAGCAACAAAAATTTTTTGTCGATATTTTTTTTTTTTTTTTTTTTTTTTTTTTTTTGCGGGGGACACGATTTGGGGAAAACGGAGGTGTCACAAGCCCAGGATGCATATGTATCTCTGATGGTGTGGTTTTTATTTGTCAACGTTGTGCCTAAATTGCCAAACAAGTGCAAGGTTTAGCTTCACGGCTGGCACCTCAGTTTATGCGTGGCATTTTATCGAAGTCTGGCACTTTCACAATTATGTTGCTTGTCAACTAACCGTAAATACTACTACATACCTGTACTCATGAAGAGTTGCAAATGATTGTTATGCTTTCTTATATTATCAGTTAAGCAATTTACAGCCAAACGCATCCACAAGGAAGGTGCGGGTAGATCCTGTTATAAAAAATTTCCTGATACGCAGTGTAAAATGAAGCTGTGTTCATATTTAAAAAAAAATCACTATATTCAAAGCAATGACAACTGGAGACACAGGCGTCGTGGCCTTAATTACGCAAACTGATCGATTTTGCTTTGTTTTCTTAACGATGGCCTTGCTTTATCTAGTTCTAACTAGGCGTCAGTATGGTGGAAAGCGTTATAAAATTTATATTATCAAACAAAAATTTCGGTGATTTGAGTTAGATCGGTTCAGAAATGAGTCCGGAAGAGGTCCATCCTCTTTTAATCCGATAAAAGAGGTGACAACCAACCAATCCCTAGATGTGAAAGGGGCCCCACATTTTGATACCAACTTAGTTTCTTTTCAAGGGGGGCACTAACGTTATATACCAAGGGACTATGTAATGTTAAAAAAAAGCAAAGGAAAAGAAAATATAACTTGTCATAATTAGAAAAAAAAACTTCTTAGGTTGAACTGTAATATTTGTTCTCAGGCGCTGAGTGAGCTGATTATCAATGGTCATAGTCGTTCATTAAAAAAAGCTGATTCCGTAATGTTGGCATTAATGATCGATTGGTGGTATTTTTTTTTGCTCCAATTTTACCCAATCAGAAAAAACTTCACTTATTTATGTTTCTTTTTGAATAATTTATTTCCTACTGCATCCAGGATAATTTTGTCGACCTTGTAAAAATCGGCCAGCACAGCGTAACCAGTCTATTCACTTACACTTCTCCTAAAAGTTGTGTGCATGCCACCTATACTGAACCGCTACTCTATTTGAGCCAAGCATACCACCCCTTTAAGTTTTAAACACCTTATAAATCCCCTCTACACTCGTTTTTGAACAGTGATTGAATTGTAGTCGTTGATTTGCTTTCGTGGTACGGATAAACACACTTCGCTTTCTCAATCTTTGAAGCTAAGTAAGAAAATTATGTCACTTGGCTCTGTCACCTTTCCGCTGACCCATCCAAACTCTTTGCCTCCGACATCAAACTTTTCTGACTTTAAATTTGATCATTCATTTTTTTGGTGGTTTTACGTTCTTTCACTCGCCGCAGATAAAGAAAGGCAGAATTCAACGAGTTCAGGCGCGTACGCGGTAAGCGTTCAAGAAATAGCTCTGCCGGCGATTTTCCCGTTACCTCCTGCGGAGTTGTTTGGTATTGAAATAAGAAGTTGAAGAGCTCCAGCGGCATGCTTCTCTTGCTACCCTAGCTTGCTGTCCTCGCGCAGATGCTTCAGTACAAACTTCTTCACTCTTCCAACAGCACGATCGGACAGGCGGGTGTTATAAAGCAGTGGTCGTGTGCGATATTCCATTTTCTCGCAGGAAGATATTGAACTATGCTGATACAAGCTGTAGCCCATTACCTGTGACCACTTCTTTCTGCGGGATAAAATCACGCTAGAATGAACCTCCATCTGATTTTCTGGAAGAGGTCTGTCACTTTTCTTTAATAAGCCGACTCATCATTACAATTCGCCCTTTATACTATGCCCCCTGGCTATAAACCTGACGTGCACAGATGTCGTTTTTACGGCTTTTCTTAAAAATTCTGCAAAGGATACAAAAAAAAAAAAAACACCGTGTAGAATGTCCCCTAATACGATACGATTGTATGGTCCCTTCCTTGCTTCCATTGTTTCTTGCTTGCATCCTTCCTTGTTTTCATTTAGAGTAAAGAAAAAGATTAAAAATAACGAAGAAATGACAATTGCGGTTTTCATTTGTGGCCGCTGGCTCGTGTGACGGTCGGACTGGGTGCCTTTATGGGCGCGTTGCTTGAAGGCACTCTAGGTTCGACGAGAGGGTCGTACAACATAAATCCTGCTGGTTTTTTGTAGCTGGGACCAATATTAGGCTTCCCCAAACATGGCTTTTTTCCCCTTGAAGATTATCATGCCCCGAATTTTACACAGAGAAGACACAGCCTACAGAAATTGTCAAAAGCAAGATAATCCGAACCCAGACGCATTCAGGGATCGACGACGAGCGCAGTAGGTTTTTCGTAAAAACGTGAACCCACAACACACACCGAACCGGTAAATTCGGTTTGAAATTTGGGACGGCGTGTTGGTTCGCCTTATATGTCTTGGTTTTTGCCCACTGGCTTGGTGTGGGGATGACGGTTGTCACTTCGCAAATGCAGAGCAGAGTGCATTCTTTCTTTTTGTTTAGCTCCTCATTAAAATATATGAAACAGTAATTTTAAAGTAATTTCGTTACTTTTAAGCGATAATTTGTAATTGTAATGCATTTCTTTCGTCTAGGGGTAATTTGTACTGTAATTTAATTACATTGCAGTCGTTTTTAAAAAAGTAATTAGTAATTTCATTTAATTACAATAATTGAGTAATTTGGCCACCTCTGTTGTACTGAGATCTAGAAGACACAGGCCTCATATAATCTCTGCTTTGTAGTGTCATTATTTTCAAGCTTCATCAGCCTCCAAAGGCTACCATTTGTTTTGCACTGATACCATTCAATGAAAAAATTATAATGTTCAATGTTGCCAGGTTGAATATCGAAAACGGTATAGGTATCGAAAACGAAACAGTGTTTTCGATTATAGCCATATAGTGTAATTTTAAAGCCCTTTAGGAGCGTGTTCGTTGATTTTGAATGTTTCAAAACGTTCAAAATGTTGCTGGTCAGGAGCGCGCCCCTTTATTCAGAACCGCATTTTCGCTACTCTCACACAAGAAAAAGCGTATACATCATTCTAATCCTTACAAAATCGGAGCCCAGTGTTCGTCACAGATCAGCAGGCCCATGTTTGTTGCTTTGGAAGGCGAGTAAAGCATGCGCCGTACGTACGAACACTAAAAGTGGCACCGGGAAAATCCTGTTTTTTTTATTGGTCAGTACTCCAAGTCAGATTCATCTGAAGTACTGACAATAGATCAAACGCGAGTGCGTGGCGCTGTCATTTCACAATTTCATTTTTGTACTGGTAAAGGCACCTGCCAGATTGTTGCTCTGCAAGAAGCCTTATGTGCTCGTGAAGTCGCACATATAAAACGCGCATAAAATTACACGCTAGCGATCGCGCATTCGCAAGACCTGAAGGCGAATTCTGAAATAGATTATCGGCTCACACACCTGGCAAAGTTTTCAAATAGAAGCCTTTACCATTATATATGCGCAAATGATGCACATTTTATCACGCGTACGCTAGCAGTTTCAATATTTGAAGGATATCAACTGCGTTATTAAGTATTATCTACTTATCTATATAGCGGTATGCCGCTGCAATATCTTAGTCCATCTGGGCATTAATTTAGAGTTTTGTGACTGAGATCTTTCAACAACCAATGCCGCCATGTTACTCCAGTGATCACTGGCGCCTTCTATTCGTGCTCAGCATTATGCAGTCTTATATTTGGCATCTACTCAATAGACGCCAAACAATTTGATAACTAAACGCGTGTACTTTTTACATTATTTCTTCTTGATTGTTATTTTTTTATTTTCTATTTTTGTAAGGTACAAAGAGTTCGTGCCCGGTTTCGTGGTTACTGCAGGCATGTAGCCAGGGGGGGGGGGGGGCAGGGGGCCCGGTCACTCCCCCCCCCCCAAGGTGTCTTCCATTTTGCTGGGACCTCCTCCCTCCCCTCACCCCTTATACAGCATTTTTGTCATGTGCGCCCCTCCCCCCCCCCCCCCCACCCCGAAACAAAATCCTGGCTACGTGTCTAAATCACGAGAGGTGCCTTTTCCCGGTAAATTTAACCGGGAGACTTAGTTGACGTATAGGTCACGTGTCGTAGGTTTTCCCAGGGTGTGGCAAACACGTGACGCCAGGTTACATCACGTGACGCCACTTTTTCCGTTAAATATAGCTCAAAATGCACGGGCGAACGAACTGACGAAAAAATTTGGTTATTGGGGGTAGAGTTAAAAATTATTTTAGGGTTTAACACTTGCAGGAAACGCGCGACTACGAGGCAGCCAAACAACAGCGGTAATTGTTTGAGGTGGAAGGGAAAAAAACGCACATAGGCCAGTTTTTCTTTTTTCTTTTTGTTTTTTGGAGGGGGGGGGGGGAACAAATGTACAATGTGCGGAAGGTCCAGGGGAACGTGCATGCTATATTTGGGCGTGTTTAGTTAGGTTATGCTTTCTATGTAGCTCAGCTTTTCCTGTTTTGTAGGCCCCACGACAGTCACTAGTTTTTTTTTACTTTATAATATTAGGAATGGCTACGACTTTTATGATAGCCTTGGTTATTTCAACTGGTGAGACACATTACCGGACCAAAGCACTGATTGAGCTGCTACTAAATTCACTTTGGCTGTATCCATTGATGCACAATATTTTATCCCGAAACAGGAAGCACCTGAATCTATGTATTCTAGTTGGTTCTCAAGTGAACTAAAGCATTTGTTTCGTGTAAAATGGCACTATAATTGAATGTATAAAACACTGGACTCAATATCCTGCATGCTAAAGTCAGTGTTAACAGGGCTCTAGTAAAAAAGGGTACAAGACAAACATTTACACCCTTCGAAGGTTGAAAACAAATACACCGATGAACATCAAAATATCTGACTCATTGCCAAAAACCTCATGCACCGCAATGGAAAAATCTTTCTGTTTACGACAATCAACCGGCATTCTGTCATAAGGAATGTAGTTGGGCCAGTTGGTGGTGCATAATTGTTTGCACCACCATACATAGATACATTTTTCCACAACCATACATTCCGGTTACTTTACTTCTATATTGTTGTATGAGCTTCTGCTACGATCGGTCATTGTGACAAAAGAAAACTTATCTGGCTTTGCTCTCGATGTCATCTAAGTCATTGAACCTGTTGGAATTTTAAGGCTCAAGTTCGCGGTGGGGATACACACATAGAAATATATATTTTTTCCACCATTTTATTTCTTCGCTTCTGTCCACACCTGGTAGCGCCCGGGTTTGACTACACATTGTATGTGACCGCTCTTCCGAGTTTAAAATGCGCATAAAACTTTGTTCATAGGGGTATATCTGAGGAGGTATGTGCAGAATATCGACAAAGGGGCAATTCCTTCCTCGACCCCGTCGATCTCAGCGACGAGGTATGAACGGTAGAAATTTTAGCGTTTGCAGTCCAGTTGAGCTGTTTCAACTTTAACACCAAAGCGTTTAAGGACCAAATGTTATGGATACCTAAAACTATAAATACCTGAAACATGAAAGGGAAAACTTCCTGATAACTTTTTGAGTTACACGTTTTAAATTTACAGATGTAACCCATGGTAGTGGTGTTTCCTGCTTTTTGATAAATTCTTCCTATGCGCGTCTGTAGAAGGTGAAGATGATTGCGAGACCGCATGGTTCAACTTTACCTTGTTTTAATTAAGAAAGTATTTTATTTGTTGCCTTTACCGTAGTCCCAGTGGGAACAGCCTCTCACTTTTCAAAATATTTTTTCACAAGCAAAGCTCTGCTTAAATTTGAACCTTTTATTGGTCGGGGATTTTAAAATTCATATTATAAATTGGACGAACAATTCGCCTGTGCTGTTTGCCGCTCTGCAATTTCCCTGGAATTCAGTAGTATGATTGCCACAAGTGGTATTTGCCGTTTCGTCGTGGAGGCGACTGAGCGTCCGGGCTTGGCTTAATTTTTTCTAACTTTACCAGATGAGTGCAGTCTGTCTTACTAATGTGTCGCATAAGGGACCATGACGGTTTCTTAGATTGACTTTTTTACACGAGCAGTGGAAGACGTTGCTCCTCCTGCAGCTTTTTAGCGCATAAACTTGAATAAAATTTTAATCAGCTTGTAGCCATCAAAACCAAGCACAGTATTGATGATCTCTTAAATTTAGTTAAAAACAACATACTTTCGATTATTGATGGCCATATACCACAAATTCCCGGTTTAGGTGAACAGACACATGGGAAGCCGTGGTTTACTAACGAGGTGAAGCGACTACAGAATCAGACATTTCGTCTTTTCTGAAATTCCTAAGCCAGAAGAGTGGTGCATTTTACCAGGCTAGATAAAACGGTCAAAGAAATTGCGTTGAAAATAACATGTGCCAAAGATACTCTTTACTCCTTCTTTGGTGCAAAGTTTAGATATGGTCTATTAGAATCAAAGAAAAGAATGTAGAATTTTACCAACTTTCTTGGCTGAACAAGATTATTTCATTATTAACTTTGACAAAAAACAATGTTTAATAAAAAGTTTTATTCAGTATTTTTTTTTTCTACAGCGAACCTACTTTCAAGCAAGATACTTCTAAATAAAAGGATGTGCGTCATATAATGATAGCGTATTATTGCGTTCTGAAAATTATTTCTGAACTAAAAATAACTCTGGTACCGGTGCAGGCCTTATATCTCGTTTTGTCTGAAAATCCTGTGCACCCATCATTGACAAGTTTTTCGTCTTGTTTAATTGATGTACAGTCGTGGAAAGGTCCAACGAAGCCGCAAAAGCGTGCAGTCTCGAGGAACACGCGCGCGTAACGCTTGCGGTGAGAGGAATCACGCGAGGCGGGGGCGGTCCGGTTACGAGATCAGCGGCTATTATCATCCCGCTGTCCGGCCCGGCTATATTTGATAGCGCTGACATATTTTAGAACATTAGGCATAGGTCATCGTTTCGAAAAGCAACCGACCGATGCCCGGCTCACGTGGTTCCTCTCCCCGCCAGCAGGACGCGCGCGTGTGGCTCGAGACTGCAGGCTCCCTTGGCTTCGATGACTCCTTCCACCACAGTATATAAATAAAAAGCTGCCTCTGGAATGAGAATTTCCAAATGGTGTTGCTGTGCATAAGAGCGGTTTTCGTTCATTGGATTCAAACTACAGGCGCATTTCGTCAAACATCGTGAGATATATGAATCTTAAATATATATAGAATTCTAACATACTTCATCATTTACAAAAAAAACTAGTTTTAGTCTAATTTCAAAATGGCTTTAGTGCAGGCTTCTCTTGTATAACTTAGTTGGTCCAATTGCCGTATATGATTTCATTTTTTGATTACGTGAGAGAGATAGACGGAAAATGTTCGATTTAGTAAAGATTTTGATGCTGTGCCATGCTCTTCATAGCTTCTCGCACTCTCCTCTTTACGTTTAGTTGATTCCTCCGTCGCTAGTTGAGTACACGTCTATTTAAGGAGTTGTTCAAAGGAGAAGTCACAGATGGATCCGAATCTCCTTTTAGTTTGGGAACGTCGAGTGTTCCTCAATAGCCGCTTTCTCTCCTCTCGTGATTTGGACGTACATAAACAATATAGGCTGCGCAATGACTCCCAAAATCAAACTATATACAGATGTCTGTGTTATAGTGAAATAAATAACTACGGATATGATTCTGCTTACGGGTTGATCTTGATGAAATACTGAAATGGTGCAACAAGTGACTGCGTTTTGCAAATATGATTTCATCCCCCTTTGCACGAATTAAGCGACTAATTATACAAAGATAGTTATATTCATATGCAAATAAGATTTCCCTAGTGAAAAATGTAAATCATTTGGGTGTTTATTTTATTCAATATAACGTGAAATTTTTATGTTGAATTAATAACTATCTAAGCAAGACGTGTACATACTTTTATCTGAAGTAACTTCAAAAAGGTACCTCGCGGCGCAAAATATGTTTTTGCTTCGAATATGCCAGTCTAGAATGGGATTCTGACACTAGAATATCAATAAAAAACTTGAGACCATCAAAAATCAATAAGCTCATTTGTTCCTCCATCTTATCACTTCGATATCAGTGTTACGGCATCAAAGACACCTCGTCAGGGGATTCGCTACAACCTCACCGCAAGTTATCCAGGTACTCGATCCTAAACCAATTAGTGCATTCCTAAGCCAAGTTGTGCCTAAATCAAATGGTGCACGGCTTTTGACATTTTTCTATATATACACTTACAAAAATCTAGCCATAATAAGTAATTTTTTTTTAAAGCGGCGGATTTATAGCATCAGCGACGCTCAAGGTATCATAATTAAGGTCACGAATACTCGTGGCTGAAGTGCTCGTGTCTGAAGCGATGGCCACTGAAGCTCTCGCGGCCGAAGCGCCGGTGGCTCAAGCGCTCGTGGCTAACGCGCCCGTGGCTCATGCACCCTTGGCTGAAACGCCGGTCACGTAAGCTTTTAAGCGTCGGTCGCGTAAGCGCACGTCGCGAAAGCTGCGGTCGTGAAAGCTGCGGTCGCGATAGTGCCGGTCGCGTAAGCTCGTAATCGCCGGTAGCTGAAGTTCAGGTGACCTGACATCCTTCACGTCGTCATCGACGTCGTCCTAGGGTTTGTCCTTGAGATCGTCTTAAAAGTTTATCCTGAATTCGACTTTGCCAAGATGTTTCGAAGCGATGCAACCAGATGGGTCCATTCCACCATGTCTTGCCCTTGACTAAACACTTTGGCATAAGCCCCCGTGCTAGTAAGTCTGCTGGATTTCGTGTACCAGGGCAATGCCTCCAGTTCCTTGGTTCTGTCGGAGCTTGGATTTCCGAGACACGATTTGCTACGAATAGCTTCCACCGGGTTGTTGAAAAACGAATCCAATACAGGAAAATCGTAGTGTCCGTCCAAAGATATATTGTAAATCCTTCCAGTTTCAGCTTGTCCATGAGGAACTGCGTCAGTCGAGCGTCTATTAATGCCCCCATGAGTTCTAGTCACGGAAGAGACAACCGCATGAGGGGTGCCACATTTGATTTCGCCATTATTAGAGCTACCCTCTTCTCGTTTTGCTCTTTCAATGTCAGGTATGCTACAGCTCCGTATGCTCTTGTACTTGCGTCGCAGAAGACATGTAACACTCTTTCTGTTTCGTCTTTGGTGAAGTCGAGAGCAATGAGTCTTGGGGCCGCAACGTTTCTGAATGTAGTGAGGTCTTTACACCGTTCGTCCCACTCTTCGTAAAGGTCGGAAGGTAATGTCTCACCCCAATCGACTCCTCGCTTCCATAGTTGCTGAAACAGAATTTTTACAGTGATTATTGCAGAAGCCAGTAGTCCCATTGAATCGAACATGTAAGAGGATGCTTGCAATGCAAAGCGTTTGCTGTCCTCTCTCGAGCACAGAAAATAGATGAGAGAAATGTGATCGAACTTGGTCAGGTCTGTTCGTGCTTCCCAAGAACACCTAAAACTTTCGTTGGACCAACCAGTTCGATTAACCATTTCGTCGTTTACCCTGAGACTGGGTTTTGTTTTGAAAAGCAGAAGTAACAGAAAAAACAGACAGGTCTCAAACTCAGCTACACGTTTATTTCAACAACTTCCTCTTATATAGTTGGTTCTCGTCGTCAACAACCCATCACATACGACTTGTCCTTTGCACCGTGACTTTACAGGTTCCACTCTATCACAAAAAAGCGGACACTCCCAACGTTTCCAAGTGAAAAGGTTCTAGCAGAAGATATGCCTCACAATGCTTCAAGCAACTCTTTTGTGTCCTCACAATAAACAGGACAACAGCCCACAACAACATCCCACTCAAAACTGGTCACCTCCGAAATTGTAGAAAACAGACAATACACACCAGTACTCACCACAGACAATACACACCAAAGAAGCCTTTCAGGATGACTAAAAAAAACACTTAAAACTGTAAAAATTGCTTGCAGCGGTTCCCTATTTGCATGGAAGGTTGACTAATGCAATTTCCCAACGATCTAATCCTAATTGTTTCTCTTACCACCCTTTTAACATCGTTGCTTTCCTTAACAACTACATCCGTTCCAGACCAATCCGTTGTGCAGTTTCTACACTCCTCCAGATGCTTAGCCAACTCCGAATTTGGTGCATTATTTAAAACATTCCTTTTGTGTTCTGTTAAACGATCGTTCAAACACCGAGAGGTTTGGAATACATACTTAAAACCACACGCCAAAGGAACCTCATACACCACGCCTACGCTACACGGCACCGACTTTTCCTATGCGCCTTCTGACAGCCCCTCTGAACCGTTTCAAAAGGTGTCAATCTATCTAACCTAAAATCAGTGCTGAATACGACATCCACGCCATATTTTTTGCACATGCTCTAAGATTGTGGGACACCTCGTGGAAGTACGGAACCACAGCGTACCTATTCCTGATTTCTTGCGTCTTCCCCTTTTTCTCCCTGCACTGTCGGGCAATTTGCCTTTTGATGTACTCTTCCCCATATCCTGCCATTACCAGTCTTTCCCACTGGTTTTTTTAGTGCCTCCGGTCCGAAATGCATGCATGATCTCACCAAAGCATTACTAATCAAAGATCTGACTACCCCGGCTTTTACATTGTTCGAGTGACAGCTACTCTTTGACAAAACCGGTTTTGGGTTTTCCTTCCCATACTCCCAACAAAGACCTCGTTCCAAATGTAAACGCAGTCGAGAAATTGCAGGACCTCGCCCCTTGGCCTCTCTAACGTGAATCTCAACTCTGACGCCGCTGACCATACTACTTGTTCTAAAACTTGGTCCAATTCTTCCTGAACAGAGCAAACTAAAATATCATCCACAAATCTTTTCACAAAACACTTTGGAGACAACTCTTGTACCTTGTCATACACTTGCTGGTCCACTGTGTTTAAGTAAATTTCCGCTAACAAAGGCGCTACAGACGAACCTATACAGACTCCCTCTTTTTGCACAAAATTGCGACCTTCGTACTCCGATACCGTTGACTTTAAATAAAGGTCTAGCACCGGAAGAAAACTATCCACCGCTATTCCTGTTCCTGATTGAAACTTAATAAGGTTCCCTTCCAAGGCGATCCTCACTGTATTCATTAGTCTGCTTTTCTCTAAAGAGTAATATAGGTCCTTGATTTCCATGGAGAATACCGCGCACTTCCTTCTGTGAAACTTTTCGATTACTTCAATCAGCTCACTAGAGTTCTTTAAGGCAATTGACTTCTCCAAATTAGCTAACTTCAAACCCCGCTGTAAGAAGCATGAGACCACCTTCTGCCACGTCCCATTCTTGATAACAACAGTACGTAGGGGCATTTCAATCTTATGATCCTTCAAAAAGAATTTAAGGTTGAGCGTTGAACGCAACGGTTTCAAAACGCTTTTCGCTACCTCTTCCATGCTTTCCTCCTGAAAAACCTTGCAAATGCTCTTCCTCATCTTCCCGATATTGCCCTTCCATTCATTAAACAGTGATCCCAACGCATCCTCCGACTTCTTCTGAAAGGCCTGTACAGGCAAAACTGCAAACCTTCCTGTTTTATCTGTCTGCAACAATTTTAACGAACTCCTTTCTAACTCTTGTTTCACCCCTCTCACATCCTTGAAATTCCTCCTATCGATGGGATACGCGTTTCCCATCAATTTTTCCATGCGCTCTACCGCATCTTCGACAAACGCAAGTTTCTCCTCACTATCCACAACCCTGGCGATTGACTGTATGTCAGAAAACACGTCGATTCTAGACGGCTTAACCTTTACACAGTACCTCGGACCTCTACCCAAGAACTCCTCCAATTTCTTTGACACAACTACATTTTCCGGGTTAATTATACAATGCTGTTGTTTACAATTTCCTGTCCCCTGTACACACTTATTTACCTCTGCCCCCCGAGAATTCCACAACTTGAAACTATCCAAAACATGCCTTCTCTAGACATACCACGCACGGTTTAAATGTGTCCTCATGACGGCGCTCCAAAGATGGTAGTCTCCATGCCTCCTGAAGTTCTTTCCGAGAAGAAGATTCCAGAGTCTGTCACAGGCGCTGCGGATGTCTTGAACCCGTTGACCTGTTCCAGACCTGTAGGCTGATGACCGTCCTCTCGTCCTTCCACGGTATCCCGGAGGCGGCCAGTTGTTTGAAGAATAGCGGGTCCACATACTTTTTCCGCAGTCACATCCCGAAGAACGTAACGTCGGTTTCCAACTTCGCCATCCGACGTCCCATCTTGTCCAGTGCCACGTACGCTTGGCTGATTAGAAAGGCCGGCGACGACGAAAACGTTTGTTCGAAAGAACCGGTAAAAGAAAATGGTAAAAAGCCTGCTTCAGGTACGATTAACGAGACAAGAGAGAATGGGACGTGGCAGAAGGTGGTCTCATGCTTCTTACAGCGGGGTTTGAAGTTAGCTAATTTGGAGAAGTCAATTGCCTTAAAGAACTCCAGTGAGTTGATTGAAGTAATGGAAAAGTTTCACGGAAATGAAGTGCGCGGTATTCTCCATGGACATGAAGGACCTATATTACCCTTTAGAGAAAAGCAGACTAATGAATACAGTGAGGATCGCCTTGGAAGGGAACCTTATTAAGTTTCAATCTGGAACAGGAATAGCGGTGGATAGTTTTCTTTCGGTGCTGGACCTTTATTTAAAGTCAAAGGTATTGGAATACGAAATTTTCAATTTTGTGCAAAAAGAGGGAGTCTGTATAGGTTCGTCTGTAGCGCCTTTGTTAGCGGAAATTTACTTAAACACGGTGCACCAGCAAGTGTATGACAAGGTACAAGAGTTGTCTCCAAAGTGTTTTCTGAAAAGATTTGTGGATGATATTTTAGTTTGCTCTGTTCAGGAAGGATTGGATTAAGTTTTAGAACAAGTAGTATGGTCAGCGGCGCCAGAGTTGAGATTCACGTTAGAGAGGCCAAGGGGCGAGGTCCTGCAATTTCTTGACCTGCGTTTACATTTGGAACGAGGTCTTTGTTGGGAGTATGGGAAGGAAAACCCAAAACCGGTTCTGTCAAAGAGTAGCTGTCACTCGAAAAATGCAAAAGCCGGGGTAGTCAGATCTTTGATTAGTAATGCTTTGGTGAGATCATGCATGCATTTCGGACCGGAGGCACTTAAAAACCAGTGGGAAAGACTGGTAATGGCAAGATATGGGGAAGAGTACATCAAAAGGCAGATTGCCCTACAGTGCAGGGAGAAAAAGGGGAAGACGCAAGAAATCAGGAATAGGTACGCTGTGGTTCCGTATTTTCACGAGGTGTCCCACAATCTTAGAGCATGTGCAAAAAAATATGGCGTGGATGTCGTATTCATCACGGATTTCAGGTTTGATAGATTGACACCTTTTGAAACGGTTCAGAGGGGCTGTCAGAAGGCGCATAGGGAAAAGTCGGTGCCGTGTAGCGTAGGCGTGGTGTATGAGGTTCCTTTGGCGTGTGGTTTTAAGTATGTAGGCCAAACGTTTCGGTGTTTGAACGATCGTTTAACAGAACACAAAAGGAATGTTAGAAATAATGCACCAAATTCGGAGTTGGCTAAGCATCTGGAGGAGTGTAGAAACTGCACAACGAATTGGTTTGGAACGAATGTAGTTGTTAAGGAAAGCAACGATGCTAAAAGGGTGGTAAGAAAAACAATTAGGATTAGATCGTTGGGAAATTGCATTAGTCAACCTTCTATGCAAATAGGGAACCGCTGCAAGCAATTTTTACAGTTTTAAGTGTTTTTTTTTTAGTCATCCTGAAAGGCTTCTTTGGTGTGTATTGTCTGTGGTGTGTACTGGTGTGTATTTTCTGTTTTCTACAATTTTGGAGGTGACCAGTTTTGAGTGGCATGTTGTTGTGGGCTGTTGTCCTGTTTATTGCGAGGACACAAAAGAGTTGCTTGAAGCTTTGTGAAGCAGATCTTCTGCTAGAACCTTTTCACTTGGAAACGTTGGGAGTGTCCGCTCCTTTTGTGATAGAGTGGAACCAGTAAAGTCACGGTGCAAAGGACAAGTCGTATGTGATTTGTTGTTGACGACGAGAACGAACTATATAAGAGGAAGTTGTTGAAATAAACGTGTAGCTGTGTTTGAGACCTGTCGGTTTTTTCTGTTACTTCTGCTCTTCAAAAAAAAAAACCAGCCTCAGAGTAAACGACGAAATGGTTGACTTCCACCAGCTAGCCTGTACTTTGACTCTTTTCTCGTCAGTTCGATTAGTTCTTCTTGTCCGGAATCTTCTCTCCTCAATTCCCCTAATAATCTTGCATTATTTGACTTCCACTTCCGAATGTTCATTCCTGCCCGTTTCTTTATATTCTTTGCTTCTCTGCAGAGGACTTCTGCTTCTCTTAAATTTTTCGCGCCCGTTATCAGGCCATCAACATACAGGTGGTCCTTTAGAGTCTTTGTGGTTGGAGAAATTTATTTTTTATTAGGTCTAAATGGTGTCTTACTTTGGCAGCCAGGAGAAATAGACTTGATGTTGCTCCAGAGGGAAGTCTGGTCATTCTCCACATCGCCACTTGTGCTAGTTGATGTATTTGTTTGGGTTTACTTTCATACCACAAGAAACGTAAGGCGTCTCTGTCTTGATTCGCCAAGGTGACTTGCAAAAATGCCTTCTCTGTGTCCGCTGTTACTGCGATGTTATGCGTACAAAACGTGATCAGTAGATCGATCAAGTCAGGGTTTAAGTTTGTTCTGCTGGACAAGACGTTGTTCACAGAAAGTTCCCCTGTGGTACTAGAAGACGTGTCAAACACAACCCGTAACTTTCTTTGTTCGTCGGTCCTGTTGTACCACCTCTTGTTGTGGCATATAATATACTGAAATTCGGGCTTCCGCCGAGTTTACGACCTTTTCTGCCAAGCCATCTACAAAGTATTCCCGAGTTGTGGTGTCATAGTCTCTCATGAACATTCTATTTTTCATGACGCGTGCGGTCTCCTTGTTGTTCTCCTTGTTGTTGGTGAAGTCTCCTTGTTGTTGTTCAGCTCTTCAACTTGATCATTCCATGGCAGGGAAACTTCAAACCGTCCATCTTTATATTTTACTTTGCTCTGAAATCCTTCGAGCAGTATATTTGCTTTGGTCGGTGACTTTTTTTGCTGTTATTTCAATGTTTTCCAGTTCCTAGAAGGACCGCAGCTGTGCATTCATGTAAGTTATATCAGCTTTAGTCACTTTCAATACTCGCGTAATCGATGAGGATATAGCAGTGGACGAAGTTGACGACATGGGACATTGTAGAGTCCAACCAAAGTTAGTGTCGACGGCCATCAGCCCTTTTTCCAAACGCTTTACACTTTCACTTACTACCTCCCGGTAATCGTCAGCTCCGATTAGAAGGCTGACGTTTTTCTCGCATTCGTGGCTGCTGAAGCCGGTATCCACAATGAGCATGTCTTCCGGTATGCTCAGCGCTACCTCTGGTGGTGCGGCGATGATGTCGGCACAAATCTGTGGGACCTCCAAAGCTTCAATGCGTACGTCCTTTCTGCTGTATTGAGTGCGCAGCCATAGTTCCACTCCAACATTTTCTTGCAGCTGTTGCTGCGCCTACACCAAAAGTAAAGATGTTCAAGTCTTCCTCTCCACGAACCTTCAAGTGAAGTTTCTCCGGGATGTCCTTTCTGGCAGAAGTACGTTGACTTCCACCATCGAAGGGGGGACGAGCGAATGCACTGCCTCATTCTCCTTCTGCCCACGCTTTTGCTGTTTGTAGAAGCACTTTGCAAGGTTCTCTGTTTTCCTGATCAGTTGCCTTTAGAGAGGATTAGAGCACAGTTCTGGTAGGGACTATTCCCCTACTTTTCATTAAGGGGTTGTTCAGAGTTCGCCTTTCCAATGCATTGCAGTTCGGGTCGCACATAGTTGCTGCGTGTCTTCTGAAACAATTAACACACTTTAACCACGTCGCGCTTTTGCAATTCGTCGTTTCACACCGACCTACCTAATATCCTACTCAACAACCCTAGGAAGTTCTGGCGAATTGTAAATCCTCAGCAGACGCGCACTGTTTCCCTTAGAAAAGAATCGGGTGAAGTTGCTAATAATCCGGGGTGCGCGAACATGTTTAACACTGCTTTTCCATCCATTTTCATTGAAGAACCATACACGTCATTTCCTATGTTTGTTACTAACATAGTTACAGCAATGCCCCCCGTCACTTTCTTCGAAGATGGCATTTCTTCTGTAATCGAAAATATCAGTCATCGTCAGCCGGCGTAGATGAAATCAACTCTAAATTCCAAAAAAAAAAAAATACTAAGTATGCGAGCGCAGCATATTTGTGCTTACTGTTCGCCCAGTCCCTCACTGGAGGCATCAGCCAGAGGACTGAGAAAAGGGAAAGGTCGTTCCAATCTACAAATTAGGTAACAAAGATTATCCAATCAATTACCGTCCCATCTTTTTAAAGGAGCGACGCAACAATTTTTGTACTTTGCGCAAATACCGCTTGAAACGGATCCCTAACGTTAATGACCTATGAAACACGCGTTTGTTTTTCACCCCACGCAATAGAAGTCCCAGAAAAAAATGAAAGAAAAACGAGCAGCGTTCACTCCCTCAACTCGCAGCCAGAACAAGCGGCCACGTGATCTGGAGCCGATTATATGCCGCCAGTGTTGATCATATCCACGCGCTGGGGTTGGCAAAGCGCAGGACACGCGCTGAGTTCCAGACATTGTTATGGCGCGGCTGTTGTCGTCGTTGCAGCGATTGGACACTGGCCACAACCCGAATGCTTTTCGAGCTAGTAATTATCACGAGCCCAAATTGAGTGCACACACAATGCTCGGGTCCAATCTATGAACCGCATTCAGATATTGTCACATGGCAGTACTGCGATCCCCACGTTACGTCATCAAATTTCGCAAAGGAGAGATTGAATGAAAATGATAGCTTTTGTCCTTGAAATTACACCGCAACAAAGGAGTTTCTTGGCCAGTGGCGTTGCGTGTGAGTATCCATGAGTCCCATTAGTGCCAGTAAGGTCGAGTAAAGGGAAAAACATTCCAATTGAATATCGTTGCACCGCTCCTTTAATGAGCCTGCCTTGCAAAATCATGGAACACGTCATCTACTCCCAAGTAATACATTTCCTAGACTCTGGTAAATGTTTCACCCGTCGCAACACGGATTTCGCTGAGGCTTTTCTTGCCAAACCGAGCTGGCTATTTTCCTTCATTATCTGCATGTTAATCGTGATTCTAATCTACAGACTGACGTCCTTTTCCTGGACTTCCCGAGAGCATTTGATAAAGTACCGCATAAACGTTTGCTTCTAAAACTTTCTCAGTTAAATTTAAACTTTGATATCTTATGTTGCAATAAAGAATAACTGAACAATCACTCTCAGTCTGTTCTTGTTAACAACCAGTCCTCTCATTCACTTTCAGTAACATCAGGCGTCCCCCAAGGATCCGTCCTTGCTCCTCTCTTGTTCCTAATATACATTAACGACTTACCGCTTCATGTGTCCGGTCATACCCGTATGTTTGCTGACGATTGTGTTATCTATCGCTCTGTGAATAACGTCTCTGACCAACAATCTCTAAAAGATGACCTTAACCACGTACAATAATAGTGTTACGACTGGCTTATGAAGCTAAACAATGATAAATGAAAACTCGTGCCCTTTCATCGCCGCCGCAATCCCCTTCTCTTCCCTTACGCTATCGCTAACATAACCGTAGTATTCGAAGGGCCATATAAATACCTCGGGCTCACTCTGTGCAACGATCTATCCTGGCGCACGTATGTTACTAATATAATCTCATCTGCAAACAAAACATTGAAATTCTTAAAACGTCACCTCCGTCACGCCCCCAACATGTGAAATTACTCGCCTACAAATCACTTATCAGGTCAAAGCTGCAATATGCGCCCGCAATCTGGAGCCCGCACCAAGTATACCTTATAAACGCACATGAAGCAGTTCAAAATCACGCTACTAGATTCATTCATTCCTCGTATTCATATACTGTCAGCATATCTTCCCTGAAAACAGAATCAGGCTTGCCTAGCCTCTCTACCCGTCGTCGCGTCACTACCCTTTCTTTGTTTTCGAAGTTCAATTATTCTCCGCTTGGTTCCATGCCTTACATCATACCGCCGGCACGCATTTCTCAACGCACTGGTCATCCGCTCCAAGTGGCACGCCCACGGGCCCGTACGGTCCCATTTTTTTTCGAATTTTTTCCTCGTGCAGCCTCAGACAGGAACGGCCTTTCCCACAACATCGCTGCCGTTACCTGCCCATCAAACTTCATGGGCAATGTAGCAAATCATATCTCTGAATATTTATGGCACCCAAGAACTAATCTATGTGTACCCACCCCTTATGTAATACCCCCTGACGGGGGCTTTAAGGTAATAAAGTGAAGTCAAGTGAAGATCTGTGCGTTTTGCACTTGCTGTACCAAAAAAATTGATATTGCGGAGCACACGTAAAATTGATCTAATTACTCCGTTTTAATAAAAAAAAACACTTTTTTTCAGCCTGTACCTTGCGGAGTGCCAAGGCAAACATAAAGATCATGACAGTGATCGGCGTCCTCCTCCTTGTAGTCGGGTCGTAAGTAAATATACTAGTTAGAAGTTCACTACTATCGTTGCACTTCCACTGTCGCAGTAAGACATCATGGTAAATGTTGCAGTGGAAAACTATTTTTTTTATTTAATGTGCATTTCGATGAAATTCTTCTTATCTTCATTGTTTGCTTCTATTTTTACTTCCAAAGTTGCAGATACTACGCGTTGCTCATGAAACTATGAAACAAAGCTCTAAGGTTTGGACGTGTATCATAAGAAACGCGTAGCATCTACAGCCGGGGAAGTAAATAGAGCCCGATATTCCCCTGTTTCATACGTCTTCATTTGCCTAAAAATTTTGTTTTACGTACAATTTGTGACGCAGTGCACAAATATATTTAAGGTTATTTATTTTATTTGTGAATTAAATCAGACGTTGAAGTGAACATACGTACGCGAACTTGCGAATGAAGCGCATAAAAATCAGAGACTGGTAATGATTAATGGAGCGTACAATCAATAATAATAAAAAACGTGATACGGTTTGTTGGCTTCTTTGATATTTTATTTATTAAGTTTCAGGTTTTTCATAATAAACTTTCACGCCGCGTTTAAACACATGATAAGTGTTGGCGCCCTAAAATCAGCATTTTTGTTAAAAATGCATTTCGTAGTCGTAGTCATTTTGACGGGAGCTGCGAACCAAAAACCTAGATAATCACGAGAGGTTGTTAAAAAACGAACATAATAACACGGCCCGGCGTATTCACAAAAAATAGCGCTTCGGCTCTCGGCAGGAATGAAATCACTGTTAACGGGTCGCGTAATCAACATCATCATCATCATGTAGTTGATTACGATATTACTATAGGTTGTATTATCAAGCGATCAATACATCTCACGTGATTATTTCGATAATTTCTCGCCTGACGCGGTGGTATTAAGTGATATCTTTCTATGTTGTCCCGTGACTTGATTTCACATTTCCTAAAACTTGTGCGTGTGCAGCAAAGATGAGTACGAGGAGAGGACAGGCCGCAAACGAGGCGCAAATTCCAAATGAATAATATTAAAATGTTTCGTGTATTTGTAGTCAACCCTCGTCACAAAACAAAACAACCATCACAGAGCATGCGCAGGATGCTGCATCATCTCGCCTTTAGGAAAGCAAGTTCCGTTTCAGATATCGCTGTCGAAGGCATAGCGACACATGTATCGCCTGATGCGTTCGATTTCTACAATTTCACGTGTTATGATGACCTTGCTTTTTCCAATTCTAACGCATCTATGAAACATGGGGGGGGGGGGGGGGGGGGGGCAAAACCGCATGCCCTGCAGTACATGCAAAGAAAGCCATCGTTGAATTTGTTTTTCTTTACATACCTTCAATTTTCGCGAAACCGATCATTTAGGCAGCACCCCGTCTGCCCGACGTACTGCCTGCCACAGGTGAGCGCAATGCGGTATACTCCGCAGTCTTTGCAGACGACAAATTTAATCCGGTGCTTCTTTTAGTGTCCATGCCCCCTCCGCATCACAAGAGCTGACGCAGGTGACTCGCCACATTTTAACTTACCTCTATATTTTCCACAAGCCTGAAAACCCCATCCCCACGACACAAGAATAATTTAAATATATCTTAATCCAACGGCCGAAGTGGAGATAGAGAATATGCAGCGGGTTTTTTTAGGTGGAAAACTCTTTGAAATTCAAACTCATGGCTGCTCAAGTCACGCTGCATGATCACTTTCAACGCTGTGTAAATAAGATAGTTTCTTAGCGCACGTATTTATTTAAATATTGCTTCGTGTCTTGTTGCAGTGCAGAACTCCCAGCGACTGCGGGCCCCCGTGTCCAAAGTGTGATGGTGGAATCTGGACCTCATACCAGTGCAAACTATAAATGCGTACACGCATATATCAACTCACAAATAAACATTTCACTATAAAATGTAATACTTCTTCGATCTTTTTTTTTAATTCAGGAGAGCCTATTTTTGAGCTCTATAGCAGCCGTTCTCAATCATTCATGTTTAGCGGATACCTTGTGGATCAGCAGAGTTGGTGGAGGACCCCATTCGGGATGAGGAGAAGGGAAAGTATTAAAAAATTAGGATAATGGTTTTAATAAAGTGATATAACTAAAGGCTAGTGTGAAGCAGACTTTTTCAATTGAGATACACACAAGAAATTTCACCCAAATGTTTGAATCTTACTTCGAAATCTGAAAAATCACAACTTTTCTTGCCGGACTTGACTGATCAGGCAGGGATCTGCGGCACCCCAGAGTGCTTTCGCGGACCCCGAAGATTCCGCGGAACCCTCTTTGAGAACCACCGCTCTTGAGTATAGTCAGCATGCATGGGATCATTAGAGATTTCTCTCAGCTCAGCTTGCCCTGGAGTCGTTCAAAAAGGTCATATGTTACGCGCTCGTTAAAATGATATAACCACCCACAAAAGCTGACTGATCAAGAATTCACGTCTCAAATATTGCGATCGAATTTATCCTGGATACAATACACACAAGGAAAGATAACTAACATTTACGAACTTACCAACTGGCATGAAAACTAAGTTTTTTTCTTAATAGAAGCAATTGTATTATGTGCGTGTGTTCATCGCGAGTCGGACGCACGCCCCCCAACGGTGAAAACCCGGCAGAGGAAGATATTACGCATGCCAGGAACGTGGCAGCTCGATTTGTTGGAACCTTGGTGGGTAAGAGTACATGTCACATGCGTCGAGGAAAGCGGCGCCTCATTCCTTAAGGCTGTTAGGACAAGTACTAATAAAGTCTTAGATTAAGGTATGTTCACACATATGATATTGTATGACGATTTGCCTTGAAACATTTTAAAATATATAATGACGAGAAGACACACTGGCACCACTTATGGGGTTGCCGTCGAACAATTGTCGGCATCACGTACATTCTATTTTTCTGCGCATCATTCCTTCTTTTTTTTACTTGGAAAATTTTCTTCAGTAGTATAAAAGAGTAACAAGTACATTTGATCGCAAAACCTTAGCTTTAGTGAAATGCACTTTCAGGATAGAGTCATGGATCACGC
Organism: Ixodes scapularis; assembly: GCF_016920785.2. Taxonomy (NCBI): domain Eukaryota; kingdom Metazoa; phylum Arthropoda; class Arachnida; order Ixodida; family Ixodidae; genus Ixodes; species Ixodes scapularis. The sequence continues at coordinate 33,253 of NW_024609951.1, read as the reverse complement.
CTGCGTTCCAATGTGTTCATTCGTCGTAAAACGCTCTTCTTTTTCCTAGATCATTTAACAGTGCAATGGCCAAACTTGCGTTCCAGCTTCAGGAGGAGGAAGGGCAGGGGTTTAATATTTATGCGGACGAGGTGACCTTCTGGGCTGCTCCCGGCTCCCTAGCCGACCAGTAGGCTTCACTGCAGAACTCGCTTGACATTACAAATAATTTATATATGAGGCGGGTATGCACCAATCTCTTGACATAACAACGTACATGAGAGTCGTGAACCTCCTGGGTTTCGCGTTTAATGTAGCCGGCTCATTCTTAACTCTTCACTTAAAAGGTGCCACTCGTGCGACAGGAAAGCATTAAAATCCTATAACTTGCAATCGATAAGTAAGGTGGCCCATACAAAAATGTTCTATGATCCTCTATAGAAAATTATACACTCTAAGAAAAAGAGAGCACCCCCCCTAGTCATCCTGCGTTTTGACGGCTGTAACTACCCCACAGGCTTACCTAACTACCCACTGGGCTCGAGCCATTGAGAGTTAGCACCCTGTTGGAAGGTGACAAGCATGGGGTAGTCACGTTTTATAAACTCTTGAATTGAACATTCAAGTGCACGCAGTCGTTTAATAGTAAAAGTCACTTCAAAAATCTCGAAAAGTACTTAAACTTGTTTTCTTTGTGCATTAGTTATCATTTATTCCAATTTAAACCGCTCGAAACAAGTGTGTGGCTCATTTCGCCTAAACTGGCAGAAAACAAACAAGTACAGGCAACACTGGTACGCACCTACTAAAACCCGAGGCAGATAAAAAGTATCGCGGTTGTCCTTTTTTGGTTCCGTCCCGGGTTTTACCATGTGCAACAGTTAACAACAGCTGGCAGCTGGCGTCATGCTCGAGGAATTTAACCAAATCTCTAGAAAAGCACAGAAAGCTACGCACAGGCGTGAGTTGACTTGAATGTTCGTCGGACGAGATACTCTTGTCGTCTTTTATTGTGCGGTTCAGTAAAGAGCGTGCTCTCAATAAAGGTGTGATCGGTCAGTTCTGCGAGCAGTTCAGCTGCAAATGGCCTCCTCGGTTCCGCCGAATTTGCGCTCCTGTCCTACCCAATTGTTTTGCTTGCAAGTGCAGTGAAGTATGAAGCATTGCACACCACGACTCAGGCCGGACAGGACGAACCTACACAGATATCTGCGATCATGTTCGTGTATTTCACTATTTCTCTGTCTCGGGATACATGATTCGCCTTCACTGGCTCATTTTGCACATTTCATCGAGCATACTCGATAAACAAAATGCTCAAACAAGTGTGTGTCATCCAAGGCGGAGTACTTCGAAAGGGACAAGGATTTCAGGCCTTCCAGCACGCGTTCCTTTTATCTATATAAAAGATTCCAAGTAAATTTCCAAAAATAAGGCATTGGCAAATATATACGCGTGCTATTTGTTTTAGTTTTTTTTTTTTTAGAAAAAGTATTGCTGGAGACGACAGCAGGTGCAGCGCAGAGAAATATGTTCTCGGCGTTCTTTGATGCTCAACAGCTCATTCACACTGGAAGCGGATCCGCATTCGCAAAGCGGTTGTGAGCGCGGTTGTATAAAGATCCAGTCCAATTGCACGCGCACTTGATGTCATGGAGTGCGCGTGCAATTTTACTGGATATTTATACAACCGCGTTCGCAACCGCTTTGCAAACGCGGATCCACTTCCAGTGTGAATGAGCGGTAAGGCCGGTTCAGACACTTGCGTTTGAATGAGTTTGACAGCTTTGCGTCGAGAACCGAAAGCGACTCACCGGCACGACTGTGCTTCGTATGAAGCGTGGAATCCAATTCAAGGAATCATCTTGGCACGCGATGTAAGCAGCAGGGATGCCCTGGTTTCTCGCTGCCGCAACGCAGTCAGACGCAGTCAAACACCACTGTCTGAACCGGGCTTTACATAATTTAGCATACGTATTTCGCGTTCGTTGCAGATGAAGGCAATCCTGCACTGTCCTCTTGGCGCGAGCGCGAGCGCATAGAACGCATATTTGAAAGACACACGCTTGAGCAGAAACAATTGTAGCGAAAAGAAGAAAACTGAAACAACGCTTCGGGGAGGACCGGCGGACGGGCTTCGCTAGAATCACCTGCGCGCGCTCAGTGTACTCAACATTTACTCAGCCGCCGCTGAAGTCATTCGGATGTGTAAAAAGAGAAAAGAAAATGCATCAGCATGTTCAGAAAGTTGTGATTGCAGAAATTGTTTTCTATAATTAATACAATTAATTAAACAGGCTTCTGTATACTTAAAGTGTAGGCTAGCGAGAAAACAAAACTGATCAAAACGTGACGTGTAGCGACTATTCAAATTTATTCATAACCTGCAGTTCACTTTTGCAATGGATTACATTAGAGATACGAGCGCTTTCCTAAGGGCAGTAGAGGAAAATAATATATACGCGTAAACCTTGCACAGTCTTTTCGTATTTATGCAAAATATGACAGTGGTCACCATCCTAATCGGTCACAGAAAATACAGCATTATATAAGGTGGCGGTGTCGACTAGACGTGTGTATAGGAATGTATAGTGTCAACATCCCATGTAGTACCTTGTGCTGTGTCTGAACGCGTTCATGTGTAGAATGCTACGGTGTCTGTATGTCGCGTATGTGTGTAGTGGAATATGTACATACGTGAATGTCTGGCGAGGCGCTGAACACGAAGACTGTTGGTTTTGTTTTTTTCTAGTTTGAGCCCTGTCCGTTAGGTGGCGCGTGGCGCCACCCAATTCAAGGAGTCGCGCGTTTATGTGTCTATTATTTGAGTGAAAAACATGGAGGCGCTCCATGGCTCTACGGAGCAGCCCCAAAGGGTTTGGTTCTCAGCCTCTCGTCCCAGTGGGATCAGTTGAATGGGTGTTCCGTGCGGTGAACAGCGCTAAGTTCGTGCACAAACACGGTGAGGATTACCAGGGACTTGAAAGTGGATAACGAATGCTAACAGGTGAGCAGGAGTATTGAACGATCGGAACCGACGCCGCTTAAATCGGTGATGCTTCGCCTCGCCGCTGTCAACCGAAACCGCCGGATCACTTGCCGCAAGCACAGCAAGGAGACGCTCATTTCAATAAAGATATCATTCCATTTGTCGCTATACGATTCCTTTCTTGAATGTTTTCTGGTCGCGAAGTAAATGCAGCCGGCCGCGCGAAAGCAGTCGCGGACAAACCCGTCGAATGGCCCCCCCCCCCCCCCCCCCCCCCTTCCTTTCGCATCGTCGCCTCTACTCGTAATACGTGCGGAGCCCGTGGTTCGAGGCGCGTTTTGGAGTGCTTCAGTGCGCACGGAAGGCCGCGAACGGGCGCACGCACTTGAGAATCGTATTTTAGCAAAAAGCAGTCCAGCTCGCTAGGCCTTACTCGTACTGTGAGCAAGTGTCGCCATCTATCGTTGCATAGAACAAATATTTATACTACTGCCACCTGTTGTACATTTTGATAAATAAATAGTTTGTTATACCCAACATGGCGCAGTCGACATAGCGAGCCTTTGTTCGTCGCAAAACAATTCGGCGAAAACTGCGAAAAAAATGTAAGGCACCTCAACAAAACCAGAACAACGAAGCGCCGAAGTAACCCGCCTCCCGAAAATCACGCAAGTCGCCATCGAAAAGTGAGCGAACGCTCCACATCGTCGCATCTTCACCAGCCGCCGTCGGAGCGCATTTTCCCGCCAGAATCGCCGCAACCGTTACGGCGGACAGCAACGCTAATCCTTCAAGCTCCCGCTCGCAAGAAGGACTTAGTGCCCGGACATCGCAGACTCGACAAACGACCCCGCAAACACTCGCCAAGATCTCCGATGACTTCGTGAAACTGCAAGTACGTGACACCTTTTCTGCTCGTCGTCAACCACATTAAGCCTAGCCGACGTATCCGCCAAAAAAAAAAAAATGAAACCGACGGACATCCAAAGTCTGACGAACATCGTCGCTCAACTCGCTCTAACAGTACAACAGCTGGCCGAAAACCAAAGACAGCCGGTACAAATTACATCAACGGCGGATACCGCGAATGCGATCCCCAAATTTACCGGTGATCCGTTAGACGACGCTAAACAATGGACCCAAGATGTGGAACGGATCGCAGCTCAAGCGTTATGGACCCCCGCACTGACGCTCCTGAACGCTACGTCTCGACTCTCAGGCCTCGCAGCCAACTGGCAAAAGACGAACGGAAAACACCACCACGAGTGGGAAGAGTGGAAACGAGTTCTCATTGAACGATTTCGACGACGACTTTCGATGAAGGACTTCATCGAGCTACAGGCAAAGAGGACGCTAAGGAGGAACGAGACCCTGGTCCAGTACATTTTCGAGAAGGATGCCCTCCTCGAGAAGTCTCCACATCCCCTGACCCCCGAGGAACGCATATCGATGATCATCGGCGACATCAAGGATACAAAGTGGTCAATCCCGCTTGCTTCTCACCTCTACTCCTCCGTGACAGAATTAGTTGACAGAGCAGCAACACTCGACTCGCTGCGACAACTGGAAAAAGAAGGAAGCAACGACAAGAAAGACGCAGGAACAAGAGAGAAGCCATTCCTCCACAAGTTCAACCCAAAGTCGGGCGACAAGACCGAAGATCTGCACTGTTGGAGATGCGGAAAGAAGGGGCATATCTCGCATCAGTGTCATCTTCCACCTCCAGAAGCAGGTAGTGCACTCGCAGCACCAGCTGACGGTGAAACTGCTACACCGACACACCAAAGGAACGCGCACCAACGCCGCAGTAATGAAGCTGGCACAGCCCACCACAACCATGCCAGCAACACACGCCTTCCTCGTTCTTCAAGTGAGAATGCTGCCAATGGTTCAACTCAGGACGCGAAGAAACCAAATGCCCGCTACTCTGTGAACTGCTTGTACACCGAAGGTCCTCGCGCACCGATCGTCAATTCCATCATTAACGGCACAACTACAGTAGATGCTCTCTGTGATTGTGGATCAGAAGTCACGCTAATCCGAAAGCATGTCGCACCACCCGAACTACCAGTGTTCAAATGGCAAAACGGACCGATCGAGACAGCAGCAGGACCCATAACACCCGCCGGATGGATCACCCTGCGTGTCAAAGTTGGGAACATTGATTACACCATGCCACAAGTGGGACTTTGTGAACACCTGCCTGTCACCCTTGTTTTGGGTAATGACTGGAAATGGTTTGTCCAGGCCCGGTACATCATTGAAGCAGACGGAAGCTTCTGCATCACGACTCCGACATCCATTCAGGAATTCACGCGCTTCAAAGCCCAAACGCTCACCGCAAACTGCATCTTCAAATCCAGGCCAATGGAGGCATCACTGCAGACCGATGTGGCACTAGCACCTAGGGCCACAACAGAGACCTTGTGCTCAACCAAGTCAACAGAGCCGCTACCGCAAATCACGACTTCCGGAGAACGTATGCCCGTGGATCATCCGAGTCCATCTGCACTCAACACTGAGACAATCACCGATAAAGTGACCATACATGCTTCTCTTGCCGCAACCGAGCAAGAAGAACTCTGCTCTCTTGTAAAAGAGTATGAAGATATTTTCGCACACCAGGCGAAGATTGGTGAGTGCCCCTATGTTGAACTCAGCATTAACCTAGAGCACTCCAGACCAGTTCGTCGCCAACCCTACCGCCTCTCCCAGCCTGACCGACAGTTCCTCGAGAACCAAGTGCAAACTTGGAGGGAACAAGGCATCTGTCGCCCGTCCACATCTATGTATGCATCGCCAGCCTTCGTAGTGGACCAGCCTTTTCATGACCCGACACCTCGACGTGTAGTCGTTGACTACTCCCGCACAATCAATCCGATCACTGTTGCAGATCCACAACCAGTCGACTGCATGGAAGACGCACTTCATGCAATTTGCAGGTTCTCGTTTCATGTCTAACATGGACATCAAGAGTGCATTCTTCACAATCAAAGTGAAAGAAGACGACGTGCACAAAACAGCCTTCGTCACCCAAGACCACCACGAGGAGTTTCTACGAATGCCTTTTGGGCTCAAGAACGGACCGCCGACCATGACAAGAGCCATCAAATTGGCATATTCGCACCTTCGCAAACTAGGTGTTGTCACCTACATCGACGACATTGCCTGCGCGCACAACAATTTCGAAGACCACATCAAATGCCTCCGCGAGATCTTCAAGGCCACACGAAGCATGGGTTTCACACTCTCGCCGACCAAGTGTGTCTTCGCCTCGCCAACCATCACGCTCCTCGGAAGAGTGTTGACAACAGAAGGCATACAGCCAGACCCTGACCGCACATCTGCTGTATCTCGGTATGCTACACTGACGTCCATACATGAGGTTCGCAGCTTCCTTGGATTTGCGAACACGTTTCGCAAACATATAGAGAACTTTGCAGTGATTGCAAGACCGCTTAATGAACTTCTGAAGAAGACCACAAGCAAAGAAAAGAACAAAGAAACGCCCACTCAAGCACTTCAGCTTGCCCTCGACAATACTCAGCAGGAATCCTTCGAGTCACTCAAGATGAAGATCACTTCGCCGCCAGTCCTGTCCTTCTTCAAGCAAGAATGTCAGACGTATGTCGAGACAGATGCGTCACATGAAGGTCTTGGAGCCTGCCTCTCGCAAGACCAGAATGGCAAAAGACGTGTCATAGAATATGCCAGCAGATCCCTCAAAGACGCAGAAAAGAGGTACCACATCAATGAGCTTGAATGTACTGCTGTACATTGGGCTGTGACCGAAAAGTTCCGTCTGTACCTGCATGGTCACAAGTTTGTGCTCATCACTGACAATTTCACTGTGGCGTATGCAGTGAACAAAGCCAAGCTGAACCGCAAGTTTGCACGCTACATCGTTGACCTGGCCGCCTTCGATTTCACCGCCCTCCACAGGCCAGGCAAGGAAAATGTCATCGCTGACCATTTGTCCCGCTACCCTCTCCCCACCCAAGCATGTCTCGCCGTGCTAACATCACAAGATTCAGAGCTTGTTCGCACTCAGCAGACCGATGAGTACTGCCGCCAAGTCCTTGACAAGCTACAGAAACAGCCTGACACGCATCATCTGAAGCAAATTCATAACTCCTTCAAGTTATCAAACTCGGTGATAACTCACGTGACAACAGTTGGAGGCCATAGGAGAGAACAACTCGTTCTTCCTTTTGCATTGCGCTCCACAGTACTCCGCCTTTGTCATGACGAGAGTGGCCATCTGAACAGTGAGAAAACGCTCGAACGAGTACGCTCGAGGTACTGGTGGTCAACACTACGCAAAGATGTCAGAGCCTATGTTCAGGGCTGTGAAGCATGTCAACGAACAAATCGTCGAACCACACTCGCCAATGGAAAATTGGGAGCCCTTCCGATTCCTTCAACGCCATGGGAATGCGTCTCAGGCGATCATGTTGTCTCACTGCCCCGGACGGAAGCTGGAAACACCCACTTGTTCGTACAGATTGATCACGCCACTCGTTACCTTCTGGCAAGAGCCACGTGTTCGTTGTCGGCAGCAGATGTCATCGAAACCATCGAACAAGATGTCATTCAACGTTTTGGACCGCCATGCGTGTACATTTCCGACAATGGGCCCGCATTTGCCAGCCACACAACAGAGCAGTTCTTCAAGAAGTATGGCATCGAGCACCATCTCACACCTCCGTACACCCCACAAGCAAACGGACTTGTCGAAAGGGCCAATGCAATTTTAGTGAACACACTGAAGAAACTCGCTTTCAGGAACCCGCAGACATGGGACCAGCACTTGCCCAGTGCATTGCTGGCAATTAACACTGCAGAGCAAAGCTCCACAGGATACTCTCCATTTTTTCTTTTGCACGGGTATCAACCTCGCCTCCCGAGAGAACTTCACATCGGAACTATTCGCGACTCCAACTAACTATAGGTGGCGCCACTCATTTTCCAAGATGGCGGGTTTAGTGAGGGTCAGAGATGCGTGCCGCTGTTGAGCCTGTCTAGTGCGCTGGCTTCACTGAGCGACATAAATTATTTCTGGTAATTAGAGGAAGCTAATGTTTTATGAGCGCAGGTCACCTCTTTGACCTGAAAACAAGAACGGTGTTTAGCGTATAAATTACGGAAGGATGCGCGTTTTAATTCTGGAGCGAAACCAAAATTTACCTCTATTTTGGATTTAATTTCTCGATAGAGGTCTTAATTTCGGATTCTTTCGTGACTCAAGATGTGTCTCACATAGTAATTATTGACCTAGAAAAACTGTTCGCGGAAACTTTATTTTGTGACATACTGCTCGATCCAGGCTGATAGTCGTAGTTGTTGAAAAACGCAGTGCTGATATCTGAGCGTTCTTGTTGCTTTTTTCTCGCTCAGATAATTGTCATGGGAAATAATGACAATTATCCCAGCACAATAATAACAGAATAATTCCAATTTTTACAATATGTCCACGAAAGGCATAAACTAATAAACTCTGCTCTCACTGCAACAACCCAAGACGGAATCCGAATCAGACAGCTGAAGTGTGTGTGTGTTTTTATAGCACCGGCGTGACGCGTAGGACTTCATATTACATCCAGCGTTTAACTGTTTGTCTATCTTGATAACTATGTCAGAGTTTTTCATATGCTAAAAATAAAACAGAATTATACCTTTCTGGAAAGACTATTATGGTTAAATAGAGTATTCTCGTGATCTTGGCGTTAATTAGAGGCATACATTGCCGTGATTTGTATTAATAATAATAATAATAATATTAAAATTCACATATTTAAATAAGTAATTCTTCAAGCACTAATATAACATGTTGCTTATGATCTAATTTTAAACGCGCGAAGAAATATGACAATGAAAACTGTGCTGATTATCATCACTGGTTCCAATTGCTGCATTTTAATTACAAATAAAATAAAAATAGTCTAAAATCAATGAAAACATTCTATAAATGTGAGAAATCCATGTAAAATTACATTAATTCTGGGTAAAGTATATTGTGTTATCAAAGTCGCGACTTTTGACAATCGGCGAAACGTCCAAAGTCGCCGCCAATATACTTCCAGACCAAAAGCCCAAAAGTTAAAAAAAATAAAAACTTTTTTTCAATTACTAGTTTTTATAACATTTATTTACTTTTGTATTTGCTCGCCGTCGTTTCGCCAATCTCAGCCTTTCCAGTTCGAAGGAACGCCTACCTGCTTGCCCGTCTGCTCACTGCAGTACGTTGCGTTGGCGTTGGAAGCCGGTGAAAGAGTAGTGAATTTTAATATTGCGTATACGAGCGAACTCAAGCCCTGCGTGTTTGCGTTAGCTCTGCGCGTTCCACACTACGCGTGCGCGGAGCCCGAAATTGCGGTCTTGGATGGCGCACGGCGATGAGGCGCACGCACAACGTGGGGCACGTAACTCTAACGCAAACGCACACCGCTTGCGTTTGCTGCTATGCGCAATACTAAATCTCTCCAGTAAGGTACAATCCCATACCGGCTGCAGCACTACGTTGGGACAGTGAAGAGTGTTGTTTGCATTCGGAAACGACATTTCGCGAGCCATGATCGCGAGCAGTTCCGCCATGCCACCTGAGCAGGAGAATCGGGGGACCCTCACTAGAGCGCTTCCCGTTTCCACCGCGGGAGGGCGAGCGTCGAGCTGGAGACGCGAATAACATCGGACGACTCCCGTGAGGATCAACTCGACATTTTGCACGCTGCACGGACCGATGCTACCACGAACCTCCTACAGTCTCACCAAGCAAGCAAGCGACGCTTTGACCTGCATCGCAGTGACCACAAGTTCAATCCCGGAGACTTGGTACTGTACAGCTGGCCGCAAGCCAGTGATCACAAACTAACACCACCCTTTAAAGGTCCATTCGAAATCATCCGCCCTGTTGGTACAGTGTGCTACCGTATCCGAAGAGTTGGCAGTACAGATGACAAGATCGTCCACGTCCAGACCTTGAAGCACTTCGAAGACCGACCTCAGCTGAACCTGGCCCCGGACATATTCACGGAGCAAAAGGAAACACCGCCCCTCCCAATTGAAGTGAGCCGCCCAAGACGTGCTACAAGACGTCCACGTCACCTTGGGGACTATGACACTGATTTTTGAAGAAAAAAAAAAAAGAAGCTCGCAACGTCTTAAGGGCCATGTGCCAGGGTTTTTGTGCTAATTAGCCGTTTTCTCGCTTTTTTTTAAGGGCCATATGTGAGCAAGTGTCGCCATCTATCGTTGCATAGAACAAATATTTATACTACTGCCACCTGTTGTACATTTTGATAAATAAATAGTTGTTATACCCAACAGTACTGCTCCACTGCCGCTTGCCAGCCGCCATGTTGCTTTTGGGGGTGCTCACTGTGACAACCTGTTGATTGCGTACCGTGGGATTACCCGTGGGGTTGTTAGTATAACGAAGGTGGGGTAGCGATATCTGTGACGGCTTCTGACTACCCCAAGGTTAGTACCCCACGACAACCCTCTTGTTGAGAGCGTAGGGCAGGCCCTCTATAACCCTCTATGGTCGGCAATAGAAAACCATAAATACAGCTACATCCAGCTATAAAAAAATGCATGGCCCCGTGTCTAACGACTGGAACTAATAATGTTTCTTACCCGCTTATAGAAAATGGTATCGCCTCAAGTCTAAAGACTGGAAACCATAAAACCGTCCTTATTCGCCTATAGGATATTTTATGGCCCTGAGTCTAAAGACTCGGAACCAACAAAATTTTTTTACCCGCGTAAAAGCTATTATCTGGCCCCGTGCAAAAGACTGGGAACCAATAATATTCTTTACACGCCTCTACAAAATTCTACGGCCCCGAGTCTAAAGACTGGGAACCAATAAATTGTCTTACCCATCTATAAAAAAATGTATGGCCCCGAGTCTAAAGTCTAGAAACCAATACATTTTCTTTATACGCCTATAGAAAATCAATACCGGCACTTACTTTTTTAGGAAAAACGCTCCAGGTTAGAAAACTAAATCAATACAAACTTTCTGTAATACCGGTGACAAAGCATGACCAAGATATGTTCTCTGTTGTTGCAACGAGTCTTGAAAACCAGTAATATTGTTTTTTTTTTTAATCCATTGAAATACTTGTGAAACAATTAAACTTAATTATTACCCCCGAAAGTGAAAATAGATTACACATGCACCGAACACTGCAATCAAACAGTAGATTGATTGGAATCTTCAGCGCCAGTGCACTGCATTTCATAACTGCATTGTCAACACTTTTTGTCAAACTTATTTAAAATATAATTATTAAATTGTATTAATTAGCCTAATGATCTATATTTGTTTTTCATGCTGTTGAATTAAGATATGCGGGCTATTCCGAGAGACTATTTAAATATTGTGGTTAGTACAAGCGATATTTGCTCCGCCTCTCCGTGTTTCTTCGACAAATGACGGAAATCACTGGCCAAGTCGGATTGAAAAATAAGACTGCCATAGAGGTAGTGCGAACTTAGCGTACGTAAAAGGGGAGAAGTGGATGAGTGAATTCCACTTCCGGCGGCCGTAGCGAACGGACGTGCTCATGAATAGGGAGTGTTTGTAGACCGCGTTTCCCCCTCCGCTAATCGTTCCGCAACGAAATAGCTACTGCGCCTGCGCGCCGATAGCCTTGACTGTGGAGTTCCCCCTATCGTAGCGGGTTGCGGAGGGGCTTGCGGGACGTCGAAAACGATTTACGATAACTCTCTATTAGCTGCGCGTCAGCGGTAGCGGCCGTGCCCAACTGCGGTGATAAGGTTGGCTCTTCGCCGAAAGATTGTCGTCTGCACCTGCCATCGTCGCCCACCGGAGAGGCGGCAAAGCTCAGCGTCGTTTTGCACGCTGACCTTGAAGGACGTCCGTACAAGATTGAAGACATCAAGTCGCCGTTGCAACAGGTGGGCGTGTTGTCAAGCGTGGCGGGTCTGGGAGCCTACCAGATGAGTCACGCCTGGCTGCTTAAGCTGCATACGCCGGAAGAAAAGGAGAAGCTTTTAAAAGTCGGGAGTCTCCAGGTGAAAGGGAAGACGTGTCAGGTGGTCGACCCAAGCCGGAGGGAACTGCGTGTCAAACTCCATTTTGTCTCTTTCGATGGGCCTGTGGAAGCAGGTCGGCGGGCCTCCGAACCGTCTGGGACCGTCAAGGAAATTACGCGGGAAAAGTGGAAGGTTGACGGTTTTGTCGACGCCGAGTCCACAACCCTTGGCGTCCGGGTGACCCTTAAAGAGGGATCCCCGCTGGAAAGCCTTCCCCACCAGCTTCGGCTCGGCGGGGCAACGTCTTGGTAGTGGTCCCGGGGCGTGCACCGACATGTCTTCGTTGCCGTCGCAGAAGGCATATTCGCCGTGATTGCAAGACGCCTCGGTGCTCCGAGTGCCGCGCCATCGGATACGAGACCAGCGATTGTGTCAAGACCTACGCCCGCGTAGCCGGAGCAGAGCCACCGAGGAAACCTCCGAGCTGCAGACGGACGAAGAGGAGGCGGATGAAGCAGCAGCGCCGGCGTCACCGAAGGAGCTGCAAGGGCAGAGCCAGCCACTGGGAGAGCAGCGGGGCTCAAGAGAGGTAGAGACCGGGGCCTCTCAGTCGGCGCCAACGCTCAAGACGGCTCCAGAAGGAAGCTATGAAGCCTCCGACAAGGAGGGGAAGGCGACGCCGGAAGACGCTGTAGAGGACCCTCAGCAAGAAATACTGAAGATGGCAAGAGTGGCGACGAAGACTTCGTCATGACCACTGAAAACTGGGCGGTGCAACAAAGGCTGGATGACTGCATCTGGGAGTGGGGACTCGCAGAGGTCGGCATTTTAGGACGCCTTCACTCACCCTCACCCTCACAGCCACACTGACCTAAGCCTCTCACTCACCCTCACCCTCACAGCTACACTCACCTTCAGCCCCTCACTCACCCTCACCCTCACAGCTACACTCACCTTCAGCCCCTCACTCACGCTCACCCTCAAGGTCCCACTCACCTTCAACCCCTCACTCACCCTCACCCTGACAGTCCCACTCACCTTCAGCCCTTCACTCACCCTCACTGAACCTCACGGCCCTCACGCACTCACCGCCCTCACGGCCCTCACGGCCCTCACGCCCCTCACCGCCCTCACGCCCCTCACGCCCCTCACTCACTCATGGCCCTCACGCCACTCACCGCCTTCACGCCACTCACCGCCCTCACCGCCCTCACGGCCCTTACCGCCCTCACGGCCCTCACGGCCCTCACGGCCCTCACCGTCCTCACGCACTCATAGCCCTCACGCCACTCACCGCCCTCACCGCCCTCACCGCCCTCACGGCCCTCACGCCACTCACCGCCCTCACGCCACTCAACGCCCTCACGCCACTCACCGCCCTCACGCCACTTACCGCCCTCACGCCCCTCACCGCCCTTGCGGCCCTCACACCCCTCACGCCCCTCACGCACTCATGGCCCTCACGCCACTCAGGCCAGCTTCAGATGGGGCGCCCGCGATCACACGCAGCAACCAATTGCTGCAATATGCCATCGTCATCATAAAATTTTATTTTTCTTCCACTATTTGGACACAATTACGCGTTATAAACGTCTTTTTATGCATTTAAACCTCGTTAAGTATACTAATGCACCCTTCTGAAACAGTTTATTTCCAAAAAACGATCGATTTCAAACCAGAACCAAGTCTTTCAGTGTCATCATCACCGGCACGAGGTATCACGTGGAACTTTTGCGTCCCTGATTGGATGCAGCCGCTTCAAACGTTTTCGAACTGCTCCGAGTTGCTTGCTTATTTCGAGCCGGACCCGATCTCAGCAATTCGTGTCGACCTAGGGAAAGCTAGAGAGCAACCCGCCATTAACACCAAAATTGCTGAGAAAGATGCTCGATCTGAAGGGGGCCTCACGCACTCACCGCCCTCACGGCCCTCACCGCCCTCACGGCCCTCACCGCCCTCACCGCCCTCACCGCCCTCACCGCCCTCACGGCCCTCACCGCCCTCACCGCCCTCACGGCCCTCACGGCCCTCACCGCCCTCACCGCCCTCACGGCCCTCATGTACTCATAGCCCTCACGCCACTCGCCGCCCTCACCGCCCTCACGGCCCTCACCGCCCTCACGGCCCTCGCGCCACCAGAGGTCGGCATTTTAGGTCGCCCTCACTCACCCTCACCCTCACAGCCACACTCTCTTAAGCCCCTCACTCACCCTCACCCTCACAGCTACACTCACCTTCAGCCCTTCACTCACCCTCACCCTCACAGTCACACTCAGCTTCAGCCCTTCACTCACCCTCACTGAACCTCACGGCCCTCACGCCCTCACCGCCCTCACGGCCCTCACGGCCCTCACGGCCCTCACGCCCCTCACCGCCCTCACGGCCCTCACGCCCCTCACTCACTCATGGCCCTCACGAAACTCACCGCCCTCACCGCCCTCACGGCCCTCACCGCCCTCACGGCCCTCACGCAGTCATAGCCCTCGCGCCACTCAGCCCTCATGCCACTCACCACCCTCACCGCCCTCACGGCCCTCACGGCCCTCACGCCACTCACCGCCCTCACGCCCCTCACCACCCTTGCGGCCCTCACCACCCTTGCGGCCCTCACACCCCTCACGCACTGATGGCCCTCACGCCACTCAGGCCAGCTTCAGATGGGGCAATTTCGCCCAGAAACTTTACGTCGCAACACCAGCAACACGGGCCGCCCGCGATCACACGCAGCAACCAATTGCTGCAATTTGCCATCGTCATCATAAAAGTTTATTTTTCTTGCACTATTTAGACACAATTACGCGTTATAAACGTGTTTTTATGCATTTCAGTCGCATTAAGAATACTAATGCACCTTTCTGAAACAGTTTATTTCCAAAAAACGATCAATTTCAAACCAGAACCAAGTCTTTCGGTGTCATCATCACCGGCACGAGGTATCACGTGAAAATTTTGTGTCCCTGATTAGATGCCGCCGCTTCAAACGCATTCGAATTGCTCCGAGTTGCTTGCTTATTTCGAGCCGGACCCGATCTCAGCAATTCGTGTCGATTTAGGGAAAGCTAGAGAACAACCCGTCATTAACACCAAAATTGCTGAGAAAGATGCTCGATCTGAAGGGGGCCTCACGCACTCGTGGCCCTCACACACCTCATGTACTCACCGCCCTCACGGCCCTCACGGCGCTCACGCCTCTCATGCCACTCACTGCCCTCACGCACTCAAGGCCCTCACACCCCTCACGCACTCACCGCCCTCACACCACTCACGCGCTCATGGCCCTCACGCCACTCACCGCACTCACGCCCCTCACGCACTCATTGCCCTCATACCCCTTACCGCCCTCACCACCCTCACGGCCCTCACGGCCCTCACCGCCCTCACGGCCCTCACGGCCCTCACCGCCTTCACGGCCCTCACGGCCCTCACAGCCCTCACGGCCCTCACTCACCCTCACTCACCCTCACTCACCCTCACACTCATGAATTTTCCTGGTTCAGAAACTCACTCACCCTCACCTCACCTGTGAGGATGAGGGTGAGTGAGGGTGAGTGAGGGCCCTCATGAGTGAGGTTTGCCGAGGTATGCACGCCACTCACCGCCCTCACGCCACTCACCGCCCTCACGCCACCCACCGCCCTCACGCCCCTCACCGCCCTTGCGGCCCTCATACCCCTCACGCCCCTCACGCCCTCATTGCCCTTATACCCCTTACCGCCCTCACCGCCCTCATGGCCCTCATGGCCCTCACGGCCCTCACGGCCCTCACCGCCCTCACGGCTCTCACGGCCCTCACGGCCCTCACCGCCCTCACGGCCCTCACCGCCCTCACAGCCCTCACGGCCCTCACGGCCCTCACCGCCCTCACGGCCCTCACTCACCCTCACTCACCCTCACACTCATGAATTTTCCTGGTTCAGAAACTCACTCACCCTCACCTCACCTGTGAAGATGAGGGTGAGTGAGGGTGAGTGAAGGCCCTCATGAGTGAGGTTTGCCGAGGTATGGTGGGGAGGCCAAGCTGCGCCTCGGAAGGGAATGGTGCGGCAAGGTGGGACGGTACAAGTCCCGGCCTGAGTGACCCAAAAGCCGCAGGGAGTACATGAAGTGAGTTCCCTCGTACGCCGCTATTCGTCTCACACTCTAAGTGCAGTGCTCTTGTACCGGCCTTCCTCTAAAACAAAATTTTTCTGAATAGGGCTTTGAAATTTGGCACTTTAAACGTGCGCGGTCTAAAAAGCACGTCGCTGGCAATGCGAAGTGAGCCGACTGTTTATTGAAAAAGACCTCGATGTAATCGCCGTGCAAGAATCAAAAATAGAGAGCGAGGCACAGACGGAGAGTTTGGTGCAGCTCTTTGAGTCACGCTACGATATGTGCGTCAGTCACGCTGTTGGGACGTCGGGCGGTTGTCTTTTATTTATTAGAAAGTCTCTAGGCACTGTGACAAAAGTTGTTAGCTGTGAATCGGGAAGACTTGTTCTGTGCGATCTGTCTATTACAAAATCTAATTTTCGCCTGGTGTGCATTTACGCTCCTAATAAGGATGAGGAAAGATTAGTATTTTTTGAATATATTTATGAGTATCTGCAAACTGATTGGTTTGTTATTTTTTTGGGGAGATTTCAACTGTGTTTGTGAGCCGCGCGACAGACCAAATAACACTCGGTACAGAGATGTGAGTACTGTTTTTCTATGTGAGATGGTCGAGAAGTGTGAATTGGAAGATGTTGGCCACTGCACGTCAGTCTCTAAGTGCTCGCAGTTTACGCACTTCCAGGGCGCAAGTGACGCGCGGCTCGATAGAGCATATATTTCTATGGAACTCGTCGGAGTGTGTAAAAAGTATGCAGTGGACCAAGTGCCTTTCAGTGACCATTATCTGGTTTCTTTTGTATTGTGCTCATCAAAGGAGAATGGAAACAAGTTCACTTGGGAACTGTGGAAGTTAAACGCAAAGTTTTTACAAGACAAATTTTTTATGAATGGGATGCAAAAATGTTTGGGGGAGTTAGATGATACCAAAGACGATAGGGTTGGTGCGAAATGGGAGTTATTGAAGTAAGAAATCAAGGTGAGCGCCATCGAACGATCTAGTTGCTTTAAACACGCGGAAGGAAAAGAAATTATGGAGTTAAATGATCTGCTCCAACAGTTACTTTATGCGGAATGCCTGTCATCCGGTCTATTCTCAGACGATATCAGGAGCTTAAAGAAACGTCTTGAAGCTCTTGATTCAGAGCGATATGAGGGGGCCATGGTTCGAGCGAGGTTAAAACGATTATCGCGTGGGGAGGTACCGACAAAACGAGTTATCGGCATGGAAAAGACGTATGCCACGAAGAACGAAATAACCGAGATATGTTACCAAGGAATTCTGTCTAGTGACAGAAAGTTGATCGAGCGAGCGTTTGTGGAACATTGCGAAGTACTTTTTAGCTATCGGGCTCCAAAGAAAACGGAGTTCCAACGCGTATTTTGCCCATAATGACGCAACTCGATGACGAAATAAGGGAAAGGTTAGAAAACGCAATAGCTTTGCAAGAAGTCGAAAGGGCAATAGAAACTCTGAAACTTAAAAAATCAGCCGGCCCAGACGGGCTAGGAGGTGAGCTTTACAAAACTTTCAAAAACCAAGTTGCACCTGTCATGCATCGCGTATTTACTGCAGCGTACGACTTCGGAGTTTTGCCTCCTTCCTTCTTGTGTACGCACACAGTTTTTATTCCAAAAAGTGATGACCCCGTGCGGCTCCGTTCTGATGGATATTACAGACCGATAGCTTTAACAAAGGTAGACTATAATATTTTAATGAAGGTGTAGTCGCGAGGAACGTCAGTATAGGTAAAGTAAAACAAGATAACTGTTTTAACTAGGACTACATAAGTTTAATAATCAAAGCTAACAGGCGACCAATAGACGTGTTTTTTTCTCGAGCTCCAGACGAAGACTCCCTCTCGCCGAGCTGTCTTTACGTAGGCGAGGGAGGACCCATTAAGCCGTCTGGCTCTTGAGCCGACGTTCCCCCGACGCTCCGCCACCAAGCTCTCCCCCTCAGGAATGCGCGCTGCCGGGTTTCACCCCTACGGCCGCCGTCCGCTTGCGCGGTCTTCGTCGCAGGACCGTCCGCTGTCTTGAGCATATCTAGACGGGCCACGGGCCGCCACAGCACTCCCTCCCCAGTGAGCAGGCGAACGCTGTGTTTCGTTGGGAACGAGCCGATCAGGCCAGTGAACTCTGCCGCCGTAACGTGTCGTTTGTCCCGGATGGGGATTCCGTGCCGCCGCCGGAGAGCCCTGCTTGCCCCGGGGGTCCGGAGCACCTGCCTTTCTGGGAGCGAGGAGCGGGGAACGCGAGGGTGTTTTGCTGTCATCGCCTACTTCGACGTCTGTGGCGGGTTCCGTCGTCGTGGGCCTGGGGCGGGACGTCTCGATGTGGGCGGGCTTGAGACGGTCTAAACAGATCACCTCCTCTCGGCCTCTAATTTGGAGTGTGAAGTGTTTTGGTCCGCGTTTTAACACGCGGAAAGGACCGTTGTAGGGGGCTTGAAGAGGGCGTTTTATGGGACCGTGCCTGACAAAATCTTGCGTACAATGTGTCAGGTTCTCGCTGACGTGAGGGCGGTTGCTCTTTGATGTCCTGGTGGCCGTTGGCCGAAGGCTGTCGATCACTGCAGCCAGTCAGTCCACGTAGTTTGTTGGATCTGGCAGTCGGTCTTGCACGTGCTCGAAAAACTGCCCAGGTAGCCTGAGAGATGTTCCGTACACCAGTTCCTCGCTAGTGCACCCGAGGTCGGACTTATATGCTGAGCGGATGCCAAGGAGAACTAGGGGTAGGGTCTTTGTCCAGTGGATGCTGTCACCGTGGGCCGTGAGGGCGGACTTCAAGTGGCGATGGAGTCGCTCGACGAGACCGTTGGCTGAAGGGTGGTACGCCGTTTTGTGCAGGTGCGTCGTGCCAAGGAGTTGCGTCAGTTCCCGGAACAGATTTGACTCAAACTGGCGACCCCGGTCAGCTGTTACCCTGGACGGCACCCCGAAGCGGGAGATCCATCTAGAGATGAAACAGTGAGCGACGGTTGGCGCTGTGGCATCTGTGATTGGCACGGCGGCTGGCCAGCGTGTAAATCGATCCACCATAGTGAGCAGATACGTGTAACCTTCGGATGGTGGAAAAGGTCCTACGATATCTAGGTGCACATGCTCGAATCGGTTGTCCGGCAGTGGGAAGTTTGCTAGGGGCGTGACTGTGTGCCGGTAAACCTTGGAGCGTTGGCACTGAAGGTGGGCCTTTGTCCACTGCCGGACATCCCGGTTGATGGAGGGCCAATGGCCGCTACAAAGGTATTGGCTGAACGGTTACAAAGTGTTATAAAGGATATCATAGGCCCTCACCAAACATGCGGCATCAGGGGCAGGAGTATTGTTACCAATGTGCACGTTCCATGTGGTATTCTTGAGTGTTGTGATGCAATGCGAAGAAGGGTTGTATTTCTGCAAGTCGACTTAGAAAAGGCTTTTGACCGTGAGTCACACGAAATTCTTTTTTTCTATTTTAGAACGCGTGAATGTGGGTTCGCTCTTATGTAATGGTGTACGTATGGCGTACCGTAACTGCGCCACCGGTCTAGTGGTGAACAAATCGGTCAGTGAGCGCATTCCCCTTTTTTCTTCGGTGCGTCAAGGTTGTCCACTCTCGCCACTTCTTTTTTGTATTTTTCTGGAGCTCTTTTGTTTAAGTGTAATTCATTATAGTCAAATACGTGGGTTTAGGTTGCACGCAATGGAGGTCCGTATTTTGTCCTATGCGGATGACCTCGCAATTTTTCGTGTGGACTACGAGAGCGTTAGGAAAGCTGTACAGTTAGCAGAAAGTTTTTGTGAACACACGGGTAGTGCAGTTAACTGGCAGAAGTGTGTGGGCTTTGGCATGGCGATTGGACTTCAAAGCCTGTGTTGTTTGAACGTATAGCGTGGTCTGACACTCCAGCGCGTTATCTTGGAGTACCGTGGAAACAGTACCGCACCAACGTTCAATATTGTAGGTATGAAACGGAAGGTATGCTCGCTAAGTCAGAAAAGTGGGGGGCAAAACATCTGTCGTTTTCTGCGCGAGCAACTGTGTGCAATACGTTTCTTGTGGCAAAATTGTGGTACGTGTTGATAGTATTGCATTGTTCACGGGTTAATATTGAACGTATGCTTCGCGTGTTTGCGGTTTTTATTTGGAGCTCGACGTGGGAAAGATCAAGCCGAACAAATCTTTTTTGTTGTGTCAAATCTGGTGACCTAGGTCTTTCGCATCTGTTCTTGAGACAGCTGGTCAACAGGTGTATTTTTTTTAAGAACAGAAAAGCCCGTTTCTACGTACTGTAATTCAAAGTCGGCTGCGCAGTGCACTGCCCGGGTTCGTGGTGACGACAACTGTAGACACCAGTCCTTGTTTACGCGGGTATTTGAAAGAAGTGGTGGATGCATATCGCTTTTTAACAACGCGGTTACCTCTGAAGTACCTGTCCGTAGCGTCGCGTAAAAAGTTCTCAAAGGATTTGTACGATTTGCTTTTTCCAGTGCCTTTGTACTATTCTGTATACAGTGCAGGCCCAGGGCAGAATGTTTTGAAACGTGTCAAAGAATGTTAGTCCCCGCATACACCAAAACCTTTTTTTTAAGGCTACACAGTCAAGTGAAACAAACATACCCGTTTCATGGTCAGATAACTGCTTTCTATGTAAAAAGACAGAAACTATTGAGCATGTGATTATATAGTGTTGGGACGCTGTGTTTTTCTGGGACGTCCTTCAAAGGACCATAAAAAAGGACCTTCTTTAGCCCCTCATGGAATTCGTTTTCTGCCAATGGAAGAAGAGGACGACGTACTGTATGACATGATACTGCTGATGGTCGTACACAGTATGTGGAGGAGTCGTGCGGCTGTACGCCACGCTGACGTGGACGATCGTCCGGTTTATAAGTATTTTGTTGAAAACATGAGTTATCTGAAAGAAGTGTACAAGGCGCAGCAACATCGACCTGAGTGGTTGTCGGTACTCGAAGCGCTGTCTACTCTGAAAGACTTTTAGCTTTTTGACATCAGTCAAGACGACTGCCCTGTTGAAAAAATCTTGATGACGGAAAGAACGCGGAAAAGCCTCATACAAGCGTAACCGTAATATGGGACGTCCTATACCAGCGAAAAGGCGGCTCCACCAAAGTGGATTAAGGCGGAACAGGACAGAACCATACAAGCGTGTCATATTATGGGACATCCTATACCAGCGGAGTGGAATACGACGGAACCGTAGGCGCACGGAATCATGAAGGCGGACGGAACCATACAAGCATAACGTAATATGGGACATCCTATACCAGCAAAAATGCGATACCAGCCTGGTGGAGCCATATGGCTCCACCATGCTGGTATCGCCTTTTCACTGTTATACAGGGCGATTTTTTTTAAGCTTTACATATTTGTTTAAAAAGGTTGTGAAAGCTACACTTCTGTGGTTTGTGCAGGTTAGTTATACGGCCAGGGGTACGTAGTATAAGTGCCTAATCGTAACGATCAGCCGGATAATTAACTACAATTTGTTAATTAACGTTTTAATTACTGAAAATGAACACATGGTTTCAATTAGAAACTTGCTGAGAGCCATCAAAAACCACTAAATCAACTCTTTTTAGAAGGATACAACGCAGGGGTAGCATTTTACGCGTTCTGAAAAAACGCTTTATTTGGATCCGTTTCTAGGTTTCGGTTTCTTATCGGAGCGCATCTCTGTGCCCACGGTCCTGTTCCCCAGGGCTATAGTCGCGCAACACACATGCGCCCTGCTTCCCTCCATCCTACGAGGGAGGCGAGGAGGTGGCTTCGCACTGCAGCCACTGGTCAGCAATATCGCAGGTGCAGAGATGCGCTCTGATAAGAAACCGAAGTCCGGTCGACAGCGTTTGCCGCTGTCGACCGGCGATGCGGTATCCGCGGCTTGGTGTCACGATCGGTTTGTTGCCGTGCACGTTGACTCAAACCTCGAAGTTATGCAGCTTCGTTCCGGCACCAGCCGCACCACGTTTTCCGGTGCATCGCACGTGGAGGCCTTTCGACGCATTCAGTGAACCTAAAGATCGTGCCCGCTGTCTTCGGTGCTGTGGAAGAAGTTGCGAGACGAAGAAGCATCAAAACCAAGGCGTTTAGGACTCCAGGCCGGGCCACCGGTTCACTCTGAACGACAGGTGACGTGTAAGTGCACGCTTTGAGGAAGCCTCCGCGTTTCGCCGCGCCAGACCTCGCCGATCGCGACCGGACCAACCGGACCCCGAGTCCGAGAGGCTCTTCTGCAGCCAGGAACGGCACCGAGGTAAGAGCTGCTCGTTCTGCGCTACGATGCAGTGCTCTACAGTGCTCGGAGCTCTCGGTGTCGTTCGTGCTTGCACCGAAGCCTTTGTGACCCCTTCGGACGCGCAAGTCGTATTTCGCAAAGGTTTGGACGGGGCCGCCCTCACCGAGCAGCTCCGCTATATTCCGCTTACTTATGATCGCAATAAAAGCTTGCGTTTGTGCTCGGAAAAAAAAATTACGGGACCGCTCTCCACGCCACCGACGAGGTTGGCTGCCGCCATGTCCAGAGCTGTTCACTCGCTCCCGCAGCGAGCGCCTTCCGATAATCCTCCCCGTTTCAAAATGCGATGCGATCTCCGTTTACATGGGCTGAATGAATGCGCACTCGCGGTCTCGATCCGCATCTGTCTAGCGACTTTAATGCGATGCGCTTTCTTTGCGCATTATGCCATTTACATGACCACTTATTGAATGCGACAACCGGATACAATGCGACTAAGTCGCATTCATGTAAACGCGGCTTATGTTCTTTTTCGACATGTATGGTGTATGTAACGATACCGGTGGTAAACGATGGACGTTTTTGTTGGAAGATGGCGGTCGTCTTTCTGTATGTATGGTTTGGTTATACCGGTGGTCCTGTGGTATAAGCGTTTTTGTTGGAAAGATGTCGGTCGCCGAGGTCATCGGACGCAAAATCATACCAGCCACACCGAATCATATCGGCAAGCAAAGTGGCTGCCAGTATAGACAGACCCGGAGCCATAGCGGTGCCGGTATCTTCAGTTATGCAGAACGCCAAACGAAACTAGCTGCATCAATAATAACAATAAATTATTTTGGTGTCATACCAGAACTGTACAAGCGGCAGCCGTGTTTCTTGTACGTTTTTCCGATTGCGGAGGAGGAGCGACCGTGACGCCCCCGGCGGTTAACTTTAGAACTACACGGATGGGGACAACAAATACAATGATCGAGCGCTCGGCCGACATAACCGAACGCGGCGTCAGCGTTCGGCTGGAGTTCGTGTTCTCCGGTGAGGCGGAGGAGGGGCTCCTTTGTTTGCACTCTGGCCTCCATGAACAATGCAGCATGCAAGGTCCCAGGTCAGCACAAAAGCCCAAGTGGGTCAAGCCCGCGTTCTCTGAGGATAGATACGCACTTAACGTCGCTGCGTCGATTGTTAGTATTTTTTACATTAAACTGTGACCTGCGCTCTATTGTAGAAGATGGCATCCCTATTGAAAAAGGTCAATATGAACTCGGCTTATTGAAAATATTGTATTCCAATGAAGTTGATGGAAACCAATAAAAACTTATTATTATCCGATTAACCCAATACGCACGACGGGAATTCATATCGGAGCACAATATACCGATATAGTATGCGGTTATTGGTATACAGCAGGATTGGAGCACAATATCCCGATATAACTTGCGGTTATTGGTATACAACACGATATCGGAGCAAAATATCCCGACAGAACATACGGTTATTGCAATAGAATACGACACGATATATAAATATCGGTCGTCGATCACGGGCCCAAAGGAGAATACATATCGCGTGGATAAATCTCAGAACGATTTCAAGTTACCAACATGAATTACGTCGGCATATACCGCGGACTAAGAGGATACGTAACACAGTATTGATCGCCCGTGAAGCAACATGTGGATATCGGTACGCCCACATATACGACATCGCGTGAATGATATCGTAGAACAGCAGGAATTACCATACGGCAATACGAGAGAGAACGTTATTGGAGGTGGATACACAAAGAACACAAACGTTCCGCGTCGCGAACACATTCACATTGATCGAAAGCGCAAGTGTACAGTACGTACGGCACACAGTACACACAGCCTCGAGCGCTTGAAATGCTAGACAACCACAAAACCATTCAGAATAACTAGCTGAGACACCCGCGACCTACCTTTCAATGAGAAAGCCCAATAACGACGTGCTCATTGGAGTGATCGTTTTCAAACAAATGTTTATTGCAGTTTTAATGCAACAAAAGTTAGGTTACCGATGTTGAAACCCAAATCGAACGCGATACGTGACAATGTCCGTTCGCACGATAAAATAATGAGGATTAATGGGCTTGACAGGTCACGTGCTTCTTACCCGCACATTTATCAATATTGACCCACCTTTCTGGGTAACCCTACGTCGTACCAAAATCCACAACCACACAGGAGCACATTTCACCACCACTCTTCGTCTCCTGTTTCGCAAGATTCACAAACTGTAAAAAAACGACGGGAAAAACACGTGCATTTGCGCCATCAAACGATACGTTACAGACTCGTTTTATAAGAAAAATTTCCATCGTCAACCCGCGCGCGCGAAAGCTCGAGCGCTCGAGCTTCGGAGGCAGTTCGAACTCCGAAGGAAGGCGAGCCGAGCGAGCCGCGAGTAGCCCATCGAGCCAGAGGAGCGGCTGAGCGAGCCGCCGAGTGGCCGAATCCGCCAATCCAGCCAAGCCTAGCCGAGCCGCCGAGATTGCGCGATCGCGCCATTGGGCACCGACCGGCCATTGGGCAACCCGGCGAGACGGCGGCGATGGCGGGACCGACGGATAACAGCTCGTCAAGTTTGTCGCGCACTTTGCTTGTGGGTTCCAAGTGAAACCAACGCACTTTCAATCGCTTCGAAAGGTACGTATAGACGACTTTATTACTTGCAGCATTGAGTGCTTTGGTATACACAGATCAAAGTGAACACTGAAGGACAGAAGGGAGACATGGTGTTTTGAAATCGCAGCTTATTTGAACGCATGCGTCCCTCTGAAAGCGTATGGCTGTGCTCTGTTGCAGACGTCATTTCGACTGCGTGTACTCTGATGTAACGTCAGTCAGTGTTTACACTCGGCTAGCTTCGCTATCTTGTTATCTCATGAGCGAAATAGACGTAGAAACCAGCGCCTCGTCACTTTCGGACATTCAACCTCCAGCCCCCTGGCTCCCAGCGTGCTTACCGGCGCAAACCGTTCGACGTGTTGGATTTGTGGGCTCGTTCGAAGAGGCGTTGTTTAACGCTCACGAGTCGCCGAAGTGTTACCGGAGCTTCTCTTTACGAAAGTCGCGATCGACGCTGGGCTCTGAGCTCGTACTTTTTTCTTCCCTGGTAGACTAAGAGTGCCGACCATTCATCTGAGGTGCCGACTGGCGCCGTACGAAGTTGAGAAAAGCTAGCGAGTCTGTCAGATTTTCGTGACGCCGCCCAACTGCTCTGCTACCGGATGCGCTCAACGAACAAAGTAAAAAAAAAAAGCGTTTTTTAATTTTTAATTTTTTTTTTTTGCCATGTTTTATTTCAGTCGCCGCAAAGTAAATCGCGGCCGTACGTCGGTTGACTCCCGATTACTGTCTCTACATCGTAGATTGTCTCACCACAATGGTGCCTCGCTGGTGTGATCTTATTCTGATATCGTTACATCTTGCTTTTTCATCTTGGCACACTTCTAGACGACCTTCTACACGTTGCACTCCTTGTCGACATGTCGCTGGTGTTAAAGACAAATCTGAAGTCGCTGTTTGCTCACTCCTTGGTGCACATATTTCATGTTCAACATCAGGTATCTGAAGGAGGCGCCATGAAACCCAGGAGTTTGTTTAGAGGTACCTCAACATACTGTATTCAAGTGTCGTTTTGTGTGTTATAGTTTCCTACTAAACCAGATTGCACTTTGTTCGTAATATACCCTATAACTGTTCACTACAATTAAAGTTGCTATGAAACATTGGCCACGAGAGGTGACTCTGCCAACGCAGCCTGAAAATTCCTCGCATAATTTTCATCATGGGTCATTTTGGACATTGACAAATTTTCTTGCGAATAATGAGTGTTATGCACATGTGATCTACTTTTCGTACAGGTACTTCAGTTAAATAAACCCCAGCAAAGGCAGCAAGACAGTCTCATGGGGTCACACCAAGGATAACTGCATTCCTACTCGAGTCCCGAGTCTTGTCACCAACCTTCACTGAACATAATGGTACATTCCGTTTCCTTAACTTTTTCTTCTGAAATGTGTTTTTTTTTTTTATTGTTGCTTTTTTCTATTGAAAAAAGGGTAGTACAGCGTTTAAACACCCAATTTTTTTTTCTTTTTGTAAAATCTGTAGTACATCGTTTAAACATCCAAGCGTTCATAAATGGTCTCTGTACCAGACAATAGGGCGTCTTATACTCTGTTTCATACTTAGCGTGCAACGCTGTCAAAGGTACTAAAGTGCTGCGCATGAAAAAATAGAAAAAGTGTTATTCCGCGCTTTTCGTGGACGAGTGGTAGAAGGCGCTGCTCTGGCGATATTGAAGTCTCGGTGGCCGTGGTTCGAACCAATTTTACGCGCAAAGTTTTTTTTTTTTTTTTTTCTTTTTTAGACATACTTTTTGTGCAAGATTGTGCGCATTGACGAAGTGCATATTTCAGTTCCTCCTCCTTGATTTTTAGTTATAAGTCGCCGAGAGGAATCTCCCTCTCGGAGCACTTGCGATGCACCTTCAGGCGAATGGCGTTCTGTGTGAACTCGTCATGCTTGACGGTCCCCGTGCTCGAAACTTTCACGTTGCGAGGTCTTTGCTTCGGGGACGCCACCTTGCCAGATAGGCACTGCGCCTTGCACTTCGCGACAGTACAGGGCACACTCCAGTGTCGTTACTGGCCGTCTCCAGGACTTCACGACCGAATTCTCCGGGGAATGTATTCTTATACTCCCGTACACATTGGCGATCATCTGCTTGCACTCTTTCAAGATTTTGCACAACGAATCTTCGAAAACATCCGAGCAGGAGAGGGACTTTAGCTTGCTGCATAAGACGCCATCTTCTCAAAACCAGCCAGTGCCACTCAACCCGAAAACCCACAGCGGCTGCCACACGGTTGAACACGAAAACAATTTAAGGTGGTTTACATTATCTTTTCCTTTTTCTTAAAAAACATTTGTGCTCCGTTGAAATCATAACGCCACTATCAGTTACTAGACCCGAGGAGGAACATTTTCCGACTTTTTAAAATTTTTTTGCAGGGGACGCACTATCTTATGGGGCGAACGTAGGCACGGTCAGCAATGCAAACAGGTGCGCTAGCTTTGACTGCGTTGCACTCTATGTATGAAACAGAGTATAGGATCGCTTCAGACGGAGCAACCTTTCCAGCGATTTTGGGGCTGCTGGCGGTTTGTTCCCTAGTTTTCCCTAGATCGACACGAATTGCTGAGATCGGGTCCGGCTCGAAGCGGACGAGCAACTCTGACTACTCCGAGATGTTTGAAGCGGCAGCTGCCAATCAGGAATGCAATATTTTCACGTGACACCCCTGTGGTCGTGATGATGAGAACTGAGGACTTAGGTCTGGTTTGAAATGGATCATTTCTGAAAATAAACTGTTTCAAAAAGATAAGTTAGTATTCTCAGCGCAATTTAAAGATAGAAAAACATGTTTTTAGTATATAACTGTGTGTGTAAATACTGTAAAAAAAATAAAATTTCATGATGATGATGGCAAGTCGTAGCAATTCGGTTGCTGCATGTGAACGCGGGCAACCCGTGTTGCTGGTGTTGCGACATGAAGTTGCTGGGCGAAATTATTTCGTCTGAAGCGGGCTTTAGGGAACTGAATTCAAGGGCTGTGGAGCTCTGGGTGCAAGCCCACGTGGAAACATTTTTTTTTCTTTTTTGCCTTTTTTAGTATTTAAATATATATATATACATATATACTTTTTTAAGTTTTAACATATAGATGCATAATTTACACACTAATTCATTTTCAGAAGCGCTTTTATTCACACTCTGTGGCTTTCTAGTGCTTGCAATGGCATCTCGGTGAGCTAATGCCAGCTCTGCAAAGGGAGAGGGATCTTCCCACGCTTTGCAGGCTGTAAAGCTGTGGCTTGCACAGCTCTAGTGTGTCACACCTCGCTCACTGGCTCCATCGCGAAGCATAGGTGCTGCATGAGTCGCGACACACCGTAAGCCCATATACGGTCGGGTGACAAACCTGGGACCATTTGTCACTGCACTCAGCTATGGTATGGTGGCATCGTCGGGGCATGAAGCAGGGGTACAGCTTGGAAATGCTGATCTTCATGACATTTTAAACACATTTTTCATTACTTTTGTGTCGAGTTGTCAGCATTCTAAAGGTGAGAAAGCGAGCAGCAGCGACAGCAAGAAAAGAAAAATTTAAGACCGCTTTCACCAAGAATCAATTACGAGCACTAGAAAGGCATGGAGTGTAATTAAAACGCTTCTAAAGGTGAATTAGCGTATAAATTAAGTACTTGTGCCTCAAAAATACAAAAAAAACAATGTAAATATAGTTATAAGGATAAAAATATACACCAGGAGGACTTAAACCAAAACTACAGTCTGTAAGTTTGAAATTTGACACCTTAAACCACTTGGCCACCACCCAATTTTATTTCCAGGTCGTTCATCGAGGTATATGATTTTTGTTTGCAGCTGTCGGCTGCAAGAGAGATTGCCTTATTTTCATTTACTTTACTATTCCCACCAAATATGACAAGTGATAAAGAATAGAACCTCATTTGGTTGGCCGAGGCACTGTGCTTGCATCAAGGCAAACTAGCCTGTCTTGCTGGGTTCATATTTTGTTTCATCACCTGTTTAGGATTCTGTTGTCGCTCATCAGAAGAAGAAAAAAAAACTGACTAATTAATTCGGACTTATTCTGGTGTGCAGGTACCCTTGGCAGTAAACTCTGCTAAATGGGGCAAAATATAGATACTTTTTTTAGCAAATATGCATCGTTTTAGCAAAACGAGCTACACTATTTGACTAACGTGAAACAGAACGAGCCTCTCCACTTGGGTCTTTTTTCATCTCTCGCAGACACTATTTCCTGCTTTTTGTGGCTTGTATCAGACTTCTGTATTCTGTCCGGCCAAAGCATCTGTGTTACACTAAGACTGGGTTCTTTAGGATATCTACAGGTATTCTTCGCAGCAAATGGCTTCCAATCAGGAACACGAGTTTGTTCTCGGCCACAGAGAGCAAGTATTTTCAAGGTGAGCTATTGCCCGCCTATATGAGTTTTGTATTATATTCCTCTTGAATGCCATAACCTATGTGTAGTGGTCTTGCATTAGTATTTTGTTGTCTCTCTTCTGCAAAAACACCCAAGTTTGACTAAGACCGGGTTCTTTCTTATACATGCAGGTCTTGGTGGCAAGCACCAGCCAATCAAGGCCAGAAGTTTGCTCTTTGCCGCGCATGGCAAGTGTTTTCAAGGTGAGTGATTGACGCCTATCTGAGTTGTGCATTTCATTCCTCACAGACACTCTATGTCCTGTCTTTATAGTGGTTTTGTGTCAGGCTTTTGTGTATCTGTCCGGTCAAAGCATCTGTGTCAGACTAAGACTCGGTTCTTTAGCATATCTGCAGGTATTCTTTGCAGCAAATGGCTGCCAATCAGGAACACCTGCTTGTTCTCGGCCACTAAGAGCAAGTATTTTCAAGGTGAGCTATTGCCCACCTATATCAGTTTTTTGTTTCATTCCTTTCGGATGCCATTTCCTATGTGTAGTGGTCTTGCACTAGTATTTTGTTGTCTCTGTTCTGCAAAAGCACTCAAGTTTAATTAAGACCGGGTTCTTTCTTATACATGCAGGTCTTGGTGGCAAGAACCAGCCAATCAAGGCCAGAAGTTTGTTTTTTGCCGCGCATGGTAAGTGTTTTCAAGGTGAGTGATTGATGCCTATCTGAGTTGTTTGTTTCATTCCTCACAGACACTCTATTTCCTGTCTGTATAGTGGTCTTGTTTCAGGCTATTGTGTCTCTGTCCGGCCAAAGCATCTGTGTTAGACTAATCTTTAGGATATGTGCAGCAATTCTTGGCAGCAACTGGCTGCCAATCAGGAACACGAGTTTGCTCTCGGCCACCAAAAGCAAGTATTTTCAAGGCGAGCTATTGCCCGCCTATATGAGTTTCAGCATTCATCAAGGAGCGCAAAATCAAAGCCCGGGGGTTGGCCATTGCAAAAATGTTGACTCGGAAGCGCATAGGGAGAGAGCTTTATAAAAGTATCCACCTGCTTCTACGAGACAAACCAAAACTAAGAATGTGGGTTCCATACGAAAAAAAAAAAAAAACATTGTCAGCCCGAATTAATTCGGGGGCGGCACGGAGCAAGTAAGCCACGGTACGAGTATGCTTGGTTCAGGCGTTTGTAAAGGTGGTAGATGACTCGGTGTTTAAAAAAAAAAATTTTTTTTCTAAATGTGTGGTGGTCGAATATTCAGGGATGGGCAATGAGTCGAGATGTTAAGATGAAAATTTCATCCAAAATCTTGAAAGCTTTGTCCCCCTAGCGAGGGGGACAAGGCCTTCAAAATTTTGGGTTCGCAAAAGGGGTGCGTCAGTATTGACGTCTCATTTTACATCATGCGTCTCCATTTAAAACGCACTATAAATGACATGCCTGAGATTCGTTTGGGTGTACTTCCTCTCAGCAAGTATATGGTTCTGTCTCAAAAAGGTCTAATCTGGTGTTGACCGCTCCTCAGGTCTCCACCGACGATTCAACAGGATTAGACCCAACCGGGACACTAGGGAGGAACGGCTTAAGCAAGGGAGGCTACATATATGACAGCTTCTTGCGGACAAGAAACGAAAATAGATAGATGGTGGGTGTTTCACTTGCTATGCCTTTTGGCGTGCCCATTATGTTTGTTATGTTTCAAGATTCCTGCAGAGTTCGGTTTCAACTATTGTAAAATACCGAGCATGCGCCCAGGTCGCAGAAGCGCCTACCCTCTGATTCGGAACGATCCGCAAATAAGCGAAGGGCATACCAGACACCCATTCACCTGTTTTGAGCCGTGCTCAAAATATTGAAAGAGGAGATCAAGCGCCAGGTGCTCTGGCATCTTTGCCACAATAGCGCCAGTCGCAGAGCTGACAGATCCGTGACCTGCGCAAGCCATGGCATGGCCTTTGGGAACCAGGGACTCGAGATTAAAGAAGTAGCGCAGAAATTGGAGGCGAGTGGTGAAGGTGAGCAGTGTTAACAGAAAACAAGGACGAAGGGAGTTCCGTCGCATGAGGCATCTGTGTCCCGTGCATGTAATTTTGAGTGTGCTGTAGGTGGCTACCCAAAAAAATTGTTACTTGGACGTAACTAATCGCAAATCTCTCTTGCAGTTTCCATGGCCCACAAGCCAACCGGCGCCAGTTCGTTCTCGTTCAAAGGTGAGGATTCTAGATTTTCTAGATTGCTCTGAGCAGCAATATTGAAGCCAGACAAGCGGTACGGCATATTTAATTGACAGAACAACTGGGGACGCTTTCACTGAAGCTTGTTTTGCTGCAATACACGTGAGTATTGCAGCAAAACAAGCTTCAGTGAAAGCGTCCCTACTCGTTCTGAGCTCCGTCAATTAAAGGTGCCGTACCGCTTGTCTGTCAGGCTTCAGTGTTGCCGTAGGCGACAAAACGTGTGCCCAGTTTTGTCACAAGAGGCATATTATGTCACGCACATGTAATTTTGAATTTATCCGGCTTAGTGTGCTGTAGGTGGCTGGTCAAAGAAATTGATACTTGGACGCAGCTAATCGCAAATCTTTCTGGCAGTTTCCACAGCCTAAGAGCCAGCAGGTCCCAGTTTGCTTTTCTTCAAAAGTGAGAATTCCAGATTCCCGAAGCGGGAATACTGAAGCCATACGGCCGGTACAGCATTTTTAATTGACGGAGCTCAGAACGACTGGGAGCTCCTGGATTGAAGCTTATTTTTCTGTAGTACAAGCGGGCGACATTGACACGCGCCCAGTTACGTCGCAAGAGGATATCTATGTCCCGCGCATGTAATTTTGAATCTTTCAGACTTAGTGTACTTTACGTGGCTACTCAAAGTAACTGCTACTTGGACGCAACTAACCGCAAATCTCTCTTCCAGTTTCCACAGCCTACAAGCAAGCAAGCACCAGTACGTTTTTCCTCAAAGGTGAGCATTCCAGATACTCTAGTTAGGTGCAAAGCAGGAATAGTGAAGCCAGACGAGCGGATGCGTATATTTAATTGACCGAGCTCAGAACGACCTGTGGCAGTGGCATTGAAGCTTATTTTTCCACAATCAAACGCAGACATAATTTTGAATCTATCCGGTTTGGCGAAGGATTGCTACTTGTCGCAAACTAATCACAAATTTTTATTTTGCAGTTTCTATATGGCTACAGCTAGCAGGTGCTGTTTTCATTAAGGTGAGGATTTCACATTCTGTTTTCAAACATCAAGTTTTTGAATGAAAGTCCTAAACAATTAACTTTCTTTTGCAGTAAATGCCAGATCCTCCAGTTCAGGAATATGTTAAATATATTTGGTATGGATAAGTCCAGCGTTTTGCTTCTTTATTCACAATTGGACAACAGCAACCTTTTTTTTTTAATTTATCACTCAGAAATACACACAAGAAGAGACTGCGTTGCAGAGAAATGTTGCGCTGAACGTGATATTCCAACTCGTATATACTTTTATTGGTAGCCGATATGATATATTGGATTCCAATATCCATAATACGCTGATTATATTGGAATCGTAAACCCTTATTGGATCCCCATACGGCGCATGGGGATCCAATAAGGGTTTATACGGTATTGGATTCCAATATTTTCAGCGTATTATGGATATTGGAATCCCATAACAAATCCTTATTGTAATACAATACAATAAATGTAATGTTTTCCGATACAATGTCTATATTGTATTGCAATACAATAAAAATATATTGTTTACCAATATCCATAATACGCTGTTCATATTGGGGTTTTCCAATAAGGATGGACAGGCCCATAAGGCCTGTTGGCATGTGCGCAGGCCTTATGTTGAGTAAACACCGAGGGTGGGGACAAAGAGCGCCCCTATAGTTCGATCTCCTGCCCAATACGGAAGGACACCCATAAAAAAAACGTTAAAAGCG